>NC_141697.1:910152320-911455283 GCF_964263255.1 Lissotriton vulgaris
TTTTAACCTAATTTGTCCAGCAAACCAGGACACCCTTTTATTTTCTGCCCTTGGCGAATTGGAGAGACGAATCTCATTGGAAATGCCGACGCGTTTCCAAACCCGGTCCAAATGTTCGGGATTTTCCTCAGGGTAAACCTGGGTACCTTACTGTTCCAGAGCCGCGTTGTCGTATACACTCTTGATGAGAAGACTTTTGTGCTTGTAATAGTTGGTGCAGTAACTCGTGCTGCAGACCAGTCGTACGTTAAAAGATGGTCTGAAATTGCCACCCCTTTTGTGTGTGCCGTAGTTCTGTCACTCTTCTGTATTTTGGCTGTATTTTGGCGCGTCTCCATTAGTGAGTTTGCAGCCGCGGTCAATATATCACGCTTCTGACTTTTGGCTTGGTTCAACACTGCTCGCTCCTGCTGTTTAGCGTCCGTCATGTTTCTGAATTAATAAGCAGCTTTAAGACAACGGAATGCAGCATTAATGTGCTTTTTTTACCTATTTTGTGGCAAAACGCGAGGATGAGTGAGTATATTAAGCTTAAATGTGGCTATTTCGCTTTGTAACTACTAATAGGGAAACCTTAGAAAAGGGAGAGGTAAACAGAAGGGCTAAAATTCTTAAAATTAACGTTCATTTGTGTTTGTTTCTATGATAGTTCCCATTTTTGACTCGAGAGGCCGAAAAGAAAAGGGAGTCACTCGATTATTGTGGCCATAAAAGAAGTACGCATGCGCGAGCAAAGACCGAGTCTGAATGCGAGCTGCTTGTGCCTGGAGTGACTACGGTTCAAGGACACTCTAGCCTGGAAGTATAGATGGCTGCCAAAATGATGAGCACAATGGTTCAGAACGTGAGAATAAACGGCAAAGTTGCGAGTGGAGAACAGCACTAGGCCAGACTTGGGCCAAAACAAAGGACCCATTAGAAATTTGCGGACGGAAGGAAAAGTAATATTCTGATGACGAGATGATGCTCATCCACCCCAAAATTGTCCAATCAGAACTCTAATTTAGGCTGAAAGTTACACTTGTAGATAGATAAAGCTAGTAAAAAAGGTATAAAAAGTTCTGATTTGACTGAAGAAAAAACTTCTCTTCGATTTCTTCCCGCGATGCTGTCGGACTGCTGATTTTCCTGGGATGTAAGACTTTGAATAATTTTTCTATTTCTTCTGAATGAGAACTGAACTGTAGGTGAGGCTATTAGTCAGGGAAGTTAGGGAAATAGGAGAAAATGAGTTTGGGAACTATCTGTCTTTAACTGATACTTGCATTTCTATATGAAAATTAAAATGTCAATTTCTGAATTTCTGAAATAAATGCAATTAATTGTTTGAAATAAAACTCTTATTCTTTAATTGTCGTTTTGAATAAAGAAAATAAATAAATGAATAACTGTTTAGACATACCGAATTTGCTCTTAATAAAAAATAGATAAATGGAGAATTAAGCTGGTCTTGAGTTTTCCTCCGCCTAATTTTTTACTAGCAGATCCATTGATCTCAGTGGTGGCGTGTCTAAATAAATGTTTTATTAAATGAAAACCATGGTAAACTCAATTAAACTGCAGGTGTAAATAGTATAAATATCTAGTTTTAGTTTAGACGTTCCACTATGATACAGCAGTTCTCCTTTGAATTTCACCGATCCATGAAGTAGGATGGAAGTGTTCTGTGAATGACACAGCGTCATGGGCCCCACTATCGAGTATATGTATGATTTTGTACTTCAGGGAAAGGTGTTATGGTGATAGAAATTATTTTAGGAGTACCGCTGCATCAGTAATTAGCTTGGTAGCAGAGCATTGGTTGCTATAGAATTAGCTAGGATTATGTATAAAGCGATATAGGGTTTTATGTACAGAATTATGACTAATATCTGTTGAGTTTGTATTACGTTATATGTAGTCCTGAAAAAGGTTCCGAAGGTTGTGGGAAGCAGGTGCCTCTGTCTGCAGGCAGAGGAAGTGTGGCATGTGAAGTCGCACAGTGCATTAGCCTGTTTCAAAGGGTAGTATTGTCGTATACTACAGTGGTATTTGCGCATATCACAGGTGGTGTAGTCGCACATCAAAAGTTTGGGGACCTTAGGTGTGAAAGGATAAATGTATAGCAAAGGGCAGTATATGAAATGTTAGCTTTCAAGTACAGGGATCATTGTGTATTCTGTTTTAAAACTTATCGCTGGGAGAGTATTAGGACTTAACCCGAGCTTGAAAGAAGGGTAAAGTGGGTGTGCTACTTTACTAACGATAGAGAAATTCTGTGGTAGCGTAGAGGTAAGCGCTGCCTATTGGAAATACAGAATTATTGTATGAATGAATAGGGATTTCCGTGTGTGCGTGTGTAAATGAAATAGCAATATGCGTTCTTGTGAAACTCTGGATTAGACTCTAAGGAGTATTGAAGTCTCTGTATGTGTCTAATTTCTACAGAAACGGGTTTGTTATTGCCTGACAGAAGGGTAAGGTAGAGGGTTCTGCTACTTTATCGGCGAGTCTAAGATCCTGTGGAGGTAAAGCGTTGTCTACTCCAAATGCGGGATGCTTGTGCGATTGAAAATCTATCACTTTATTTTAGCAAAACAGACAAATGGAATTGTTTTGTGTAAGTTACTAACTGATTCAGTTGTATATCTTGTAAATACGGCTTCTCGATTAACCTTGTAAAGGAGGGGTCAGGCAGTGTTGCTGAAGCCGGAGCGCTGGTGACGTCAAAAGTGCTGCGCTGGGATTGGTCCTTGTGACCAAGACAGAGTAAGAGCTGATTGGTGCATCACAAAAAGCAGCGAAGATATTGGTTAAGCACTAAGGAGACGTATCTTGTTCTAATTAGTACGTTAGTGTAAACCGCGCAGTGATAGGTTGGTGTTACAGAACAGCAACAAGGAAGTGCGCAATCTTTTGAAAGACAGGGAATTCACAGAAAATAGATTACTATTACGGAGAGGAAAAAAAGAAACCTTCATGGTTTAAGAAATTGAAAAATGTGTTTATGAAGGACAAGGTGATAGTCACAAGAGAGGGAAAATTACTTCCTCCGCCGAAAACGCCTTCTTCTTACATGTTGTCGAAATATGGTTACCATACGTGTGTTTGGTTCGAAAATTGGACAAGATATACTAAAAATGATGGTGTATTAGCTTTTCCAGAAGGAGGATCATTTGATGTGGCAGTTTTGCGAAATTTGAGAGAAAAGATGATGAATCTTGAACCAAAACCTAGACCAACTCAGTTTGAGGCTTTAATGGAATAGGAAGATGAGATGCATGAATTAGAAAGTGAAATATTGAGAGAGCATATCAGACCAAGAGGTAGATTTCGTAATTTGTGGGGAGAAACACATGAGTAGGATGCGCAGATGGAGAAATGCTAACATGTGTGATGGCATGTATCCAGTCAGATTAGTGGAAGAATATGAAGGGCAGAAATGCACAGAAAAGAAGAAAAATATAGAAACAGGAAGTGAAAGGTATGGAGACAGTGAATCAGAGGATGCTGTGGTAGAAGAAATATTAAATAGGAGACCGCCACCATATCAACCAGGTTCTTTATGGACTACACCTAATGCTCCAACCTTAGATGAGAGAATTAATGAGACTCCAAAACAATTTTCTAATTTTAGAGATGAACCAGAAAGAGTAGACGTGAGATATAATCCGAGTACTTCAATGACAGAACCAAGACTTACCGGTATCCCCATGCAAATTAATGAACGAGAAAGTGTAAATAGAGCAGAAAAACGAGTTGAAGAACAAGGTAGTACTGCTGAATATATATGAACTACAAATGCATTGACAGAAATGATTCAGGAACTTATGAAAAACATAGAAGCAGTAACAGTCCCAGTAACGATAGGACCTATAATTCCAGTGTTTGAAAACCAAAGAATAAAAGAGCCAAATTTAACAGTTCCTTTGCAACAGAGTCTTCAGAAAGTAAAAGAAAACATTTATCCAGATTTGTCAGAAATTAGATGAACAAACAATATAAATCCGCGAGACTTAACTTTTAATCAGAGTTTACCATATAAGTATGCAACCGGAGCAGAATCTGACTCTGCTACACCTGAAAAGAGCATAGAGAAAATAGATTTAACACAAATCCCTGTAGGGCCATCAGAAAAGGAATTAAGTGATTTGATTAAGACTTGGAGAATAAAAGAGCATGAACCTAAAGTACTGGATGTGGCAAGATTAAAAGTTGATATGGAAGAATTAATTATTGGAACAATTGGGACAGAAAGGTTAAAACATACCAAGATGATGAACTTATGTTCATGTGTAAAAGCATAACATGGAAAGCGAAATCTGTACATGATCAATTGGAAGGGTGAGCAAATTAATTTGAAATAGAATTTGCAAAGAATAAAACGCTGCAGAAATCCTACAGAGTAGATTTTTCAGAAAAAGACATTGAAAACATGAATACTGCAGGAAGGTTAACCCAAATAAAAGAATTAATTGTTTTTTTACGGAGATGGGGAGACGTGAATAAATGGAGAGTGAAATGGGCAAAGAAGAGAGAGGAGACTAGCGATAAATCTACATTAGCATTTCCAGTACGAGAAAAGGAGACAGTCGCAAATGAGTTCCCTATGAGAGAAATACCTGGAGGAGGTTATGTACATGTTCCATGGAGTAGACAGGATATTTTATCATTTAAAAATGATTTCCCCAGATTAAGAGAGAAACCAATAGAATTGTATCAACAGGTAGACAGGTTTGTAAAGGTTTCAAAAGTACTATGGGTTGACTTGGATGGATTTTTTGACATAGTTGTGCCAGCAGACTTGTGGACTGAGTGCAAAATATCAGTAAATTGGCTGAGGGAAGAATAGCCTTGTGACAAAGTGACAGGTGCTCCGTCACCTGAAGGAATAAGAAAGTATGAACAAGTGATAGTATTTTTGAAGAATAAAATTCCATCAAAGAAAACAGATTGGGTTAAAATAGACAGAACTACACATGAACCAAAAGAATCTGTACATTCGTTTTATGAAAGATTGTTGTTAGTATTTCAGCAATACAGTGGGTATGAGGAACTGAGCGAAAAGGACACGAGTCACTTTGTATACAGATTTGTGTATGGGTTGAGACCAGAAGTTGGAGACATGATCAGGAACAGTATGATAGGATGGCAATCAAGTACTGTAGATGATGTTTTAAGAAAAGCTAAGTATTGTAGTGAAGAAATCGATGCCAAACTAAAGAAGTTAAAAGAGAAATCTATGTGGGCACAAGTGAAAGTAGCTGAACACCAAGTAGCACAATTGGAGAATAAAAATGTGGAGAGTCAAAGAAAATTTAAAGGAAATTTCAACAAAACAAAATTGGTAGGGAATATATAAGAGCTCAAGAAAAAACTCCCTTGTCATAATTGCAGCAGAATAGGGCATTGGAGAAAAGAGTGTAAGTATCCACCAAGAGTTAATACCGCAAATACATCATTGAATCCACAGGTGCAGCATGAGGTAATTAAACAGCAACCGCAACAGCAGCAGATAGTTACTCAGCAAAGTCAGGTGCCACAACCGCCACTTCCGTACAGTGTAAATCAACAGAGATACAGTGCAAAGACAGGATTCAGCGGAGGCGAGCAAGTAAATAGATTGCCTAGAGTGAATGGGAGTCCCCAGTATTGGTTTCAAGAGGAAGTTGGGAGTGAGTTGAATGAAAGTTTCTGACGGTGCCTGAGAGAGGGAGAAGAGTGTGTGCTTGGAGCAACTCTTGAGGTAGATCAGTCTGGTCCATTTGTAAACGAAAAAGTGAATGATGTAGAAATACCTTTCCTAGTGGACACTGGTGCTTCCCGTTCTACTGTTAGGTCAGTGGAAGTCCAAAATCTTCCTCACTCAGGAGACCACATCCAAGTTGTAGGTCTAGCTAATATGCAGATTAAAACTTCTCTAACACAACCAGTTGAAGTAGAGAGTGGAAATTTCAAAGACATGCACCGATTTGTGGTGTGTGATAGTAGCCCCGTAAATCTGTTAGGACGAGGCATTCTGTGTAAAATGAACTGTGCCATATATTGCTCACCAGATGGCATAGAACTGCAAACTCCAGATGAAGATAGCTTGTATAAAATGACCATGCTCATGATTGAGGCAGAACAAAATAAATTGTTTCCTGTTTTTGATGGAGAGAAAATACCAGATGAATTGAAAAGGGTAGTGACAGAAAAGGTGTGGGATTTCACAGGAGAAGATATTGGATTGATGAGAGATGTAGATCCTGTAAAAGTCACTATAAAAGAAGGTGTGAGTTACCCGAATATTACCCTATACAAAATGACAGCAGAAATATTTGAAGGAATAACCCCAGTAAGAAACAAAATGATTGAGCGAGGAATATTGAGAGAGATAGAGAGCAGTCCTTGTATTTCACCGATAATGGGATTGAAAAAGCCAAACAGAACAGTTAGGATTGTACAAGACCGTAGAAAAGTAAATAAAATAGTTGTCCCATGTTGTCCGATTGTACCAAATCCAGCAGTGATTTTATATCAAAGTCCCCATGATGGAGAATGGTACACCGTGATAGATCTGTGTAATGCATTCTTTACAGTTCCATTGCACCCAGAAAGTCAGCCAATTTTTGCGTTCAGATTTGGAGATTGTATTTTGGCATTGTGCCGGATTCCTCAAGGGTATACTGAAAGTCCATCGATCTTTAATCAGTTGCTAAAGAAATCATTAGAAAGTTTGAGCATGCCTGGGGAGTCTGTATTGGTTCAATATATCGATGATCTCCTAGAGGCATCAAAGACAAAAGATGCATGTGTAACAGATACCATTGCATTGTTGAATCATTTGGCTGAAGAAGGACATAAAGTGTCTCCATCAAAATTACAATTTTGTCGGAAAGAGGTGCAATACTTAGGTCATCAGATTGCCAAAGGAATCAGACAAGTCACTGCAGAAAGGAATAAAATGATACAGGGAATGCAGCCACTGAAAACCAAAAGACAAGTGAGGATGTTCCTAGGAATGGTGGGTTACTGTAGACAGTGGATTAGTGGATTCTCACTAATTGCCAAGCCATTGCAGAGGTTAACCAGAGCAGATATCAGAGACCCTATAGTTCTGACTAAAACGGAAATGGAAGCATTTGAACAATTGAAAACAAGCTTATGTGAAGCACCAGCTTTAGGGATGCCCGACTATGAAAAAGAATTCGAATTGTACTGCAGTGAACGAGAAGCATGTGCATTGTCAGTACTAATTCAGAGACATGGAAAACTGAGAAAGCCCATTGCGTATTTCTCAGCTATTTTGGACCCTGTTTCAAAAGCATTGCCAGGCTGTCTGAAAGCAGTAGCAGCTACAAGTGTCAGTCTCGAGCAAAGTCAAGGAATAGTGATGGGATTTCCTGTGAGGGTGTATGTACCTCTTTCTGTGGAGATTCTCCTCACTAGAACAAAAACACAGTATCTGACCAATAACAGGATGACCCGATACGAAAAGACAATTCTGGGAGCAGAAAATGTGACAATCTCTAGATGCGTAAATGTAAATCCTTCCCCATTATTGCCTGATACAATGGAAACTGAAGTGAGAAATGAGGTTGATCACAAGTGCCTAGATGTTCTTGAATACTGTACTAAACCAAGACCAGACATCAGAGATGAGCCTTTGCCTGAATCAGATTTTGTGATGTTTGTCGATGGTCCGTGTCTGAGAACAGAAGAGGGTGCCTTGAGTGCAGCGTACGCAGTCTGTACTATGGCAGATGCACTGGAAGCTTCTTGTTTGAAGGGAATACGTTCTGCTCAAATAGCGGAATTGATTGCTTTGATTCGAGCATGTGAGCTGGGAAAGGAGATCAAGGTAACCATAGTGACCGACAGTCAATATGGTTTTGGGGAAGTCCATGATTACGTACGGACAACTGTGGTCCCAAAGAGGTTATTTGACTTCTGCAGGATTCCCCCATTCGGAATGCAGAATTTGTGAGAATGTTGCTCGATGCAATTCAACTACCTGATAAACTTGCTGTTGTTAAATGTGCAGCTCACAAGAAGGGGGATGACTATATCACCCGAGGTAACAGGTATGTAGACTCAATTGCTAAATACTGTGCTAAAAATCTTGCATCTATAAACAGAGACCGGGAGAAAGAGCATGTTTCAAGTCCTTTAATGCTAACTAATATAGTCGGCACTTGGCAGGAAGTTAGACAAATGCAGGAAGAGGCTGATGAGGAGGAGAAAAATATCTGGTAAAGGCAGGATGTAGACGAAGAGAGGAAGATGAAATCTGGGTTTACAAAGATGAAAGACCAGTAATGCCCGATAGCATGATTTCAAACATGGCCCGAATGTACCATGGTCAAGCTCATATTGGGAGAGATGCCATGCTTCATTTATTTAGGCAGACGTGGTACAATCCCAAGTTCAGGATGATAGCTGAGAGTTTGTGCCAGAGATGCTTAGTGTGCCAACAGTTCAATTCAAACAGAAGAACGATTGTGAGTTTGGGAACCATAGGACGGGAGGGGGGTCCATTTACACGAATGCAGTTGGACTTTATTGAGCTTCCGCCATGTAACCGACTCAAATATGTTTTGGTAATAATCTGTCTGTTCTCCCGATGGGTAGAAGCTTTCCCCACCAGAAGGAATGATGGGCTAACTGTTGCAAAATTACTTCTAAGGGAAGTGATCCCGAGATTCGGTTTCCCAGTGACCATTGAAACTGATCGCGGCCCACATTTTCAGAATGAATTTATGCAAATGGTATGTGAAGCACTGAACATTCGTCAGAGATTGCATTGTGCTTACCGTCCTGAGGCTTCAGGAGTGGTTGAGCAAGTAAATGGAACAATTAAAAACAGGATTGCAAAAATGTGCTTGGCAACAGGATTGAAGTGGCCTGATGCCTTGCCACTTGTTTTGATGACATTATGGAGCATTCCTGACAGAAAAACTGGACTGAGTCCACATGAGATCTTAATGGGCAGGGTGATGAGACAAGCATTTGTACCAGTTGATAAATTGTTGACAATTAATGATGACATCATACTGGATTACTGCAAAAACCTGCCTGACGTGGTGACTTCTGTGTTCCATCAGGTGGGAACTGAATCGAACACGAAAGAGAAAAATCCAGATCATGATCTAGTTCCTGGAGACTGGGTGCACCTGAAAGTACACTGCAGAAGAAACTGCTTGGTACTTCGTTGGCAGAGGCCGAGACATTTTATTTTAGTTAGCACCACTGCAGTGAAATGTGCCGGATTAAAAAGATGGGTGCACGCAAGCCACACAATCCGTGTCCCTGAACCTGAAAATATAAACGAAGAAGGCGAAAGTACAACAGGTTCTGACTCTGAAGGTGAACCAGAGAAAAATCCAGATACAGAAGATCGATAGGAACGTCGACATCTGGAAGTATCAGATACTAGCTCTGCATCTGAAGGAGAAGGAGAAACTCTTGAAGTACCGAATTCTGAAGATCAATCTGAAGATCGATAATTGGTAAAGACTGACACCAGTAAGGAAACTGAGCAAGGGGAGATAAAACTGGTGAAAAGGTAAATTCTGAAGGAAAGACTGAAAGCTCTGAAAGAAGGAACGAAAATCCTGACACTGGAAAAGCAGAAACAAGAGGATGAGATTCCAAGTACCAGCTATGGAGATGTTCCTAACAGAGTGAAAGAACTGCCTAAAGGGAAAACTGACTCTGAAAAAGAGAAAAACCCTGTAAAAATCATCATAAATGAAACTGTCGAAGACACTGAAAGTGAGACTGAATACAGTGGAGATGAAACTGCATTTATTTATTTATAAAGTTTTATATAGCGCGAACTTGATCCCGAAGGATATCAGAGCGCTTTGCAATCTGAGGCAAAGGTAACAAATCAGAACATTGAAAGTATTGACACACTTATACTTATACAGCAACTTCAACATTACACACCAACTTATGTGGTACTTTACACATCAAGAGATAAGAGTGATATAGCTTTTGTTAGAACAGTGTCACATTTATCACCAACTTGAAGTAAGTAACTTTTACCATCTTTAAGTTAACTTTAAGTACAGTATTGTGGATTTTTGTTGTTTGTGGTCTTGTGTTAAGTCTATATAAAGAATAATTATTTTTATAAAACCTGTGTGGTGTTCATCTGTAGTGTTTTCACTGTATTAATGTGTATATTCCCCAATGCTTAACACACTGCCTCTGAGAAAAGCCGGTCTGCTCGTGCCAAGGTACCAAGGGGGTGAGCAGGGGTTATCCAGTAGTGTAATCGCCTTTCCCTGACTTAAAAGCAAAGGTCCCTATTTGGTCAAAGGTGTACACTATTGCCAACTAGAGACCTCCAGTTCTAACACTTGGGCTCTAGTTTCTGCAAGTACCCTAGGCCTTTGCTCCTTTGCATCTCTTGTACGGCACACAGAACTTGGAACTAGAGAGGTGCAAGCACAGTGCTTTCTGGGCTGAAAAAGCCATTTGAACTCTGCTCTTCCTAGAACTAGGATCAACGCCATGGTTCCAATCATGTAGGGTAAACATTAATCCCATAAAACATATGACCCATGTACTTGGTGACGTTAGCATGGTTCACTGGTTGAAGTTCTAATAAGGGACGAATTTCAATCGGTTTAGTCTGCCACTTTAATAGTTCAAATACCTGTGCCATAAGGTACACAAACTGAACAGAAAGCATGAGAGCGATCATGTAGAGGATCACTGTGGCAAGAGCACTCTTCATGATGTTTAATAGGACCCAGTGTCTCAAGGTTAACTTTAGCTGAGAATAAGGCAGGAAAAAGTTCAAGAAAAAGGGCTTGGAGAGTGGAACATAACACCACGGAGCCTAAGACAAAAATAATTTGCAAAGGAGATAATTGGCCTAAAGGAAATGATGGACTGAGATTCAAACTGGTTAACAAAGAAAGAAAACAAGAAGAACAGGTTAATGAAATAACCAGTCAGAGAGAGGCATTGGGAAAGAAAATAGAAGTTGTCCAGAGGCAAAAAAGAGTAAGAAGACCAAATCAGAAGTACAAATCACTTGAATGGACATATATTGTCCTACCTCCAATTGAAGAGGTGAACAGTAGTCAAGAAAACTTGAATTACCCAAAGACAAATGGGAAAAGTGAGTAAAGGATTGAATCACAAATGAAGTGGTAATTGATCAAAGAAATAAGGTAAAGATGAATCTTGAAATCTAGATAATAAGAAAGGACACTGTAAGTGAAAAGTAACAGTTGTAAAAGACATAAGGTTGAATACATTTTGTTAGAAAAGAAAAAGATTGTAAGACACAAGGTCAAAGAAAACCTGTTAGAAAATTTTCCTGTGTAAAAAAAAAAGAAAAAAAATGGTCAATAACGAACATAAAACAAAGTGTTCTATTTTTAGAAAATGGCACGATTCGTTCCTAATTTGTTCTGGATTACTAATATTAATATGGATAATATTAGCTATTGTTATTCCTTTTCAAGATAACCTAGTAAAGTTAAAACATAATGGAAGTACAGGTGAACAAGATGTGGAATCAAAGACTAAAAAGCAGCATGTATATAGGCCAGAATTACATCAAGATAGCTCAATTAGTGACTTCACGAAGAATACATTTTCAAGATTGTTATCTGAATATGTCAGGACAATGGATGCTAGCGACTTCTATGTGTGTGTAAAGTTACCTGCATCTTCCGCTTACATATGGATTCACGTGTAGTGTAATTGCAAGTCTGTTTCATCAAACAGGCAAGTTAGAGTATCATTACTCAAATTCAGACGATGTGTTTGCAAAGTTGAAAATTGATAAAGCATTGAATAAAAAGAAATATGCTACAGTTATGGGAGAATATTTTTTAGAAATAGATGAATTAACCCACGATTATGCATTTAAAAATAATTTGTCATGCAAAATGAGAGTGGAAGATAAAGCCTTTTTAGATATGGTTGAAGAAACAAGGATGGCGTATAAACGTAAGAATGTAAATGTAAATGTATAGGCATTTATATAGGGCACTACTTACCCGTAGGGTCCCAAGGCGCTTCGACCGCTGCGAAACCCTTCCTGGCTTCCCTGAGAGACGGTCCCTTAATGGGTATCTCCAGGGTGAGACCAGGCATCCCCGGCGATCTGGTGGGGCCGTTAGTGAAGATGAGGCAAGCTAATGCCCAGAGTTGCCGAGTGTGATCGCTGATCAGAGTGGGCACCGAGGCGAGAGAATTATCGAGTCCGCTGACCCTGGTCCAGAAACCTGCCGCGCCGAGAATCGAACCCTGGTCCCGGGCCGTCCTCTGCTCTCGGGTCTGCCACCTCTAACCAGTGAGCCACACTACTTCACAAGGAAAAAGTAAGGCACGAGAAATCCAAATATTGGACATTTGATGATGAAAATCTTGATGAAAGTAATGTGAATGTAGCAGGGGGCGCTAGAGGGCGCACGAGCTGAATGGCCGCACTCCAGTGAGGCTCCGGCAGCCTGGCACTATCATCCTTCTTTTATCCTCTTTACCCTGCTCCCACCCGTCCGAAACTCCCCACACAGGGACAGTGAGTGTCGCTGGACACTCGGTGCAAGTTTGGCGGTTCTACCTCCATGGGTGACGAAGTTAGGGCCATTTGAACATCCAGCCCAGGAAGCACCCTGCCGCTGTGGAACCCTGAGGCGGCTCGGAGAACTACGAGACACCGAGGCTCACCACGAGGCGTGCGGGCCTGAAGAGCGGAGGCGGGCGGCGTTCCTCGTCTCGCTTGCGGAGGCGGGCGGAGGCTCCTCTCCTCGCCCCCCCCCTGGTCTCGCTTGACAACGGAACGGCGAACTGGTGAGAGTCCCTGGGCAAAACTGACTGATGCGACTGTGTGTGGTGTCTGTCGCCGATGGCAGCGCTTCCACTTCTAAAGGGCTTTGCATTCATCACTGCGGCTGGTGCGTTGCCGTGGCGCCGTAGCGGTAGAATTGCTGCCTCCACGCATTGTGTGTCTCACCCTAGACTGTGCGATAATATCGATGTGCGCTACAGCCACGAGCTCCCCTGCGTGCATGACAACGAAGCGGCATTGAGAACGTGAGGGCTTTCCCATTCCTCAAGCTTTTACAGTGGGCCTGGAGGCACTGCCAGCTACCCTGCGCTGTGACACTGACCACGGTGACGTCGATACCAGCACTCAAAGCCCTGTTACCTATGCCAGCCCAGGCGCCAAGCTTTACTTCCCTACGAGTTTCCACTATAGACGCCACCAAGACTTTCCTTGCCGGCTAATGGCGCAGAGGGGGCAGCGCAACTGCTGAACAGCGCCTCATTGACAAAGGGGTGCCCTTTTAACTTCGTACTGCACCAAGTGGGATCAGCATTCAACTGGGGCAGAGCACTTTTATGTCCTTGGCGCAATGGGGAAACCAGACAACAAGCAGCCCAAGCTGCAATTTGAGCCCGCATTGCAAAAGAAAGTGACAAGGAATACTGTGGACAGCGGGCAACCTCGGAGTCCATCTACGGAGGTATCCACCTCAGCCCCCACGGTGCCTGACATTGCCACGATGCTACATGAAATGCGCCAGGGCTTTGCCACTGTTGTCGATAAAGTTGATAGACTCTCAGCCAGAATGGACGGCATAGTCCAGAAGATGGATATCCACGAGGAGCGCATTACAGAAGTGGAGCGCCGAATATCCGAGAATGACGACACCACGGCGGCGCATACCTCGAGACTCTCGAGGATGGACAATGTGCTGCGAGTGATTGCCACCAAAAATGAGGAGTTGGAAGCGAGAAGTCGAAGGAATAACATCCGCGTCACGGGCATACCAGAGACCACCAACACGGGGAAGATGGAGCTCTACATTGAGAAGATACTTATAGCGGCAGTGGGGGCGGAGGCCTTCTCGAACCAATTCATTGTAGAGCGTGCTCATCGCTCCCTTGGACCTCGGCCCAAGCCTTGAGCCTCGCCAAGACCCATCATTGCACGCCTGCTCAACTATAGAGATCGTGATGCGGCACTACGAGCGGCCCGGGAGAACCAGAACCTCACGCACGATGGAGTGACATTTTCTATTTATCCTGATTTTACCCCAGTGGTGCAAGAACAAAGGCGGAAAATCCTTGCTGTTAAGAGGAAACTTAGAGACCTGAACATTGACTATGCCCTTTTATACCCAGCCAAATTGCGAGTGACCCATCAGGGCACACAACATTTCTTTCTCAACCCGCAGCAAGTCGAGGATTATATTAAAACTTTGCCTAAACAGGGAAGACGACCTGCAGAAGCTGAGGGCCAGCATGACTCGAGTTCTGAATAGGTAACCAACGGCCCTGTGTTGTTGGGATTCCGCACGCTACTGGAACATGCTACTTGTCTCACTGCATGGTTCGGTGTTACTACTGCAACTGGAGACTGCCACAGATTCATGGGGTACCAAGGACGGGTACCGGACTGCAGGCGGTAACGTATGCCAGGCACCCACCCCCTACTCCCTTTCCCCTCCGGATAGAGACATCAGGGGCGAACTTGTACGGAGCTGGAGGAATGGGGGTGGACGGGCGTGCATCTCTAATGACCCCTAATGGGTATACCCCAAGGAACTTGATTCCATTTCTGTTGATGTCAGGTTGTTTTGGTTACTATTTGGGTGGGGGGAGGGCTTGGGATGCTGGCAAGTTGGGGATGCTTCAGTGGGTGGGGGGAGGCGGGCGAGATGCTTTGTATGGGAGGAATGCAGACAGCAGAGCATGGCTCGTTCTGGAGGAGCCGTATAGATTTCACGAGCGGGGATGGGAGTCGTTTGCTGCTGCTATTTCTGTGCGCATTGTGTGCTTGCTGGGAGTTCTTGGGGATGGGCGGGATGGGGACACAGTTGGGAGGACTGTTTGGTTTGTGTTCATTACATGTGCAACAGGTATCGAAGAATTGCTTCTATGTCTAGATATGGGGATCTTTGATTGCGTCGGGGGGTGAGTGGGCCTATTGTGAGATATGTAGGCTCTGTATTGCAACAAAATATCACTGGGGGCGGAGACACTGCCTGTGGGCTAGGTCCTCCACTCTCCCTGGGGAGTGCTGGGCGTGCACGACTTGAACAGGGCCTGCTGCTTGCTGGTGGTGGATGCGCCATGCCGGATGTCTCTATTTCTGATTCTTATGTTCACTTGCACACATGGGGGACACAAACTTGAATATAATCACATGGAATGTGAGAGGGCTGGGTGATCCTAGAAAGAGAAGGCAAATACTGGGCTATCTAGATCGACATAAAATTCATATTGCTTTCCTCCAGGAAACACATTTCAGGCCGCATGGACTACACTCATTTGGGAAAAGGTGGGCCTCGTATACAGTATTCTCCTCATATTCATCATATGCACGGGGTACAGCTATTTTGTTAAAAAGAAATACACCTTTCCATCTGGCGGGCTCCACGACAGACCCACAGGGGAGATTTTTGCTTAATGTGGGGCAGATTGGGTCGTATGGCTGTGACACCCGCCTGCTGCTATGGGCCTAATGTGGACGATCCACAGTACTTTACTGACCTGTGGGCAGCAATAGTGGGAACTGGACCACAACATCTCATCTGGGGGGGTGATTTCAACACGACCCTGAATCCTGTCTTGGACAGGTCACACCCCGCTCCCCATCACTATACCAATGGGAGGGAGGTTCTCCGTGCGACTATTGATGGTAATAATCTCATAGATGCATGGAGATCTATGCATGGGGCGAGGGGGGAAGGTACACATTTCACTGCACAGGCAAGGTCATGGGCCAGACTGGATTATATACTCTTGACGCCACAACTCTACACATCGCTAGTGCACTCAGCACATCTCCCCAGAACATATTCAGACCACTCGCCTGTCATAATCACGTTGAGAGGAACTGAATTAGGCCCCCCTGTTACGGCATGGCGTATGCAACCCACGATGCTACTAGACACTGATTTCCAAGAAGAGCTTCGAGATGAATGCCTAGAATTTTTCAAACGTAATAAAGACTCAGTCCATGATGTCGAAACTATATGGGATGCTTTTAAAGTCACGCTCCGGGGTCTCTGCATTTCGAAGGGCTCAGGGGTACTCAAGAGTATACTGAATAGATTGAAGACTCTGGAATCAGACCTTAGAAACGCAGAAGATGCCCTCCAAGTTAACCCTGGGAGTGATACACTAGCTGTAATACGAGATAAACTGTCGGAATATACTGATGAAGCTGCACGGGAGGTGAAGTTCAGGAACAAACACTGGGTGGCCAGAAGATATGGGGAGGGTGAGAGGCCTGGGAAGGCCTTAGCTGAAACGATTAAACTTATGCGTTCACCTACTGTCATACTCGAGTTGGAGACTGCTGAAGGGATACTACTCAGGGACACCACACACATATTGAATTAATTTGTAGAACACTATAGTACGCTATATTCCTCAACCAGAACAGGGGAACTGACACTAGATGACTACCTGGCAGATGTGTCATTAGGGTTGCTGAGCGATTCACAGAGAGCCTTTCTGAGTGCCCCGTTCGAACTAGATGAAGTGAGGGAGGTTATCATGCACATGAAATCGGGTAAGGCCACTGGGTTGGACGGCATTCCTATTGAATTTTACAAGACATTCATAGACTTCATGGCACCGGTACTGCGTGAAGTATATGAAGATGCTTTGGAGGTTGGCCACCTCCCTGCCTCCATGAGAATCGCTCTCATCACGTCCCTACTCAATCCGGGGAAGCCTGCTACTCATTGCGATTCGTATAGGCCCCTGTCATTGCTGAACTGCGATGTGAAGATTCTCGCCAAGTTAATAGCAGCGCGCATTAGCCTTCTATTGCCTGACCTGATACTCCCTGATCAGGCTGGATTTGTCCCAGGCAGGGCGACGTCGCATAACCTCTGCACCTTTTTTTCTGTCTATGATTCCGTTCACGAGGACTTGCCAATGGCGGCCATTTTTTTAGACGCCACCAAGGCGTTTGATTCGCTGGAGTGGGATTATGTATTCCGGGTACTCGAGCGCATGGGCTTTCCACTTATCTTCATTTCCTGGATTAGATTATTGTATACGCGCCCAGTGGCCAGGGTACTCATTAACGGCAGATTATCTTCGGAATTCCCGGTATCCAGAGGAACTAGGCAGGGCTGCCCCCTTTCCCCACTCCTGTTTGCCATAGCCACAGAACCCCTCGCAGCTAAACTGCGTCAACATCATCGAGATAGTGTATTGCGATGTTTTTTAAAGGCAGATACTGATCTCAATGTATGCCGACGATATTACACTCTATGTTCGTCACCCGTGTGAGAATTTGCACCCCATCCTTAGGGAATTCATACGGTTTGGAGTCCTCTCCGGCGTCCAGATAAACTGGACCAAGTCGTGTATTTTCCCACTTACTGCCTCGACGCATAAGTTTGCATTGGAATACCAACTTGCCTGGTGTGAGGGAGATTTGAAATATCTGGGAATACACATAGAAAAAGACAGGGAGGCGTTGATTCGGGCTAATTATGGCACGGTAATGGATAAAATCAGTGATAATATCTCCAGATGCATAACCCTTCCCCTGTCCATGGCTGGGAGAGCTTCATTAATTAAGATGGTGATACTCCCTCAACTCCTATATCTCTTTCTGAACATTCCGTTCCATCCCGGAGCCTATTTTTTTCGGCTGCTGCGCTTGGAACTGCTTAAACTAGTATGGGGCGGGAAATCACCGAGACTCAAATGGGAGGTCCTTATCAGGCCTTACTCGCAGGGTGGCTTTGGGATTCCAGATTTTGAACTTTATTAATGCGCAGCCCAGGCCCACTTTGCTTACTTCTGGATACGACAACTTAGATACATGCCCCAGTTGGCAGCTGAACACTGGCTAGCACACCCAACTCCGATTGAAGGTGCGTTATACTCCCCGGTAGAAGGTAGAGATAAAACCCCCAACACAGTACTGAGCACCGTAACTGCGTGGCAACATATAAGCTCGAGACTCGATCTACAACTGTTATACGCCCCATTGTTGCCTTTGGCTTATCACCCGCAGTTGCCGCTTTTACAAGAAGCAGGCTTTCAGAAGCTACTGAAGAAAATACATGTTCGAACATGGGGGGACCTGTACCATGATGGCACGTTCCGTACCAAAGAACAGCTCTACGAAGGGATACAGCCGACGCCGCTAGAGGTATTTTACTATATCCGGCTCCGGCACGGTTTGCAGGTGGTTACACCTGACTTCCCACACGAGCCTCCTGTACTTGTCCCACTACAGAACCTGCTTTTGCATGATAACCCCAACAAACTGGTATCTACACTATACAAATCGGTCCGTGCCAATATGGAATATAAAGATTTACCTGCCAGGGAAAAGTGGGACCAGGAGTTGGCCATGACACTTACTGATAGACAGTGGGATTTCTGTCTGCAACAGACAGAGCGCATATCATCTAGCAGTAGATATAGGATTATTCATTACAAATTCCTACACAGATTGCATCACACACCGGCGTTTCTGCACAGATTCCAGTTAAGAACCACTGACAATTGTGACAGGTGTGGGGACCCGGGGGCAGATTTCCTACACCTTGCATGGGGGTATGATCAGGTACACCGCTATTGGGATCAAGTTTTTCAGACCATATCCAAAATGATACACATGGTAGTGGACCCATCCCCGATTGTAGCGCTACTGGGCTATGTGGAGCCGCTTCAAGCAGCCCACCGCAAGTATGTGGCACTGGCTATGCTATTGGCCAAGCGAAGAGTGGCATGCAGATGGGGGAGGGGAAGGGCCCCCAAATTCAAGGATTGGTTGCAGGACATGGTGTACTGTCAAGAACAATTGCATACATACTCTGAACTGTTACCGGTCACCTCCAGACCTACTGACATATGGGCTCCGCTACAATCCTATTTGCTAGAGGTGTCTTCAGAGGATGCCAGTGATTGATGGTTTGGGAATTGTGTTGATGGTGTGCTGCTGTGGACTCACATGGTCACGGGAGAGTGGAGGGACGTGATGTGCGGATATGATCTCAGTTGCTGACATTACTATTCCCCCTTCCTCGCCCTGTGAACCGCTCATGCCACCAATGTAGTGCCTTACATCCTCGAATGGCGCTGTAAGGTTGACTATCCTGTGCCTTAGTTAAGGTGGGACGAGAAAACAACTACGGGGTGGCTCTAATCAGCAAGGCTGAGCCAGACTAGCAAGAAACAAAAGTGAGGTGCCAATGCTGATAAGGATAATTTAGTAAAGCAAATGACCACACAGAACTTGAAGAAACATTCAAGAACGGGAGTTACTACTTAATAGTTTTTTATTTTGACATTATTAGAAAAACGGAAAACTTATACTTTTTTCATTTTTTTACAAGGGGACATATTCAAAAAGGACACACAGGAATTAGGGAACTGGCTACTATTCATCAGTCATACAATGTTCCAAACATATCACAGACATACAAAACACATTCACACCACTCAGGAAGAGGGACTATAAAGAACATAAACTACAATCTTAAACTACAATCTTAAAATATGTACAATCTATACTACAAAAGAAACAGAAAGCCACAGTCTGCGGCTACAGTTTTACAAAAATGGAAAAACAATTAGTTTTTATAATGTACAATCCCAGTTAAATCTATAAAAGAAACTTTTTGAACTAGAAAGGCTTGGTATTGTACTAGCGACTAGGAGACAATAATTGAATGATCCTGTCGCTCTCGCAGACACATGTGACAAGAGCCTACGCGTTTCGAATCCCGCTGGTTTTCATGGGATTCTCTTCAGGGCCTTATGTAGTATCTATACAGTAAAGATGAATCAAAAAAAAGGGGGAGGGGAGGAAAAAAAGACAGGTTAAGGACATAGCTTTGCAGAGTTTAGTGACACAAGGTGAAAAGACCAACCATCAGGAAACATGACAACGTTCCGACACACATCTTCCACATCTTACCACTGAGTGAGAATGCCAGTTATGGAGTGAGATCGATGGGGATCACGAACTCAGTTGTCTGTATCTAAAATTGGAGAAGCATACATTGGAGTCAAACATGTTTCAGTGTTAATAAAGGAGGTTCCTTTGGGGATCTGTGTAACTACTTGCCTGATAGATACACTGTGCAGATCTTTATCTTTAAAATGGAAGCCAGGTTTTTTACATTGAGATCTCACCTGGCTTCCATTTTAAAGATAAAGATCTGCACAGTGTATCTATTAGGCAAGTAGTTACACAGATCCCCAAAGGAACCTCCTTTATTAACACTGAAACAAGTTTGACTCCAATGTATGCTTCTCCAATTTTAGATACAGACAACTGAGTTCGTGATCCCCATCGATCCCACTCCATAACTGGCATTCTCACTCAGTGGGAAGATGTGGAAGATGTGTGTCGGCACGTTGTCATGTTTCCTGATGGTTGGTCTTTTCACCTTGTGTCGCTAAACTCTGCAAAGCTATGTCCTTAATCTGTCTTTTTTTCCTCCCCCTTTTTTTTGATTTATCTTTACTGTATAGATACTACATAAGGCCTGAAGAGAATCCCATGAAAACCAGCGGGATTCGAAACGCGTAGGCTCTTGCCACATGTGTCTGCGAGAGCGACAGGATCATTCAATTATTGTCTCCTAGTTGCTAGTACAATACCAAGCCTTTCTAGTTGAAAAAGTTTCTTTTAGAGATTTAACTGGGATTCTCCATTATAAAAACTAATTGTTTTTCCATTTTTGTAAAACTGTAGCCGCAGACTGTGGCTTTCTGTTTCTTTTGTAGTATAGATTGTACATATTTTAAGATTGTAGTTTAAGATTGTAGTTTATGTTCTTTATAGTCCCTCTTCCTGAGTGGTGTGAATGTGTTTTGTATGTCTGTGATATGTTTGGAACATTGTATGACTGATGAATAGTAGCCAGTTCCCTAATTCCTGTGTGTCCTTTTTGAATATGTTCCCTTAGTTAAGGTGGACCATATCGTCGCCTTGCAGGAAGCGATGACTGTTCCGGCTCTATTATGTTTTTCTTGAGATGTGCTGTGTGTAATGTACCACGCCTTGATGTAGGCTCACCACTATACTGACGCACGAACTTCTCTCACTTATAGATTGGATACCGCACATGTTGAGGTTTAACAAAAAATGTAAAAAGCGAGACGAATTGATTTGTTCATATTGAATATGCACTCTGTCATTATGTTTATATAACAACTATGAAAAAATATACGTAAAAGTTTTTATTATATATTTTACCATCCTGATGATTTGTACAGGTAGCGGCCGGCCTCAGGGTTGTAGGCGTGACGCTGTGTACACTTGACAGTACTTAATAAACGTCTTGCACTAAAAAAAAAAAGTAATGTGAATGTAGCTATAAATATAGACACTCCATTGCTAGGGAAATTCTATATTAGGAGAGACAACACTATGTATGACAATTATTTTGTGGGAGCAAGTCAGTGTAAAGACACATATAGAATTTAAGGGGGTTGGGGATTTAAAGGGGGAAATGATCCAGTTTTTCCTGGTATATACTTTATTTGTGGAAATAAGGCTTATTGTAGATTACCTAACCATTGGTACGGGACTTGTTATGTGGGTTTGGTCTTTCCAAAAATCTTTCATGTAGACAGAGGTACAAATGGTATACATGAGATAGGTGAACCTTTGAGTCGTAGAAAAAGAGAGAGTGTAATAGAAATAATAGGTGATGTTTTTGGAGCACTGATACCAGTAGTGGGAATATCTTTCAATGCAAATCAAATTCGGAGATTGTCAACGATAGTAGATCGCTTGTCAACAGACACTGCAGGTGGATTCTTAATGGCAAACCCTGAAATGATTGCTATGAGGACTATGGTAATGCAAAATCGTCTTGCTCTTGATATAATATTAGCAAAAGAAGGAGGAGTTTGTGGAATTTAAGGTACAGCATTGCTGCACCTACATTCCTGATAAAAGTCAAAACATTGAAAAGTACATTAACAAATATTACAGAATTGCATAGAGAAATTGAACCATTGGAGGTTAATGGTATTCTTGAGCGACTTGGGAGAAGTTTTACAGCAGTTAAACGTTGGTTTCAAGAATTAGGTAGTTCAATTATTGGCAAGATACTAATTCCAATAACAGTAATAGTATTAGTAGTTTTTATGATAAGATTATGTTGCATATACAGAAAGAGAAGAAATGTTAGAAGGTAATTGAAGAAGATAATCCAAGAAAAGCGAGAAAGAGAAAGAGAAAAAGGTGATATAGAAATGGAGGAATTCCGAGAAAAGGCCTTTAGAGAAACTAGAGAGGAGGATACTAAAGTATAAATCTATACAAATCTGAAGAATTTGAAACATGTCTTGATAAATTTTGGTAAAAATTTGGGAAATATTTGGTGATAAATCACTAAAGGGGGGAGTCGATGGAGCAAGGTGGAAAAACAACATTTTGTGTACCCTTGTAAAATCATACTTCCATAATCGTAATTTGAACTAATTGAGTGACGCATGAAACTAATCAACCTAGAATAAAAGTTGCACCTACACAGACATACGTGGGAAATTAATTATGCTTATGTTGCAATCATAATTAACTAATCTTGTGATTCTGTCATGTCCTAAATTAATAAGCAGCTTTAAGATACCGGAATGCAGCATAAATGTACTTTTGTTTACGTATTTTGTGGCAAAACAAGAGGATAAGTGAGTATATCATGCTTAAATGTGGCTATTTCGCTAGGTAACTACTAATAGGGAAACCTTAGAAAAGGGGGAGGTAAACAGAAGGGCTAAAATTCTTAAAATTAACGTTCATTTGTGTTTGTTTCTATGAGAGTTCCCATTTTTGACTCGAGAGGCCTAAAGGAAAATGGAGTCACTCGATTATTGTGGCTATAAAAGAAGTACGTATGCGCGAGCAAAGACCGAGTCTGAATGCGAGCTGCTTGTGCCTGGAGTGACTACGGTTCAAGGACACTCTAGCCTGGAAGTATAGATGGCTGCCAAAATGATGAGCACAATGGTTCAGAACGTGAGAATAAACGGCAAAGTTGCGAGTGGAGAACAGCACTAGGCCAGACTTGGGCCAAAACAAAGGACCCATTAGAAATTTGCGGACG
The DNA here is from genome assembly GCF_964263255.1 of Lissotriton vulgaris. Classification (NCBI taxonomy): domain Eukaryota; kingdom Metazoa; phylum Chordata; class Amphibia; order Caudata; family Salamandridae; genus Lissotriton; species Lissotriton vulgaris. The sequence continues at coordinate 910,175,366 of NC_141697.1, forward strand.
GAAGGAAAAGTAATATTATGATGACGAGATGATGCTCATCCACCCCAAAATTGTCCAATCAGAACTCGAATTCAGGCTGAAAGTTACACTTTTAGATAGATAAAGCTAGTAAAAAGGGTATAAAAAGTTCTGATTTGACTGAAGAAAAAACTTCTCTTCGATTTCTTCCAGAGATGCTGTCAGACTGCTGATTTTCCTGGGATGTAAGACTTTGAATAATTTTTCTATTTCTTCTGAATGAGATCTGAACTGTAGGTGAGGCTATTAGTCAGGGAAGTTAGGGAAATAGGAGAAAATGAGTTTGGGAACTATCTGTCTTTAACTGATACTTGCATTTCCATATAAAAATTAAAATGTCAATTTCTGCATTTCTGAAATAAATGCAATTAATTGTTTGAAATAAAACTCTTATTCTTTAATTGTCGTTTTGAATAAAGAAAATAAATAAATTAATAACTGTTTAGACAACATAATCTAATCCGCGCCGCGCAGGTGTTCCGAGCGGGCAGTGACGGAACCGCTCCGTCATCAGCACAGCGCGACCGCGGCTGATGACGGAGTGGTTCCGTCACCAGCAGGGGAGGGGTTAAAACCTTTAAAAAGATATGTACACAAGAACAGATTTCATGGAAGACAAGCTGTGTCACCTCTGCTCCATAGCAAAGCACCTAGTGCGGCGTTTGTCTGCTTAGCTGAACGCCGTTCTCCGCCACTTCTGAAACGCAGGGCTGCACCGTATTTACAAGAATATGGTGCAGCCTTGCTTTTACACCTGCGCCGGCGCGAATTTAGCTGCCTACCGCCAACGCAGGGACCCTTGCACCATAGTTTAAGGGTGCCTGAGTTGAGCGGAATAATTGTTTATGTACAGGAAGGTGTGCTTTCCTACATATAAACAATCTGAAATGGTGTTTTGAAACTTTTATGAGTGCTGCTTAATGCACCTCACATAGAAGTTGCAAAACCTCTTTTTTTTAATGATTGTTTATGTGCAGGAAGGAAAACCTTCCTGCAAATAAACAATCAATGGCTTTTTGCTGTTTCTATGTGTGCTGCACAACACAGCACACATGGAAACAGCAATAAAAGAGGAGATATTAAACATTTCTCCTTTTTGCGCCAGAGTAAGCCCAGGTTTTCACTGGTCTTAATTTTGGCGCTGCCCCATATTTACGGCATCCTTGTAAATATGGGTCAGCGTCAAAATCAATTGGTATTGCGGTGGAACGCTCACCACAACACCCATTGCCTGCCCCTTTCACTGTGAGTATAGCGTGAAAGGGTGATTTAAACCTAACACTGCATCCGCCTTAGGACCGCTCACACCCACTACCACATCACTACTCCAAGGCACAGCGTCAACTCCAGCAAATAGTCACTGACAATCTCCTAGTAGATGTATGGCGTCACCAGCACCGGACACAATATGAAGGCACATTCCACTTGGCTGTACATAACACATGGTCCAGACTAGTAATGTGGCTTGTGTCACAAGACATTGCTCTGCGCGTCCTTTCCTCCCGACACATAGGGCCCCATTAGGATGGCGGGAGGGCTTTGCCCGCCCGCCATCCTATCGGAAATCGGGCCCGCCCGCCCTAAGGGCGGGGGTCCCGCACGCACCATTAGGATGTGCCCGCCACAGTGGCGGCACATCCTGTATTTATAGTATTGTGGCGGGCGGAGCTCTCTGCTCCGCCCGCCACAATACTAAAAATGCTTAGCAGCATTTACGTAAATCAAAGCGGCAGGCACTGCGGGGTGTAAATGTATAAATGTATGTAAATGTATAGGCATTTATATAGCGCACTACTTACCCGTAGGGTCCCAAGGCGCTTCGACCGCTGCGAAACCCTTCCTGGCTTCCCTGAGAGATGGTCCCTTAATGGGTATCTCCAGGGTGAGACCAGGCATCCCCGGCGGTCTGGTGGGGCCGTTAGTGAAGATGAGGCAAGCTAATGCCCAGAGTTGCCGAGTGTGATCGCTGATCAGAGTGGGCACCGAGGCGAGAGAATTATCGAGTCCGCTGACCCTGGTCCAGAAACCTGCCGTGCCAAGAATCGAACCCTGGTCCCGGGCCGTCCTCTGCTCTCGGGTCTGCCGCCTCTAACCAGTGAGCCACACTACTTTGCCACTTTGATTATGCAAATGCAGGGGGGTACCACAGGTACCCCCCCTCGTGCCATCCCCCTTTGGCCTTCACTCCGGGGGCCCACAGGGGGCCCCCAGAGTGAACACCGCCTGCCTTTCCGTGGCGGCATTGCCGCCGCGGAAAGGCATTGCACACTTGCCACTGTAATATGGCTGGCGCTGTCTCATTGACACCGCCACCATATTAATCATTTTCCAGCCCGGCCGCAATGCGACCGGGGCGGAAAAGTGGCGGGCGTTGTTTCCCTCCGTTGCGGTCTCCCCCGCCATTGTAATGTGGCAGGGGGGAAAAGGGTGGCGGGCGGTCCTTTCTGTCGGGCGGATCGCCACCGCCACCGTGGCGGTGGCGATCCACCCGACATCCTAATGGAGCCCCTAGTGCGCACTTACTCAGATCACTCCCCGGTACTTATCTCGGTGACCCCCCCCTGGAAATGTCTTTCCAGCCCAGGCAGTGGCACCTACAACCCATGGCATTACTGGATATGGTGTTTGTGTCTGAATTAGGGGAAACGCCAGACGAATACCTACGACTCAATGTAGACTCCGTTCCGTCCCTGGCTAGGGTGTGGGAAGCACTAAAAGTCACTGTATGGGGACATTACTTGGCCAAGACGGGGGGTATTCTTAAAGACATACAAATGAAGTTAGCACGACTGGAACGCCAGATAAAACAACTGGAATCGGGCATGCGAGAGACAGATGATGGCCCTATGAGGGCCAAGATACGAGAGACTATAACTGAGTATCAATCGGAAGCAGAAAGGGAAGGTCTGTTCCATGGTAAATACCACAGGGCGCGACGGGACGGCAAAGGGGAACGCCCTGGCAAAGCACTTTCTGAGATGATCCACCCACCCAGAACAGCAAATTATATATTAACCGTCTGAGTTAGAGACGGCGTGATGCAGCTAGACACGACAGCTACACTTCAGGTATTCATCACGCACTATCAAACGCTATATACCTCGTGCGCGGCATGCCAGGAGGAGACCTCAGAGTACTTACAGCAAAAAGAATTAGTTTGGCTCGTCAAAGGGAATTCTTGGCGGCTGACTTGGAGCTAGACGAGATAAGAGAGGCCATAATGCAGATTAACAATGGCAAAGCACCAGGATTGGACGGATTGGGCACTGAGTTTTATAAACCTACTTAGACACACTAGCTCCCATCCTGAAGGCAGTTTACGAGGAGGCCTCCGAAACAGGATCACTCCCGCCTACTATACGAGAAGAAATGCTGGTCTCATTATTGAAACCTGGGAAGCCCCCAGAATCCACGGATTCATATAGGCCATTATCGCTGATAAACTGTGACGTCAAAATATTGGCTAAAGTCCTCACTAATAGACCAACCCTGCTGATGGATAGGCTTATCCGTCTAGACCAGGCAGGATTTATACCAGGCCGCTCAACACTACACAATCTGAGAACCCTTTTTTCTATCCTACATGATATCGATCCAGACGAACAGGCGGTGGCAGTCTTTTTGGACGCCACCAAAGCGTTCAACTCCCCGGAATAGGGATACCTCCTGGCGGTGTTGACTCACATGGTATTTCCACCAGGATTCCTCCTGTGGATCAAATTGCTGTATAATAAGCCCTGCACCTCAGTGCTTCTAAATGGGGAACACTTCCCAGCCTTCGACATTACCAGGGTAACGCCGCAGGGTTGCCCCCTGTCGCCTTTATTATTCGGGATCGCCATGGAACCGCTTGCGGCCATGCTCCGCCAACACCATAAACAATATGCACACGGGAGCTCATATAGCGGGACAATGCCTGTCAAAACTGGCCGACAATAACAGCCTGAACTCCATCGGAATACAGTCCAGACGCCTGATACCGGTATCCCTCCAAAAAAATAAATCAGGAGGAAATCTAGGACCACAGCCAAACATCGTATCCACCTGCATGCGTGTAACCGTTTCGGAAAATGAGCGGACCTGTGCCCTATTACAAGCTCGGCAAAACCCTCCCTTAAAGGAGCATCATAACCCAGGTCTAAACCAAAGTCCAACTGATCAGACGATGTCAGTAAACACGGACCGCGAACGAGACCCCCCCTTTACAACTCCAAAACTCAACGAATTTACGAAGCCCCAACAGTCTAAAGATTCCAATGACCATCTGGAAACTACACACCACATCCTAACATTCATCCCGGAATACCCATCAGAGGGGCCTCAGGATTTCATAAACAGAGGCAACCTTCTAAAATTGTTCCAGGAAATAGAGGAGCTAAACGAGATAACATCACAGGACCTCCTGACAGTCGAATTTAAAAGAATCCCCCATCATACAGAGTCTGAAGTCACCATCACAACGTGGGCCTCAAAAGCCATCGCCGACAAGATATTTGCCAAAAAAGATCACTTCGAAACATGGGGCATCTTGCTCGTACGAAATAAACGCCCAAGATATCCATTTCCGTTACAAACAAACACCCATAACGAATTAAAGGGCAATGGAAAAAAGCGTCCTCCATTCTCCTGTCTATTAGGAGCACGTGCTACTTCACCAGCCGTTGCAAGTTTAGCGGACGGGGAAAGCGTGACAGACACCAAGCAACCAAGCAGACAACACGGCCGGGATGTAACAGACTGGTCCTGGGTTCCCACGTTCCTGTGCAAAAAGGGACCCTAACATAAAGAAACATTTCTCACCGTCTCCATGTAGGATGGAGGAAACGCAGAGTGCCAAAACAACCTCAACAAAGATCTCAGTATGCGCATGGAACGTACACGGATTCCAAGAAATGGAGCTGGACCATGATACACAATCCTTTTTTTCCAAGCAAGATATAATCCTGATTCAGGAATCATGGAAACTAGCACCAAGCGTAATACCAGGCTTTAAGACCCACCACATCCCGGCAGAAAGACATTCAAACTTTGGGCATCCCCGGGGCGGGCTATCAACTCACATAACTCAAAAATTTAACTGGTCATCTGAAGTACTGGATGTAGGCCTCAATTGGGTACAAGTGACCAGAATCACTGAATCCACGCCAGTTGGGCCCAAACAGTGGCAAATCATAACCCTCAATGTTTATATCCACCCGGACAGGAAGCTACAACAAGAAAAACAAATTAGCCTGACGTCGCTGATTAAAACGATGCAAAAAACATATCTAGGATGTCCACTATTAATCGCAGGGGACTTCAACTGCGACCTAATTGGTAAAAATAAGGCAAAAGGAACCATGCGACAGCCCAAAGGAGGCCCCAGGTTAGCCCTCGATCTAAGAGACCTGGGTCTGACGATCTTGAACGGCAACACATCGGGGGATTGGCCAGCAGCCATCACGTACCTGAGTGGAAGGGTCCACTCAACTATAGATTACACAATAGTAAGTGATGACTTAATTCCGGGCATTGAGACCTTTAAAATTGTCCAACGGCCAGAAAGTGACCACTTCCCCCAAATCACTTCCATAAACTCTGCGCCCAACGTGGCACCGAAAACATCAAGTTTACTACACCAAGCCTCTATATTCAATTTAAAGAAACTAAAATGGCGAGGAGAAATGCTGGACAAAATCCAGCTCGCCGCAACAGCTCGGAAACTCGAGTTAAGGCATCAAAAAAAGGAGGACCTGGTAAAAAATTGGGAGCAATTGGTTCAGGACCTTCTTCACAAATTTCCAGCAACTTCAGGTGTTCCAAGTAAGTCTACCCTTAAAAAGGAGCCCTGGTTTTCCAACGAATTAAGAACAAAAAAAAAGAGGGTAGCGAAGGAGGTCCGACACTTAGCTCGGCAAAAAAAGCTGGGGTTACAAACAAATAAGGGGGACCTGATAGAAGCCAGAAACGCTTATAGGAAGTCATTAAACATCGCAAAATCCGCCTATAAGGAGAAGCTTTGGCATAAACTACTAAGGGCAGGAAAACACCCCAACAGTCGTGAATTTTGGGGTATTATTAATGACCTAAATAAAGGACCAAAACTCCACCAAGAAGCGGGAGTAGGAGCAGACTCTTGGACCCAACATGTGCAATCCCTTTACAGTATAACAACAGCAGGCCTCCCGAACAATACACGGGTAACATATCCAGTAGAGAATGGCCAGTTGGGAACGTACAACACAGGTACAGTAGGACCGGGGTTAAAGGACAGCTCAAAAGAGGAGACGACTATCCCAGACCTAATCACCAGAGGGGGACTCCGTAAAGTCATCACATCGCTAAAGGCTGAAGGAGCGCCAGGCCCAAATGGGCTGCCCAACGCAATATTTAAACACGACTCGGAATTCTGGGCAGAAATCCTAACGCCACTCTTTAATCAAATCTATCAAGACACACAGGTACCTGCATCTTGGAAGGGCAACGTGATTCATCCAATATTCAAACATGGCGACCACGGCAACCCAACAAACTATAGACTTACATCGCTGATAGGCGTCGAAGCAAAGCTCTACGCCTCTTGTATCCTCCTAAAGCTGCAAGACTGGATTGAAGAATCTCACAGAATCCCGTGGTTTCAGACAGGATTTAGGCGGAATATGGGGACAATTACCAACTTGACTTGCCTGTCACTATTAATGGACAGAATAGCAGCAAAGGGCGCACGATTGTATGCCTGTTTTGTAGATATTAAATCTGCCTTCGACAGAGTAAACCGAGAGCGTCTATGGGGTAAATTGCAGCATTGGGGGACGCCAACAAAACTAATAGAGGCAATAAAAGCTTTACATGAAGACACATGGGCAAAGGTCAAATTGGGAAACGGAGCTTACACAACGAGAAACATACCAACACACCAGGGCCTAAAACAAGGCTGCGTTGTAGCGCCCACCCTTTTTAACCTTTTTCTTTCCGACTTCGCAACAGTGCTGGACACAGATGAAGTGCACCCACCTTCATTGGCAAACTCTCGAATTCCCTGCCTGCAATATGCAGACGACATAGTCCTGCTGAGCAAAACCCCAGTTGGTCTACAAAGAGCCTTAAACATACTATCAGCGTACTTAAAACAAGAAGGTTTGGATCTAAACAAAGAAAAAACCAAAGTGGTCCGTCTAGTAGACCCAAAAAAACTTAGATACACATGGACGTACAACGGGACAAAGGTGAACGAACAAGGTTCGTATAAATACCTTGGAGTTACAATTTCCCAGGGAGCAAAACAAACTGAGCATATAACTGCAGTACGCGCAAAAGCCCAAAGCCTAATATTTGCTTATCGGTTGCTAAAAACAAAAATGGACTGTCCAAACCACAATCACCTCCTAAAGGTTATGTCGGCACAAATTTTACCATCTTTGTCTTACGATCTCGTCACCTGGTGCAGCAAGGAAATAGACCTACTAAATGAGCTTCAAACCAAAATCTATAAAGCAGTTTTTAACCTTCCAAAGTGTGCTTCAGCCTCGCAAGTTAGGCTGGAATTTGGTCTGCAAAATCAGAAATATAGGAGCATGAGCTGCTTCGTAAAACTGTGTCATAAGTTAAGATCAGCAGATCCGGATTCAATGGACTGGTTAAACTGGGAAGCTATAAAAAAAATCAAGGAGTGAAGGGAACCCTGTGCCCTTGGGGAAAACATCTGAAATTCTGTGTAAAAGAGCTGGGGTTGGAAGGCACATGGGAGTCCGTGACGGACAAAGCAACCATAAGTAGATTAGCCAACAAGGCAGCGAGGATGAAATCTTTTCAAGATGACAAAGCGTCACTTCTCAAACGGCGACATGGTTGGACCATAATTAACTCCTTTAAAGCTGGCCTACCGCATGCATACTTATCCTCTCACTTCAATGTGCATTTAAAAAGAGCCTTCACAGACTATAGGATGGGGATGCACATTTCGAAGGATCTAGCACCATCCTGGAAAGGTAATTACCAGACGGAGAGTTGTAGACTATGTGGATACAAAACAGAATCATTGGCTCACTTTTTGTGTGTTTGTCCGGCTCTCCTGGCACAACGTCGTCGATTCTTAAAACAGACCTGCAACGAGTTAAAAATCCGCACCTGCAGGCAAATGGTAACTCGTTGGCTGGGAGGGAGTTCAATCATATTTGCTTGCCAGGGAATAAAATTCTTGGCAGAAGTGAAAAAATGCCTGAGTCTTGTGGAACAAGGACAGGGTTAATGAAGTGGGCCACCAAAGCTGCATCGATCCCATTAACTGGTAAATTTCGCACTACTCACGTAATAACATTTTGATCCCAAAACTTGCGGGAGTATCCCCGGACGAAATTTTTATTTTTTATTTTTAAATTGTGTTACATTATTTTAACAATCGAGTAGTCCAATTTTTAAGCAAGCATTTTGCAATTTTTTAGCAAGCATTTTGTCTTTTGTATTATAAAATTATCATATGGAAATTGTAATGATTTTAATTAATTATGCAATAAATCTTTTGACTTGACTTGAATATGCACTAGACTCTCCCACACGGCCCATTTTAATATCATGATATGCAGAGGACATCACACTATATGTTTGTAACCCTGCTGATGGTCTTAATGCCATGATAAGAGAAATAATACAATTTGGGGCTTTTTCAGGTGTAGCCATTAACTGGGGCAAATCCCAAATCATGCCACTAGCAGACGCTACCAACTCCTTTCACCTGGAATATCCACTGCTATGGAGCAATGACGAGGTCAGGTATCTGGGGATAAACCTTACTAGAGACAAGGAAGAACTAATGCGCGCCAACTATGGGGTGTCTCTTACCAAGGTGGAGGACCTGATAAGTAGATGGATCGCTCTTCCACCCTCTCTGGCGGGACGAATAGCTCTAATGAAAATGGTCATAATGCCCACATTCTTATATCTATTCATGAACATTCCCTTCCCCCCTGGACGTCCATTCTTCACTAGACTGAAAGGTCACTTATCCGCCTCGCGGTGGGGCTGTAAGTAAGTTGAATCTGATGCCTGAAATGTGTCTCCTGGGCTACCTTCCAGACCACAGAGGCCAGGCAAAAAGATTTCTGGCAATAGGCTTACTAATTACTAAACGCAAAATTGCCTGCAGGTTGGGGCGTGGCACAGCGCATAAGTGTAAGGAATGGCTGACAGATATTATTTATTGTCAGGAGAGAAACAATATCTACGCCGAACTACTACCCACTCGCTCGAGACCACACACAATATATGCTTAAAATGGCCGCCACAGACACAGAAGATGAGGGCACACCACTGCGCACCACTAATCACATGGAGACTAGCGGGACAAATGGGCTCAGGAAGATACCTGAGGGAACCGATGTTGCATATCTGTTGCTATTTATAATTCCACAGATAGCTGAGCGATGAATCTGAGACACGTAAGGTACAGCTGCACCTCAGAGTGTTGTCTGTATAACGGGCAGTGGTGGAGTACACCACACATGGGGATTGCAAGGTTACAATACTATACCTTGCAGGGCAATATGGCCCTGAATAGGCACAAACTGAGACCACTGGGACATTTCCCCCACTGCTTACGCTCCTGATGACTGCCAAGCCTCAGCCATGCGCCGGACGGTCGGGTACAAGGACTGCCAATGTAGTAACTACTCCCCCTGTAAATATTTTGATACTGTTGTATTAACTCCTTCGATGCTCATGACGGAACGGTTCCGTCATGAGCATCGGTCGAGCTGTGCTCATGACGGAACCGTTCCGTCATGACCACGCCCGTTTTCATTAGGGCCCAGCACCGGCGGTAAATCTGCACGGCACGGATGTGGTTAAATATGTTTGAATCGTATTGGGAAGTGACTACCCAACCAGGAGCTTGTTGTGATCATCATTCCTCCAGTCACACTACTGATGATTGTAATGTACAGAGACTGATGTATTTCAACACCAGCTATGCACTGAACTGATATATTCATTGACTGCCAATGTAGTGTCTACCACAATCTGTAATTGTTGTATTGTTACACTGACAAAATGAAAATAAACAAAGAATTCTTTTTTTTTAAGTATAGCGTGAAAGGGTGCCTTATTCACGAGGCAGTGTTAAGCCACTTTAAGTGGCTGAACACCGCCTTGTGAATAGGGCAAAGCTCCTCTCGCCACCACAACGTTGAGAAAAGTGACGTTGGGGTAGTGATAGGGGCTTGTAAATATGCCCCCTAGAGTCATTTTAAACCTGCTTTTATGGCATGAGCACATCCGATGACATCACCAGAATGCGAATTTTGATAAATAAAGAGCTCTGCAATTTTTCAGGCAGTTGTATGTTGATTGAACAATAGTGGACACTGGTAATAAATGCTGTGATGTAAACAGTAGAGAATTTCTGGCTTCAAATTGCTGTCCAGGTGATTGGGGGAAGGGAAAAGGTATTGAATGCCATCCAAATGACAAGAGTGATGAGAGGCAGGCAGGCAGGGGTCCAAAGTTTTAAATACGATGAAAAAAGTAGGGTGTCTCTAAAACGGGCATGGTCAAAAAACATAACTAGGAATCCTTTCCATGAGGTGTGGCACATATAATTAAGGGAATGGCTTACAATTTGTAAACTAAAATCCTGTGCTTCACATTGCACACCACCCTACAGGAATTTTGGAGCTTCACTGTAAGCTTTCTGTTATTTCATTCAGATATCCAACAATAATGGGCGTGCACCTAAAACAAGCCAAGCCTATTGACTTTGTCAGTGCAAGTTATCAGTATTAGGTGTATGAGTAACAATAATGACGTTTTTATATGAAACTGAATAGAATTGTTATACATAGTATTGTTATGCACAGTAATCCCATTTCACCAAGTATTGTTTGAGACTCATGGTAAACAGTGGATGGAACATGGTCCCTATAGACTTGGAGATTTTGTTTTAGGTAAGATCGTAAATACATTTGAGGATATTAGGTTGAAATACAAGCTCGAGCTTAATTAATTTTTTTAATATTTACAGATCCAGGATTTTTGGGGGAAGGAAGGAGAGGAAGTCAGTGGGGTTCTCTAGGGTGGAGATTCTTGGGTTGATTTATTGGTGTGAAGACCTAAGTAGGGTCCTGGTATTGGTCAGCAAATAGTCTGATGTTGACTGATATTGACAAACATGCTGGAGGGTTGCAATAGAAAATGCAAGCAGGAGATAATGACTTGATTGATTCTTTAGCGCAATCAATTTTAATATTGGCCAATCTTCAAGTCCAACATTTTAAAACTTGTTTTAATTTGTATACAACTCCTGGTAAAATAGTGAAAGGGGGGCTGCGGTGATGCATTGTCCATGATGACAGTTGTATGGTGCGGATTTGGTGCATATGTTGGCAGGGTGTCCAGCTCTTAGGGGGCTTAAAAACTAAATTAGTGTGTCTGGATAAAAAAGCGGGTGTTAAAATTGAGGTAACCCCTCAACTTGTGTTGCTAGGGGTCCATAATGATGTGGTGCCTACTCATGTACAAGCATTCATATTTTTGGTAATGTCAGTATTGAGGCTGTGATTAACAACAGAATGGTTGGACCCTTCTCCACTCTCGTTTCACCAATGGATGGGAAACAACCGTTACATCGCACTTCTATTACAACGCAACTTTTACAACGCTGGATCCATTACATCGCATGCCTTTACAACGCATGACATTACATAGCAGATGCTATTACAACGCATGTTATTACAACGTAAGTATATGTAATTATATAATTTCTTTTTTATTTTATTTAATATTATTACATTAATTTAATTAATAATAATAATAAATAAATATATTAATTTGTTTTTTTATATTATAAATTAAATATATTAATTTAAGTATTTTTAAAAATAAGTATGAGTATAGGAGTATATGTTTTGGGGTACTGAGGTATATGTTTTGGGGTGTTTGGGTATTTTTAGGTTTCAGGGCTGGGTTTGGGTTTTGGGGTACAGGGGTATTTTTAGGTTTTAGGGCTGGGTTTGGGTTTTGGGGTACAGGGGTATTTTTAGGTTTTAGGGCAGGGTTTGGGATACAGGGGTATTTTTAGGTTTTAGGGCTGGGTTTGGGATTTGGGGTACAGGGGTATTTTTAGGTTTTAGGGCTGGGTTTGGGTTTTGGGGTACAGGGGTATTTTTAGGTTTTAGGGCTGGGTTTGGGTTTTGGGGTACAGGGGTATTTTTAGGTTTCAAGGCTGGGTTTGGGTTTTGGGGTACAGGGGTATTTTTAAGTTTCAGGGCTGGGTTTGGGTTTTGGGGTACAGGGGTATTTTTAGGTTTTAGGGCTGGGTTTGGGTTTTGGGGTACAGGGGTATTTTTAGGTTTCAGGGCTGGGTTTGGGTTTTGGGGTACAGGGGCATTTTTAGGTTTCAGGGCTGGGTTTGGGTTTTGGAGTACAGGGGTATTTTTAGGTTTCGGGGCTGGGTTTGGGTTTTGGGGTACAGGGGCATTTTTAGGTTTTAGGGCTGTGTTTGGGTTTTGGGGTACAGGGGTATTTTTAGGTTTCAGGGTTGGGTTTGGGTTTTGGGGTACAGGGGTATTTTTAGTTTTTTTTTAATAAACGACTTTAAATAAATTAAATTAATTAAATTAAAATAATTAAATTACAATAATTAAATTAAATTAATTAAATTAAATTAATTAAATTTTAAAATTAATTACATTAAATTAATTTAATTAAATTAATTACAATTTTTAAAATAATTAAATTAAATTAATTAAATTTACTTAATTAAATTAGATTAATTACAATTTTTAGAATAAAGATATACTTACCTATACTTACATTGTAAAGGCATGCGTTGTAATAGCATCTGCTATGTAATGTCATGCGTTGTAATGCCATGCGATGTAATGGATCCTGCGTTGTAAAAAAATGCGTTGTTACAGAGTGCGATGTAATATTTCGCGTTGTAACATCATAGATCCCCAATGGATAGCAAGGCTCTTAGCCACATGCCATACTGAAATATAGGTTTCTGCACGGAAAGGCAAATCTTCTCGAAAAAAAGGCTTATGGGTATGGGCTCCTATGAGGTACTGATTCCTTTCAATGTCAGAAGGGCACTAGCTGGAAAATACTTTGGTTGTCGGATCTAGAATATGGTGTTAAGGCTTAGAGCTTGTAATTCTAGATAGTAACATTTGCACACTTTTTCTCCCCGCATCTTTCTGAAATCTTCCATCTGCACATCTCACACCTCATTTCCTTTGGGTTCAGCGCTCTCTTTTCACTATCTCCTTCAAGTACTTTTTTGCATCTCCTTTACTTCACCATCCCCCCCCCCACACGCAACGCATCCACTCACCTGTAAGCACTGCATTTTCTTTTACCCTGCCAATATTTCAACATCTATGTACCTCCTTCACACAGAATCTTAATTACAATTGGCGCTTTTCCATTGTTTTGTGTGCTCTGCAGAGGGCCAGGGGATTGGATAAGTTTGTAGTTCTGAACACCTTTATGATCCACAGACAGGGGCTGGGAGAAAAGTGCACTGCCTTCAGCCTGAACTCATTTGTGGCCAGTTATAAACACTCACCCACAACCTGAAGTCACATAGACATCTACAGAAACTACAGTTAACAGTCTCTATAAGCGCAATATTCTGCAAGAAAATAACCACAGAAATACATCCTAGAAAAAAACACTCTTAGGGTATGCAAGTGCCTCAAAATGAAAAATACGAACAGGAACTACATTGCTGACATGAATTACCTTAAGTGTTTTTAAGGTCCTTGTAGAGAAATTAGTCGAAGATTTCGCCTGCAAAGGACATGAATATTGGACCCATTTCTTTTTTTTTTTACAATCTTTATTGAATTTTGACTTTATTAATTAATTGATTACCTCGCCCTGCCCCCATCCAAGCCTTAATACAAAAAGAAAAGATTAAAGTGCCAAGCAAGTGAAAACAGTAGACCTGTGTATACAATAACAACACATGAGTGTCACAGATACATCAAATCATAATACAATATAACCATCATAAAGCAGCCGAGTGCCACTGTAATTCATACGAGACAGGCCAATCAACCCTGACCATGTGTTTCAAGGCATTTCCTCAGTGGAGCCTAGATTTGAAGCCCCGTTTTCCGAGCTTGGTTACCTTTCTGGGCATACACAGCCCTTTCCATGTGGTAAACTGAGATTAGCCGGCCCAGCCATTGACTGAATAGAGGAGCGGGGTCAAGCCAAGCTGTCGCCAAGCACAGTCTGAGTACTGCCATGGCAAGGAACAGAAAGGTGGATTGAGTCAAGAGAAGAGATTCCTGTTCCTGAACCCCTAATAGGATCAATTGGGAGGTAACCTCAATCCGCAAATTCAATTTGGTCTCAAACAAATGAGTTATATCTCTCCTCAAATTCCCTAGACCTGGGCAGTCTGCCAACGTGTGAACCAGGTCTGCATAACATAAAAGAGCAGACCGGGTCTTAAGATGGTGTGTGGCTATACCAGACTGTGAAGCAGTTGGGTGTATGTGTGTGAAGTGCCGCTGAAAAACAAAATGCGATTCAAAACACAATGTTGTTAAGAACACAAGCTAGGACAATACCCTTCAGCCCACCCTTATGGTGGAAGTTACGTCATGTGGGAATTGCTGATCATCCCAAACCGCATCCGACCATGTAGTGCCGGTGCGGGAATGGATGCCAGTGATCTAGCTCTAGTGTTTCTCTTAGGCTAGTATAAATTAAGTGCAGTGCTCAAATAATAGTGACAATTAAAATTGACTACCTAGATTCTAGAAACATTGAAACAGAAATCTATGTGTCAAAGGTTAAAAACACGCTGAGTAGTAAGACTACCCTGTGGCGCTATGCAGAACGGTCGACATGTTTCAGCCATTGGGGCATTGCCCCGGCTTTCTTCAGGACCTTAAGACTAGGATAGCTACTGCAAATGCACGTAATATATTGGATGATATATACACACAACCGCAGTAGAGTTATTAGGTTGGGCACCTCACAGTTGTGTGCTGAATGTGTCCCTTTTTCTACATTATAGAGCGGGCCTCATACTCCCGAGCGGTTGCCGGGTGAGGTGAGGTCTTCACCCACACAAAGCTGGGTGAGTATCACTATGAGGAAATGCCTCCATGTGATCTAGCAAAATATGCTTTTTAATATGCAGAATGCAAATTATTCATGCATTGTCTATATGAGTCCCTGTGTATTCATGCGGTTGTGTGTATGTATTCAAGTGTTGTTGTAAATAATAAGACTCTTTGTCTTTACATTAGGAAGAAGATATGCTTCTCTCCCTCCAGTGGGCATAACCAAGCGTTCAAAGGTTCCTGGAAGATATGTAACTTCCTTAAGTACATTGTTTTCATCCAATATATTATGTGCATTTGCAGTAGCTATTCTAGTCTTAAGGTCCTGAAGAAAGCCGGGGCAATGCCCCAATGGCTGAAACATGTCGACCGTTCTGCATAGCGCCACAGGGTAGTCTTACTACTCAGCGTGTTTTTAACCTTTGACACATAGATTTCTGTTTCAATGTTTCTAGAATCTAGTGAGTCAGTCTTAATTTTCACTATTATTTGAGCACTGCACTTAATTTATACTAGCCTAAGAGAAACACTTGAGCTAGATCACTGGCATCCATTCCCGCACCGGCACTACATGGTCGGATGCGGTTTGGGATGATCAGCAATTCCCACATGACGTAACTTCCACCATAATGGTGGGCTGATGGGTATTGTCCTAGCTTGTGTTCTTAACAACATTGTGTTTTGAATCGCATTTTGTTTTTCAGCGGCACTGGTATAGCCACACACCATCTTAAGACCCGGTCTGCTCTTTTATGTTATGTATCTTGTAAGCAGGGGATTGAGCAGACAGGTCGTTAAACATTCCCCTTGACCCCCCACACTTTTGTGTAATGTTTGAGTGAACCAGGTCTGCCCCAACACCTGGCAACGTGGACAGTTTGTGCAAGAGACTCCACCCCACTTACTGATTTTGACCGGAGTGATATATAGGTTAAACCAGATTTTATAATGTTGTATCTGAAGGTTGGCAGATAAAAGCATTGAGGGAGCTAGTTCTAAAGAGGAGAGGCTGTCCTCTTCTGTCGTTTGTATTGCCATTGAGTAAGTAATGTGCTTCCCAATATCGTACCCCATCCTATCAATTAGTAATGTATAAATACTTCCAATCGTAGGATTGCTTCTACTTAACAAGTCCAAAAGCTCGACCCTATTGAACGCCTCCCCCTCTTTTCATCCCTATAAAATCCCTGATTTGTAAAAATGTAAAGAATTCGTTATTTCCAAATAGAAATTTGGTCTTCATAGACTTAAAGGTAGTAAAGCTTTTATTGATGAAAAAATCCCCAAAAATAAATGGACCATAATTTTTCCACCAACGCCTAATGTGAGAATCATGAAATATGTCTGGTAAGAGAGAGTTATCTTGGAGGGGAGTATAAAAACTAAACAGGCCAATCCCAAGTTTTTCCTGGACGCTAGTCCACACTCGAAATGCATATTATAGGGTCTTGAACCTAACTTTCTTAAAATAGCCAAATTCTAATTACCGAAACATACATCCATGGACCACGACTCCGAGGGTCAATTCAAAACATGACGGGACAGTGTTAAGTGCGGGCACTTCCTGAGTTGAGTCAAATAATCAGGGGATTATTTGTTGCAGTGCTGAGGCCCAATAGTACAACCAAAAGTTTTGTACCGCCCGCTCCCTTGGGAGGGAAAGGAACTTCAAAGCCCTCCGGGGTCTAGCATAAGCTCATAAGAACCTCCCAATATACCATCCAAAGCCTTGAACCACGTGTTATTCACCGTGAGGGGTATGGCTCTGAAATAATAGAAGATTCTTGGGCAAAACATCATTTTTATTAGATTGCTCCTGCCAATCAAGGTGAGCCTAAGATTATTCCATCTAAGCAGCTCAATCATAGTTTTATTAATCAATGGGCCCAAATTACCCTCTACCACTTTCTTAGTATCTGCACTAATATTAACTCCCAGATATACTGCATTCAATACAACCTGTGTATCTTCAAACCGGATATTGTTATTTATGATTATCTCTGTTTTGTCCCAATTGAGTCTAAAACCCAAGATACGTCCAAAAGGATCAGCCTCCATTTCAATTTTCTTAACTGCCAAAATGGGGTCTGGAGTGACGATCGCAAGGTCATCCGCGCATGCCAGGATTTTAGTATCCCAGCCACTAGTAGACATCTGCAAGATTGAAGCATTACCTTTAATTCAGTGAATGAGAGGATCAATATAAAGGGCAAAGAGCAGAGGGGAACACAGAGATCCCTGCCTTGTCCCCGCTGGATTTTAACTATCTCCGATTCAGTCCCCATTAGCGATATTTTAGCCATAGGATTAATATATAGCATTTTAATCCACCCAATAAATTCCCGCCCCAGACCCTTCTTCTCCAATATTGCCCAAAGATAAGGCCAGGAGACCTTATTTAATGCTTTCTCAGCGTCTAGTAATATCATAGCCATAGGATCTCCTTGGATTTTAGCCACAGCAAATAAATTAATCACCCGCCGAATGTGATCTGTTGTTCCCATTCCAGGGATAAAACAGTGTTGTGCGGGTGAAACCATTTTCTTTATGATCTCATATAACCTTGAAGCTAAAGTTTTAGCAAACATGTTGGTGTCACAGTTAATTAATGTAATAGGTCGATATGACCCTAGTTCAAGCACCGGTTTTCCCCCTCTTGGGGAACATCACAATCTTCGCAGCGGCCTATGAATCTGAAGGAAGGGTGCCCATCTGAATAGCTAAGAATACCTCAAGCATGAATTTATAGAGGGTAGTGGCAAAGGTTTCATAAAATTACCCTGGAATAAAGTATGTCCCTGCAACTTTTCCAGATGCTAGTCCGGAAACTGTAAGTGTAATTTCTTCTGCAAATATAGGAGGATCTAAAAGCTCACGATCCTTCCTATCTAATGTTTCCCGTAATCTAAATATGACTCTATCTCACCTGGATCTACCCTTTCCTCAGCACATAGTTGCTGATAGTATCTCTGGAAAGCAGAGCGTATCCCCCCTACATCAGAAATAAGTTGAGCTTGTGGTCTTGAATTTGCTTCATATCAATATAAGTTGCCTGTTGTCTGGTGCGGAGTGCTAGTGTATGCCCCACCTTTTCATTAAATGTGTTTGTTTTGTTCTTCCATACCGTATATTTGTCTGCCCCTTTCTTAGCAGAGATATCCCCTATTGCTGTTTTAGCAAATATAACCCGGACACAACTTAACGGTTTCTCGACCTCGCAGAGAATGCGGAGGGAAGTGACATAAGATCCTTCATGCTGAAGCTGCTCAAAGGAGCCTTCACCGATCTTCCTCAATGGGACTGGGAATCTAAAGTTCAAAGGGTGCACCGCTTTCCTCTGACCTTCCAGAAAAACCATACCCAACAGACGGAGAGTCCTAGAGCTACCCTGGTCTATTTTGGCAACTTTCTCCTAAGCCAGTCAATCTTTAATAAGGCAAGACCAGAAGCAAGGAAGTCATGGAGTGGTGTGGCTCACTGGTTAGAGGCGGCAGACCTGGGAGCAGAGAACGGCCCGGGACAAGGGTTCAATTCCTGACGTGGCAGGGTTGTGGACCAGGGTCAGCGGACTCGATAATTCTCACCTCGGTGCCTACTCTAACCAGGGATCACACTCGGCAACTCTGGGCATTAGCTTGCCTCATCTCCACAACGGCGCCCCACATATGCCGGGGATGCCTGGTTTCACCTTGGAGATACCCAGTAGGGACCATCTCACAGGGAAAGCCAGGACTGGTTTCCCAGCGGTCTATTGCGCAGAGCTACTACTTCGAGAGTCGATTCTAGCGCGTTAGAAACCCACAATTAATTAAATTATATGATGGGCAAATATTTTTCGTCCGTCCAGATTTTTGCCATGCTATTCCCACCTTTCCAGCGACTTGGTTGTGAAGTATTTCTGTTAAATCCGGCTCGTCTCAAGATTATTTTCAAGGGAAATACATGGGCATTCCTCTCGGAGGTCAAACCTCAAGAATACCTAAAGGAGATCACTAATGAGACTGGACAGGGTTGATAAATCCCTGGTCGCTTCTCTTCTCTTTCAGCATGGAAAGGGACTCTTCTCTAACTTGTATGTCCCCTTTCTTTGGTCTTTTCTTTCTTGTGTACATCTTTAGATTTCTCAGATGGTACTCTTAGGCTTCTTGCGAGGTCACAGCCTCTTTCTGTCCTTTATTTTCTTTCGGGCTTTGGTGGGGTCGGGTGGTCTGGGGCAGGGTGAGGGGGGTAGGGGCTGGTAAGCACCATCACCAGGGTCAGGTGTAACCTTCTTGCTCATGGCAGGGGTTGGGTGGTGGGGGCTGCTGGATTAGAGAAGGTAGGGTTGGAGTGGGCCTCACGGCGAGGCGGTGGGGGGGAGATCCAAGCAATGTGTTGGGTTGTGTTTGTGGTTGTGCAGGCAGGTGGTCAACAGACAATACTACACTATAATAAAAGATGACTAGTTTAAGAATATCCTCAATCAATATTTGTGGGTTGAACAACTTTCGAAAGAAACAAAGGATGAATATAGATCTGCAGTATTTAAAAGCTAATATTGTTTGTCTGCACGAAATGCATGTGGAGGGATCCAAAAACATCTATTGGAATTTTCAGGATTTCAAACTATTACTCGCACTGGTGTGGTGGTGATACTTGCACGCAAGGGCAAGATCCGACATTCTAGAGCCAGGGCAGATACGTTTGGAAGATGGGCCATTGTAGAATGTATTTCTGCAGGAGGGTCCTTCACACTCTGTTCTATCTACAGGCCCGTCATTGACGATTCAGCATTATTGGATTAGATTACTGCTGAACTGGCTGGGTGTGCCCTTCCTCTGGTTGTCTGTTGGGATTTCAACATCAATATTAAAAGGGATGCTGTGAGGGCAGGCGTAGCAATTTATCAAGTGCTTAATCGCATGGTTTTCTGGTCACTTGTGCAGCTTGTAACAACTCATGGGCTCTCCGATGTTTGGGCCGATAAGGAACCAATGGATCCAGACTATACATATTATTCGGCCCCTCACCAATTGCATATTTGCCTAGATATTTTTT
This sequence comes from Lissotriton vulgaris, assembly GCF_964263255.1. Taxonomy (NCBI): domain Eukaryota; kingdom Metazoa; phylum Chordata; class Amphibia; order Caudata; family Salamandridae; genus Lissotriton; species Lissotriton vulgaris. Next base: position 910,195,477 of record NC_141697.1, read on the forward strand.
TATGCTTGGGGCTGATGCATGCTTCTGGTATATTTAAATACACCCTGGTGATGTCTGATCACAACCCCTTAGTGCTGGAATTAGGTATTCGAGCTATCCCACAATCTAATAGGGGCTGGTCATTTGAAAGAGCTTTGTTGTTAGATGAAGATTATGTCTTGCATACAACTATACCAGAAAAATTGCAGCCAAAGCCTGGAACACCCTCCCAATCCACCTGCAGCAATCTCCCATATTGCCCGAGTTCAGGAAGGACCTCAAGACCTGGCTCTTTGGATGACCCCAGCACTGACTCAACAGAGCCTCCACCTCTCCCCCTCTCAGTGCATTGAGACCATCAAGGGTGAATAGTTGCTCTTTACCAACTCTGATTGATTGATTGGTGTGTAGCAGGGCTTTAAGGTGTACTAAGTGGCAGTATTCAGAATGGAATATGGGTGTGCTGATCATTCTGTTTCACATAAAATTATACGTCAGGGGTCTTCAAACTGTGGGGCGCGACCCCCAGGGGGGCCGTGGAGCGATGCAAAGGGGGTCGTGCCTTCACAGTCATACTTCTGCCCAGGCCCAAGGGCTTCAGCCCCCCTCCTCCCTCGTGTGTCTCTCAGCCCGGCTGCTGCTGCAGTGTAACTCGAGTTGTGGGCTCGGCTGGGCAGTGTCTGGAGTCATCTCCAACACGCCTGAGTTTTTTTTCACAGGTCTTTAAAGACCATTTGCATATTTACATGCCTTTTTAAACTGGTTACAGAGGCTTTGTTTTTTTTCCTGGTTCCAGTACCCCCTGGGCCCCCACTCTGTCTGTTCCTTACATTTGTATTTTACAATTACTGCTGTAGAGTGAGAATGCATCTAGTGAAAAGGAATATAAAGTAGGGTTGCCAAAAGAAAAATGCCTGCCTGTTTTGTTTAAAGAGCCTGCAAAGACCTCCTCTTGACACTAAATAAACTTTTAAATACAAAAGTATGTATGCATTCGTTATGTGACTTTTCTGTATTTTTGCTCTTTGTCAGTCATGGATCATTGAGGCAGCCCTAGAACACAATTAAAAGTTATTTTTCTTTATGTTTGCTGTTGGAAGTATGCACAGATAAGTGCTGAAAATACAGCTTTAGGTGACTGCTTATTTTTGTACTGACTGGGGCATCAAAATAATCTGATCGCAACCCTAACCACAGAACTGTAAGTTTGTTGCAGGATCAGCACATTATTTATTTCCTCCACCCTCAATACCCGATTATTGCCGCAATAGTTTAACTTAGATCTTAAACCCTACACTGCCGTCAATAACATGCAGAGTTACTTCAAGTGTCTGGGAATGCACCCTGCATTTAGACAACTCGCTCCTCATTCTCGTCCTTCACTTTCACGCTCACGCTGAACTCACACTGATCACCATGCACTCACACCATTCACCCTGCACTCAAAGTGATCACAATGCACTCACACTGATCACCATGCACTCACACCATTCACCCGTTCACCCTGCGCTCACAGTGATCACTCTGCACTCACAATGCACTTGCGCTGTTCACCCTATAACTCACCCTGCAGTATCACGAGTAAACTACGCATCCTGCACTCATGTGACACTTCACTCACCTGTCCCCCTCACTGCTCAATATGCAACTCACTCAAACAAGCCCATCAGTAATCATACATTCATTCGTCCCATTCTGAACTTGCATCCGTACCCAAATTCATACGCCACCTCACTCACCCTGCAGTCACTCCTCTTACCCTACTCTCGCACTGTAGCAACGCTCACCGTGCACCCACACAGTGTACAGAGGGTTCATGTGCCTGCTACAAAGAACGTGTACCATGCAGATCACAGAACTGAGTGTGAGTAAACTATGAGTAGTGCTATAAAAAAATTAAATGTTTGTCAGAAAGGTGTTATAGAGAGATGAGGTGCATTGTTGGTGAGTGGCAGTGAAGGAATTCATCGAGAAGGAGGAAACCGGGGTGGGGCACCAAAAAAGTCTGTTGCACCGTTTGAGACCAGTGTTAGGACCAGCCCTGGCTGGGAGTGTTAGTCCCCTCCGAATTTCTGGTCCAGTGACTCCCCTGCTTCTGGCTATTATTATTATTTACATTTGTAGTGCGCTACTGTTACCAAAAGATGTCCTGGGGCTAATAACCATCTGCTGCCTGTAGGCAAATGAGAAACACACAGATGGAGAAGGAGAACCAGCCAAATGGGGTAACCTACAGAGCATAGAAAAGGTTTTTATATCTTCCTAAAGGATAATAGATTCTTGGTGGAGCGAAGCAAATGAGGGTGCAAGTTCCAGAACTGCGCGGCCTGCATCAAAACAGTGAGACAGACAACTCATGCCTTTTTGAATTAGGGAACGATAAGCAGAGTGGCACAGGCCGAAAGGAGCATACGGGTCCGACCTGTATGCTTGGTGAGGAGAGATGAGAGTATGAGAGAGGACAGCAAGGGTGTGAGAGAATTCGATTGAAGAGGTCAGGGATGAGGAGAAATGTGAATTGCTGAAGAGAAATGTGGACACGCAAGAAGTGAGTATGAGCCAAAGGTGAGGGCTTCTGTTAGAACAAAGGGGAGATGTGAAAGTTGAATGGGGGACTGGAGAGGTGTAAGATACAAACAGACAAAAATTTGAATGGAGAGACGAGGTGAATGAGAAGTGTTGAGGGGCATGGGCGGTGACGAGAGAGAGGCCATGAGATAAATGTGAGAGACTGTTAGAGATGAGGGCAGTGAAAAGACAGAACGGCAAGAGGGGATTAAAGGTGAAGTGAGAGGTTGAATGGGGGAGAGTTCAGAAGTTGTAAAAAGGGGTGAAAGAAAATGGCCTGCAAAGTGAGAGAGGGATCTGGGGTCAGGAGAGGAGAGAGGGATGGAAGGGAGGGGGTGAGAGGAAAGCTGTATGGGTAAACTGCTTAACGCTGCACAAAACCGCCTGTTTTTTTAGGGACCCCTGCTTCTCCTGTCCAGGGTCAGGTGAGCTTCTAATGTGGCAGCACCTATTCCTGCGGAGTGGAAGGCCCTTCTCAAAGGTTGACTAGAAATCTTTCGGATGTTAATTGCTGTATTTTGGTTATAAACGGGTACTGATGGGTGAAATCTTTCCTCAGTGTTACTGTGTGTAAAAAATGTCAAAATAATGAAGTAATGCTATCATAAAATACGCGGCATCACATACCATCACTTACATTTTCTTCCCACACAATTTAGTCAAGCCTGTCACGTAATTTGGTCCTCACCTGCCTCATAATTCTAGTAGCCCTGCCTACAGGTTTAGAAATTTTTGTCAGGTGGGGGTCCTTCGCCTCAAAATGTTGACGGGGGGTCTCGGCATCCAAAAGTTTGAAGACCTCTGCTATACGTGGTGTCTGTACATTTGTCTAACTGCACCTTAAGGTGCCTGAAAATTATTTCCACCATTCTGTGTCTTTGAATTTGCGTTACTATCTACATGCACTTGCAACCATTTACTTGTTTGTAGAATCAAGTATGTGCATGTTGCCTGTTCATAGATGTGTTTGTCAGTGTGAGTACCTATCTGCGTGCTCCTCCACACGTTTGCCTTTTTCTCAGCTCAGCACAGGCCCTCTCAGAATCATTTCCTCCTGTTCCGTGGGATAGTGGACTGTCTCTTGACTCTCGTCCCGTGCAGGCCGACTTTCCTCTCTCTCACATCCTTAAACAGGATACTGTGCTCAATGGGAGCACAAGGCTGGAGGTTCCCCGTCTCAGAAACCAGCTAACAAGGGAGGATGGCATGGCCCTGGATCTCGGATACACTTTTTGTGGATTCTTCTTCCCCAAGGTGACTACGCAGGGCTTTAAATGGGCCGAGTCTCACTGGTGCTGAGCACCGGCAGTTTTTTAAAGTGGGCCTCGATACGGGTCTCTATCGGGCTCTGTTTTGTGCCCTGACCTAGGCGGCCCATTTTTTTCCGGACTGCACTGGCAGCAGGCACATCATGTGCGCGTGCTCACACTGCTCACTTCTCACTAGCAGAGAAGTTACGGCATGACGTCATGCCAGGTGAGCATCGTAGTAGAAGGGAAATCCTTTAAAGAGAGTCATTTTCTCTCTGGATTTCCATTCTCTTTTGAAACTCAGGAGTAGCAAACTTTGTCATGGTGTCACCAGGGCTTTAAGTGGAAGCTTTTTGAATATTATATACAAGCCATAGTTGCTGCTTATTCATCTTATGCAACTAACAACCATTGACAAAGCCAATAGTCCTGACTTGTTGTAGGTATGATGTTACTTGTTGTATCATATATCTGGATGCAATGACAGAAACAGCAAAATACAAATCGAGTGGCACACTATGCTAAGCTCAGATTTTTACCTCATGTGTTTTAAGCCACGCCCTTAATGACGTCAGCCACGCACCTTTGAGTGACCCCCAGTTTTTTCATCCCACTTAAAGCCCTGGGACTATGCTTGACAGAATCCATAGGTACTACACTTAAAGCAAGAGTAGTGCTGCGTTGCATCACTGCCATGAATCGCGTGAATGGCACTTCTGAGATCTTATAGTTTTTAACGCATAAAACCAAGAATTGATTGACATCTCAGGGTCAGATCCAAATTCTCGTTTGTCACTGATCTGCAACAATTAGCGTCTTCTATTTTTAGAACTCATTCAATCCCCCTTTTCTGGCAGAAGCACTTAGAAGGGCATTATGTTTTCTTAACCAAAAACCTATAAACGCAAAATAATTCCCAAGAAAAACATAGCTGTTTATTGTAAGGGGAGTGGCCTACAAGAAAGTAGACACGACCAACACTGGAATATCCCTTTGAAATATAAAGAGCATTGGTGCAAAATAAAACCAAGTGTGTGGTGATGTTGTCAAGATAATGTGTTTCTATAGAAAGTAAAATTCAATACATGGTAAAGAGATATGTTAAGCATCACCTTTTAAGCCCATCCCGGTATTTATCACTGGATGGTGTTTGAGACTTTAATGATTTCACGCTGCTACAGAAAGTACAGAAATGCTACAGCTTGTACTTCATGCAATCATGAAAAAGTGAAATGTGCCTCAGCATTACAGAGGGGACCTGGCCTGGCAATTCAGGCTGGCTGTTCTTTCGAAGCAGAGCCAAGGTTGATTTGTATGTGACTTATATCTGTCTAGATTTCTGTGGAGAAAAAAGATATACTGGATTGAAGAGGCCTCAAGTGACTGCCAATGGGTGAGATTATTTCAAGCATTACTTCCATTACTTTGGTGATCGTTGTAATAGAATGGGAACGATGGCAAAGGCAGAGGGATTTAAAGTGCATACTTTTCTTGTTGGCGAGCAAGTGAAGCTTGATCTAAAAATGTATCACAATATATTTATGCGGAGTGATTAAAGTGTGCCCTATCTTTTCTTCTGAGTGACCCACCTGTGGTTGCCTGATAGTGGCTTTAATAAAACTGTGGCAATTTCAACTGCAAAATACAGTGTTGATGCAGTGATTATTTGTCAAAGCATAATTTAGGAAATGCTTGTGACAGGCCTGCCAAGTATCACGCATCAGGCGTGATACTAACGCATTTCAGTGTGGTGATCTGCATCACCGCACTGAAATGCATTGTCACGCATATTAGGCTGATAGCGCCTTGGCTGTCAAGTCGGCTGCTATACTGACTAGACTAAGCTGGAGTGGCTGGCAGGCAGCGCAACACACCGTGGTGTGTTCGCAGCTCACGACACTGGGCTCCTTGGGGGGTGGCTTAGCTAGAAGCTGCTACTGCTAAAATGTATCAATAGAGACGTAACTGATTTCTCGCATTGCACGCACTGCCATTTGACGGACGTCATAGGCGCCGGGCGGCCAGCGCGTCGTCACGTCCTTCTGCAAACTGCCAGGCTGCTGTTAAGTCTGTAGGAGGCTTCCTTAAGTCTAGGCTACTATGGATTGCTGCGGGGGGGGGCAGCTTGCAGCTCCAGAGACACAAACATGTCCCAAAGCCCGAGTCCGGCAGCACTCAAATAACCACAGGTCACGGAAGCATTACTCAGACGAACCCAGATAGCTCATGAGCGATAGTGTAGGGGGGGGAGAAGGGGGGCTCTGTGGGGGAAAAGGGGGTGCTATGGATGTTTGGACGGGGGCACGGGGGTGGAAGCACGTGGAAGAGAGGGCACGGACGTGTGTAGATGAGTGAAGGAGGCGCGTGGAGTGGGGCGCACAGACGTCTGTAGATGAGTGAAGTGGGCACGTGCAGGGAGATGCCTCCTTTGTACACTGACTTGCAAACCCCGAGCCTAGTGTAGTGTACACAGTTATACTGAGTAAGCAGTAGCTGGATCTTCGGGGTCCCATGATATACTCTTCCATTTCTGGTGATTACAGCAGTTCTAAGATAGATCTTCTTAGAGTTTCTTTATTGATAAAATGGGTGTAATTTCTGATATCTATTGGTTTCCCTCGTCTTCATTGCTTAATTTTGCTCCCGAAAAAAAGTGTCACTCATAGTCCTTGAACGTCACTCATAATTTCACTGAAATTATGAAATTGTCACACAGCAATTTTAAACCTTGGCAGCTATGTTGTGATTCAGTGGCCCGAATGTTTCGGAGATCAAACATTCGGGCATGCAAAGGAAGGGATGTTAAAGCAGGGTAGCAAGAGGCCCATAGAACGAGACTCGAGCCTCGGCCGCATAACCCACACTGCCATTAAGCTCTGCACAGTAGTGTAACACAAAATGATTCGGGGGGCCTGCCTAATTTTGTTTGGGCCCCTGAGTAACCTATATATCTCTGATATTAATTGGCCTTAGGCTTAATGGGGCCGGGGTATGGGATGGGTTGCCCCTGCCCCCTCCCCCCTCCGCTGCACTGACTAATGGGGGCTGCATTACGCCTCGACTCTGCAGGTAAAGCCAATTGGCGCTGCAGCCTGCAGGAGAACCTGTCCAATTAAAACTCAGGATTTTAAAACGACGCTGAGAACGGCCCCCGTGCGTCTCTACGCCGCGCCGGGGCCCGCAGCCGTCACGCACCTTGTGTTCGGGCTCTTGGCGCGAGGTCACTCTGACTGACAGAAATCCTGGTGTCCTTTGTTGTGGCCTCGTGTGCGCTTCCTGTTTTCGAAGGCCGGTCTGTGGGAAAGCAGAGCTGCCATCAACTGGAGGTGGGGGAGAGGAAAAGCGGGGGGTGCAGCTATTTATTCCCACCACATCTTCCAAGTAACCAGGGGAAGAACCGCGGCGGCCTCCTGCATCGTTGGGCATAATTTCAGAGGCCTGCATGGCGAGACAGAACTGCCTGGCACTCGCTTGTTTCTCACCGCGGGGGGGGCGGGCGCTGTTTCTCAGGGGGGGGGGGGGCGCGCAGTGTAGAATGTTCTCCAACAAGGGCATTTTGGTGTCCAGTTTACTCTTCAGCTCGGACGGCTTGTGGCGCGGTATACGGATTGGGTATGCCTATAGGGCAACGAGAAGGTGTGCCCGAAGACCTATTCTGACGGGTCAGTGTGGAGGGGCTTTTTTTGGGGGGCGGGGGGGGGGGGGCTGTTTTATGGTCTGATGGGCCCGTTTTTAGTGTCGAGTTCAATGGCAAACCATGCAATAGGTCTACCATTTACGCAGTTTGAGCTATTAGCATTGTAATTATCAATGCCTTTTATTTATGTTTTGGTTTTTAATACATAAATAAAAGCATTGTCATTTACAATGCCAATAGCTTAAACTCACGTACATGCAATACCTATTGCATTACAAATGCTTGTTAAAGGGGTGCGACTGAAACCAGTGAGAAGGACTTATTGGGTGTTGTAAAGTTGTGCTAGTTAGCAGCTGTTAAAAGGAAGCTATTTAATTAACAGATATGGTGCTGGTTTTAGAAGTTACATTTTATTTTTTTAGTGCTTCTGTGTTCCTATTTTGAGAAGAGTTGTCATTCTGCGCAGCATGGTTCATGTCAAATTGTAGTCCTTCCTCTATTTTTGCAAAATGTCCTGGTTTTTGATTCTCAAGATCTGGTCACCCTATCGTTAGCGGACCGGACAACTACAATAGAGGCCTATATTTGCAAATGAGGCTAGTTTTGAATTTCTAAAGACCTGCTGTAAAGGTGCTTTGCAAATTATAGAAGGCTGTTTGCATTTGTGCTTGCTAAAACCCCTTGGCGGCGGGGGTAATTCCCCCGCTGTGCTGGGGGGATGAGAGGCGTGCACAGCGCCCCGGTGCTCGTGACAGGCTCAGCTCGTCATGAGCCACAGTGGCTGTGTGCTCCTGACGAGCTGAGCTCGTCACAGCCACACCCGTTTCTTTGGAACGCTCAGCACAGCGAAGGAATTAGCCCTGCGTGCGAGCGTTGGAGCAGTTATGACGAGCTGAGCTCGTCTTGAGCATGGGAAGGGTTAAGGCAATGATTACAGTACTCTCATGGAAATCAATAGTAAAATTTGGCACATCTTACCAGAAACCGGTACACAAATGCTTAAATAAATGGCCCACGCATTGAATTTCAGACCAGACTTTCGGGCTCTGCCAGATTGCCCCATAGGCCAGTGTAACCCTACCTGCACTCCACACTCTTTCTGGTAGATTTGCAATTTACAAATAGGACATGTTTAGATACAGTGAACACTAAAGTGTTTCAAAGGAATGGCGAGATGCCGCACTGGGCCCTTCATTGTGAGCACTGAAAAAATTTCATGACCCATTGGACAGGCTAGTGGATTCTACACTGTGAGTACCGAAGCATTTTTAAGCACATTGAACGTGGGTACCTGAAGGTTTCATAGGAGTCTTGGAACAGTCCAGTTTCGTCTGTGATGTGAAGTACTTTATACGTTAAAAAAACAATGAAACAGGACATGAATCCACACATTTTCTCGGCACCTAAGTGCTTCTTAGATTTCTTGAGACGCTGCAGATACCCCTAAATGATAGTCATCATGGAATCGTCCATGAGTTGTGAGCATTAAAGTGCTTCTTAAGAGTGTTGAAAAAACGATGGATTTGGACCCAGATCTTTTGACTGGGGGAATGTGTGCCATTGATCCACATTCGGTCCATCACTTGTTGTTTTTGCAATTGCCGCCCTAAGTGCGCTGGGGATGCCCAGACGTGGGTCCCAGGCACTCCACACCACTTGGAGTCAAGCTAGCCGGGCTGATGAGAGGTGTTACCTCGAAACCGGTCCGGTCCTCGGATGCTTGATTCCGTTCTGGGAAGGACATGGCTTTTGTAGTTCGGACTGGACTGTTCCCATGGGGCAACAGGGTCAGAGCTGATTTGCATATCGCCATTGTCTAACCCAGGGTGGTGTGGAGTGCAAAAAAACGATGGATTTGGGCCCAGATCTTTTGACTGGGGGAATGTGTGACATTGATCCACATTCGGTCCATCACTTGTTGTTTTTGCAATTGCCGCCCTAAGTGCGCTGGGGATGCCCAGACGTGGGTCCCAGGCACTCCACACCACTTGGAGTCAAGCTAGCCGGGCTGATGAGAGGTGTTACCTCGAAACCGGTCCGGTCCTCGGATGCTTGATTCCGTTCTGGGAAGGACATGGCTTTTGTAGTTCGGACTGGACTGTTCCCATGGGGCAACAGGGTCAGAGCTGATTTGCATATCGCCATTGTCTAACCCAGGGTGGTGTGGAGTGCAAAAAAACGATGGATTTGGGCCCAGATCTTTTGACTGGGGGAATGTATGACATTGATCCACATTCGGTCCATCACTTGTTGTTTTTGCAATTGCCGCCCTAAGTGCGCTGGGGATGCCCAGACGTGGGTCCCAGGCACTCCACACCACTTGGAGTCAAGCTAGCCGGGCTGATGAGAGGTGTTACCTCGAAACCGGTCCGGTCCTCGGATGCTTGATTCCGTTCTGGGAAGGACATGGCTTTTGTAGTTCGGACTGGACTGTTCCCATGGGGCAACAGGGTCAGAGCTGATTTGCATATCGCCATTGTCTTACCCAGGGTGGTGTGGAGTGCAAAAAAACGATGGATTTGGGCCCAGATCTTTTGACTGGGGGAATGTGTGACATTGATCCACATTCGGTCCATCACTTGTTGTTTTTGCAATTGCCGCCCTAAGTGCGCTGGGGATGCCCAGACGTGGGTCCCAGGCACTCCACACCACTTGGAGTCAAGCTAGCCGGGCTGATGAGAGGTGTTACCTCGAAACCGGTCCGGTCCTCGGATGCTTGATTCCGTTCTGGGAAGGACATGGCTTTTGTAGTTCGGACTGGACTGTTCCCATGGGGCAACAGGGTCAGAGCTGAGTTGCATATCGCCATTGTCTAACCCAGGGTGGTGTGGAGTGCAAAAAAACGATGGATTTGGGCCCAGATCTTTTGACTGGGGGAATGTGTGACATTGATCCACATTCGGTCCATCACTTGTTGTTTTTGCAATTGCAAATTATAGAAGGCTGTTTGCATTTGTGCTTGCTAAAACCCCTTGGCGGCGGGGGTAATTCCCCCGCTGTGCTGGGGGGATGAGAGGCGTGCACAGCGCCCCGGTGCTCGTGACGGGCTCAGCTCGTCATGAGCCACGGTGGCTGTGTGCTCCTGACGAGCTGAGCTCGTCACAGCCACACCCGTTTCTTTGGAATGCTCAGCACAGCGAAGGAATTAGCCCTGCGTGCGAGCGTTGGAGCAGTTATGACGAGCTGAGCTAGTCATGAGCATGGGAGGGGTTAAGGCAATGATTACAGTACTCTCATGGAAATCAATAGTAAAATTTGGCACATCTTACCAGAAACCGGTACACAAATGCTTAAATAAATGGCCCACGCATTGAATTTCAGACCAGACTTTCGGGCTCTGCCAGATTGCCCCATAGGCCAGTGTAACCCTACCTGCACTCCACACTCTTTCTGGTAGATTTGCAATTTACAAATAGGACATGTTTAGATACAGTGAACACTAAAGTGTTTCAAAGCAATGGCGAGATGCCGCACTGGGCCCTTCATTGTGAGCACTGAAAAAATGTCATGACCCATTGGACAGGCTAGTGGATTCTACACTGTGAGTACCGAAGCATTTTTAAGCACATTGAACGTGGGTACCTGAAGGTTTCATAGGAGTCTTGGAACAGTCCAGTTTCGTCTGTGATGTGAAGTACTTTATACGTTAAAAAAACAATGAAACAGGACATGAATCCACACATTTTCTCGGCACCTAAGTGCTTCTTAGATTTCTTGAGACGCTGCAGATACCCCTAAATGATAGTCATCATGGAATCGTCCATGAGTTGTGAGCACTAAAGTGCTTCTTAAGAGTGTTGAAAGAGGTTGTGACCCCTGCATTACAGACACAGTGGAAGTGTCCCAGCATTGTGAGCACTAGAGCCTATCATAAGACCAATGTGGCAGTCCGGGGGTCCTCACGTTGTAAGTACTCAGGGAGCCGTGGGACAATTCATGAACTGCTGAGTTGTAAGCAGTAGCCCGTAGTCTATGTATTTACAGCCGCCTGTATGAGTCCGAGCTCCATGTATTCCAGCAAGTCCCAAAACATGGCAACCAGGTGGTAGTGTCTAAAAGGCACTGAAAACGCCACTGGGCGATGCCGCAACCCCTCCGGCACGCGCTCAGCGACTGGGGGGAATGAAAGCACCAATGCATCTCCCATAAGAAAAATAAACAGCCACACAATGCTGGCGCTGCCCGCCCATGATGCTCGGGGAATTGTGACCCCAGGGAGGGTTCCCGTCCCGACTCTGCAAACACAGACAGCAGGAAACAAAATACATCCAGAAGACAGGGCTGGGGAGCAGTTAAGAACAGAAGTACTGCCAGTACATAGGTGCACAAAAACAGAGTGACAAGAACATAACCACCAGCATACACAGAACATAGGGGGTGGGGGAGCGCGAGAAGAGACACGCGCGTTCACAGCACATGTCTCCAAAAGCACACATCACAGCCATTGTCTCCAATGTGTTGAGAAGCTTGTGCATCTCCTGTCCCACTTCACTAAGCTACGTGGCAACAATAAGTCTCGCTTACGCGAGCAGTGCATGGCGCTGTATTGCTAGGCGAGACCTAAAAAGCAAACATTGCTACAGCAAGCTAAAATCCATGCAGTCTTGCATACCTTGGAAAACACTCACACAATTTGTCTTAACACGTTCAAAACTGACCGGATGTGTAAACATGGGACACGTTTTTAATTAGCTAATTCACTAATGGAGCCACATTTATTTCCGTGCCCAGGCTTTCTGTCCCAGGACGACCCTGCGTATATACGGGCTCAGTAGGCCCCATTGTTGCAGGGTCTCACAATGTAGAGATCGCAAATTCATGGCCTGTGGCTGCAGTGAATGTCTGATTTTAATAAATCTGGATGTCATATTTCCTCTCTTGCTACCCATGATTTCCCATTATCAATTTTTTCTGAGACTGGTTCATAATACATGCTTTTTTGACACTTGTATTATTAGGCCCTGATTATGAATCCTATAAAACTTAGGAGAGCGAGGTGTAGTACTTGCACACCATGTTTATATCGATACCCTGGTTGGTTGGTTTACAGAATGTGGTAAATACCTCCTACTCGAAGATTTGCAGTTGAAAAATGAGATGTTTATCTCACCTAATTCTGGAGTATTACAGGAAATGCTGGGGCGGGAGTGAAGGACTTCAGTAAATAAGTGTCATTCTACATCAAGGCGTGGATATTAATTCTGTATGTAGCTTTCTTAGTTCACTGCATCTTACATAGTTACTTCTCATTTCGATCTTTAATTATTTGATATTATATTTTCCAATGGACATCCCTTGATAAAGATTGAGCAATCCAAGATGGCATCACATGCACTTTACAGCATTTTTGCAGTGAGAAGTAACTGTGATATATACTAAACTAAGAAATCTGTGTGATTAATTTCTAATCCTTCGTAAAGGGGTATAAAACGATAAATGTGGCAGCAGTATAATGGAATAGAAACTAAGATGACATTTGTTAAATGATGTTCAGTACTGGAATTTGATTCCAATTTGATTAATTTTTTATGATATTAAGATAAACAACAGAATAAGAGGAGACTGGAATGCCTTGATTTGTACAATGATTGAAATCTGTGCGTGCTGCCAAATACATTTGTAAAGGAACTAATGAGCAGAATTGCGCCAGCAGGGGTAACTGGTGAAGGAACGCCATAGCTTAAGGCTATAAAAGTCTATTACACAATGGTATTTTTTTACCTTCACTTCTAGATTTCCATTTCAAGCACTACTTAAAGGGAGATAAAAGTAAAATACATTATTTGACTTTGTCCTTGGTTGCTGTGCTGGTGGTGGCCATTTACCATAGATTGTGCCTCAGTGGACAAACATAGCTACAACTCAAAGCCCTTATTCCATGAGCTGCTTAAAATGATGTGATAATAGTGCTTAGGGAATTACCAATAGTGCTGTATCATTCCAAGTTCTGCAGTTCAAGATGGGGATTTCTAATCTCTCACATTTCACCAGGTTTTAAATGGCAACATTTGTGCATGTATAAACCATTATGTGTTTTATTGACACCATGTGATTTTAATTCGGACACAAACTCCTTTTAGGGAGAAAATTGTAAAATGGAGCTCCAGTGCCCTTGCATGACTATTACTCATAATACAGTGCCACTCAGAAGGTAATCGTACCTGCCATGTCAGTTTGCTTTCTAGGTCAGAAATTAACGAGGCCGTCTATGTAACAGATAGTGACTATGGATTTAATGTACCAGATTTCATCAAGATTCAGAAGGTACCTGCAGTCGCGAGGGCACAGCTTACTTCATAATTCGGAAGATAAGTGTTTTCTATGTCACAACTTGCATATCTGTTCAAAAGTTAACAATGTCTGCTATGTCTTAAAGCTCCCATTTCAGAAGATAACGCGTTTCTTTGTCACATCTTGCTTCATGATTCTGAAGGTAGCTATGACTTTTATGCCACAGCTTGATTTGTAATTCAGAAATAACTGTACTCCTTATAGAAGGCAATCATAGCCATGCCTAGCATTTTTTTAACCTGTGTGATCTCATATTGCAACGAGTAGAGCAGCTCTAAAGATGCTGATATTTTACAGAGTAAAGAATATTAAACAAGGGACACAGTTTTTAAGAAATTCAGACTAAAGAAACAGAAAGGTAAGATTCGAAAAAGATTCAACATTGATTTAAGATGGTGTAAGTCTTATGAAATTCCAGCTTTCTGGGAAAGCCAAAAGAAAGGGGTGCTGATAGGGTCCATGGCTCCTATGGTATGAAGGCAGACTAAAAGAGGCTAGCGTTCCGGAGCACAGCCATAGATAAGAGCGAATTGAGACACCAGATTGTAGTTGAGTCAATGCCATGTACCGTCATTTGTAGAATCATGCAAGTTGCATTCTGGTCCTTGCAATGTACACTATTTAATATTGAATAAATGTGATTGCTAGTTGAGAAACGTATGGGGATAAGGTTATTAACACTCTGGGATTGGAGCCGCCCTCAACCCCTGGGGCTCTCCAGGTGGGTTTGGTTGGGTGTCATAGGCATATGGACAAAACACATGCTGCTGAGGTCAAACACATGACACCAGTTGCTCACTCTGGGATCGGACTCACATAAAGAAAAGTGAGGAAGAGTAAACATTATGGATTCATGCAAAGAGTATTAAGGAAGGACATACATCAGGGGTAAAGAGAGGGACCAAAGACTCACAAAAAGAAGCCCAAGCCCCAAGAAGCACAGTTCATAGGGATTCCCACAGAAAACCACGATCATCAGGATTTCACATAAAAATGAGCAAGGATGTACGAGAATCGTAATATAACGCAGAAGGAAGCAGAGAATGACGAAGAGCACGGATTTAGACAAAGAACCACAGTGAACAACATGTATCCGAAATTAGCTAAAAGAGGAAGTAGGGCAAGGACCAGGAGAGGGATTCACAGAGACCTGGAAGAAAGGGTGTCAGGGTATCAAGTGCCAAAAGGATGGCCAGAAATAAATAAATCGTAAATCATACGTTCTTATATAGCGCCTTTCACCGTAAGGTCTCAAGGCGCTTGCTTTGGGAACCCGTCCTGGCTTTTCCCTGCGAGATAACCCCTACTGGGCATCCCCAAGGTGAAAGCCAGGCATCCCATCGCGGTGGGGCCGTAGTGGAGATTAAGCAAGCTATTGCCCAGAGTTGCAGAGTGTGAACCCATGATTCGAGTAGGCACCGAAGCGAGAATTATCGAGTCCGTGGACATTTTGAGCTCAAGACCCTGCCTCCGGGTCTGCCTCCTCTAACCGGTGAGCCACACTTCTCCACAGGACAGGGATCTAATACCTACAAAGGCCAAAAGCGATTGACACGACCTGGGATACAAATAGTGCCACCTATAAGGGGAAGGAAAGAAAGATTGTCATTACATAGATCCTAGGGATGTCAGATTAATGCTTGAGTCAGTGACGTGGAGATAGTCCACTTAAGAGGACCACAAGGAAAAGCAGAGACCTGAAATACAAAAGGAAAGGTAACAATATTTGATCCATGATATGGAAATGTGGTGGATCCGAGATTAACAGAGGCACAGCTCTGGGCACAACACATATGTACAAACCTGAAAGGGAATACCAGGCCCAGAGATGGAGAGGAACCATAGGTCTACAAAGGACACAGGGTTTGAAAAAGAGTAAGCATTGCAGGGACTTGAAATACAAGTAGATACATGGACACAGCAAGGGACTGTATTTGGACTGAACACATGGGGATTTCAGATGTAGACAGGTGGAGACTACAAACTGAGAAAGAATGACATTAAGGGACCAGAGATTCAGAGGCTCAAAAATGGTGAATACCTTGGGATGCAGAAATAACAATAGAGTTAGGTAAGTATAGAGGAATGCACATATCTACCAGACACGGCACATTAACATGCACAAAGACCTTGGATCTTTCTCTCAGATCCTACTTAGGATCTACATTTTGAATCCATACAAAGCAGACATAGGATTCACACAAGCAAGAAAATAGATCATGATCCACTCTCCTTTAGATACCTGTCAATTCACTTAACCCCTTCGACGCTGATGACGAGCTGGGCTCGTCATGGCGTAGCCTCCTCGCACGCTGATGACGAGCCCAGCTCGTCATGTAAAGTGCGTTTTTAAAAATGCCAGCGTGCGAGCGGAATTCCGCTAGCGCGCATGGTGTTAAACTGGGACGCAGACAGTTACAAGGGATGGTATCCACAGAAGCACACTAACCTGGGAATCACAGAAATACAAACATCTCGGATACATACTGATCTACCGGCCTATGACTTAAACTAGCAGAACGGCCTGGAATTTGCTTTGGAATGTAGGCATCGTATTATGACGGGCACAATCACCTCACATCCTATATTGGAACAATACATGGTCAATGATCTTTGATCCCCAAAACACATAGAGGGAGGGAGGATATTATATGATTCACAAGATCATGGACTTGATGTTCACACATGTGCAAGGACTTATGAATAGGGCTCCCGGTTTTATGGTATTTATTTTTTTGACAGGTCCGTCTGTATTTATCTATATTTATTTTTCGTCAACTTTATCTATATTTAGCCATATTTAATATGTGTTTGGAGGGGAAAAGAAGCTGAAACTGGTATATTTCCAAATGTATTTAACCAATAAATATGCAATGATGCTTAAATGCCTGCCAGGTTTCAGTTATATGAACACCCGCAGAAGACAAATCAACGCACTCATATGAAAATATGCATATTTCAGTATCAGCCTTGTCCATATCTACTTCTGTTTAAGCCTCTTTACCAAAATTCCTGTTTTTTTTTAACCCATTTCCTATCAATCCACACAGTTACTGGCTTGGCAGTCATGGCAAAGTGTATTTAGAAACACTCAAAAAGCACCCAATTTCCATTTTTATCCACATTTAAAAATAAATAAAGACAAGAAAATAAATGTTTTTCTGTCTGTATTTATCTGTAAAAATCAGTAAAAACTGAAAACATGGAGCCTTACTTATGGTGCATACACAAGCAGAGTCCTGGGATTTGTACTGAGGCCCATTCACAGGAACAAGACAGAATATTAGCATTTAAAGCTCTACTGCTGCTTTCAGTCCTAAATAGATGACTGAGTTTACATACTAATACGTAATTGTAAGATTGCAAAATTACAACCCAAGTGACATATGTGGTTCTTTTTTCAAACTGCAAGATAGGCATAGATAAACAATGTATGTGATTAGCCAAATTGTGCTGACATCTATGTGTTCCTATGCATCAGATGCTCGAAAGCCATCTTTTTCAGGAATCCACTTTAGCAAGCGAAAAAAGTCCCAATAAACTGTTTGACCTCATCAAGTTTCAAGCAAACAGTCAACCTAACCTCTCCACGTTGGGTCGAGGGCCACAGCCGAATTACGAAGAATTCCCTGATTTCTTCACAGATAAGACTACTAAGATCGAAGCTGAACTATACAGTCAGCCCTTGAGCACTTGTCGATCAGTCCGCCTAACACCCTCCTTCCTTCCTGATCGGATGTCACCCTGTATTTATCCATATTTATTTTTTGTCAACTTTATCTTTATTGATCCATATTTATTATGGGGGGGGGGTTTGAGGGGGGAAAAAGCTCAAACTGGTATGTTTCCACATTTATTTAACCAATAAATATGCAGTGATGCTTGAATGCCTGCCAGGTTTCAGTGATATGAACACCCGCCAAAGATAAATCAATGCACTCATATGAAAGTATGTACATTTCAGTATCAGCATTGTGCATATCTACTGCTGTTTAAGCCTCTTTACTAAAATTCCTCTTTTTTTTTTAACCCCCTTACCTATCACTCCACACTGTTACTGGTCTGGCAGTCATGGCAAAGTGTATTTAGAATCACTCAAAAAGCACCCAATTTCAGTTTTTATCCACATTTAAAAATAAATACAGACAAGAAAATAAATGGTTCTCTGTCTGTATTTATCTGTAAAAATCAGTAAAAACTGAAAACAGGGAGCCTTACTTATGATGCATACACATGCAGAGTCCTGGGATTTGTACTGATGCCCATTCACAGGAACAAGACAGGATATTAGCATTCACAGCTCTAGTGCTGCTTTCAGTCCTAAACAGATGACTAGGTTTACCTACTAATACGTAATTATAAGATTTCAAAATTACAACACAAGTGAAGTATGTGTTTTTTTTGCAAACTACGATATAGTCATAGATAAACAATGTTTTTGATAAGCCAAATTTTTCTGACATCAATGTGTTCTTATGCATCAGATGATTGAAAGCCACCTTTCCCAGAAATCAACTAGAACAAGCAAAAAAGTCCAAAAACTGTTCGACCTCATCAAGTCTCAAGCAAACAGTCAACATAACCTCTCAGCCTTGGGTCAAGGGCCACAGCTGAATTGCAAAGAATTTGCTGATTTCTTCATGGATAAGACTGCTAAGATCAAAGCTGAACTAACATCAGCTCTTGAGCACTTGTCGATCAGTCCGCCTAACACCCTCCTTCCTTCCTGGTCGAATGTCACCTGCCTGCTCAGCTTTGCTCTTCCCCAAAAACAACGCACCCTGGAGCTTTTTCAAAACCCTGGATGCAAGCACTATACGCAAAACGCTGGCTACTCTGAAACCATCTAATCATTACAATGACCCCCTGCCATCAAACCTCTTCTTTGAAATTTGAACCTCCATACTCCCACTTTGGACTAAGATCGTCAATGCTTCACTTTGGCACGGTACTATTCTGAACTGCCTAAATTCTGCACAAAATACCTCTATTCTAAAGAAACAATCTGCTGATCCCACTGACCTACATAAGTTCCGCCCAATCTCTAACATCTCCACGTTGGCAAAGCTCCTGGAGAAATGTGTGCCTGTCCATCTGTGTAACCACATCGATCAATCCCAACTGATGGACCAATTTCAATCTGGTTTCCGCCAGGGTTATAGTACAGAATCTGCGCTCACTCACATTGTAGAGGATGCGCTAAGAATGCTTGATCAAAATTAATCTTGCCTATTGATCCTCCTCTACCTTTTGTCAGCATTTGATACTGTCAAACATGATAACCTAATTGACCTCCTGGAACACAGGATGGGGTTGTCTGGGCCTGTACTAAACTGGTTCTCCTCATTCTTTCACAATAGAACCCAAAGCTTCAAGTGAACCAGTCCCTATCTCATCCTACTCCGGTCGCACTGGGGTTCCACAGGGTTCTGCGCTCTCACCCATGCTCTTCAACCTGTTCATGGAGCCTCTAACAGAAATTCTGAAATCACCCAGCATTCACTATCATATGTACGCTGATGATACCCAACTTTACCTGAAGATCTCCTCCCCTGAAGACATCAGGTCCCTCAACATAGTCCTTCTGAAAACACAAAGCTGGTTGACACATAACCACTTGAAGCTAAATGCTCTCAAATCAGAATTCCTCCTGATCGCACCGCACAAGCAATCGTCAGTCATAGAACAATGGATGAATCAGCTAACTGCTCTCAACTGTATGCCACACATCGTTGATTCCAGCACCTCTCCGGGAATAATGCTAGACAAGATTCTGAACATGCAGAAGCACAATAGTACCCTCACCAAAGGAGCAAACTTCCAACTCAGCATCTTAAGGAAAATAAAACTTTTTCTCCTTCCACATAACCTAAAGCATGGGTACTCACAAACTTTCTGTCGGGGGCCAAAATTACAGTATGGTTTGTGGCCGAGGGCCGCACCGGTAGGAGTGGGGTCTGTGGGGCCGGTGCCAGTGGGGGGGCGGGGCGGGGCTAGAGTAAAAAAAAAATCAAACCCTTTTCAAAACATTAGACAATGCGACAATGCTGTATTTCAAAAGCAGATGTAACTACAAAGAGCACATTTTGATAATACATTTTTATTAGCAGACAATAGCAATCTTAAGAGGCATTGCATAGCTTTATACACACTTTGACCCCAATTCCATCACAGTCTTTTTCTCTGTCAGTCAGAATCCCTCTCTCGGTCAGTCTCTCTCTCTCTGTCAGTCAGTCTCTCTCTAAGTCAGTCTCTTTCTCAGTTAGTCTCTCTCTGTCAGTCAGTCTCTCTCTCTGTCAGTCAGTCTCTCTCTCTCTCTTAGTCAATGAGGTTCTCACTCTTAGTCAGTCTCTCTGTCAGTCAGTCTCTCTGTCAGCCCGTCTCTCTCTCCTATTTAGTCAGTCAGTCTCTGTCAGTCGGTCTCTCTCCCTCAGTCAGTCAGTCTCTCTTTCAGTCAGTCTCTCAGTCAGTCTCTCTCTGTCAGTCAGTCTCTCTTAGGCAGTCGCTCTCTGTCAGTCTCTCTTTCTGTCAGTCAGTCTCTCTTTCAGTCAGTCTCTCTGTCAGTCACTCAGTCTCTCTCCCAGTCAGTTGTTCAGTCTCTCTCTCTGTCTGTCAGTCTCTCTCTCTCACTGTCTCTCGGTCAGTCAGCAGTCTCTGTCAGTCTCTCTCTGTCAGTCTCTCCCTCTCTGTCAGTCTCTCCCTCTCAGTCAGTCTCTCTCTGTCAGTCAGTCTCTCTTTCAGTCAGTCTCTCTTAGTCAGTCGCTCTGTCAGTCTCTCTTTCTGTCTGTCAGTCTCTCTTTCTGTCTGTCAGTCTCTCTTTCAGTCAGTCTCTCTCTGTCAGTCAGTCTCTCTCTGTCAGTCAGTCTCTCTCTCTCAGTCACTCAGTCTCTCTCCCAGTCAGTTGTTCAGTTCAGTCTCTCTCAGTCTGTCAGTCTCTCTCTCTCTGTCACTGTCTCTCTCAGTCAGTCAGCAGTCTCTGTCAGTCTCTCTCTGTCAGTCTCTCTGTCAGTCTCTCTCTGTCAGTCTCTCCCTCTCAGTCAGTCTCTCTCTGTCTGTCAGTCTCTCTCTGTCAGTCAGTCTCTCTCTGTCAGTCTATCTCTCTGCCAGTCTATCTCTCTGCCAGTCAGTCAGTCTATCTCCGTCAGTCAGCAAGTCAATCTCTCTGTCAGTCTCTCTCTGTCAGTCAGTCTCTCTCTGTCAGTCAGTCTCTCTATTAGTCAGTCAGTCTCTCTCCCAGTCAGTTGTTCAGTCTCTCTCTCTCTCTCTCTGTCAGTCTCTCTTTCTTAGTCAGTCTAGCTCTCTCCCTCAGTCAGTCTCTCTCTATCTCTGTCAGTCAGTCTCTATGTCAGTTTGTCAGTCTCTCTCAGTCGTTCAGTCTCTCTCTGTCAGTCAGTCTGTCAGTCTCTCTCTGTCAGTGTCTCTGTCAGTCAGCAGTCTGTCTCTCTGTCAGTCTCTCCCTCTCAGTCATTCTCTCTCTGTCAGTCTCTATCCCAGTCAGTCAGTTTCTCTCTTTCTCTGTCAGTCTCTCTCTCTGACAGTCTTTCCCTGTCAGTCAGTCAGTCTATCTCCGTCAGTCAGCAAGTCAATCTCTCTCTGTCAGTCAGTCTCTCTCTGTCAGTCAGTCTTAGTCAGTCTCTCTGTCAGTCTCTCTCTGTCAGTCAGTCTCTTTCTGTCAGTCTCTCTCTGGCAGTCTCTCTCTGGCAGTCTCCCTCTCAGTCAGTCTCTCTGTCAGTCTCGCTCTGTCAGTCAGTCTCTCTCTGTCTCTCTCAGTCTGTCTCTCTCTCTCTGTCAGTCTCTCTTTCTTAGTCTATCTCTCTCCCTCAGTCAGTCTCTCTCTCTCTCTGTCAGTCTCTGTGTCAGTTTGTCAGTCTCTCTCTGCCGGTCATCTCTCTCTCTGTCAGTCAGTCTCTCTCTGTCCGTCAGTCTCTGTTAGTCTCTCTCTCTCATGCAGTGTCTCAGTCAGTCTCTCTCACTGTCAGTCTCTCTCTGTCAGTCAGTTTCTCCTCTTTTTCTTTCCACTCTCTCCACTGTGTTTCTCTCTCCACTCTCTTTTTCCACTCTTTCTCTCCACTGTCTTTCTCTCTCCAACCTCTCTCTCTCTATCTCTCCACTCTCTCTCCACTTTCACTCTCTCTCCACTCTCTCGATCCCTCTCTCTCCACTTTCTCTCTCTCTGGGGGGCCATGGGTACATTACCTGCAAGATCTGCGGGCCGCCAAAGAAGGCCTGCCAGGCCGCAGGTCGTACTACGAGTACCACGGACCTAAAGGTTGCGGTGCAAGCCGTAGTGATCTCAAAGCTGGACTATGGCAGCGCAACCCTTTGCAGCCTTGCAAGAGCGAAGGGTTGCCCTCAATTCTGCTGCTAGGCTCTTAACAGGCACTAAAAGATACCACTTGTGCTTTGATACCTTGTTTTGGTTTTAGCGGTTTGACAGGAGTTGGTGTGTCAAGGGCACGTGCATATTGTGACAGACGTAATCCAACATATTCACGGGCTCTTTTGGACTCTGTTGTTTGGGCTTCATGGCACTGTAAAGTGAGCTCAAAGCTCTCTGTGGAAATTTTTAGAGGGGATGGAATTACTGTTGTCGCCATTGGAAGGTTTGCTCTGTAGGTTGAACATGCTAGTAGAGATGAAGCACTGTTAGGATCATAGTAGCAGTAGAACCAACAAATTCGATTTTCAGTGGTGTGTGTGATAAAGAGGGCGATTGTGTGCCAGGCAGTGTGCATTGGCCCAGTCAAAACTCATTAGAATCCTAAGGCTTGCACAGTCACAAGTAGGCTCATTGCTGGCATAACTTGTCTACCTATGGGATGAAAATGCCTATGAGCAACATTTTGTTGACTTTACATTGTAGGAGGATGTAGGTTCAATTAACTCCTCTAGTAAGTTATGGGTATAGGGCAGCAGTAGACCACTGCTGCTATTAGAATTATAAGATTTAATGATGCGGAGGGCTGCTACACACTCGTATGATGAGTGGAATATATCACATATATTGGTGCATATTAGGCCAATGTCAATGGCATATGTTATTCTACCCCGCCTCCTCTTTTGCCCTCTCTGTTCTGCATCTTGATAATATGGCTTGTAGGAGGAAGATTATTTGAAGTATTTTCCCATAAACCATGTTTCAGTAAGGCTAACTGTATGACAATGTGAATTGGATAGGAAGACGTGGGAGTCCTGAGCTCGCTTCAAAGCTGAGCAGGTGAATGGGATAAGCAGTCTGGGGTATTACTGAATTACTATTGGATGCAGGGTGTAGCCAAGGGGCCAACACTGGTTAAGGACGGGTCACATTAGAGGGCATATTTACAAGTGAAGTGGTGGAGCGTGGCGTTGGCCACCTTGGCTTAATGCGTCTGTACCATATTTACAAAAATATGGTACAGCCCTGCGTTTCCCTCTGCGCTGGCGCTATGCTTAGCAGCCTAGCGCCAACGCAGGTACGCTTGCACCATAGTGCAAGGGTGTCTGCGTTGAGGAGAAGATTGTTTATGTGCAGGAATAAACCTAAACAATCTTTTACATGCCGTTTTGTAACTTCTATGTGTGCAGCACACATAACAGTTGCAAATTGGATTTTTTTTATGATTGTTTATGTACAGGAAGTGGGACTTTTCTGTACATACACAATAATTGGTGTTTTGCTGTTTCCATGCAGCACACATGAAAACAGCAAACATGAGGAGAAATTAAACTTTCTCCTTGTTGCGCCAGGGTAAGACTAGGTTTTCTCTGGTCTTAATTTTGGCGCTGCCCCATATTTACGCTGCCCTCGTAAATCTGGGGCAGCGTCAAAATTAATGGGTGTTGCGGTGGAACACCCACAGCAACACCCATTGCCTCCCCCTTTCACGCTAAGTATAGGTGAGGTAGTGTTTTTAGAAATGTGTTGAGGCGGTCAGCTCTAGCCTTGTGGTTTGGTGACTGGAGCAGTATTGCGGTGAGAGGTTGAAAAAGGTAGTTTTGTATTTGTGTATGGTGATGGCAAGGCAAACAGAAAGGGATGGTAGTTTGGACGATGTAGTATTGGCATGAGAACGAGACAGTGCACGTTTTGCTATTTTAGTGGTGAGCAGTTTTCTTTTTCGATTTTTTTTTTTTTTTTTTTTTTTTTTTGAGAAGCTGCTAGATGTTTTTATAGGTCAGTGGGTTCTTGTAACTGGCCCGAATCATAATATTTCTGTTGCTATACAGATTAATAGTGAGCTAGTGGTGCAAACGGGTTGGCAGCAACAGCTGAATTGTCAGAAGTGGGTTGAAGGCATCTCTTAGCTTGGCAGTTCTCCCTGGTGTCCAAACACACTGAAAAAAATATTTATACTAGAAATCAGAGGGCTTGTTTGAAATCTACGATGGTCAGTGCTGACGCCATCAAATGTTTCAAGGAATTCTTATTTGTACGTTAGCTGCATTCCCTCATTCTTCCTACCCTCCCATCCAGTGTGCTTTCCCCTCCAGCTGTGTGAAACCGGACATGCTGATGATGCCAGTAGAAGAGGGGGGTTTCCACGGCACCTGCACATGAAAGGCCCCCTAAACAGGAAGGACGAGCTACGCAAAAGGATGGCCCGGTCAAGGAAATTCTAGGGGAAGGAGCCAAAGAAAGATCTGCAAGCCTTAGCTTCAGAGAGCCGTCGAACAGGCTGACCAGTGGACAGGTCGATTGTGGGATGTGGCGGAGAGGTTAAAGGGAGCCAGTCCCGAACCATTGCTGAAGTTGGGCTCACTAGACGATTTAACATTTTTGGTATGCAGCTCACGCCTCCTCTGATTCATTGAACCATATTTCTGAACATTAAGATAAGAGTTCCAGGGAAAACATTCAGGAAAAGGAACCACTTCTAAAGCAGCATTGAAAACAGCACTTCAAAATGCAAACACATGCAGTGTGTTTTCCATGAGGGATTTAACGAAAACGAGCAAACTGGGCACGGTTAGCTCACCTTCATGGCGTTACCCATTCCTTTGTGTGCCTGCATAGCCCTGAGGGAGATTATAATCTCTTGGCATTCTGTACCATGATAAGTGGTCTCCCAGGCACCATTTCTAACACTAAGAACAAGAACAAATACATTAAAAAATTAAAGAAACTCAAATGTGCATTTGGCAAAATATATTTCATATATTCCTTTCAACAGAAAGCCGTACAAGAAAACTGACAGGGGATCTATATACAAACACGTCTTATAAATATACAAAATATACAAATTAAATATGCATATATAGCGATATATAAAAGGGATCTCAAAGCTTTGTACAAGTAGCATTGTTTTAAATTATAATTAAAAACACATTATGATAAAAATATTACACCCAAAACTTTGTTTTTTTCATTGATAAAGCTCAGTTTTCTGTAAAAGGTTTATAGTCCGTGTTTCTTATTTTTCTTTTGTCCTGAAGTAGAAAAGGTTTGACACGTTGGCCCTAAGTCAGCTGCTCCTGTAAATCTGTCCGGATTAAGTCAGGAGAAGGTCCTGTCAACACCACTTTGTCCAAAGTCTTCCCAGTCTCAGGAAAAAGTTTCACTCGGTCGAGAGTTCTTTAGGTTGTCTGTTAGACTTGGCCTGGGTTCCACCGAGAAGATACAGTCATCGTTCATGCATTGAAAGTAGGATGAACACAACAGTTTGTGGATGGACCATGATACGACTACCGGGGTAACGTTTGGAAAAAAAGGACCCGCCTCTTTGCCCAAAACTCTGGCGCAGAAGTCCCTTGGAATCAAAATGGAATGCTTCATGACCTTGCCGTTAGTGCAACATTTCCCCCGGCTCTGCCCATCCTACACACTCACCGGGACGCCAAGTGTCATACGCTCTTCCATCCCATCCCTGCTTCCGCCAGGATTCAAACCACAGTCAGTATTTTATAAATAGCAGCAGGAATAAATATTAAATATAACAAATGGTCTATATATAAATAAAAAAATAAAGAAAATCTAACTCCAGAAGTCCAGGAAATTTGTAAACATTGGTTATTGGTGGAGGCCCCAGGTCAGAGAAGTTTTAAACCTAGAAAAAAGAACCAAAGAGAAAAGGTTACACTTCTAAAGGGTGTAGGCATGCTCTGTCTCAGTGGCCTTCTAATGGTTGGCCAAAACATGAAATGGCACCCTAAATTAACAAAAGAAAATGCTTGAGACAATGCTGCAACCTCTGTGAAACCCTGTGACTAGCATTCCATTCCACCATTTTTATCTCAGTTGTACAGTTGAACCTCTCCATGATCTCCATAATCAATATGAAGTTATATACGTGTGTTCGGATTATAATACTCATCCAGTATTTGTTCTCTATTTCTGGAGGAATGTCAAAATCTTTGATCTGGCTATCATTCACTTTAAAGATCACCTTGACATATATTTTCTCCTTGCACCCTCAGGGGTCAGACAGGAATTCACTTTTTTTTACTCTTTCAAGTAGTAACAACTTAAAAATACATGGAGTATATGTGCTTCCCAGATTTACACTTTTTCCTTGAGATTGCTGACCTAAGAACGAATCAGTGCTGTCAGACAGCAGTTTAGTTAGAGCGGACACAGAATATTAACCAAGCTAGCCTAACAATATTAACATTCAGTTAACAGATATGGACTACTGCCTGCACTACATTTCATACTGCATTTCTAACACCCAAGTAACATTGCGCAGAGTCCACTAACATATCTACCCTGAGACAGACTCACTTGGATCATTTATGACATCTCTCGCAGTGACTGATGGTTAACCATAACTCGGGTATCACCAGGGGCTATCCCTAGAAGGGTCAATTATCATGCATCCAATCTGAGGTAACCTAATTTATACCATTAGAGACCTTACCTGTTGTACATATTAACTTAATATCCAGTGATAAACTAACCTGAAGGATCCCCTCAGTGTCACTTGTAGTAGCGCTGACATATTTTACTGCACAAGACCAGTAGCACTTGCAATAGTTGAGTGATTTGGCATCATACTATGCCTATTGTTTGCTACACTGTGGCATAACGTGGTTGACTGAGCAGTTTCCCAGTCTCATTCTGATGTTGGGCAATATATTTGTCCTCTGAACATTGCGATAATTTCTCTCACTACAGTGCACTGTATGAGATCCCCTATTCTTCAATGCCATAATGGCATGGTGGTGCCTGCTGGGTGCAGAATTCTCTGTAGTGTTTAGTGGGGCTAAGGAGATAGTTAACAGAAGGGTAATGAGGGGGTTTGATCTTTCTCTGATCTAAATGTAAAGTAAAGGATACTTTAAAAAAAATGCATTATAATTATCCCTTTATTTTAAAAGCTGGTATTTAAAAAAAGAATCTATTGGTAGCTGGAATGTAGGCCGGCAAGCGGGGAATATTTGTAGGATACCTTGTAAGAGCGTGGGTAAAGAAAAATCAGGAGGAGAGAGGGATTCCCATGCCACTGTAGGCAGGGTGTTGGAGAGGCAGGCAGGGAAAAAGGGGGATTTGATTTTTGTGTTGAAGTCACAGGAAGGGTCCGCCTAAGTAGATCAAAGTGGGGACCATTTCAGATTTGGGCGAAGTGACCTTTGTGATAAGAATGGACAAGGCTCCCCCAATTTGGGAGAGCAGCACACATGGCGGCTGCGCTGGGCCGGCACACCGGGGGACAACGTTACTGCACAGTAACATTGGGGGCAGCAATTGGCTCTTGGCAGGGCTAGGACCCTGGAAGTCGTTGGTTTCCACTTCTGGGGCACAAGCTCACTTGGATTGCGAACCCCTGCCCAATAAAAGGGGCGCAAGGCGGCAGTCGGGTCTTTTACTCCTTTTCTTACATTTGCACAGCAGCGGGGTCAAAGGACCACCCATGGGGTGCTGGCAGGAGGTCGTGGAAAGGTTCTAGGTGCACAAGGGGTTGCGAGCGACAGCTGTCATCTGGCCCTTATGGCCAACTACCCACGCATGCGCAATGGGCATACCTAGCACTAGCCCTTGGGGGAGAGGAAAAGTGACGGGTGTAAGGGGTAACCAGAGATAGGTACTATAGGGCAGATGTGCTTCTTGCACAGGGCATACCCCTAAAGAGGCATGTGATGGGGTGTGTGGGGTCCGACTCCTCCCCTAAGGAGGAACACACCAAAGTTCATTGGGCGGAGAGGCCGGGCCTAGACCGGAAAAGTGTCACAGAGCCAATCATGAGCTCACTTGAGGCATAAATTGGGATACACAGGAACCTGTCTAGATAGTGGTGGGAAGGTGATGTCTAGTGTATCTGTTAAGGCTAGGCACACATCACCTGGTGTAAATATAAAGGGTTACTCTGTATGCAGACGTGCAAATGAACTGTGATTTTGCTTTCAATAATGTATGTAATAAAATACGGCCGGGGTTTACAACTCTTAATCCAAGGAATTGTGTGGAGTTTGAGTTTTTAGGGGGCAGGTGGGGGGAAGTGGAGCGGACGTGGCTGGTCGAAGTTAGGCACCGGAAGACCTCAGCGATACAAGGCCATGTAGTATAGCATGCTTTAGCTAAAAAATAAAATGGGGACAAATTAGCTTGCCATTTCACTATGGAAAAAGTAGTATGATCACTAGATTAATGTACAGTGGGCCCTAAAAATACATTAACACATCATTGCAACTAAATTTCACTTTACGATTACTCGTTTTTTTGAATTTTTATATTCATACGTTATAATTTTTCAACAATATCATTAGTTCTCCATTTTTAGGAAAATATAAGTCATAGGTCCTATAAAAGAGCATTGAGTTAGCATTTTTTAAAGTTTGGTTTTAAGGGGTAACTGCTGAACACTCCTTCCAAATATTTTCACTCCCACGATCAGTTGTGTACAACATTTCTGGGGAAATGCCACCCCACCGCCTCTGA
This sequence comes from Lissotriton vulgaris, assembly GCF_964263255.1. Lineage (NCBI taxonomy): Eukaryota > Metazoa > Chordata > Amphibia > Caudata > Salamandridae > Lissotriton > Lissotriton vulgaris. The sequence continues at coordinate 910,224,056 of NC_141697.1, forward strand.
TAGTTTTTGAGATGCTCTATGGGCCCTAGAATAATGCATTAGAACCTGTGCCTTTGGTTACCCACCACTTTTACAAACCTACTTCTAGTTTGACACCCACTGTAAAAAACATGTATGTCTAAGTGGTGAATGAGGCAAAACGTCAAGTCAGCCTTTGGGTATAGGAGTATGTCCGGAGAGGCTCCCGGTGGTACTTACAGTTCTGAAAGAAAAAAATTATTGCAGAAGCTGCTATTCGACTCACTCCTCTGACATATTCATTACCTCTGTGGCATAAATGCACGGCTCTGGTGGGTCCGGAATGATATAAATAGGGCGATAGCCCCCTTCTTTAGGGTAACCAATGGGTGGACTGCAAAGCCTCCCTTCAGACTTTTTACTGTAATGTAAAGAAAGCACAAGTTAGTAAATGTTTTAGGGGGAGATAGGATTATAGGAATACAGGACACAAGGTGGAACATGGGTTCTCTGCCGGGCTAACTATCAATAAAAAAAACAAAGCATCAAATTAGAGCATAGCTCCGAGGGAGAGAGAAACTGCAGAATCAAGTCCCTCATTAACACAAAAACAGGATCTGACTGGAAGCACGAAGTAACAGGGAAGAAAGAAATAAGTCAGAGTAGATTTTTTTTAAGTAAGGAAGGAAAAAATTGCAAACCAAAAAAGTGAAGAAATACATCAAATCACAGTAAAAGAAAGAAGAAAAGTGTGGAAAAACAACTCTGCAAAGCAACAATACAATGCGAGATAGAAAATGAGTAGCAGGAGAAAAGGTAAATTGAAAGATTAATTAATTTGAGAGAAAATTGCCAACGATTAAGTAAAAGCAATAGTAAAATAAGAAAAGTTGCAAGGAAAGTAGGAAGGGAAGATTGAACAAAGAACAGAAATACAGAAGTAAAAAGCGACTGGCAGATGGAAAGAAAGACGGAAAGCAGGGGTGAGAAGAAACTAATTAGAAATGAAAAGGTCAAGGAAAGAGCAAAAGATGCCAGAGAAGAGGATACACGAAGATTTGGGGAGGGATGAAGCTGGAAAGAATAAAGAAGGTAATGGGACTAAGTAAAGCAAGAACAGTGATGGAAAGAGGAAAAAGAACAAGAAAGAATAAAAGCAACCTAGATGAAGTAATCAGAATGAAGAGAACAAGACAAAAGAAACTCAGCTCTTAATAAGATGTTTAGAAAGGAGTGTACTTACTTCTCTAGCTTCTTCCTTCCAAATATCTCTGCCTCAGAGACGTTGCGTTCCAGGAGTTTCTGCTTGTATTTGAAGTTGTCGCTCAAGCAGTCCGAGCCGAATCGTGGGTCTTTGTTGGGAACCTTGAAGCATCCCGGGGAGATCAGGAAGGCCTCCTTTTCCTTCAAGTTGTTCCTGGTTTCCAAGTCATTCTTTACTGCATTCCTAGCTTTCTGCTGGTTCCGGCGCATCTGCTTCAGTAGCACCACAGCGGCACACACCACCAAAGCCAAGGTGATCAGCCCCAGTACAAAGGAGATAGCTACAGATGCTGGAAACTGGTCATCAGCTACACGGCGGCTGGGAGATGGGGTAGGGTTCTGGACCCGGAACTCACAGGTGGAACCCATAAATCCAGGAGGACACTCGCAAACATGGCCACTGAAGTGGGTGTAGCAAGTGCCCCCATTGCGGCAAGGGTTGGAACCGCACGCATCCATGCGGATGCTGCAGTCCTTGCCACCATAGCCAAGTGTGCAAGAGCAGGTGTAGCTGTTGACGCCATCCACACAGGTGCCACCATTGGCGCAAGGATACTTTGCACAGTCGTCGATGTTTACCTCGCATCGGATGCCAGCAAAGCCAGCCCGGCATTTACAGATCATACTCCGCCCCATGTCCAGGCAGTGCCCACCTTGGAAAAGAAAAAGATTGAGTAAAAAACAGAAATTGGTATCTCACATTCCTCCAAGCGTGGATTTAGACCCTTGGATGTTAAGGGGTAGAAAATGTATCAATATGCTAAAGCCTAGTGCAACTCGTAGGTTATTTCCATCAATTTATACAATTTGAAATGGAACAATAGCAACTTATCAACATGGCACAAAGTGTATGTGAGGGAAAAAAGAGAAGTTTCTTGACCGATTATGTTTTTGAATTTATATATAAGAGCATGACAGTCTATTCGTCTCTTTTAGTAGTTGCTGCAGTGCTGACATAACCGTATCTTTTTGGGAGAATACAGAATAACATATCAGCATGTCAAATAAACGTGTGGCTGTGTTTTTCGATTTATATTTTGTTCAACGTATTCATTTTCTGATTCCCTATCACAAGATGGGTGCCTTTAATCCTCAGGGCTCCCACTTACACGTCACACCCTCGCGAGTGGCAGGGTGGACTCTGGACCTTTATTAGGCCGGCTAGCATGAGATTCTATTTCCATCATGGACGGCATACTGCCACCGTAGATGAAACTTTTGGTATGTTCCTGAATTTAGTATCTCAGTTATAGAGGCATTGTAGGAAGTAGCATCGGCGACTGCCCCACTTTGCAAACTTTGTGTAAGCCCTATTCCCCGTATCGGGCAGCATCTCGTTTAAATCTCTTCCAACCTTGCAGTTAACATACATTTTCTCCTCACCTGCAGTGCAATACACAGATGTGTATGTCATCGTGAGTTACCGCTCACGTTTTCGACCTGGTGTCCCTTATTCCGCTGGGAGACATTGTTGGTGGTCTCTATTTTAAAACCGCTGTGGTAAGAATCATTTGTTGCCTATTTTGTAAGAGTATAATTGTGATCACCATTTTGTCCACAGCTGTGGATATTTCATTCATTCTCTACCTACGTGGACCGGAAAGATCTTAGGTCTAGTTGCTGTACCTTTGACCTATCCACTCTTCCTACACTGTGATTCCTTTAACCCCTTCCATGCTGATGACAGAACGGTTCCGTCATCAGCATCGGTTGAGCTGTGCTGATGACGGAACCGTTCCGTCATGACTCCGCCCGCGCAAGGCTGAGTCAGCACAGGCGGGGAATATGCCCCGCACGCAAGGGGTTAATACAGTAAACCATATTAGTGAGTAAGAATCGCTCGAGTTCAGTCTTTTCTCTACTGGACACATTTACACCGTGTAATTCGGGTTTTTGGCTGTATGTTTAGTCTACAGCTATGTGCTCATGAACCTAAGTGGTTTATCCACCACCTGTTGTACATCATTCATTCTGTGAGACAGCCTGCATTATACATTTTCCATCTATTTACATGTCATGCGCTTTTTAAGATTTCTTGCAGGATTATACCACACCTCTGAACACATTGAGATACCTTACAGTGTTGCATTCTCTTTCTTTCCTGTCAACAGGACATTGGTGGACTATCCATCAATGAAGTGGTTAATTATTTTCATCATATATCGTAAGAACCCCAATCAATGACAGATGGGAGAGATGTTTTCCCTGGCTTCTCTTTCTTCTTTTCTTCCTCCTGTATGGTCGTATATTGTTCTTATTCCTCTGAGTACTTTACTTGGACTATCAGTGCCTTTTCAGTATGACAGCCTTGTGTAATCTTAACTTTTTCTCATCTTTTGGGTTAATTCTATTTCTAAATACACAATATTCTTTATTTTCGTTGAACACATTTTAGTGATTTTCCTTTTGGGTATCTAGCTCACTGGTGACAAATCGTGAACTATACAGTGTTTCTATAATTATTTGTGAATGCATAGGTTTGACGTAAATTAACTAGGCACATGTGATTGCAGGTTTGTATCATAGTTTTATAAAGTGGCTTTCCTGAAGAAGGCGCTCGTGCCGAAACATTCGTAGTTTAATTTGGAAGATCACTGTCAACTGGCCACGGCAAGGATTTACTGTTACTAATATAACTATCATGGATGTTTAACGTACACCTCAGAAATTATTTGTTCCGTATGAATTGCATTCGATCACATCCGATTTAGTCAGTTTCCAGAGTGTATATGTGGGTTATTCTTCTCTGACAACAGGCGCGAATGGAGTACGAATGTATGGCTATTGATGATGTCTAATCCGATTATGATTATAGTATGTTTCTGTTTTTAATACTTTGAATTATACTGAGAAATGTATATATAAATGAAAAAACATAATCGCTTAAGAAATTTCTGTTACTTCTCTCACATGCCTTGTTGATGTGTTGCTAGTATCAATCCATTTCAGACAGTATAAATTGAGAGAAATAATCTAAGAGTTGTCCTAGGTTTTGGCATATTGATATATTTCCCCTGCTCTAGCAACTCATATTGTTTTGCATGGGGTCCCTTCTCTTTACAGGGGGTAGAAAATGGACACATTTAAAGGAGACAAAACACCAACTTCCGAAGGACTGTGTTGATTCCTAGGCCGCCTGCTATATTAGAAAGAGAAAAAACGCCTTCTGAGCTATGGGACAGTGTATTCCTTTCAATGCTGTTCAATATGAGGAATCCTCACCCCGTACAAAAGTGAAAGCATCCTAGAGGGAGCGGTACCCAATACCTGTACTGGTGTTTCAGGATTTTCTGTTGCAGATAAATAATGCTAATGTATGGTGCTAGGTATGGAAGAGAGGATCCGGCGCATTTGCTGCAGTCCCTCATTCTCTGCAATATGGAGCAGGTATTAGTAAATTGCCATGGATGCTTGCGCAGGGCTTGCCTGGCTGCGGACTGGGCAGTGGACTGATTGGGAAAACTCATGCTTGAAGTATGAAAAAGTGATGTCTAGGGTGTGATTATTGGACTTTTGCATGCAGATGTGGAAATTGGGCACCAATTAGTAGAAAAGGGGCTATACCCACCTTGAGACTGCAGGCTTGAGCATTGCAGCATTTGATATTTAATCCAAGCTAGACTGTCCTAGAAGGTCATGAGGAGCCAGATTAGTGACTGCACATCAATCTGAACAACATGTCCCGGAATGTATTCCTCCAAGTGTCACCGAACCACAGATTCTCACCCACCTAATAACCAAGCTCTTCCCATCACCCACCATCAGGTATCACCTCATCCAAAACCTTATTCTTGCATAATGTCCCTTGGGAGATTCTGCTAAGCTTCCTACACCCACAGATTACATTTAGGTACTCAAACCACGAACAGAGCCATCACAATAGACTGAGGGCTCTCAACCAGCTCCCAAACTGTACAATATGTCCCTTCTACTGAACACTGTACACAATCTCCGTCACTCCCAAAAGTCCATTCATTTCTACTAAATTCCCACCATTGTACATTCTTGTGACCAGCTGCGACAGCTACACGTTCCAACCAGTACACACACCCATAGAATATGTCAACTAGATCTTAAAGAAGAACAAGTTCTCAAACAGTCACCAGTTTGAACAGACTACACACATTCTTCACCATCTCACAAGACTACACCTGCACTCAATCAAGTGTAAGGCCAGCGCATTTCTCAACCAGTTCAAGACTGCGGAGAAGCCACATGCACTAAAGATCATTCACACTCCAGCAATACCCAACCAATTTGAATGTTCCCCCACCTCAGCAGCATGCAACTTTGCATCTACTCTCAATAAACGAACAGCACAACAAACATTCTATTGCCACGTATTCATACGCTGTTTGTACCGTTCAGGCAAGGGTTATTGCTGCAGCGGTCAATCTTCTTCTCACAGTTGGAGCCGTGGTAGCCCACTGGACACCGGCAGGTGTAGCCGCCACTAGACTTTTCTGCGCAGGTGCCTCCATTGAAGCATGGTCCGTCCGCGCAGGTCATGGCACTAATCTCGCAGTTCTTGCCATAGAAGCCCTGAGGGCAGGTGCACTTGTAGTCGTTCTCCAGATCCTGGCAGAGACACACACACACCATTAGAGGTCAAGTCACCTGGTCAACAACAGTGGATCTATAAATTAGTTCTCAGCTTGACATTTAATTTGCCCCACCACTAAGACTACCACATGCAATGACTTGTAGGAAAATGTCAGTGACCTTTTTCTCCTGGTCATGATGTTCTGCTGGTAAACCTCTCCACTAAAATGAACACTGACTGGTTGTGGCACCTTTCGATACGGACGGGGGTTTCTAATTCTCCAGTTACCTATGGGGAGCCACATATATATTTCCAGAGTAAATGACCTACTTCTGCAGATGTTCACGGAGGAGGATTAATTGCCACTCCTCCAATGAGCAACAAGACTAGCAAGCAGGTTGGGAAGAATGTAAAAAGTCAGTCAGCCTCAGGTTAAAACATGTCCTGAAATAACAGACTGATAAAGCTTTTACATTAAAATATAGACGGGCAAAGTCTTTATGTAAAATAAACATTGTTGTTGTTAATTATCTCTTTGCATGCATCTAAACCCACGTACCTGCATGCAAGTAGGGTGGGAATAATCTGAATTTAAGAACTCAAAACAGGTAGAAATGTATGCAAGGAGATGGTTATGGAAGAACGAGATTTTGTCACTCTCTTTTTTTAGTAATATTTTTGCAATCTATGTTTTTATATGGAACCCAGGAACTTCCATTTTGAGGGTTCTATGTTGCTCAAATACCAAGGCATAGTCAACTCACGAGTATAGAGCCAGCTTCCTCAACTAGTTTTCATCTGAAACAATTCCAGGGTAATGAAAATAGAGGCATCAGTTTGATCAATAAAAATATGTTACTTGTGTCTCCCTCAGCCCTAACATGCCACAATAGTGGCTATGTTTTCAAGGGGCAAAAGTATGTTTAGCTAGCTCCTTACGTTAGGTCCCGCTTTACTGTGGTGTCACACAGTAGTTGAGCTTGGAGACATCAGACCTACTCTAAAAATTCAGACTGACTTTAGCATCAGCTTTAATCCATTCTTTCCTGTGCTAATGAGCCTGTCTGCCAAAAGCACTTTTAATTTAGCAACAAGTGTGTCCTGCAACCACTTTTGCTTTGGGGGCAGATCCAAGAATTCAGGGTCACCATCTTTAAATAAATATGTCCCTATGCTCTTTCTGTGTCTCTACACCCAATCGAGTCTCACACTTTTAATTGTGAGAGTACAATACTGCTAAAAAAAATGCTGCTTGCTTCAGTAATTTAAATGGCTCAGACATATATTGTTGTCTCTAGTTTCCTCTGCGGTATAAGTCAGCAGGATACAAATATACTTTTTATATAGCTCACAATGACCTGAGTCGCCTCTAGGCACCAGAGATCTAGTACCTGCAAAAGATGTGACCACCTTGAGGTGATTCATGACTGTTCATCCCATGAATACTTTCTTCATGCCATCCTGTCAAAAGCTATCAAGCCACAATAACATGTTGGGTGAACACTGCTTTCTCTTGAAACACCGATGCCAAGCATTGGTCCTTGAGAGCCAGAGCAAGGACACATTTTCAGGATGACCTTTACAATATTTTGACGCGTGGCAGTGCAGCAAGCCTTCCTGCTGCGCTGCCATGCGTCAAAAATAAAGGGCAGGAATGTGCTATATCTACAAGATCAGGGGCATTCCTGTAATTGTCCCCTGTGCTGGCACACAAACAGCAGCCATGCGCCAGTGCAGACACACTTGCGTAATTTTGCAAGGTTGCCTGCCCTGAAGGGATGATTGTTATTGTGCAGGAAGGAAAACCTTCCTGCACAAAAATAATCATTTTAGGTATTTTTCCTGCAGCACGCATAGCAAGGGCAAAAAACGAGGAGAAATATAAGTATTTTTCCTTGCTGCCCCTCCTTATGCCTCCCCTGAGGAGGTTCCAAAGTTTGCAAAATGTTGTAAATCTGTGAATGCGTCTAGTTCCATGGATGTTGCATTGAAACGCCCACAGCAACACCCATGGAACACCCCTTTCACGCTGAGTTATGCGTGAAAGGGAAACCTATTTACAAGGGCATGAAAAGTCACGCAGGGTGACTTTACATGGCCTTGCAAATTTGGTAAAAGGCCATTGCACTGCAGATGCGTCAATAAAAGTGACACCGATGGCACAATCGTCTTGTAGAGAAGCCCCTTCGTATTTAAATCATTTACATTTAGGTCCATTAATTCCCCCTGATTTCATGTTGTGAGCCTCAGAATCTGGTGTGCCAGTAGTCCTCGTGAATCTATGTTGGACATCCATGATCCCTGATAAATTATGTAGTGGTGCATTCAAAATAGGGGCTTAAGAAAATAGCCATGGTCATTCTTTATGGGCGAAAGTCCCAAAAAAGTCAACTTGTCAAAACGCCAACATGAGGGAAGTCTTCTCCAGAAAGGAGAGCGTGGGCAAACACAGTTATGAGGAAAACCTAGCTCATACAAAATTGCAATCACTCGAAAATAGTAAAATGAATAACTGGCACGTTTTCCCAAATTAAAATTCATAAATACTCACAGCGAGAATATATCATTATCAGAACATCATCTGCCATGAATATTGTGTCATAAATATCATCCATTAAAAAACGGACGCCCTTTGGAGTCAGGATTACAAAATCTTTACCAAGTGGGATGAGATTTTTGTAAACAATATTTAGGGCATGATAAACAGGGCAGAACATATTTCTGTATAAAATATATTTTGACAGACGACCCCAACTGCCCATGGAAATAATAATTCAGAATAGTATAGTATGAAAGTTGCTGGTACTGACGTTGCAGCTGCCGCCGTTTTTGCAAGGGTTGCTGTCGCATTCGTTGATCTCGATTTCACAGACGTTGCCGGTGAAGCCGGGCTTGCAGCCGCAGGTGTAGCTGCCCTGGCCCGTGTTGCTGCAGGTGGCGCCGTTCATGCAGGGCCTGTGGTTGGTGCAGTAGTTGAGGTCCTGGTTGCAGAAGAGGCCGCCCCAGCCTTCCTGGCAGTTGCACTGCCAGGGCTGGCTGCAGGTGCCGTGCGAGCAGCCGGGGTAGCGGACGCACTCGTCGCACACTCGGCCCTGCCAGCCGATGCGGCACTTGCACTCTCCGGGGCGCTCGCAGTACCCGTGGCTCTCGCTGCAGCCAGGCAGGCAAACGGCTGCAGGTGGGGAACAGAGTCAGGAGGGGAAAGGGGGGTGTGGGGGTGGAATGGAGATGGAAACGAATAGAAGAGAAATGATAGAAAGCACGGAAAGTGTGAGAGAGCAAAGTGAAGGAAGGGTAACGTTTTTTTTTAAAGTATGAGATAACAGTAGAAAGAAATGGGGAGATAAAAAAACAAGGGAATGAAAAAGAATGAAGGTAAACGAAGGATCCGAAGGAGAAAGGATACGAAAAAGAAGTACATCCATGATGTCAGGAATGAGTACGGAGGAAAAATTGAGTGAGGACATTTGGGAAGGAAGGAATGACAAAAGACAGTAGGGAAGACAAAGGAAAGCAAAATAAAGGAGGTAGTAGGGGATAAGATAATATATAAAAGAAGGCAGAGATAAGAATAAAGGTTAAAATGAAAGGATGGGAGTGAAGAAAGGAACAAAGAAGGAAAAATGAAGCGACCAGAAATATAGGAATGTGTAAAAGTGAAGGAGAGATGGAAAGAAGAAAAAGTAAACAAACAAAATAAAGTACACACGAAGAGTAAATAGAAAATAAATCAAAGGAATAAAGGGGTATGAAAGAATTTTGGAAGGAAGGGAAAGAATGTAAAATGGTTTTGAGACACGTTAAGATGGGAGGAAAGAGAAGAAAAAAAGAACAACAAACAAAGAAAATACATGGAATTATTTTTACATACTAAGCAGTTAAACAACATCAGGCAGCTGTCGTCCCCTAGCTCAGACAAAAGACCCAGCCTCCCCCCTTTCCCGCCTGTACCACACGCCTCACGGGGCAGAGGATTTGGGGGAGGGTTGGACACGCGTGCCCCCTATTCACAGCGCCAGCATCTATTGTTGGCTTGACAATGGGGCCTGGGAGCTGCAGAGTTAAGGGGACCGCCTTGTGTGAATGGGGACCTGAGGACCCAGCTTAAAGTCTTCCTGCTTAGCAACCAGACTTGGGAAAGAAGAAATGTAACCAAGGGGAAGCCTGCTCCTGTCCACCCTTCGCTTTGTAAGGACGAGACCAGGAAAAGCTGGTTAAACCCCCACCACTGTCCCAACCCTCTCCTCACATCCAAACGGGGCCTTGTCAAAGGTGCCGCCTGCATTCAGCAGGCCCCACAGCCTTAACTCACGGTGCGCCATATGCCAGGGATCAAGACACTGTGTAACGCAAGTTAAACACTCCGGCTGGTGCCCCGCCACGGCTGCCCAGGGGGGAATAAGAAAAAACAAAGAGCATCACTGCAAAATGTCAAGATTCAGCTACCAGGCCTTGCAGTGTGGCAAGGTTCTAATCCACAGGGCTCTGGCCTTCCCTGGGGCTAGGAAACTGTTCAGAAATAAGGCCCCAGGTCATGCTATATTTTAGGCTAAATGTGCCATGTGATGGGGATGCTATGTATTAACTTATGACATATGTTGCACTATATTATCGTGTTTTCTGGGTTATTCATTTCACTATGGTGTATAACATTCTATACGTTATGTTAGAGGATGTGTTGTGTTATATGTCTTGTTCTGGTGTTTGAAGTTGCTTACCTGGAGGCAACAACACTTCTGATCTGGTTTATTTGCGGAGTCATCATCTATCCATATACAGTGCCAGAATGGGATGCAGGTCCTAGACTGGGCAGGAGAGATGGCCAAGCTCACTTGGTGATGTGTCATCAGACCACTGACCTGAAGCCCCTCAGGGTCTAAATAGCCCCTTCAACATTTCTTTCACAACTGTTCCTCTCTGTTTCTCCATTGCTAGCAGGAAAGGATCACTATATGGGTGTCCAATGGCAGGCAGCCGGGTGAGTGTGAATGATCATCAGAAGGAACAGTACATCCTTTGGAAACAATGTTGCATTCTGGTGCAAAGATGCATTCTACTCACCCACTTGCATACCCATGCAACTGCTGTGTGCTTAGCCTTGGGTGGCGGGGAACCCAGAAGGAAGTTTGAATAAAAGTCCTTTCTGACCAATCCTAGCTAATTTCAGCTTCCACGGATTGAAAGGGTCTTAGAACGATAGGAAGATAGGATATACAAGACAGAAGTTCCAGCTTAAAACGGAAGCATCCTCCCGAAACTGGTTTTGGCTTCCTGTTGATTGCTTTCAAAGATGTCCACCTAGGTAATACTTCAGTGGGGTAAGATTGGTTCCATTGAATTGAATGCCTCAGAGTATCTGTGTTGGATATGACCCTTTCTAGGGTGCTTTCCCTCAACTTTTTGCTTTTCTCCTTCCCAGTTTTCCACTGCTCTGGATGCTAACCTTGACTGCGAGCACGTTTGACACTGCTGTGCAGTGCCAAAGCTCTGTGCTCGTCATACAAACTGGCGATTGGTGTATATACGATTGGCCGATTCGAGTTAGGTGAAAGTCCCTTGTCAAGGGGTAAGACCTATACCTGCGTCATATATCTCGAATGCGCCTCCAGGGCCTGCTGCCTAGTTGTGCCATCCACAGAGGTAGCATCATCGATTGTGCCACAGGTTTGCCCTGGTGTGACCTGTGTGCACGTTAATTTTACTCGGCTTGGCATTTAAAAGCTACTTGCCAAGGATCTGCATGTCTCTTGCTATATCAGAGCTCTGGTGACAGGGTGCGATTTTGGGAAGAGGTTGGTTTGGTCATGTATGCCTGTGCATTACATGCAGGGGTCATGAATGACACCGGATCGGTTGTTCGGTATGATGGGGTCTGCTTCTCGCATTGGATTAGCATGAGAGCATGTAGGGAAAAGCTATTAAGCAGCATTTCCTATAAGAAGGATAGTAACAGTATAGTGTTTGGTATCGTAATGGCGAATTCTGCTCGGAAATGGGAGTGATTTTGACATTACGGTGATAGAAATGTCACTTTGGGAAAGTGGGCCTTTCAATGCTCATGGCTCTGTTGGCTTATCTCCTAGTTCACAACTGGGTGCTAGGGGGACAGCCACATCTGTGCATTCCTGATAGAAGGCAATAAAATAGGGGCTCAAGGGAAACTGTGGACCTCTGACTCTCAGGGGCCTTTCTGGGATGCTTGTGTGAGGGTGGAATTGGCACCTGCATTCCAAGGGGACGAGTCTTGGCCCCACTAAAGATTGTGATGAAACCTCCCATGGTAGAATGGTAGACAGGACAAAATTTAGAAAAAGCCAGCACATTTCAAAGATGGCCTTTTGAACTAATCATATCATCAAAGGCCATTGTAGGTATAACTACTGGGACCCTGGCCTCAGAAGCTAGAGATGTTTTTGGATTGGTAACCATACTATGCTAGTTCGATGCTGGGACATCGACACAAAGAATCATTAGGGCAGGAGGGACTGCAACTGGACAATCTGCATACTTGTGGTGGCCTGGAGCTTGTCCTGCTCCAGGAAGGGGACTATCACTTGGTCTATTTTGCCTGGATGTTACTGGCCTGCAGCTTAGTGCCAGCTGTCGTGGCTTGGGTCTCTCCAAGGGCTGGTGAGCTGGCCTCCTGTCCACGAGATCCCAGGGACACAAAGGTTCTCACTGTCTCCACAAGATCGTACGGACCAAACTGGGTGCGGCAGAGACAGGTGGAAGTGATCGTGGCTGGGAGAAAGGACCATCCTGATGTACACCATCATGCTGTGCAGAGGAGTGTGCACGTAAAGATCAGCAGCCACCTAAGGTGCCGGGACGTTAGGAGTTCAAGGAGTGCAGGGAAATTTGCTGAGTCTGAGGGACCCGTGCTTGGAACTAGGGGACCTGTGCTCCAGAGGGTGTGGTGTCTGAGGGGTGTTGGGGAACCTGAGCCGGGAGCTGAGACTGTTTCGGCCTCCAGATGGGGAGGATGACCGTGCCTGACAACGCGGCCTCTGTCTGAGGTCGTTGGCCCCCTCTCTCCAGACCCACGCCACAAGGTGCTTTGTTGTGGAGAACACTCTGACATGCCCAAGTGGTTTTGTGTGTCTTGTGGGCACCTACCGCTGACAGGTCACACCTCCACTTGAGGGGAAAACATTTCTCCAGACTTGGAACAAGGCAACTTCCTGGGTCAGAACCTTTTGTCTACGGGTGGATTGCGATCCCACACTCGTTCAGGTGCCGTCGGGCACCTGGAGATCTAATCCGGATAGACAAAACTAAGTAACTGTTTCCGTGTTAGGTGGTTCCAACTGTCTAGTCAACGGGGCGCCAGCCGGGACAACATGTATCATTGGCTGGTGTCGGTGAAGACTGAGGGTCTGGGTCTTGAGGAGTAGTCAAAGGCCTGTGACTGTTTGACCTTTCTGCTGATGGGAAAGTTCGATAATTGCATAAAACTGTAAATTGTATATACAATGTGTTTTTGTTTTGATTTCAATAGAGAAGTTTGAAAATTGCGTATAACTGTAGAGTGTATACACAATGCAATGTGAATCTCATTTTAATTTCAGTGTGTGTGTATAATACAAAGACAAGTGTTTTATACATACGGTGTGGAGTCTTTTTATAGCATACGCAGTGTGTTGCAAGGGTGGTATTGTGCCAGTTCTTTACACTCGAGCCCTGGGGATAAGCCTGACTGCTCAGTGCCAAGCTACCATAGGATGAGCACAGGTTATCAGACAATGGTATCATACTCATCCTATTTGGAACTGTGGATTCTGACTGGCTTTGATGCGTCTTAGCTAGTCCAAAACCGCTGGGTCTAACAATCTGTCTTACAGTTTTGATCCGCAGCTTTACTGACGGGACTAGACAGTTTGTAGCGGCACAGATATTTCATGCCATTCATTTTTAGGAATAGTATCATGGTTGTCTACAAGGACCACTTACTGTTAAAAATCAATGTATTTGACCATTGCTGAGTTAGGTAAAGGAGACAAGAAGTCATATACCTTGCGATCATGGCAAACTAAGTGGCACCTTCTTTCAGTAATTGAAAAGTTTCAGCACTCTGTCCATCATCTGCTTGTGTTTGCAATGTTCGCCCTAAGTGGCTATGGGTATACCTATACGTGGATTCGTTGCTCTCTGTGCCACTGGATTCAAGCTAGCCTGGCTGATGAGGGGTGATACCCTGAAACTGGTCCAAGAAGGCGTTTATCCGGTCCAGGGAGGACCTGGACTGTCTGTTCAGGCTGGACTGTTCCCATGAGGAGCTGGGTCAAGACTGATTTGCATATGGCTGGGTTCAAACTGGGGTGGCATAGTGAGCAAAAGAACAATGGATTCAACCCAGATCTCTTGACTGGGGTGAGTGGTTGAAAAGTTTCAGCACTCTGTCCATCATCTTGTTGTATTTGGTAACTTCTCTGGTTGAGACATACAAACTGCCAAGCCAGCTTCCATGACGAGTTAGCTGGGTTTTAGGGTGAGAAGAGCCTTCCTGCACAGTGACTGCCTCACCCAACCTGTAAAAGGCCAGCACAATTGGGCGAAGGCTGATACTGAAGTTCCACAGAAGAGTACACATCTCAATGTAGGCCTATGAAACAAGGACAGTGTATGAAGGAGGAGATTGGCACAGAACTCAGAAGCCATTCTTTTAGACGTGTCTGACTTTGACATTGGAGGTAAAATACCTCTAATGTGTAGTGCTGTCGCCATAAAACAATCAGCCAGCAAAAGCCAAAACAGTTAACTGAATTGAATGCAGACTCTAAATTTGAAACCATCTTCCTGAAATGAGTCCGAGCTAATAGAGACTTACACTCGGAGGCATCACGTGCTTTCGAACAAGAAAGCACTAAGAGAACATAGGACGAGACATTATGACAGAGGCTCACAGAAAACAGGCAGCACTTGGAACACTATTCAATACAAACATATTATTCGCTTTTGTGAAAGACTCTTGATGAGGAATCCTGAATGAACCATTAGCCAACACTGACTAATTTAGCTTTCAAAGAAAAGGGTTCAAGTCCCATGCATCTGTGGGGCAAAACGTAGACTGTATAATTGGTGGTCTGGGTGCTAGTGACGTGTGCCAAGTGCCATACATGTGCCATTGATGCTACATCCTTGGCAGGTTTGGCTACGTTTGAGACCCTTTGGCAAAGACGCTAGAGTATACAGCAAGGCAGCGTCAAAGATGTTGAATCTGCAGGAAGAAAACATTCATCTAAGCTGTGGTGTAAGTGAAATTATATTCGCTTTGTTGTATATGTTGCTGTTGTGTCACGGTATACACAATAGACTATTAAAAAAATGTAGTGTCTTTTGTTGGTGTTTTGTCAAGTATCGGCGTTCATGTTTATTGTTTATTAAAAGAGGTTACAAAGCCTGGACATGGACAGAACGGATCTACGTCATTTTCCAGTGGGACATAAAGAATTGGACACTCACAATAGCATGATAAACATTAGTATTACAAGAAAATAGACATTTGCATAAAACACACACACACACACACACACACACACAGGCACTAGAGTCCAGTCAGATTTTGATCACATGGAGACTGACAGGTTATTCACCTTTAACTAACTCTGTAGTTTTCAGAGGCATTATTGTATCAGGAAGGGCAGTTTACCTCTGGCTATCGGATATTCCCCATGACTATTATAGGGGGTACATTGTGCACTGTTGCATTACAATGGTTTTTGAGGTGAAAAGACTCCCCAGTGGTTTCCGCCATGTTGAGTTTGAATAGCACTGGCAACAATACTGCTCCCTGGAGCACCCTACACTCCCCTGATAAGAGTTGGGACACAGCTGTGCCCGGGCTCTCGGCCTGAGAACTTTTAGAAACAATGTGAACCAGGGAGAAGTTGTCTGCCCAGTTCTAACTTGGAATGATAAGAGCTCCTGCGCACACCTCAGTCCATATTTCACCTGCTGCTAATATTTCCAGCACCACCAGCAAGGGGCTTCAAACGTAGCTAGAATTGAATATTTGTCTGCAGCACAGGATGTAGTAAGTGCAATTGCATATTCTGCCATCCCTGTCTTTAATCTGCATCTACTTGGTTCAGTAATGACCTTTACAGTGGGGGAAAGAGCTATGATAGAGTATTGACCTGGGCAGCTCCTCATTCACTGTCTGTGTAATTTTGAGGATTGTATCCAGTCAATTAATTAAGCATGGTCGAACTTCAAAGCCCTTAGAAAAATGTGCTGCTTAGGAGAGAGCTCCTTTGGTAAATAAAATGTTA
Source organism: Lissotriton vulgaris (assembly GCF_964263255.1). Taxonomy (NCBI): domain Eukaryota; kingdom Metazoa; phylum Chordata; class Amphibia; order Caudata; family Salamandridae; genus Lissotriton; species Lissotriton vulgaris. The sequence goes on from NC_141697.1 coordinate 910,240,091, forward strand.
GTCCTATGTCTGAGCAAAGGGAAATATTTGACTCACTGTTTAGTAGGTGGATTAATCTAAATCCGGTTTGTTTCTTTTTATTCATGGACGAGTTCTAGAACTTCGTAAATTATGCATAGAAAATAACTAGAATGCTAGGTAAAAAAAAAGTTGCTTTCTAAAAAGAAAGTTGTTTTCCGAAATGCCCATTGAGAGATTATGGGACTAAAAACTGCCTTTAGAAAAATGGTGGATTAAAATAAAGTATGAAGATGCAAAAAAAGTACAGTTTTACAGTTAACTTAATGCAGTGAATATTTAAACAGGTTGGTAAAATGTATATTTCTGTGACATTTTAGGAACTAATGTACACAGTAAATTGCCTGATCAACAGAGGCAAATATGTTGAAATGGTACTGGGGAATCAATCTGTGTTGCTGGCTACTGTGAAGCGGGTTAAAAATTTCACCGTTAACTGTCTCTTTTGTGAGTAGTAGGCACAAGACCAGGAAAACTGATGTGAAGTAGATTGCGAAAGCTTTAACAGCTAAACTGTTAGCCATCATCATGTAAGCTGTTCAACCTAATACTATTATAAATAGGATTCACATCCCAAGATCTATACTCAAGTGCGTGTTCAGCCAGACTCATCCACTTATGTATATCTTCTCCTCCCCGACCTCGGTTTTCCAAAGTTCGCAAAGGGTAGTAATTAGATAACTACTGTAAACAAAAAATGGGATGAATGGTGTAATGTTAATATTCAAAGAGTGCCTAAGGATCAGATGTACTAAGAATCAATTTGGTAAAAGTGGTTGCAAATTCCACACTGACGTTTACCGCATTGATTCTGATTTTGTGAGCCAACTTATGTACCAATTTGTAGTGGGTCACAATCAAACCTGCCTTTTTAATATGCATGAGGTGAGTCGAAAAATTACAGCACACTATGAATGGCAACAGTAACAGGGATGGTGGCATGCTTGGGTCAGCAGACAACCATGTCTTTAATTGCTTTTTAATAAAGCAATCATTTTCTTTTTTTTTTAAATGCAATCCTTTTTCCTTAAAGAAAATCGGGATGTGTTAAAAAAAAAGTAATTTTTTTAAAGTAAGCAGCGGTTAAAAATGCTTACTAAAATAAAATTTTAAAATGTGTTTTTTAAGCATTCACAAAGGGTAAGAAGGGTCTTTTGGAGGCCCCTTTCTGTTTGCCAATGATTTGCCACTACCTTTCAGTGGTTGGTAAAATGTAAAGTTTTGCCACCTGATTTCAGTTGCAAAACATTGAGGCATTCCACTGTTAATCACGCCGGTTCCAAATAGTGATTTGGTAACATGCCACTGAAGCGTTTCTTTGGATTATTGGTCTCAAGCGCTCTTTTCTTATACATCGCATCCTTTGCAACTGCAAAATGCCTTAGTACATTTGGCACTAAGAACGTTAAAGTTACCATGCAGGTAATTTTTTTCTCATGCTAAATTGTAACATGTGCGAGCAGCTGTCTAAGCAGTTTAGGAACCGTCCAACCAACTAGTAACCACGCTGGAATGGATTACTTGGTCAAATTGTATATCCTGCTCATAAGAATCATCCAGTCAGCAATGCGTCGCAAGGCCAGTGTTGCCCAAGTGATCACCGTACACATTGTTGTTCCTTGAATGGAATGAATCTTTGAAATGTCATGGGTTTTACCTTGTAATTTGGGAGTTCTACTGGAATGACCTCTCGAAAAAAAAGGGACAGCCGATTGCCTAATCTAAGTCAAACTGTGCGACCTTTAGGGATAAATAGTGTACACAGAGAGCCATCTTATCTCTATGATATACAATATAAGGCAGAGCAGCAGAAACATATTTGAACTGAGATAACTGATACTCCCTACAAATGAGAAAAACTCATATTAGCATGGAGCGAGAAGTAATTTGCTTAATCTGTCTGTCCCCGTTCCCCACTACTGGATGCCTAAAAGGAGGTTGTTGTGGTGCAAAGATGAGACTCTGATCTCCATGACCAACTGGCAGAGATGACTGGAATAGTTGGTACATTTCTCCGTTTTGGAGGACCTGGCAATCATTTTGTCTGGGCAGTCAAAACAGACATTTTATGTAAGAATGGAGCTTAGGCCAGGGGTTTATTGTCAGGAACCTAAGCTCGGAAGACTCAAATGCAACCTCTTGACATCTGATCACGACTTGGTAATTTATAGGTAGTGCAAATATGCTCTTGCGCTAAATGTGAATCATCAGTGGTGATGTGGTCTAAGAGTCTAGACTCTGATAGGGGCTCCAATCAAGGTCTAACTAAACTTGTGCTTAGATAAACATTAGTTGTTTTGCTCTTGAACCAACCAGTAGTGTTCTTGGTTCATTCTGAAAAGTGATTTTGATGCCCTGAAAATGTGTATGGAAGAAAGGTCATACTAAAGGTCGTATTGAGCACAGTTAAAATGAATTGTAAAACGAATTGTAATCACTGTGCATTAAATCACTGGTGGAATAGCTGGTACATTAGAGCTATTGAGGGATGGGATGTAAGGATAGGGCGAAGAGTGCGACTAGCCCTGGGTCTGTGCATGCAGCCCTGATAAGAGTGGCGCAGTCTCGGTCTTAAAATGTTCTCTAAAGTGTCAGGAGAAGGGAGAATTAAGTGAGTAGGCAATAATGGTCAGACAGTGAGTTCACTTTCAGGCGATACAGAGAACCTCTTGGTCACAGTGGTAAAAAGGTAGAGGGTATCTCACTACCAGTAGTGTGAATGCTAAGGGCGATTGGTGTTCTGTTGTATTTTCCACTAAATTATCAGAACATAATTCATGGATTTGCCTGTAATTAAGTGCCTAAACTACTTTGCTGGCCAGGTACACTAGTTAACACATTACAGCATGCCAGGGATGCAAATAATAAGCACAGTGATCCATACTCACGTTCAGAGCAGTATTCGCCCCTCCAGCCAGCCAAGCAAAGGCGGTTTCCTTCTTCGTCGCAGCTGTAGTGGCCAAAAGTGTCATCCCGGGGACGGCAGTAGTCAGAACAGCTGTCCCCATAGTAGTGTTCATCACACAACACGTGGTAAGAATAGCGCAACTCGCTCTGCTCCCCAAGATGCACATCCTGTGACCAGTCCTCACCCACAGCCAAGCGCCGCCGAGTGGCCAAGCGGCTGAGCAAGTTATCACTGTTTTCTGAAGGTGAGAGGAAATGAGATTCAGGTCAGACATGCACCTCTGAACCTTTCAAGATGACGGCCATTCATTTACACTTTACCTGCTAGCATGCAAGCACAAAAGTGGAGCACATGCCCATTTAAACATTCAGCAGCCAATAAATTAGATACAAAAAGTTGGGCATGGATCCCTTTTTCATAATCTTTTGTGTGATCAAGCAAGTAGGTCAGGATCCCTGTTTTTAACATCTCTTCTGCGAAGGGTCCAATAAAAATGGCATTGACCTCTCTTCCAACACTGTGCCTATTGTGCGACTCAACCTGTAGGGGTTGGGTGTCAATTATAGTATTTCCTCTACCTTTTGTCTAACCCAATAAATAAGGCATGGTTTTGTCTCCTAACCCCTTCTATGCTTATTGTGTGACCCAAAATACTAGGCTTGACTCCTTGTTCTAAGCACCCCCGTCTATCCCATGAACTAACAAATAAGACAATCCCAGTCATTCTATCTGAAGCAGTCCTGGCTCGGAACAGTTGAGGCAAGACTACAGCTTTTGCAATTCTGTGTGCGATAAAAAAGTGTGGTCAGGCAACTCCAACCACCCAGCAGATTTCCTCAAAAACTCTTTACAAACTGCCCGGTAATATTGGCCATACAGAATGACCGTATTCTGTAGAAAAACTGCTGGGAAAAACCCTATGGTGCTCCAAAAGTTTCCTAAGGAGAAAAAAATACAGATTTCAATAAGTATTTTTATGTTCACATAAAAACAATATTGAAAGTGATGATCATTAGCGCATTTATGAACATCTATTTCTAAGAGGAAAATCTGAAAAAAATCTAAACTCAAAACCACTACAAAAAGTATCCATACATGGTTATAAAACTGAAAAAAATGTTTTCATATCTGACTCAACTTTGCTGTCAGAGTGATGGATACTGAGCAAATGATTACTCCTGGGAATATCAATGTGTATACCTATAGGATGCTGGGAAGGAGATAGGAGTCGCACATGGTCCGTTCCTGGACTGAGGACAGCTTACATTAACTATAGCTCGTTTTCTGTTATTATTTAAGAATCTACTTTTTCGATTATTTGCTTAACCTATGGCTGGCATTGATGACCTTCTCGTGGAGAATAAGTTGGGATCAGACATATGGGTTTCTTCATTGTCAGCAACAGCGGCTCTGTGTATTTCTTCTATCAGATGAGACTAAAACTTTAGCCTCTGCAGAAGATGTCATAGCTATTGACCATATCAGTGGGTATAGCTATTCCATGGCAGTACCAGATCAGTGGGTGAAAATACTTTCATAGAATTATTCAAATCTTTCGCAATTTTGGGAAAGGAATTTTTGATAGAACACTCTCCTTGTTAACTCTTCTTGTACTACATCCAAAGAAAAATGCAATGGTTTTGCTGTATATTTGATTTTGATAGGGCTGAGAACTTGAAGCACCCGCTACCAAACAGCGATCATAATTGTGAGGCAGCGTCCCCTCCTGCCTTTGAAAGTCTTCCAAGTCTGCTTATAAAGGCAGCAGAACCTCAGTCTAGCCATGAATGGAAAAACATGAGCATTCAGTTTCAACCAAAAAGCACCTCGTATTTGCAGTGCAATAATACTGTGATGCTTCTATCAGTAGTAAAGTGATTCCACTGAAATACCCAATGGAATGGAACATTGAGCTTCTGCACCAATTTTCACCTCATCTAGTAATTATGGGGTGTTTTCCAAGGACAAATCCTTTAAGCTTGACCTAGAAGTTTGACTCCTGGAAAATAATGCTGCATTAACACATGCAACAATGCTGGAGAACTTTTAATTCTGATTTAGATGGAAACACCTGTTCTGCCCAAGGCTACTTGCATTCTGAAAGGGGATAATGGACGTCTTAAAATTCCAACAAATTAAGATTCCGGTGCTTTCAGCACATTTGGCGCTTTTGGACATTCAAGATGTTAATTGTCAGCACCAAGACCTAATAACTATAATATTTGCCTGTGCAAGGCTAGTGATGGCAAGATCGTGGATTTCAAAGGAACCCCAAATGTATCAGAATGGTGCACTTTGGTAAACGAAATAAGAGTAATGGAACTTTCGCTAGCAAAACACAGAGGTCCAAAGGCATATAAAAAGAAGGAAAAAACTTGGAAAATTGTTTTTGACCCTGAAATATCAATTGTATAACTTCTACCTTATAAGAGGCCAAAACTACTGTGCTTTATTTGTCTTTTGTTAAAAAGTACATATGTTTTCTTAAAATGTATTTGCTTTTCCTCTGTTCTTTTTATTTGCTTTTGACGCTAACTGATCTGCTTATCTATTTTATACTGATTTTCTCTTGACATGTAAATGTAATATGCTCCATCTTGCAATAATAAATATATTTTTTTTTTAAAAAGGAAACCCCTGTTCTGCCCCATACTTTAACTTTGTGTGACACTGGAAAAGGTGCAGACTATCTATCGCTCCTTCCCTAGTACCATCCCCCAGAGCGAGGACTTGAGGTCCAACTCCACTACTAATGTGGTTCTTCCCACATTTCTCGCAATCTCTGAGGTAGAACTTGATAGGCTGGCGACCAAAGTAAAATCCGGATCTCCTACCGACCCGCTCAGACCGCGCAGTTTAGAGAGTCGGCTGCACTATGCCTTCCTCCTGTGCGCCAACTCATTAATCTCTCGTTCTCCTCAAGGACAGTTCAAACAAAGTGGAAACAAGCCTACGTCACTCCCATCCTGAAGAAACCCGCGCTGGACTCTCTCCTATTGGAGAACTACCGTCCGATCTCTCTTCTCCCTTGGGCCGCGAAGGTTGCGGAGGCTCATGCCAATGGAATCTTGACCAAACACCTCCAGACTGCTAATATTCTAGATCCCTCTCAGAATGGTTTTCGGGCAGGTCATAGCACCGAGACCGCTCTCCTTGCTATGACGGAACATCTGCGCTCTGTGCTTGACTCTGGTCAGACTGCGGCACTGGTGTTACTCGAACTCAGTGCCGCATTCGACACGGTCTCACATGAGATACCGCTACGACGTTTGGGAGAGGCGAGGGTCTGTGGTCTTGCACTTGAATGACTTCGGTCATTTCTAACAGGCCGCTCTTTTCGGGTCGCAACTCCTCCATTTGAGTCTAAACCCTATTTCATCGAGCAGGGAGTACCGCAGGGGTCGGCACTTAGCTCCACATTGTTCAATCTGTACGTTCAGCCGCTGGCTGCGGTCGCCAAGCAGTAGGGCCTGACTATGGTTTCGTATGCTGACGATACGCAGCTGGCGGTTGCACTCAGTGGGGACTCCGACTCTGAGGCCTCTCGGTTTAGGGAGGGTCTGACAGCAGTGGCTGGCTGTATGACGGCGAACTGCTTGCAGCTCAATGCTAAGAAAACTGAGGTTCTTGTTGTTGGTAAGCACAGCAACCTCTGGGGCGATCAGTGGTGGCCTCCAGAGCTGGGCCCAACCCCCATTCCGGTATCTGAGGTTAAAAATCTAGGTGTCTGGTTAGACCCTGCCCTCAGTTTCTGCGGACACACCAAAAAAGTGGTTGCTACATGCTTTGGTATTCTGCGTGGGCTCCGACCAATCTTAAAATTCTTCGACGCCCCTACTAGGCAGTTGATAATCCAGGCCACCATACTCTCGCGGCTTGATTATGCGAGTTTGCTTCTGTTGGGGGCCAATCAGGCGGAAGTTACCCGGATGCAGCGCTTGCAGAATGCGGCGGCCAGGGCCCTGGTGGGTCTTCCTAGATTCTGTTCAGCGAAGGAAACCATCCGGAAACTCCATTGGCTGCCCATGGCTCAGAGGATTGAGTTTAAGACCCTATGTCTTTCCTTCAAGATTCTTAAATTGTCTTCTCCCCAGATCCTAGAACACCTTCTCACTCCCTATGTCCCCTCTTGCTCCTTTAGGTCATTGGGTCAGAATTTTGCTACAGTTCCACGGTTCAAACGCTGCAGAGCGGGAGGCCGCTCCTTCCGCTTTCGTGCGGCCAAGCTCTGGAACTCCCTACCAGCTCACATCTGTGCCCTAGATGACCTGCTTATGTTCAGGAGGGCTATCAAAACCTACCTTTTCCCTCCTGGACCTTAATGGACTGCTCTTGCTCCTCTGCTACTTCTCCTCTTTCTGTTATGTATGCTGTGTTCTTTCTGCTAGTCAAAGCGCCGGGACGCCCCTTAGCTGGGGCAGCTGTGCGCTATACAAGTTATGATATGATAACATAACATAACACTCCTATTGACTGGGTGGATCAGCACAGAGTAACTCCTTTCGAGATGGTGTTTAAACAAAGAATGCCCATCATTGCTTCAGAGTCTCCACAATTGACTAAGTGTGCCAACTAGCAGTGTCCCTCATTGGAGTGGCATGCCAGCAGGGGGTGCAAAGAGTACCCACCAATGGTTGTAGCCTCAACACAAAGTGACCAGAAGTTAACTTGTATACCAAATGTGCCAATCATAAGTTAAGTGTTCCAAAAAAAGAGCATTGGGTGTGTCAACAAAGAGTACCCCAACAGAGTCTGTTTGTGTTAACACAGGGTACTTAACAAATGTGCCAATAAAAAATGTTCATCGATAGTTGGGTCCCCTGCTGTGTCCATCAGTGGTTGAATGTACCAACAGTGAGTGCCCATCAGCAGTTGAGTGTACCAACAATGAGTAATCATTAGTGATTATGTAGTCAACAAAGAGCCAGCTGGGCATTGTTCTAACAAAAAGACCTGTTTGTGGTGACAGCGCCAAAGGTGGTCAGATATGATATCAAAGAATGTCAGTCGGTGTCTAAATGTGCAAACACAAAAGATGTAATTTAAGGTGGGTGTGAAATATTTCGCTTCTGTAATACGACTGCATGAGAATCACCTATTAGTTAGAAGTGACAACATGACTTGGTACAATGTCTGGACACATGAGCATGCAGACAGTTGCAAGTGGAAATATATCATGCTCCCCAAGGCAAGGAATTTCTGCACTCCAGACATTTTCTAGGTGGAACACTGACGGCCACACAACCCTGCTATATATACGGAGTCGTAGGCAAAAAGTAATCTTACTAGATGTTCTTTTACGGCTGAGTGATGGCTACTTGGGTGGCACATGTCAGATTGATTGATGCCACCAGGCCCAGTGACTATGGCTATGTCTAATAAAATCGAGAGTGCAACTGCACCAATTGTGTCAAAATAAAAATATGCCCAGAGTTCTGACAGTGCGTAGATGTATCTAAACAGAGCTCATCCTACTGCCACCAAGCCTAAGCACATATTACTGTGATACGGTTAGTATTTGGACACTGTTCCTCATACCTACATGTGTCTACAAACAAAGACCCCTGTGGGATTCTGAATAACCTGAAGTCACTTACCAGTAGATGCCTCAGCATTGTTTGTGTTCCAGGACTCAATGATGAGGGAGAAAGTACCCTGAAATACACAAAGGCTTATAATTAAGGATCATGCAATCTGAAATACACAGCATCACTTCTTGCACCATAATGTGCAAATATATCCCAGCACTTTGTATGTGTTGTAACAAAGTAGTTTGTCAACTCTGTTAAAGAGCTGCGTTACTTACCAGAGCACCAGGGATTATTTTTAACAGATAGAATTACATTAATAACTAAAGGCGTGGACTCTAAGTCATGCGACAGACCTGATTTTGTGCACCTTTTAACTTTTCTTTATTTATAGACCCATTCTTAGATAGATCTCATCTTCTCTTCAGCTTTTATCAATAAGCTGTATCCAACAAATAGAATCCAGAAGTACAACTGTGTACGGCAAAAGATTGGTTAACTGCAGAACCAGATTGAATGAAGAACCCTGTGGGACTATGGTGCTTATGTCACTGATTTGGCCAACTCGTTGGGCAAAGAATAACTAATAGATGAACAGGTGGGAGATGGCAACATCGTAGTAGTAATCTAGGTAGGGTACGTTACTGATCGATAAGGCAATTCGTCATCAAGAATGTATGGTCTATAGAGAGCAGAAAGAGTAGACCAATGTGGCAATGAGAAGAATGGTATGGGTGGCTGCAATGTCTACAGAAAAGAAAGGCGCTTGTTGTATTGTGCAATAGTGTTCCTAGCCAGTCAGGGGTCAATAGCTGATAAAGGAACTCAAAGCTTTGCTGAAGAACCACAGGTGAGTAACATCATGGGGAGAATCTCATCTGTTCAATCTTCATCTTCATAGCTAGGCTACTGAACATCGTTTAGCCGGATATTAATTAACAATTCTAAAGAATACTTCTTAAAGACCATTTATAAAATAAAAATAAGCATGAAAAGCTGTAAAGCAGATGTAATGTGTAACAATTTCTCTTCAAACTCTCAGTGGCGGCTGGTGACATTTGAAAGCAGTGAGGCGTAAAAGTTGGGCATGACTTTTAAGCCGCAAGCGAAGCGAGCAAACGTGGGGCACAGGTTGAGCCCACTCCCAAGAGAAAATTGGAACAAGATTGGCAAATGGTGCATTTTAAAGCAAATGCATTTCATGATAAAGCTAGGCTTATAAGGCATTGAGAACGTATAGTCTTGAAATGGTATGCACCTACCCAGAATCTCAACTCTGCCCAACCCCATCAACAGGTTCAAAGTAAACACCTGCAACAATCATAAACATGTTTACCACTATTTCCCTGATAGCCTGCATCTTCATTAGCAAACAATCGCCCTCTACAATAGTCATCTACTGCCAATTATAATTGACACACTTAGAGACTTATTGGCACTAAACCACTAACACTGCCTCTTACCGAGGGCCACTTTCACTATTACCCACGCCGGTATGCTTTCTCCTGATACCATGACCTCCCCAGTGCCACTTTCACTCAACTCATATATTGCCACTCGGACCACTACTTATCCAAAGCCTCTCAAGTTATCACTTTCATAGCGTCACCCACTCACCTAAACCTAGCCACACTACTACCAATCACTCACTGCCACTGACGAAGAACAAATTTGATTGTGACATTCATATTTTGTATGCTTTGTACCTAGACATGATGCTGACATAACAAAACACTGTAATGTTCCGACTAACGGTCACTATTTTTAATCTAAATGTGATAACTACCTTTCACTGAGAATCTGTCCTAACCACAAAAACGATGGGTTTAGAAGGTATTTTAATCAAGAAGGGATGCTGAGAACTGAACCAGGAAGACAATCGTTGAAAGGTGCCTGTTCAAATCTCAACCAATCATCGGCAAAACTCTTTGGTACAGAACGTAACTATGGCAGTGAGACAGCAGTGCGTGGGGTATTACAGAATAACAAAGCCGTTATTGGCCACTGGTATGCAGGTACATTGCCGTTAATAATACTGGAAATGTTTAATTAATTGATTTCTGCCCTGCAAGATCCCTGACAGAGCGACAGACGCTACTTATTCAGGACATAATGACACGTATGGCAGTAAAAATCAACTGCATAAGCACAAAACTTAGCTGAAGGCGAAGCACCGATTCTTCAAGAAGCTGGAGACACATCCCTGGAGGAAAGCAACTCAGAGCCTAAATCCATCTTTAAACCTGAATAACGCTTGCCCCTCATTTCCTGTTTTTAGGTCTCGGGCCTAGCGTCACACTGCGTAAGCAGAGCCCGAGATTTTATGTTTTCCCTACAGTGGGGCTTGAACCCGCCCCTCTTCTCCATTGGCTGGCCTTGTAAATGCTGGCCAGCCATTGGAGGAGAGGGGCGTCACTCGGTTCAGGCCCCGTCTTGAGCTGATTCGGGGGCGTGTTTTTTTGAAGTTTTTAATCAGTGACGTCATCAGTCACTCAAATGCAAAAACACGCCGTCGAATCCGAAAATGTGCGTGTGTTTCTCCGAGGCATTTCCGCCTTGTCTTGGAGAAAGGTGGTGGTGTTTCCGGAGCTGCTCGCCTCATTTCCCTTCTGCTTTCAGGAGCTGCTCGGCTCCGCTCGCCTTCCCCCCTTCCCTCTGCCCTCCTCCGTCGCGCTCTGCTGCTCCCCTGGGCCCCCACCCCTCCCTCCCTCTCCAGCGGCCATGCTGCCTCGGCTTGTTTAGTTCGAGCCGATGAGTCGTATTTACAACACCTCCCCAATCATTTCTTAAGATTCAGTAGACATTTTTGTTTTTTTCCTTTCGAGCTTTTATTGCGTGCGGAGCAGAAACGGCGATTTTGAGTAAGAATCCCGAGGTTAGAAGAATGCATGCGGGGATGGGGCGGGCAGAGTGGCGGTCTGAGCATGTTCACCCCCTACGCCCGACAGACAGACAGACACCACAGCAGGGTGGCCCGGACACCTCAGAGGTGTCCCCCCTTCATCAGAAGATTATGCGCCCATAAATGTCTGTTTTCTTTAATATTCACCTAACGCCTTGACGCCACTTCTTAGCGCTTTGGGAAAACCCTAACAGACATGGGTGACACGCACATGTAATGTGCGACATTTGACTCCGGCTCGCATTATGTCTGCATCAGGACAAGGTGCCCGGGGAGGTTGAGGGGGGGGCATAAGTCAGTGCGGGTCACGGGGGCTGGGGAGAGAAATTGCAGGCAGGCTCCGCCAGGTGTCACCACGAACGCACGCATCTCTCACGCACACACACACGCCCTTGATTTGATTTGAATAAATTGATTTGATTTGAATAAAATGTATATCGCGCAGACAATAACCCGAAGGCATCAAGGCGCCTTCCCATTCACACGCACTCGTGCAACCCCCCAGGGTCCAGGCTAACGAGCCCGCGTGCCTCTGTGGACCTGAGCACCCAGTGCAGCGCCTAGCAGCAGCACCGCCGAGCAGAAGCACCAGGCGCTATATTACATGTCTACTGATAGACACCGTGTTCATGAACTAAAGCATCACAACGACCGAGTCAACACAATTCTGCGCCACAACACCGCCACCTGCGTGCATTGAGGGTTGTGTTTGTCAGTGCACGCGTGTCTTTGTCAGAAGAAGCCGCGGCTGTCACCAGACACTGAGTTTGCACCGTTAGATGTGTCTGAGAGTAGATTGTGTCTTGTAGGCGCAGACAGTGTCAGTGTGAGGTAGTGTACTCTGTGTGTCAGTGCGTGCTATTTGTGCCTCAATAGGTACTGTGTGTTTGTATCACTTGACGTGTCAGTGAGTAGATGTCTGTGTGTCACAGGTTACTGTGTGTTTGTATCGCTCACTTGAGGTGTCTGTGAGTAGATGTCTGTGTCTGTCACAAGTTATTGTGTGTTTGTATCACTTGACGTGTCTGTGAGTAGATGTCTGTGTGTCACAAGTTACTGTGTGTTTGTATCACTTATGTGTCTGTGAGTAGATGTCTGTGTGTCACAAGTTACTGTGTGTTTTTGGGGGGCTATGTGTGTGTGTGGGGCGCTGTGTGTGGGGGGGGCTCTCTGTGTGTGTGTGTGGGGGGCTCTCTGTGTATGGGGGGCTCTCTGTGTGTGTGTGGGGAGCTCTGTGTGTGTGGGGGCGCTCTGTGTGTGGGGGCGCTCTGTGTGTGGGGGCGCTCTGTAGGTGTGTGGCTCTCTGTGTGTGCGGGGCTGTGTGTGTGTGGGGGGGGCACTCTGTGTGGGGGGGCTCTGTGTGTGTGTGGGGCTCTGTGTGTGTGTGTGGGGGGCACTCTGTGTGGGGGGGGCTCTGTGTGTGTGGGGGGCTCTGTGTGTGTGGGGGGCTCTGTGTGTGTGGGGGCGGGCTCTGTGTGTGGGGGGGGCTCTGTGTGTGTGTGGGGGGCTCTGTGTGTGTGGGGGGCTCTGTGTGTGTGGGGGGCTCTGTGTGTGTGGGGGGCTCTGTGTGTGTGGGGGGCTCTGTGTGTGTGTGTGTGTGGGGGGCTGTGTGTGTGTGTGTGTGTGTGGGGGGGGCTCTCTGTGTGTGTGTGTGGGGGGCTCTCTGTGTGTCTGGGGGGCTCTCTGTGTGTCTGGGGGGCTCTCTGTGTGTCTGGGGGGCTCTGTGTGTGTGTGTGTGTGTATGGCTCTGTGTGTGGCTGTGTGTAGCTCAGTGTCTGTGTGTGTGTGTGGGGGGGCTCCGTGTGGGTGTGGCTCTGTGTAGATGTCTGTGTGTCACAAGTTACTGTGTGTTTGTATCACTTATGTGTCTGTGAGTAGATGTCTGTGTGTCACAAGTTACTGTGTGTTTTTGGGGGGCTATGTGTGTGTGTGTGGGGCACTGTGTGTGGGGGGGCTCTGTGTGTGTGTGTGTGGGGGCTCTCTGTGTATGGGGGGCTCTCTCTGTGTGTGTGTGTGGAGCTCTGTGTGTGGGGGGCGCTCTGTGTGTGGGGGCGCTCTGTATGTGTGTGGCTCTCTGTGTGTGTGGGGCTCTGTGTGTGTGTGGGGGGGCACTCTGTGTGGGGGGGCTCTGTGTGTGTGGGGGGGCTCTGTGTGTGGGGGGGTCTCTGTGTGTGTGGGGGGCTCTCTGTGTGGGGGGGGCTCTGTGTGTGTGGGGGGGGCTATGTGTGTGTGGGGGGGCTCTGTGTGGGGGGGGGCTCTGTGTGTGGGGGGGGTTCTGTGTGTGGGGGGGGCTCTGTGTGTGTGTGAGGCTCTGTGTGTGTGGGGGGGGGGGCTCTCTGTGTGTCTGGGGGGCTCTCTGTGTGTCTGGGGGGCTCTCTGTGTGTCTGGGGGGCTCTGTGTGTGTGTGTGTGTGCCTCTGTGTGTGTGTGGCTGTGTGTGTGTGTGGCTGTGTGTGTGTGTGTGTGTGTGTGTGTGTGTGTGTGTGGCTCTGTATGTGTGGCTCCGTGTGTGTGTGGCTCTGTGTAGATAGCTTTTTTGTAAGTGGCTCTATGTGTGGGTGGCTCTGTCTGTGTGAGTGGCTCTATGTGAATGACTGTGTGGGTGGCTCTATATGTGTGTGTGTGTGGCTCTGTTTGGGTGTAAATGCAATAGGTCATGCATATGCGAGCGATTAAGCTATTGGCATTGTAAATGACAATGCCATTTATTTACCGACTAAGCTATTGGCAAAGTAAATGACAATGCTATTTATTTATGATTTTTAAAAAAAAGTCATAAGCAATGCCAATAGCTCTACCTTTAATAATGCCGAGACCATTGCATTGTAAATTCTTGTTTAAATATGGAGCCAATCCGTACAACTTCCTCTCTCGTATTTCACATCATGTTTCAGTGTAGGAGCAGCAGTCATGTTAAAATAGGCATCCTCGTAGCAATACCACTATGACTTTCCTACTATGATATTTCCCAAATAATCATTTAAGCTTTTAAACCCACTCACAAAAGATTTCAAAGCCTCGCAGGAACGAGTAAACATCTTTAAAAAAAAACAGCTAAAACGGACAGGGCTCCAGCGTTAAATTTGTTTTCTTTTCATTCCAAACTCAGGCCCTCAAACCGAGAAATAGGCGATTACCCATGACGGCAGCAATGCGGTCTTTCAGTAGATTGTTCCTAACAAGTCACACAAAGAGCTGTTCTTTTTAAAACACTGAAAAGTATGTAATGTTGAATTTGAAACTAGGATTGAAACTCACTCACGAGGTCGTCTCAAGACGCGGTAAGAGCTGCACTCTGGTGGTCTTGTACGTTCAATAACCAAAATGCTTCCAAGTTCCTACATGACATCGGCTCCCATAAAACCCTTCCAACCAAGCACTCTGCCAGCATGTAGTGTGCATCTCGTCCTCACAGCGCGTCATGGCCTCACGAGGGGTGTAATGCGCTATATAAGTACTACAACAATTAAGTTGAACTGCTACGCACCAGATGTAACACCCCCACATTCTATCGTGGAGAAGTGTGGCTCACTGGTTAGAAGCTGCAGACCCTGAAGCAGAGGTCGGCCCGGGACCAAGGTTCAATTCCCGACGCGGCAGGGTCTTGGATCAATGTCCGCGGACTCGATAATTCTTGCCTCTGTGCCTACGCTAACCATGGGTCCCACTCTGCAACTCTGGGCAATAGCTTGCTTAATCTCAACAACGGCCCTATCAGCGCCAGGGATGCCTGGCTTCACCTTGGGGGTGCCCTCTCACAGGGAAAGCCAGGATGGGTTCCCCAGCGGTATACAGCGCCAGGATGCCCCGAGTGATGGGGTAACAGTGCGCTTTACAAGTATACATACATTTACATTTACATATCTTAGAAAATGGTGTTTCAGTGGCACCCGCCAGTAACAAACAGTGGAGAGCGCATCGGGGGAAAGTGAGCGGGGGAGGGGATTAATAATAATTTTAAAACGTACCTCGCGGCTCATAATACTCGCGGGGGGTCGCGCGGGGATGGTGCCAGGGGTTTTAAAAATTAAGTTTAAAAGAAAAACTTGAACATACCTGAACGGGCGGGTCGGCACCGCCTCTGCTGTCTGCTCCTGGGCTGGGGTCTGGTGCATTGGAATGGCGCCTTCTCTGCGTGAGTGGCTGGCAACCCTGGCTCTCAGCCAATCCAGATGCTGCTCCACTACTCCAGCAGCGCCCAGATTGGCTGAGGGCAGGGATACTCCCTGCCCGTTAGGAGACCGGGGGCTGCGCATGAAGCAACCCTCGGTCTCTTAAGGGGAAGGCTTAGTGCGCATGTTCGGGCTGATGGCACAAATTATCAGCCCAAAAACGAACTTGCGCATTATTGCGGTGCCTGTTGTCACTCAACCCGGAGAGTGCTGCCGCAGCCCCACCCCCTTCAGCGTCTGTGGCGTGTTCTACTTCTGACGCTAATTCCAATCAGGAGTCCTGATTGCTGCAATTAGCGTCAGAAGTAGAATGATTGAATGTAAATGGGGCCGTGGCATTAGTGGGGCAACGCCCCTAATGGACGCACCGCCACTGCGAACTCTATTGGGAGCTGTTATATCTTTATTATTATTTCTATGAAGCCTTTGGTCGCCACAACCATGTTGTTCATGAGCCGAGTGCTCATATCTTAAAAAGATTCCTGATTCAGGCATAGCAGAATCCAAGGACACATACTTCCCTGTTAGTACTATAAGATGACGAATACCAGGTAGTGGGATAGGGCTGAAGGGGTCAAAGTGAGCGATCAGAGGGAAACATGGACGTTTAATGCTAAAATCATCTTAAAGTTTCTTATAGAAAGGCAAAAAGAAAAGCAAAAAAAGTGTATGAAAACCATAGGAAGTCCATGGGATACGTGATGCAAATTAACATGGAGAAAATATTTTAAATAAAAATAGACTATGAACTTTGTTGATTGCTGTCACAAGCCTATATCACTGGCTGAAATGAATCCTGGCATATGATTTCTTACTCTTAATGTGGAGATTATCTAATCTCCCTGTACGAAAATCTGAATAATATACTTAGAAACATGTCGGAATCGTAAGAGAAATAGCATAAGGCGTAGTGAATAAAATTGTCCCTTTTGCGAAATATCTTCTTACAGTTGAGGAAGCACATTGAGAACACTTGGAATTGCTCTAAATTGCCAACAGTTGTATCTGTCTATCTATTTATTGAGTGAAAGGTCACAAATCCCACCACAGTGGATCGTGGTGAAATTCACAATGAATATCTGCAGCCCATTTGTATTTCCCAGTAAGACTGCATGTGACAAGGGATATATGAAAAATAATATACAGCATTTGGGCGATAAATAGCTACTTTCAGTGGCTGTAAAGGTCTGCAAGACTATCAATTACCAGAAATAACCTGTGTGTCATATTACTTACTGTATGCGGGGAGATTCGTTAACAAACTCAGACTTCGAGCAGAAGATACACGCCTCGTGCCTGTATCAATACTTTTGAAGCATTATCAGTAACGAAATTGATGAACAGAAGACAATCGCAAAAAAAAATGGAAGCTCTGTGTTTTGCCCAGCTTGGTCTACGAAGTCGGCTACCAAAGTGCCATGGTTCTGTGATGAAGATATGTCCCCCATAAGTAATTATGAATATGTAGGACACCCAGATGTCTCTGTGCTAGGAAGAGTCACAGTGAAAAAAGAATCATTGGAAAATCTCACCATTTCAAACCAAACAAACACAGAGTAGTGTATGCTGGATTAGTACTTCTACCCGACGTGTACATATTTTGAAAAACAGACGTGACAAACAAATGCCATTTCCAAGGTTGATTTCACTGGGAATACATTTACTAAGAACTGGGTCTGCTCCCAGAAGGCTGCACTTTTCTCCAGACTTGGCAACTTCTAACTTTCACTAGAGTAAAGCTCAAATGATGCAGGAAAGATGGGAATAGACTTATGAACCCACAAATGATTATTAAAAAATGCCTGTTGCCAAGTTTCTTAGGCCTTGCTTGAACTCTGCCTTCAAGGGTTTATGCCGGCAATAGTTTCTCTGTCTGGCATTATCAACACTGCTCCGGTCATTTCACACTTCCACCACCACTACTAACACTAACTCTGCTGGAGTGTAACGGGAAGGTCTTCATTCAACCATTATTGAGCTACAGGCCCACACGGCTTCTGTAACCCCTCTTCCTCTCTCCCTAGTGACAGCAAGCAAGGAAAGGCCTCCATGTCATAGGGGAAATTACCAAGCACATGTGGGACATTTCAGCTTAAGATATTGGTCACTTTAACTGATGGGGTTGCTTGTGTTTGTTTCACCAGCGGGAGCAGGCCATTCGGGCTGGGCTGTTTTTCTTGGATAAGTAAGTGGGTGAGACATATTTTCACACTTTGTTTGGCTAGTTATGCTGATAAATGCAGCAGTACCGTTACTTTTCGCATTCATTGAGGGCATACACATTTCCCATAGATTTCAGTCCACCTAGGAAGGGTATATATTTTCAATTCGAAAATCTTAAAAATAGCTAATGGGATTAGTCTGTGAACCTAGCTTGGTGGGTACCGAATGAACCCAATACTTGCACAACCTTCAGGGGATAGGTTATAATGGGCAAGACTCTGGTCGAAGTGGATAATAGGCCACCGGATAAAAACTGTGTGATGTCTTTCACTAAAGATTACAGGTAATATTCTTCCAAATCTGCTATATCCCCTCAAAGACAGTGCATGCTTGTATGCAGACATGTTCTGGGCAGGGATACCTAGCAAAGTTCTTGCTAATCTGTTGCTAACTGCTTACAATTTACATAGTCAAGAAAGATATGCAAGTTTTCAGTATCTGTGCTCCACTAGAGTCAGGGACCTGCAGAACCACAAAAACATGACCATATTCTGACTGTTCATCCCACACTATCAACATCACATGCTTTACTAACCGCTTACCACCTAGTACTTGTATTTCAACCTGCTCTCACTGCCCATCAACCTGTACAGGCGCTTCATCGCACACTACTGATGTTCCATCTGACACAAAGTACTGAGGCTTCACTACACTTTCAATACTGATTTGTCAATAGCTAAGGAGGCTTAAACCCACATCTAAAAAAGTCACACTGCTGCACACCCACGAAGGCTTTTTCAACCCACACTATAACCTATGCTGTTCTGTCAACATACACAAAAGGCTGACTGCATCTCATTAACTAAATCAAGATCCGTTTCTCTATGCTAAAACGTGTCTCTCCGTTATCCCCAACCACATTATTGCGAAAGGAAACTGCTTCACAAAGCTCTGAAGAAAAAAAGCGATGCACAGGACATCCTTGCACTCTTAGCCCATCCTACCATCCACGCCTTCTGGTCTTGTCAAAACGTGAGCTTGGTATCTTGGGACTTGTTTGGGGATATTGCTGAGTTACCACGAACAATTTTATTTTCAGAGTAGGAAAGGGATGCAGCGGGGGATCGTTTAAGGGTGTGGGATTCAGAGGAAATTCTCTGCTATGCTGTGCATCATTGGGCCTTCATCACCTGCCAGTGAAACAGTGCTCTGACAAACTGCTCTCTATTTCGCATCGGTAACACTCCAGGATCTCTGCCAGAAGATGACAGACATTCAGCAAGAAGAGTATTTAGTCCAGAGGGCGCAGGTGTCCTAATATATGATAAGCAACGACTGAGGGTTCATGGTAAGGGGCAAGACCGAAGCAATGGTGAGTAAGCCGCAGACCCTGTTCTTTTCAGTGGAGAGTCATCATGGAATACAATGGTACAAGTAGTTGGTCTCTGGACAAAAGGACTAGGTCAATTAACATTCCATCACTCATAAACAATAACTGGGTCAAACAAGGTTCTGTATTTGTTAACAAGTAGAGGCACTGTTTTTTAACGCCTTAACCGCTGCGTTTTTCCACCGTGGTGCGGGCGTTCTAAAGGGTGGGTGGGTTAGCGTCGGCCGTTGGCCGACGGCAGCACTAGGGAGGTAGTGCTGCCGTCAGCCAACGGCCGACGGCAGCATGGAACGGGTTAAAGACAGAGAAGGGGCTTGAATCGGCACGCTGTGTGTCCAAATAGAACACAAAGATTCATGAGGCCTTCCTCTGTGATGATATTTGTTTACTGCATTCATGGTTCTGATCCTATACAAGTCAATTAGGCGGTTTAACTTGACTGCCGTTTAAAATTCCAGCGTCCTGATAGAGCTGAAAGTTTCTTTGGATATCAGAAAAATACTGAATGTATTGGTTCTACTTCTGTACAGCAGGGTTGCAACAAGGAGAAGGGGAACCTTGCTTTGGACAGTTTGATTTTGTAGTACTAGCTTTCATTCAGAGTCTTACCTCTCTAAACCTTCTGTTACTCAGCCAAGCATGCCGCTATATTGTTATCAGGAAACTATTTACCACTAAGCAGTGAAGCTACTCAATTGCAACCCAAAATCCCTTATCGGGAAGCAAGGATTGTTCCCAAATACCAGGGGACCGCAATTCAGGCAAAGATTATACATTAAGACTCGTTTTGTCAAAGGATGCTTTTGGACAGTTACAGGTAATGTAACGCTTCTCCTGTGGAGGGTGGGGACCCCATCTTTCAGTGATGGACACACATTAACCAGGACTCCTTGGTATTGACCACCATAGAAACCAGTACTTTACATTCTACCTTGCCCACCTCTATCAATGATATCTCACTGGCTGTCCAATACCGGGAGTCTACCAGAAATCTTGTTAATCACCACTAAGTAGACCTTTAAATATTCATCCTGGATGGTAGTGGTAGTATCTTTGAAGGGATACTTTTATGATCATTTGCTTATGGGAGCCATCTGTAAAACATTCCTACTTTGCAAACCACCCACAGGGTCATGCCACATTATCTCCCTTAGCCTTACTACCTCTGACTCACCAATGCTTGCATGAGTAGCTCTGCCAAAAACAAGCATGTCGGAGCCTGTCCATGGCTATACTACGCCCTACACCAGGACCCCTGGCCGTTTTATCATCTCTGCATACACAAGGGAAGCCCTTCTTGAATTGCGGAATGACGGTAAGCTTGCTTCCTGTAATATTCACGATTTTAATAGTGAACCAGGTACTTACCGATGTTTGACCTGTAACTTTGCTTTAAATAAAGATACTTCCCTGCTGTTAGGAAAAACGCACCTTGGTTTTCCCTTGCCATGAAAATTGAGCGGAAAGATACTCCGCAGGTGATTTTGTGTGCACTATTAGATACCTGGTCCCTAATCAAGAATAAGTATGAGTTTGCTGATTTTGTAGAACAGAACGCACTCCACATTCTATTTGTGACGGAGACTTGGGCTGACACCACTTCAGGCTCTGCCTTTAAAATTGCCATCCATGAGGGTTTTCATTTTGAATGAGTTGACTGACAAGGAAAGAGAGGTGGTGGCATTGCAATAGTGTATTGCAAATTCATAAAGGTAGCCTTTCAGCCTACCACCCAGCTTGATTGTGAAGCCCTCATGTTAATTTGAAATGTAATAATACAAACTCTTTTCAAAGCCTTTTTATATATCGCCCTCTTGGCCCTGGGGGCACATTTATCACACTGTGCAGAACTTCATGGAATCCTGCATTGAACTCCCTAATCTCACCATTATGGGTGATATTAATTTCTATTTAGAGCTTTCTGACAATTAAGATACTGAAAATCTTTCAGTCTTAATGGTTTTTATCTTATTCAGATCATAAATGAACCCACTTACCAGGCCAATCATATGCTAGATGGATTATTTCCTAACAATCCAGGATTAAGTGTACAAAAAGTCCTGCCTCTATTATGGACAGATCATAAGGTCCTTTTTCTTACACTTAAAGTTTCCTCTACTAATGGTTCCAGTTCCAACTTTACCAGTACGTTTAAAATCCGCACTTGGAAAAACTCTAATTCTGGGGAACTAAATGACATTCTTTCAAACTCTAGTCCTGCTTTAGACAAAAATGTTGAAACTGCAGTTGCCAGTTATGCTAGCTGGTTACAATCTGCAGTGTCGTTGCTAGTCCCTGAAAAAACAATAAAGGTCACAGGAAGAGTTTTTCAGCCCCCTGGTACTCACAAGAACTAAAAGAATTCAAAAGGAAATGTAGATATCAAGAGCGCAGGTGAAGGAAAGAATATGAATCTGAACAAAAAATAAAGTATAAATCAATTCTTAATTAGTATAAAGCACTAATTACTGCAGCAAAATCTGAACACTTCACTGATAAAATAGGCTCTGCCAAAATCTCTACTAGAGAGCTATTTACAATAGCCAGTTCTCTGTCTAACTTGAGTAAAGGCAGAACTTTTAATCCTAATGAATTCTTCTGCGTCAAATTGGTGGCGTATTTTCAAGCCAATTTGAATCTTATTTTTCAGGATTTCAGCTCCAGTTTTAATACCTCTTGTGCTGATGGACATAGCTCCACCTCCAATGTGGCAGATATTCCAGAAACCAATACTGGTACTGATCAGAAGGTTTGATGAATGTATCCTTCCCTCTGTGGAGAAAGTAATCAATCTTATTAACTCCACAACGTTGGTGACTCCTTCTGACCCTTGCCCTCCTCATGTTTCACATAAAGTTACCAGGACAGTGGCTGTCTATCTTACGGACATACTAAATACAATTTTGACTGCAGTACAGTTTCCAGTTCTCTGGAAGAAAGCCTCAATACACCCATTGGTAAAAAAGCCCTCATTAGAACGCCAGGATGTGAAAAGCTATAGACCTATATTTAGGTTCCCCATGCTATCTTATGTGCTGGAAAGGGCTATAAATGAGGAAATTCAATGTTTTTTTATTCAAATCTTTTTGATTCCTCGTAATAATGGCTTTAGAGCAAATCACTGTATGGTGTCGACCCTATTGACAGTCACTGAAGAAAAAAGAATGGTGGTTGCCTAAGGCAGGAAGGAGGCGTTGATTTTATTAAATCTATCCACCGATTTCCACACGGTCAACCAATCACTTCTTATCCACCGTCTGGAGATGTTCGGCTGCAGGAACTCAGCGCTGCCCTTGCTGAGTGTGGTAAATAAAAGGCGATCCGTAGTCCAGGCGTAGTTGTAGACAACTCTTTATTGACAGGATAGATAGGTGGCAAGATAGCAGGAGAGAAGAGACAAGGAAGAAACCCCACAAGGAGCGAGCTTCCAGCTGCCCAGCCTGAGATGGCTAACTGACAATCCAGCCAGAGAAAGGCATTCAAACATTCTATGATGTCACAGGACATTCTGATGGAGTGGTACAGAGAGAAGAGACAGAGAAGTCATTTACCACACATCCTCCTTCCACCAGCGTCCTTTTCACCTTGTACAGTCTGCACCCTGGGCGTTTGTTTCGTGAAGGAGCCAACTGCCATCTTGCTGTCATCTGGAGGTTGACTGTCTCCAGCTACAAAAGCGGCTGAGACTCAGCTGGCCTGATCACCCTGCTGCGTCTCTCTACTGCATTTGCACCTTGACAGCTCGCCCTCTCTACAACCACTGTGTGACAGGTGTGTTCTCCCACCGTGTGGGCACGTTTTCTCCTGTGAGCGCCTGCTGTGTCTGCTTTCACGGAGTTGCCCCGGCGCTGGCAGTGCCCTCTCTTTCACAACAGCCACCATCTATGATGTCTAGTCGTGGGGTACCTACTTCTATGGCGGTGAGTGTTTTCCCAAGAAAGTGAAGTTTCCCCTGCTTTCCTTGCGACTGCGGCAAACTTGAGGACATTATCTAGAGTGTGAGCCGACGCTCGTCTTTGTGGAAACTGGACAGTGTTTTTTATTTTACTGGTGACTGGGGGACATTTTTATTTGGTTTTTTTTTTGTGCACTCACGATGCAATTACCTTCATGGGCAACAAAAAAGGTTTGGGTCCTGTCTCTGACTGGCTTGGACCTCCACTATATTACGAAACAGAAAAAACTAGCCAGTCGGGATTACTTTTCTAGTGATTTTGGAGGAACCCAGCCTGTCTGAACTGAGTAATCCACAAAGTTGTTTGGAAACGATTTTTATTTTGTTTTGTTCAAGTTAACTTATCAGTATGTTTTTAAAGGCACATTTATCAAAACAATCAAGTAAACCTTCAGACAAAAATGTGCGCAATATATACAAGTGTTGGAACTGTACACAATAAATACTCAAAATTGAGGAACACCAAAAACAAAACGATATACAAATCAATTGGGACTTGAGAAACATTTAACATAAAGAACCAGTCCTTCAAATTATAAACCAAAAGACAGGCGGACACAGGGATTCAATGATACTGCCTGCCTGTCTCAATAGGCCTGTGATTAGGTGTTTTTAGGATTGGACAACTAGGGAGAGAGAGAGTGGTATTATTTGTTCCCTAGCTTCACCCTTCTTCCTTGTCACAGGTTGGGGGTCAACGCGTTTCGAACCACCGATGAGTTATGGGTTCTCCTCAGGACGTGGACTGGGTGAATTCATTTCTGCAGAATGCACGCAGGTGCTGCAAGGTGGAGAAGCAGCTTCACACGGTGTGGAGTTTCTGAACTTGAAAACGAGTGAAAAGATGTGTTGTGGAATTAGGACGCCCGGTGATTAATCCGGAGGTCAGGGAGGAGCACTGCTTGCCTTCAATTGGAAATCTGGCGGGAACTCGACTGAATCCGTTCCGCGGCCTCCAGCGTGTGACGTGTGTATGTTAAATGTTTCTCATGTCTCAATTGATTTGTATATAGTTTTGTTTTTGTATATATTGCGCACATTTTTGTCTGAATGTTTACTTGATTGTTTTGATAAATGTGCCTTTAAAAACATACTGATAAGTTAACTTGAACAAAACAAAATAAAAATCTTTTCCAAACAACCCTGTGGATTACTCAGTACAGACAGGCTGGGTTCCTCCAAAATCATTAGAAAAGTAATCATGACTGGCTAGTTTTTTCTGTTTCGCAATTACCTTCATGGCAGTTGAACCGCCGCATTTTAAACAAGTCACGAGCCCTTGCACATGCACTCTTGACGCACACAACCTTACCGGTCTCGTGGTGCCGGCATTTTTTCCTCTGTGACGTCTGCTCCTTTGCCACAGCCTGCTGCTATGCAACGTTGTACAGCACGTCTTCGCTGCGAACCATCCGGCGCGGCCGTGACGACGTGCCGCCATCTTGATTGGAGTCAGTGCGCAAGTCTAGGCAGTATGTACGAGTGCGTCTGGTCCTACGGCTTGTGCAAAAGTATTACTGTTTGCCTCCCGGTCCACTCTAGCTTGCCCTGCAGTGCAAGTCCCATAGCCTCTTCTGGTCGTAAACAGTTTGAGCGGCAAGTGAAAGATGAGAAATGTGTTTCAACAGAGAATGGATCACGTCTTGTTGCTCCCTTACAGAGGTTGTATCCCACGGACTACGTGACTTTTCACTCTTATGGCAATATTCGGCATTTGAACACTGCAAGTATTCGGATCTTTTCAAGCCTTCACTACATCGCACTGTGCATTCGATGCTTGTCACTACCTGGAGCTGTCTGCGGGGACCCGGGTGAGAGATCGCTCACCGGAGCTCATGTCACCTATTTATTTTGTAGTTAACATTTCACTGCATGTTGCTTAGTAGAGTCTTGTCCTCTTTGCATTTTTTTTGAGACGGTTGTCACAGTTCTACCTATTGGGTATATTTGCTGTTAGTTTCAATTTTATCTTGAAAAGTGGTGGGTGTTTTTTTATTTGGCAAATGTGTGGTGCTCTTATGGAAAGTGTCTTAAGAGCTCTGCTGGCAGCATGAACCCACAGCTTGAAACTCTCACTAGGGTGTTTAGTTCTTTTGTTATACCCTATCATGGACAGTTTTGTTTTCCTAGGGCGAAATTTTTTAACTTTGGGGAGGTTGTGGTGCCAGTCAATGCCCAATTTTTGTTCGATAAGGGTCATTTTGTATGTATGGTGTACCCCATGTAGGGGAAGTTGTGGTGTTTGGTTTCCTGGGGTCAGTGCCACCCTTTGAAGAAGTTGCGCCACACAATTTTTACGTTGTTTTCCAAGGTGTACCCTTTTATTAGGGGAGGTTGTCAAAGGGTTAGTATCCCCTGGTGTACCCTTTCTTGGGGAGGTGGTGTGCGTGGTCAGCGCCACCCTTTGGCGAAGTTGCGTCACACGATTTTTGCGTTGTTTTGCAAGGTGTACCCTTTTATTAGGGGAGGTTGTTAGGTTGTGTCTACTGTGCTCTTTGTTCCAAGGGTTAGTATCCCCTGGTGTACCCTTTCTTGGGGAGACGTGTGCGTGGTCAGCGCCACCCTTTGGCGAAGTTGCGTCACAGGATTTTTGCGTTGTTTTGCATGGTGTACCCTTTTATTAGGGGAGGTTGTTAGGTTGTGGCTACTGTGCTCTTTGTTCCAAGGGTTAGTATCCTCTGGTGTAACCTTTCTTGGGGAGGCGGTGTGCGTGGTCAGCGACACCCTTTGGCGAAGTTGCGTCACACGATTTTTGCGTTGTTTTGCAAGGTGTACCCTTTTATTAGGGGAGGTTGTTAGGTTGTGGCTACTATGTTCTTTGTTCCAGGGGGTTAGTATCCTTTGGTGTACCCTTTCTTGGGGAGTTGTTTTTCCACAGTTTTAGGTTGCCTTTCTAGGTGTACGCTTAGAGGGGAGGTTGTTAGTGCACGTCATGCACTAGTCTGTGTTGCAAGGCATACCCATTATCTGTGTAGGTTGAAAGTTGAAAGGATTTGTAAAGCGCTCTGTTACCCAGCGGTTTCCTGGTTGCTAGTACGTTCATTGCACCGTTGCCAAAATATTTATTTATTGTACATCAAGGTGCACCCTGATTTTTGAAGGGTCGCTACCTTGTTTTACTAAAGAGGGTGGATGGGGCATGTAAAAATGTCATTTGCATTCTTATGAATTTGACCATTTGTGCATTTTATTTGTATCTCTCTACATGACTCTCTTATTTCTCTTGTTTCTGGTCCCACACTTTTGTTTCCTGATTTTAAAATTATTTCTATGCCTTGCTCTCGTGCCAACAGTTTCATCTGAGTGCTTGTATTCGGTCTTCACATCTTTCTTGCTGTTGTTCCCTAACGAAGGAGGATGTGTGGTAAATGACTTCTTTGTCTCTTCTCTCTGTACCACTCCATCAGAATGTCCTGTGACATCATAGAATGATTGAGTGCCTTTCTGTGGCTGGATTGTCAGTTACCCATCTTAGGCTGGGCAGCTGGTAGCTCGCTCCTGGTGGGGTTTCTTCCTTGTCTCTTCTCTCCTGCTATCTTGCCACCTATCTATCCTGTCAATAAAGAGTTGTCTACAACTACGTCTGGACTACGGATCTTCATTTGATTACCACACTGAGCTCGTTTTTGTGTGATAGGGAACAGATGGTGTCTCTTGGAGACTTCCTCTCGGATCCTTTTTCACTTCAGTGTGGTGTGCCTCAGGGGTCCTCCCTTAGCCGCACACGTTTTAATACCTATTTCACCCGCTATCCAATTTTATCTGCAGCAACAGTTTTGCAGTAATCCCCCTACGCAGATGATACACAAACTGTGGTGTTGATATCATCTGAAACTGAAGGAGTGGCTAAAAAGTTTCGCAATTGCATGGCTCACATCATGAGCTTAATGCAAAAAGAAACTGTCTGAAATTGAACTCAGAAAAAACGGAGGTACTATTCTTTAGGAATGACTTCATGGTGGCCGCCCAATCTTGGTTCTCATCCCTCCCTGGTCCAAAAGGCAAAACATCTGGTAGTTATATTTGACACCAAACTGTGTTTTTCAGACCAAATAAATCTAACCGCCTCCTTGTTTCTTCCTACTTCGGACTCTAAAGAAGATTTTTCTTCCCATACCTTTAGAACTACAAAAAACTGTCACTATAAGGATGGATTATTGTAATGCCTTGAATATGGGCTCTCAGAACCGTTTGTTGAAAAAACTTCAATCTTTTTAAAATGCAGCTGCCTGGTTGCTTTTGAAAATTCCAAAATGTGCCTCTATTTCTCAATCTTTGCAGAGCCTGCACTAGTTGCCAGTTAGGGTTAGGAATTATTTCAAAGCACTGTTTGGTGCATAAAGCTCTTCACCTGACAGGACCAGAATACTGAAAAAATATTTTTCTGGCACTCACCTAGTCGTATGTACAGATCAAGTTCTGCTAGACTAGTGGCTTTTCCCAGAATAAATAAAGCAAGATGGGGCGGCAGGAGTTTTTCCTTTTGTGCTAGCAAACCTTGGAATACTCTGCCGTTAAACTTAAGCTCTCAACCAAATTTGTGGAAGTTTAGGAAACCGCTAAAAACCAGGCCTTTTCTCACAAATAGATAGATAATATTTTTAACTGATTTAGGCTCTGGTAGTTTTTCTTTTTTAAATGCTAGCAGCAAGACACCCTTGGGTAATAGCATGCTATATACATTTATTTACATCACAAAGGAGCTCTTAGAAGAAGCTGAAGCTAGGTCCAGGAGCTCAAGTCCAGTAAAGCTCATAGTTATCAACTTACCATCCATGACTGAACTTAAATCATTGGTTCCTAAAGAACTACCTAACGGACATTTAAACTGTGGGATTCCACTGAACACCTTATCACATGGAATATTGCCCTTTCCAGTCAATCCTAGGGCTCCCCTTTAACACTCCATTCTGTGTATTCCTATACTTTGTACTAAAGCCTCCCATTTCACCTCTTGTCTAAAGAAGAGTCTTCACATAATCGACAGCCCATGTCCTTGGCTTTTCTATACCACACAAATAAACCCTGATAGTTACCGATCATGCATGTGGGGGTCCAGGAAAAAGAGAGTGAGACTTAGAAGAAACAGGAGTATTGAGCATCAGCTGGTGAAGGAGGGTTGGCATTAATGCTTTTCATACCCCATTGATGCTGCTTTACTTTAAACAAGCAGCAAGATGTCTGTTAACCATACATCCAAAGATGTGGTATCACATGGCGGCGAATGTTCCTCTTTTACACCACACCCATTACTGTTTCCAACATGCACCCCAAGTTGCTCCTCCACTCTTGCCTAAAGCCCAATAAAGCAGTCCCCCCCCCCCCCAACACTAGAACTGACAACCCTTTTCCTCTACAACCAGTCCTGTCCCTTCTACTCAAACCTAAAGATGTCCTTCCATCCCAAACCAAAATGAACCAAATCCTTATAGTGCAAACTTTTGATTGATCTGGATAGGGGTGTAAGGCTTACACTCAATGCTGCCCCTTCAACATACACTAAGTTTCTTCCCCTTTACTTGTAAATCAAGTGATGTTCCTTTAACCTGCATATTTGGTGCCTATGAACTTGTAGTTTATGTTAACCACTTAACAAGTTTTTCCATCTGACCCCTAAGCCCAGATATCGAGCAACACCAAGCATCCAGAACATAGTGTCATGACTTTGCCACTCTTTTCCGATGACCCATTCTAGCACTGACACTCATCTTTAACTGCTGGAAATAGATACTTACTCATCAGTTTGGCTACCCCACTTCCAAATATCTTTTTTTGTCTCTTTTTCCCAGCCTTAAATTTCCCTGCAAACCATGCAGCATCTACCATCTGTAGAGTGAACCCATTATAGGACGGCATGCACATGCCAGCCAGCTGTGCCACTAACTCTTAGAAGGGGTGGTTACGTGAGAGTTATCACTGGGAGTCTTTTCATTTTGAGTCACAAACAGGAAAAAAAGTAGAATTTCTTAAAGAACATCCAGACTGCGCAATGTTTTCATAATCATAGAAACATGCATCCAGCTGCATAAGACAGGAAGTCCATGAGTTTGAAAACTGGTTTCACATGTATGGCCAGAACAATGTCCGGATCCCAAGGAATATGCATTTGCCTCATAGGGAGAATGGTATTCAGAAATCTATTCAAATGTCTGGTTGGACAAAAAGAAGCTGTAAACTTGGTTGCATGTAGAGTAGGAATCATCAGAAGAATTTCTCGAGGCCTTCATTATTGACATGTATTGGAGCCTGTGCGAACAAGATAAAATAACAGTGCAGGCCACTGGGGACTGGTGCCACCCCTTTTGTTAGTCTGTCAACTGGAAAAGTATCCCCTGACTTCCGTGAGCTATTCTACATTATGAGCAGGCCACTGAAATTATGCAATTCTACACCCGTGACTTTTTATTTTGCATAATTTTGGATTTGCTGGATTTGCCACATAATTCATTATCTGCTGCATGTGCCACACAATTAATTATCTGCTGCATAATCTGCAGATTTTAACAAAAAAAAGTTGTTTCTAGCTTAAACAGATCAAAAGTTACTTAAAACATGGTGTCCTGTTTGCACGTAGTGGAAGGCACTTCACAAACGTTAACTGGCCATCTTGCACTTGCTTAAAAAAATGTGCTGCAATATGCTGCATAATATGACCTTTCTTGTCATATAATTTGGTACTCGCTGATGCATAATTTGGTGTTCCCCTGTCGCATAATTCCAATGGCCCTGATTATGAGTTAGGCTTGAGTGTATAACGGCTGATTGTAAAAGCCTAAGAGTAGAAGATCTTGTTCAATGCGTAGGAGCTATACGCGGGAATTAATTTTTTCTGATCTTTAGATGGCTGTCACTCACTAGCCAGTTTGGTAACATTTACAGCTTCATTGCAAACTAGTTGATTAATATAATGTTCAACCTAGAGAGATCTTGGTTCCATTTATTTGGGTAGTTAAGGAGACTGATGAGTCTGGCTGCTTTCACTGTTGGATGGTTATGGGAGATACTGCTGTGTGGGGCCTGCACACAGACCATTTTGGACCCACCATCTAAGAATAGGGGAGTGAGACTCCATGCTTTGTGAAACGACTCTTAACCGCTTGAGTGCCCGTGCTCTCAAGTAAACTCTGTAAAAAACTCACAAGACACAATTGGATGAAGATCGGAGGAGTTAGCAAGTCTTTTGGTGGAGACAGCAATGTACCACAGAGGATACATTAAAGGGCAGAAGAGTGTGGGAGCACCACTAACAATCAGATTTGCTCTAACCATGAGCTTGGTTCTCGTTGGCAACTACCAGTCGGTCAGCCTAGAATCAAAGTTAAGAAACTTAAAGGAATCACCTGTGAGGAAGGGATGATGTAATACTTTGAAAAAAGTGAGTTAGAGGATCCACTGAAGACCAGGTTCACAAGGTAAACGTAATTGCCTGTTATTCGTTAATCTAATCATACATGTCTTTGTGGAGGATCTCCTAGATACTAGATGTCCACTTACAAATGATGCAGTGCTTCTTCACACGGTTGTTAACCCACGGGAAGTGAAAATAATAAGGTATCAATTTAAAAACCTGAAGTAATTGGTGGGTAAACATAGGTTCAAGGAAAGCAAGTTCAGAATGAAGCATTCAGAGAACTGACACCTTGAGGGACTACAAGATGGCAAATAACAAATGTTTTATAGCCCAGTCCACATATGTTTATGTATCAGATAGTCATGGACACTTATTGAATTCTGTGTCAACCCATGGTTTCTGTCAAATTCTTTCATTCCATGGTTTCTTAGCTACCTCATGGCATCAGATATGCTGGGGGCTATTCACCTAGAGGTAGTCTGGTTAGTAAATTATAGTTGTTTGGTAGAAATTAAGCTTTAATACAAAATGCAATCCTGTCGTTGGAAGAAATAGTAAAGAAAAGTAACATAAGAAGCTCAGTGATGCCAGAAGTTTTCAAAAATGCTTTAAAAAATGCTGTCTTCCGCATTCGAAATTGGAAACTGGGGGATATTAAAGTATCACCCACTCATATAAGCAATTATGACCACTGAACCGGGTATGACAAGATGCAATCTCATATTTAATCCCTGTTTTGGATGAGGATGAAGAGTAATGAAATTTAATTTCTCTAGATAGGTCCATGCTTAAGAGTTAAGTATCAAGATATCCCTTAAATGTGTTGATGTTAATGTTCCTATTACCTACTGAAAGCATTCATTCCGGGATACAGGATTCTGCGTCTTTAATCACATGTGCCTGTACTGGATTGATTCTAGTATCTTAGAAATATATTTTTTATTTTTTATTTTTGGAGTTTTCTATAGCGCTAGCCGAGGTATCGGAGCACTTGACAACATTGTTATAAACAGATTATTACACCAAGAGTGGCCAGGTAAATAATGAGTCTAAGGTCTAAGGAAGTGTGGCTCACTGGTTAGAGCAGGCAGACCCTGAAGCAGAGGTCAGACCCGGGACCAGGGTTCAATTCCGAACGCGGCAGGGTCTTGAGCTCAAATGTCCACGGACTCGACAATTCTCGCTTCGGTGCCTGACCTAATCATGGGTTCACACTCTGCAACTCTGGGCATTAAGCTTGCTTAATCTCCACAACGGCCCCCCGCGGCGGGATGCCTGGCTTTCACCTTGGGGATGCCCTGTAGGGGTTATCTCACAGGGAAAACGCCAGGACGGGTTCCCAAGGCAAGCGCCGAGATACCTCCCCGATCGAGCGCTATATAAGAACATACAAAAAAAAATAATAATAATTTATCTGTAATAGTCTGGTAGTAATCGAAGCAAAGTTTAGAGTTTGATGTTCAGGTAAGGGGGAGTAATGTTCAGAATATAGGGGAAGTGATGGCTTTAACGTAGTTGCTGGGTCTTTTGTCTTGTGGTCGGGAGTTAAAGAAGATCCGTTGTTACTTTGTGAGGATTTGATTGAGGAAGAGCGTTTTGAGCTGGCTCTTGAAGGCTCTGTAGGAAGAGTTCGTCCTAATATGTATGGGAATGGCATTCCAGATTTTGGGTGCATTTCCAGTGAAGGACCTAGATAGAGTCTTTTGTTTGCAGGTTTTCGGAGGGATGAGAAGCAGAGAGTTGGTGCTTCTGAGGTTTCTTGTCTGTCCTGCTTTCTTGAGTTTGGCAGCTAGATAGGTGGGTTTGCCAGTGTGTAGAGCTTTGTGTGTGAGGCAGGCGGTTCTGAAATTGGCTCGCAATTCTACTGGGAGCCACTCGAGTTCTGTTAGCGAGGGGTGATGTGTTCATATTTCTTCACTCCTGACACCATTCTGGCTGCTGCATTTAGTGTTGTTCTTAGTGGAGCCAGGTGAAGTTTAGCCATGCCTGTGAGGGTGGCGATCCCGTAGTCTAATCTGGATAGTACAAGGGACTGAGTGGCTTGTTTGAGGTCCGTTGGTGGGATGAAGGGTTTGATTTTACTTAGTAGCTTTAGGTTGAAGAAGGCACCTTTTGCGGTGCTCTTGATGTGTTTAATCATATCCAAGTTAGGTTCCAGAGTGATACCCAATTACTTCACTAAGTCTGCTGGGATGAGAGTGCAGTCTAGAGCATCAACAGCCTTTAACCATTCCGTGATTTGCAGGGTTTTTTCCTTGCTGGCTAGGAGCAGAATTTCCGTTTTGATTTAGTTTCAGATGGTTACGGGACAGACACTTTTGTACTTCTCTTAGGGTGATGTTTAGTCTTTGCATGTCTGCTAGGGAGGAGGTTTCTAGTTATATTTGGGTGTCGTCGGCATAGAGATGAAAGGGAATGTTGGCTTTTTTGAGGATGATGGTGAGTGGCTCCATGTAGAGGTTGAATAGTGCAGGTGATAGCACTGAGCCTTGGGGGACACATCTGGTTATAGGGTGTAGGTCGGACGTGGAGTTTCCTATTTTTATTCTTTGAGATCGGTTTTGTAGGAAGGAGGTGAACCACTGTGCAACCACCTCATTGGCTCCTACCCTATCAGATGCAGTCTGACTGGTGAAATTAATCTTCTGAGTGACAGGGTCTGGAGCAATATTCCCTCTAATTTTGTTACTCAGTGTACGGCAATGGAGGGCCACTGGGCATCGCAGCCAAGCTTATGTGCGCTAAAGACTGGTGAAAATTGTCTAGGCAAGTGAGTACAGTGTGCAAGCCTCTAAAATTACTGTTGTTTATTCCAATATCTGTTTGCATGAACATGAATGCAACGCGGCTTATGTATCAATATGTAATAGTCATTATTGAGGCAAAGGATTTAATGTAATTGCATTGCAAACCAAAATGGTCACATCCGCATCTTGCACGTTGTGCTCACCTATGCCAAAAAGCCAAAGCACGAGACGAACCCTCAAGAATAGTCTAATCAACCTCATGTTTTCAAGAATTTCTTTAAGTGCATATTACCTCTCTGCTGATGCAGACTTTGACAAGAAGAAATGCTAAATGTAAACAGGGAGCCTGGTTTGGCCTCTTACACAAAATATAAACAAAACCAAATTACAAAGAGCTACAAGTTATGTGTTTTACTGGTAATTCAATAAAATATTGCAATAAATGATGCATGCTGGGAATTCGAATCCCACTTATCATGACAGAGCCAAACTAAAAGTCCTAGAATGCAGGGTAGTTAGGCAAGAAGTATTGATCATGAAGTGTCCATTTCTATGATCATTGGCAATTAGCGTTGTTTGCCAGGGCTACTTCTGCCTATTTAACCAGCTGCAATTCACTGATAGGAATTGCAAATAAAAAAATCAATTATCAGCCCCAAATGCCCTAACCCTTTCTTAGATATCAACTATGGTAATTGGAAAGGAGAAATCCCGCTGTGTCAGAAGGAGTGACACCAGCCTCCAATATCGCCATGTTTGGCTTGGCTTCTGCCTTTCACAAAAGTGATAGAGGAGCCCCACAGAGCTTGGCAGGCAGTAAACCATTAGCTTTGTTTACCGTTCATCAGGCAAATGTTACTTACGATTGTATGGGGTCCATTGTGATTAGCTCAAGCGGAGCAGCTGTGGATTATTACCACTGTTGCTCTATGTCTAGACTGTTCAGTTCTTTTAGGCACATCCCAAAGGTCCAGATCTGTAGCAGACCACACGATTGAATGCTGGCTTTGCAATTTATATATCTTAAAAAACTACCACAACAGTCCAATGGCGCACTGTGAAAAAGAAATGAGCTAGAATACAGCACAAATTGCTGTATTTAGAGGATTGAAATTAGTTAATCATGATGTACATCGTGGGTTGTATTTCAGTGTTTTGATTCAAAAGCAATTACTTTAAAGTGTACCAGTTTGGTATTTATTTAACAATGCTTGCAGGTTGAGGCATGGTCTTTGCTCTGCCACGTGTTCCCAGCTCTGCGAGAGTGGTGTGAGTGCTACTAGCACTACAGGCAACTGTTCTCTGCCTGTGTATGACCCATACATGCTAACAGGCCCGATTCATACGGAATACTGACACTTTTTGAAGTCAAAAATGCATTTATTTTTGCTGTCGCTCACACAAAATTGCCTCTGCTTCAATGCTAGCCATTGGAAAAAAATAAATTCCCCCGAATTTTTTTCGAAATCTCCCACTTTCCTTTTCTAAAATATTGGCATGTATTATGATCTATTTTGTTGTACTTGGTGTTTCACTGCCTATTTCTTTAAGAGTGGGAGGAACCCCTGCGACACTCCGGGGGTCCGAGGTAAAATAGGTGTGCCAATTTCTTTAGACACTTACATTTGGTCTGAGGGAAAATAAGTGTGCCAATTTATTTTTAGACACCAACATAACTCAAAAGTTCTACGATGATCTTATCAAGAATCAAATGTTTTCATTGTTTGTGCCTTACATTTGTGATAAGTAATACCATGTGACATAGGGGTGCACGGTGTGGTTGCAAGGTGTTTTGTCAACTAAAAAAGACGTGCATAGCCTGCCCTACAACCTCCGCTTTGCACATGCAACAACACATACAGTGCACCTGGAACAGAGCATATGCCTTTCGTCTGTTCAAATACATGCATAAAACGACAAGCGGAAAAAAAAAAGAGATGAACAATCGCTCAGCTTTCAGTTCCCATTGGGGAAGATAATTGTCTTAATGGCGAGTAACGGAGGGGGTGGATTGAATTTTCCTGATTACAAAAGGTCCATGCATGTTGGTGAATAAAGTAAAGGAGAGATGTATTTAGATTTGTTTGTTGGGACGATCAGCAGTGATGTGTGCACAGGTGACAGTGACACTTAAATCATTTTTTAATAGCTCTCGGTTAAACTCTGCACGAAATAAATTGTCAGAACTATAAAATGTTTTAGGCTGAACTCAAAGAAGAAAATAATATTCTTTTGAAAGGCTGCCCCTCTTTTTAACAAGTGGCGTATTAGATCCCTCTCTCTCGTTGCAGGCTATTGTGCACATTTATGGAGACACACTGATCTTTTTTTCTCAAGCTGAGTTCCATCACTGTGGTTGTTGTGTACCCCAGAGCAGCGGCAGCTGATTCCAATTGCACTATTACTGCAGCCCCTGTCAGTGCGCATGTCAGCTTGGCTGGTTGTTAACAGCTGGCCAATATGGCATGCACACTTCAGACTGCACATTCCTAGGGCTGAGAAATAGCCAAAGGCCCCAATGAGTGCTGGATTAGTCTGCTTCAACCAATCGGTTGGAATCACGTTGCACAAGGGAGGAAGACTTTCCCTTTCCAACTGCCTGCTGGAATTACCACCGAAGAGAGAGACACACCGGACGTGGCTCCATGTAACATAAATGATGTGTTTTTGGGCATCAAGCCTCACCATATGTTAATGTTTCCGGCCGCCAATGCCCCAGACTCTGGGGTACACAACAACTGCAGTGATTGAAGCCTGAGAAAAAATAAATCCGTGTAAAGGGTTTCTCCAGTCCACCCCAAAGCTATGAGGATCATCACAGTCAGGGTAAACAACAATCTCTGAAGGACCAAAGTGATCATAAAAATCAGCGAAAGCAGGCAGATAAAGGCAATTCCCAACTGCCTTTGAGCGTAACTGCGGGGGCCTTTTTCTTACAGACTCCCTGGAAAGGACCAGAAAATATTCCGTGTTAGTTGCAGGCAGTGACAGGTTCACCTAAAAGACACCTCCTTTGATTGAAATTCCAAAACAAATATTTACGAATATTTTTTTTAATGAAAGGCCAGCAGGTTATTTAGAGAATCAGTCTTGCAAGTACGTGGAGTTCAGCAATCGCCCAAATAAATAGGCATTGGTTCTTGGCAGAGCTGAAGAGACTCCCAGCCTTCTTTTGATTGATAGCGCATCAACAGGGCATCATCAGCTAGGATCAGCATGCAATGCCATACTAAGGCAGATTGTGCTCTGTACGAGTGCCAATGAACCACAAAACAATATTCCTGTCCTTGGTGAAAGGAAGACAAAGGTTTCCAAGCCGGGCAATTACCACATGGTCCAAGCTTCATGAGCATTCAATGATAGCTTGTCGAGGTGGGGCTCAGAGCTCTCCGTGGAATCAGTTTTGAGCACTGTTGCATGAAATATGAAGATGGGAAGGGCTACCCTTCAGTAATACTGCATTTTCTTTCTGGGCAGTGGTGTTATTTGAAAAAATAACAAATTGCTCTTTGGATGCGATCTCTGCTGGGACCACTTCTGCAGTCTGCCTGGTGGAACAAGGTAGGAGCAATAGTACATCAGACCCAAAGTTGGTGCAACATGACTGACATGAGAATGCTCCCCACTCATCATGAAACAAAGATACCGAAGGAGTGATGACCCAATATATGCATCCAGCAAATGAAGGGTTCCAACTGGAAGGGTCAGGTTGCAGGGGAGTGTGGAGCTTGCACTATGTGTGCTCACCTTTTGTTTTTCAAGACAGAGGTTGATTTAACGGCTCAAAACACTGGCCGTAACGTAGATTACATTACATTTTAACACATTCAGCTCATACTGGGCCGGCACGGAGAATGTTTGCCTTCTATTTTGTTAGATTCGTCTGCAGCCTCCTTCCCCTCCTCCCATATCATATGCCACGGGTGGAGGCCATAGTTTCACTAGTGAAAGTTATACTTTGTGACATGGCTATCCTCCTT
Source organism: Lissotriton vulgaris (assembly GCF_964263255.1). Classification (NCBI taxonomy): domain Eukaryota; kingdom Metazoa; phylum Chordata; class Amphibia; order Caudata; family Salamandridae; genus Lissotriton; species Lissotriton vulgaris. The sequence goes on from NC_141697.1 coordinate 910,277,204, forward strand.
GATTCCCTATTGTCAGGAGGGACTACCACACCAAGGAGTCGAGTTGTAGATCAGAGCGTGATGAAGCATGGGTCCCTGGGAGCAGATGGTTGTTTGCAACTAAATAAAGAGCACTTCTTACTCAAGGACCTCCACTGTCTTATGTGAAGGGGCCCAGAAAGGACAATCATCCAGGCGAATGAAATGAACATCTGCAGGGTATTTCCAGCACTGCGTGGATGTATTTATCATGGGGAATAGCAAGCCACAGTCATGCTGCTTGTGGTACAAATGAAAAGATAGCAAGTCTGAATGAGGGGTGAACTGCCATCTATGTTTACTCTCTTTGGCCTTAACTTTTTCACTTCATTTCTTTTTCCTGCAACTCTAAATCCCAGCAAGGCGTATTGATGGCTTCCTGTCTTCTGCCCAGCCTTTCTGAAGTATTTGGAAGAGATTCCGTGTTGGTTCTTTGAAATCAGGGTGAAAGATTACTCAATAGTTGATCTTACTCTGCACTGACAGTGATGTTCATTGACAGCCTGGCTTTTCCATCTGTTTCGTTATACTATTGTAATACAAATCTATATGGCTTTGATTACTGTTATATGTAGTAGAGTTCAGCATTCCACCCTATGGTAGAACCAGCATGACACAACTTTGCCAGCTTCACCAGATTTTTGACACTATCAATCTGGCTTTTGTCTTGTTGATAGCTTTATCAAAAACTCTTGCCTCCTCTCTTTGCCTTTAGATATTCAAGGCACGCAAATCAAGTTCAGGCCATTCTGTTTGGTGCATACATTTGTGAAAACAACCACAACTCAATATCTCAGATAAAATATCCTAAATATAGTAAATACAGAGTAGGGCAGGCAGCCCATGGTTATCAAAATCTAAAAGTGTCAGGGCTCTCTTCAGGTGGCCACTGCAGCTTGCACCACCCATTGCTCCTTCCATGCTGCCAATGATGGTACAAACACACCTACCAGCCATCCCGCTCTTGCAAGTGTGACACTTCATACTATTCCAGGCCCCCAAAGCTATAAGAGTGGCTTGAATGGCATGTATTAGTTATTTTTTAATTGAATTGAATTATTAAAAAACTGTTGTTATGCTCATAAATAAAACAAACAGCGGCACCATGTGTCAGAGAACCATATGCATCATTCGAAATTACGATCGCGAATTTCGCCGTTTGCGATCGCAATTGGGCTTAGTGGTATGTATGAATGAAAAACTGCCTCACAAAATAAGGATTTGCAAAATTTGCGATTCCCTATTTTGCAATTGCATTTAAGAAATCGCAAATTGCGATTCCTTAAATGCAATGTAAGATGCACAGAAAAAGGGCAATTTGGCCTTAAGGAATCGCAAATTACCACCGACTTCCAAGTTGGTGGTAATTTGCGATTCCTTTGAAAAATGCTTTTTTTTTTGCATTTTTCAAAGTGCTATGTGGCACACATACAAGCCCATGTGCACCCATGCTTATATCAGGGGTGCAACAGGGTGTCCTTTTGACACCCTTCCAACCTTGAAATTGCATTCTCATTTTGCGATTCTCTAATTGCTAATCGCAAATTGAGAATGTCTGGGGAGGGTTTCCTTAATTGCGAATCACACTTTGCGATTCGCAATTAAGGAATATGTAGGATTCGCAAATCTTTTTGCAAATCCTACATACATCTCGTTTTGTGATTCTCAAATAGCGATTCTCTAAAATTCGCTATTTGAGAATCGCAAAACCAAACTTTCATACATATGCCTCAGACTGTCATAATATGTGGTTGGTAGCAATTAAGTGCTGGTGCAAAGTACCAGAAACCACAGGCTCAAGTCAAGCACTGCCTACATTTCTTTTAGAAATGCGAAATACACATTTCTAGGACCTGGAACTCGAGCTCTGGAAGTATTGCCACTGTTTGCCTAAAAACGTCACCATACTCTGCTTTTTCTGGCCATCTTACACTCCACCAGCCTTCAAATGTATTGATGTCAAAATGGTGGATTCTTCTATGCATAACAGCACCCAGAAGCAGTTAATCTCAGAAGGAGCCTGGTATAAATTTAAGGAGCAGGAACATTTGAAATGCTGCACCTTTATCCCATGCTGCCAGCTCACTCCACATCCAGTGCTGTCCTTTTGCCCCGCAAGCAATACCTCCAACTTCCTACCCGTCCAATGCGGCCCATTCACTGTACAATTAATATTATTGCCTTACCTAACATTCACTGAGTTACTTCATCTGATTCAAGGTTGTGTTTTCATCTTAATCTGTGCTCTCATCACCTCACAAAATGTTACTGCTTCACCTCACACTCAAACCTCCTCCCTTACATGTACATCCTCATTTTTTCCGCCCTCTAAATTCCTCCCATTGTCAAATACATTGAGAAGCCAATATTGTCTTGTTCCTTACCGGCCACTTGAAGTGGAATGGCACCCGAATGGGGCTGCTTGCTGCAATAGAGCTGGGGTCGGCAGAGAAGATGTCGCTCAGTGCTGTCCCAAACGTGCAGGGTGGATCTGGGGACACTACGGCTTGTGAGTGCTTAAGGCATACTCTGAAGAAGAGGCGACATGGTCTTCCAATGCGGCACAGGTTGCGAGAGCTACTGAAAGAGTGGACTTTCAGCTCGAAGACCCCAGCAGGGTGCACCTGCAAAGAGAAAAAAAGGGTTAGATTAGGGAGGTAAAAAGAGGGGCTGCAATAGATACAGTCACAGACGAGAGGGAAAATAAGAGTAGAATGATATAGAAATAGTTTAGAGTTTATGTGATTTGGGGTGTTTAGGGATGGTTAGTGCGTGGAGACAATGAGAGTGGTCACAGAAGGGAATAGTGTAGAGAGGTTAAAAGATGGCGAAAGGTTTTTTTTTTAGAAATACAGGGATGGAGCTCAAAGGGGGAAATTAATATGTTACTTACAATGTGGGGCATTATTTATTATCGTGTTACAGATTACTTATTGTTGGACTTGGCTTACTCTGCAGTGTCTTCCCCAACTTTTTGCCCTCACCCTCCTGTTTTATGATACTATTTTTGTTTCCTTTTAGGACTCTGTGCACTTTATCACTGCTGCCCAGAGCTAAAGTGCTTGTTCTCTCTCCTTAAAACATGGTACATTTGGCCTATACCCAATTAACCTATTTAATTTACCCTTTAAACATGTATCAGGTGTGCCACTGCAGCCTGTGAGTGCAATTTTAAAATGCCATTTTGTCCTGGCAAAATAAACCCTTTTCCAGGCTCAAATCTGCCTTTTTATTTAATATAAGTCACCCTTAGAATAGGCCCTAAACAACCCACAGTGCAAAGGTGCAATGTATGTAAAAAGGTTGGTAGTGAAAAAAATCTTACATTCGTTTTTCACTACTGCTAGACCTGCTTCTCCCATTGGATAACATTGGAGTTACCAGATTACATTTAATAAGCTGAAACCTCCAAATGGGAATAGGTAAATGGTTCATGTTTAGGGTCTTTGGAATTGTACTGAAAATCCTCTTCTACTGTGAAGTCAGTTTTTTTTATTAAAGTTTTAAAAAAGCCACTTTTAGAAGGTTGGCATTTTTCTGCTTTAACCATTATCTTGGTCACATGACTGGGCGTAGCTGGCAGTTGATCTCTTTGTTTTCCTCGTGGACAGCAACACACAATATAGAGCTTAGGTGTGCCTGGATAGGCCATCACATGTTGGATGGGAGGGCAGGTTTTGCACAGCCCAACTTACACTTAGATAGACTGTGTCCTGCCTTCTCACAAAGGAGTGCATATACCCTAAAGTTAGTCTGGAGTCAGAGCAGGGGGGGTAGGAAACCTGAACATATCAAAAGGAATTCTCTAGAAGTTTCTCCCACTTCAAAGAAGGCACCAGGTATAAATATTGGACCTCAGACACCTCTTCAGTACACTCCTGGACGTGTGGATACTACTTTGCAGCCAGAAGGATTGCAACTTGATGTCCTGCTTGCTGAGAGGGAAGATTGGACCTTCTTTCTTCGTCCCAGGCTGAAGTGACTCCAAAGGTCAGCCACTTGATATCCTGTTCTGAGCTACCTGGACATAGCAAGCTCCAGATGCTCCCAGCAACTGCTCAGCCGGCCTGCTGCCTGGACCTGCCTGAGCCCTGCTGGCCTGTGCTAGAGTGAGTTCCTGATCCCCAATTGGTGCCCCTCAGGTCCTGGACCCTTCGTGTGGCCTCAGTTGAGCTCCCTTAAGATTTTGGGCTCTTCCAGAATGGGCCCATTGATGCCAAAATCTTGCCGCCCACACCACCCACCAACACGAAGTTTAGGCGAACTATCTTGATACAGCATCGACCACACGCAGGGATCGCCGATGCAAAGCGCCAGCAAGGACCGTCTGTGACACTGACGCGGTACTTCGCGCTACTTGAATGACGCTCTGTCTTCTCCTCACGGCCCCTTCCGCTGTAAACGGAACTCGTTGTGCTGGACTTGAAGGTAACTGATTTTCGCCTGGTCTCGCACGACCAGATAGTTGCACTTGGTGGTTTAGACTTTTTGGTGCTATTTTCACTAAAATCTTTAAAATTGCATATCTCTGGTTAAACTATTTGCTTTTTTTTTAAGGTTTTGGTGTCAAATATGTTTTACATTGTATTGCTTCTAAGTTAAGCCTGACTGCTCTGTGCCAAGGTACTAGAGGGTTGAGCACACATTAATTTGGGGTTTGCTTGTGACTTCACCCTTCCAAGGATTGAGGTTGCTACTTAGGTAGGGTTTCAGCCTCTTCAACCAGTAACCCCATTTCTTACACTTAACTTTCTACCATCGACGTCCTCATTAGTCCTGGCGCTGGACATTCTTATCGCACATTTGACATTAGCCACACATAACACTAATGTCGGTTCCTGCAATTTTCTAGAAGAATAAAAAGAATGTAAGAAATTGATATCTGAAGGTATATTAGAAGTGGAAAGTAAGGAATTCACAGGTCGACACAGCACTAATTGTAAATGCTGTTATCGTGTGGAAGAGACTTTTAATTGATGCTTTCTCCTGCACATTATTTTCTGTTTGATGATTTCACCAACAGCAGAGAAATGCAATTCGGAAACGAGCCCGGGGAATGAACAGCCCACCAAAAGTTGGTCTGCTTAAAGATGGCGCCGCAATTCCAAGCATTGCAGCATTCAGCAATGTTGGTCTCTGTCTCTAGCTGATCCTCAACAAACCTCAACATATAAAACTGGAGAACCCTTCTGATATCAAGACAAGATCAAGGTGATGAGTGAAAATCGACTCAAAAATACGAATCAGGGATTGAAAGATATTTTTTATTTTGTTGTGAACACTGGGTCCCTGTCAACCAGTTAAAGGACCACCAGTACAGAAACCTCCGAGTCTCCCCATACCCCCATACCCTTTTTACCTTGGTGCCTATTAGAGCCTCTTTTCCTTTAACACCTTGGCTGCTGTGCATTTTACCCTCCTGTGCTGATATTTGATGTATCCTATGGTTTCATGACGAGCTCAGCTCGTCATCAGCACAGCTCAACTGTGCCTCATGACGAGCTGAGCTCGTCATGAGCATCGAAAGGGTTAAAAGAGTGCATAGGTTTGAGTGCAACATGGATAATTGAAAACAAATCCTGCTGACCTGCGTTATGAGACAAGAGAATTTTTTTTGAGAGAACTAACAAAAACTGCAAACTAATCAAACTAATAAGATCATTGAAAAACAAACTTTGTTCGTGGAATAATGAATTACCCATGGAACTGAGGCTAAACATGTTTTCCATGCTTATAGTCAAACTAGCAATAAGAAACCATGACATTCATAACATTAAAAAAATTGCTCAATAAAGGCTTTATGTGCTTACATTACTCCCAAAAATAGAACGTCATACGGTGTCCCAAATGCGGTCTTCTTCTAGTAACAAAGACAAACATGATTTCACCCCCACCAAGTCACAACCATCATCTTGGCAGCCATGTGTGTAACTGTAACTTGTCTAAGTTGGAATGTAGGATCTTGCCTGGAATAATAGACACTGTCACTTTGGCCAAATAAGAGGTAGAGGGATGCTCAACCTCAGCAGGTTATGATACTAAACATTCTCGTAAAGTCTGGAGCAGATCAAAATTGGGGTAACCTGCAGCAGATGTGCAACTAGAGCCAATTTTCGGGGAGGGGGGGCTAATACAAATTGGGAGGCGGGGTAATTCTTCCAGCAATAGGCTGAGCGGAGATGCAGGGACTCTAAGATGGGGTAAAAAAACAACAAAGCCTTGTTAACAAATAAATGATCTTTTAACCGCTTCCGTGCGGCGCGAATTCCCCGCCCATGCTGACTCCGCCTTGCGCGGGCGGAGTCATGACGGAACGGTTCCGTCATCAGCACAGCTCAACCGACGCTGATGACGGAACCGTTCCGTCATCAGCATCGAAGGGGTTAAAGACCTGTAGAGTACTCAGGTGCGGCTGCAATAAGACGGACGCCAGACCTGCCAGCCTACAGCAGCTCAAAAACTGTCTGTGTGTTTGCCCGGGAAACTGTCTCAGCCCAGGCTGACACAAACAACGGAGGGGCTGAAGCCCTTTTGAGCCCCTTATGGTCGTTGCGCGCCTGACCTGCAGTTACCTTAGCACGCGATTAAGAGAGGACGAAAGGGAGTAATACTTGTTAGCAATTATAGTAAATGGCAAACTCTCCGTGTCAAAGGTATCGAGTCAAAAATTGCATTTCATTCTTTGACCAAGACAACTGAGTAAGCAATCAGTGAGTGAAATCTTTATTGAGTTTCCAGTCCTACAAAGTTTAATTAATGCTTCTGAGTTGATGTGGCCAAATATTCTACTTACCAGTCTAGCAGCATGCAAAAAAACAAGAGGACAGATAAAGACCACATTAACATTGGTTCCCTGCAAAGAAGATATCCCGGGCTACACCTCCTGTTCACATTCTCCTCTCCTTCCTCATTCTATGAGGAAGACCTTGATTCAAGCTCCAGTCATCAGCCGCCTAGGTTATTGTAATGCCTTATTTGCTTCCATCAATGAGACAGTGATTCATAAACTGCAAGTGGTTCAGAATGGTGCAGCACGTCTCATAACTAACATTGCACGTCTCATAACTAACCTTCCACTAAGGACGGCTTCTTCTCCTCATTTGCACTCTCTTCATTGGCTGCCAATTCATAAATTAATCATTTTTAAAATGTGTTGTTTGACACATAAATCCTTAAAAGGCAAAGGCCCAGATTATCTGTCTGCAAGGTTTTCCCCTTATGGACCAGGGAGATCGTTAAGATTTAGTGATAAATCCCTGATCATCCTCTTTGACTAGGAAACTCTCGTTCAGTAGGCAGGTCTTTTTCTTATTAAGCTCCTTTGTATAGGAATAAGCTTCTGCTCAATTACTTAGTTGTAGGGATCATTTTAAATGTAGAAAACGGTCTTAAGACAGAGCTGTTCGTGGCTTAGTAGTTCTGATTCTGTTTATGAGCTGGGCTTTGCCGAGATAACACTGATTTGTGCATGTTATAAATTAAAGTAACATAACATAACATAGTGGTCCACATTCCAGCTCTTGTTCCCAAGATGAATAACAGAAGAATTAAACAAATTGCTTGTAATGCCAACAGGTTGATTTTAAGGTGTATCTCTAGGGTTCACAGAGCACTCAGCAACAGGCTGTCTTTCCTGAGACCCAGAATCTGACAAAGAAAAATTCAAATTTCAGAATAGCAAGGAGAACAAGTGCAGTAATTGTCTCCTTCAATTATATTTTCTTCTGGTGTCCACCAATAAAACATCAGCAAATCAGCAGTGATTATCTGACAAATTCCCTGTTCATGGGAATTACTGTTCGCTTAGAAAGAAGATACAAGAAGACAGTAGAGGAGGCCCAACTCACTGAGATAAGGCCCCCCTGTCTGACCTAAAAGTCTTTTAATAGAAAAGCACGCACCCACGTTTGCATCCAGAATAGTCCCTTTGAAGATACCCTTCTTCTGACTGCATCACCTGGGGTTCTCAAAAAAGTTATCAGAATATGAAACTGGTTTGAATACTATCCCAGTCTTTATTAATCAGTTTTGGAAAACAAGTGTTCTGCCTTCATAGATGTGTTACCTGCCTAAATCTCTGATGCCCTGTGTTCCTGGCAGTGCAAGAACTATGAGCGCTCATGTCTCACCATAAACTGAAGGACTCGCCTATACTTAGGGCGAGTCTGGTTGAGCCGGTGAAGCGATTCTTTTCTTAGATAGACAGGAGGGTCTGCAGTAGACAGACTATGTTGAATCTGTAATGGATTTTGCGGATTTGAGATGGAGGACTAGGATGGGATTCAGACCCCCATCGCTCATTTGTGACTGCAAAAATAAAACGAATAGCGTCCTGAATGCCATTCTCCTTGGCATTCTTTTGTCTGTCTTTTTCCCTGGTAACTCTTGTTCCTCAAAGGGCAAAGTCTACCACAGCGGGATAGGCAAGTGTAAGTTTTGTTCACAAAAGGTAGAAAATATCAGAATTTGATTTGCCATACTAACTGATCTGCGATTTGCCATTTGGGTCTCTCCGTGAAGCACCGACTCATCTCCCTGACTAGAGTTGAGTGAAGGCAGTCTCAGATTTTATGGAGGACTTGCAGCGGTGATAGTGTGAGTTGTATTTGAACGATGGCTGAGATCTGCCTTAAGGTGATCCTTGTCCCTTGAACAAGCAAAAATGTGCGAGTCTGCTGATTGGATCTCGGCTGGTGAGGTGGTAAATATTTATACCATTAGCTTTTATAACAATGGAAATTTGGGCGATGCCCCATACTATGGGAATGCTTGCTAGCTGCAAAATGTCTAATGTGTTTTTTTCCACAAATGTTTAAATAGACAAGTCTTCACTCGATGGACCTGCATGAGTAGCTAATTATGCACAGAGTTCTGGGGGCATCATGAAGAAGGCGTACAGACTGGAGATCTGTGAGCACATCATTACTGAAAGGAGACACTCTTTCGGCCTCTTCTCCTTCCTAGGACACATGCTGGCAGGGAATCTGACTCACTGTCCCACTCTGGCAAATGATAACCAGGAAATGATAAATCTTCCGGCTTTCAGACCAATAGGATGGCAAAGAGTGTGTGTCCAAATGTGTTGTGTCCACCTTCTTAATTTCTGTTTCCAGAGCCAAAAGAATTTGATATTGTATCTTGTAAATGTGGTCACTACAATATAACTGGGAGCGTGAAAGGTGCTGCCATGAACATATTGGGTACCACTGGCAAGTGGAGTGGTACAAATAAGTTTAAATCTGAGGGAGATGGCACTGAGAAGCAGGGTCGAAACCCAATGTGTCTAAAGATTAACTGACATCAATATCTGACCAGAGTATAGAAGTTGAAAGCATTGATAGGTATTGTCAGCACAAAGCTGGTGTTCCTGTTCAGCGAAAAGGCAGGTTATGGCTGTAATTTAACTGAATCAAGCCAAGCCACTGAACTTTTTATCAGATTGTGACTGGTTGTTAATATGTTTCATGCTGTTTTGAACTAAATGTCGTTGAGTGGAATGGAAACAGCTGCCAGGTCGGTGGTGTCCTTTCTTCAGTATGTGACAGGCTATTGAAAACATCAGCAATACACAACCGTTGAGGGACTATGGGTCTGTCTTCTGTGGATCTTCACTCCAGTGAAGTTAAGCAGTTTCTCTTTAGTGGAAAAGAACTTGCATGACCCTCGTGGTTGCCTTTTCTTAGTGAAGAAGAATCCACAAGAGACCACACCAATGGGTATGCTACCACCTAGTCACGATTTGCCTTACATTGGGAGATGTGGGGCCAGTGACCGTCTACAAGAGTGTAGAGCGGCTATTGAGTAACTGCCTACCCCAAAATAGCTCTGTGCTGTATTTACCCATGTCACGAGCCAAAAGTTCCAAGCAAATGAAGCTGCTAAAGACACCGTGGAGGTGTTTCTACTACACACTCAGACCAGCGTAACAAAGGTTTAGGATGGGTACCCCAATGCCCATGATACACCTCTCGCGCATGCACAAAAGATGTATGCAGCTGCCTCCTTCCAGAGCCTCAAGGAACTATATCCAGAGTGCATCACTGAATCTGTGCAATTCAGAAGAAAGGAGTTACATATTTAACACCCTAAAGCCTTATATATGGTCACAAGAGATAATTAGGGCCAATCGCCTCAACATTCTCTGTATAGAGGCCCTGCATGTAAAACAAATGTGCTGCGAGCACAGACAGCTCAGCTGGAGAAGAAATTCCTGATTTCAGACTATTGTTCAACTAGGGGTTGCTTATCTTGTGTGATTTGCCACTTGTTGACTGCCTGTGTATCACCATCATCCAATGGAGAACGTTTTATGATATTGAATCTCCATCAGTCCTAAGGTCGATGAAGGACTCCTGCAGGAGTGACAAATAGTTGCAAATCACGGATCAGAGACAACAGGGGCTGCCAACAGAAACTTTGTCCTGAAATTCAGAGAAGCAGCAAGCAGCCTTATAGGTATGAATTGGAGCATCTGGAGGTAGCCAGAGTGAAGCAGAAACTCTGGCCGGTGCCAGCTCTAAAGCCAGGGCTAGAGTTCTTGCTCCAGGCAGCAGAGTGCAATGACAATATTCAGGCCTTTTGGCCAAAATATTTGTACCACATACACACGATAGAGCAGTGGTCACCCTCTGCACGAAAGATTAGCTTGTTAGTTCTTGACAATACTTACATTTTCAGCTATGTATGGAACTCACAATTGAAACAGTTGCCTGACGTGTTTTAGAGGCCTTACTGTTAAGGCTGAACAATGTAAATGTTCTTTTTTGGCAGTTAAGTACTTTGAGCATGTTGTTGACGGTGGCCAGGTGTAGCGCCCAGAGCCAATATTGTTACCACAGCTAAGTGGCCCATGTCCAATGTTTAGTATCAAGTGAGGACTTTTCTTGGTATGGAGGAGCATTACAGACGCTTGGTTCTAACTATCTGTCCGGTAGCACAGCCCCTGTAGTGTTGGCCTAAGATGTGCCAAAACAAGGTGGTGGTCTTAAACATCATGTTTCATTCGAACAGAAGATTGAAGTGTGTGTAAATTCTTTATTGGCAATACGTGAACTTGAATGGACTTATCAAGTGAAGACCAGTGCTCTGATGTGGGGATAGAAGCAAAAAAAAAAAAAAAGATAATGGACGAAATGCTGAACAATGCAAAAACATTCATCCCCAGTTACAGATCTGGGTTCAATCTATCGTTTTTTCGCTCACATTGACATCTAGTTTGGACCCAGACATTTGCAAATCAGTCTTAACCCTACTCCTCATGAGAACAGCCCAGCCTGACTTGCCCAGCCAGGTCCTCCATGGATCAAAAACAAGCATCCTGGAACCGGTTTCAGGGTTTCACCCCTCATCAGCGAGGCTAGCTTGAATCCAGTGGCTCAGTGAGCACAGGACGAACGTCTGGGCATACCCTTCCCGCTTTGGGCTACAAAAGCAAAAAGAACAGATGATGGACAGAATGCTGAACAATGCAAACAGTCATCCCATAATCACAGATCTGGGTTTAATCTATCATTTTTTTGCTGACCATGCCATCCACTTAGGACCCAGCACATTGTTCAGCATCCCGCTCATCAATTGCTCTTTTTGCATTTGTCAGTACAAGTGGGAAGGGTATGCCCAGACATGGGTCCCATGCTCACGATGCTACTGGAGTTCAGCTAGCCTGGCTGATGAGGGGTGTTACCCCAAAACCAGTCCCTGGATGCTTGTTTCCAGTCCAGGGAGAACTTGGTCAAGACTGATTTGCATATGGCTGGTTCCAAACTGGATAGCTTGGGGAGAAAAAAACGATGGATTTAGGCCCTGACCTCTGCACTGTGGGTGGATGTTTCACATTGGTCAGCATTCCATCCATCAATTTTTCTTTTTGCTGATGTAGGGATAGGGCTGTGTAAATTCAGGTAGACGCCAAGGGTCAAGAACACCGGATAGTTTACCAGAGCTGTAGAATGCAAGAGTCTGGGCAACATCTAATAAAGAGTATTTGTCCAACTTCCCCAGATTGAGGTTCCTCTTTAAAGCAAGCCACCTCAGTAGCTGAAGAAAATGGGGCATATGTGTATGGACTGCTGCAGTGACACAGTTACAGGAACACTTAAGGATTTCGGTCCACCAAACAGTACATTAACTAGCTGGGTACTTGTACAAACAGTTTCACGAGAGTATCAAGTTTTCGGAGCCCCCCCTCACTTGTATGCATGAGGTCCAGCTGTGCCTTTTTGTGTTCAGGTGTGCACTTTCGGCATTGCTGGTGTGAAAGAGTTCTTAAGCCCAGTGCCCCAGTTTGAGATAATAGAATCACTGTTTATTTCTTACAGTCAACAGGGGTCTAACAGTCAAAGCCACAGGGAATACCACAACTGTCATTCATTCGTCATGTGGTCTTTTAGGTTCTAAACGCAGACTGGGCTACTTGGAGCACATAAGAACTTAAGTGAGATTGAGCGTACGTGTAGTTCTGACTTTCCCTTGCAGCGAACAGAGGAAGGCACCTTGGTATTACATGATGGGAAAAGACAGTTTGAACTCCAGAGCTGTGTTTAATTTAAAATCGCACAGTGGCATCTCAGGTGGCCAATAAAAGATGCCCTTGAGGGACCGATTGGCTGCTGGTTTAAGAAATAATTTCCTTCACCCCACTCGCAAGGTCTCAAGAGAGAGTGCAGTTAGGAAGCCAGACTGGTAGGCCAGAAAGTCCTGAAACAATTCACGTGGAATTAAGTAATTCAATAATTTGAATGGATTTTGCGGCATACACTTCACAAAGTTCACTGAACTGGAATAGGCTATTTCACTGCTTTAAAGGTAAAGGACCTTAAGATCGTTATGCAAAAATGATTAATATCTATTTTAATATAAAAACGTTATTATGTGTGAGCTAGCTGGATTGGAGCTTAAAATGCCTTGCAAAGCTTGTGAAACAATACCCGATTTGATAACCTTCCACAAAGCTGTTTTTTCGATACTGCATCTACCACTATGGTATCTCAGCTCCAAGATACGCTGATTTTTAGAGGCGGATTCATGTAGTTTGTGTTCCATTGTCTACATGGGCTTGTTGCATGTTCAGTAGGCTTCAACCCCTGAGGTTTACTTGAAACCTACTTTGCCTGAAAGAAAAAAAAGAATTAGTATATCCATTGATGGAAGTACCCAGGAGTTCCACCGCCTCTAGCTTAGGGTAAAAAAAGTATTGAGGTCAGGCATGTTACTTCTTGAGGCCTCAGATGTTTTGCGGTGAACTGATTGGTACTTATGTTGCGGCCTGGAACACCCCTCTCTGTTATTTAGTTTTTCAACTTCGGTCTCGTGCATGCTAATATTTCCAAAGAGAAAGGAGAAAGATGCTTTGAAGAGTGCGGAAAGAAAGCAAGAAATGCTAGGAGAATTATGAGAGACAGACCAAGTGCCTATGTACGGGTTTGTGGAGACAAGAAAGTGGCTAAAAGAAGGAGGTAGGGATGGGGCTTGGGAGCAAACCGGTATATCGGTCAAGATTTTGACAATCTCTATCTTTGAATAATGTTTTTGCAGGCTGGGTTTTCACATCAAATAAATCAACTGTAACCAAAAGGCTGAACATGGAGGGACAATAATGTGAGGTCCTCCTGCATGGACCACAGATGCTTTTCTGGCAACCAGAGGCAAGCATGGGGCAACCCATGCACATAAGAAACTCTGTAATGAAGACTTTAGATACCACCATGCTGTAGTCAAGAGGTGGCACCGGCAGTAATGACAAGGGTTCTACTGATGTAAGATCCTTTCCAGCATGGGGGAGGCACAGCCCATCAAGGTGTCCTGAGACAGTCCCGGCGAATGACAGCTGCTGTGCAAGAATAAGGCCGAAAACGATAACTGTCATCCAGCACCTGTGAAAAGAGTTGCACTTACCTTTTGGTTCTGTGTGACAAAATCCTGGTTCTCCCATGCCTGGCAGAAGTCGACCACAGGTGTCCGTTGGCACAAAAGACTTTTGAAAGACCTACATTTAACCAGGAAATTAGAGATCATGTCTGTATATGGTGTTTTGGCCCCAAACACTTTAGATAGAACTAGTACGGGTCAGATTCCAAGCCGTGCTTAATTTGTGCGGGTGTTTGCTGATTCTCAGCACCCACCTTTTTTTTTTTTTTTTAACTCTGGCGCTTGTTTATGATCGTACACCACAAGGTGGCGCTCTCAGTCTGTTTGTCGAGCAAAAGCACGAGTGCTTAGCAATTCATTATATTTAATCATTATATTTAAACAATGATCTAATTCGCACTTTCAGGCCAGTCCTGCAGCTTGGGGCGACCTGCAACAATCCAAAATATCACACCGGTTTCAGTGTGATTTTTATTAGGTAATGCTGGCACTTTCATATAGCAGCAGTGGCAGGAGCTGTGGGTGCCCCCGGCGGTGGTGGGATGCCTTGGCACAGATGTTTGGGCCTTGGCACAGATGTTTTAACAAATGATTCACCGCTTCCAAGGCATAGCACCCTCCCCTGCCAGTGCACTTTGTAATAAGGGTAAACCCTTGAGAAGCATGAGGAAGGTGGCTTGCAGGAGAAATGCCGTCCCGCTTAACGACAAAGGGTCTCCGTGCGCCGACAACATGCCCAGCCTCAGCTGGAGAAGACAGGCTGGTCTCAAGAAAAGAGATGATATAGGTTATTACCACACGCAGCAGCGGCTCCTGAACTAGTTCCACGTTATGCCGGGCTGAAATAGAGCGGAAACGAAGTGCAGATGAAGGGAAGAGAGAACTAACAAAGACAACCGTCGCTTTTGACCTGAGGTTAGCATGACGTGTGGCACAAAAGCCAAACTTCCAGAAAATGTGACCTTCCCCTTGACAGCCCCAGCCAGAGACCCAAGTTGCAAAGCCGCCAACGAGACCACGGAGCGGAGGGTAGTGACTGCGCTGTTACTTCCAGTGTTTAACATGAGCCCAGCTGGCCCCGGCACGTGCCCAGAGTTCACCCCTGCACTCACACACACACACAATCACCACGACCGCGCTAGGAGACCATGGCAGCGGGAGCTACAGGCGCGAAGGGGTTAAGAAATGGGACGGGGTTATACAGGAAACTGTCATACACGAGGGCCCCAGGATACTCGGGGAATTGGCACGTGGAGGATCAGTGATGGCTGAATGAGTAGAGACATCGCCTGGTGAGTCCGGATTTAAACTCCCTACTGAGGTTCCAATTTATGAAAGGCGCTACTTAGTTGGTGGATGAGCTAGAAAATTGAGGAGTGAGACGCAGTGAACGAGTAGTAGTGAGAACGGTTAGTTGGCACGTGGCTAGGCACGAGAGGGATGGGTGAGTGTTTAGACAGGGAGCGGACGGGAGTCAAGGCGATGAGAGAGCTAGTCTGCCTTAGACATTGCTAGAGATGAGGGGTTAGGTTGAGAGAGAAAGAACGAGATGTGGGGGAACGGGGACGGCCACTGGTTCGTTGGGGTCGGGTGGGCAGGGGCTAGAGATGGTAACTCTTTCCTCGGATACAGCGGTTTCTGTAAAGCGCGCTACATAAGAGCACACTCGCCTTTTTCTAAAAAAAAAATACACCCTGCTTCCGAAGGGTAAATGCTCGTATAATGAGAACCTGATTAAAGTCCGACCCATTATCCCTTCGTTTGGTAATAAAAAAAGAAAACAGACATAATTTGGTGAATTAAGCCACTCGGTCTGGGTGCCACTGCACCTGATGCACTATGGATAGCTGCGCTCCTCTACTGATCTGAGAATGATCCTTTCAAATGTCTTCCTGTTGTTGACACGCAACGCCCAAAGCCCTTGCAGAGATTTGGTCTATTGTCTCTTTCAGCAGCTGTCAAACGAGGGTTCCTAACTTATAGCCTCCACCTGCTCGCTGTGTGATCGTGGGCAAATGCTTTATTTCCCGAGGCCTGCCGTCATTTGCCTTAAATTGGTAGCACTTAATAAAGATTAACCCCTTTCACCGACCTCCACATAAATTAACTGCTCAAAAACAATAATAGAATTGTCCCCACAGGGTACACTGGGGCTAAATGAGATGTAAATGCGGGATACGTGTCCGTCTGCTAGTGTTTTGTTTTAGTTCGACGCTGAGAACTGAAATGACCCTCTGTCGTCCCTATGATGTCTATGGGTTAGCAGCGGGGGCGGTAGACTGGGGCTAACTCTCCTGTAGCAGATGTTTTTAACAGATGTCGTTTGCCCTTCGGCTCTCCTATGCTCAACCTTGGTTCTAGCGCCCTGACGCTTCCACGAAGACATTCTTGGCACTGTAACAAGCCTATAATAGCAATCGATGTGGGAAATACAAAGTTTTGTGAATGAAGGGGGACTAAAATTAAGTTGTATGACCTGGGAATGGTTAGCGGGAGGAATGCAGTGGTAATTAAGAGAGCGCTACACTCGGTGGCATAGGGGATTGAAGGAAGGACACTGACATGGAGAGAAACCGGGGCAATTGAAAAAGGCTGAGTACAAAGGGATGAGCGTGAGCACAGAAGAAACAGGAATATGGTAAACACACCTGAGACTGAACACAGACCAAAGGATAGAGTGTGGGAATGAAACTGGGGCCTTCGAGAGGTGTGTAGACTGAAGTGGCAGCAGCGAGGCTGCCACCCGAGAGGAATCATGGTAACTAACAGCAGGCATGGAGCGTCGATTAGGAGCACAAAGACATGTTACATGAAAAGTAGACTAAGGGCGTAGAGAAATTGGCGGTCGGAACACAGAGTGACGACTGATGCCATAAAGAGGAGGCAGGGAATAGAATGATGCTATAGAGGGGAGATGGGGCCCAAGTAACAGATAGGAGAGAACTGGAGTTTAGAAAGGAGTCTAGGGGCATAGAGACACTGAAGGACGAAGCGCAGCGTGCATAGGGGACTAAGGAACAGAGAGGAGAGAACTGGGGTGTAGAAAGGAGTCATGGGTCGAAGCACAGTATGCATAGAGAACTAAGACACAGGGGAGAGAAGTGGAGAGTAGGATAGAGGCTAGGATCATAGATAGACTGGAGGACGACGGAGCACAGACTGCATAGGGGACAAAGGAACAGAGGAGAGAACTGGAGTGTAGTGGTGTGGCTCACTGGTTAGAGGAGGCAGACCCGGAAGCAGAGAACGCCCGGGACCAGGGTTCAATTCCCGACGCGGCAGGGTTGTGGACCAGGGTCAACGGACTCGATAATTCTCGCCTCAGTGCCTACTCTAACCAGGGATCACACTCGGCAACTCTGGGCCAGGGATCACACTCGGCAACTCTGGGCATTAGCTTGCCTCATCTCTACAACCGCCCCCCACAGACGCCGGGGATGCCTGGTTTCACCTTGGAGATACCCAGAAGGGACCATCTCACAGGAAAAGCCAGGACGGGTTCCCCAGCGGTCTTCAGCGCCAGGACACCCCGAGATGGGGTAACAGTGCGCTTACAAGTATCATCATTACATCATTACAAGAAAGGAGTCTAGTGGCATAGAGAAACTGGAGGATGAAGCACAGCATGCATAGGGGACTAAGGAACAGAGAGGAGAGAACTGGAGTGTAGGATGGAGTCTAGGGCCAAGAGAGACGGAAGGGGGGAGCACAGAGTTCATAGGGGACAAAGGAACAGAGGAGAGAACTGGAGTGTAGAAAGGAGTCTAGTGGCATAGAGAAACGGGAGGATGAAGCACAGCATGCATAGGGGACTAAGGAACAGAGAGGAGAGAACTGGAGTGTAGGATGGAGTCTAGGGCCTAGAGAGACGGAAGGGCGGAGCACAGAGTGCATAGGGGACTAAGGAACAGAGGAGAAAACTGGAGTGTAGAAAGGAGCCTTGGGGCCTAGAGAGACTGGAGGACGAAGCACAGCGTGCATAGGGGACTAAGGAACAGAGAGGAGAGAACTGGAGTGTAGGATAGAGGCTAGGACCATGGATAGACTGGAGGACGACGGAGCAAAGACTGCATAGGGGACAAAGGAACAGAGGAGAGAACTGTAGTGTAGAAAGGAGTCTAGTGGCATAGAGAAACTGGAGGATGAAGCACAGCATGCATAGGGGACTAAGGAACAGAGAGGAGAGAACTGTAGTGTAGAAAGGAGTCTAGTGGCATAGAGAAACTGGAGGATGAAGCACAGCATGCATAGGGGACTAAGGAACAGAGAGGAGAGAACTGGAGTGTAGGATGGAGTCTTGGGGCATATAGAGACTGGAGGACGAAGCACAGCGTGCATAGGGGACTAAGGAACAGAGAGGAGAGAACTGGAGAGTAGGATAGAGGTTAGGACCATAGATAGACTGGAGGACGACGGAGCACAGACTGCATAGGGGACAAAGGAACAGAGGAGAGAACTGGAGTGTAGGATGGAGTCTAGGGCCTAGAGAGACGGAAGGGCGGAGCACAGAGTGCATAGGGGACAAAGTAACAGAGGAGAGAACTGGAGTGTAGAAAGGAGTCTAGTGGCATAGAGAAACGGGAGGATGAAGCACAGCATGCATAGGGGACTAAGGAACAGAGAGGAGAGAACTGGAGTGTAGGATGGAGTCTTGGGGCATATAGAGACTGGAGGACGAAGCACAGCGTGCATAGGGGACTAAGGAACAGTGGAGAGAACTGGAGAGTAGGATAGAGGCTAGGACCATAGATAGACTGGAGGACGACGGAGCACAGACTGCATAAGGAACAGAGGAGAGAACTGGAGTGTAGAAAGGAGTCTAGTGGCGTAGAGAAACGGGAGGATGAAGCACAGCATGCATAGGGGACTTAGGAACAGAGAGGAGAGAACTGGAGTGTAGGATGGTGTCTTGGGGCATATAGAGATTTGAGGACGAAGCACAGCGTACATAGGGGATTGAGGAACAGAGGAGAGAACTGGAGTGTAGGATGGAGTCTTTGGGCATATAGAGACTGGAGGACGAAGCACAGCGTTCATAGGGGACTGAGGAACAGTGGAGAGAACTGGAGAGTAGGATAGAGGCTAGGACCATAGATAGACTGGAGGACGACGGAGCACAGACTGCATAGGGGACAAAGGAACACAGGAGAGAACTGGAGTGTAGAAAGGAGTCTAGGGGCATAGAGAAACTGGAGGACGAAAAGACAGCGTGCAGACTGATGCCATAGAAGGGAGAGAATTGGAGTATAGGGGCATAGAGTATAGAAGGAGTTCATATTGAGGTTAGTGATAGTACATTGGTGTTAGAGGGAGTTTGGGACCATTGAAACAACATAGGAACACAAACAAGAAAATGAAGGAAAGAAAAGTCTATCCCGCGGGGCATATTTGAAGGTACCGAAAGGCACAAAGGAGAGCTGTGAACCTCTAATACTAGGAACGGGTGCCGGTGGAAGGACGAATGCAGGTATCTGTGGGATAAGGTTAAAAATCTCCTGCTGGAACACCCCCAATTCCTCGTGAGGGAGTCCCAGTCATAGGGAACAGCAACGAGGGATTTTGCTGCTCAGCCTCCCCCGGGCATTATAGATAACGACTTAGTGTTCAACTTCAGGGGTCCCGGGCCATACAGAGACCTCTTAGCAGCACGATAGGTGCATGACCTACAGGTCGGGGAGGACACAGAGGGCCATGGTAACTCTGGGCCGAGTGGGGTGACAAAAGTGAGAGGAGAAAGGGCTGAAAAGACGGATTAGGAAGAAAATGAACCCGATCAAGAAGCAGCGCAGGGAAATCACAGATTATTAGGGGGAGATAAGAGAGCAGCACAGGCAGACCCTGGAGAAACAGACTGACCAGGAAGAGATTAAAGACAGATCAAAGCGCAACACTGGCTTATAAGGGGAACATACAGACACACCAGAGGGGCATGGAGACAGACCAGGAAGAAGCAGGGACAGCTACGGGGAAGTAGAGAGTGATCGGGGGAAGTCGCGACAGGGCAAAATCAGAAAGCAGCACAGACAGGTAAGGAAGAAAATAGTGACGAACTAGAGAGCAGCAAATACTAGTCGTGCAGAATAAGTAGAGACGGCAGACAGCACTACAAACAGATGGCGAGGAAATAGAGACAGGTCAAAGAGCAGCACAGAGTGACCATGAAGACCTAAAGTCAGTTCGAGGAGCAGCACGTGCAAAGATTCAGACAAATTAGGAATATTTATTTGAGGCAGATCAGAGAGCATCACTAGTCGATCAGGAGGAACGAGAAGGAACAAATGAGGGAGTCGCAGAGAACTTAGAGAAGTGTAGAGGCAGATCCTGGATGACTCAAACGGGTCAAGGAGAGGGTGTGGATTAACGGCTAGAGCAGCCGACTCTGAAGCTGGGGAACCAGGTTTGAGTCCGGCGGGCGGGGGCTCAGGCACTGTGATTTGGGGCAAATCATTTAATCTACCCGTGCCTAGAAATGAACGTGTCCGTCTGTAATGCAACTTGTGCTCATGTAAAGCGCTCTAATACCGTCATGTCGAGTTCGCGTTATATAAAACTGCAAAACAAAAGGAACAAAAGACATGCCAGGTGCGAAATCTATATCAAGTAGCAGCGCGTGCATGTGGGACCGGATATCGAAGGGTGAGAGGGGCAGCTGGGAGATGAGGAAACAGCAAAGACAGACCAGGGGGGTGAGCAAGCAAAGAAAGTTGGAGGAAAGGAGAAACGAGGACAATGGACAGGTGATTGTGAGGGAACCGTACAGGCAGGACTTAGCGAGCTGGGAAGGGCAGTACAGAGTTCAGGGAGCAGCGATGAGAGTGAAGGGGTTCAGGCCCCAAGGAGACAGGTAAATGGCTCGGATGCCAGATTCAGGACGAGAGAGGACAGAATTAAAAACAGCTCAGGCAACTCCGATTTCTCTGAGCTGCAGGAATATCGGAGAGAGCAACACATAGAACAAATGGAAACACTCACCGGTGCTGGCCAGAACAACGAGAGCAGTCCGACCAGGAGCAGGGCCCCTCTGGGGCAGGCTGGACACGGGGCCATGCTGCCGCCTACGCGGAGAGATCGCCGGTGGAAGTAAGTATATCACAGCCCACGAAGAATAAATCTAGTCCAGCAAATAGAAGACTGTAGTCCAAGAACTCCAAAAAGGAGACAAGCGAGGAGGGGGTGGCCAAGTCCTAGGCTGTCAGTCCGAAACGGAGTCCCCAAGGAGCTGGACGGGATCCTCTGCGCTTTGCCTCCCGGATCCTTCTGGGATTTATTGGAAGATCTGTGATTTCCCGTTTCTCTGTCCTTAGGATCTCCCCTGCATTTCAGATGCCCTATGATAAACTAACTTTGTGAAGATGCTGTCTGGTCTGCCCCTCCAGTCTGCAGTGTCCTAGGATGTCCTCTGACTTCGGCAGCCTGTCTCAAGCAATGCCTGTTTCTGCGGTCTTGGCTCTCCGCTAGCTGGGGTGTCTCCTTGTTTGTTGCCGGTATGACCTGTTTGGTTCCCGGGGACCCTCTTTTGCGCAGGGTATCCTGGGAGCACTCCGTGCAGCTGACCCCCCTGTCACCGGTGCGTGGAGCCGCCTGCTCCTGAGTCTGCCTTCTGACCTCGAGGTGCCAGTGTCCGCGGCTATGAATGGGCCGAAGGTGCCTCCCACCGGCTTTATACTCCCAGCTCCCTGGTGTCAGATCGGTGTCGCGCTGGCCCCGCCCCTCGGGCTGGCCACGCCCATCTGTCTGCCCGAAACCCCTCAACTCGTCAATAGACCATACGGCACACACGCGCTTCCTGATTGGCCCCGCCTACACCGCTCCCAAGCCCGCCCAGTCACTGGTGCACGCGACACGAGGCCCGCCCCCGAACAGAAGTAAACACCTTCAATCTCAGCTATTCCGATTGCTTAGATTAGGGCATATTTGACGCAAATCTCTCGGTGGCGGGTTTAGATTATTGGGCTCAAGGCAGGTGCAAGCGGTGAGGCCCAGTACTTGTGTGTGTGTGAGGGGGGGGGGGGGGGGGGGGGGGGGGGTGACACTTTTCAGAAAAAAAGGTTTTAGGGTGATTTCAGAGTTGTCAAGTGTGGAGGTAAAGGGCACAGAAGTTGTACAAGCACTTATTCCACAAAACTGTATACTTTTTTGCTGGCAAATAAGGGTGTGTCCCCTCCCCCGCCTTATTTTGGAGCTTTTGCGAATTATTTCATTTAACTTAAATTTATACCGCGAAATAGACCTATGATTAGCCCCACACCACATTATAGTTTTAAATTCACAGTTCCATATAGTCGTGAGGAGTAGAATAGGGAACAACAGATTTGTTGAGAATAAATACGTTATAATGTTGTAGGAAGCGACATCTTTAATAATTTAGGTGATATAAACAATGGCAGGAGAAAGAGGAAAAGTAACAAAGAAAATAAACTCCAGTCATTAGCAACATCATTTAGTACAATATGGGGCATAAATGATGTAGGAGAGAGATCAGAATCTGATTTAGAATAGTAATCGGAAGCTGATGCGCAAAGATAAAACCATAATCGATCTTATTAATGAAAAACCAACATAAAACAACGGAATCACGTTTTTATAAGCGGTCGTTGGGGGTAACAGGGGGGCTTTTTGGTACTTTTCTGGGTAGGCGAGGGGCACTGTGCCAAATTATGTAGGGTGCCAGTAACTGTTGTGTGTGTATATATACATATTTATATTTATATATATATATGATATATATAGATATATGTGTGAGTGTGTGTTTCTGCCCAAACTTCCATTTTCGAACCCCCCACCTCTCCCCTACATTTATTCCCTGGCTGTTTAGTGCTAGCACCTCCACGTTGATGTCTGTCTTGTTTACATTTGTGGGCACAAAAGAGGCGGGATCCCGCGCTTCGCCAAAGGGGTCGGTGAAGCCCCCACATATTCGGCACACTGGTGTGCAGCAGGCATATGTTTCTCTTTTTTCGGGGGTCGTTTATGAGATTGCTTGTCAGATGGTATGGGGGCGTAGTACCCTGGGGGCCGCGTCTGGACTCCGCCTAGTGCCAGATGGACGTAGACAACAGTCGCCATCCTCTCTGTGTTTGCGCGGGAGCCTCCCTCGTTCTGTTTTTTTTTCTCTCACAAAAATGCACGAAACTTTTCACTTTCCCTCTCATTTCAGCGCTATGTCAGGTACTTTGTTTTTTTGAAGAGCGCACTGGCACCAAATGCCCGGAAAAATTCCTGATGTCGCACAGGTAGTTGCCGTCTGTCCCTTCTGCAGAAATTAACGAGCCACGCTCTGTCCGACTTTTCTCCTCACGGTGTCACCTGGGAATTGTCCTCCTGTCTGTAGGGCGAACTGTGTGATCTTGGGCACGACGGGAATTAACGAGTAGCGTGATTTACGGAGATGTGAAGGGCTAAACATCTGACTCTCAACAGAGCGACTACTTTTATACAATGGCGGCGATGGAAGGGGATGGGCGCCGATGGGGGCTGTGCACCACCTGTAAATGCCCCGCACCCCCCTTGTGCCTTACCACCAGCGACAACCGCTGCCCAAAAAAAGACCAGACACTGTGGCTGGGAAGAGCATTGTTGTTTCCGTTTACATTTCATGTTTTATTGCATATCCTAGGAGTATTTTCGTTTTTCAGCATGGTTTGCTTCCGTAGTGTTTTTATGCAACACATTAACTCGTTTATAGTGTGCAGAGTGAAAAGTTGCCCTTATGCAGTTGTGCGAGTTCAGGGTGTGCCATGTCTGAGCGCTGTGGAGTTCAGACCCAATAAAGTGGACATTTCTCAGAGTGGCTGTCTGTGGTTCATAAAGGACTCCGGAACACATGCTCATCCAATCCTCGGCCGCTCTGCTGAGCACACCGCGCAATGGTCAACTGTGCATGTTGTAATTGTGAATATATATTAACGTGTGTTAAGGAGGTACGCAGCTGTCAAAATACTGACAGTGCGAAAATTAAGGAACATTCAGTGCATGCAGGTGAGTGGGTGAATTGTATGTGTGGGAAGGTTAGTGAGGTGAAGGAAGATGCAAGAGAAAGTGAGAAGAGGGTGCTGAAGAGTAAAGAGGTGAGGCGTGAGATTTTCAGAAAAATAACGCAGAGAAAGGAGCATATCAATCTAACATAAGGACCACAGAAGAGAGAGGTGTAAATAGGTGAACGGGAGTGCTTGAGAAACTCCAAATGCATTGCCCCTTCCATAGGCCAGAGTTTGCTTTCATTCAGTCCGCTTTAAAACTTTAAATTACTTTGTGTGTGTGTATAAATATATATATTTTATTTTTTTAATGTCCACGCTGGGGTCTTTTTAATGCTCTCGCCTAGATTTGGTAACGCCAGCCAGGCCCTCTTGCTGCACGTGCAAAGAATGGATCTCCCCACTGCATGGCATCTGTGCTTGAAGTGGCAGCGAGATGACCTGGCATTGTGCCAACCACTATGACGCACATCCCGGGTGAGGGTGCTGACGTGGCCACCTCTGTGTCTACTAACCTGAATGAGCCTGTACCCCTGGACCCTCGAGCAACAAACACAGATCTCTGGTGTCTAGGGCTTTAACGTGATCAGCCCAAGATCACACAATGTATTCTCTTGGGGGAGATTCTTTTCGAACAGAGTGCTTCTGACTGCAAACTCTGCACCTTACCCACTGGCCCGCTACTCTCCATCAGCACAAAACCCGGTGCCCTGGGTACCCACCTGGGCATATCTCTGCCCATCACTCTCAGTTACTCACTCTGAAGCGAGCTGCGAGGGCTTATATTGCTGCAGCCACCTGTACCCGCCACAATGTTAAACACAGGGCTGGCGCGGGGAGGGGGAAGCGTGGCATACATGGCTGCCTCTGTGCCCACCACCACGAGGAACCGGTATGATCCTGTGCCCAGCAGATCCAAGCACAGAGCTGGTCATTTTTCGGGGGAGGGGGCTGTTTTTTTCTGGTGCACTTCCAAGATCAGTGTTGAGGGGGCTGAACATGACCGGACCCCCACCCCCCCCCCCCCCCTTCCCTACCCACAAGTCACAAACACAGTTCTGGTTGGCGGGAGGGAGGGTGTTCCCAGATCTCTTTAGAACTGGTAATAGCGGGACGCGTGGGGGTCATTACACTGGGCACTTCTGCCTTTCTTTGCTGCGGGAGGGAAGGGGGGGCTCTTTGTTTAGGCACAGGGCGGTGAGGAGGGGGGCCGGGAGGGGGATAGAGATTTCCAGATAATTGCTGCCGAGGACGCCTTGCCTCTTCAGCTGTATGCTAATGCCCAACACCTGCCCGGCTGCCCCCCCTCCTCCCCCGGCACCTTTCTCTTCTCCTCCAAGACCACCCCGCCCTCTCCCCCCCCCCCCCCCCCCATCCTCCTCGCCACACACGCCAGGCGCTCGCCACGCACCAGCAACTGCCCCAATAATTGGCACCTTTTGTTGGGACAGAAGGGGGGGTGGTATCGAATCAACATCTGTGAACATTTCTTTTAAGGTCTGGCTCTGTGCGCTCCGACTTTACAGCCGTCGCACTGCCCTGCAGCACCCACAGGCCCACTCGGCAGCACCCAGGGGCCTATCGAGCACCCACAACAGCACCAGTCCGACACACACAGAGCTCTGGAGCACCCAGGGGCCTATCGAGCACCCACAACAGGACTCTGCTGAACACAAGGGCCAGTCAGACACCCACAGAGCTCAATAGCACCCAGGGGCCTATCGAGCACCCACAACAGCACCAGTCCGACACACAAAGAGCTCTGGAGCACCCAGGGGCCTATCGAGCACCCACAACAGGACTCTGCTGAACACAAGGGCCAGTCAGACACCCACAGAGCTCTGGAGCACCCAGGGGCCTATCGAGCACCCACAACAGCACCAGTCCGACACACAAAGAGCTCTGGAGCACCCAGGGGCCTATCGAGCACCCACAACAGCACCAGTCCGACACACAAAGAGCTCTGGAGCACCCAGGGGCCTATCGAGCACCCACAACAGGACTCTGCTGAACACAAGGGCCAGTCCGACACCCACAGACCTCGGGAGCACACAGGGGCCTATCGAACACTCACAACAGGGCTCTGCAGCACAGATGAGCCAGTCAGACTCACACAGAGCTCTGCAGCACCCAGGGGCCTGTAGAACACCCACACCAGAGCCTCACAGCGCACATGGGCCAGTCGGACACCCACAGAGCTCTGCAGCACCCAGTGGCCTATTGAATACTTACAACAGAGCTCTGCAGCACAGATGGGCCAGTATGGCACCCACAGACTCAATAGCACCCAAGGGCCCATCGAACACCCACAGCAGGGCTTTGCAGCACACAAGGGCCAGTCAGACACCCACAGAGCTCTGCAGCACCTAAGGGACTATAGAACACCCACACCAGGGCTTCACAGCACACAAGGGCCAGTTGGGCACCCACAGAGCTCTGTAGCACCCAAGGGCTCATCAAACACCCACAACAGGGCTTCACAGCGCACATGGGCCAGTCGGACACCCACAGAGCTCTGTAGCACCCAAGGGCCCATCAAACACCCACAACAGGGCTTTACAGCACACATGAGCCAGTATGGCACCCACAGAGCTCAATAGCACCCAGGGGCCTATCGAGCACCCACAACAGCACCAGTCCGACACACACAGAGCCCTGTAGCACCCAGGGGCCTATCGAGCACCCACAACAGCACCAGTCCGACACACAAAGAGCTCTGTAGCTCCCAGGGGCCTATCGAACACCCACAACAGGGCTCTGCAGCACACAAGGGCCAGTCGGACACCCACAGAGCTCTGTAGCACCCAGTGTCCTATTGAATACTTACAACAGAGCTCTGCAGCACAGATGGGCCAGTATGGCACCCACAGACTCAATAGCACCCAAGGGCCCATCGAACACCCACAGCAGGGCTTTGCAGCACACAAGGGCCAGTCAGACACACACAGAGCTCTGCAGCACATAAGGGACTATAGAACACCCACACCAGGGCTTCACAGCACACAAGGGCAGTCGGACACCCACAGAGCTCTGTAGCACCCAAGGGCCCATCAAACACCCACAACAGGGCTTTACAGCACACATGAGCCAGTATGGCACCCACAGAGCTCAATAGCACCCAAGGGCCCATCAAACACCCACAACAGGGCTCAACAGCATACAATAGCCAGTCAGACACCCACAGAGCTCTGTAGGACCCAGGGGCCTGTCGAACACTCCCAACAGGACTCTGCAGCACACAAGGGCCAGTTGGGCACCCACAGACCTCTGGAGCATCCAAGGGCCCATCAAACACCCACAACAGGGCTTTACAGCACAAATGAGCCAGTATGGCACCCACAGAGCTCAATAGCACCCAAGGGCCTATCGAACACCCACAACAGGGCTTTGCAACACACAAGGGCCAATCCGACAACCACAGAGCTCTGCGGAACCCAAAGGCCTACTGTGCGCCAAAGGACCTCTGCAGCCCCTTGTGGCAATTCACAAACGTGGAGCACCGCATTACCACCTGGAAGACCCCAGCAGCTACAAAGACCTGCAGCACCCACGGCCCCCTGCAGTGCGTTTCACAGCGCTTCAAAACCCATATAGCTATACAACAGGCACACAAACAACCAGCATACATAGACTACCCAAAGCCCCACCCAACAGTCATATCCCATCAAGCCCTAGCACAGGACCGCCCAACCTCTGCGCCACTAATACACCACTCAACCACCCATTACCTCCACCCATCTTCTGAAAAAGTAAAATCTACAAGCTCATTTTTACCGTAAGTGGGGTGTTTGGGTAGTTGCTAGAATTGGAGGTATGCTATGGTGGGGGTGTTTTGAAGTTGAGGTAACGAGGTCAAGATGTTTATCTTTATGCAATTCCAATGTAAGACTTCTGCTCTGTTAGGGGGTTCTGAGCTAACGGTGCACTGGTGAAACAAAGGTTAATGCAGAAGTAGGAGGAGTGGTGGGGAATTGAGGTGATGGTGTTGGGATATGAGATGCTTAGGTGGGGCAGGGGTGAGAGTGCCCAGTTTAATGTGGTGGGTCGGTGGATAATGAGGTAGAGGAGTGCTTGTGGTAGTAGTTCGGGAGATGCTGAGGTAGAAGTGCTGAAGAGGAGGTGCTAGATCACTGGATTCAGAGGTAAGGAAGCTGGAGGGGAGAGTGCTTGCGGTAGTTTGGTAGGTACTGAGGTGAGGGTTCTGCATTGAGGGGGTGATATGGGAGGTACCAGGTTAGAGGGTATTGAGGTATGGTATGCTGTGTCAGATTACTTGGACCGTAGTCGGGGTGCTGGTTTGGAGATGCTGAGGAAGCATTTGAGACAGGACAACCTGACTAGAGTAGGGGTTCTTATGCTGAGGTGATGGGGCAAAGTTAGGGATGCTACTGAGGGCCGATACTGAGGTGAGAGTGCTGAGTCAATCAGGATTTGTAGAGTGTGGCTGCATCACCCAGAGGGTCTCGAGACTCTGACCGATGAACTGCCCGTTCTCCTATCAGTTGAATGTCCATGTCTTGAGGTCCTTCCTGAAATGCTGGAGTGAAGGTGAGGCTCTGAGGTGAAGGGGAGGCCATTCCAGCTCTTGTCCGCCAGATGGGAGAAGGAGCGGCCTCCGCTGTTTGTCCAGTGGATGCAACGTGTGGCAGCTAGGGCGAGGGATCTGGATCTGAGTTTTCTGGTGGGCTGGTGAAAGGTCACACGTTGGTTAAGGTACGCAGCTACTCCATTGTGTAATGCCTTGTATGCGTGGGTGAGTAGCTTTACTGGCATCTCTTCATAATTGGTTGCCAGTGGAGTTTCCTGAGGTGAGTAGTTATGTCGAGGATGAGCCTGGTCGCTGTGTTCTGGATTGCCTGGAGCTTCTTCATGAGTTGGGCTGTTATTCCTATTTAGAGGGAGTTGCCGTAGTCGAGTCTGCTGGTGACGAGAGCCTACATGACCGTGCGTCTGGTGTTGGTTGGGAGCCATCTAAACACCTTACGAAACATATGGAGCTTGAGGAAGCAGGCGGTGGAGGCTGCGCTGACTTGCTTTTTCATGGATATCTGGCTGTCGAGGATGATGCCGAGGTTGTGGCCATGTTCAGTGGGTATCAGGGTTGGGTCCAGAGGTGGGAAAGCACCCTAGATTGCTGAGTGTTGAGATAGTGGCACTGGTAGGGCTGGTACTTTGGGTAATAATGACAGCAACCTGTTTTTATATAGCATTTTATATCGCAATTTTGGTTTTTCTAATCAGTGTAAATACCAGGCAATACTAACAGTCCAGATATGGCATACAGATTCTCATTACACTTGGAACAGAATAGGGCGGGATATTTATGGTAAATACTGTTCCTTTGCAAACTTTTGTTTGCACAGGGAGCTGAATTTAGCCCTTAACTAGTAATACGGGCCATAGCTGGGTACCACCGTCCTCTGAGCAGCACACACCTCTAATCACAGGGAACATACCCAACAACTATCAGGACACTTTAGAGCAGGGATTTCCAAACGTTTACGCAATAAGAGATTCTTACGATCGGTGAGAATCGTCCTTGGCTGCAAATATCATTAGTGTTGTGACAGTGATAATAGCGGACAAGGTTACATTAAGTTCAAGTTCAAGAATTTATATAGTGCACTACTCACCCAGAGGGTCTCAAGGCGCTTGAGGGAGGGAGGGTGCATTACTTATCGAAAAGCCAGGTTTTTAGCTGCTTTCTGAAGGAGAGGTGGTTCTGTGTAAGGCGGAGGTGAGTGGGGAGAGAGTTCCAGGTTTTGGCCGCTAGGTAGGAGAAGGATCTTCCTCCCATGGTGGATCTGTGGATGCGTGGAATTGCGGCGAGGGCTTGATTGGATGATCGTAGTTGGCGGGTGGGTGTGTAGAAGGACAGTCTTGTGTTGAGGCATTTAGGTCCTAGGTCGTAGAGGGCCTTGTGAGCGTGGGTGAGGAGACAGAACGTTATTCTCTTGTTGACGGGGAGCCAGTGGAGTTCTTTCAGGTGACCGGAAATGTGAGCTTGACGAGGGATGTCCAGTATGAGTCTGGCTGAGGCGTTTTGGATGCGTTGGAGTTTTTTCTGTAGTTTGGCAGTGGTTCCGGCGTAAAGGGTATTTCCATAATCCAGTCGGCTGGTGACCAGTGCGTGGGTGACTGTCTTTCTTGTTTCGGCGGGGATCCAACGAAAGATTTTTTTGAGCATGCGTAGGATGTTGAAGCATGAAGATGAGACGGCGTTGACTTGTCTGGTCATCGAGAGGGTGGAGTCCAGGATGAAGCCCAGGTTACGTGCGTGATCTGTAGGTATGGGTGCTGTGATCACCTCAGGTCCTCAGGCACAGATGCAGGTTCTAAAGTAAAGCAGGCTTTATCAATGTGGAATGCCTGTTGGTGCATGATAGATAACAGCAATAGCTGCAAATCCCCCGGTACAAAATTTAATAATATTAGAAATAAGTCTTCCTAGGGTCGCATGATTTATCTCTGAAATAGCTTTAAGTATACTTTCAAAATTCAGCTATTTTTCTCCAAACAATAGCTAATGTGTTGGCAAATAAACACATTCTTGTCTTGTATTTTGGTATACATAAATTAATCAAACCAACCTAAAGTTTCTAATTTAGTAGGTTGGGCTGCACACAAGCGAGCTCCCAGTAGTTCATAAGCTACTCGTTGGTGAAGCCTGCTTTAGATACAACATTGCACACTGGTACCACACAGCACAGATGTCCCATCTAGTTGGTTATTATCACACTCATAACAGTACTCTTCACCACAACACACCATTCACTGTGATGCAACAGAATACATTAAGACAGAACTCCTAACCAGTACTTAACTTGTGAAAGAAAGAGTGATGGTGCCCAGGGCTCTGCTCAGAAGCTGCAGCCAGTGCAATCGAATGTCAGTGAGCTGAATAGCAAGACTGCATAATCCTAAATGCATCTCATGCCTCTTTAATCCCCTACCACACACTGCCTGCCAGGTTCTCTTTCTCTTTCAGGTTCCTGTTTTCTCTTTTTGAGAAGTTTTTTCCGTCTTTCTCTTCCTTCGACTTTCTTTTTTGTCTGTTTTTCCATTTCTTGCTCTGATAAATGTCTGATATTTAAAAATAAGGCCCAAAAATGAGTCCTGGTGGCCCCCACCGGCTCAAATTAAGCACTGCTCTTTACATCCACTGTAGCCAACTTGTATCTTTATTTCGCAATTACACCCAACAGGACTGGTTACCGCCAATGAGCTAACATATGTGACTTCTGGTGGGAAATAAGCTTGCCAACCATTCTAGATGGTGCATCAGTGATACGGTACAGTCCTCCAGGAGGTCTCACCTATAAAACACCAAGAGCACCCCCATCCACACTACTCACAGAACATTTTCACAAGCCAAATGTGACTTCAACCCTCGA
The DNA here is from genome assembly GCF_964263255.1 of Lissotriton vulgaris. Lineage (NCBI taxonomy): Eukaryota > Metazoa > Chordata > Amphibia > Caudata > Salamandridae > Lissotriton > Lissotriton vulgaris. The sequence goes on from NC_141697.1 coordinate 910,308,459, forward strand.
TTGAAACCTCAGAACCATTTGAAAAGTCATCCATGGACTAACAAACGAAAGCTATGTGTTTCCATACCAATGGATGGTGTTTAATTAAGTGGAGGGCCCCAAAGATTTTCTTTGGCACTCACCATCAGTGCCAGCGGATGCTGAAAGTTCCAAGGCTCGAGTCCTGATTCTAATCTGCTGTTGATGGGGAAGGCTCTTAAAACCTGGCTATTTGCCAATCAAGGAATCCATCAGGCACCATATCAGTTCCACGTCATGTCTCTGTCTTCTAACAGCTTACACCACTCTACTCTTCCTGTCTCTTTATCTCACTCTTGAAGGCTCCTTTCCATTCCCATTTCCCCCTTTATCACTATTCCTCTGTCTTTCTCCTCCGCCTTCTTTACCCTTGCTCTGTCTTTCGCTCGGACAAAGTCTAATGATGGACAATAAGCCCCTATCCCCAAAACTGTGTTCCGGTGTCCATCACCTGCACAAATTAAGCACTGCAAGTGGCGGAGTGTGCACCTTGCCAACGTTCATCTCAACGTAATGGTACTTAGTTCACCCAGCAAGAAGGATAGTCCGCCATGCTTGTACTGGAAACAGTGACCTGTACAATGGAGTTCACTGAGCATCCTACCTTGGTAGCGGTGTTTTTTGGGCACTCACGTAAGGGTGAAAGATGAATAAAAGGAGGAGTGTAGGCAGAGCCTGCCTTTAGGATGAGTGAGCTGGGCCAACGCCCGGGGCGTCATCCTTCAGAGGGGGCGCAAGAGCAGCCTCCAGAAAGGCCCCATCCAACGTGGCTCTAAAGAAAAGTGTAGTAAACACTGTCCTGAAGTCTGTTTTCCTTCTTTCTCTTGCCCCCACCTTCCCTCTGCCCCTCCCATGCCCCCATCCCCAACACACTGGGCATTAAAGATGACAAGTGGGAGGGGGCTGACAAATTTAGTTTCTCTATTTGAGCAGAGGCCTGCTCTGGCTGTAGGTGGAAGCCTGAAGGGGAGGCTTGCTTAGGGGTACTACTAAAGTAGTGAGACGCGCTTTGTGGGGGAAGAGGCGACAGAATCAGTCAGACCAAGGTTGCCCTCCCCACCCCCAATGCTTTGATTTGTTTCAGTCATCAATCCCTCTGGCTGAAACCTCAGGCCCAGCAGAACGTCTGTCCCGGGAAATGGGCGCCATTGTGTGCGCGCGCTAGAAGTGAGGCCCGTGAATAGAGCTGGAATTAGCCCGAGGCTTCTGCTCGGCGGTGTGTGCCTGCCATCTGCCCACCTCCCCCAGCCTCTCCTGCTCGAAACCTCTCAGAGGAGCCCCACCTCCACCCTCGACTGCTGCAGGCCTCTTGTGCCCCAGTCCTTACATGGAACCGGTGCTGATGTAAAGCGCTCGGGACGAGTTTGCGCTATATAAAAAAAACAGCAAAGGACTCCGTTGGAGAACTTATCAAGCGCCCAGAGTAAATAATCATTCTAGACTGCAAACCAGGCGCTATCAAATACATCACGCCTGGGGTCCGATCAGGGCTTTTAGAACCCACAGCCTGGGGCAAACAGCTTTCCCCACCCCTGTAACTATGGCCTAGCATAGAAAAGGCCGCCAGCAGCCGGCGCCTGGTGTAGAACAGCCTCCTGCCCCCCAGAGCCTGACACAGAACCGACTACCTCCCCAAGTGCCCAAAGTCCATAAGAGCACAGAACCCAGAGCCTGCCATCAAAACCCAGAGCCAGGGGTAGAACAGGCTCTGTATCCAGGGCCTGGGATAGGAGAGATCTCCCTGCACCCACCACCCTGCTCTGAACAGACCCCAGCACCCATCCGGTGCCTGAGATTGACGAGACCCTCAGGGCGTGGGATGGAACAGACCACCTTCCCACGCTCAGAGCCCAGTACTGAACAGACCCCGCACCCGTCGCCAGGAATAGAAGGAACCCGCAGGAAGATCATACTTGGACAGTACATACCCAAAGCACCTAGAACCTTGCATAGCAACCCCCTCCTCCAGAGCCCAACATAGGACAGCTTTTCAGCCCTCACAAATTACAACTGTTCAGACACACCAACCCCCATAGCCAAGCATACAACAACATAGAGATCCTCTGATAGAACCCCCACCCCCAGAGCGTGGGAACGACCAACCCCCACTTCCCACCCCCAGCAGACAGTACCAGCTGCTAGAGTGTGCTTATTCACGGAGTACCTGCTGGAATGTTATTTCCCTTGTGAGTTCTACCTGTGGCATATTTCCTACGTGATTTCTGGCTACATCACCTGTACAATTTGTTGCGCCTTAGAACCCAGATTTTATGGTTCCACGGCCGCCATCTTGAACTCTGAAGCACATCTACTCTCTTAACATCAGCAATACCTCCCCAACTGCTGTGTGAGGGAAACATGAACAAGACAGATTGCAGGCAAGTTCGCAAGAAAATGAATTTCCAAATATTCTTCAAATTCAGCTTCTGGAGAACATCCATTTGTGCCACACCATCTGTGAACCACCAATTGTGTCTGCTGGTGGCTTGTGAATGGAACTGAAGGATATTGCCAGAGGCCTGCTCCGCTGAAGTTTGGTCCTGACGCCACCATACACTCTGGACTCACTTAGGATGGTTTCCTATCAAACATCTTCACACTTTCGAGAAGAGGGGCTCTTTTCAGTGTAATATCTGACGAAGTCATTTGTAAAAACAGAAAGAGATAGATCTGTCGGGGTTTTCTCTTGCACTCATCACCAAGAACAATGCTGGGCTCCGATACCTGTCCCTTCCTGGTTTATGTTTATGCATGAGTTGAAAAAGTCATATGGAAATACATGGAACTTAACATACATGCTACAAATTTAGTAAGAATTAGGTCTAAGCTTAGGCACTTGACCAGACCCAGGATAAAGTCACCAAATAAAATGAAAGTTTGTTCCATTCTGCAATTGATCTTGCTGCACATTTGTGGGGAGGCTTATGCCCTGGATTTGCTGTTGCAGCTGCTCTATCTCTACAGTGAGTTCCACCAGAGCTCTACCTGCTTCACTCTATTTCTTTAATTATTTCCGAGTGTGTTCTTTCTCTGATGAGTTCTAGCTTCTCCCACAGTTTCTCATGTTATGTTATGCCACGTCATGTAATATTACGTTATGTTATGTGTATTTGGAGTGCATCTCACCCAAGAGGATATCCTGCCACCTAAATTAGAAAGGTGGGTCCCTGGCTTGGACCATTTGGAATAGCCAGGTTTTCAGTTTCTTGAGGAATTCAAGGACTGAGCTAGTGGCTCTGATGTGCGAGGGAAGGTCGTCCCAGGCTTAGTGAGCCTGGTGAGATCTGGCTTCATTGTGGTCCCCTGTGAGTCTCCCAATACTGTGTCATCAGTGAGTTTTGCATGTTCTGCCTGGTTTCCCTTCAAGGTGTGACTAGACTGCGTTACTATGCGAGTTCTATCTGCTCTGCCTGTTTTCCCTGTGATTTTTGGATGTGCTGTGTTTCTTCAGTGCGTTCTAGCTGGACTGTCTGTGTCTCCCCTTGAGTTCGAAAGGACCCGGATGCCCCCAGTTTGGCCTGCACCCCCACACAACCCAAATGAGGAACCAGCAGAAGGTACAGAGAGAAATTTGGTTTTGGTGGAGCAGATATTATTGCAGTAAGGTAAGAAACAGGCTCAAAATTGTCAAACCATACTTGTATAAAAAAACAGTCATAAAAATTCAGTGACAAAGGCACATGAGAAATGAAAACATCACACGAAATAACATTGGATTGTGTGAAGCACCATCAACACCAGGGCCATTCCGCAATATCGAACGCCATCGGACCACACAGGTGCAACCACCTGCATCCGTGAACGTTGGTCCTGTGTCACTGTACTCTTGTCTGCATTATGGGCACCGCCCCCAAACACCAGCTCCCCAAGGGGCTGCGAGGAGGTGGGCAGGAGCAGTGCCCACCCCGATGGTCTGCGCACCCTAGCCCCCAAGCTGGTGTGTACATCCTCTGGTTGACTCAGGACTGCTGGACCTTACCACTTAGTGCTGTCCTGGGAAGTCTGCTTTGGAGGACCCCCCTGCAAATTAGGGGTGACTTTAGGATTCTAGCTCCCCAAGCCTAAATATAGGGTCAGGTGGGAGGGAAAATTGCTGCCGGTCCGCACGCCGCTGCCGCAATGGCCAGGTCCAAAAATAAACCAAGGCCAATGGGCAGGCAATCTTTATATCCCATGTCCACCGCGGCAGCAGTGGCCAGGTCCAAAAAGAAACCAAGGCCAATGGCCAGGCAATCTTTATACCCCATGTCCACCGTGGCAGCAGTGGCCAGATCCAAAAAGAAACCAAGGCCAATGGCCAGGCAATCTTTATACCCCATGTCACGGGCGGCAGCAGTGTCCAGATCCAAAAAGAAACCAAGGCCAATGGCCAGGCAATCTTTATACCCCATGTCCACCGCGGCAGCAGTGGCCAGATCCAAAAAGAAACCAAGGCAATGGCCAGGCAATCTTTATACCCCATGTCCAGGGCGGCAGCAGTGGCCAGATCCAAAAAGAAACCAAGGTCAATGGCCAGGCAATCTTTATACCCCATGTCCACCGCGGCAGCAGTGGCCAGATCCAAAAAGAAATCAAGGCCAATGGCCAGGCAATCTTTATACCCCATGCCCACGGCGGCAGCAGTGGCCAGATCCAAAAAGAAACCAAGGCCAATGGCCAGGCAATCTTTATACCCCATGCCCACGGCGGCAGCAGGCAGAAGTGACGCGACACTCCTTCGACACAGTGCACTTCATGCTGCCTCACCCCACATCTCGCGAGGTGTAGCGACAGGAAACCGCCCCTGGCCTTAAACTGCCCTTGCCCAGAACATGGGGGCTCTGTCCAATGACACCGTCTTTCCCTAAGAATGTTGGGCTCACTGCATCCACGGTGGTACGAAGATGGCCTGTTTCCCCTTTTAACTCTAGATGCACTGATTTTCCAGTGAGTTCCAGGTGCTCTGTTTCCTTTGTGAATTCTAGACGTGCAGCTTGTGTCTCCATTGTGCTGCCCTGGTGATTTCTAACAGCATCGATTCTGCGTTGATGCCTGGCTATACATGTGCCAGCACTGTATTGCCCCACCCAGTGAGTTCCACCTGCACTGTATACCATCTGCACTCACTGTATTTCCCCTCGAGTTCCACCTGCAGTGTATTGCCTGCCCCCTTGAGTTCCACCTGCTCTGTATTCCATCTGCACTGTATTACCCCACCCAGTGAGTTCCATCTGCACTGTATACCATCTGCACTGTATTGCCCCTTGGGTTCCACCTGCAGTGTATTGCCTGCTCCCTTGAGTTCCACCTCCTCTGTTTCTCAGGTGGATTTTGTCTGCGCCCTCTCTGCAGCTCGGCTGTGTTTCTCCGGTGATTTGTTGCTGTCATGTAGCTCTCCAGTGAAGCCCTGCCTCACTGTCCATCTCATCCATGCTGCTCGCGGGGTCGTGACCCCGGGTGCATGGGACAGCCTGTCCTACACAACAGGAGGAGGACTCGCCCTTTCAGACATTATTGATGTGAACAGAAGTTTGGTTAAGTTCCTCGTCTGCGGGTGCGGGGGACAGTGCTTTCCCTTTCAGAGAGGGGGCATTGAAGTGCTGCTGCCTGCCTGATGTTTAGGGCCCGACACATGGTCTGTGTGGGGGGTGGGCCGGCGGGAGCTCTGCAAACTGTTGCTCCCTCTGGCCTGTATTGTGATTCTAATGAAGGGACGCGTGCCTCAGCTGGGCTCCCGCCTTCATTACCCTAACCTGCTGGTGCAGGGGCCCCGCACAAAGAGCCGGGGAGCAGACAGGGCCGGCTTCCATGACGGCTCCCACAGTCACACCGAGAGGTGGTCCCCCGATACGAGCCCCGAAGGCCTCCCATATGGAGGCCGCAGCGAGGCTCGCCCCTCATCTCTAGCTGAGGGACGGGGGCACTGCTGGCTGGCCTCTTCTCAGACTACAGCAAGGCTCGCCACTCGTCCTTAAGCAGAGTGTGTGTGGGGGGTGGGTGGGGCTGGGACTGCAGGCCCCTCCCCAGGAACGTACAGCGAGGCTGAAGACCTACCACTCATCTCTAGGGGGAATGTCTCTGTATTCTTTCCCGCCAGAAGAATACAGAAAGGCTCACCCCTCATTCTAGCAAGGGGCATTACAGCCCCCCGCCAGGAGAATGGAAGGTCCGCTCCTAGTTTCTAGCAGGGAGGGAGGGGGCCTCGCTCCCACCCCCTCACCAGGAGAATCCAACAGGCTCACCGCTAATCTGTAGAGGTCGGTGTGGTAGAGGTCTCTCTCTCCAGGAAAATACAGCTAGGCTCACCCTAATTTTGTATGAGGTGAGGAAGAAATACATACCTCTCCTCATCTCCAGATGGGAAGATATGGGGTTTCCGCAGGGCCCCCCTAGCAGTGCTTTAAACGGGCCGGTATTTATTTATTTTAAAAGTTTTATATCGCTCTAGTTTGACCCGTAGGTATCAGAGCGCTTTACATACACCCTGTAAAAAACACAGACGGAAATAAGGAAGTAAGGAAGCAAACCAGGTATAAAAAAAATACAGCATGAACAATAAGGTGGTTAGCACAGTACGGTCACCAACTATCCTTGAATGTCAAGAGAGAGGAGTAAACTCAGATATTGAAGTCTAGGTTAGTTGCCGGTACTGTCCGGTACTGAGTACCAGCACTTTTAAAAATTATTTTGAGAGGGAGAGTATCAGCACTTCTCAAGAGTGACGTAATACTTTTAATTGGAGGGTACCGACACTTCTCATAAACAAACAGGTACTCTGATACAGAGTGCCTGCACTTCAATTATCCATTTAAAGCACTGCCCCCAAAGAGAATACAGCAAAGTCCATGCTCATCTCTAGAGGAGTCGGGGTGGGGGCTGAAGGTCTCTCCCCAGGAAGCTACCGCAAGGCTCGCCCCTCATTTCTATCGAGAACTGGAAACACTGCAGGCCTCGCTTCAGGAACACCAATGTTTACCCCCTTCTCTACCTCAGAGTTCTTCAACAAGATAAAACCCCCAACAACCTGGGAAAGCCCGCTTGCTTTGTTTTTATTAGTAATAGAACTCCAATGAGCACTGTAAGAACGACCAGTTCCGGTGACATCTTTATTGACGTCTTATGTCCAAAAACTTACGTCAAACAAGGCACCTTTCAGGTATAAATATTACCAACGTTGCCTTAGGCAGATGCGATGGTGTGGTGAATACAGGAGCAGAACAGCTGTCCCTTGCAGAGCCCAGCAGATGCGAGAAGCCCACGGACGCGGCCCCTCCTCCTCCTTGACGCGCTGAGAAAGACGCTGTCTTTTCTCCTGCCGAGAAAATCCAGCTCCGGCGTTTCCAGCCTACCCTTGCGGGTGACTGGAATATCGAGTCCTGAAAGGAGATAACAGCCCTCCAACATTCTATCCCAGAGGTATGGTGTTGACTAAACCCTTAGAGAGAATTCTTGAAGCAAAACCTTGGCAAAACCAACTTAACTAAACTGCTACTTACTTACTCCCTCCCAAGTATTAGGCTTAGGTCAGGTACACTGGGGTAGGCGTAGTTAGAAGCACCAGTTGAGTACGTTAGTCAAATGTATATATGAATGTATATATTTTATTCATTTTAACCATTGTATGGCTAAGAAACCATATCAATGCTTTTACAGTATTATTTCGCAATCCTCCTTTTACTGTACGCACTTTTTATAATAACAAGTCTTGCAATTGTGGCAATTCATTTCTCTTGTACGAGAAGAAAGACTGTTCAATAAATAATACCTTTTATTGAAAACGCCCGTCTCTATATTCTATGCATCTTGGTGAAAGTAATCTGCACAACTGACTGAGTGAAATAGCTGTCTATTGTTTCACACGACTCTAGAGATTGACTCTTATTCTAAGGAGCAAAGTTGTCATGTTTATAGGGTTGTTGGAAATCTGAATCCCTTCTTGTCTGTACCAGGGAAGCTGATCACTTCCTCTTCAGTCAAGAAAGTTTCCAGTGACCTCTGAGCTAGTTGGTACAAACCCAATTAAGTTTAGCATAGTCAGTAGAGACCTGGAAGACCGCACTTCTACGTCTACACTGCTGTTTATGTTATTCCAATGCACAGGGCCTATAGGGAAAATAGGAACTACACTACATGGCGCCCAACATTTGGTAAGGCGATAAAACTAACGCAAGACGTTAGAGTAACTCAGACGTGCTTTTTCACACAGACCCTTTCTACCGTAAATACTCCAATAGACGTCTGGAGTGGGTGAAAGGTTAAAATCCGCCCGAACTTAGTAGGAAGAGATTCCTATGTAAAGCTCTGGTTTATTCAAAGTTGAAGTATACTGTGTTCCAAAATATTGTGCACCTAATCTTTGTCTCCTTGGAGACCAGCTCTGAAAAACTTTCATTTATACAATGTCAGTACTAGACAACAGGACCGCTGAAGCCGCAGTAGATGCGTATCAACGGGACGCCGGTGTTAATGAACCGGGTGCGATAATCATCCCGGTCAACATAAGAAAAACTATAACGTTAAAACTTATAGAAAATGGACTGACCACACAAGGTGGCACAGTCGTCTTTGTGATAGAGGCACACGAATATCGGAAGACAGAGGTATTCTATTCATGGATTAAATTTCCAGCGGTAAACGCTGCAACAAACGAGTTCCACTATTATAAAATAGGGGAACCACCGGATGAGTACGCTCCTTTCGAGGAGATTGAAATCCCATTAAAATACCAAGAGCATCTGCTCTGGTTTAAAGGCGCCCTAAAACACAATGATCATATTACCAGGCTCGGTCCACTAGGTAGACCAGGAGCAACGTGGCCGGTTCTAGCCAGCTACACACCACATCCGGACATTGATAAAATGTCTAGAGAAGAACTTTTAGCACCGCTAAAAACATTAATTAAAATACATAGACAGTTAGTCCAATATGTAATGCGGACTGCAACAGTCCAAACAGCTGTTAATGTTCCACAGCTGACCCCTCATCAGGGGAACACAAATAAAATTACACCACAGAACATACAATCATGTCTTGGTAAAACACCCATAAAACGGGAACAAATTCCTTTCTGGTTAGTGCAGAAAATTACTCAAATAGAGGCAGTATTTCCGAATACTACCCCTATTGAGAAACACAGAATTCTGACCATCTGCCTTCCAATGGGGGTCGCACCACACGTGGAGGACTGTGACACTTGGGGTACAGTCTTTGCTTCCATTTACACAAAAACACATGGTGTTCCGTCAATGGCGGTAATACCAGATGTGCTGAAACAGATTCAGAATGAATACGGTCCAGAACCTGCTTTAACTCTTGGTATGAAATTACTGAAAGACTTCAAGCAGGTCTCGGCTATATTATTAGCCAACATAAAAGGAGAAGCAGCATCTGTGGCGATCCGCCAGAAGTTGAAGGAAACAGATATAACTGATCAACCAATTGAGCTTGCCAGAATTATAGAAAAATGTTATGAAGAATTAGGTAGAGACAGCTTGGGTGGGAAACCAGTAAAACCCCAACTACTCGAAAATCCTGAAAAATTATTTATTAAAAATAATTCAAACACTCCTAAAAAGAGCTGGGATGGAAATAAACAATCCACTCCCAAGGGAAAAGTTTTCCAGTCCAGAGGAAGGTCTCCTCGACAGAGGGAAAGAACTCCGACTCGAGAACACCAGTCTCCCCAGAGGGAGCCCTCTGAGAAAAGATATAACCTTAGAAATAGGGATAACTTGAAGAAGCCTGATAGATATCAAAGTATTGATACACGTCCCTCTCGATCTTTTTCGCAGAAATCGGAAAGAAGAGGACGGTCAGACCCAGGAGAGCACACCAAGTCCAAAGACAAGGAACCTGCTCAAAGTAAAAAATTGCAATTTCCAAAGAAGAAGGTAGCCAGTATTAGAGTAATCGAACATGCCGAGGATACTGAGGACACAGCTGAAAAACGGGGAGTGGGCACAGACAATGTTAGACAGTGCAGCAGAAATCACCATAGCTCGCAAGATCCTGATGAGTCATCTGGAGACAGTGGACACGAATGAATACATTCAAGTAGAAACTGCCGACACCAGAGTTAGCGAGCCTCATATGATATACGAAATAACACTGCGTATAGAGGGAGATAAGACCAGGAAAATAAGGGGTCTATTTTGGGATAAACTCTCAAAAGGCTATGACATCCTGTTAGCTGAAAAAGATTGGCCCCTGGAGTTTGTCAGGGAGTGCCCTCGTGGCGAAGAAATGATTATGCCTGCCTTCTCGAATCACATTCCGATTCACACTAAATATATATATGCAAGGAAATGGGCAGTGGCCCAGGCACCAGCATTATATAAAAATCATGTAGGATGGGATGAGGACTCTCCTCCTCACAAAATCCAGTTAAAAAGTCAACCGACTGCACAAAGGCAGTATCCAATTAAGCAAGAAGCTAAAAAACAGGTCAGGGAGATTTTAGATCAACTTGAATACCAGGGGGTGATTGAAACATGCACCTCTCAAATGAACAATCCTTTGTTTCCTGTCTCCAAACCGGAAGATTCATATCGTCTAGTTTTGGACTACAGACACCTAAACTCATGTTGCAAAACATTTGCAGTACAAAATTCGCATAGTGCTGCACTAATGAATAACATAGTTCGTAAAAAATATAAAACAACATTAGACATATCTAATGGTTTCTTTTGTCAAAATATTGCACCAGAAAGCAGATACTTGACCGCTTTCTCAGTAATGGGGTCACAGAAAAATTTCTGTAGGCTCCCACAGGGATTCAAGAACAGCCCAGGACTATTCTCAGCCAGAGTAACAGAGTTACTACAAATATATGATGATGAGGCATTATCTTACGTCGATGACATCTATCTAACAGACGACGACTTGGAGACTCACTTGAAAAGGGTGAACACCATAATACTTGGGTTCGCAGCAGAGGGTTACAAATTCAACTTTAAAAAGTCTCGAATTGCCCATCTGACAGTATTATTTTTAGGATACGAATTATCAAGTGAAGGAAAAAGCCTAGCGGACAACTTCTTAGAGAAGTGCGCTGTACTCCAAGCACCAAAAACGCTGAAGAACTTTCAATCGATTCTAGGTTTCCTGAATTTCAGAAGAACTTACATTCTAAATTATGCGGAGAGGGTTAAACCTCTCTACGAACTAATTAAACCTAATTTTAAACCAATCAACTGGACTCAAAAACACACAGAAATTTTGAGATCACTGCAAACAGACATGTTAGCAAAAACAAAATTAGATACACGTGACAATGCACGAAACCTTGTAATCCGAGTCATCCCAGGAAGATGCGGATTCACGTACCTGACCTCTAATGAGGGAGAAACGGTACCAATTGCTTACAAATCACATTTGTACACAAAAGCAGAAATAAAATTCAGTTCAACGGAAAAAATTCTACCTGTGGTTCAGACTGCTGTAGCAAAAGAAAGGGCCCTAGCACAAGGTAAACGAATAATAATCGTTACACCTATACCTTCTTTAGAAGCGGTAACTAAAGCGAGCATTCCTAATGCTAAAGCTTTGCATCCAAGATGGATCCAATGGGTTAATTCTCTTGCTGCAACAGACGTGGTGTACGAATTTGATCCAAACTTAAAAACACACGAATTTTTACAATATGAATATGAATGTCCTCTTCCAATTGAAATCCTGCCTCTAGAAGAATACGGAAGTATCATATATACTGACGGATCAGCACAACCCACAGTTGGGGGTAAACAAGCTTACAGTGCTGCGCGCCCGATTGTTAAAGGTCGTTGGCACAAAGGAAAATTTAGACCAATGGTCACTAAAACACAATCTCTAGGAGATTGTTCAGCTCAACGAGCCGAATTAGTAGCATTTAAGATGGCGCTAGAAAATACCGATCGCGAATTCTCCACACTCATAGTGTGCGATTCATATTATTGCGTACAATCTTATAATGAATATTTGCAGAATTGGGTGGAAAATGGGTTCAAAGATGCAAAAGGTGGCACAATCAAGCATAAAATGCTTTGGGAACAAGTAGTTCTCTTACAGAAGGAACTACAAAAGACTCACGTGATACACACTCTGAGTCATCAACGTGATGGCGTTCACGTTGCAGGGAATTCATTGGCTGATGAAGCCGCGAAGGCAGCTGTGCAAACGGCTTCCGTAGCTGCGATTACTCGGTCACAAACAAAAATAGACAGCGACATTCTACAAGCTGTCAATGCGTCAGTAAAAAATGATAGTAAGACACTCCCAAAAGGCTTTCCAGAAAAGTACTTATATTTAACAGATACGAATAATGTTCCTTTTGCTCGAATCCCTGGAGTGGGGGATAGAGTAATTCCAAACATGGAACACAGATTAGGACTAATTACAGCGGCACATGAAGGGCTTGCTTCTGCACACGCTGGCGTTTCCGCAACCATATCACTATTAAAACAGAGATATTGGTGGCCTCGCATGAGAATACAAACTAAGAAATACGTATTAGAATGCGAAATATGCCAAAGAATGAAAGTATCAACAGTAAAACGACCAGCGCAGACACCCCTTCTAATCTCAGATAAACCATTAGCATGTGTTTACCTGGACCACTGTGGTCCCCTACAAAGGGACGGCAACTATAAATATATCATGGTCGCAGTGGATTCCTGTACGAGATTCATATGGATGTGGCCCCAGCGCTCGGCTGACGCCAAAACTGTTATAAAAGATCTGCGAGTCTTTATCGGCACATACGCAATCGCCATGTTCCATTCTGACCAGGGTCCTGCTTTCAGCTCTCAAGCTTATAAGGAGGCCATGGCCAGCATGGGCGTTGGGTTGCGATACTCTTGTCCATCACACCCTGAGGGGAACAGTGTAGTGGAAAGAAAAAACCGGGACATAAAGCAATCTATAACAGCGAAGGTATTAGGTTCGGGTGATGGGTGGGTCAAACATTTAATAAGTGTCCAACTTAATCTAAACAACTTGCCAAGAAATTCTCTAAAAGGTTTCAGCCCGTATGAACTATTGTTCGGAACTAGAATGCATGTTCAAGACCTCGATAGTCAGGCTTCAGTGGTAAAAGATAAGAATAAAGACTTTGACATCAAAGATCGTTTGGCTGTTTTACAGGACTTGAATAAACCAAGAAAATCCTTAAGCAACATAAAAATAAAGCAACAGCCAACTACCACTGAAGAGGCACCACCAGCCCCAGCAAGACCTGTCTGGATTCCAAAGATTGGGGATCTAGTCAGAGAAAAAATAGCGGTGAAGAAGGAATTTGGGCCTTCTTACAGAAAAGCAGTACCTGTCTTGGCAATCAACGGAACAAGATCAGTAGTACTACCGCCTCTTGCTGGTAAAAAGGAGAACCGAGTTGTATCAATCGACCTGGTAAATCTACGGGCTCCCGAGAAGAGCAGGTGCCACTGTCTTACTGAACACCTTACACTGGTTACCAATTGCTAAGAGAATTCTTTTCAAAAGTCTGACTTTTGCCTTCAAAGCTCAACAAGGCACTGGCCCTAAGTACATCAGGAAACGTCTTTCCCGTTATGTACCTAGCAGGCCTCTGAGATCATCTTATTTATCCAAGATGACAGTCCCGACTATCAGGCGGGCAAGGTTGGGAGGTCGATCATTCCGCTATCTAGCCCCAAAGGCTTGGAATGAACTACCACTCTTCCTCAGACAGGCTCCCAGTCTCCTTGCTTTTAGAAAAGATCTGAAAACGTGGCTTTTTACTAAATAATTTCTTTCCCTTCTTATCTGCCTGCATTTTAGTTGTTATGTTGTTGTCTGACTTGCCGATATTCTTCGTCAAAGCGCCGGGATGCTCCCTGGAGTAGCCGTGCGCTATAGAAGAAATAAACTAACATAACATAACATAACAAAACCACAATCATGTGGCCTATAATCAACAGTAGACCAAGTGGACTCCCAAGAAATAACAGAATACCCAAATTTGCAACAATCCAAGAGGTTCAAACTGAAAGACTAATCACATTTGATAAACCTGCAGTGCACAGAGAGGGACTAAGCAATAATGCCATGGAACTCGTGCCTCTTGAAACACAGATTGAAACAGTTCGTCGTGAAACACCAGTCTACAATGATGTGGTATCAGAATGTGCTACCAAAAGACAAATTGAGAAAACAATTCCAACAATTGACAGAACTACCTCTGGCTACTTCATCAACTTCGATACCTTTTCGGAAGATCAAAGCGACCCTGAAGTGAGACCAGAAACAAAGACATTTAAAGAAAAAACAACAGAACTCTTTCATCAACTCACGGAAACTTACCTTATTTCTCCATGGTTAGAGTTTTGGTTTGGGCTAGGTGTACTTTTCCTCCTGCATTGGCTCATCATGATACTTTGTTTGGGAAAATTCATTGAAAGGAAATATAGTTCAATGGACACAGCAAGTCAGAACATCAACTTAGTTCTAAAACCACACAAATCATCCCACGTGAAGAAAAGAGGACTATCATCAGTAAATGTCACAGCCATTCCAATACCCGGCGGGGTAGTATGGGACAAGACTGACTATGAAGTATATGGCCCGGTCGAAATCCTGAAATATCCTCACCAGTTCAAGGTTTCATTAAGTGACTTTGTAAAACCAAGTAAATTTTCTGATGATTGGGATTTTGAAAGTATAAATAATATGATGTCTGATTTAGTGTTGTCAGAAAGATTTACAGAACATGATTATTTACAAGGTTCGTCCAATTATGAACAGATGTACTGCTTCACACATTATGGTGACCATTACTTACATAAATCTGCACAACCTAGAAATGTTTTAAAGTATAACCAATGGGAACATTGTGCAACTCCTCCTAAAAGCAGTTCGAAAACATTCTATGAGAAATTCCAGTACTTCTCAGGGTTTAATACAAGTAATGCAGAAATGTTTTATTATAAATTGTTAGATAAAACAGGATTGAAAACTATGCTGACAAACACTAAATTGATATATTCAGAAGCATTTTATGAAAAAATGATGACATTTGGTTTTGATTTTTGGAAAAATAACATTGAAACAAAAACCATCTGGGGTACAAAAGAATGGCAGGTACAAGGCATAGAAGCATTATTTCGAGCCTGCATGATCCCAGAACAAATAATGTTCTTAAATGACACAATTCACCAAACAACCTGTCTTGGCCTAGCTAAGATTAAAGACCTTAACAAACCGTCTATTCCAAAGCCAATACCTGATAATGTAACCACGGATATTGAAATAGACGTATCTCAAATTTTACATTTAAACAGAACACATCCTGATTGAAAAAAGTGGTTATTCTGGCCTGCTGACACGAATAACTGTCAAGATAGATTCCTGAACAAAACACAGGGGTTAACAATGATCAGACCAGACCCTAGATACTCCCAGAGACAACATCCAGGGATAGTAACAACATACAGTGTAGGGAAGCTGTGCCTTGAATGGCTAGAAACATCCACACTGGCAGAAATTAAGCAACACTTATCTTTACTTAAAGATGGTGCTGACTTGCGTGATTTCATTATGGGACCACGCAAACAGCGCCAAAAGCGCTTCATAGCGGCCAGCATCTATGCGGCATACAACGAGGCTTGGAAAGTAACTCAAATTGAAACAGCTGAAAAAATACGAGAAATTGATCGTATTAATTTGGAAAAAACACTTTCTGTTGTGGACAATGGGTTAATGACTCTGTCCTCCAGAATATATTCACTGGACAGTATTGTATCATCTGCCATCGATATAATAGATAAAGACTTGCTAATGTTACAGCATGGCCAGTCACAATTACGTTCTATTGTACAGCTAGGCTGGACGCTGAAAAATCTTCGCTCAGGCTATGTGCCATGGCGTTTAATCAACACAACGTCATTATTTTCCATCTTTAACCTTACTGATAAACAAATCAGCTTGGCACAGAAAGGAGCAGACTATACAATCCTGAGCATCGAAAAACTTGAGAGATTACCATTGACAATGTCAGAAAGACCTGTCATTGAATGGATAATACACAGGATTATCACAATTCCGATAACAACTTTCCAATTTAAAAAGTGCCTTGAATTTATACCGACTGGCCAGTATGAACGATTGGGTATAGGGTACATTAAGTCAGCATGGAAATTACCATATACACACACGTGCTATAGTGACAACAACAAAAATGTATTTCTTAGTGGTGAAAATTGCAAACATTCACTAAGCGATATACTTTTGTGTCAGGGTATTAATTTACACAGGGCCTGTGAAGGAACTTCAAACAACCTTTCATGCCACCAACATGTCACACCTGCAACGCAGATAGAGCCTTTCTTTAAGCAACTCTCAAACGGGAGTTACATTCTAATAACGGATCACAGCTGTTGTGGCCTCATGCCAGGGAAAGCATATCTCGTAAGCGTAACTTCCATGGTCACTTGCTGTATGCAAGCATTGTTTCCAAACGGCCCTGGAGACTCCGAGACTCCCATTTGGCCTTGTTAGATTGTCTCTTCTATACGAATTGATACTTTAAGCAGAATGAAGTCTGTGCTTTTACAGACAACAGTGCCCATCACGTCATCAAAAGAGACGTATGATCTTCAAGTTGCAAGGACAGCTTCGGAGATACATGACCTTTTATCAACAAATTGCCCCGTGCATTTCACAGAAATGCTTAGCCAAATTCTAAATATGTCAAGTGCCGTAGGCATCCCAGGCGTATTTAAGACCATTTTTTCGGGACTGTTAACACCATTCAAAGCAATCCTAGGAATTATTCCTAATTTTGTCCATTCAGTCTTTGGCGGCATACCCCTAACTTTGGGACTTGTAGCAGGCATTTTATTTTTGACCCTCCTGCTCCGATATGGCAAGCCAAAACACAGACATGACTCCAGCAAGGATGGAAGAAACTATCCTAGCAGTACGATACCGGGACCGCATAACTAGAGTCCTTGGATTGGCCAGGCTGAGAGATCTGAACATGACCTGGTTTCTTTCATTCAGACCTATATGGCAGACCTGCATCTTACCTGTGCTTCGATGTATGCTATGCGGAGAAGAATGCGTGTTGGACACCTGTCTTGCACATCCATCAGCAGTACCGATGGATATCGATACTTTGCTAAGTCCTGTAACGGCTCACGCATTGTGTTGTCCCCAGCGGCTACCAATCCTGATGACGGCATTCGTTGAGACTCCTGTGCTACGACTAGATGGTGACAGTGGAGCGAGAAATAAAAGCAACATCACCCAGGTACGACCTTCTGTGAGCTTTGCTGATCCAGACATCGATGATAGCAATCATTCTCACACCTGCCAAGTTACAGCATTATCGAACTTGGTCGAACTGTCACCTGATTTTGTAGACCAATTCTTTGAGAGCCTGTCTGATATGATGTTCTCCCCTGAACAGAAACAATGATTTTTGAATAACATTCCGACACACAGCGTTCCCGTGAACTCTGAATTCGGCCTTCAGTTTTGATCAACAAAAACTACTAGAACTCTATTCCCCCATTCACCATGAAAGGATTTTTTTGGGGGGAATTGAACACTTTTTCAAAATATTTACCTTTTTTTTGGCACGAAAACCTTTGCTTAAAGTAGAACTATTCATAAAGAACAGAACTTCTATTTTTAGGTACATCTAGAGACATAATAACTTTAGCTCAGCCTCTAGCAACATGTTACAGCAAATGCATTTATATGTGATGGAATATTCTCGCCCTTCTTTTCTGTATAAAGAGATATTTCATGTGTAATTCTTTATTTTTCGCAAAATCGTTCAACTGTTTACATATGCTATAAATTTTGAATGATTTCTATGCTTAAAGACGTACAGTACCTATATTTTCATGTATTTCAAATACACCATTTCAAATGCAAATATATATTTTGGGGTGGGTAATGTTACACACGCATCTTATTGCTTAAGTTTTTAGTAATTTGATGGACATAAATTCGTGGAGTGGGTGTCGTGTTCTAATCTAGGACCCCGATCAATATTGTGACCTTATGCCCCTATACGGCTATAATCCATCCATTCCCCTATAATGGCATAAACGATCAAGAGCCATATTTCAGAAACTCGTCTCTGGCCTAAAACGATCAGAGCCATATTTCAGAATCTCGCCTCTGCAGCTCATTACAGTAGATGACACAGCAGAAGCCACTATCTTAGATTCCTAGATTACACTCCGAGTTCTTCAACAAGATAAAACCCCCAACAACCTGGGAAAGCCCCGCTTGCTTGTTTTTATTAGTAATAGAACTCTAATGAGCACTGTAAGAACGACCAGTTCCGGTGACATCTTTATTGACATCTTATGTCCAAAAACCTACGTCAAACAAGGCACCTTTCAGGTATAAATATTACCAACGTTGCCTTAGGCAGATGCGATGGTGTGGTGAATACAGGAGCAGAACAGCTGTCCCTTGCAGAGCCCAGCAGATGCGAGAAGCCCACGGACGCTGCCCCTCCTCCTCCTTGACGCACTGAGAAAGACGCTGTCTTTTCTCCTGCCGAGAAAATCCAGCTCCGACGTTTCCAGCCTACCCTTGCGGGTGACTGGAATATCGATTCCTGAAAGGAGATACCAGCCCTCCAACATTCTATCCCAGAGGTAAGGTGTTGACTAAACCCTTAGAGAGAATTCTTGAAGCAAAACCTTGGCAAAACCAACTTAACTAAACTGCTACTTACTTACTCCCTCCCAAGTATTAGGCTTAGGTCAGGTACACTGGGGTAGGCGTAGTTAGAAGCACCAGTTGAGTACGTTAGTCAAATGTATATATGAATGTATATATTTTATTCATTTTAACCATTGTATGGCTAAGAAACCATATCAATGCTTTTACAGTATTATTTCGCAATCCTCCTTTTACTGTACGCACTTTTTATATTAACAAGTCTTGCAATTGTGGCAATTCATTTCTCTTGTACGAGAAGAAAGACTGTTCAATAAATAATACCTTTTATTGAAAACGCCCGTCTCTCTATTCTCTGCATCTTGGTGAAAGTAATCTGCACAACTGACTGAGTGAAATAGCTGTCTATTGTTTCACACGACTCTAGAGATTGACTCTTATTCTAAGGAGCAAAGTTGTCATGTTTATGCGGTTGTTGGAAAACTGAATCCCTTCTTGTCTGTACCAGGGAAGCTGATCACTTCCTCTTCAGTCAAGAAAGTTTCCAGTGACCTCTGAGCTAGTTGGTACAAACCCAATTAAGTTTAGCATAGTCAGTAGAGACCTGGAAGACCGCACTTCTACGTCTACACTGCTGTTTATGTTATTCCAATGCGCAGGGCCTATAGGGAAAATAGGAACTACACTACGCTACTTGCAAGGTCATGATTGTTCCCAACTAGTTACCAGGTCACCCCTTTACCGGAGTGACCTTGCGCATGAGGCCCTTGTCCCCACTTCATGACGTGGGTTCCCCCCACGCCCTTTCCTCACACCTCCCAGGGGTTGGCCCAAGCAGCCTACCGGAAGCGGGACTTCCTACCCCGTGCCCTTCAGTTTACCGGCCATAAGCCCCCCCTGGAGTGGGATGAGGGCCCACTGTCCCCCCCAGGCATCCCCGTTAAATAGTGGGATGCCTACTAACTGAAGTAATTATTTTCTAGCAACCATGACTTTACCGCCACGGGCCAGCATAGTTGACTGACTATCTGGCCCTCCCCATCCTCTACCTAGGGTTCCCAGAGTAATGCCCTGTGCCCCCCGCTACCATCCAGGCTAATATATTCTCTAAGAATATCTCAGTCCCTAGTTTAGAAAGGTGGACCCCGTCCTGCAGATAGCAGTGCTTACCCCGGATGCACCCATGCAGGATTGTCTCTAGTTTAGGGGTCCTGAAGAGTCGACTAACCCTGTTGTTGATCCTCTTTACCAAGTGATTCAACGCCCAGACAGATTCACCCCCCACCATTGGAGTCTCGGGATCATATGAGACCATACTAATGATGCTAGGGCCGTGGTTCCCAAACTGTGCGCCGCGGCGCCCTGGTGCGCCGTGAAGGGAAGCCAGGGGCGCTGCGCACGATGTGGGAAAGGAAGTGTTTAAGTTGCACTAAATGTGTCACTTTCGCCCCCCGCCTCCGTGATGAATAGGTTGCTCTGCCCCTAGTCTCAGCCTTTCTGAAGCAGAGCATCACGGCGGCAGGGGGTGCACAAACAGCGCACACAGGACTCGGCTACAGACATAGCTGTGAGGCCCACCTGCCAATGAAGATCTAGGCACTTCTTACTCAAAGGCAAAAGATGATGCCCATAATCCCGCATTTTGGCGCCTGGCAGTTCTAACCATTAAAAAAGACAATCAACTCTTTCAGCTGCTGATGAGCTGTGAAAGAGATGCTGGTCAGTGGCAGAAGGGAAGGAGTTGCATCACAGGAGGGGGTCATGCTATTTGTGAAGTCATGAGCACCTTTGGTTATTTAGATGCAAATAGCATTGAAAGAGTAAATGAAACTATTTTTTTCATTTTTTCCCCCTCAATTTTTATATAGAGCAAACACAACCCAAACATATTGGAGTGCTTTACATGAGCACCAATGACATTTCATAAGGACATGTTCCTTTTTAGATAAGGAGAGATTAAGTTATTTGCCCAGGATCACAGGATGTTGAGCCAAAACCAGAATCAAACCTGATTCCTCAGTTCCAAAGTCGGTAGCTCTGACCTCAAGCTCCCTCTTCTCCCCTCCTCTGCCCATGCTCAGGACCTGTCCAGGGAGTACACTCTTAATATCTATGTCATACATCTGTGGTTCCCAAAGTGTGCGCCGTGAAGGGAAGCCAGGGGCGCCGCGCCGCTGTGCAGGATGTGGCTCTGAAAAAAATATCTAATTATCCTCAAAATGTAGTGAAACTGCGAGCTGCCAATTTTGGAGCTGGGGAACCGGTTCGACCCTCGGTGTCAGCTCAGAATCCTGTGTCATTCTGGGCAAATCACTTAATCTCCCAGCGCCTACAAAAACAGAATACATTAATGTATCCTTGTGTAACGTGACTGGTGCTCTTTGAGTCGAGTTTGCGCTATATAAATCAACACCAAAAAAATAAATAAATAAATCCAGCCAACCAAAACACAGAAAAAGGGTAAAACTTTTCAAATGTCAAATGACATTCATGAACGTTCCTATTATGACGGCTTTTTCAAATTCATGTGCAACGTTGTACCAAGTCCATTATCAGGCAGAAAAATCACATTATTGATGAGATATGTTTTGGATTCTTTAAATGGTGGAATCATTTAATGATTGGGAGAGAGAGAGGGTGTTCGTGCGCTGCTTAATAAACCTGTGGCGGTATCCCAGTGTTCTCTCTGGGAGCACAGATACGCATAAAATAACTGTCTTTAACCTCCATTGGGTGGGTGGGTGCAGGGTCAGGGTCCTGGTGGAGAGCATTGGGTGGGTGGGTGCAGGGTCAGGGTCCTGGTGGAGAGCATTGGGTGAGTGGGTGCAGGGTCAGGGGCCTGGTGGAGAGCGTTGGGTGGGTGGGTGCAGGGTCAGGTCCTTGCGGAGAGCATTGGGTGGGTCAGGGGCCTGGTGGAGAGCGTTGGGTGGGTGGGTGGGTGCAGGGTGAGAGGCCTGTTGGGGAGCGTTGGGTGGGTGGGTGCAGGGTCAGGGTCCTGGTGGAGAGCTTTGGGTGGGTGAGTGGAGGATTAGGGGCCTGGTGGAGAGCGTAGGGTAGGTGCAGGCTCAGGGGCCTGGTGGAGAGCGTTGGGTGGGTGGGTGCAGGGTCAGGTCCTTGCGGAGAGCATTGGGTGGGTGGGTCAGGGGCCTGGAGGAGAGCGTTGGGTGGGTGGGTGCAGGGTGAGAGGCCTGGTGGGAAGCGTTGGGTGGGTGGGTGCAGGGTCAGGGTCCTGGTGGAGAGCATTGGGTGGGTGGGTGCAGGGTCAGGGGCCTGGTGGAGAGCGTTGGGTGGGTGGGTGCAGGGTCAGGTCTTTGCGGAGAGCATTGGGTGGGTGGGTCAGGGGCCTGGTGGAGAGCGTTGGGTGGGTGGGTGCAGGGTGAGAGGCCTGGTGGGGAGCGTTGGGTGGGTAGGTGCAGGGTCAGGGTCCTGGTGGAGAGCGTTGGGTGGGTAAGTGGAGGGTTAGGGGCCTGGTGGAGAGCGTAGGGTAGGTGCAGGCTCAGGGGCCTGGTGGAGAGCGTTGGGTGGGTGGGTGCGGGGTCAGGGGCCTGGTGGAGAGCGTTGGGTGGGTGGGTGGGGGGTCAGGGGCCTGGTAGAGAGCGTTGGGTGGGCGCAGGCTCAAGGGCCTGGTGGAGAGCATTGGGTGGGTGGGTGCAGGGTGGGGGGCCTGGTGGAGAGCATTGGGAGGGTGCAGGCTCAGGGGCCTGGTGGAGAGCGTTGGGAGGGTGGGTGGGTGCAGGGTCAGGGGCATGGTGGAGAGCGTTGGGAGGGTGGGTGGGTGCGGGGTCAGGGGCATGGTGGAGAGCGTTGGATAGGTGGGTGCAGGGTGGGGGACCTGGTGGAGAGCGTAGTGTGGGTGCAGGGTCAGGGGCCTGGTGGAGAGCGTTGGGTGGGTGCAGGGTGCGGGGTCAGGGGCCTGGTGGAGAGCGTTGGGTGGGCGCCTTATGCCCTGATGCAGCCGCACTCTGCCAGCTTCTGTCTTTGCCTCACTCCTCGTTGAGGGGTCGTCACTCGTGACTGCGGCATTTTGGAGAGTGTGAGGGAAGAAGTGTGCAAGGAGGAGGGGAGAAGGGTGCAAGGAGGAGGGGAGAAGGGTGCACGGCAGAGGGGAGAAGGGTGCAAGGAGGAGGGGAGAAGGGTGCAAGGAGGAGGGGAGAAGGGTGCACGGCAGAGGGGAGAAGGGTGCACGGCAGAGGGGAGAAGGGTGCACGGCAGAGGGGAGAAGGGTGTACGGCAGAGGGGAGGAGGGTGCACGGCAGAGGGTAGAAGGGTGCACGGCAGAGGGGAGAAGGGTGCCAGCCAGAGAGGAGAAGGGTGCAAGGCAGAGATAAGAAGGGTGCAAGGCAGAGAGGAGAAGGGTACAAGGCAGAGGGGAGAAGGGTGCAAGGCAGAGGGGAGAAGGGTGCAAGGCAGAGGGGAGAAGGGTGCAAGGCAGAGGGGAGAAGGGTGCAAGGTAGAAAAGGGTGCAAGGCAAAGGTGAAGTAGGGTACAAGGGGAAGGGGGAGAAGGGTGTAAGGCGGAGGGGGAAAGGGTCCAAGGGGGATGGTGATGAAGTTAAAAATGTGCCCCCCCCCCACCGAAAACATTTCTGAGGATACCCATGATCAGAGCCCACCTCACGTAAACTTCTTGTAACGCCACAGAGCTCCTTGAGCCTTTCTCTAGCCTGGTTACATTTAGTGGGAGTGCTTTATACTACTCTATGTATGCATTCAAATGTACTTTATAAGATCTTTGTGATTGCAAATAAAGATTTATGACAGTGATGGCGACTCTCTGAATCCTTCATCACGTCTAGGCTTGTTTCTTCATGTAGACCAGTGGCTCCCAAAGGGTGCGCCGTGGCACCCCGGTGCGCGGGTAAAAAAATGGTGGGGAGCCACGGCCAACTGCCAATTAGGTCAAGGGAGCCACGGGTCAAAAAGTTTGGGAACCACTGTGCTAGGGTGTTGTATAACATTTTAGGACTCTAGTGTAATTTTCCCGAATTATGCCCTTATATAGGTATAAATCACCATGTCCTTATATAGGCATAGAAATTATAACCCTATTTAGACATAGCCCACGCAGTCCAAATACGGCATGAATACTTCCACTAGTTCAGAAAATCCACAACGATTTCTTGGAAAACTTGGCTTCAGCAGTTAGGGACTTCCCCTTGCTTGAATATTGATTTGTCCAGAACTCATGGAGTTTTCAAAGAACTACGACTCTTTGATGACGTTATTATGCCCAACTGTACGTCAAACTCGGCACCTTCAAGGTATAAATATGCCCACACTTGCTATAGCAAACACACAGTGGTTTGGAGCAGTTCGACTATCTACTTGCCCCACGCATCTCGCCACAGCAAGTGCCGAAGGAAGCCGACCCTCCAGCAGACTCACTGAGAGAGATGCTGTTTTTACTCTTGCCGAGAAATCCAGCTCCAGTGTTTCCAAGCTCCCCTTGCGGGGTGTTGGGAAATCGAGTCCTGAGATAGAGAGATACCAGACCTCCATCATTCTTAACCAAGGTACGGAGCTGGTTAGACCCTAAGAGAAATCTCGGATAGATTCTTGGCAAAAGAATACTAAACTTATGCTACACCTCACTTGCTTCTTCCCTCGTACTAGACTTAGGTTAGGTACATCGGGGTAGGCGTATTTTAGAAGCACCAGTTGAGTACTTTTAGTCTTTATTTATTTATGTATGTATTTTATGGCTTAGAAACCATACCATGCTTTTACATTATTATTTTATAATACTCTTCTTGCTGTACGCATTATACTTTACAGCCAGTATTACGATTGTCGCAGTTCATTTCTTTTGCATGAGAAAGAAGACTGTTCAATAAATACTTTTATTGAAAACGCCCGTGTTACATCCTGCTCTTCCTCCCTCATTGTCCCTCCTTAATGTTAGTGTCTGCTTGTCTATGTCATGTCTCTGTGATGTCATCCATGATTCTACCTGTTGCTGTTCAAGGGATTTATCAGTTACCTGGAGGCTGAGCAGGAGGTTACCTGCTCCCGGTGGGGTTTCTTACCAGACTACATTTCTACTTTAATGCTGTACCTGACCATCTAATCTCAAGAATAAATATACTACTTGAACATTACAACGAGGACCCATCATCTTTATTTTACTGAATGCAAATCTGGCGACGAGGTAAAGAGGACCCATTTAAAAGAAAAAGGACTTCATTGAATTTAAAAAAGACATCATTGCAACCAAAGACAAGAAGAGAAATGTTTAAAATTACTTTTCTGCCTCTGGGTACCCCACCAGTGTCTGAATCGAGGCTGTCGGTTGGATTCAGACACCAGTGGGTACCCAGAAGCAGGATGTAACAGCCCGTCTCTCTATTTCTCTGCACCTCTAGTGAAACGAAGCATGCACGAATGACTGAGTAAAATATCTGAAGATACGTTTTATCTTGGGGAAACAAAGTTGTCATGTTTATGCGGTTGTCAGAAACAAATCCCTTCTTGTGAATTCGAGAAAGTTTCTAGTGACCTCTGAGCTAGCTGGCACTCACAATTAAGTTTAATATATTCGGTAGAGACCTAGTAGATATAAGTCCTACGTCACATCTATACAGGGCACAAGTCGTAAAATAAGAAGTGGGGGGGACGCTGTCACCGGAAGTGACATCACAACAGGAAGTGACGTCACAGAAGGTGCCGAGCCCCCTCGTCCCAGTGAGGCCAAAGAATGAAGTGCAGCTGTTTGGCAGGGAGGGCGGCGTCCCCCTCGATAAAATAAGTGGGGGGACGCCGTCCACCCGCGTGGTACCCCGACTCGAGCCGTCCATCTATAGGATATATTATTCCAATGCGCAGAGCATATTGGGAATATAGGAACTACACTACAAGGGGACATTGTTTAGGCAACCACCCTATTTCTGAGCTTAATGCCTCTACTACCCCTTTTCTGCCCATGTGAACCAAATCAATCCCTCCCAAGTGAATTATTATTGCAGCTGGTGTCACTGGGGACTTCACCAACAAAGGAGCGATGAGCTTCTGGAACTGCCCCAGTCTCAACCCCCTTGACCATGTATTGACACGTTCCAACCCTCCTGGCGGGTCCTGTCCATAAAGTTGCCTGTGAGAAAATGCTGTTTTAACCTGTTGATATATGAATGTTCTATGATCCAGACTTTCTTGCGGCCCGCCCCCCGGTAGGTACCTAGAGTGGGCGGTGCGCATTGGACAGGGTAGTGATGACATGTTCTCCTCCTGCGGGACAGGATGTGGAAACTGCAGAGAAATGGAAACAAGTCCAGCGTTAGCGATAATACTTACAGCAAGTGCAGCCGTACATAACGCTTGTAGCAGTCCAAAGACCAACGCCCTATTCTTTGGGAAAAATCTCCACTTCCATTTCCCCGACCTTCAAAGGGGAACTCACCATTTCCATCTACAGAACTGGAACCATTCTCATACAAGCCACCGACCCGCACCTCACCACTTTTGACTGCCACTTCCCCACTCTTCTCTCCTCGTTAACTCAACTGAGCCATCAAACCCTATCTCCCCCATCCCTCACCACCCTCACTAATAACGTGGAACTGATCCAATCTCCCTGCCCTGAAGACCCTCTCTTCTACTCATGGACATCCACCATCAATCACTACAATCACACCACCCCTATCATTACTCTCCATCGCCAAATACCCACCACGATCACATCAACTGAGCACACCAGGAGTGACAAACTCACAACTAACAATCCCCACATGGCCGATCCAGACAGTTTAGTCTCTGACCTTAGCCCTCCTGCAACTGAAATCCCCTCAGACACTCCCCTCCCCACCCCTGATAATCTGAACCCTCCCTCACTTTATTCCCCGACCACCTACACAGTCCCCGTTCCCCCGACCCTGACTCCCCCCCAGGTCGAACGCCACTCCCAATCCTATGGTCTCTCTCCCCCCTCCCTCCTTTCCACACTCCCCTTCTGCTGCTGCACTCCCACGTACACAACCTACCTCCACAGCTAATCTCTCTGACATGATCCAGAACTCAGACGCTGTGCCTAGAATTTCTCTCCATCCTCACCTGGACACCAGTCCCACTTCTTCCCCCCTGAACTCCTCGAATGGGAACACGACTAATCCGGCTCCCTGTGTAAAACCTCTTCCCTCTCCTAATCCCAGGGACTCCATCCTATCCCTGACCCCTGTGA
This sequence comes from Lissotriton vulgaris, assembly GCF_964263255.1. Lineage (NCBI taxonomy): Eukaryota > Metazoa > Chordata > Amphibia > Caudata > Salamandridae > Lissotriton > Lissotriton vulgaris. The sequence continues at coordinate 910,335,261 of NC_141697.1, forward strand.
AATCTCCCTCCATAGACCCAAGTCTGTCTCGACCCCTGCCTAAAACCTCAAACTTTTTCAGTGCAATAACACAGCAACTGAACAGAATGGAGAGGAAAATTAACTCCCTTACTGCTGATTTCCTTCACTTACAGCAAAACCTCCTCAACAGAGACAAGCCACCGTGCTCCCTCCCCCTGGGTATTCCTGCCCCTACCCCACTCAATACACCTCCCAAGGCCCCTCTTGGTTCACCTCTCATGGCCCCTACCCCACTCAATACACCTCCCTTGGCCCCACTCAATACACATCTCATGGCCCCCCAGAGCACCCCTCCACCCCCCAGTCCAGCAGTGAGTCAGACATTTAGTCCCAACTGGGATAGCCAGCCCTTCTCGGTACCGAAACCAGATGAGATCAATGACTCTTACCTCGCTTCCAAACTGAAGTCTTCCCCTTTCCACATCCCTGTTATTATTGGCACAAACAGAATCCCTTAGGACCCGGATCCCCCAGCATGCTCCCCGCTCCCTCCTTATGACTTGACAACCCACATGAGAATCAACAACAGAGATTTGTGTGGGTGTAAAAAACGGCCATGTTTAATATTTTTGACATTTTCATAAACATGACAAGGCATTTCAAAATTCATTAAATGCAGTTATCAACACAATTTTATTCTTGTCTTCCTGATCTTCTTTCGCCAGATACAGCTTCTAATCCTCCAACACAAAGGGGGGGGACTTCCGGCTCCCCTCTTCCATGCCGTGCATCCACGCGAGGTGCAACCCACCTGCGACTCATGAGGAGAGGGCCCCCAACCTCTGATCCTTGTCCGCCTTCTCCAGGGGCCCACCCTCCGACCACCGGGCTGACCAGGAACCCAGGAGGCTCGTAACCTGTCGCCCTAGCCTCCCCAGCCGGGGCCCTATTTCACAGCGGGGAGCTTACCGTCTCCCCCCCAGTGCTAGCCTAGGGAGTACGCAAGGCGGACTCCCGTCCATTCCGTCGGTCAATTGTACTGTTCCAAGGTCTTTCTACCGCAACACGCCCCTCTAATCCACTGAGCTAAAGGGACGGGTGGGTGGGAGTTCAAATTATCCTAAGGGCTGTAGGAGGGAGGACGCTTCCGGGAGGCCGCCACGATCCGGTGCCACAGAGGAAGGAGAGGCCGGGGTCACTGCCCCCAGTGCCTAAATAGGTCACCAGGCTCCGCCCTCTGTCGCACCGGAAGTGCGTCCTCCTGTCCCTGGAAGTGATACGCGGCCGGTCGCCCATTGGGGCAGACCGGTCGCCCCTATCTGGATCAGGTAGGAGGGGCGGGGGCCGGGCCCTAAGGGCGCGCTTGCCGATGCTCAGCTCGCGCTTGGCATAGGACCCGGATCCCCCAGCATGCTCCCCGCTCCCTCCTTATGACTTGACAACCCACATGAGAATCAACAACAGAGATTTGTGTGGGTGTAAAAAACGGCCATGTTTAATATTTTTTACATTTTCATAAACATGACAAGGCATTTCAAAATTCATTAAATGCAGTTATCAACACAATTTTATTCTTGTCTTCCTGATCTTCTTTCGCCAGATACAGCTTCTAATCCTCCAACACAAAGGGGGGGGACTTCCGGCTCCCCTCTTCCATGCCGTGCATCCACGCGAGGTGCAACCCACCTGCGACTCATGAGGAGAGGGCCCCCAACCTCTGATCCTTGTCCGCCTTCTCCAGGGGCCCACCCTCCGACCACCAGGCTGACCAGGAACCCAGGAGGCTCGTAACCTGTCGCCCTAGCCTCCCCAGCCGGGGCCCTATTTCACAGCGGGGAGCTTACCGTCTCCCCCCCCAGTGCTAGCCTAGGGAGTACGCAAGGCGGACTCCCGTCCATTCCGTCGGTCAATTGTACTGTTCCAAGGTCTTTCTACCGCCACAAAGGTGACCAGGGCCCACAGGTCCGTCACCTTCCCCACCTGCGCTCTGCGTGAAAGACCCTAATGTTCTAACCCGGCTCAATGTACCAAAGCCCGATAACTGCACCCCATCATTGCGATACGTCACCTTACCGGAAAAAACCATCCGGTGCGGAATGTGACACCAGCAGCCCTTCACTGAGCCCACCTGGTCACTTCCAACCTTGTGATACCTCACCTCTCCGGAAACTGGAAACCATTCGGGTGGAATGTTACCCAAGCGGCCCTACACTGAGCGCTACTTGGGCAATTCCTACTTGAGCCGCCTCACCGAGACATTCCAGGCTCTCAACTTCCTCCCAGGGCCGGCTGCCCCGACACAGGAAACCTGGTCCCTTCAGGCCTTCCGGCCATACCACTCGCCCTCGCCATGGTCGCCTTGCTGCTTGCCGCATGGACGAGTGCCTTGTGGCACCACCACCTTCGTGGGTACACTACTGAACAGGAGAGAAATAGAAAAGTCAAGTATGATCATTGGCAAATCATCAGCAATTCTGGCACCCCCATTCTGGTCAAACGGGTCTCCGCCACCGCTGGATGACCAGCGCCCGACCTTGTCCATTGTGCCGCCTCTGTAGTTGGTGTTACCCCACCAATCCTGCCCGAGAGGGTCAGGTATCCCAACACGCTCAGGCTCCGTCCCACCAACACTACTCTAAACGACTTGCTCTGGTACTGCCCCCGACAGTCAGCACACTACAATTACAGCCCCAGGCCTGCCCACTCCCGCTGCGCACCCAGGAAACTGTTAAACATCTTTATGGAAACAGCCATCCCGTTTTCCTGTGTATTCCTGCCTGACGGACCCATCTAGGGTGTATGGGAACTATACGCCAATTGAAGGCGGGGTCCTATGTTATCAAACAAGGCGACCAGAACAGTGAAATGTAGCTACTTCTTAATTCCCTGAATCTGGCCTACTTTCAGGATGACAATTGACATGGGGGGATGGTGGAGTGAATTAAACTGCAGCTTATCCTATGGTTTCCCCTCCGGAATTAGCAGTACCGCGAACCGTATGCACACGATAGACTATGAGCCACTGAGACTACTATGTAAGGTACCCCCATGGCGCTATCCTCCTCAGTCTCCCGTACTAGCAAACAACCTCTTAACTCAATTGTAAGGGGGCGCTCCCGCCCTATTTACATCCCCTAGAGCTGAACCTCCACTCTTGCACGTTCTGCCCCCTCTAATCCCTTTGTTCATAAATAACTATCCACTGGCAACCAATCAGGCTTGCCCCTCTCCCGACAGTCCAGGCCCATTAAGGTCCTCCCTGGTCATATCATGGATCTGCTCACCATATGCACTTACCACCCAAACCCAGCCATCGGGAGCAAGATGTAAACAAACAGTGGCCCTTAAATACGTCCAGGTTTGAATACTACAATTCTCCTAGGAGCAGACACAAAGGTCACAGTAATTCAGTGGGGGCCCAATAAATTGCTAAAACCACCATTTTTGAAGAGATAAAGCTCGTCAGCCTTTGCCTTATAACACTTACACCTCCGAGAGCCCCTCATCCGGGGACATCCTCCACGAAGCATAGTTTAGAATGATTGTCACCACCGGACAATTTCCGCATTCACCCTTTGGATGAAAACATTTCAATACTCCACTAAAGAAACGTAAAGCTGTAAATTGTGACGCCTTCTTCTCCTGTAGTAACAGTAAGTCTTCCTTATTATTTTTGCCACACCAATCAAACAGCATATCGATGTTTTCCACCATAGTGTGATGCATCATTGCCCAGTACCCTTTTAGATGCATCATCCTGGAACCCTGGTAAGCTGATCCCTACGTGTTCTTATGGCACAGCAATACGGATGCAACTTTTCTCAAGGCATACACCGAACATAATGATGTCCTGGCATGGTACTGAGTTCCTAAACCTCGTTACTCATATTCTAGGTCATGCTTGCACTTTACATCCTTCACCAGGGATGACCCTATATGCGGCCTATGTAATATGCCCCTAGCTGGGCACCCTGTTAGCATACCAGGGATGACCTTACATGTGGCATATGTATTATGCCCCTAGCTGGGCACCCTGTTAGTATACCATGGAATGTGTAGACTAGGAACTAGCCGCCCTGCAGGCACCTAGGGGTTAGAGCACTCAGATGAGATAAGTGATGGCGCAACCGAAAGAGGCCGCCAAATGTCAGCAGCTGAGGGTTAAAATTCCCAACTTAATTTGTGACTACCTTCCAAACAAATGATAATGGAACCATTAAAGAAATTACATATTCGTCTTTCAAACTCATGGGCAACGCCATAGACTCCATATTTTACATTTTTGGACTAATACTTCCTCCTTTAGAGGAGACATTCCAATTTAGCCAAATAAATAAAAGGGGGTAACTGTTGAATTCGCATTCCTACAATACTAATTCCACTTGAACACGGGTGAAGGCTGGGGAACACACTTTCTGGTGCAGAATATTCTCCTCTAACATGCTTGCAAACTTTGTCACACACGTTGATCGGAGTGAATTCGTAGTTCCCTTGATGTATAGTGCCTCGCAATATGTTCCCGTAGCACTGCTGCCACATATGTCCTGTTCTGTGGCACAGAGGGCATCCGTTCGCCGCAGAAAGCCAGGGCGCACGTGGCGCCCTGTGGGAAGAGTGAAGGACCGGCGCTAGCGCCATCTGCCTCAGAGTAGGCGCTCTGGATGGACTGCAGTGCCCCCCCCTGCACACGCACACAGACGAGACAACTCAGAAGAATCGTCACAACTACGGCACTACTCCCCCTCAGGGTGGGATCGCTGACAAGTTTCAAGCCTGCATCATTTATACGTTTTCCAAGCGCTATACGGTGAATTGATACCCTTTCAGTAGCGACGAAGCTCCCAAGAGCGAGGCGCTTTGCAGAAAGCAAAGCCCCGACTCGAAAGTGCTTCGGGTCAGGAAACCATACATATGTAGTGTGCACCCATTCAGTGAAAGCCAGCGCCTTACATTGCTAAGACAGGCTTTAGATTACCAAGTACTTGAAAGGAATCGGGCTTCAGATTAATTACGCTCTTTCAAAGAAGCACGTTTTAAGTTAATCACCACAATGCATGTGTCCCATTTCAGGGTAAATCGCCCCTGATTTAGACATCACGTTCAACGTCAACTAAGCACGTTAGAGGAATCAGGCTTGTGCTTTGTATTGATATCCTAAGCGCCTCGGGGGAGGAAGGGGCCCGCAGCCCTGGTTACTATCACCCACACGTCTCCTTAGTTCACACAGAGATAATAATCACTGCCTTGACGGACCATGCGCTCAGTAGTCCATGAGGCAACTCGTCCACGGTGCTATATTTTATCAAAATTGGGACCCCGCATTAGTAGGTTGAGTGCCCTATCACAAGAAATAATTACATTCGCAATATAAACATGATTAGGAAAACCTACAAATTCTAGTACGCTGAGCAATTCACATAACGCTATCCGGTATTTTCTCATTTCGGAACCTGAAAGCCCGGTCCGTTTAGGCCCCGCCCACACACTCGCGGTATACCCTGTCTTCCCGCCATCTAACCGCCATGCTGGACGGCTCACTCAAGCGACCCCAGCGCCCTTCGGCGCGATTGCATAGGAACACACACTTGGTCACTCGAACTAGCTGGAGCTCGAATTTCGTGACTCATTCGTTGTCCCAAAAACCATTGTGAGCGTCTTCGAGGCTGGGCACAAGTGCCTTCCTCCCCAATCTACTACGGACCATCTGCTTTGATGCTGGATAGAGGCCTTTGCATCCCTGACTTTCACGAGCGCAGAGCGCAACACTCGTGCTGTCCCTGTGACCAGGAGCTTCTTTCTCACCATCTGGTTAACTAATCTTTCTCCGACCTACCACATACACAAGAGGCATGTGAACTCGCATGAAAGCCCCGCCATCCCAAGGCTTGAAACCTCGTCTCCCCTCCCGGGTAACTGGACATTTCCAGATGCAGCCTTCGCTTAAGGAGGGAAACGCGGAATCCGATTCCATGCGGGCAGGACCCGCCCGCCTATCTGACTGCAATCACCCTTAATAATTATGGGTTACGCTATCTAATGTTAATTAACATGATAACCTTAATTAAACTTTTTCGTCAGAACAACACGAGAGCAGATACCTCGATAAAGAAGGTAAACACAATAAAGTCTTCTTAATATGAAAACCCACGAGGTCATCATTCTCCATGAAATCAGTGCATCCCAAACTCATAAAATAGAAAGTGACCACGCGTTATCTCACATATACGATTACATTATCGATTAATGGGAGAAAGTAGTAGAAGCATTTAAAACTTCCATCTCCGCCCTCACTTAGGTGGCCCGTGTTCCGTTTACTCTCCGCCCCCCCCTCAGCCCGCCCACGTCGACCAGGAAGGAGCCCGCATGCCCAGGAGTCCCGCCGGCAGCCGCAGACCACCGGAGCCGGCTTCAACCCATCGCCCGCCCCGGATACCTCTCCCGCAATCTGCGGCTGCACACAGGCCCCCCAGGCACCCCCGACTCCTCACCTGGCGAGATGGACGGCTGCAACTCGACGCGCCTCTCCTCCTTGTCGCCTCCCGCCACGCTCTTGGCTGGGTTGACTCGCGACCCAATGACCTCCAGCTCCGGACGAGGGGATACGGGGACATTTAAAACTAAAGAAATTTACAACTAAGGAACTCTAAAACTAAGGAAATTAAACTCAGCTTAAAACTAAGTTCAAATTATCCTAAGGGCTGTAGGAGGGAGGACGCTTCCGGGAGGCCGCCACGATCCGGTGCCACAGAGGAAGGAGAGGCCGGGGTCACTGCCCCCAGTGCCTAAATAGGTCACCAGGCTCCGCCCTCTGTCGCACCGGAAGTGCGTCCTCCTGTCCCTGGAAGTGATACGCGGCCGGTCGCCCATTGGGGCAGACCGGTCGCTCCTATCTGGATCAGGTAGGAGGGGCGGGGGCCGGGGGGGCCGGGCCCTAAGGGCGCGCTTGCCGATGCTCAGCTCGCGCTTGGCAAATACTGTCCACTCGCCTAGACCCCCTGCTCAATACACCTCTATCCACTTAACTCCCCCTATCATCGAGGCTCCCCGTCCTCTCTCTTGTATGCTCCTAAACTGCAGATCAGCATTACAACATAATACTGACATTGCTGAAGCTCTGCTCGCTGAAGAAATTGACATCGCTTTCCTCACTGAATCCTGGCTCAATGTCCACTCTACCCCCATCCTTGACATCCTCACCCCCAGGGTACAACATAATCAGACAAGACAGGCCGATCAAAACGTGGGGGGGGGGGGGGGGGGGACTAGCCATCATTCACAAAGCTGGAATACAGATTACCAATCTCAAACCTGCAGAATACCTATCGTTTGAGTACCTGGGTGTCAAACTCACCATTAAGGGCACCTCATCCATCAAAGTCTACACCATCTACCATCCGCCTGGAGAACGTACTCTTTTTCCAGAAGAACTAACAGACCTAATAATACGGTTCTCCTTGACAGATACAAAAGACGTGTTCCTGGGTGACCTCAATATACACTGGAACGACCCAAAAGACTCCACTGTTCTGAACCTATCCAACCTTCTGGAAATACATAACCTCAAACAACTCTGCAATAAGCCAACTCACATCAAAGGTGCAACACTCAATGTGATCATTACCAACAACGAACTGGTCTCTCTGAGAGAGATTTCTCCCATTGACTGGTCCGACCACCACCTCATTCTGTTCAGGATTGACACACCTGTCAGCCACCAACCTACTCGTGACGTCAAACCTAAACTCTTGACCAGAAACATCAAAAAAATCCCTTTATCCGAACTTGAATCCTTGATTCATCCCCATCTCCAACTCCATCCCTCATCATGGACGGCTGATGACCTCACAACACACTTTAACTCAAAAATGACAGAGTTTTTAGACTAAGTAGCTCCACTCAAGCTCAAACAACATAGGCAAAACAAATCTAAACCCTGGTTCAACGTGGAGCTAAACAATGAACGGCGCCAACTCAGACAAACGGAAAGGGCTTGAAGGCTTAACCCCTCGACCTTACACCTAACAGAACTTAGATCTGCTCGGCAGGCGCACAAAAAACACATTTTCAGGGAAAAGGCGTCCTTTTTTCGCAGCCAACTAAATCTGGTGAAAAACTGACTGAGCGAACTCTTCAGCATTGTAAAAAGCCAAACTAATGGCACCCCCTCTCAAGATATCGAAGCCACAAATGAGCGATGTGAAGAAATTGCCACCTTCTTCACTAATAAAGTCTTGAAAATTGATCAATCCTTCATGCAAACCGCAAACACTCCTTCCCTCATTACCTGCCCCCCTTCTACTTCCCCCGACAACGCAGAAAGAGTTCTGTACAAGGACAATCAGACCGGCCTCCAGCTAAAAAACAATGCGCACTGGTCCGGCTTTGAGCAAGTGGCGGAAAACAAGGTCTTCGAGATAATTTCTAATCTCAATCTTCCTCCCACACCATGGACCCCCTCCCTTCCACAATCATAAAATAACTCAACCACACCATTTCCCCTTTCTGGACAAAAATCATCAACGCCTCTCTCACCTCAGGCTGTGTCCCAGACTCCCTTCAACTAGGACAAATCACACCCATTCTCAAGAAACCAGGGGCCAACCCTAATGATCTGATCAACCTCAGACCTATCTCAAACCTCCCATTCCTTGCAAAAACATTGGAGTCATGTGTTCTCCACCAACTCAATAAACACATTGATGAGTTCAACCTCCTTGACACCTTTCAATCAGGATTCAGGAAAGGCTGTAGCACTGAAACAGCCATACTCAACGTCTCGGACGACATTCACAAAGCCTTAGATGATGGTGATGCTTGCCTACTCATCCTTATTGACCTATATGCGGCATTCGACACAGTTAATCATCCAGCTCTTCTAGAGACCTTGTCGAAGAGCTCCAGCATAAATGGTACTGTACTCAAATGGTTCACCTCTTTCCTCCAGCATCGCTCGCAACAAATTAAAATCAAATCCTGTCTCTCGAAGCCAACAAAAGTCACACTTGGGGTGCCACAAGGCTCAATCCTCTCTCCGTCCCTCTTCAATCTCTTCATGGAGCCCCTCACAATCATCTTGAAAAAAGCTGAAGTGAGTTCCCACCTTTATGTGGACAACACCCAAATCCATTTCAAAATAAAGTCTCCCGATGACATCCAACACCTCAATACCACTCTAACGGAGATCCAAGCTTGGTTCAACGCCAATCACTTACAGCTCAACCCAGATAAAACAGAACTGATCCTATTCTCTCCAAAAAGCAACCATCGTCCTATCCAAGAGTGGCTCAAGAATCTGGTTGCCCTAAACTGCCCCCTCGTTCTATCCAACCCAGTTAAGTCTCTAGGCATCTCCCTTGACAAGAACCTATCAATGGAGGACCACATCAAAAACTCTGCAAAAAGTGCTCTTTTCTCTCTAAAACACCTCAAGAAATTGAAGCCTTTTCTTCCCCATGATGACCTCAAGACAGTAGTTCAATCCCTGGTTCTCTTTAAAATCGACTACGGGAAAGCCATCCTTACAGGGACTCCAAAAGCTCACCTAGCCCCTCTAAGGGCAGTGCTGAACATCGAGTAGCAAGAAATCATCCAGGTAGTGCAGAACCCAATGGTGCCCTGACACCTGCCTAAAAACCCATTCCAACAAGCATTGGAAATGCAATAGGTCTCGCATTTGTTTGATTTAGAGCTTTTGGTGTTGTAAATGGCAATGATTTGTACCCATGTGTTATGGTTTGTATGAATGTTATTATTTGTATATAAAAAATTATTTTATATTTATTTTATTAAGAATTGTATTTAACGTTGCTTACAGACTTGAATAAATATGTAATAAAAGTTATTAAAATTGCGATGAGCCCGGTTGGTGGTTGTAGTGACAACCCCATGAGCTGCCCATTGATGTGAGCTGAGTCTAGATATGTTTTAGGAGCCGACAACTTCAAGATTGTTTCAGTGCCTGTAAATCACGTTGCCATGGTGACCAAGCATAATAACCGGGCCAACCAAACTGATTCCACACAAGCACAGGCACAGAGTACTGGCATGGGTAAAGATTTTAAGGTAGAGGCAGGAACAGTAGTGATACAGTATATCTGGAGGTGGTGGGTTTAAGGTGCAGGAGAGGTAGTAAGGTAATGGGTGCGGTGGTTGTATTAGGGAAGAAGTTGGGGTAGACGTACTAAGGTATAAACTGGGGGAGCGGTCCTGAGCTATAAGCAGGGGTAGAGTGGACTGTACCAAGGATAAAACATATTTGAGGGGTAAGGGACTTCAGGCAGGAGGAGATATAAAAAGGGCACAGGGCTATTGCCGTAAAACAGGAACCCAGGGGGGAAATAATAAGTATAGGGAGTTTTTCGACCGGAAGAGAAGTAAGAGGGCCTAGATTTTTTTACTAGGGCAGCAGCCACAATGGCCCAGCAGCAGGAACCCTCAGAGCTCCACGGCAAGCTCTGCTCTCCCCGCTCCCTGATCGTGTATCACCCAATTACAGGTGTAGAACGAGCTCCATGGATGGCTGCCGCCAAACCATGTCTAGCTCATGTCAGCATAAACTATGCGGCCTCCCTGCCCCAGGCACTCACCGTGGAGCACCATAGCGAGCGCAGCTCTCCCCGATGTGCGGCCACGCATCACCTGGTATCGGGCGAAGAAACAGAATCAGGGCGGGGCTGCCGCCAGGAGAAATCCAGCCCATCAGCATAATAAACAATGCAACCTCCCTGCTTCTCACATAGTTCCATTATCGGTCCTCACATTCCCTGGTGAAATAAGTTGCGAGGAGCACCATGGCAAGCGCAGCTCTCCCCGATGTGCGGCCACGCATCACCCGGTATCGGGCGAAGAGAGAGCTCCAGGGTGGGGCTGCCACCAGGAGAAGTCCAGCCCGTCAGCATAATAAACAATGCAGCCTCCCAGCTCCTTGCACTCCCTGGTGAAATAAGTTGAGGGATGCAATCTAGTTTCCTGTGACCGCCTGTTATGTTTATGCATGTGCTGCATCGCCGCCAAAAACGTGAAAGCTATTGAACAGCGTCTACAACCAACAGCTGCATAAATGTTACTGGATTAAATAGAGGTGGGCGAGTGCGCGCAAGACGCGGCTGCCATGTTTAAAGATGCACTGCCCAAAATTACCCAGAATGTTATTACAGTAAATAAATAGAGGTGGGTGAGCAGCGCAGAGTAAAAACAAAGGGGTACGGTGGAAAAAATGACTACGCGTTTGCATTATATATATACACAAGGACAACAAGTCGGCCTGGAGCGCAGAACAGCCTTGGAAGAGACACGGGAGGGCAGGAGCGTGACGCCGTGAGCATGCACGTTGGCGTTCCCTGCGGCTCGTGCCAGTGGCGGCGCCTGCAGTCTGCCCGTTTCTGGGAAGCGCGTCTTAGAAGCGCGTTCACAGACCGGAGTCTGCTCGTGCACCGGTCTGTACCACTTGGGGAGGCAACACAACCACAATAAGGCTCGCTGGCAACTGCAATGCCAGGCGAGACCTAAAAAGGAGCTGAATTTCTCAAAGTAAGAGCAAGAGACCGAGCAGCCCATTGGCATGCGTAATGTCCATGTAGAATTTCCCTTCCAACGGAAAACCCAGTAGGTCGAAATCTTGTGGGTGCACAGGTAATAAACAAAATGCAGATTCAATGTCTGATTTTGCCAATAAGGTGCCTGGGCCAAGTGATCACAGCATGGCAATTGCCTGGTCCAATGATGCATATCTGACGGGGCAGATTGCTCCATCAATTGCCTCATTCAATGACATACCCTTGGGAGCAAATAGGTTATGGATGAGGCGGAACCTCCCCGGATCTTTCTTGGGAACCACCCCCATGGTAAACAGACAAAGTTGGTCACGGGGATTGAGTCAAAGGGGCCTGCCACTCTCCCCAAATGCATTTCTTTTTCTACCTTATTTCTTGCAGTAGATATGTCATCTCTCACTGACTGCTGATTGCGGCAGTAAGACATCCCTGAGTACCCAGGGGCTGGGATACGGACACCATCCCTAAAACCTTCAAGCAAAATCTGTGCTGTGCTAGGGCATGAATATTTATTCAGCCAGGGTACCAGGGCCATGAAATCAATAGGTGAGTGCGCTTTTGGAAACTACTGAACCTCATTCCTGCTTCTTTGCTCCCCTGTCTTTTGATTTTTTAAAACACTTAGACTCTGGGTGTGAGGAGAGCCCGCAGAATGAGAAGGATTGTTTGAGCTTACAGTAACCACTGAGACTGGTGCATGTCTTTCTATTGAAATCCCAGCATGCTCCCGTTTAGCTGCCCGCCCGTGCCCTCCTGGTGTGGGGTGTAGCTGGCCGAAAGGACTGCACCTTAGGTGCATCCTTGCCCTGGTAATTCATGTGTTAGAGCTTTGGCAGATGCTTTTACCCTTCTACAGGCTTTATCATATTTATTCCAGCACATCCTACCATATTCATCATGAGCATATGTAATCCTGTTCTGGGAACATACCAACACTGTGCTTAGTCCTGGAAATGTCTCTATTATTACCCCATGGAAGTTCCCAAATGCCTTTATCCAATTAATCAGTGTTTCATCAAGCTTCTTTCTAGTTGGCCATTTGGCCCAATCCCATGGGTGGGCCCACTCCCTAGCCGTCTTGGCCTCCTCCTTTTCAATCTTGTCTACCAACAAGTAAAATATGTTTACATATTTACCCTTCCAAATCTGCTCTTTCACATCCTGCGCAATGTGCCTAGCCAAACACTCTCTGTTGGAGCGTACATCCCCCAAACCTAACATTGGCAACAATTGCGATGTACCTGTTGATGTGCCTGCTTGCATCTTGGCGTCGCCAGGTCCTGCAGCAGCCTTCACTGGGGCCTCCAAATCAATAGCGGTGTTCCATTAACAAGAACCTCAACCGGTGGCAGTACCATCTGTGTTGCCTTCTCAACTCTCGCTGTCAAATTCCTCGCCCCCTCTAGCTCATTGCTCTCTGCTCACAGGACCCCACTACCTGTACCTGGAATCACTGCCCCAGCCTTTGCTAGCCATGCCGCTAGGTTGGCCACCATGTCCTGCTCCCTGGCGCTATATTTGGAGTGGCTGCAGCTAAAGGCTATGCTGGCATTGCTGGCACTGGTGCCTCACCCGGGATGGCAGGGACAATAGGCATTACTGTTGGCACTGGTGCCTCCGGAGCCATTGTGGCAAGGGCGATAGCTACAGGAATGGCTGTTGGTAATGGGGCAATAGGCGAAGGTATTGCTATTGGAAATGGAGCGCACAGGGTAGGGATAGCCGGGACTGCCTGGCTCTAAAAGGGGTATTAGTGGCCCTGCTGGGATCACTGGGACAGCCCTCCCCTCCCCTGCTTTTTCTTTGATCTCCATGGTACCCGAGGAAAAGCAGCCCTGGGTGCCACATTAGGGTGCCTGGGCCTGTCCCCTGCGCCTTCTTGCCCATCTACCCTTCTGGTGAGGTCTGCCACAGTATGGTTCAAATCATAAGAAAGCTGCTACATCTCTACGGGGAGTGTTTGGCTGAAACATGTCGACCTTTACAATTCTTTGACATATTGGATCTCACTCTGTCTTAGTTATATCTTTTAATCCTGACCTATGGATGCCCCATTAAAATTACCCAGCACACCATAGAGTTAGTTTTAGCTCACCTTCACTATTTGTTTCACTTACCTCTCACCACACCCCACTTGTCTAGAGGTTTAGTATACCTCCTCTTCATTAATAAAACATCCCTGAGCTCCTCCCTCTCAGTGAGAGGTTTGCAGCCCACACTGCGACTAAGTTCGTAGTGCAAGGAGGTCCCCTATGATGAAGCATGCCACCTAAGGGTGGGTGAGGGCAATCGTACTAAGAAAGGGACACTCTAGCACTCCGATAGCTAACTAGACCCACAGGCCTACTATTGTGTTTTGTAGTTGTAAGAGTGGGGAATTGGCCCCCTGCTGGTCTCTCAATTTTTCTCCGGTCCTCCTTTTGTGTAGTATATATAGAGTAGCACCACGCAGAGCTTTGTGCTGTGCTGCGTTGCGTTCCTCTAGATTTTCAAGTAAAGCTGGGTCATGCAAGGTGGCCATGTATGGCTTGATAAATCTACCTTAGTAGTTGCATCACCCTTACACCCCTTTGTACGGTGCAAGGGTGATGCAAATACTGGATAAATATGCCCCTAAGTTTGTCAACAATCATTGGGACACAGATACTTCTGGACCCGGTAGCAGTACTTATTCGCACCATTTTAAATGTCTTACATTGGGTCTTCCTACTTTTCTCTCCAAGCACCTTGAACTGCATACCCAGTTAATTCAGCACCGAACATAAGGATGAAGGGATCCCTGTAATTTCTGCCCATGCCTTCCCAACTTGCATGTGCTGCTAGAAATATCCTTTTTACACTTCCTATGAATACATTATTATTCTGATTTTTTTGATTGTTGATGATTACTAAGTCACATTTGTATGATAAAAAATCGCTATTCTTATGCTGTGGTAACTTTTTCAGGAGTCCCTTGGTAATCACGGTTACTGGGCTCACTTTGCTATTGAACCCAAAACTGAGCACCAACGGCCTCATTTATGAAAAGTGACGCATCGATGCGTGTAAACAGCGATGCGTCACTTTTCACTGCGCCCTCCTTGCGAGACCAATGGTGCGTCATATTTACAGTATGACGCATCATGGCGCAAGAAGTTACAGATAGGTCAGTATTTCTGACGTATCTGTATAGCGCATTGCTGGAGTGTGTCACAAAAGTGACGCAACTCCAGCAATGTGTCCTTGCACATGGGGCAAGCCCCATGTGAAAGGGCCTGCTCCAGTCTTACGCCTGCTGTGAGGCAGGCGTAAGAAATTGACGCATTTGTGTCATAGAAGTGGCGCAGTGAAATCTTATAGATTTCACTGCGTCCCTTCTATGACCCTGTCTTGTGTGAGAACGCCCCCCCCTGCATACATTATACCTGGCGTAGATATAATGTAGCGCAGGGGTTTACAAAGTGACTCATCTACCTAGATGCGTCACTTTGTGAATATGGTGCAACTAGGCACATTTTTTACGCTGCTGGTGCGTCACAAAAAGTGATGCACCGGCAGCGTAAAAGTGACGCACGGCCTCATAAATGAGGCCCCAAGTATATACACCCCTTAAGCACTTGACCCGCAGGGTAGTGAAGTCGGGTACTCCAAGGCTTACACAGGGAGATGTGGGGTTAAAGACTTAGCACTTAATAACTCATCTGGTAACAAGTGGCACAGCACTGCCCAGACAGTTTTTAGTTTGTTAAACAAAAGTGCTTTAAAACTAACCATAATACAACCACTGAGCATAACCATCAAAGGGCATTGTCAATAAAATGTCATTTTTAATTTCGTAACTCATATAATCTGTGGGCCAGTCTAACTGTACTTTATAGTCATGTCTTAGATAATAATAATGTGTAATGGCCTATGGGCTTCTGGAAGGGATAAACTCATGCGGTTCAGTTCAGCGGTGTGCCCAGAAGTTATAGGACCCAGCTACCATCAGTCTGGCCTGCACCCCTACACAACCCAAACGAGGCACCAACAGAACTCGCATAGATCATGAACATGGTGGAAAATTTTTCAAAACATACTCATATTTAAAAACACATTCATGTAAAGAAAATACTTAGGTCAAATAATAGCAACACATCATGAAGAATTAGGCTCTTCTGATAAGAAAAGACTACACAATAAACAGTACAGTATATGGACTCATGAACGCCAACACCAAAGACCTCCCTCAATCCCAAACACCATTGTTGGACCACACAGGTGTAACCACCTGCATCAGTGGGGGGTGGTCCTGCCTCACTGTACCCATGTCCTCATACCAGGGCACCGCCCTCTAAACACCAAGCTACCTGTGGGACTGTGATGAGACGGGCAGGAGGTGCATCCCCGTGCCCACCCTCGTGATGTGACCATTGCGCACTAACCCCCAAGCTGGTATTTACATCCTCTGATTGGCTCAGGGCTGCTGGACCCCACCTTTGGTGCTGTTCTGCGGAGTCTGATTTGGAGAACCCGTCTACTGACTAGGGGTGAATTTAGGATTCAAGATCCCGCCACCTAACATAGGGTTGGGTGGGTGGAAAATTGTTGTAGCTCTGGCCACAATGCTCTGCTCCTGGAAAAAGGCAGAGCCCAGGGGAAGGTGCACCTATATACCCCCTGGCCATTGCAGTGGCGGAAGGGACGCACATGCGGCACAACTGCATTTCCCTTCGCCCGGGAAGTAGTCATTGGCTGACACATCACCGGATTGAGGCAGGGCTCGGCTCAAAGAGGTCCGGGGTCCTAAACACTGCGCTCCCTATGGGTGGTACACTGTCTATTGTTGTTAGTTCCCAAAAACTTGGTTATTCCTCCCTCACCCTTTGGCATCAGAGAGAGTTACATTCTACTTTGCAGTCCTTGCTGGCGGTTCATACATGATACACCTTCAGTCTGAGGTAGAAGAAGCGCCATGTGTTCAGTCAGGGGAGCATAAACAATGCCTGTACCGGCAACAGAGCGTCTGTGCGGTGGCTACGTTGCTGCACCATAGGCTATTCCACCATGCACCATAGGCTATTCCTTGGGCTTAAACAACAGTACCCAGACCTACCTTGGAGCCAACCCCAGTTACAAAAGCGAGTTAGGCGACATCCGATGGTCTCACCTGCAGACAGGGGACTTGGCATGGCTCACTCTGATGCAACAGCATACTGCAGTTGTAAATTGATGAGTCCTTCTCACGTCGAGGCTCTAACTTCTAGTATTGAGATCACTCACGGAGTACTTAATTAGTAAAAGAAAAATTGGTGGGACCAAAGCTTTTGCTCAGAAGCCCATTGCCAGCAGTATCAAAGATCTGAGTGCCAAATACCAAGGCAAAGCGTTATTTCTGAAAAATGAGTGCTGTTGGGCCTGACCTGCAACCACTGGCTCAAAGCAAGCACTGCACCCTCTACTCACTTTGTGGTTCTTCAGAAGGCCCCTCTATCTCTGGCACTTCCACAGGGCAGCTTATGCTGCAGGTGCACTTGTTTCAATCAGACCTCACCTGGTGCAGGGAATCCCCAGACTACAGTCCCTGTCACAGTTCACAACCTCCTTGGCTCATTCACGGTCCTTTTGGAAGGACACCCCAGCAGTTACACTAAGGAAAATGAATAGGGCCTGGACCCCCCAGCATGCTCCCCTGCCCCGCCCGCCAAGGCAAGTGATACATCCCACAATCAAATTCAATACTACCAGAAAGTGGGTGTAAAACGGCCATGTTTAATTTTCAACATTCATAAACATGACTAAAACAGTGCATATTAAAATTGATGAAATCAATATCACACTTTTAATATCGATATTCAAAATTGTCATAACTATCTATTAGGACTAACTACTTTTTCCCCAGCACTAAGGGGCCCTCTGGCTCACATTTCCAAATCGGAGAACCTACGCAAGGCCCAACCACCTGCATCCTTGAGTGGTGGGCCCCCAGTCCTCTAGTCCTTGTCCACCATATTCGGGGCCCACCCCTCTACCACCAGGTTGCCCAGGAGGCTCGTAAGGAATACCAAGGGGCCGCTGCCCCCTGCCCTAATTTGAGACCTGGCGCCCTTGCCTCCTTAGCCGGTGAACCCATTCTCCCTGCGGAGAGCTTACCATCTCTCCCCTTAGTGCTGGCCTAGGGAGTACGCAAGGAGGACTCCCGTTAACCCTGTAATTCAATGTCAATGTTCTGTGGCCTCTTTTCCGCCACAAGGGTGACCAGGGCCCATAGGTCCTTCACCCTCCCCACCACAGAACAAGTTTTGCACGAAAGACCATATTCCTCTGATCCAAAAGTCTGTGACAATGTCTGATAAATGCACGCCATCCTGATGGAACATCCTATCTCCTGTGATCATCCGGTGTAGGATATGACCCTTCACTGAGCACATCTTGGCCAATTCTCCATTGAGCCGCCTGACTGAAACATTCAAGGCTTGCGAACGTCCTCCAGTACCCCATGAGCGGCGTGGGATCATGCAAGACCAAGCCATCCGGGCCTGGGGAAAGGCCCGTCCAAGCCGTGCAAATTCTGTCCGGAGGGCTTCCTTGACCGCAAGACATCCCCGATCCACCTTGTCGTTGTCGCCCAAGTGAAGAATGATGAAATCCGGGGACTTCTGTCCCTCGTGCGCCCAAATCTTCTCCACGAGCTGCCGCAGGTGTCGAATTCGCAGGCCCCCAACGCCCTTCCATAGAAACTCCGTCCTTTTCAAGCCCAGTGGTTTTTTCACTCGCTGCTGCTGCAGCCGCACCATGGCGCGCCGTACAAACGAGTGCCCCAACACCCACACCACCTTCGCATGCATACTAATGAACAGGAAAGAAATGGAAAAGTTAGGAATAGTCATGTCAAAATTGTGAGCATCTCTTCACAGTAACTCTGGCTGTATGTATCGCTTAAAACACTCTGATGACCAACGCCCCACCCTTTTCACTGTTTCGGCTGAGAAGCAGCCCCTGCTGCTAAGGTTGCCGCCCCAATTCT
The DNA here is from genome assembly GCF_964263255.1 of Lissotriton vulgaris. NCBI lineage: Eukaryota > Metazoa > Chordata > Amphibia > Caudata > Salamandridae > Lissotriton > Lissotriton vulgaris. The sequence continues at coordinate 910,353,759 of NC_141697.1, forward strand.
AAAAGCGTGTGATGAATAGCCCGCTGAATTCAATCCCAGTTTAGCCAACGCCAACCCAAAAACTGCCTTGAATTAATACTGTGACACGCAATCCCCCTGCTCATGTATGAACAGGGCCTGTCCTATCCCTGCAGGGCGAATGGGCAAATATGACTGCATCAGAGCTACCAGGCAGATTGTTACACCGGGTGCAGGACAAAGATGGATTGTTGTCCCCTTTCCCATCTGGTCAGTTTTTGATTTCCTATGGGTCACTACTAAAACCCCCGGTATCAGCTTGGTGTCGCAAAACTGAAAGCCCCCCAACTGGTCAGCTCTGGAGGTCCCAACGAGTTCCCCCAATCGAAACGCCCCATAAAAGGCCAGGGAAAATACAGCCCTAAATAATATGCTCTCAAATGATGAGCAGCAAACCAAAGGAAGTGACTCCAGAATGTCGCCCAGTGTTCCAACGTCTAAGGGCCTCCTGCAATCCCTTTTGGTTCCATCTAACCTGGCCCACCCAGACAAAGCTTTCTTGACCATAAAAGATGTGCCCGGGTCGCGTTCGCCTGCCAGCTTAGCGAAGAAACCTACCGCTGTCACATGTGCCCTAGCATAAGAGACTGGCCTACCCTTGTCCCTCAACATTTGTTAGAAACTGTATATTGCGTTGTCAGAAAACAGGCCCACTATCCTGGCCTTCCGCACAAACATCCTGTAAGACATGAAATGCTGTTGGTAAGATCTTCTAGTGCGATCGCTCAGTGAGGCACTACCTGAGGCTGGTCTAAAGGTAATTCAGTGAGTTGATGGATCATCTATATACTTTAGAAGTTACTATGGGCCCCTCTTTTAATAGAAGGAGGCAAAAGCAATGCAGGATGTTAGGGGAGAAGGTTTGTCTTTTGTAAATAACCCCCATAAGAGCGCAACAGTGGCCTAGGAGGAGATCCGCCCATCCTGTTGGCCTCATCCCACCCTAAACCCTTCTGGCAGTACTTTGTGCTGGCCGCACTCCAAGAGGGGCCTTTGTAGAGAGAGGACCCACCGACCATATCTAATTTCACCTCAAAGTGTCTCTTGTCTCATGCAACTCGCAGACACATGGAACCTGCGAGTTTATCCCTGTCCGGGGCCATTCCAGGGGCCACCCAGAGTGATTCAGGGTCCATCTGAAGCCAGCATTGTCCCAGCACACAACTTTTGAGCCAAGACGCTCACTCTCCTCTCTGAATGTCAGAACATTGCTTTGGTTTGCCAATTCGTTATGCTTAGTTTGTCTTAGAGCGCTCTGAAGCGGCTGAATGGTGGCAAGCTGGCGCTATGTAAATCACCTATACTCACACAACAAATTATGCATTATGTACATTATATATCATACAAAAATATGAAATCTAGGCTTCCCATTGGTTGAAACCCGTAACCTACTTGAATTTTGTAATTGTCGCGAATTATGGAAAATAATTAACAGGTATAACATCACTCCCACCATTTATAGGTTTTAATTAATCTCTTAGCTGTATAATAATAATAGGCGCTCCTATTAACTAACAGCCATTTTATTGACATGGTTGGGATTCGAACTGCTTCCCCAAAAGGAGCTCCACTCAGTGACCTATTTTAGAGGTTTAGGAAAATATATGATCATTTTCAAGAGATTTAGGTCCTTTCCAGACCTATTTCCACAGACCTGGTGACGAGAGGCCCATTTGCCAGGCCCCGGCTGGAGGTGTGAAGCCCCTCTGCGTGCTGGGAAAGTGACACCTCCGCGGGGAGAGGAGGCCTGCCGTTCCTGCATGTGCCCCCGACGTGTGAACGCCGACGCCACGGCTCACTTGTGCTACACGTGCGAAGAGCATTTGTAAGAGACACACTTTTTCACGCCTGGACAGATGGGCAGCTTCTGCCAGCCGGGGTTCCCAGGCCTGAGGGGAGGGGGAGGTGCGGTTTCACCCAGCAACGACCACGCTCTTCAGCGTGCCCCGTTTTGGGGGCACGTGGGTCGCATTTCTGTAGAACTCCAGCCCCACGCTTGGATATTACCGAAACAGCTGTACAGGCTGGCGACATATGCACAGAACCGAAGTCGTGCTGACAACACCGACCAAGAAGCCCGGGTGGCAAATCATCAACAAAAAGTGATTTTCCGGAAACACGTCATACCTTTCAAACGCCAGCGTCAACTTTGTTGGTCCCACAGGGGGAGGGGGTGATATAGGTCCCAACAGCCGTCCCTGCCACGCTTGGACGCGCCAAGGGTTACAGATATAAATAGTGCAGCAAACGCAGTAGCACCAGGACCCCTAGGTCTGTGAGTCCAGTTGCACTCCACTTAACTTATGATGTAAGCAGTACCTAGCATGCCTGCTGAGAGCCCTCTTAGGCTTAAGGCTTATGCCATGCATATGTGTTGGATGCCGGAACTCAGTAGCACGTCCATTTTGCAGGGGGCACAATTTTGTGTTGCACCAGAGCCCACTTGATGTTGAGCAGAGAAGTAACAGAATAAAACTCCCTTCCTAACTCTGAGCTGAGTACTTTTAATGTAAAGCCACTAGACAGCGACAGTTTGTAGATTTATATAGAGCGGTTTATCACCCGTGAGGGTCTCCAGGCGCTGTCCACGAATATGGGGAAATTAAGTGATTTGCCCAGATTCACAGGATGTGGCGGCAGGACTCGAACCCGTGACCGCATCTCCCGAGTCGGCAGCTCTGCCCGCTGACCACATGCATCCTCCGCATCGGGGTCTCTTGCTCAGGAGTGTAGTAAGGGTGCTGAGGGTCACACACCACAAGTAAGGAGAATAGCCCCCCAAACACTATGGTCGTATAGTAAAATACAGCCATAATGAGGTTGCTGTGTGGGCCCCTCAGGCTCCTAGGCTTCAGTGCCTCTGCACCAGCTGCACTATTGTCGGCTAAGCCGCTGTGGCTGAGATAACTAAAAGTGCGCGCGCGCCCTGATCAATCGCCATCTTTTCACTCGGGGCCTGACCACAGCTGGACCCTCACAGATTAGGAGATTAGGGCACTGCTTTTCACTCTCTGAACCACCAGAGGGGGGCGAGGTTAGATTGAAAGCCCTCCCTGAGAACACCTGCTGGTCACTGGCTATGGCCGCTTTCCACCCAACCTCCCCCAACCCAAGAAGTCCCCAGTTTTCAAAGTGACCTTTGGGATGAAGTGAAACTCGCCAAAGCGAGGATAACCAGGACCCACTTCTTATGCACGACCTGTCATAGACAGACCTCACAGTAAATGAACGCTATTTACCCCTCTGTTGCTTTTAAAAACGCCTAATAAATACTGTACCCTCCTCCCAGGCCTTCAAAACTGACCTCAAAGTTCTCCTCCTTCAAAGACACTTCCAAATATAATTCTCGCCCTCTCTACTATCTGAAGGAAGACCTTCCATTATAGGAAATTCTATTCTCTATGTGCCTTCCCAGTGTGTTCCTGTGGTTTGAGTGGTCTGCCATTTATTGCAGTATTATCCTTCTACCGGTGGCTGGTACTCTTTTGTAACATGCACAGGTCACTTTTCTCTTGTAACACACTGTTTGCTACCTCTTACATTTTGTTTGCTATAGATACTTGCACAAGTGCCACCATTGCCTATGTAACGTGTGTTCTTGTGTTTGAGAGTCTGCCATTTATTGCATTATTATACCTCTACTTGTACTTTGTACGCCTTTGTAACTTGCACATGTCACTTTTTTCCTCCTGTAATGCACCGTTTGCTACCTCTTGTATTTTGTTTGCTCACAATTGTCACTTTTACCTCATGTTACAACGTTTGCTCTTGTAATTTGTTCACTTGGAATTTTCTCCTCATGTATCATCAACGTTCTGATTGCGAAGCGCTCTGACACCTTCGGGTAAAGTCCGCGTTATATAAAAACGCATAAAATAAAAGGCGTCTCCCCCTCCCCTCCACACACACCAACCACCCGCAGAGTTCCCGCGTGCAAGCCCTCAGACCGGTTGGCCCGGCTGCGAAAGAGAAAGCAGACCCAACGGTTCTCGCCGCGTAGATTCTATCTCCTCTTTCCTAGACCCGCGGCGGACATTTTAATTACAGGCTGAAGTTTTACGCTGCTCAGGGCGGGAAACGAGCGGGGCAGCCACACCTTCCCGAAAGCATGAACGCGGGAGGGTGCAGGAAGGCCGAGCACACTGGACATGCAAATTGCGCTTTCTCAAAATCAGTGTTGGCTGTAGGCGACACCTAGCAGTGTCCAAGGTGAAAACGCATCCCTCCCCTCGCACCAAGCAGGGGCTCATTCTGCATACCACGACACTGGTTAATCACAACTCACTTACTTTCTTTTTCTACCCAGTTGTAGCTCTGGGCAAGCAATCTATGCTCACTCGGAGGCAGTACCACCAGTTATCATAACGCAAGTTTTCATAGCTAATAAAGGCCAAACTCAGGCAAAGGGTATTGTTTTTTGGAAAAAAATACATATTTCCCCAAATGTATCCTTTCAGACCTCCTCAAATTTTCCTATTCATACTTGGTGATGCTCCATCAGGAGTGCAGATAATACTTCCATTCAAAAATCACATCCCTCTCTGCCCCCAGGGGACTATAGGGCTCAGTTGATGTCCAACTTCAAAAGAACAAACCACTGTAATCATCACAAAGGGGGTGTTCTCACACCTCTCTACTCAGTTTATCATCAAGATATATCTCGGAAATACCTGCATATAACTTTGTGATCAGATGCCCATCTTCATAAGCCGTCCATTCCAGACCTCCTTCTGTGCATCTGTTCTGACTTCTTCCTACTTTAATCTTTCACTCCCAGCCTGTTGCTTCCCTTTAGTTCATTATCATAAAACATTAAATGTTATGTTTATGGGACAAGAACGACTTATTTACAAAGGTAAATCAAAGGTCACTTAACAAGACACGCAGTCAAAGTCTTGCACACGTTAAGATGCAATTTCCCTTAAAACCTGGGGCCATATTATCAAGAAAGGGTGATACATTATCGCCGCTTTTATCAGCAGGAAACTGCCGCTAAAGCGGCGATAATGGCTCGATAATATGCCCTTGTGAATTTCCATAGAAGTCCAGGTTCTGGTGTTAACCTGGGCTTCTATGGGAAATCAAAAGGGCATATTATCAAGCCCATTAAAAGCTGCGATAATGTATCGCCCTTCCTTGATAATATGGCCCCTGATTTTTTCGATCCCTGACATACCTATGACGAGTGTACGCCTGTTACTACTTATGTGCAAGATTTGTAACACTATTGCTTAAACATGATGCACTTTTTTTTTATCAGAAAGAGGCACTGGGCGCCAGGGTAGTATACTTCTTGTGCCTTGTATTGTCCTGACGCTTCTGGCACCAAACAGGGATATTTATACTGTTAACAGCTTGTTCATTATGTATAATTTTATACAACAGTTTTGCCATTTCAAAGCACAGTAGCTAACAGGTATTTCTATTACTCAGTTTAATGGTGCACAATTTGTCGACCTTGAAGGAGTGATATGCAGAGTTGGCCCTGTTGGAAGTTGGTCATCTGGTCCACCGATCACGCTAGATGTCAGCAATGAGTGCCAGTTGGAGACATTTAGACGGCACCAGCATATACGGTTGACTTAAATATCTATATACTCCAATTTGCTGTAGAGCTTTCCCAAATGTAATGAGCTACTTTGGACCTGGGCCACTCTTAAGCATCCTTAGAAATGATCTGGTCACTCCTGTATTTGCAACTCACCACTTGGTCAAAGGGGGCAGGTCTTTGAGCAGGCAGAAGATTTAGAAGGTCACAAAGCGGGACATCTGCTGTCACTAAATACTGGAGCTGGTACAAGGCTTCTGGCTGCAAGACTACAATGTCACCCAGCCATGGTCAGATGGTCTCAAGACTCTATTTTAGTACAGGTGGAGAGTTTGGTAATGGGCTCCTGCCCAACAAAACGTTGGGAGGGAAGGTGTGCTTTGGCAGGTGGTGAGTTACTCAGTGCAGGGTCTAGATGCCCATCAGCGGTGTCACTATCTGCTCCCGAAGGCAGTCTAATCCGCCCACCACTGTGGCACACCCAATCCTGACTTGTTGAGCAGTTTAAGAGGGCCGGAAGACTGGTCCTGGGATTATCATGGTTTCCTCTTTCCAGTGGGGATACTTCCAGTCCACAGAAGACTCACGGAAAGCTGCCCTACAGGTCAGGGTCCAGCGGAGAACCATATTCCAACTTCATTCTGGTGAGAAGGAAAAGTGCAGTACACAGCTCCACTTTCAGGTAGTATTCTACCTGTCCTTAGGGTTGTAGTGGTGGTGTTCTTCAAGGTACTGACTACATGAGTCCAGTACTTTTTCCTTTTCAGGGAGATGGCCAAGGACGTTCCCAGGCAGGGACTAGTCTTGTTAGAAATGTTAGGTGGCCAGTCACTGAAGAAAGTGAGCCTTTCTATAGCCCCTTAGCTGCGTCAACTGGGGGATGCTGATTGGCAAGGAAAGGACGTGTGTTCCAGCCCAAAGCCAGACGTGAAAAACAACTGATTTTAGAGATTAGTATTTCACACCGCAGTAATGGGAATTGGAGCCATGGCCACAGGCTAAATCTCGGTTGCTGAACCAGAATATTCTAGGCATGCATCTAATTATGTTTCTCAATCATACACTATATTATTCTAACCACACACTCAGATACATTGAGGGTTCAAGTATACCAAGGGCGAGGCTAGACGAGCCCGCCTTTAGGGGCCGGCCCCCCGGCCCACGCACGCCATTGGTTGAGGGTAGCCGGCCGGCCACCCTATGGGAGGCCGGCCGGACTGGAATAAGTCCTTCCGGGTCAGGCGGTGACGCACTTCCGGCGTAGGCGGGGTCAGAGGCCGTGACCTATTTAGGTCACTAGCTCATTCAGCTCGGCCTCTTTCCTCGCCTGCGTCGTGACCTGCTCGCACCTGCTGGACCTCACCCCCGGGCTCGTTAGCCTATTTATTTTAACTTAAATTGAATCAGTTAGTTTCGGCCCCATCTGGTAGCTTCCCTTGCCCCATAGTCATCGCCCTTCCCTTCTCGTCGTGTCGGAAGGACGTGTGGGCAGCGGTTCCCGAGGAGTGCGAGCAGGGCGGAGCAGAGCTGTGGTCGGAGCGGCGTACATCGGCAGCGACCAGCGCGGCAGGTAAGGTGTCGGGGCTCCCGAGGCTGTAGGCGTGGGTGGGTCTCAGGGATCGCCCTCCTCCTTGCGTGAGTCGGCTTCGTGGGCGTCTCTGGGGCCCACGCAGGTTGCAGCGTCTTCATACATTCAGTGAGCGAGCTCCGACGCCCCTTGCCTGCCGCCTGGTGTGAGCTGCGAAGGCAGGAGGGGGTTTGCGGTCTCGGCGCTCAGTGAGGGGCTTATTAGGGCGTGAGAGGCCCCGTAGTGTGCGCGTGGCTGCGAGCGAGTAATTTCCCGCGCGATTTGAGCAGCCAGCATGCCGCCCAAGAGCCTGAGACAGAAGCGTAAAGGAAAGGATCCAGAGATCGCGCAGCTTCTGAAAGTTTTATTAGCGAAGCTAGATTGCAGCGAAGATAGCAGCGAGGGGGGGGGGGGAGAGGAGCAGCCCCCAGAACCCGAGGCGGAACGTGAGGTAGGGGTGGAGCGTCCCCGGAGGCCAGGTGTCCCCCCCAGGGCAGCTTTCCCCCCATTAGTGAAAAAACCCAGGGTGCAGAAGCAGGGCGGGCGAAGCAAGAATAAAAAGGCAGCAAGCCGAGATAAGGTTCCCCCTAATGTTGTTCCCCTGGAGCCCGATGTCCTGATCATACCCCCCCCTAGACAGCCAGAAGTGCCGCCAGTGGTACCGCCCAGCAGCCCTCATTGTGTGCCATCGATGCCACCCCCTGTAGGTCCATCTGAGGACGGGACAGGGGCGATTTTAGCAGAGATTCGGGGGGCATTGGCTGCCCTTGCACCGGTACCGGCCACTGGGGGGGGGTGAGCCCACATAGCGCAGCAGCACCAGTAGCCCCTCAACCAGGGGGTGCAGCTACAGGCCCGCTGGCAGAAATTTTGAGCGCCCTAAAAGCATTAATGCCAGGTCCCAAGGTCCAGGAGGTAGGGGGGGTTGGGGCGACGCCGGTGGCGATAGCCCCCACCCCCATCCCGGTAGCGGTTACCGCAACTGCGGCCGTCGCGCCGTGGGCTCCAAGTACGGCGGAGGATGCCACCCTCAGCGAGATTAGGGCGCAGCTGGCCATGCTGGTTAAAGCGCAGGGACCCAGTGTACCGTTAGGACAACAAGCGACCCCATCAGTGCCGATTGATCCCGCGTCTTCAGGAGGTAAGCCTGAGGGCAGGGGTAGTGTACCAGCAGGAGGGGCTAAGAATGAGGGAGGGGAGGGTTATGTTCTGTCTAAACCCGGCGGCTTGGCAACACATGTGTCCCTTGAGGTTAAAGAGAAGATTTGGAAAGGGGAATATGTGGATTTGTTTTACCTCATTCGACCCAAAAGATGGGAAGTGGAGTACAAGGAAAGGGATGGGAAGGATAGCTCTTTCAAGGATAGGAGACCGAGAGTGGAAGAGTCCATTACAAACTGGCTCTTTGGTTTTCAGGTGTTCATGACGGTGATGATTGAAAAGAAACCTGAGTTGGCGGCGTCTTTGGTGTATTATATGCATAAGATTTTGAAGGCACACACGACACATGGGGGTTCTGCGTGGTTGGACTATGATAGAGACTTTAGATGGGAAAAGGTGCAGGACCCTGACATGGGTTGGGACCAAGTGGAAGTCAATGTTTGGCTAGAGAGTGTGAATGGCAAGTCTGGGGGGTCTCAATCTAATAGGCAGCCCTTTCGGACATCACAAGGTGGGCACGGGGAGAAGAGAGGGACTTGCTGGGCCTTTAACAAAAAGACGTGCACCTGGCCCACAGATAAGTGCAAGTTCAAACATGTGTGCTCCTTCTGCGGACACCACTCTCATCCAGAGTTCAAATGTATTAAAAAATCCAAAGAGAGAGGGGGAGGGGGCAAGGAGATCAAGCCTCCCCAGCCTTAAGTTGCCCTCTCCCGTGGACATCGGGAAACTGATTTATTGGTTGAATCAGTATCCTGACCGGTCAGCAGCCGAGTTATTGTATTTAGGTTTTTCAGAAGGATTTCGCATTCCAGCTCAGGACGTCCCCCCTGTAGAATATTGCAATAATTTACTTTCTGCACGGGCGCAGCCGGCGGTAGTGAAGTTGAAAGTGGACAAAGAGCGAGGGTTAGGGCGGGTAGCAGGCCCTTTCCTGACTCCCCCCCTTCCTGGTTATGTGTGCTCTCCTTTGGGAGTAGTGCCCAAGAAGGAGCTAGGCCAATTTAGGATGATCCACAACCTGTCAGCGCCTAGAGGGTCTTCAGTGAACGATGCCATCGACCCTGCTCCTTGTTCAGTGACTTATTCCTCATTTGATGCTGCCCTGAAGAGGTTGAGGGACTTGGGCCCAGGGGCCATCATGGCCAAGACAGACATAGAGTCAGCCTTTCGCCTTTTGCCTGTGCACCCGGAAGATTATCACCTGTTGGGCTTCCAGTTGGATCACCAGTTTTATTATGACCGGTGTATGCCTATGGGGTGTGCTGTGTCATGCAGATATTTTGAAATATTCAGCTCAATGCTCCAATGGTTGTTCTCCCATAGGACAGGTTGCAAGGAGGTAGTGCATTACTTAGACGACTTTATGGTGATGGGGCCGGCGGCCTCGGCAGCTTGCGAGCAGGCTTTAGAACAGTTAGTGGCCATGTTTCAGGAGTTTAAGATACCCCTGGCTCCGGGTAAGACCGTGGGCCCGGCGACATGTATGGCTTTCCTAGGCATAGAGATTGACACAGTGGCTGGTGAGTGCAGGTTGCCTCCAGATAAAGTACTGGCTTTTTCCCAGGCCATTGACGCGGCGTTGGCCACCCCTAAGGTGACTTTACACCAGTTGCAGGTTTTAGTGGGTCAGCTAAACTTCGCCCTAAGAATCATCCCAATGGGACGCCCTTTCTCGAGATCAATAGCCAGAGCTATGGTCGGCCTGTCCCAGAAGCATCACAGGGTGCGCCTCCAGGCTGAGGTGAGGAACGATTTGAAGGTGTGGCGGGATTTTTTGGCAAACTTTAACGGCTCCATTGTTGGGCCGGCACCTACGGTGTCTAGCATGGAACTGGGGTTGTTCACAGATGCAGCTGGTAGCATTGGGTTTGGGGCAGTCCTGGGTCCTCAGTGGTGTGGGGCGGAATGGCCAATGGAGTGGCACGAGTGGGGTTTGACTAAGAACATTGCATTCCTAGAGCTGTTCCCGATCCTGGTAGCAGTGACCATTTGGGCGGAGCGCTTCAGGAATAGATCTGTGATCTTTTGGTCAGACAACATGGCTGTGGTCGAGGCCATCAACAGGCAGGGGGCTACGTGTAGGCATGTGTTGAGACTACTGAAGCACCTGGTATTGGAATGTTTAAGGTTGAATTTACTGTTCAGGGCTGCACACATTCCGGGCGTTGACAATCACGCAGCTGATGCTTTGTCTGGTTCCAAGTTGCAGGAGTTCCGGAGGTACCACCCGGAGGCAGAGGACGAGATGACAGGGTTTCCACCATCACTGTGGAGGATTGGAGCCCCGCTCTAGCGGGGCTGGTAGGTGCCTCATTGAGTGACCGCACTCGGGCTGGTTATCAGCAGGGTTTTTTGACTTACAGGATGTTGGTTCAGGAGGCAGGCATCACAAGCTGGTTTTCAAATCAAGCCATGTATTACTTCCTGCAGAAAATCAGGGACCAGGGCAGGTCTCTCTCTTATGCTAGGGCTCATGTTTCAGCGGTAGGTTTCTTTGCTAGACTAGCGGGTTCTCATGACCCCGGGGCCTCATTTGTGGTCAGGAAAGCCTTGTCTGGATGGGCCAGGCTGGAGGGTCCTAGGCGGGATTGCAGACGCCCTTTAGATGTGAGGACTTTGAGGGACATTTTGGAGGCCTTACCTAGACTTTGCACCTCGTCATTTGAGGGCAAGTTATTTGCAGCAGTGTTCTCCCTGGCATTTTACGGGGCCTTCCGCCTGGGGGAAATTGTAGGGTCCTCTCGTAGTAACCAGGGTGGGGGGATCCAGTTTAAAGATACTAGGATAGAACCTGGGGGACTGGTGGTGACCCTTACGAAATCTAAGACTGACCAGGCAGGTAAGGGGGCGGTGATTCAGCTGTGCCCCGCACCGGGGGCCCCGGTATGCCCGGTCGCCTGCATGCAGGAGTACTTAGCCATCCGCCCTAGTGGGGGGCGGGGGGCGGCCCTGTTCATCCATGAGAATGGCGAGTGCGTGTCACAATACCAATTCAAGGCCGTGTTGCAGAGGGCCCTGGTAGATCTGGGGTTGGGGGGCACTGGTTACTCTTCCCATTCCTTTAGGATAGGGGCAGCTACTTTAGCGGCGGGAGCAGGGTTGTCATCTACTGCAGTCAAAAAAGTGGGCCGCTGGTCGTCTGATTGTTTTAGGCGTTATATACGCCCTGAGTTGCTTTGACAAGATGTTCTTGCCATGATTTTGCTTAACATTTCTATTTCCTCTCTGATTATTAGTATGCCAAGAATGGTGGTGTGGGTGTTGGGTCACTCGTTTGTGCGGCGGGCAGCTGGGTATCTGCAACGGCGGCGAGTGCGGAAACCACCGAGTTTGGAAGGGGCTGAATTTTTGTGGCACGGTGTGGGAGGAATGCGCATCCGGCATCTGCGGCGGCTCGTGGAGGAGATTAAAGAACGCGAGGGACGGAAGTCCCCGGACCTGATCATCATCCATCTGGGCGGCAACGACATGGTAGACCGGGGACGTTTGGCGGTCAAGGAGGCGCTCCTCACTGAATTTGCTTGGCTAGGGCACACCTTTCTACAGGCCAGGATTGCATGGTCTTGTATGATCCCACGGAAGTGTTGGGGCGATGGCATCAGGGCTAGGGTTTTGAACGTGTCGGTGAGACGTCTGAATGGTGAGTTGGCAAAGTTGTGCTCAGTGAAGGGCCGCTTGCTCCACTTACCCCACAAGATGATTTCTGGACCAGCTATGTTTCACCATGACGGAGTGCATTTGTCTGACATTGGCATGGATGCCTGGATTAATGGAATTAGGTCTTTTGTTCTACACCTGTTGGAAGGAGGGAAGGGCGACGGACCTATGGCCCCTAGTCACCCTTGTGGCGGAAAAGAGACATTGGACCACTGATATAGATGGACGAAATAGACGGGAGTCCACCTTGAGCACTCCCTAGGCCAGCACTGAGGGGAGAGAAGGTAAGCTCTCCACAGGGGGATGGGGACCACTGGTTGGGGAGGCTAGGGCGACAGGTACAAGCCTCCTGGGATCCTGGGCAACCTGGTGGACGAGTGGTGGTGCCCTGGAAATGGCGGACAAGGTCTCGAGGGCTGGGGCCCATCACTCTGTGGCGCAGGTGGATTGCACCTCGCGTGGGCATCGCTACCTGGGGAGAGCCGAGCCAGAGGGCCCCTTGGTGCTGGGGGAAAGAAGAGAGGATAATGATATTCTGATTTTTAAGATGAGTTATGCTAATTTGAAGTCAAGATTCTTGTGCAGAATATGAATTTAATAACGTTTGATATAACTATGCAATTTCATGTTTATGTGTGTTGATATTAAACATGGCCTTTTTTACACCCACCTTATCTCAAGCGTTAATTAACTGGTGGGTTGTGGGCGGCGTGGAGCATGCTGGGGGATCCGGGCCCTATACCAAGGGCGAGGCTAGACGAGCCCGCCTTAAGGGGCCGGCCCCCCGGCCCACGCACGCCATTGGTTGAGGGTAGCCGTCCGGCCACCCTATGGGAGGCCGGCCGGACTGGAATAAGTCCTTCCGGGTCAGGCGGTGACGCACTTCCGGCGTAGGCGGGGTCAGAGGCCGTGACCTATTTAGGTCACTAGCTCATTCAGTTCGGCCTCTTTCCTCGCCTGCGTCGTGACCTGCTCGCACCTGCTGGACCTCACCCCCGGGCTCGTTAGCCTATTTCTTTTAACTCCCACCCACCCGTCCCTTAGTTAGGTAGTTTGAGGGGGTGAGTTGCGGAAAAGAGACATTGGACCACTGATATAGATGGACGAAATAGACGGGAGTCTACCTTGAGCACTCCCTAGGCCAGCACTGAGGGGAGAGAAGGTAAGCTCTCCACAGGGGGATGGAGACCACCGGTTGGGGAGGCTAGGGCGACAGGTACGAGCCTCCTGGGATCCTGGGCAACCTGGTGGACGAGTGGTGGTGCCCTGGAAATGGCGGACAAGGTCTCGAGGGCTGGGGCCCATTACTCTGTGGCGCAGGTGGGTTGCACCTCGCGTGGGCATCGCTACCTGGGGAGAGCCGAGCCAGAGGGCCCCTTGGTGCTGGGGGAAAGAAGAGAGGATAATGATATTCTGATTTTTAAGATGAGTTATGCTAATTTGAAGTCAAGATTCTTGTGCAGAATATGAATTTAATAACGTTTGATATAACTATGCAATGTCATGTTTATGTGTGTTGATATTAAACATGGCCTTTTTTACACCCACCTTATCTCAAGCGTTAATTAACTGGTGGGTTGTGGGCGGGCGTGGAGCATGCTGGGGGATCCGGGCCCTATGGGAAACTATGTAGGCTTTATACAGGGTGGTTGTACACCTAATCATGTGGATGAAGCAAAGGCTACCCTCTAGTTGTCTACACATTGTCCACACCATGCAATGTCTCTATAATTTTTGAAGAGAGAGATATTACACTGTAGTGGATAAAGCAAGGACCTATTTGTTGCCCACACAAGCCCAGGGCTCAGCAGGTGAACACCTGGTTTGAACTCCAGGTGACGTGAGGGGTTACATTTTAGTAAAGAAATCATGGGCAAAAAGTGAGAAAACTGAATGAGTTTAGTAGGAGGGGACTTTGGGCCATATGTATGAAGGTAGCAATTAGCGATTCTGTAATAGCTATTTTTAAGAAATTGCTGTTTCAGAATCGCTAATTGCTATGTATCAAGAAAATCGCAATTTGTTAGCGATTTCTTGATATTCCTTAATTGCGAATTCACAAATTGCGAATTCGCAATTAAGGAATACATTCCCATTCATTTCTATGGGCCAGGAGGTCCATAGGAATGAATGGGAAATTTGCAATTCACAATTTGCTAATCGCAAATTGAGAATATTTTCAAGGGTGCAGGGGTGTCCAAAGGACACCCTGTTGCAACCCTGAAATATGCATGGGTGCACATGTGGCGCACATATATGCCATAAGGGCATGTATGTGCGTCACATGGCACTTTGAAAAATGCAAAAATATGCATTTTTCAAGGAATTCGCAACTTACCACCAACTAGAAGTTGGTGGTAATTTGCGAACCCTTAGGGCCAATTTGCGAATTTTTTTGGCTTCTTACATTGCATTTAAGGAATCGCAAATTTTGCGATTCCTTAAATGCAATCGCAAAATAAGGAATCGCAAATTTTCCGATTCCTTATTTTGCAAGCAGATTTCCTTGATACATACCGTTAGTCCAAATTGCATTCGCAAACGCCAAAATTCTGGGAATTTCGGCGTTTGCAAAGTCAATTTGGTTTGATACATATGGCCCATTGCTTACACAATCTTCCTAGAGGCATTTAAGAGGTGACACAGATACTTCCTACAGTAAAAAAAAAAAGCACATTGTTTGTTGAGGCCCTTTATTTCAAGAAGTGCGACAAAAGAGACTCTTTTTATATATAGCCATTAAAGCATATTTAATACAAAGTATTGTTTCAGTTTATGCTAAGCATATGCACCATAAACTAGATAGAATAGATAGATAGATAGATAGATAGATAGATAGATAGATAGATAGATAGATAGATAGATAGATAGATAGATAGATAGATAGATAGATAGATAGATAGATAGATAGATAGATAGATAGATAGATAGCAGGGCTGGACTGGGAGCCAAAACCGGCCCTGACAAAGTGCTCGGCCAGCCCCCCACCCCCAGGGGTTGGGGGTGCGGCCGAGCTCTTTGCCAGGGCCGATTTTGTTACATGGCCGATTTTTCAGCTATGCTGCAAAAACGGCCCTGTAACAAAAACGGATCCCAAAACCGGTCCCCAGCCGTGTGGCGCATCGGGGGATTGCCCGGTGCCCGCTACGGCCAGTCCGGTCCTGATAGAGTGATAGATGGATAGATAGATAGATAGATAGATAGATAGATAGATAGATAGATAGATAGATAGATAGATAGATAGATAGATAGATAGATCAAAGGCTCAGGTCCACCATAAGCGTATTCAGCACTCGGGAGCGGGTGCGGTCATGGCGTGGCAGACGCCGCACTCACGGATGATAACAAACTCCGTAGTTTATTTTCATTTTCCCGAGTTCCCGAGTTCACAAAAGCAGGACGTGTTTCGGCTCGCGCCTTTTTCGACTATATATATATAGCACCATGAAACCTGCCAAATTAAGAGTCCTGGAGCACATGCGGGCAATTACCAATAAGGACAAGACATATCCCGTTGCCCGCCACTTTGCCGAACACCATCAAAGTGATTGGGAGAAACTCAGTTTCTACTGCATAGATCAGGCTCCTAAATTGGAACGGGGAGGAGACAGAGACAAGACCCTACGTATCCTCGAGTCAAAGTGTATCATCAGTCTCAAAACCATGACTCCGTGGGGCCTTAACAACAATGAGGAATTATGGGTTCACCTTTAATTTATATATAGTCTGACACATGGGACACAAGGGCGATATGTATCCATCTAATATACCCTAAGGATAATAACATCATTCCACTGCTAAACCAAATACCCCCTTTGGTAACTTGTGCTGCTAACATAATTGCCCATCCAGGGCTGTATAACTAGTACGATGCATTATAGGATAGATTGAGCCTATCAATTCTGCACTTTATTGGTTAATATCTATGAAAGATGCCAAAAATATAAAATTTATATGAATATATAAAATAGTAGAATTGAATGCATTTATGAAATTCACTGTGTTTACAAACTGTTTTATGAAAGTTTTGTGTTATATGTTTTTAAATAAGCACTATGCACTTTATTTAATGTCACCATTCAAAGCCACGTACATATTATTGCAATTTGCACGCTACAAGATGGCCCCCATCTTTTTTAATGTTAGTAGCCGTCTTCTATGTCCATGATTATGCTTGACTGGCTAAAGGTTTAAAATGGTGACTCTTATGTAACACAAACGTAACACTGACGAAGCCTGCAAAGGCGAAACGCGTCTGTTTGGGGTGAGGGGGGTTTGGTGTAATAAATTCTTGAAACGGATACCAGTGTGCCAGCCGTATTCTTTCCAAACAACGGATGAGAGGAGGAATGTGTAGCAATATATATATATGTATATATATATATATATATATATATATATATAATATAAAGCTTATGCTATGTAAATACCCATCACATTACAAATATAAGGTAATTGATAGTCACATTGCAGCCATCATTAGTATATGCAGTGCCCGGCTCGAAAGGTGCTGGCCCATGTATCCCCCTCAAGAGCACCCCCC
Source organism: Lissotriton vulgaris (assembly GCF_964263255.1). NCBI lineage: Eukaryota > Metazoa > Chordata > Amphibia > Caudata > Salamandridae > Lissotriton > Lissotriton vulgaris. The sequence goes on from NC_141697.1 coordinate 910,370,256, forward strand.
ATAGAACAGACCCCATGTCCAGCAGAATGGATGTGTCTGGGCTCACCTGCTCCTACCAGGATCCATCTTGTCTGTGCGTTTTGGTTACAAGCTATCACCGTCCCTTTAAAATAGTGGAGATGCTTTAGAGAACGTAGGCTCCTTGTGGATCACCTCTGTACCCGGTACAGCGTCCGTCAGTCGCTCCCTAGAGAAAGTCTGTGGTCCCTTGTGGACAGGCAGGGCCCAGTGAACAGTCTGCAGTTGCAGGTGCAACATGGACGGGATTCCTCTTCCAGGGTAATTGCTTGTTAACGAGCCTATTTTCTGGGTCACTTGTTAGTGAGATCGCTTCCTCTGGCACCGACCTCAGGTTGTCACTCATTACATCCCAAGAGTTATTCATTCATTCATTCAGTCACTGTCTGGAGACAACTCTCCGAAGAAAGCTTCCCAGGTGCCTCAAGTTTTCTCCCAATATGTGTATATGATAAGTCGCTTTCTCGGCCACTTTCTATCTCGAGTGACTGGTGCCTGCCCCAGTGACGTGTCACTAGCTGAGAACACAGGATTTATTTTTATTTTTGGATGCATTAGTCCTGCAGCTCAAAAGACTTGGGCATGGATTACGAGTGCCCCTGATTATTTCCCATTATTTCCCACCCTGGAGTTACCATAGCTGAGTTCCCAGTAAATCCAGGGCAGGGAAATAATGTGGATTAATAGTTTTTGTATCATAACTTGTCAGAATTGGTGCTTCTGCGCCGAATTTTCACATTTCCCCCCCCCCCCCCCCCCCCCCCCCGTTTTTCTGCATGGTTTACTCCAGTCTTTCACACAGAGAAGAATAAACTTGTAACTTCTGTTACCAACCCCATAGTAACCTACGGGCCACTTGTAGTGATGGCCCGAGAGGGTAAGTTGCGCAGTAAGTGAACTATGGGTTTTACACCCCCAACCCTGCCCTAAAAAAAACATGCATTCAGGTATACTCATCCCTAAACATTGATGCAGCTAAATTGTCCACCGGGTACTTGTTCTTCCCCCAAAGAAATACCTTCACTACATCTTACAACTTCACCTCCACTCTTTAGCCCCCTATTATTTCTATACAAGGCTAGCCCTGCTTATCCTCCCCCTGCTTGGATCATCTCTCCCTTGTTAACCCTTGTCTCATTCTTCACGATGCTCTTCTCCTACCCTCTCGCAGTGCTCCCCCATTCTCCTAGTCCTACTGAAATGCTCTTAATGGTACCCTGGTTTTCAGGTGAAGCCTCCTGCCTACGAAAGCTAGCGTCTTATATCGACACTGATCACCACGTTTCCACAGAATGATACCACTAAGATTTAGCCAGCTACAGTTCCACAAAAGGTGCTACTTAGGGCCTAATTACGATCCGGCGGTCCAAGGACCGTCAGACTCGCGGAGGCTCGGCGGTGGCTGTCTAGCCACTGCCACACTGGCGCTCCAACTGCCCTTTCAACAACTAGGACAGTTGGGCCGCCATGGGACCGCTGAAACCGTGGTGGCACAGCGGTCTTAAGGCCGCAATATGTAGTCCTGCCATGCATAATATAAGTTTCCTCTCCACCAAGGTTTTCATGGCGGTTCCTACTCCTTGAAGACCATGGTGGAGAGGAAACTCCCTGTTGCCTCAGGGCCATGGGGTGCATACACGGGGCACAACATGTGCCCCCCTGTGTCCATGCACCCCAGTTACTCCACTGTATGGACTTTACAGTCCATGCCGTGCAGGAACTGTTTTTGGAGTTCCCATTGCAGTGCCCATTTTCAGAGGCACAGATGTGGGACCGCCAAAAAAGTCAGCCAGACAAGAGGAAACTCATTATCCAGTTTGCAGTACGCACACAGGGTTGGCATTGCGGGAGCGAGCTGTCGGCATGGCAGCCCACACCGCAAAACTCATAAACAGGCCCTCAGAGGTCTTGCATTGGAGGAGTAAGGATTTAAATCCTCTGTTCTCAGGCATTTCAACCCTTTTAATCTCTCTAATCATGTTGGAGTGAATTAAATGAACAGACCCATAGATCAGGTGTTTGTTAAGTGCAACTACTCACCCATAAGGGTCTCAAGGCGCTGGGGGTGTGGGGGGGTTCGCAGGTTCTAGTCCAGTAAGAAGGGTTCTGTCGAAGAGCCAGGATTTGAGGTTTCTTGCGAAGATGGGGAGCAATGTTATCTGTCTGAGTTGGAGCGAAAGGTCGTTCCAGGTACTGGCCGCACGGAAGGAGAAGGGGCGGCCTCCCGATCTGGTCTTTCTGGGGCGGGGGACCACGGCGTAGGAGAGCTGGGCTAACTCAGGGTCCTTTGAGGTGTGTGGAATTTGAGTCGGCTGTTCAGGTATGCTGTTCCGGTGTCGTGGAGGGCCTTGTGAGCATGGGTTAGAATCTTGAAGGTGACTCTAGCTTCGATGGGGAGCCAGTGGAGTGTGCGCAGGTGCTGAGAGATGTGGCAGTGGCTTGGCAGATTAAGGACCAGTCTTGCGGCTGCGTTTTGGATGTTCTGTAGCTTGCGGTGAGGTTTTTGTTTATTCCGACATAGAGTGCGTTGCCGTAGTCGAGCCTGTTAGTGATCAGGGCATGAGTGACGGTCTTTCTGTGTTCGAGGGGGATCCATTTGAAGGTCTTACGTAGGAGGGGGTGGGTGTGGAAGCAGGAGCACAAGACGGAGTTGATCTGGGGGTCCATTTTGAGCTCTGAGTCCTGGATGATTCCCAGGTTGCGTGCGTGGTCCGTGGGGGTGGGCGTGCTTCCAAAGGCAGGGTACCACCAGGTGTCGTTCTAGGCGTCTGGGTTTGGGTCCATGATGTGTACTTCCGTTTTGTTTGTGCTTAGTTGTAGGCAGATGTTTTTCATCCATTTGGCGACGGCTTCCATGCCTTCTCGAAAGTTGTGCCTGGCGGGGTTAGGTTGGGTTTTTTAATTAAATTTTTTTTTTTATAGATGCAAATGACAACACTTCCTGGCAGCACAAACATGTCTATTTGAGGTAGTGTGTCATGGTAAAGTGGGACTGGACCTGTAGAGACACATTGCAGAGCTCTGCTTGGCTATTGGTGTACCCGTCAGAATTGTTCAGTAAAACCGGGCAATGACATCATTGGGTGCCAGTTAGTAGCATCCTTTATTTAACACCAGTCAACAGCATCCTTCAACAATGGCCAACAGCATTCTTCTGCATTGGTCAATAGTATCAGTAAGCAATATTCTATGAATTCCTTTATTTAGGATCAACCACACTAATCAGCACTGGTTGGTTTAACCCTTCAGCAACAGTCAATATCATCTTTCAACACGGGTGAATTGTCTTCTTCAACAGTGCTTACAAGATTAATTACATAGTGGTCAATATCACGATTCAGTATTTGTCAATGCAACTTAAAGAGGCAGTTCAATGTAGAGAAAAAATTGGTTCTCATTGCCCTGTTCTGCATCTCTAACAATCAGCAACTGTGCCAAGCGCGAGTATCGTGAAGTGCGCTCTTAGGACCTGGCCCCCCGGCCCCCGCCCCCTACCTCACCTAGTCTTTGGGCGGCCGGCTAGCCCCAAGGGGCGACCGGCTGCTTAGTACTTCCGGGGCAGCAAGATGGTAGAAAGACCTTGGAACAGTAAAATTGACCGACGGAATGGACGGGAGGCCGCCTTGCGTACTCCCTAGGCCAGCACTGAGGGGGGAGACGGTAAGCTCTCCGCTGTAAAATATGGCCCCGGCTGGGGAGGCTAGGGCGACAGGTTACGAGCCTCCTGGGTCCCTGGTCAGCCTGGTGCTCTGAGGGTGGGCCCCTGGAGGGGACGGACAAGGATCAGAGGTTGGGGGCCCACTCCTCATGGGCGCAGGTGGGTTGCACGGTGCACCTTGCGTGGATGCTCTGCATGGAAGATGCGAGCTGGAAGGCCCCTTAGTGCCAGAGGATTAGAATCTTGCTGAAGAAGATCTGGAAAGTCAATAATAAAATTGTGTTGATAACAGTAAATGATGAATTTTGAAATTCCTTGTCATGTTTATGAAATGTCAAATATTAAACATGGCCTTTTTTACACCCACGGAAATCTCTGTCGATGATTTTAATGTGGGTTGGCAAGTTATCAGGAGGGAGCCGGGAGCATGCTGGGGGATCCAGGTCCTATAGACATGCCATAAGCCTTCGCTAATAATGTCTGCTTGGGTTTTGAAAGCGAATGTGTCATAATTCATTGGCTACCCCCTTTAAGACAGTGATAAAGAGCTTCTTCTGCAGTCATCAGCAGCATCTTTAACAATGTTTAAGCGCATCCTTTAACAATGTTCAAAAGCTTTCTTGGGTCATGGTCTATGACAGCTTTTCAAATCTGATCTATAGATTCCTTTAACTATGAGCAAGAACTATATCAATGTCAACTATGGCCAATAGTATCTTTTGGCAGCCGCCTCTATTTTCTTCAACAATGGTCATCGTTCAACAATCGTTATAAGCATCTTTTAACAGTGAATTGCAAATTCCTCACAGTGGTTTTTATAATGCTTCGTTTACTACTAGTTATCCTTGAAATGGCAAATAATGGTCTTTGAAAGAAAGGCAATAGCTTCCTTCAACAGTAGTCAACAGCATCCTTGCTGTTGCTACTGACCAACAGCATTATTCGATTGCTGCTAAAAGAATGTGGTCAATATAGTTCAGTAATGATCACTTAGTTACTTTAACTAGTGAGTAAACCAGGTAGCAGGGGCTTGTGTGCTAGTGTGGGAAAAGAGGAGGTACTGGCAGTAATAAGTGGCAATGTGCCATTTAAAGAAGCAGGCAGGGGCAGATTTACAACTTCTGGCGCATTCCTGCAAATCAGCAGGGATGCACCAGGAAAGATGCGTGACGCAAGTTTACCCTTACACCACCACAGATGCATGGATAAACAGATGCGGGTCACATCTACTGGCGGAAGGTCGGCGCAGTGCTGGAGTTGTGTCGTGGGCGCAGCACAACTCCAGCACTGTTCCAACCTGGTCTATCCACAACATGGTGCATCACTCCTTACGCCTGCTTCAAGCAGGCGCAGGGTTTTGACGCAATATGGCCATAAAAGTAACTCACTGAAATCTTGAAGATTTCACTGCGTCACATTTACGTGACGTTACGGTGACGGAATGCCCACCCTGCGCCTGAACGCACACATGAAACCTGATGCAGGTTTCATGCGGCGCAGGGCTTTACAACGTGACGCATCTCCCTAGATGCGTCACGTTGTAAATAAGGTGCAACGTGGTCCATGGTTTAGGCCGCCGCTGCGTCACAAAAGTAACGTAACAGCGGCGTAAAAGTGTTGTAAGGGGCTTGTAAATCTGCCCCGCAGTGTTTATGGAAGGAGTGTTGTGAGCAAATGCAGCCAAGTGCCTACATGCCATACTACAAGACGTGTAAATTATTCGGTACAGCCCTGCAGTCTCACCAAGAAACACCAAAAACATCATCCACAACTCAGTGAAGTCCACACATTCAGCTTATGTAGCAACATACCCAAAAACACCAGTGACAGCACATCTTCACAAGCCGAATCAGACTCCGGTCTGTGATTGTGAAGACTTAGCTGTTTGAAAAGTCAATACCGAACTAAAGGCAGACATTCCCGTACAGAAGGAAGAGCCAATTGTGACAACAGCACCACAAATATGTGTCAAAACAAGGTTTATTCATGCCTTCCACGATGGGTGACAATGCATAAACTATACATAACCAAAGTTTGTTTCTCGTGAGCATATTTTACTCAGGCTTGTGCCGCCTCAGCCTGAATAAAATTGTATTGACGCTATCAAAATTTTGCAATAAATGACGTGTATATTTTGTCAAAATTTCTCATTATGTAGTTTTGCATAGTTTATGCCCATGGAAGATTGGTTTGTGCATAAAACATCTCAATGGGAGACATTTTATGCTCCTGCCAATTTCCTGCCGGTATCTCAAAGGGATTTTGTGTGCAAGGTATGCACCCACGTAATAAAAGTCACGCCTGTTAGCCATGGACTTCGATTCACCAAAATGCCTGGGGTAGTAGAAGTGGTATCACATACCCTTGACCTTAATGGCCTCTCTAAAAGTGACATCATATGACCCTTGACCCTGAAATTTCCAAATTGACCTCCATTGTGCAAGGGCCAGCATTTTGCCATGGGTGTCCCCTTATGCCACAAATGACATCAAAATATGCCAGTACCAGAATATTGCAATATATACCAGATCTGACCTTTATCTCAAATGTTTCCTCAATATGTCAGGCAAGCATTTTGTCACAGTTGCCACCCTCGTTATCTACCTTTATAATTAGAATTACCTCTATTTGGATTTTTCCACTGAAGTCCACATGCAAGACACTTCCTTAAGAATGTCAGTATTTTTGCACAGATGCCTAAATGCCATGAATTTCCTCTAATATGCCAGTGAAAGTGTTCCACCATTAGTGCCCTTTATGCCAAGAGTTACCACCTCCAGTGTCACTATCTTGGCACATGTGCCTGCCATGCTAAGAATTGCCTTAAATATGGCAGCACCCTTAGTTTGCCATGGGTGGCTCTATAAAACAAGAAGTACCTTCAGTATTCCAGGGCAAACGACAAACTCACAAGGATCACATCACATTCTCACTCACACTGAATTTTATTCAAGTTTGAACTTGATCATACTCACATTCACTCACACACACTCATTGTCTCACTCATACACATTCTCATTCATTCTCACACACACTCTTACACCCCCTAACATTCATTCTTATTGATTTTCTCTCAAGCACTTGCATTTTCTCTTAATATCACTCACTCATTCTCTCTCACTCAATAACATAATCTCACCCACTATCTGCCACTGATTCACTCACTTTTACTCACATGCACATGCTTACACATACAGACACATGCTGACACATACACATGCTTTCTTTCACATAAACACACACTCACCTACACAACATACTTTTAAAATCAATTTTACTCACCAAAGCTCCCACCAAAGATCCCGTTCCAGATAAGCGTGCTCCGTTTTTTTAAATTACATTAATAGTGGATGATAGAGTATTAGTCATTATTATTACAATGAAAAATGGGTGGAAAATAAGGAATGGAGAGGTGCCCTGTTTTATTGCCACTTTTTTGCCCTCTTTGAGGCCAGGGGTCGCAAAAGCAGAGCAGGGGTCACAACGGACAAACCAGGGGTTGCAGCTGTGACCCCCTAAATATTGTCTATGACTGTAAGGCCAGCAGCAAAGAGGAAGCTGCGCAAGGTTGTCAAGATTGAGAAGTGGGGCGACATCTCAACCCAACCAAACGCACAGCCGAAATGTATCCAACGAGGCTCATCCATATATAACATCATTAATTCATTATTTTGAACTCCATAGTATTCCTTTTTCATAATTTTTTCAAAATGTCTTGCTTTTTTCATCAGTATTTCAAATCCACACGTGGAATATAATCCCAAATTTTCATGTTTCTGTTGTTCAACCTGTGTCCATCCGGACCTCTTGAAAGAACACGACTAGTGCCAAGTTCATTTGAAGCAGCGTTTATTTGTTAAAAACCCAAGCATTTCGGGCTATTTAATGCCCTTCGTCGGGGGTCACTGTAATCACACAACAAAATAACACCAATTAATACACAATACCATGTTCAACCAAGAATTCATTATATACAAGTCATCTTCATACTACTCTATATACTGTTTAGAAGTAACACGAGTCATTAAACTCCATCATGCAGCCTCATGCCATATTGTCTATTTCTCACTTCTCACACTGTCGCCATATAACCAAATTAAGTTAAAGGTTTTAGTCTTTTATCCTCACTGGTGTGCTCCAACACTCACACCACTATATTTCATCCTAAACATGTTTGTGTAGCCTGAATTGTCTTCCCAGCCATCCTTCTTTACTTCGTACTAACCCTGTGCTCGCTTCCCAATGAGTGTGCAACCTATACTGTAACACTTCTCCGTTAACCTCATTTCGCTGTTCATTTTAAAGTTCGTGTGCTTCAGTGCCTACACTCATATTGCATATTCCTTCTTTTAAAATTGCCAAAGATTCACGCGGCTCGTACCCATAGATTCAGAATCCCTCCCTTCACATACCTGCTTCACAACATGAGTTTCCCAAATCCTCATTTCGAACCAAACGAACCAAATGTGAGTCCACCCCTTTTAACCCATATCCATACTGTCTACTGATTGGCTGACTACATTGGTTATCCCGCCCCAGTGATGACCCAAAGTGCGTTGCCCTTTACTTCTATGTTGCATGAACTTCATTACCCCTAATACATCTCATTTATCGTCAGTCCATTCAACCGATCATTAAGAAAACATAAGACTTGTAAAATTAACCAAGGTTGTCAAGAGGCATCGTCCTTCAAACAGTTCTGCTTTTTATCAAACAGCTTCATGCCATGCATTTTACATTCACAGGAAGGATGCTGAAACAAAAAATTCATGTTCCAGTATGCAAAGTGCTATTAATTAAAGAACTAGGACTGGCTCATGTCACACATGGTAAGACATGTGGTCCATGGGGAAACTTTTTGTGTGCATGTAAAAATGTAAGTGTGCCAGGCACCCATTTGGATATTTGATAACTACATTGGAACACTAGGCACACGCACCTTCACATGAAGTGCATTTGACACTATCCTTAAATTTCATGTTTTGAACATGGCAGCAGACCTGATAGCGTTATAATCAACCTGGCCTGCATGACTGAAACCATGTATTTCAGTCACAATTAATTTGGCTGATTATAGTTCATTGGAATGCACCGGCACCAAGACAAGTTGTCTCAGTGGCACCCTCGCTGTCAGGTTAGTTCGATGAAAAAAGTACAGTTTACAGGAGGCGTGGTGGCTTCTGGAGAGTTAAGGTGGACTGTGGAACCGCCTGCTCTTTTCCCCTATCCTAGATGAGAGGCCCGGCATAGGCACTTGTACAACGCAGTAGAGCAAGTGAAACACTCTGCAGGTAATGCATATCCCTGAACATCATCACTCTGCCTGCAAGTGGTCCTTTGTCCCTCACCCCGCCACCTGAGGTCATGCCCAGGACACTCAGTCCTGAGTTCTTCAGCAGGCTTCACTGTAAGCCAGCATTGTGTTTTCTTTCGATATGTCCTTGAAACAAAGTTGTTCCTCAGCTGTAGCATGACTTGCAAGACAGACTTTGTTTGAAACAGAAAGTGTTTGTCTTCGGTGACCCTGTGAGTTGAAGAAAGTAAACGATGTTCATTACCACCCTGTTACCTTCTGTTCTTGGCTTTGGTTCTGCTTTTGCACCTTGCAAGGTCAGGGGTCACAAGAACAGTGCCAGGTGTTACAGTGGGCACACTGGGTCGCAGATGCGACCCCTAAATCACGGCAAACACAAGGGGATGATTGATAGAGTGCTGAAACTTTTCAGACACTCACCCCCAGTCACAGATCTGGGTTGAATCCATCATCGTTCTTTAGCTCACTCCACCACCCCAGTTCAGACCCAGCCATATGCAAATCAGTCTTGACCCTGTGCCTCATGTGAACAGTCCAGCCCGAACTGCCAAGACAGGTCTTCCATGGACCCGAAACAAGCATCCTGGGACCGATTTCGGGGTAGCACCCCTCATCAGCCAGGCTAGCTTGAATCCAGTGGCAAAGTGAGCAAGGGACCCACGTCTGGGCATACCCTGCCAACTTATGGCGAACAAAGCAAACACAAGGAGATGATGGATGGAGTGCTGAAACTTTTCAGACACGCACCCCCAGTCACAGATCTGGGTTGAATCAATCATTGTTCTTTAGCTCACTATGCCACCCCAGTTCAGACGTCCGCGTCAGCCAGGCTAGCTTGAATCCAGTGGCAAAGTGAGCAAGGTACCCACGTCTGGGCATACCCTGCCAATTTAGGGCGAACAAAGCAAACACAAGGAGAATCACGTCGATGCGAACGACAAGCAACATTTTGTCCACAAATATTTATTTTGCACAATCTTGATGTATATTATGAGATTACATTAAAAAAAGTTCCTGCTTTCACTTTGCTCTCTTGAATTGTCAGGATTACATGACATGTGCTTTACCAATTAAGGGTGGGTCCAATTAATCTGCCCCTTTACACTTTCCTCAACTAATCCATACTGAAACAAAAAAAAATCACTTTTACTAACCTACTAGCTTTTTACCTCTAACCTTGGATTGCAGAGTAGCGTGTTACTTGCTGCAGAGTAGCGTGTTACTTGCCGCAGAAGCGCTTCAAGCCTTGCCAGGGGTGGTAAGCGCTATCATAGTGCCAACATTTCAGAACAAGAAAGTGGGAGATTTTGGAGGGAAAAAAGCGGGGGAATGTGTTTCCCCATTGACTTCTGAGTATATTAGCATTGGCATGTATGCGCTGTGTAAATACTATTTACAACACGGTTGTATTTACTCACAATTTCAACAATTTCTAAAGTGTGCCACAAATGCCCCCTCCACCCCTTCCGACCCCCCCCCCCCCCTCCCCCTCCTCCCACGGTAGCGAGTGTGTCCTCCGCAGCCATGGTTAGTCTCACGAGGTCGGGTGATAGAGTGGACGGCTGTGGCTAGTCCGCCGCTATAAATACCCGAATGTGTGTTTAAGTGAAACACCAGTTCCACTTGCGTGCCCGCTTGATGAATCTCTGCGGTTCTCCGCCTCCGCCCGGCACTGTGGGAAAACCTGTGAAAGATGTGAAGGGTTCGGGCTTTAATCTGTGGAAGTGATTAAAGGCAAGGATGGAGGGGCTGTATGTCAGTCATTACACACACACTGATTGCCTGGATCCAGTCAGGGGCAGCCCGGCTCCTGCAGGGAGAGGGAGTGAGGATCGGCAGGAGAGAAGAGGGAGGGAAGAGAGAACAAGGCACTGAAGGATGGATGCACAAAACACGGGAGAGAAGGACTAGAGGACAGAGTCGGGCAGAGAAGGGCGGAAGCGAAGAACAAGTAACAGAAAGTTGCGAGGAAAGAGGATGAGAGAAAACGGTGGAAGGACCGACGTAGGCAGGGAAGGATGGGAGACTGGGTAAGACATAAGGACTGAAAAACAGAGCAATGTAGAGAAGGAAGAAAGGGCAATATGAGACAAGGATGGAAAATAGCAAGGTAGAGAAGGATAAAAGGACACAGCATGGGAGAGAAGGATGAAAAACAGCAAGGTAGAGAAGGATAAAAGGACAGAGTATAGGAGATAAGGATGGGAAAACAGCAAGGTAGAGAAGGATAAAAGGACACAGCATGGGAGAGAAGGATGGAAAACAGCAAGGTAGAGAAGGATGAAAGGACACAGCATGGGAGAGAAGGATGGAAAACAGCAAGGTAGAGAAGGATAAAAGGACAGAGTATGGGAGACAAGGATGGAAAACAGCAAGGTAGAGAAGGATAAAAGGACACAGCATGGGAGACAAGGATGGAAAACAGCAAGGTAGAGAAGGATAAAAGGACACAGCATGGAAGAGAAGGATGGAAAACAGCAAGGTAGAGAAGGATAAAAGGACACAGCATGGGCGAGAAGGATGGAAAACAGCAAGGTAGAGAAGGATAAAAGGACACAGCATGGGAGAGAAGGATGGAAAACAGCAAGGTAGAGAAGGATAAAAGGACACAGCATGGGCGAGAAGGATGGAAAACAGCAAGGTAGAGAAGGATAAAAGGACACAGCATGGGCGAGAAGGATGGAAAACAGCAAGGTAGAGAAGGATAAAAGGACACAGCATGGACGAGAAGGATGGAAAACAGCAAGGTAGAGAAGGATAAAAGGACAGCATGGGAGAGAAGGATGGAAAACAGCAAGGTAGAGAAGGATAAAAGGACACAGCATGGGCGAGAAGGATGGAAAACAGCAAGGTAGAGAAGGATAAAAGGACACAGCATGGGAGAGAAGGATGGAAAACAGCAAGGTAGAGAAGGATAAAAGGACACAGCATGGGCGAGAAGGATGGAAAACAGCAAGGTAGAGAAGGATAAAAGGACACAGCATGGGCGAGAAGGATGGAAAACAGCAAGGTAGAGAAGGATAAAAGGACACAGCATGGGCGAGAAGGATGGAAAACAGCAAGGTAGAGAAGGATAAAAGGACACAGCATGGGCGAGAAGGATGGAAAACAGCAAGGTAGAGAAGGATAAAAGGACAGAGCATGGGAGACAAGGATGGAAAACAGCAAGGTAGAGAAGGATAAAAGGACACAGCATGGGAGAGAAGGATGGAAAACAGCAAGGTAGAGAAGGATAAAAGGACAGAGTATGGGAGACAAGGATGGAAAACAGCAAGGTAGAGAAGGATAAAAGGACAGAGTATGGGAGAGAAGGATGGAAAACAGCAAGGTAGAGAAGGATGAAAGGACACAGCATGGGAGACAAGGATGGAAAACAACAAGGTAGAGAAGGATGAAAGGACACAGCATGGGAGAGAAGGATGGAAAACAGCAAGGTAGAGAAGGATGAAAGGACACAGCATGGGAGACAAGGATGGAAAACAGCAAGGTAGAGAAGGATAAAAGGACACAGCATGGGCGAGAAGGATGGAAAACAGCAAGGTAGAGAAGGATAAAAGGACAGCATGGGAGAGAAGGATGGAAAACAGCAAGGTAGAGAAGGATAAAAGGACACAGCATGGGCGAGAAGGATGGAAAACAGCAAGGTAGAGAAGGATAAAAGGACACAGCATGGGAGAGAAGGATGGAAAACAGCAAGGTAGAGAAGGATAAAAGGACACAGCATGGGCGAGAAGGATGGAAAACAGCAAGGTAGAGAAGGATAAAAGGACACAGCATGGGAGAGAAGGATGGAAAACAGCAAGGTAGAGAAGGATAAAAGGACACAGCATGGGCGAGAAGGATGGAAAACAGCAAGGTAGAGAAGGATAAAAGGACACAGCATGGGCGAGAAGGATGGAAAACAGCAAGGTAGAGAAGGATAAAAGGACAGAGTATGGGAGACAAGGATGGAAAACAGCAAGGTAGAGAAGGATGAAAGGACAGAGTATGGGAGACAAGGATGGAAAACAGCAAGGTAGAGAAGGATAAAAGGACACAGCATGGGAGAGAAGGATGGAAAACAGCAAGGTAGAGAAGGATAAAAGGACAGCATGGGAGAGAAGGATGGAAAACAGCAAGGTAGAGAAGGATAAAAGGACACAGCATGGGCGAGAAGGATGGAAAACAGCAAGGTAGAGAAGGATAAAAGGACAGAGTATGGGAGACAAGGATGGAAAACAGCAAGGTAGAGAAGGATAAAAGGACACAGCATGGGAGACAAGGATGGAAAACAACAAGGTAGAGAAGGATAAAAGGACACAGCATGGGAGAGAAGGATGGAAAACAGCAAGGTAGAGAAGGATGAAAGGACACAGCATGGGAGACAAGGATGGAAAACAGCAAGGTAGAGAAGGATAAAAGGACACAGCATGGGCGAGAAGGATGGAAAACAGCAAGGTAGAGAAGGATAAAAGGACACAGCATGGGAGAGAAGGATGGAAAACAGCAAGGTAGAGAAGGATAAAAGGACACAGCATGGGCGAGAAGGATGGAAAACAGCAAGGTAGAGAAGGATAAAAGGACACAGCATGGGAGAGAAGGATGGAAAACAGCAAGGTAGAGAAGGATAAAAGGACACAGCATGGGCGAGAAGGATGGAAAACAGCAAGGTAGAGAAGGATAAAAGGACACAGCATGGGAGAGAAGGATGGAAAACAGCAAGGTAGAGAAGGATAAAAGGACACAGCATGGGCGAGAAGGATGGAAAACAGCAAGGTAGAGAAGGATAAAAGGACACAGCATGGGCGAGAAGGATGGAAAACAGCAAGGTAGAGAAGGATAAAAGGACACAGCATGGGCGAGAAGGATGGAAAACAGCAAGGTAGAGAAGGATAAAAGGACAGAGTATGGGAGAGAAGGATGGAAAACAGCAAGGTAGAGAAGGATAAAAGGACACAGCATGGGAGAGAAGGATGGAAAACAGCAAGGTAGAGAAGGATAAAAGGACACAGCATGGGCGAGAAGGATGGAAAACAGCAAGGTAGAGAAGGATAAAAGGACAGAGTATGGGAGACAAGGATGGAAAACAGCAAGGTAGAGAAGGATAAAAGGACACAGCATGGGAGACAAGGATGGAAAACAGCAAGGTAGAGAAGGATAAAAGGACACAGCATGGGAGAGAAGGATGGAAAACAGCAAGGTAGAGAAGGATGAAAGGACAGAGTTTAGGAGATAAGGATGGGAAAACAAAGCAAGTGAAGGAAGTGTTAGAGGACAGTGTGGAAAGAAGAATGGAAAAACAGCAAGGTAAACAAGGATAAAAGGACACATCATGGGAGAGAAGGATGGAAAACAGCAAGGTAGAGAAGGATGAAAGCTCAGAGTATGGGAGTCAAGGATGGGAAAACAGAGCAAGTGAGGGAAGGGTGAAAGGACAGAGCAAAGGAGAGAAGGATGGAAAAAAGCAAGGTAGAGAAGGATAAAAGGACAGAGCATGGGAGAGAAGTATGGAAAACAGCAAGGTAGAGAAGGATGAGAGGACAGATTAAGGGTTAGAAGGCTGGAAAACGGCAATGTATAGAAGGATAACAGGACAGAATATAGGGAGAAGGAAAGGAAAACAGGGCAAGGTATGGAAGGATAAAAGGACAGTATGGGAGGGAAAGGTGGAAAAACAGAGCAAGTTAGAGAAGGATAAAACAGGGTATGGGAGAGTAGAATGGAAAAACAGAGCAAGGTATAGAAAGATGGGAGGACTGCATGGGAAAGAAGGACGGAAAAACAGAGAAAGTTAGAGAAGGGTTAAAGGAAAGAATATGGGAGAGAAGGATTGAAAACAGCAAGGTAGAGAAGGATGAAAGAACAGTATGGGATGGAGGGGTGGAATAACAGAACAAGGTAGAGTAGGAAGAGAGGACTTTGTATGACAGTGAAAGATGGAAAACAGAGCAAGGTAGAGAAGGAAAATAGGGCAGAGTATGGTAGAGAAGGGTGGGAAGAACGATCAAGGGATATACGGATTGAAAAACAGGGCAAGGGAGAGAATGGTGACAGCAGAGTAAGGGAGAGAGTCAGTCAGTCAGTAAGAAAACTTTATTTGGTTAATTACAACCATAAAAGTATACCCTATACATAAAATTGCTATTAAAACATAAACAGGATCATTTTAAAAACATGGCATATGTATATAACATAAAATACACATTTCTTTCATACAAATGTCCACCTACAAATAATTAGGTCGGGTAATTCTTTCATCTGCATCAAAATCCTTCCAAGGAATTCCATGCTGTACCATTACCCTTTACATGCACAGCATCATCCTACCCTGAGTGCGCAGTAGATGATATTTACTCTGTACACTTGAGGAACACCCTGACCTTACTCATAAACTTCCCCATAGCACAAGCAATGTCTAGGTTAGTCATTTCAACTAGAAGGCTAGCAGCTTGCATCCTATTTCTGATCATATATTTTTGAAATATCGGGCATAAAATCTCTTTTCGAAAGTCTAAAAACTTCATACAATCTAGTAAAATATGCACAATATCGCAATGATTACCTAACGCACAAGTATAGGTACCATTACTATTACACATAACATTTTCGATCTCATTATTCCCATAGCAGGGATTTATCCCCATTCGCACTTTTACTACCTCCCGTCTTAGGTGGAAGCTCGGTAATCTGTCTAAATAGGGTTACTGTTGGTTAGATTCCCAAGCCGAGGTCATATGCGACACCAAAACTTTCCGCGAGAGGTACTCTCTATCGTATGTGCATGATGTCTCAGCTCCCAGTGTTCTTAGTTCTTTCTTAGCTATACTTGGATGACCCAGTTGCGGGCATAGTTTTAAACCCAACTCTCCATATGCTTCTCTTAATGCGGCTCTTGTCTCTTTCGCCCAGGACAGTTCACTAGTGACAATTTCACTTTTACACCACTGGGAATTTTTTAGGCGCTCTCCAGACCCTAGGCGCTGCCAAAAGCGAATTAGTGCCATGCAGGCTGTTGCCGCCCAAGAGGTAGTTCCCAACTCGAGTCTTGCAGTTTGTACCATAGAAGATTTTGGCAGTGAGAACAAGCTTTTTAGGATATTTCCCTCTTCGTTATCCCAGCCTTTTTTCCCACTTAATTAAAGCACTTCTGCCCCGTACAGGAATTGGGGAGGGACCATTGCTAGGTACGCTTTTATGACCGGCCTATCTGAGTTTTCTCCATAAACACTGTTAAATCTTTTTAGTCCCTTCACAGAGGCAGATGCCCTCATTTTAAGGGCCTCCAGATGGGTATACCAGTTAAGGTGTATTCATTCACCCTCTCAAGTAAATTTGTGCCCAGACACCAAGGGAACCTGGTTTTACTCCTACAGAAGCATAATATTTTGGTCTTTTACATGTTCACTGTTAACTTTTTATTTAGGCAATATTCATTGAACATGTTTAATTTTCTCTGGAGACCTATCTGCGTCAGGTCCATGATCACTAGATCGTCTGCGTATAATAGACAAGAGACATGATTACCTCCCACTTTTGGGCTAGCCCCTTTTACCTCTCTTAATTTTGCTTGTAGCTCTGCCAAAAACAGAGAAAAAAGCAGAGGGGCAAGTACGCACCCCTGCCTCAAGCCAATTCAAATCTGGATCCTCCCAGATAGTCCACCTTCCTCGTCCAAGATTATCTGGGCCCAGTTTTCAGTGTGTAAGGCAGGACTCGAGTCGGGGTACCACACGGGTGGACGGCGTCCCCCCACTTATTTTACCGGGGGGACACCGTCCCCCCCTGTCAAACAGCTGGAATTCACTCTTTGACCTCTCTGGGACGAGGAGCTCTGCACCTTTCGTGACGTCACTTCCTGTCGTGACGCTACTTCCGGTGACATCGTCCGCCCACTTCTTTTTTTAGGACTTGTGCCCTGGTATAAGGTTTTATAATCGCCAGTAGGTCTCCATGTAGATTGTATCCTTCCAGGGTTGACCATAGCTGCTCTCTACTCACAAGGTCGAAAGCCGCGCGGAAGTCCACGAAACAGCAGAATAAATTACCCCTCTGTTCTATCGACTTCTGCGCAATGGCCCAGAGAGCAAAACAGTGGTCCACCCTCGAATGCCCTTCTTTGAACCCACCCTGTTCTGGGGGTTCTATCTGGTTATCCTCTGCCCAGTCCTTTAGCAAGCCTAGGATTACTTTGGAAAATACCTTCTCCCCAATGTCAAGGAGATTTATTAGGCAGTAATTTTTGGGGGAGTTTACATTGCCTTTTTTGTGTATCGGTCTAACAATAGCCCCTTTCCAACTTTCTGGTATTAAACCCCTGTCTTTAATATCCCCTGAAACATATTTGAAAAAAACTCAGCCCACCAGTCAGGATTAGTTTTTATAATAATTGCAGGTAGGTTGTCTGGGTCGGTAGCTCGAGTTAAGTTTAGACCAGCTATTACTCTCCTAATATGGCCTGGGGTGAAATGTACTAGTATATCCTCCCTGACTCCTGGCCAGCTTATCGATATTATTTCCCCTTTGCTAGGCCATTTGCCATATATTTCCTCAAGGCTGCCCACTTATCCTCTGGAACGGAGCACTGCAGGGATCCCACAACTTCCCCCGTGCATTCCTTAATCAGTTTCCAGAATCCATTAACATTTTTTTCCTCAATGGCCTCAAGTAAGTTAACCCAACATTTTTCCTTAAAGGACCTTTTTTTCCTCTAATTTTTGACTTGTATTTTAACCTTGCTTTCTTTAATTCAAGTGATGATATATCATTATAACTACGCCTAAGGCCTCTTTCGTGTTTCTTAATAGAGGCCTTAGCATTCCGACATTCATCATCAAACCAGGGTTTATTGACTGGAGGTACACTAGCTTTACTTTTTAGGCCATGATTACCCCGTTTGATTTTTATCCTGAGACACTCCACCAGACGTCTTATTACATCCTCATACCAGGGTAAAGCCTCCCCTGGTAGGGGGTTTTCTAGCCCAACTAATATCTGGAGAGCTCTCAGTTTCTCTAATTATTCTTCACTAATCCCGGTTGTGAGCTGCTTTGGGTATTCAGCATCTATTTGTAACACCCTCTATCTTGGCGGGATCCTGTTTACCTGTAATTCCATCAGCAGTGGTAAATGGTCGCTACCCTCTACCCCAAGTACTTCAAAGTGTTTTATTAGATGGAAGCACCATGCTTGAATAAATACATAATCTATGGGGAACAGTTGCTGCCCTATTTTAAAGGTACGTTTAGCGGGCCCATCCGTTTATTTCATTCCGTTAACACAGATCAGGCCCATGGCTCCCAACAGCTGCCCGAGCTTTACGTCTTGGGTAGAGATATCACTATAGGGAAACTTCGCAAGTTCTATACTATAGGCTCTTAGCACATCACTCTGCCATGAGTCAATTTTTGGGGGATTTAGTCTATGGTTGAAGTCGCCCAATATTAAAAACACATCTTTAGGGTATATCTCATATAATCCCTCCAGATCCTTCTTTAAACAATCCAACTCCACTTTGTACTCCTTTGTTTTCCCTTTCTGTATGTACACATTTATGATGCATATACCTCCGCCACCCATGTTGTTATTGGTTATCAATACTCTACTGCCTAGTGCCCAGTTGCACCTAAGTTGAAGGGATTGTACATTGTTAGACAGGGACCTGGAGGGTCGGCTGAGGACAAGGGGAGAGGCCTCCGGTGAGGGCTGTCTCCAGCGATCGTACAGACAAGTAACTTCCCCCCCCCACAGATGGACACCACACAGGGATAAGGTTAAGGCTTTTTATATGCAGTTCTCGAAGCAAAGTATTACGGTACAGTGAGATCGGGACACGAGGGTCCTCTCAATTCTAGTCTCTGGAAGGGAAAGGGGGTAGCGGGACAGTCTTGATACCTTTCGGGTATTGAGGTGGTCTGATGGATAGCTCACAATCCTCGAGCTCGGAGTTCTGGAAGGTTGGGCCGCGGCAGCGCCAGCAGGCTCGGATGATAAGTCTCACTTAAGAAGGGCCGCGGCAGCGCCAGCAGGTCCCGACGACGATGTAGTTTGCAGAGGGCCGCGGCAGCGCCAGCAGGTCCCGACGACGATGTAGGTTGCGGAGGGCCGCGGCAGCGCCAGAAGGTCCCGACGATGATGTAGGTTGCAGAGGGCCGCGGCAGCGCCAGCAGGTCCCGAAGACGACGTAGGTTGCAGAGGGCCGCGGCAGCGCCAGCAGGTCCCGACGAGGAGGAAGGTTGCAGAATGCCGCGGCAGCGCCAGCAGGCAGGACGATGGTTCACAAGGCAGGGCTGCGGCAGCGCCAGCAGTCCGTCAAGGATGAGTTCTTCTAGGTGTCTCTCGACTCCAGGATACAACTGCCTTCTTGCTCTGGAGCTGCCCCAGTTATAGGTCTGTCCCCCTTTGATGTCCGGACCCTCGCTCTTGCAGGTCGGAAGGTCCGGGATGAGGGAGTCCAGACACCCAGCAGGGGGGTGGAGCCAGCGCCCGGGGAAGCTGGGGGCGATCGGCACCTGGCGGGGGAGAGCCATCGACACTCCTCTCTCCCATTGACCTGCCAAGTGGTCCGTTCACCTCCTGGGTGGATGGTGGTGCCGGGATGTCGGGGCCTGGCCAGGCCCAGGGTTGGGGTCGAGCTGAGGCCACGCGGCCTCGTGGTGCAGTGTCCAAGATGGCGGCTGGGCCGGGCAATGGTGCTGGCGGGGGCCCGGGCCAGTGATACAGAGATGTCCGGGAGTAGGTGTTCCCGTAGGGGACGGGTTGCGGGTGGCTTCTGTGGGTCGCCGGGGTCGTGCTTCTGGTGGCACCGGGAGAGCCGGTGTCCAGGCTCTGTCATGCGGGGAGGGAGCGAGCCCTTCACGAGGCCTGTCCAACATGCGTCCCCCCCAGCTGAAGGCGGGGAGAGTCACCCATCCTCTTGGGGACTCTCCTCGTCGAGGTGGAAAAAGCGTGACAGGCCGTCCGCGTTGGCGTGGTCCTGGCCTCGACGATGCTCCACAGTGAAGTCCATCCCCTGCAGGGAGATGGACCATCGCAACAGTTTGGGATTCTCCCCCCGCATCTGCATCAACCATTGCAGGGGTCGATGGTCTGTTTGTACCCGGAAGTGGGTACCGAAGAGGTAGGGCCGGAGCTTCTTGAGGGCCCACACTACGGCAAAGGCCTCCCGTTCGATGGTGCTCCAGCGCTGTTCTCGGGCCAGCAGGCGTCGGCTAATGAAGGCCACTGGCTGGTCGACTCCCTCGGTGTTTAGTTGGGAGAGGACTGCCCCAATGCCATGGTCTGAGGCATCCGTCTGGACGATGAACTCACGGCTGTAGTCGGGGGCCTGGAGCACAGGGGCGGTGCACATGGCGGTCTTCAGTTTCTCGAAGGCCGCTTGACAGTCCGGGGTCCAATCGACGGTTTTGGGGTGTTTCTTGGACGTGAGTTCCGTGAGGGGCCCCACAATGCTGCCATAGTCCTTCACAAACCGCCTGTAGTATCCGGTGAGCCCCAAGAAGGCTCGGACCTCGGTTTGGGTGACGGGTGGCTGCCAGGACTGGATGGCAGCGATCTTGAGCTGGAGAGGGGCCACCAGACCGCTCCCCACTTGGTGCCCGAGGTAGGTCACGGACCCCTGGCCAATTTGGCACTTGCTGGCCTTGATGGTGAGGCCGGCCTGTTGGAGGGCGTGCAGGACTTCTCGGAGGTGGTGAAGGTGATCTGTCCAGTGGCGGCTGTACACAGCGATATCGTCCAGGTAGGCGGCACTGAATTCTTCGAGGCCCGCCAGTACCTGGTTTACAAGTCGTTGGAAAGTGGCGGGGGCGTTTTTCATGCCGAATGGCATCACTTTGAAATGGTAGTGACCATCCGGGGTAGAGAAGGCGGATCGTTCTTGGGCTCTGGGGGTGAGGCCGATCTGCCAGTAGCCCGCTGTCAGATCGAAGATGCTCAGGTAGCGGGCAGCCCCCATGCGGTCAACCAGTTCATCTGCTCGGGGAATGGGGTGAGCGTCGGTTCGGGTGACAGCGTTCAGGCCCCGATAGTCGACCCAAAATCGGAGCTCTGGGGTGGTGACCGGGGAAGCAGTTTTGGGGACCAGTATGACTGGGCTGGCCCAGGGGTTGTCGGATGGCTCGATGACTCCGAGTGTGAGCATTTTGGAGACCTCGTCTTGGATGCAGGCGCGCACCCGATCTGGCACTCGGTACGCCCGGTGTCGGATAGGGGGACTGTCCCCAGTGTCCACGTCGTAAAGGCACCAGGGGGTGACCCCGGGGGTGAGGGAGAACAGGTTTGCAAATTGCAGCAGGAGGGCCCGACAGTCTTGGCGCTGCTCCGGGGTCAGGGCATCGGAGAGTCGGACCCCGTCCACCGAGCCATCTTTCTCACGGGTTCTTAGTAGGTCAGGGAGGGGCTCGGAGTCTTCCTCTGCCCCACTATCTGTGGCCATCAGTAGGCTGAGCTCCGAGCGTACGAAGTGTGGTTTGAGTCTATTGGCGTGAAGGACCCGGAGGGGGTTCCGGGGGGACTCCATGTCGATTAGATAGGTGACAGGGCCCTTGCGCTCGACCACCTTGAAGGGTCCTGTCCATTTGTCCTGCAAGGCACAAGGTTCGGTGGGAGACATTACCCATACTTGCTGACCAGGCTCGAACTCAATAGAGGAGGCATGTTGATCGTACCATTTCTTCATGTCCTCCTGACTGGCCTCGAGATTGGCTTTAGCGAGTTCCCTGAATCGCCGGGTCTGGTTGCGGAGGGCCAGGAGGTACTTATACACGTCCGGAGGGGTCTTCTGGGGGGCCATTTCCCATTCTTCTTTAACCAGGCTGAGGGGCCCCCGGACAGGGTGTCCGTACAGTAGCTCGAAGGGGCTGAAACCGAGGGATTTCTGGGGGACTTCTCGGTAGGCGAAGAGGAGGCACGGGAGCAGCACGTCCCATTGGCGACGTAGGGGTCCCTCCAGCCCCATGATCATCCCCTTGAGAGTGCGGTTAAACCGCTCGACCAGTCCGTTTCCTTGCGGGTGATAGGGGGTCGTGAACCGGTACGTAACCCCGCACTGCTGCCAGAGAGACTTCATATATTTGGAGATAAAGTTTGTGCCTCTGTCGCTGACGACTTCCCGGGGGAATCCTACTCGGGAGAAGATCCCCATCAGGGCTTGGCCTACCACTGGTGCTGTTACAGTCCGAAGAGGAATGGCCTCGGGATAGCGGGTGGCGTGGTCCACCAGGACCAGGATGAATCGATGCCCTTGTGCTGTTCGGGGGTCCAGGGGCCCCACAATGTCTATTCCCACCCGTTCGAACGGGGTGGTTACGACGGGGAATGGTTGCCGGGGTGCCTTGATTTTTCGGCCGCTCTTCCCGCTGGCCTGGCAGGTGGGGCATGCCCGGCAGTGGTTGGAGACGTCATTTTGCATTTTGGGCCAGTAAAAGTGTGTTACCAGGCGGTTATACGTTTTGTCTTGCCCCAAGTGCCCAGCAAGGGGGACATCGTGTGCCAAGTTCAAAAGGAAGTCTCTGAAGCGGAGGGGCACCACCAGCACTCAACTGGCCCCCAATTCGGCAATTCTTTGCTCGCTGCATAGTAGATCATTGTCCCAATAGATCCAGTGGGCCCCTGCGGTGTCTCCCGCGCTCTGGGCGAGTGCTTGCTGTCGGAGTCCCTCGAGGGAAGGACAGGTCCTCTGCTCCTGCCGGAATTGTTCCTGGGTGGGTCCGCCCTCTTGACGCCACTGAGCCAGTTCTGGAAGATCTTGGAGCGGAGTGGGCCCTTCTGGGGTTTGCTCTGGGGGATCAGTCCTGACGGTGTCTTCCTCTGTGGTGGTCGGAGGAGGAGGTGCTGGCCATTCGGGGTCTTCGGGTCTAGGGATGGCACGGGCGGCCATGGACCGGGTTGTTACGCACGCCCAGTCCGGGAGGCCCAACATCCCCAGGTGCTCTCTTCTCTCGACGGCCGCCCACGGGGAACTCTCGAGGTCGTTTCCCAGGAGGCAGTCCACGGGGGCATCATCGCGGACAGTCACTTTCAGCATACCGGACACTCCTCCCCATTCGAAGGGGACGCAGGCCATCCGACACAGGCTCTCGGCATTGTCGGCTGTTCGGACGGGGCAAAGAACGTTTGGCAGGATTTGTTCCGGGGTCACCAGGTGACAGCGGACCGCCGTCACACTGGCCCCGGTGTCGCGCAGGGCTTCGGCCTTGCGCCCATTTATGTTCACCCACTGGCTGTATTTTCTGGTGTTGGCGGGTAGGGGAGCCCGCGGGATCATGTCTCTTTCCCCCAGGCAGGCCAAGATCATGGCGGCAGGTTCCCACTCGGGTTGTTCTTGCTCGTACTCTTCATACTCTTCGGAGGTTTGCTCCTCTCCTAGCGCGGCGGCAGCGACCTGGCGGGGCACGGGAGTCTGGTTCTTCGGGCAGCTCGGGTCGCTGGCATAGTATCCGATTCGCTGGCACCGGTGGCAAGTAACGTTGGCTCGGAACCCTGGGCGCATCGGTAGGTTTCCCCGACCGGCCGGGGGCGGGGTGCTGCTGGCGGGAGCTGCCGGGACGGCATCTCTGCCCCGGCCCTGGCCTCCTCCTCCTCCTCGGGGGCGATGGAGACCTTGGTTGTTTCTATTTTGTTCACTTGGCCCACTCCGGGCCACTCGAGTGCTTTCCCATCGGTCAGCTTCAACGGCGAGCTGCCGAGGTTCAGTCAATTTACTGTCTAGAAGGTGCTGCCTGAGCTCGACGAAGCAATTGTTGGAGAGGTGCTCCCACACTATGAGGTTAAAGAGTTGCTCGTAGGTGGTTACGTGGCTGCCCTTGATCCATCCCTCAAAGGCTCGGCTGAAATAGTTCACATACTCTACCCAAGTTGTACCCGGGATCCGTTTGCAATCGTGGAACCTCTGGCGGTACATCTCGGGCGTGAGTCTGTATCGAGTGAGGAGGGCGGCCTTCATGTGGTCATAGGAGGTCATCTGATGGTCCGGGAGCTGTAGCAGGGCATTGCGGCCTTCATTGATGAACCTCCCCCATAGCCCGGCTCCCCAGTCACTTCGATCAATCCGGTGGGAGGTCATGGCGATCTCGTAGGCCTTGAACCACTGCTGGATGTCGTCGTTCCGATAATATTCTCTGACGACATCCTTGGGGATGTGGACCTTTGGTTCGGTGGTACCCGGGGTGTGCGGGCGCTCGGGCACCCCTAGATCTTTATTCTGTTTCCGCATTTCTATTTCTGCTAGCTTGCGCTCGTGTTCGTATGCCAGTTTTTTCTCTTCGAGTTCTCTCTGCCTTTGTTTTTCTTCTCGCTCCTCTCGGAGCCGCAAGTGTTCTAAGTTTATCTTTTGTTCCGCCAGTTTCAGCTCTCCGTCCAACCGGAGCCGTACCAACTCCAATTCATGGAGTCTGCTTTTCTCTCGTTCTTGGATCTCTTCCATGGAGAGACCCGCTCTCCTTTCTTCCGTCTGATTGGTGTTTGTTTCTGGTGTTTCGCTGTTTTGGTTCCGGGGTACAGCCGTACCCGTTTCTGCCCAAGATTCTAGGGCGTGTTTGAAGTCCTCTTTCGTGCTCAGCCCGGTGGTAGCAATGCCTAGTTCCATACAAAATTGCTTTAGCTCTCGATGGTTGTACTCTTCTAGTTTCTCCATCTGGAATTTCTCTGCGGATCCGCTCTCTTTAGTTGTCATTGTGGTTGAGTCGTGGGGTGAGTTACTCTCTGTACGATTACGCGTTGGTTCGGATCGCGCCGCTGGCCACCAATGTTAGACGGGGACCTGGAGGGTCGGCCGAGGACAAGGGGAGAGGCCTCCGGTGAGGGCCGTCTCCAGCGATCGTACAGACAAGTAACTTCCCCCCCACAGATGGACACCACACAGGGATAAGGTTAAGGCTTTTTATATGCAGTTCTCGAAGCAAAGTATTACGGTACAGTGAGATCGGGACACGAGGGTCCTCTCAATTCTAGTCTCTGGAAGGGAAAGGGGGTAGCGGGACAGTCTTGATACCTTTCGGGTATTGAGGTGGTCTGATGGATAGCTCACAATCCTCGAGCTCGGAGTTCTGGAAGGTCGGGCCGCGGCAGCGCCAGCAGGCTCGGATGATAAGTCTCACTTGAGAAGGGCCGCGGCAGCGCCAGCAGGTCCCGACGACGATGTAGTTTGCAGAGGGCCGCGCCAGCAGGTCCCGACGAGGAGGAAGGTTGCAGAATGCCGCGGCAGCGCCAGCAGGCAGGACGATGGTTCACAAGGCAGGGCTGCGGCAGCGCCAGCAGTCCGTCAAGGATGAGTTCTTCTAGGTGTCTCTCGACTCCAGGATACAACTGCCTTCCTGCTCTGGAGCTGCCCCAGTTATAGGTCTGGCCCCCTCTGATGTCCGGACCCTCGCTCTTGGAGGTCGGAAGGTCCGGGATGAGGGAGTCCAGACAACCAGCAGGGGGGTGGAGCCAGCGCCCGGGGAGGCTGGGGGCGATCGGCACCTGGCGGGGGAGAGCCATCGACACTCCTCTCTCCCATTGACCTGCCAAGTGGTCCGTTCACCTCCTGGGTGGATGGTGGTGCCGGGATGTCGGGGCCTGGCCAGGCCCAGGGTTGGGGTCGAGCTGAGGCCACGCGGCCTCGTGGTGCAATGTCCAAGATGGCGGCTGGGCCGGGCAATGGTGCTGGCGGGGGCCCGGGCCAGTGATACAGAGATGTCCGGGAGTAGGTGTTCCCGTAGGGGACGGGTTGCGGGTGGCGTCTGTGGGTCACCGGGGTCGTGCTTCTGGTGGCACCGGGAGAGCCGGTGTCCAGGCTCTGTCATGCGGGGAGGGAGCGAGCCCTTCACGAGGCCTGTCCAACATACATCTTTTACTATCCTTGTTGATACTAGGGTCATCTGGCCGCCTTATGGCCTACCTACTTGATTCTTTTTTGCCGGCCTTACATGGTGAGCAAAGCCTTCAATAACTAGGGTATCGTCGCACAGCCAAGTCTCCTGCAGACAAACAATGTTGGACTTCCCAAGGGTATTTTTAAACCCTTCCTCTATCGCTATTCTTTTATATCCATTTACATTCCAGGACAAGATGGATAGGCTGTGTGACGACCCAGTTTCCTAATCATTATTGCTCAAGTACCCCTCTTCCTCGTAGCCCATATATGCCAATTCTCTGTATCTATTTCCTGCCAAAACATCACCATCCTCCCAATCTATGTTTTTGGGGATTATCGTGATTTCAAGGGCTTCCTTTGTACCCCGACCTGATGTCATCATTTTTATTTGCCGGTCACCCAACCTGCATGTTTCCTGAGGAATGTTTTCCCTTGATTCACCATGATCACCTCTTCTCTCTTCAATATTCAAATCCCTTCCCTTAACATCTCAGCCTCTGCTTTTTCCATAGCAACTTTTATTAATGCTGAGTGAAGGAGGACTTTTGTTACTTCATCCCCGCTAATATTATTCAGGAACACTACTTCTTTGAGATCATCTGTGCTGACATATTTTAACAAATAGGCATTTTGCAAATGAAGCGAGGAGCTGGGACTGATTTAGGGGCTTTAGTTTCTTTGCCCTTTTTCCACCCTTTTCCTGACCTAAGGGTTCTAAAAATAGCCAGGTGTCCACCATCCTAGTTTGCTGTGAGGTTTGGGATCTTCCAACCACCCATCCTTTCTTAATTACTTCTTCTCTACCTCCAGTCCTACAGCTAATGTCAGATGTTTGATTGCTATACCCTACACATATCGGCGTCTCCATCCCGCCTTCTAGTTCTAGAGAATGGTGACAGCAGAGTAAGGGAGAGAAGAATGGAAGGCTAGAGAACGAAGGGAGTGTGGTAGGACTGAGATAAGAGATAACGAAGGGGGAACCCACTAATGTAGAGAACATGGCCAAAGAGCCAAGGGAGAGAATGAAGTCAAACCCAGTATGTGGCAGAAGGACAAAGCCTTGGAGGAGATGTACAGAGTAAAGGAGAAAGGAGCTTAGGTCAATGGAAGGACCAAAAGAGAGAAGGAAGTACAATCCATTATGGGACACGATGGACAAAGCCACAGAGCATGGGAGAGAGGGTATTTTGACAAAACAAGTTAGAGAAGGATGGAGCGAAAGACCGAAGACGAAAAACAAGTTGAACCCACTAAAGAGAAGAAGATTGGAGTGTACAAGCGAGAGAAAAGAAAATAGGGTGATGGCCAAAACAACAGAAGGATAAGGTGATGGATATAAGACAGAATGATAGGATGAATGAGAGAAACATCGAATTATAGGGCAGTGGAACAAGTTATGGAAAAATTGGTTGAACTTAATAGTTGTAAAAGAGACTACAGAAATGAAGCAAGATCCACAAGGACAGCAACATGGAGAAGTGTGGCCCGTATTGTTAACTTTTTTTTATATCTTCCTGGTTCATGACCCCTCAGTGCAGCATTTCGGGTAAGAGCTTTCTATCGTACTCCTACTTGAACATTACCAAAGTTAGAAGCCCTCTCTACAGCCTCCTTATTGCCCCCACTGGACTAAAATAATCCTCTACTTGGATATCGGTTTCCCAACTTCTCCCTCCATGCTCTTCCTCAATAGAGTTTATAGCATCTTCCCTTCAGTCAACCTATACCACATCACACCCGTTTTGTCCCTAAATCATCAAACCTCTTGCCTTCTCCTCCAGAATCCCAATCTGCTTCCCCTCCTAGTGCAACCACTCTCTTCTCATTGGCTGCCACCCAGAATACTTTATATCCATGGAGGTCCCACCTCTGCTGCCAAATTCACCACCTCCCCCCCATCTAGCTGTTGTCTAAAACTCTCCTGTTTCTCCAAAAGGCTCCAGATTGACTGATGTTTGATTAGCTGAGAAAATGTTGATCCTCATCTACTTCTGAACACAGACGTTCCTATAGAAGTCCTTTGAAAGCCTGGGTTGCATGTATGTCAGCCATGGTTATGGGAATTTGTAAGAGCTAAGGGTGAGGGCAGGAGCACACAAATGGACTTTGACAACGTAAATCGTATTTACTCGCATTAGTGTAACGGCACCTGTTTCAGTCATGGTTTCTTGCTCCGGGTACCATTGACCACTGAAAGTGCCAGTCACTAGCCTGGAGCCACTTGTGCATCTTGACTCTAAACCAAGAACAGTTTGCCCAGCCGAAACTGTTTATGTTTCTTTTACTGAGTAGCCGTGCGCTATAAAAGAGCCAAAATAACATAACATAACATAACATAAAATAACATAACATAACTGTCTGAAGGCCATCATTTCTGGTTTCTCTGATCACAGGCTTGAGAGCTGCTTGTCTTCATTGGAAAAATGAAACACATGATAACTACACGGATCATGGGTTGAGTAGGGTGTAAACGCGAGTCTATGATCTTGCTCAACTAACTGTTGCTGGGGAATCCCTTGCAAGGTGAATCTGGGACTCTCGGATGATTCTTTTTTTCATTTGTTAATAAACCTATCAGACTCTGATTGGCATGGAAACAGATTTCTTTGATTGAACTAAACAGCATTTCAACGAATTTTGTATTGTAGGTAATTGTGATATTTACGGATAAGCTAAGTAGATGTAGACTTAATTGGTGAAGGAGATTAAAATGAAGTAAGCTCATGCTCAAGGAGGTGGGTTTTCAGTAAGTGAAGTTTCTATGCAGTTAGGGAGGGTGCAGATCTGAGATAAAGTGGAAATAAATGTCATTGATGAGGAGCAGGAGAAATACCTGGAATTGAAATGATGCCCAAGAGAGTTTGGGTACACTTAGGAGGTGGAGCGAGCAGAATGCCGAGCCTTTGTTGAGAGGAAGGAAAGTGGGGGGGAGGGTGCCTGGATGCAATCTCATTCATGCGAGGGGATTTGGACCATGGAGTGTCTTGAATGCAATCATTTATTTATTTACTATTTATTTATTTTTTAGATTTGTAGAGCGCAGCGTATGCCCGTAGGCGTCTTGGCGCTATGACTCAACTAGTGCCTCAGAGGGAGCAGTATGACATTTTTAGAAGGTGATGAGGAGGTGAGAAGAGCTACTGATCAAACTGGAGATTAAACTGGGATCTACTGCTAGCAAATAGCCGACTGACTCTCTCTCAGGTAGTTAGAAATGGGGCATGGCAGTGTCACAAGAGAAAAGTGCCCAGTGGCAAAACTGATGTCCCTTACTGTGAGCGAAAAGCATATTCGGGGAGATCCGCTCATGGGTTGGTGCAGGAAGACTAAGAAAGTCAAAGTCAAAGTCAAAGTCAAAAAGGCTTTATTTCGACATATAACAATATCTTAAAAAGCGTACATACGATAAAAAATACTTTTCAGTGCATTATTTTTAAAATAAACCGTTAGTTTCTGCTATCAGAAAATGGATCTATAAGTTTCTTAAAATAAGCATTTAGTTTAAAACAGACCATGGTAAAAAATGTAATTAAACAATTTGCCTAAGTCTTTTTGACCGGATTCGCCATGCCCACCCAAGGTACTTCGAGGTGGCACATGCGTAAAAAGTACGAGTGTCCGAATAGAGGATCCTTAAAGCCACGTTGCAATGCCTAGTGCCCAATGTGCGACACATAGGTTTGAGCCATTTTGACCGTGGGACTAAATATGCAGGACACTCAAATAAAAAGTGGGGGACAGATTCTCGACGCTGTGGGCAGAAGGGACACCACGGAGCAGTCTGGTAAGGGATTTTCCAGTGACTAGTTAATTCCATTACGGGGAGAAGACCAGTTCTAAATTTGAAGTACAGGGACCTTTCCCAAGGGGCTGAGATAATGTCCAGATACAGTTCTCTAAAGGGGGTATCTTTGGACTCCATGAAATTTCTGGTCGACTTGCATATCGAGGTGGAGGAATTCCTTCTATTTGTTACCCAATTCCAATAAAGTTGTTTTATTGTTGATTTGGGGGGGGCTGACTGTTGGTGCCATGCTTCTTCCAGCCCCAGATTGGTAAGTGAGGCTTTAATATCCGTGAGCCACTTTATTTTCGCCCACCCTGTCGATCTTAATATCTCCCGTAGACCATCCGCATAACTTGAGAGTTCAGGGACTCTCCAGATGCGAGCCCACAGAAGCAAAGGGCGTATCTTCGCTAGATCTTCTATAGCCCGACAGCCCATGTCCAATTGCAGGGGCAAGATGGGGACGGAAGGGCCAAGGGACATCAGGCTTCTCAAGAAGGTATTCTCAGCTCGAGTAAGGTCTTTCAAGTTCGACATTCCCCATAATTCCGCCCCGTACAAGGCAGCACTTACTCCTCTAGCCGCGTAAATGTCCAATACTGCAGCTATGGGTTTAGTTGAGGCTGCTCTCTGCTCTTTTAGCAGGGTCCCGGTTACTCTTTTTAGGTTTAACAACATCTTGAGCAGATGCTGGTCCCATTTCATGGAATCCACCAACCTGATGCCCAGATAATCGAAGGTTTTAGTCCTGTCCAATGCCACGGAGCCCAATGTTGGCGGAGGGCCCAGTTTTTGCGGAGGGTTCAAAATAAGGTACTTTGTTTTATCTGTATTTATACAGAGTCCTCTTTGTTTACAGAAATCGTCAAAGCCTGAGAGAAGTTGTTGTAGGCCCATTGGCGATTTTGACAGGAGCAAAGTATCGTCCGCAAAAAGCAGAGTGGGAATGGAACGACCTGCCAGACGAGGGGCATCTGCTGGAATCCTTGACAAGTGGTCCACCACCCCATTAACATAGAGCGAAAAGAGTGTTGGGGCAAGAACACACCCCTGCCGCACTCCTCTGTTCACATCTATTCTACGGGTTTTTTGGCCATTGGGACCCCAGCGAATTTGGGCGTAGTTGTTTTCATGAAATTTCATGACCAGGTGGAGCAGGTAAGGTGGCAGGCCAAGATCATTAAGAACCTTCCATAGATTATTTCTGGGAACCAAATCGAAGGCCGTCCGGAGGTCGATGAAAGCCAGATATAATGTACCCTTCCCAATTGTGACAACCTTCCAGTAGATCATAAGAAGCCTTAACGATTGTTCAATTGTTCCAGTGCCAGCACGGAACCCTGCCTGAAAATCCGAAAGAATCCTGTTCTCATCTGCCCATTGCTGTATTCTTGTTAAAAGAACCTTGCCTGCGACTTTTTGTGAGCAGTCAATCAGGCTGATTGGCCTGTAGTTCCCTGGATCTTCTCTCGAGCCTTTTTTGTGAAGGGGGACCACTTCAGCGGCCATCCAAGAGGCAGGCAGAGGTGCGCCCACCATGGCAGCATTCAGAACCGAGGAGATCAGCGTGCTCCAATCGTCTATATCAACTCGGAGCAAGTCACCCGGGAGACCATCGGGGCCAGCCGCCTTGCGCGGAACCAGAGATTTTATTGCACCTTCCGCTTCTTTCTTAGTAAACAGACTTTCCTCGGGTCTTTCCATCACTCTAGAGGGCTGTGGTAAAACGAAATCCAACGCTTCAACTGCGGTTGCCGTATATAATTTCGAAAAATGTGTGAACCATAAGTCCTCGGTTATATTACAGGTGATAACTGTATCAAGGGGTCTGTTTTTCTTGTGAACTAAGTCCCAAAAAGCTTTTGCGTTTTTTCCGCCACTGGCAGTTCGGAGATCCTGCCAGAACTTGTCTTCCCAGTCTCTCTTTGCTGTTTTAAGCTCCGATTTATAGCCCTTCCGTTCGGTGGATATTAGGGTGGCATCTCCACTTTTCACCGCCAGTATCAGGGCTCTCTTCTTGGCACGACACTCCTTCGTGTACCATCCTGACTTGCCCTGCTGATTATTGCGATTAGGATTCCCATTTTTTACTTTGGTCTTGAAAAGGTCCCCAATTGAGAGTGAGACCTCACAGAACAATGCTGTAATCTGGTTTGGGCAAATAGACTGACTTTTTAAAATGGCACAGGCTGTGGAAGTAACAGATCTGATACATGCCATTTTCTCCTCATCTATTACCACTTTGTCCCATTTCAGGCGTCTTAAGCAGTTTGTTGGAACCACTCCTCCCAATGGACCTGTCACAAATGCGTCATGATTTCCACTTCCAGGGAAGTTCTCTTTCCACCAGGTTGATAGGGTCAAGGAGAGGGCATTATGGTCACTGTCCAGGGAGGGTAGAACTACCATATCCTTCATATGTGCCCACAAAGAAAAGTTTAAAAGGATATAATCGATCCGGGAGGAATGACCAACCCTGTTATATGTATGAGCCCCCACTAAGTCTGATGGTGTCCTCCCATTGGCTGCCCTTAGGCCGTGCTCTAAAGTGAGGGAATTTAGTTGGATGATTCTGGGGGTCCAACTATTTATAATGGGCAAGTCAAGTGACGGGACACCTCTCCTAGAATCTTCATCATTTAGATCCAGGGATTCGTCGGGTAACAAAGGCTCGAATGTGCAATTGAAGTCCCCCATGACCAAAATTAGGGAATCGCTACAGCACTCACCCAGGGCTACCTCCAGGTCCAAGAGCGTTGGTGACAAGGCTCTCCCGGAGGCCCCTCGTGTATAAATGTTAATAATCTCCAGTTTTTCTGCTCTCCTCGGGCAAGTTACAGTGAGGTGCATCAAATCTGGAGTTTTTTGGGGGTGATGGAGTACCCTCCATCCCAAAGTGATGTTTATCCAAACCAAAAGACCTCCATAGGGGCGACCTCTTCCCGAAGCTGGAATTTCTGCCGGGACAAAAAAGGTGGCATAACCTACTCGGTGCCTAGGTTCTACGCACCACGTCTCTTGAAATGCGCAAACTGAGTGGGGTTCAACGAGCGCCACCCAGTCTGGGACATCTAGCTTACTGCTTAAGCCTGCCACATTCCAGCTAATGATTTTCAAAGGGGCATGATGCTGGGGCTCATTACAATCGCTATTCCCACCCTGTGGACCCGGAAATTGAGGTCCAGCCACTAGTTCAAGTTTATCTGTCCCATCGCCTGAAGGAATGGGTAGGATTGGAGTAGGCGAGGGATGGGGCACAACAATATTGGTCCGCAGTACCTCCCCTACCAGAGAAGTTGTGTTAGCCCTATGGGGGGAGACATTTGTTACCTCAGAGGTGTTGAGTCACCAGCCCCAACCTTGTGGAGTGGCTGGTTGGGAGGGAGTCCATACTCTTGCTCTAGGATCCAAGGTTGGGTAATGAGGGAACCATGCGCCTCTACCCCCATCTTGGAAGAAATTATTATTATTGAGCCCCATTAAGGGGGGGGGTGGTAGAAATACCCCAAATCCCTAGTTTGTATGTCGCAAAAGTTGTGATGCGACTGTTGGCTACAAATCATACCAGCAGCTCTGGGATCATTGAAATTGATCAGCACACAGTCCCCGGTAATAGCCTTGCGTCTGTTGCCGATCCAACCCACCCGTCGGACGAAGGCTATTCTGCCATCAATGTGCCCTGGGAGGGGTCTATTAGCTTTTAGCCAGGAGAGCGTCTTGTATTTGAGTTCAGAGTAGGACTCACAAGAACCCTCTTCAAGCTCGGGTACCCCTGTTAGAATAACCACATAAGGCTTACAGCCAGGCGGAAGGCTAGCATTTGGCGTACGCCGTTTTATCCTGTCTTTGGCTGGGGATTTTATTGTGGTTTTTGCTGGGGATTTGGGAGCTGCATGCGAAGCAGAAGTAGGAGGAGATGTGATTGTAATTGTGGCACCCTTGCTTACGGTCACTGTATCTCCGGTTGCCTTAGTTTTGGGGGTGGTAGGCTTGGGGTTTGCAGCAAATTTGACCTTAGGTGCCTTTGGTGCATGGGTGCTGGATTTGTTCATTGGACGGGCCACACTAGACTCAGGAGTAGGGGTCGGTGGGAGGGGTATGGTTCCAGTATTGGGTTGATGAGGTTTGGGAGCCTTAGCCAAGGCAAGCGTTTTTTGACTAGATGAGGGCTCAGGGAGGGCTGTCGAAATAGGGGGAACTGTTGGAGCAGCACCGCTCCTTAGCCCACCGATTTCTTCAACCTGGGTTTTAGCGTGAAATTTGACTAACGATTTCACTGCATAAAAGTTGTCCAGCATTGACTGCTCAAGTGAGGCTAGTTTGCGTGTAGGGCCATCGATCTTGTCTACGAGTGGCATCACCACAGACTTAATAATGCTCTCGACTTGGGGGAAAATGCTGGCATCAATAGGAGCCAATTGCCCAGGAATACCCTCGACAGCAGAGTCTCCGATATGGGACGCTTGGGGTTTTAAGTGAGGAACCTGAATCGGGGTAATAACCCCTTTTGATGTGATGTTCCTACTAACCTTACTGTGAGGTTTTAGAGAGCCTCCCCTACGGGGACTAGTGGGACGCTTTCTCTTCTTTTGAGGGACAGTGCCTAGGGTTAGATTCCCTGCAGGTACAGTTTCAGGTGCTACTACTCTAGGAGTGTTAGTATCAGAATGGCCTGCAGTGGATGGGGAATTCACAGCTATATTAACAAGCACATGGGGGCTCGAGTCATCAGGGGTGTTAGGATTACAATCTGAAATCTGCCCCTCTGGTGATGGGATACTAAGAAGGGAGGAAATGGAGTGTGTCGGGTCGAGCACAATGCTTGGTGCTGTGGTGGTTACCCTTTCTAGGCTAGCCCTAATCCGACTCACTCTCTCGTCAATAGTAGGGGAATCAACTATTAATAAAGGAGTTGATGGAATATGTCCAGGGCTATCAGCTAGGGCAATGGCGCCCAAAGAAGAGCGCTTATTAGACGTGCTCAATGAGTCCCGAGATAACCTTCGCTCTGCCAAGATTATCTCCTTCTCGACTATGGAGACAGCACGAGTTATGAACTGGTCCATAGTACCTAAAACAACGTCTCCAGCAGATTTCTTTGTCTTGCAAGACCGAGTTCCTG
Organism: Lissotriton vulgaris; assembly: GCF_964263255.1. Lineage (NCBI taxonomy): Eukaryota > Metazoa > Chordata > Amphibia > Caudata > Salamandridae > Lissotriton > Lissotriton vulgaris. The sequence goes on from NC_141697.1 coordinate 910,404,986, forward strand.
AAGCCATAGTCCTAGTGTCTGGATATCCGCTTTATGGAGCCTAGGGATGTGGCCCAGCCCGGCCTCCTCCGGCCCCGGACGGCCACAGACGGTCCCGCCCTTGTCCCGGGCTTCTCCCGGCGTGCTCCCGCTCGCTCCCGCGTAGCGGTGGAGCAAGCGTTAGTATATAGATGGTGTGATTGGTGAAGGGGCGGGGCTTGCAGGGAGAGCGGCCCAGGTGTTTGCTGCCGGGCTATCAGGGACTCCTGGGATATGGAGTCCCTGACCACGCTGCTCGCAGCCCTGCAAGGCTTACCGGCACCCTTGGCGTCTGCACGCACTCCCGATGTTCCTCTGCTCCCAAGCAACGAAGCGGGACCCGCGGAGCGGGTCCGGCGAGGAGTAGCTGGGTCCACGCAGAGAAAGCTGTTCCACCAGCAAACGGGCAGCAGGTACACACGAAGAGAGTCCCAAAGAGACGGTGGGAGCGCTGGCTTTTAGCTCCGTAGGTGAAGGGGCGGGGCTTGCAGGGAGAGCGGCCCAGGTGTTTGCTGCCGGGCTATCAGGGACTCCTGGGATATGGAGTCCCTGACCACGCTGCTCGCAGCCCTGCAAGGCTTACCGGCACCCTTGGCGTCTGCACGCACTCCCGATGTTCCTCTGCTCCCAAGCAACGAAGCGGGACCCGCGGAGCGGGTCCGGCGAGGAGTAGCTGGGTCCACGCAGAGAAAGCTGTTCCACCAGCAAACGGGCAGCAGGTACACACGAAGAGAGTCCCAAAGAGACGGTGGGAGCGCTGGCTTTTAGCTCCGTAGGTGAAGGGGCGGGGCTTGCAGGGAGAGCGGCCCAGGTGTTTGCTGCCGGGCTATCAGGGACTCCTGGGATATGGAGTCCCTGACCACGCTGCTCGCAGCCCTGCAAGGCTTACCGGCACCCTTGGCGTCTGCACGCACTCCCGATGTTCCTCTGCTCCCAAGCAACGGAGCGGGACCCGCGGAGCGGGTCCGGCGAGGAGTAGCTGGGTCCACGCAGAGAAAGCTGTTCCACCAGCAAACGGGCAGCAGGTACACACAAAGAGAGACTAAGAAAGAGAAAGAAGGTTAGGGTGGCAAAGGCAAAAGTATAGGGTGCAACTCGTGACATTTTTCTCTCAACTAAAAACTTGCTAAATATTTTGCTTTGGTTACCCCTGGCCCTGGTGCTATGCTTGATATCCAACTGGAAAGTCACGTTTTTAGGAATCTTTAACTGCCAGTGATGTTAAATATATACTTACGCTCAACATTGCACATTGGATTTATCCCACTTGGTTACCTCTTCTATTCAAGATGTAAAACATAGACTCCACCTATAGATACACGAAGTACCGAACTTAGCCATGACTAGCTACCTTTCGTTATCAAGGTGTTACCATGTACTCATCCACTTTACACTGGCAAATTAAATTGGTGCCAAGAAGCCTGTTAAACCTATCATCTAACCTTTCGCTTGGGTAAGAAACGTTCACACCATTTAATCTGACTGCTTCAACATGCATCCTTGGTATCAACATCACCAGTTTCCGATACCCCTAGGTTTCATCCTGGACCACTTCTACTTGGTCTCAACGCCATCTCAGGAAAGGAAAACAAAAACATCCAAATCACAAAATAGTTTATAGTTTTCAAATAAGTGCAGTTCACTGAAGAGAAGTAGGACCTCCGGAAAGTATTAGAAAAGTGCCACTTTCCTACCAATCACCCTTGATGCCGTATTCATACCAAGGCTAGAAACTCCTTATCCCTGGAGTTAAGATGGCGAGTTTCCAGTCATGCTTCAGTAAAGTGGAAAATTCACCCAGAGAACTCTTCCAAGTATTTCAGGAAATGACTTCATTTTCGTCGGTGACTCCAATGGTGGCTCCATTTCAATGCCTTTGTGATGACCTAATGTCATTCTTCAGTGTCAAAATCACCCCGCTCTGAAATAATCTCACCCAGGTCACCACCTCTACGCTTGATCCCAGCCTCCAGTGTCTGTTTGCCCTATATCAAAAAGGTTTGTGAGTGTGGAGATACGACTTGAAAATCAGGAACAATTTACAATTCTGCATCTCTGTGTGATTCCTACAATGCATCTTCTCACATGCCTGCTATACTGACCCCTGTTTCTGAGCTCTGTAAAGAAGGATGAGGTGGGACTTGTGCTTTCATCCTCACCCTTGTCCGATGCTACAAGGAGGTCCAACAGTGGCCAAGACTGAGGGGCATATTATCAAGACAGGCGATAAAATTATCGCCGTTTAAGCAGCAGAAAACTGCAGCTAAAACAGCGATAATGGCCTTGATAATATGCTCTATGGAATTCCAATTGAAGCTCATGTTAGATGTCCTTCACATCTAACATGGCCTTCAACTGGAATTCCATAAAGCATATTATCAAGCCCATTATCGCCGTTTTAGCTGCCTTTTTTCTGCCGCTAAAACAGCGATAATTTTATCGCCTGTCTTGATAATATGCCCCCAAGTCTATTCACATGACAGCAGCATAGCACCCTGGTCTTTTGTGCTTACAGGAGCGAAGGAGGAGGAAAGAACAGAGTAAGGGAGAAAAGGGTAAGCGATGGGCGGAATGGCCCTATTTTGTTTTTTATTTGTTTGAAATAAAAGATACACATGGATAATGAATTTAGGAATGGAGGAGATGATTTAATTCTATAACACTTTGGTGGAACATTCCATGAAGATTTATATCCGGAATGACGGTTGAAACAGATGCAGATGCAACTAACAGGTTGTTGTGAGAGCAGATTATACAATAGTATTCCCCACTATTGTTATGCCCTGAAGAAGTCGATTTGTATATGGACAAAACGTGTTGGCTGGTTTTGCTGTGTATATGTATGACGGTACAAAAGGGGGTGGTGATGGACGGAGCATCTGAATCAATCAAACACTAACACCCAGTCAAAAGATCTGGGTTTAATCCATCACCGTTCTTTAGCCCACTCTGCCACCCCAGTTCAGACATGGCTATATGCAAATCAGTCTGACCCTGTGCCTCATGGGAACAGTCCAGCCCCAACTGCCAAGCCATGTCTTGCCTGGACTGGAAACAAGCTTCAGAGGACCGGTTTCTGGCATTCCAGCCGTCTTCAGCAAAGTGAGCAAGGGACTCACGTCTGAGCATACCCTGCCACACTTATGGCGGCCAAAAGCGGTACAAAAGGGGGTGGTGATGGACGGAGCATCTGAATCAATCAAACACTCACACCCAGTCAAAAGATCTGGGTTTAATCCATCACCGTTCTTTAGCCCACTCTGCCACCCCAACTCTCCCTAGTTGCGCAATCTTTCTGGTCACTGCCATTCTTTTGTTATATTAACCATGAGGAACTGGAAGATTTGAGGGGCATATGTAGCAGTGGCGTAACAAATGCCCCTGCAGGCCCCACAGTGCGGCTGGGCCCCGAGCTCCAGGGGTCCCCGAAACAGTACCCTGGCCTGAGAGCTCCTGAGTGAGTCTAGAGGGGGGGGTCTCCATGTACTTTGCGGGGTGCCTACTCTGGTTTCATTAAGCTCCTAACTTTCCAAGACCCTTACTACTGTCCTTGTGGTGATAACCTCACAGCTGAAACCGTCATAAACACTGCACGCCCAAATGGGAATTCACGACAATACTAGTGGCCCAATAATGAATGCATTGGGAAGGGGGACACCCCCTTTCTTCCTACAGACATGTCCCAAAGCTTACTATGCTTATGAACAGCGGAGGGTGCATTTGGGGAGCACAGGCAGCCTGTGCAGCCTCCCTTGAGAACCAAGGGATCCCTTCACACTTCACAGGGGTCGTGTTTATTGATTTAAGGGCCTGCACCTGCTTCAGCTGGTCACCATGGATACAGGAAGCCAAGCGCAGACAGTGAGTGTCAGGAACACCGTGGGGGTGTTTGTGGCGCCCCCCATCGGCAGCAACCATTGCATGCACCTACCCGGCCTGTGCATGACCGAGTCCCGCCCCGCCAGCCACCCCCTGGCATTGGCGGGCTCGGGTCAGCCTGTCCCAGCGCTTCCTGCAATTCATGGCAGGCATGGGGAAAGAGACGGCCACCGTGTTTCCTTCTTTGTTTAAACTCTCAGCTTCCCGGGCGGCGCATTCCAGAGGCCTGCTGTCACTTTAAATTATGAGCAAGCAACCGAGGAGGGGAGACGTAGAGGGGCCCTCCCATGCCAAGGCTTCCAGCACAGACTGGCATAGCAACTGGCACGCACGCGAGGGAGGCCCACGATGGATGCGCGGGCTGGCAAAGCTGAAGGCGCACATGTCACAGGGACAGCTCTTCACAGAGAGGGCCAAAGAATGCAAAACTCAGGTTTTTAAAACCCTTAGAAGTGAGAACTAATGGGCGTATTGATGATGTCACAGGGCCTTGATGTGGAAAGACCTGTGAGCCTGTTGACATCCCAAGGAGTCACTTCGGTAGAAAGATTAAAGTACACCAAAACCTAAGATTACGCTCACACAGACGAAAACAAGCATTGGCAACGCCAATAGGTCTCACCTTTTGGACATACTTGCTTTGCCAATGCTTTTGGAGGTGGGAGGTTACGTGAGGGAACGCACACGAGGGAGAGAGCAACACGTAACATGGCGGTGCACTTTTCTCAGGGGGAGGACACCGGAGAGAGAGGGAGACACGATAGAGAGAGAGAGAGCAACACGGAAGGAGGAGAAGGGCACGAGGCGAGAGCAAAACAGAGCACGAGCAGGGGGATTCGCTAAAGGAAAAGCCAGGGCTTTAAATGGGATGAAAAAACTGGGGGTATCTCGAAGGGGCGTGGTCAATGTAATTAAGGGCCTGGCTTAAAAGACATAAGCAAAAAATCTGTGCTTAGCATAGTGTGCCGCCCGACTGGTATTTTTCTGCTTCTGTCATTGTATCCAGATATATAATCAAGGGGGGCTCCTTCGCTATGGCGGAGGAGCGTTGCGCCACTACTTTCTCACAGTGTGGGAAGCAGAATCATAAAATGGTAATAAAATTTAGTTATTACCATTTTATGTTTGTTGCGGGCAAGCTGGTGGGCGGGTCTGCTCTGCTCTCCGAGCAGGGGAGGAGTCTGCCCACTCCCAAGTACGCAAAGACTGTTTAGTCGGCACTCTCGGGCCACCCAAACCAGTCATGCGCACTCTGCCCTTCTCCATGCAGGCTGCATGCAGCCTAGATTGAGAACATGCCAACCCCTTAAGCCCCTGGCTGGGCGCCGTCACAACACTGCTTGCAGCGTTGTGATTGGCTTAGGGGAGGGAGCCTGGCTGCCTGCTTCCTGATCCTGTCAGAGGCAGGAGACCAGGAGCCGAGAAGACGCAAGACCCGGCCTCAAGGTAAGTTTAAATTATTTTTCTTAAAAGTAAAAATCCCCCCACTCTTCATTGCACGATCTCCCTCCCCGTGTGCCTCCCCTACACGCACACCTCGCTCCCCATACCCGGTCTCCCAACCGCAAGCCATGCCGGCCGCGACTGTATATAATACAACAAGCAACATTACACCTACTGGAAGCCAAAACTATTGGCTTTGTCAATGGTTGTTAGTTGCATAAGCTACAACTTTGACTTTGTTGAATATAATATAACAATGCTTCAGTTCTGAAATGATGAGACTGTGAAAGAACTTTAACAAGCCTCTTTGAAGTTACCCCAAAGGCGGTAAAGGGTGGTACTGCTTCAGAGTTAAGATTTTTTTTTTCACCTGGAGGGTGAAGGCAAACATGGAGAGCCCAATAGGGTCACGCCTTGACACCTGCTTTTTAGAACTACCGGTGCTCAGCATCTGCGAGACCTGGCCCACTTAAAGCCTCGGGGAAAGGACAGACGGGAGAGGTTTCCAAGGAGCATGGGGGTGGGGGTGGTTTGTGGGTGGGAGAGTACTCCAGGAAGAGACCAACAGGGAGCAGGAGTGGGTTCAAAGCAAATGAGTGCAACATGAGCACGGAGAGATGGGTTGGTTTTCAATGTGAAGCACATGACAGAACAACATGGGGGTCTGCATGGGGAACCAAGTGAGGGAGAGAGCAAAATGGAGAACTGAGGATGTGCTGTAGGAGGAGATGCACACAAGAAAGAGGGCAGCAAGATCATGAGGACGCACATGAGAGAGAGAAACACAGAGAGTGGGGGCAGGAGTAAGGTGGGGGTGAAGGGCAGGAAACACATGCACTCTTATAGAGTGCCTAACCAAAAATACAGGAGATCCATAAAAGTGAGCCACGGAAGGATATATATCAGCCAAATAAAAAGATGGCGTAGAGGCTGTGGTCCAGGGGAGGGACAAACACAAGATGGGGCAAGGAAAGCCACTGAATAAGAAGCAAGCAAGTAGAGGTTAAAAAAAAGACAACCATTGGTAAGTAAGGGGCTGGCTGTGAGCCCACTGTAAGCTCTCACATGAGAGAGATAGTGAGAGAGAGCTGGAAAAACATTTACCACGATTATCTTGCAGACAAGCTCTTGTCTCTGGTAGATCTTGGCACAGTCACAGCCAGGACACCATCAGACTACACTAAGAAGTGTAAAAGAGAAAAAGAACAAGACAGCAGGCCTTTTCCATTTATGCTCCGAGGATCTGGAACAACATCCCCTCCATCAGGACCGCCCCAATGCTGCTTCAATTTAGAAAAGAGTTGAAAACTCATCTCTTTAAAGAACATTACATCACACTGCATTAACCATCCACAACCCAGCTTCTTCTCCTCCAACTCATTACATTTACTGCTTGTCTTTGACTATGAACAGTGCTCTGAAACTCTTTTGGCCACGTTCGTGTTAAAGAAATGATTAATATATATATATATATACATACATAAAAACAAGCATTAGAAATGCAATAGGTCTCGCAGCATTAGAGTTAGTGCTTTTAGAATTGTTTATGGGTTTTTTGCTAAATCTTTAGCATGAGGTTGAGGGTGAGTGAGGGTGAGTGAGGGTGAGGGGTTGAGGGTGAGTGAGGGTGAGGCTGAGGTGTTGAGGGTGAGGGTGAGTGAGGGTGAGTGTGGGTGAGTGTGGGTGAGGGTGAGGGGTTGAGGGTGAGTGAGGGTGAGTGAGGGTGAGTGAGGGTGAGGGGTTGAGGGTGAGTGAGGGTGAGTTAGGGTGAGGGGTTGAGGGTGGGTGAGGGTGAGTGAGGATGAGTGAGGGTGAGTGAGGGTGAGGGGTTGAGGGTGAGTGAGGGTGAGTTAGGGTGAGGGGTTGAGGGTGGGTGAGGGTGAGTGAGGATGAGTGAGAGTGAGGGTGGGTGGGTGAGGGTGAGTGAGGGTGAGTGAGGGTGAGTGAGGGTGAGGGTGAGTGGTTGAGGGTGAGTGAGGGTGAGTGAGGGTGAGTGAGGATGAGTGAGAGTGAGGGTGAGTGAGGGTGAGTGAGGGTGAGGTTGGGTGAGGGTGAGTGAGGGTGAGTGAGGGTGAGTGAGGGTGAGTGAGGGTGAGTGAGGGGTTGAGGTTGAGGGTGAGGTGTTGAAGGTGAGTGAGGGTGAGGGTGGGTGAGTGTGAGTGAGGTGTTGAGGGTGAGGGAGGGTGAGGGGGAGTGAGGGTGAGTGAGGGTGAGGGGTTTTGGGTGAGTGAGGGTGAGGGGGAGTAGTTGAGGCTGAGTGAGGGTGAGTGAGGGTGAGTGAGGGGTTGAGGGTGAGTGAGTGAGGGTGAGGAGTTAAGGGTGAGTGAGGGTGAGGGTGAGTGAGGGTGAGGGGTTGAGGGTGAGTGAGGATGAGTGAGAGTGAGGGTGAGTGGAAGGTAAGTAGATGTGGGGTTAAGAACAGTAAATCTATACTTCCCTATATATTCTTACGTCCACCCTATTAAGGTAAGTAAATGTGGAGTTAAGAATAGTAAATCCATACTTCCCTATATACTCGTAACTTGACAATTTAATATTAGTAGCTATTGGTTAAGCAATACAAGTGCAAGTCGATATTAAAACTACAATATTATAACATACAACCGGCTCGATAATATGGAAAGCGCCAACTACCATTGCGCCTTCTGCTCCCTTTTCATGTGAAATACGTGTTTCTATGAACCATGGCAAAATTGGCCAAATATTCCATGTACACTGTATTATTTGTCCATACCAGCTTTGATGCAACATTATTAGCCTTGCAATAATAATGACAAATCTTTGTTTAAATGCCGCCAATGTCACTATCTGATTTTCAATATGCAATGACTACCGCCGTGGAACCCGGTTGGGTGGAATTTGCGCTATATAATATAGTTACACTATAATTCAAGGAAAATAAGCATAAAAAGCATTGCAAGTCTCACTGGACATCAGACTGCTTATTTGACTGTCTCCCATGTGACGATTTGAACTGGAATGTTTGTTGAAATTATGTTTTACACACAACCCTTATGAATATTTCAATTACTACCAATTTATGGATAAATGTGCAACCCTTCATCCCGAAGATTTGTATTGAAAGCTTAGCTAAATGGCACTGAAAAAAAAATTAAACCAGAACTCAAAGGCCAATAGGGTACCCCTCCCCCCATCCTCAGACCAAACCCTCCAAGAGAGAAAAGGAACTGCCGAAAATGGAAAATGCTGTGCAAAATATTTAAGAACACGTGTACCGCTCAAATACATTTTCGAAACTTGAAAACCCTGGAAAGACGGGCACGGGTGCACACTGCATGTTTTCATCTCGCATTCGCGGTTTGAAATGGCCTGCATTGGCTTTGTTCGGTGTTTTGATGCGGGTGTGGAAGTCACATTGAAGGAAGGGGAGGCGTCGCTGCTCCCCTCCCCCTCCGGCTGCCAGGCCTGACCCCTCTGCCCGGCGCCTCATTTGCAATGTGTCAGAGCTAGGAGGGGCGCACGGAGCGGGGCTCCTCGGAGCTTTCCATACAAAGGGTGAAATCTGCATCACACAGCGGGCTCCGGGGGCGGCCTGCTTCCTTTCAAGGCTCTGGCGGACAAAGTGAGCCTTCACAGAGCACTGGGGGCTTCACGCCAGAGGTGCAGCCGGTAGGGCTGCGTGCCACAGAATAGCCGTGCAACATAGCCCTTTGAAAAACAAGAGGTGTGTGGTGGGTGGGAGACAAACGTGGTACACACTTTTGTAGACACGCACTTCTATCAGTGCAGTGCTGCATCTGCCATGGATCTGCAGCTATCTGCGCGGATGCCTGTGTGTGGGGTAAAGGAAGCCCCACGTGGGGAGTGGGGCGGTCTGTGGTGGCGTGGGAACGATACAAGATAGGAGCGAAAAGGACGCGCGTGTACCGTATGCGCAGACCAGTTGGCGTGCCTCGTGGAGTTTAACGTGTGAACTGTCATAACAAAACAATGGAGTTGCTTTCTGTGAAAAATGCACATTGTTGGATATGGAGTAACCGGCGAGGATGAGAAAAACCTGCGGTAGAAAAACACTCGCTCAATTGCTTTTTGGTTCCCAGTCAGCAAAGGCCGTCCTGCCCGTCAACTGAACGGGCACAGTGTGTTTCGATTGTCTTCATTTACAGGCGCATTGAACTTGGTGATTAGAGCTTCCAGCATGTAAACGAAAACAAGCAAACGATACAAATCGCCAGAAGATTGCGGCAAAGCAAATAGAGGAAAACAAGACGGACGGACGGAAGAGAGGGGAGGGGGGAGGAGAAATGCGACACGGAGGGAAGGGGAGGGGGCGGAGCGGGTTAAATTATACAAACAACAAGCTGGAGGGAAGAGAGGGGAGGGGGGAGGAGAAATGCGACACGGCGGGAAGGGGAGGGGGCGGAGCGGGTAAACAGAGACGGACATGCACGCGCCCGTGACTTTTAAGGTCAATGCGCATGCGCATAAGCTTAATGCGCATGCGCATTGACCTTAAAAGTCACGGGCACTGCAAGGAATCGCCACGATTCCTTGCAGTGTGGATAAAGAGTGGATAACTCGCAATAGTCTCGCTTGCTCGATGCGCATGCGCATCGACAGGCGAGACCTAATGAGCTGTGGAACAATGCAAGTTAGCCAAGCAAAAAGATGGTAAAAAGGCTATACTTTGGGGTGGGGGCAGTGACTGCCACCACATACGAAAAGTGGTGAGGCAGAGGGAAGGCGCGTCGTGAGGGGGGGAAGGAGCGCGGGGAAACCATAATAATAATACAACTTTTTTTTAACTTAAACTTATCTGCTGCTGGCCGCCTCCCGTATCTCACCTTGGTGCTGAGACTTCCTTGTCCCAGCAGACACTGTGACTAGGTCATAGATTTCCTGTTCAACCCCCGCGCTGGGATTGACCTGAGCGGGCTAGAAAGATGCTCCGCTCAGGTCAGGGAGTCTGTGGGGTTTCTCTAACCCGGCTGTTCAACACAGCCGGGTTAGAGAAACCTAAGTGCGCATGTGAGTTTTGGTCAGCCTGAGAGGGCCCGCCAAATAAACATGAGCTCTTAGGATGTGCACTAGCACTCCTCCTCCCCCCTCCCATGCCCTGGCCCTGCCCCTCCCTGCAAACGCTGGCTGAGCCAGTGGCTTAAAAATGTATTTATTTATTTTATTTTAGGAGTTTTCTATAGCGCTGGCCAGACCCGAGGGTACATGGAATAATGAGTTTTTAGAGCGAACGTATGAACAATTTACCGAACCATATTTGGCAGTCAGAACAACAATCTTTGATACTCTATTTTCTCTATGAGCCTTGAAAAAACCCTGTGGGCGAAACGCGCGTCGGCTGCTGCTGCGTCAACATACATGTATTTGAAATAAAGCATTCAAGACCTGATTGAAAAGTGTGATTGAAGTATTCCTTGGAGCTGAATCTCGGGAAATTGGACTAAAAGGCTTCTCTGGGATTTGTACTGCGTTGTAAAAGGATTCTCTTTGTTATATGCTATTATGTGATATATGCCACAATTGGATTACATAAATAATGATTGGGTGTGCTCGGGTGTAGTGTATATAATTTTGGGTCAGGATCTTGTAGATCCATAGACTGATTGACACCCCAGAGGCTCCATTGGCTCCCTATGGCTCAGCGAATTCAGTTTAAGACATTATGTCTTTCTCCCAAAATGCTCTGCAACCTTTTGACCCCGTATGTCCCAACCCGCGCATTACGCTCTGCGGGTCAACATTTGGTCAGGGTACCCCGGATCAAACGCTGCCGAGCGGGAGGATGTTCCTTCCACTATTTGGCAGCAAAGCTGTGGAATTCATTACCAGCACACATTCGGGAACAGGAAGGTGCATGATAGTGCAATGAGCAAGGGACTCATGTCTGAGCATACCCTTACATGCTTATGGTGGACAAAACGATTCAGAAAAGGGGGTGGTGATGCACCCTCAGGATGCACCATCAGGATTCAAGCAAGCCGGGCCGAAGACGGCTGTAATGCCAGAAACCGGTCCCCGGAAGCTTGTTTCCTTTCCAGTAAAAGAATTGGCATGGTAGTTTGGTCTGCCCTGTTCCCATGATGCACTGGGCCAGGGACAGACTAATTTGCATGTAGCCAGGTTCTGAGCTGGGATGGTGCAGTGAGCTAAAAAACGGTGGTGGATCAAGCCCTGATCTGTTGACTGGGTAGGAGTGTACTGCTTAATTCAGAGACTCTGTCCATCACCACCCCCTTTTCTGAATCGTTTTGTCCACCATAAGCATGGAAGGGTATGCTCAGATGTGAGTCCCTTGCTCACTGCACCATCAGGATTCAAGCAAGCCGGGCCGAAGACGGCTGTAATGCCAGAAACCGGTCCCCGGAAGCTTGTTTCCTTTCCAGTAAAAGAATTGGCTTGGTAGTTTGGTCTGCCCTGTTCCCATGATGCACTGGGCCAGGGACAGACTAATTTGCATGTAGCCAGGTTCTGAGCTGGGATGGTGCAGTGAGCTAAAAAACGGTGATGGATCAAGCCCTGATCTGTTGACTGGTTAGGAGTGTTCTGCTTAATTCAGAGACTCTGTCCATCACCACCCCCTTTTCTGAATCATTTTGTCCACTATAAGCGTGGAAGGGTATGCTCAGATGTGAGTCCCTTGCTCACTGCACCATCAGGAGTCAAGCAAGCCGGGCCGAAGACGGCTGTAATGCCAGAAACCGGTCCCCGGAAGCTTGTTTCCTTTCCAGTAAAAGAATTGGCTTGGTAGTTTGGTCTGCCCTGTTCCCATGATGCACTGGGCCAGGGACAGACTAATTTGCATGTAGCCAGGTTCTGAGCTGGGATGGTGCAGTGAGCTAAAAAACGGTGATGAATCAAGCCCTGATCTGTTGACTGGGTAGGAGTGTTCTGCTTAAATCAGAGACTCTGTCCATCACCACCCCCTTTTCTGAATCGTTTTGTCCACCATAAGCGTGGAAGGGTATGCTCAGATGTGAGTCCCTTGCTCACTGCACCATCAGGATTCAAGCAAGCCGGGCGGAAGGCGGCTGTAATGCCAGAAACCGGTCCCCGGAAGCTTGTTTCCTTTCCAGTAAAAGAATTGGCATGGTAGTTTGGTCTGCCCTGTTCCCATGATGCACTGGGCCAGGGACAGACTAATTTGCATGTAGCCAGGTTCTGAGCTGGGATGGTGCAGTGAGCTAAAAAACGGTGATGGATCAAGCCCTGATCTGTTGGCTGGGTAGGAGTGTACTGCTTAATTCAGAGACTCTGTCCATCACCACCCCCTTTTCTGAATCGTTTTGTCCACCATAAGCATGGAAGGGTATGCTCAGATGTGAGTCCCTTGCTCACTGCACCATCAGGATTCAAGCAAGCCGGGCCGAAGACGGCTGTAATGCCAGAAACCGGTCCCCGGAAGCTTGTTTCCTTTCCAGTAAAAGAATTGGCTTGGTAGTTTGGTCTGCCCTGTTCCCATGATGCACTGGGCCAGGGACAGACTAATTTGCATGTAGCCAGGTTCTGAGCTGGGATGGTGCAGTGAGCTAAAAAACGGTGATGGATCAAGCCCTGATCTGTTGACTGGGTAGGAGTGTTCTGCTTAATTCAGAGACTCTGTCCATCACCACCCCCTTTTCTGAATCGTTTTGTCCACCATAAGCGTGGAAGGGTATGCTCAGATGTGAGTCCCTTGCTCACTGCACCAACAGGATTCAAGCAAGCCGGGCCGAAGATGGCTGTAATGCCAGAAACTGGTCCCCGGAAGCTTGTTTCCTTTCCAGTAAAAGAATTGGCTTGGTAGTTTGGTCTGCCCTGTTCCCATGATGCACTGGGCCAGGGACAGACTAATTTGCATGTAGCCAGGTTCTGAGCTGGGATGGTGCAGTGAGCTAAAAAACGGTGATGGATCAAGCCCTGATCTGTTGACTGGTTAGGAGTGTTCTGCTTAATTCAGAGACTCTGTCCATCACCACCCCCTTTTCTGAATCATTTTGTCCACTATAAGCGTGGAAGGGTATGCTCAGATGTGAGTCCCTTGCTCACTGCACCATCAGGAGTCAAGCAAGCCGGGCCGAAGACGGCTGTAATGCCAGAAACCGGTCCCCGGAAGCTTGTTTCCTTTCCAGTAAAAGAATTGGCTTGGTAGTTTGGTCTGCCCTGTTCCCATGATGCACTGGGCCAGGGACAGACTAATTTGCATGTAGCCAGGTTCTGAGCTGGGATGGTGCAGTGAGCTAAAAAACGGTGATGAATCAAGCCCTGATCTGTTGACTGGGTAGGAGTGTTCTGCTTAAATCAGAGACTCTGTCCATCACCACCCCCTTTTCTGAATCGTTTTGTCCACCATAAGCGTGGAAGGGTATGCTCAGATGTGAGTCCCTTGCTCACTGCACCATCAGGATTCAAGCAAGCCGGGCGGAAGACGGCTGTAATGCCAGAAACCGGTCCCCTGAAGCTTGTTTCCTTTCCAGTGAAAGAATTGGCTTGGTAGTTTGGTCTGCCCTGTTCCCATGATGCACTGGGCCAGGGAGAGACTAATTTGCATGTAGCTAGGTTCTGAGCTGGGATGGTGCAGTGAGCTAAAAAACGGTGATGGATCAAGCCCTGATCTGTTGACTGGGTAGGAGTGTTCTGCTTAATTCAGAGACTCTGTCCATCACCACCCCCTTTTCTGAATCGTTTTGTCCACCATAAGCGTGGAAGGGTATGCTCAGATGTGAGTCCCTTGCTCACTGCACCATCAGGATTCAAGCAAGCCGGGCCGAAGACGGCTGTAATGCCAGAAACCGGTCCCCGGAAGCTTGTTTCCTTTCCAGTAAAAGAATTGGCTCGGTGGTTTGGTCTGCCCTGTTCCCATGATGCACTGGGCCAGGGACAGACTAATTTGCATGTAGCCAGGTTCTGAGCTGGGATGGTGCAGTGAGCTAAAAAACGGTGATGGATCAAGCCCTGATCTGTTGACTGGGTAGGAGTGTTCTGCTTAATTCAGAGACTCTGTCCATCACCACCCCCTTTTCTGAATCATTTTGTCCACCATAAGCGTGGAAGGGTATGCTCAGATGTGAGTCCCTTGCTCACTGCACCAACAGGATTCAAGCAAGCCGGGCCGAAGATGGCTGTAATGCCAGAAACTGGTCCTCGGAAGCTTGTTTCCTTTCCAGTAAAAGAATTGGCTTAGTAGTTTGGTCTGCCCTGTTCCCATGATGCACTGGGCCAGGGACAGACTAATTTGCATGTAGCCAGGTTCTGAGCTGGGATGGTGCAGTGAGCTAAAAAACGGTGATGGATCAAGCCCTGATCTGTTGACTGGGTAGGAGTGTTCTGCTTAATTCAGAGACTCTGTCCATCACCACCCCCTTTTCTGAATCGTTTTGTCCACTATAAGCGTGGAAGGGTATGCTCAGATGTGAGTCCCTTGCTCACTGCACCATCAGGATTCAAGCAAGCCGGGCCGAAGACGGCTGTAATGCCAGAAACCGGTCCCCGGAAGCTTGTTTCCTTTCCAGTAAAAGAATTGGCTTGGTAGTTTGGTCTGCCCTGTTCCCATGATGCACTGGGCCAGGGACAGACTAATTTGCATGTAGCCAGGTTCTGAGCTGGGATGGTGCAGTGAGCTAAAAAACGGTGATGGATCAAGCCCTGATCTGTTGACTGGGTAGGAGTGTTCTGCTTAATTCAGAGACTCTGTCCATCACCACCCCTTTTCTGAATCGTTTTGTCCACCATAAGCGTGGAAGGGTATGCTCAGATGTGAGTCCCTTGCTCACTGCACCATCAGGATTCAAGCAAGCCGGGCCGAAGACGGCTGTAATGCCAGAAACCGGTCCCCGGAAGCTTGTTTCCTTTCCAGTAAAATAATTGGCTTGGTAGTTTGGTCTGCCCTGTTCCCATGATGCACTGGGCCAGGGACAGACTAATTTGCATGTAGCCAGGTTCTGAGCTGGGATGGTGCAGTGAGCTAAAAAACGGTGATGGGTCAAGCCCTGATCTGTTGACTGGGTAGGAGTGTTCTGCTTAATTCAGAGACTCTGTCCAACACCACCCACTTTTCTGAATCGTTTTGTCCACCATAAGCGTGGAAGGGTATGCTCAGATGTGAGTCCCTTTCTCACTGCACCATCAGGATTCAAGCAAGCCGGGCCGAAGACGGCTGTAATGCCAGAAACCGGTCCCCGGAAGCTTGTTTCCTTTCCAGTTAAAGAATTGGTTTGGTAGTTTGGTCTGCCCTGTTCCCATGATGCACTGGGCCAGGGACAGACTAATTTGCATGTAGCCAGGTTCTGAGCTGGGATGGTGCAGTGAGCTAAAAAACGGTGATGGATCAAGCCCTGATCTGCTGACTGGGTAGGATTGTTCTGCTTAATTCAGAGACTGTCCATCACCACCCCCTTTTCTGAATCGTTTTGTCCACCACAAGTGTGGAAGGGTATGCTCAGATGTGAGTCCCTTGCTCACTGCACCATCAGGATTCATGCAAGCCGGGCCAAAGACAGCTGTAATGCCAGAAACTGGTCCCCGGAAGCTTGTTTCCTTTCCAGTAAAAGAATTGGCTTGGTAGTTTGGTCTGCCCTGTTCCCATGATGCACTGGGCCAGGGACAGACTAATTTGCATGTAGCCAGGTTCTGAGCTGGGATGGTGCAGTGAGCTAAAAAACGGTGATGGATCAAGCCCTGATCTGTTGACTGGGTAGGGGTGTTCTGCTTAATTCAGAGACTCTGTCCATCACCACCCCCTTTTCTGAATCGTTTTGTCCACCATAAGCGTGGAAGGGTATGCTCAGATGTGAGTCCCTTGCTCACTGCACCATCAGGATTCAAGCAAGCCGGGCCGAAGACGGCTGTAATGCCAGAAATCGGTCCCCGGAAGCTTGTTTCCTTTCCAGTAAAAGAATTGGCTTGGTAGTTTGGTCTGCCCTGTTCCCATGATGCACTGGGCCGGGGACAGACTAATTTGCATGTAGCCAGGTTCTGAGCTGGGATGGTGCAGTGAGCTAAAAAACGGTGATGGATCAAGCCCTGATCTGTTGACAGGGTAGGAGTGTTCTGCTTAATTCAGAGACTCTGTCCATCACCACCCCCTTTTCTGAATCATTAAACATTTACAGCAGCTTAAACAATAGTGTAAAATAGTGCGTGGGCTGATTTCCGAGACTCGCTGGGCCACTCTGCTATTTTTGTATTTTTGCCATCTTTTGCATATTGCCTATGTTTGCCAGAGAATCATAATAATTGTTTTAATGCACTTTTGACAAAGGAACCTATTGGCTTTGCCAATGTTTGTTCACAATTGTGACCAGAGCACCTGTCATAGGCCCAGAAATGGAGGCCTGCTAGATGCCTGACCGAACCCATGCTAATTTAAGAGGGAAGTGACTATCTTGTCTGCAAAACTAGTACCTACAGATAATAAAGTCCTCCTAATACATTTGAGAAAGACTGAACATGCTAAGGGGTGAGCCCCAGCTCTCTGAGCAGGAAAAGAAGTACCAACAACCTTTTGAAAACTGCAAAGCACCTTGAAATTCAGGCCTCATCGAAGTGACCAACAATACCAACAGTGTTAGTTGGTGAAAATAAGTTTTAGTGAGGTTAAATCTAGCCACAGTGCTAAACGGTTACTCAGTATCTGTTTCACCTTGGCACACGAGCTCGGGTGCCTGACACACTATTGGTGGGCGTTGCGTATCGCTGCTATCGTAGATGCCTACGCATCATCAACCACATGATTCCCTTTGCACCGGCTTGGCACTGTTGGGTACACCCAAGACTGGGGGGCCCACATCATCCGCTGGGGGACCTGTAGAGACTATACACTGGCAACGTTTGAGATGTTAATGGAGGAAGATGTCCTACCTCAGGTCAATTTTTGCTTTACAATTCCTTGCGTGCGACGATCGGGCACCACTGAGGAGACTTGACCACAGACCAGCCCATGCATCTCACGATCCAATATTTACATGTGGTGGGTAGGGGCAGACACCTCATACATTAGTTAGCTGATTCACTCTGCTCTCACACTATCCCACAGCTCCTCACTTCACAGCAATGTTGAGAGGCGGACTTAACCTGCCTTTGCACGGAGAAGAACTGGGCCGTCTTACTGGAAGGCCCATGACACATGCAGCGTAACGCCGGATTCAAACCTATCGAACTTTATATAGTGCACAGGTCGTATCTCACGACTGCTAAAGTCAACATGTTTTATCATAGAGAGAATGTGGCTTGACCACGTTGCGTTCACCTAGAGCTGACTTTCTGCATATGCTTTGGTTCTGCCCCCTTTTACAGCATTACATCAAGCTTTTCTGCATGTACTGAACACCCAGACCTGCATAATTGGACAATACGTATCCTAGGATTGTAGAAGCATAGGGTAGCCTCCTGCTTTCTAGACTTGGGTTTCATAGTGGCTAAGCGTCTTATTACGTGAAGATGGAAATCCCCTCGGCCTCCATCTGTTGTGGAGCACTCTATGCTCAATTCGGCAAAAGCAGAAAGTGTGGCCTTGCACAAGAAGGACACGCTTGGGCTGAGGAAATACCCCATTGCTACTTACTGGGATACTATTTTATCTGATTTGCAGCGCACTCATTCCTAGAAGGGAGTGCTGCGACAGAGGCAAGGGCCCCAGACCTGTAGGCCGAAGCTGCGAGCTCCAGTTGCCAGTCTTGTCCACCATGGCGCCCCTCACCCACACTTTTTGGGACTTTGGCGATGGGTATTTCACACACCATCTACTGGGGATGGAGAATGGAGGGAATGGCGGCGGGTTGTCACGTCGTATGGTCTGTTAAGTTGCTTTGTTTAAGTTCTTATTGCTACATTTGTATCAAAATTAAGGAATCTGTTTCTAAAGTCAGCTATGGCGCGCTGCCTTTTCTAATTCTTATTGCAGCGATTGCCATATGAACATCTAATTTATCAGGCAATTATGTACATTGTGGACATATGTTCTAACTCGGATCTACGCTCTACTGTTGATACTATTACATGGGTTTACTAGTGTTTGCTCACTAATATAATTTAACGCTATTGTCGCCATGACATGATTGCAACAATATTTTGCTTGAATTATGTTCCATTATGTCTTCCACTGTATAGCATATTACCCGTCACTTACTATGCTACTGTATTGCATAATTGGAAAAATGTCAATAAACAGATTCAAACAAAAAAGGTTACTCATTAATGTGACATAATTTATTAATAATGACGTCATTTGGGTCTGAAGCCATGCTTTTATTCCCTCTGATCTGGATCTGTTGTGTGATAGGATTTCCCACAATTCTTTGTGATGTTATCATCATGGCGAAAGGAAAAATCAAACCTCTTTCTGGCCACAGAAGGTTGGCAAGTGAAAAGCTCAGTCCTACTCCCACCAGGGACATCTATTAGGGTTAGCCACACGGAGCAGATTCTACTCATGGCTTGTACCTTGTGACTGCAGACACTGCTCTTGCTACCTCTGATCAAAGAAGTCAGTATCAGAAACAGAGCGTAAACATGGCTCTTGAGAGCCATGTTCACTCTCTGTGCTCTCCATTTCTTGCCCTCCTATAGGCATCACATCAAACAATTGGAAGCTGCTCCGGGCCTGAGTGTAGGACAACGAGTAATTTCCAATGGGCGTGTGTTGTCACTTGCATGGATATTCTGTGAAAGACAACCCGGCTGTACATGGTGGTCATGCATATATTAGGCACTATTGAAAATGGTGGCAGATTAGCACTATTTTTTACAGAATCTGCACTGTCCATGTGACATTGCCGATTGTCGACATTGGGGTGCTGTTGCCATGCTTTGTCCTCTCAAGAGCGGCAGGAACGCAGAAAAAAGGAAACCAAGGCCTTTTTTATGCAGCAGTCTCAACACTGCCCTCCTCTAAATTACCCCGTTTGTATTTTTTTCACCTAAGTACCCTATTTGACACTGTACCAGTTTCTAGGTTAGGGGTTTGCTAGTGCAGCTGTCAAACAAACTATATTGTTACCAATATGTGGAGTGGTGTGGCTCACTGGTTAGAGGCGGCAGACCCGGGAGCAGAGGATGGCCTGGGACCAGGGTTCAATTCCCGACGCGGCAGGGTCGTGGACCAGGGTCAGCGGACTCGATAATTCTCACCTCAGTGCCTACTCTAACCAGGGATCACACGCGGCAACTCTGGGCATTAGCTTGCCTCATCTCCACAACGGCCCCCCACATACGCCGGGGATGCCTGGTTTCACCTTGGAGATACCCAGTAGGGACCATCTCACAGGGAAAGCCAGGATGGGTTACCCAGCGGTCTACTGCGCAGAGATACTCCTTCGGGAGTCGATTCTAGCGCATTACAAACCCACAATTAATTAATTAATTAATATGAATAGAGCTGGGTTTGGGTCTGCCGCGCTCAACAATTGTCTTTCTTCAAGGAGGCTCTTTCAAGCCTTGCTTGAGACTTGGTCATTCATGTCTTGGCACAGACCAGTGGAGAATTCAGTCAGTCAAAGTAAAGTTTATTTAGACCATTGGTCTTTAAACTGCAAAACCATAACAATGTATGTATAATTCTAATATCATAAATAATTTCACCAACAATTTTGGTTAAAACAGTAATCCTTAAAAAATCCAATTATAAACATAACAACATTGCCACATTTCAAATAGAATTAAAATTAGACTCATACACTTAATTTTTCATAAAATGTAACCTTCCGGCAGGGGGTTTTCCTATCTAAAATTATTCTACCAAAATTAAACTAAAATGAGTAAAATCCTACTCCATTGACATTATACTTCAATTTACATTATGGTTTTCAATTATTAGTTACACAAGCACATGATACATTTTATTTCTCTAAGCAAAAGATTTTTACTGCAGTCGTCTACATTCCAATAGCTATAGCAGTATACAGATTACACATATCAACTAGAAGGTCTATGGCTTGGGCACGGTTCTTGATTCTGTATTTTAAAAAGATGGGGCGTAGGATCATTTTCAGCAAGGTTAGCACTTTTAAACAGTCTACTAATATATGCTGAGTATCACATTCTCTATGCAATTCACAAGTATTTTTCCCATCAGGATGGATCATTTCCCTTTTTTTTCTTTCATTTATTATCCATGGATGAATACTAATTTTTATTCTCAGCAATTCGCACCTAAACAAGCAATGTGGTAATATATCCAAGTATGGGAACCAGGTTTCTTTCTGCCAGGAACTTAAAATAAATTGCACCAACTTTTTGTCTCTAAAGTAAAGCCAATCCTTTCCCCAAGATAATTCCTTCCCTAGAATTCTTAATTCACCCTTGGCAACTTCTACTTGTAACATCTGTTGGCATACTCCACATTCAAATTCCCACGTACACATTTCAGTTGCTTCCTAACTCCTTTGGTCCATTTTAAATCACTTTGCCAATTCTCATTCTTACACCATTGGGACACTTTCTGTTCCTCACTCAAGCCCAGTCTTTTCCAAAATCTTATTAATGCCAATTAAGCCTTTTTATTCCATCTTTCAAATGCTGTGACTTTTCAGTGTATCTTTCTGTTTTAACTCAAGTGCTTGTCTTGAGCTACATGAGGGGCTACTTTACAACTACAACCCTCTCTGTCTGTTTCTACTGACTCCCTCCTGTATGTCTTGCTCCAAAATGCTTACGTTGAGTGTGCTAGCACACAAAGCCCAGACCTATTGATGTTGCCAATCTTGTTTTTTTAAAACAGCATCTGAATTGAGTTGCTTTGTTGGTTTGCTCGCTATCACCATTTCATAGAAACCTATTGCTAAGTGCAGCATTTCATTTATGAGTTTGGGGACTAAGATAAGTCACAGTTTAAGGCACATTTACTCCGTTCTCATCCTTTCTCCGAGCCAGGGCCCATAGCAATGGTTATGTAACTAATATATACAAGCAGAGCTGTCAACTTTCCCAGGGCCATAGCTGAGTAACTTATCCAGTCTCTGTTTTTTTCACACTGTGGATCTTCCAGTCCTAATTTTATAAAGGGAACCACTGAACTACAAGTCCCATAAGGCAAAAAAAAAACCTGGACTGGATGAGCTACTTGCACATCGGACTAGGAAACATGCCTAAATTTCATTCATAGTTGCCAACAGTCCAGTTTTTGCAGGGACTGTCCCGGGTAATATTGTTACAGAAACTGTTCCTCTTTTATTAAACACAAGTACGCAAGCAAGAACTTTCTATCAGCAGCAGCCTTGTGCTGCAAAGTGTCCCGGAATTTTTTTTCCAATGTTGGCAACTTTTTATTGGTGCAGCAGGTGCAGTGGCACCTGGGCCCAAAGGCCTGTGGAACACACTGAAGCCTGATTATTGCTGTATTTTACAACCAAGCCGCAGCCAGTGGTGCCATTTCTTTCCTTGCACCTGAGCCCATGACACACTGGCTACACTACACCGATGCTAAGAAACTTGAAAGCTCTGCATTAGGAGCCATTGAGGCCTTTGGGGTGGGGGGTCGGGGGGGGAGGGGGGGGATCTTTTAATGCCCATAAAGATCAGCCCATTTTTGGGATCAATAGTTTTGAGTGGGCTGATTACACGCTATGCGATCGGACCTCATTCACTACATAGCGCCTTATCCTTCCTCATGCACACATAGGGAATTATAACATGAGCAAAAGTGACGCACTGGCTGCACAAGGATCTTGTAAATAAATAGGCCCATAGCTTCAAGCTTCCCCAGATCAATGCATAATGGAATACTGCTCCAGTCCAGTTTTTTCTCCCTTTGAATTCTGGGACTTGTCGTATCGGCTTTATAACGGAATAAACAAGACTACGAGATCCAGAATTCAAACACAAATCCTGGCCTGAATCAGCTAGTCTGGGCTGGCCCTAGGAGCCTTGGCGGGCTCTGCAGAGAGCCCGCACCTCACGGGAATGCGAGGCAGCTGGCATGGGTTCATCCCTCCGTCCCCACACCTGCCACAGCACAGACATGCGTGCTATTCTTCCTGCTCCTCCAGGGACTCCTCCGAGATGTGACAGCGAGGACATGATGCGAAGAGGGCAAATTAAACAGTCAATCTGCCCTAATCAATAGGCTGCCTCCGACGGGACATCTGCCCGGGGAGTGATGAGACGGCCCCTCTAGAGGGTTGACAATCCTTTAAATGCTCGCGTGTTTCCTGTGTTATGGTTTCTTACGGTCTGTATTCATATCATTTGCATTATGTGATTAGTGTGACCTCCTAGTGCCTTCAGGGTTTGTATCCTCTCGCCCTGATTTCAAGAATTCTGACATTGTCTGCTCGGGTTTAGTCGGAAGTATGTTTGTGGTTATGTTGTTGTTTTAAGTAGGAGTTTTAATAATTAATAGCTCTTGTCTATAAGTACTCAAGTTATCGGGTAGCATTGAGAGATCAGGAAACTGTCTGCTAAATTGGGGTGATATTGACTGGGTGGGTAGGGGTGCCCCCACCTCTCCTCCCAAGAAAACAAAAACATTTACATTTTCAAGCGAACAATTCTAAATAAGTTGTGATTTTCTACCACTTTTTTACAGAAGGAAACCAACATTATGCAAAACAAGCATTTACAATACAATGGTCTCGGCATTTTTAAAGTTAGAGCTATTGGCTTTGCTCATGACATTATTTTTATTTGTTTTTGTTTTTAAAACATATAAATAAATGGCATTGTCATTTACAATACCAATAGCTTAATCGCTCGCAAATGCGAGACCTATTGCATTTTTTTGCACCCGTACACAGATCCACACACACAAAGCCACCCACAGACACATACAGAGCCACGCACACACACACACACAGAGCCACGCACACACACACAGACAGAGCCGTGCACACACACACAGACAGAGCCGCACACACACACACACACAGAGCCACGCACACAGACAGAGCCGCGCACACACACAGACAGAGCCGCGCGTGCACACACACACAGACAGAGCCGTGCACGCACACACAGAGCCACACACACACAGAGCCACACACACAGACAGAGCCACGCACGCACACACACAGACAGAGCCGTGCGCACACATACACACATACAGACAGAGCCGTGCGCACACACACACACACAGACAGAGCCGTGCGCACACACACACAGTCAGTGCCGTGCACATACACACACACAGACAGAGCCGCACACACACACACAGACAGAGCCGCGCACACACACACAGACAGAGCCGCGCACACACACACAGACAGAGCCGCGCACACACACACAGACACAGACAGAGCCGCGCACACACACAGACAGAGCCGTGCACACACACACACACAGTCAGTGCCGCGCACACACACACACACAGACAGAGCCGCACACACACACACAGACAGAGCCGCGCACACACACACAGACAGAGCCACGCACACACACACAGACAGAGCCGCGCACACACACACAGACACAGACAGAGCCGCGCACACACACACAGACAGAGCCGTGCACACACACACAGACAGAGCCGCGCGCACACACACACAGAGACAGAGCCGCGCGCAAACACACAGAGAGAGAGCCGCGCGCGCGCACACACACAGAGAGAGAGCCGCGCGCGCGCACACACAGAGAGAGAGCCGCGCACACACACACAGAGAGAGAGCCGCGCACACACACAGAGAGAGAGAGCCGCGCACACACACACAGAGAGAGAGCCGCGCACACACACACAGAGACAGAGCCGCGCACACACACACAGAGACAGAGCCGCGCACACACACACAGACAGAGCCGCGCACACACACACACAGACAGAGCCGCGCACACACACAGACAGAGCCGCGCACACACACAGACAGAGCCGCGCACACACACAGACAGAGCCACGCACACACACAGACAGAGCCACGCACGCACACACACACACAGAAAGAGCCAGGCACACACACAGACTGTGGTAGGATGGCACGGTTTTGCTGTGGAAGGATGGCACGGTGGTGCTGTGCAAGGATGGCGCGGTGCGCAGTGGTGCTGTGGAAGGATGGTTTGTTTACTGTCACTGCAGATGTTCACGGCACAGCTACCTGTGGGGATTAACATGTGACACTTTCCCTCATTGGATTTCTATAAGAAACTGCCCACTTTAGGAACACACATACAGGCAGACACATTTACCGAATGTTAAACTTGTATGCAACCCATGATGCAATTAAAAAAACATAAGATATCGTGCACGCACACACAGAGCCACACACACACAGAGCCACACACACAGACAGAGCCACGCACGCACACACACAGACAGAGCCGTGCGCACACATACACACATACAGACAGAGCCGTGCGCACACACACACACAGACAGAGCCGTGCGCACACACACAGTCAGTGCCGCGCACATACACACACACAGACAGAGCCGCACACACACACACAGACAGAGCCGCGCACACACACACAGACAGAGCCGCGCACACACACACAGACAGAGCCGCGCACACACACACAGACACAGACAGAGCCGCGCACACACACAGACAGAGCCGTGCACACACACACACAGTCAGTGCCGCGCACACACACACACACAGACAGAGCCGCACACACACACACACAGACAGAGCCGCACACACACACACAGACAGAGCCGCGCACACACACACAGACAGAGCCGCGCACACACACAGACAGAGCCGCGCACACACACACAGACAGAGCCGCGCACACACACACAGACACAGACAGAGCCGCGCACACACACACAGACAGAGCCGTGCACACACACACACACACACACACACACAGCCACACAGACAGAGCCGCGCGCACACACACAGAGACAGAGCCGCACGCGCACACACACACAGAGACAGAGCCGCGCGCACACACACAGAGAGAGAGCCGTGCGCGCGCACACACACAGAGAGAGAGCCGCGCACACACACACAGAGAGAGAGCCGCGCACACACACAGAGAGAGAGAGACGCGCACACACACACAGAGACAGAGCCGCGCACACACACACAGAGACAGAGCCGCGCACACACACACAGACAGAGCCGCGCACACACACACACAGACAGAGCCTCGCACACACACAGACAGAGCCGCGCACACACACAGACAGAGCCGCGCACACACACAGACAGAGCCATGCACACACACAGACAGAGCCACGCACGCACACACACACACAGAAAGAGCCAGGCACACACACAGACTGTGGTAGGATGGCACGGTTTTGCTTGAGAGATCAGGAAACTGTCTGCTAAATTGGGGTGATATTGACTGGGTGGGTAGGGGTGCCCCCACCTCTCCTCCCAAGAAAACAAAAACATTTACATTTTCAAGCGAACAATTCTAAATAAGTTGTGATTTTCTACCACTTTTTTACAGAAGGAAACCAACATTATGCAAAACAAGCATTTACAATACAATGGTCTCGGCATTTTTAAAGTTAGAGCTATTGGCTTTGCTCATGACATTATTTTTATTTGTTTTTGTTTTTAAAACATATAAATAAATGGCATTGTCATTTACAATACCAATAGCTTAATCGCTCGCAAATGCGAGACCTATTGCATTTTTTTGCACCCGTACACAGATCCACACACACAAAGCCACCCACAGACACATACAGAGCCACGCACACACACACACACAGAGCCA
The DNA here is from genome assembly GCF_964263255.1 of Lissotriton vulgaris. Classification (NCBI taxonomy): domain Eukaryota; kingdom Metazoa; phylum Chordata; class Amphibia; order Caudata; family Salamandridae; genus Lissotriton; species Lissotriton vulgaris. The sequence goes on from NC_141697.1 coordinate 910,430,882, forward strand.
CGCACACACACACACACAGACAGAGCCGTGCACACACACACAGACAGAGCCGCACACACACACACAGAGCCACGCACACAGACAGAGCCGCGCACACACACACAGACAGAGCCGCGTGTGCACGCACACACAGAGCCACACACACACAGAGCCACACACACAGACAGAGCCACGCACGCACACACACAGACAGAGCCGTGCGCACACATACACGCATACAGACAGAGCCGTGCGCACACACACACACACAGACAGAGCCGTGCGCACACACACACAGTCAGTGCCGCGCACATACACACACACAGACAGAGCCGCACACACACACACAGACAGAGCCGCGCACACACACACAGACAGAGCCGCGCACACAGACACAGACAGAGCCGCGCACACACACACAGACACAGACAGAGCCGCGCACACACACAGACAGAGCCGTGCACACACACACACACAGTCAGTGCCGCGCACACACACACACACAGACAGAGCCACACACACACAGACAGAGCCGCACACACACACACAGACAGAGCCGCGCACACACACACAGACAGAGCCACGCACACACACACAGACAGAGCCGCGCACACACACACAGACAGAGCCGCGCACACACACACAGACAGAGCCGCGCACACACACACAGACAGAGCCGTGCACACACACACACAGACAGAGCCGCGCGCACACACACACAGAGACAGAGCCGCGCGCAAACACACAGAGAGAGAGCCGCGCGCGCGCACACACACAGAGAGAGAGCCGCGCACACACACACAGAGAGAGAGCCGCGCACACACACACAGAGAGAGAGCCGCGCACACACACACAGAGAGAGAGCCGCGCACACACACACAGAGACAGAGCCGCGCACACACACACAGAGAGAGAGCCGCGCACACACACACAGACAGAGCCGCGCACACACACACACACAGACAGAGCCGCGCACACACACAGACAGAGCCGCGCACACACACAGACAGAGCCGCGCACACACACAGACAGAGCCACGCACACACACAGACAGAGCCACGCACGCACACACACACACAGAAAGAGCCAGGCACACACACAGACTGTGGTAGGATGGCACGGTTTTGCTGTGGAAGGATGGCACGGTGGTGCTGTGCAAGGATGGCGCGGTGCGCAGTGGTGCTGTGGAAGGATGGTTTGTTTACTGTCACTGCAGATGTTCACGGCACAGCTACCTGTGGGGATTAACATGTGACACTTTCCCTCATTGGATTTCTATAAGAAACTGCCCACTTTAGGAACACACATACAGGCAGACACATTTACCGAATGTTAAACTTGTATGCAACCCATGATGCAATTAAAAAAACATAAGATATCGTGCACGCACACACAGAGCCACACACACACAGAGCCACACACACAGACAGAGCCACGCACGCACACACACAGACAGAGCCGTGCGCACACATACACACATACAGACAGAGCCGTGCGCACACACACACACACAGACAGAGCCGTGCGCACACACACACAGTCAGTGCCGCGCACATACACACACACAGACAGAGCCGCACACACACACACAGACAGAGCCGCGCACACACACACACAGACAGAGCCGCGCACACACACACAGACAGTGCCGCACACACACACAGACAGTGCCGCGCACACACACACACACAGACAGAGCCGCACACACACACACAGACAGAGCCGCGCACACACACACAGACAGAGCCGCGCACACACACACAGACAGAGCCGCGCACACACAGACACAGACAGAGCCGCGCACACACACACAGACAGAGCCGTGCACACACACACAGCCACACAGACAGAGCCGCGCGCACACACACAGAGACAGAGCCGCACGCGCACACACACACAGAGACAGAGCCGCGCACACACACACAGGGACAGAGCCGCGCGCACACACACAGAGAGAGAGCCGCGCGCGCGCACACACACAGAGAGAGAGCCGCGCACACACACACAGAGAGAGAGCCGCGCACACACACAGAGAGAGAGAGACGCGCACACACACACAGAGACAGAGCCGCGCACACACACACAGAGACAGAGCCGCGCACACACACACAGACAGAGCCGCGCACACACACACAGACAGAGCCGCGCACACACACAGACAGAGCCGCGCACACACACAGACAGAGCCGCGCACACACACAGACAGAGCCACGCACACACACAGACAGAGCCACGCACGCACACACACACACAGAAAGAGCCAGGCACACACACAGACTGTGGTAGGATGGCACGGTTTTGCTGTGGAAGGATGGCACGGTGGTGCTGTGCAAGGATGGCGCGGTGCGCAGTGGTGCTGTGGAAGGATGGTTTGTTTACTGTCACTGCAGATGTTCACGGCACAGCTACCTGTGGGGATTAACATGTGACACTTTCCCTCATTGGATTTCTATAAGAAACTGCCCACTTTAGGAACACACATACAGGCAGACACATTTACCGAATGTTAAACTTGTATGCAACCCATGATGCAATTAAAAAAACATAAGATATCCGCTGGTCAGTTGGTGTGGGGTATAGGGCGGTAGCCACTCTCGTAAAAGTCAAATGTAGGTATTCGACTGAAACTTGAAGGGGGGGGCGGGCTCTATCCTTGCCTTATCCTTTTATTTTCCTTTCTTCTCATTCCTCCTTTCTCTCTTCCCTGTATCACTGTATCTTCCTCCTCTCCGTCTACCGTTTTCTGCTTCTTCTTTTCCACTTCCTCTCCTCCTCCCACAGATAAAAGTTCTTGCATTATTTCAGATGTTAGATGGGTCCTTTGAAACCCGAGCACAACTTTCGACAGTGCTTTCATTTTGCAGGCTGACTTGACCTTTGCTTAAAAACCGGGCATGCATTGAACATTTTAAAAAGTTTCGGGCACCTGAAGAGTCCTCTGAAAACCGGGACACCTGTCACCCTACCCCTTACCCCCTAGTCTAGCGTTGCCCTACCGCCATACTATGGCCTCTTCAGTCTGTCGCCCTGTGTACAGTCATACCTATAAACATGCAGCAGGTGCAGTGACACCGTGGCCCAGGGTGTTCGAGGGCCCAATTTGCCCCATCATTGTATTATCTTACTTTCAAACCATGGGATAGGTGGGCGGAGTTCCTCGCTTGCAGGGGTGCAGATGCAAGCGCTTCCCTTTCTTAACCTCAAGTCTAGGTTCTGAAATACATCCATGGCTGGGGTGCAGAGGGCCCTCAGACCCTCTGGCCCTGTGCCACTGCACTTGCTGCAGGACGGATCGGTGCCCCACTCTTCAATCTGTTTCTCAGCGACTGGCTTCCCCCTCTGTGCAACTTTCTCCCACTGTCAGGTCGATTTCCCTGTTGTTTTGGGGTCTTTCTAACTTACTAACCCACCTCCCTCCCCACGCCGCTTTCTTTCGCACTCTCGCTTTTCTCCAGCTAGCATCTTGCTCTTGGATGTGTCTCTCCACTCTCCGCCTAATTTTCCATGGCCCCGCCCGCATCTCACCCTGTCCCCTATCCCCTACTCTATCCTTTACTCCCTCTACCAGCCTCCCTTCTTCTGGCTACCCCACTCCTGTAAAGGGCCAGGTGGCGAGAGAGTGGCTGAGGTAAAGGAGTGCTGGAGTGAGGGGCCCGTCAGTCACATCCCCCAAGTGAGGGAGGCCGAGGCCGCATGGCAGGGTCCCAAAGTACACAAAGAAAAACTGAGACGTGTCCAGATCTCACAGCCTGATGGAAAAGTACATTCGCTGCAGGGCACGGGTGTCTCTTCCACGCCGCCAGCCTCCCTCACTCACTCTGGGCATCTCTCTCTCACGCTGGGCCTGTCTCGGTCTCTTTTGGTGAATGTCGTGGGACGGGACAGATCTCCGCCCGGCTAAGAGTGCTGCGGGGGTGTCAGGCAGAGCACAAAAAAGAAATAGGCACATGCGAAACGCGTTTTCTTCCAGCACTGGAGAGCCGAGGGGGAGGGGAGGGGCGGTCGGACCGAGGCCCCTCTCTACACCCGTGTAGATGCCAGGGCTGAGGGGGTCGGTGGTGCGGGCGGGCGCTGGGGCTGGTGTTCTGCACAGCATTTCTTCTCTCTGCCCGGCTCCACTGTACATCCGAGAGGGGAGGGGTGCCAGGGCACCCGTCTCTGGAGCTCGGGGTGCCGGTGGCTGCTGGGGGGGCGAAGAGCGAGCTGAACGTGGAACAGGGGGGTTAGGGGGCAGAGAGCGAGTGGGTCGAGAAACAAGGGGTGGGGGGCAAACAGAACAAGGAACAGGGATGGCAGAAAAGCACGCATTCGTGGTCGAGTAGGACCGAGACGGTTTCACTAAAGGCTGATACTTTTACTTGAAAAATGTCTCGAAGAGCATTCCACATTCGCCGTGTGCGCCATCACAACAATGTTTACGTGAGCCTGTCACATTTTACTTGGAAGTAAATGGCGCACGAAGAACATACCACATAAATAAGTTAGTAGGCGTAATTTAGCTCCCGCTGTATAGAATGTTTAGAAAATGTCTGAGTTTAATATAGCGTGAACCTGACCCGAAGGTATCGGGTATCAGATGGCCCACATTGTCATAATGGAATTGATACAATTCCTGTCTTCAATCGTTTTGAGGTAGGAAGCTGGGTGACTGTTTTTAACAAGCCCTCACCAAAAGGAAACAAGCAGGGAACAGAGGACACCACCATCTTTCTCCGAGGCGAGGCAGAAATGCCTCGGAGAAACACACAATCATTTTGCGATTCGGGCGTGTTTTTAGCAGTTGAGTGACGGATGACGTCACGGCTTAAAAACACGCCCCTGAATCGCAAAAAGACGGGGCTTGAACAGAGTGATGCCCCTCTCCTCCAATGGCTGGCCTCCGTTTAGGAAGCCAGCCAATGGAGAAGGGGGCGGGTTCAAGCCCCACTGTATAGCCAACATAAAATCTCGGGCTCCGCCCACTGCTTACGCAGTGCGATGCAGGCCGGGACCTAAAAAGGCCCAGAAGGTGCAGCATGGATGAACTTCTAAACTACAAGGCCCCATACACGAGCACACATCCCTACTTAGGCCTCGATCACGATTCTTCCAGTAATCCAGTTTTGGATTTAAACTCCCGTTTGCACCCAAAACAAGTTTACTGTTTGGCTGTAATTTGGGGGTGTTTGTATGTGATGCACAGCAGGGAAAACCTGATGTAAATTGCTTGCGCCTGTGTGTAGATGTGATTATTGCACATGCAGAAATAGGGAATAATGTCCACAATTCAAATGCTGTTTACCATTTATGCGTAATTGGAATCAAATTATGCATCTGCTAATTTTCCAATCCTGCACTATGACAAATTGGAGGGGGTGCTTAATTAGTAGAATGTGACCTGACTATTATCAGATTCTAAGACATGTTTCAGTGGTGAAGGGCCATTACTTTAATCATGTTAACCACATGTGTGAGCTATTCTTCAACAGCGCAACTGGAGCCCTGGAAAGGGAGAACTTTTATCAAATATCAGACAGTATCACACATGCCCTTGTCATAGCTGTCAAGTGGCACCATGTCATGCTATGGCACCTTCAGCATGTCTTGGATTTTTATTCAATAGTATTCTTCATTGCAAGTATGGGTTAAGAATTCCAGCATGCAAAGCACTGTTGGTTAAAAAGCAAGGATTGACTGAGAATGGCCCACGTGGCATCTGTCCACTTGGTAGATATATAATTTCAACTGTACAATACACCTGTAGCTGTACAGTCATTCCCTGTCCCGGCATGGTCCCAGTAATGTTGGTCTGGAGACTGAAGACATTTTGCTCTCTCAAGAAACTGACTGCAATAATCTCAATACCGAAGTAAGCAAAAAAAGAGATGGCTGGAATACTTGAATTAATCTCTGCCAATTGTAATTACTCGGGGATGCATCTGTCTACTGTTATTTTGCACACCATGCTACCTCAGTTTGGACCTAGCCCAGGGCCAAACTGGCCGAGGCAGGCACCGGGCATTTCCCTGGTGGGCCGCAAGGGTGGGGGCCGGTTTTGGGCCCCTTGGGGGACGTTTTTGTTACAGGGCCGTTTTTGCAGCATAGGTGCAATATTGGCCCCTTTAACAAAATCGGCTTAAACCGGCCCTGGCAAACAGCTCAGCCGCACCCCCCTAAACCCCCAGGGGGGCTGTCCGAGTACTTTGCAAGGGCTGGTTTTACTTCCCAGTCCGGCCCTGACCTAGCCATATGCAAATCACTCTTGACCCTGCCCCAGTTGGAACAGTCCATCCTGAGCTGCCAGGCCAGGTCCTCCCTGAACTGGAACACAGGCAACCCAAGGCTGGTTTTGCCCGGATTAGGGATCATCAGTCTGGCATAGCTTGGCTCCAGTGGCACAGTGTGCACAGGAGCTTCCACCAACCGTCGAAACACCTGCGCTCCACCTCACTCTCCCTCGCTAAGATCCCCCTACATGCGCCAAAGCAAGAGAGGAGGATGCTCATTTCCCTACCTCGCCGCGAAGCCCTGGAACAGCCTCCACCTCCGGACCTCACTCTCCCTGCAGAAATTCTGAAAGGACCTTAAGTCCTGGATGATCAACTGATTCCACCGAGCAGCCGAACTATCAGGGCCTGGATACTCTATCAGGTGATTAGCAGTGCTCTATAAATCCTGTTCAATTGGTTGATTGAGGACCCATGTCTGGGTACATGCGTCGCACTTAGGGCGTCACACTGAAGTACGCAAAATAGTGACGGATGGAATGCTTGAATTAAGCGAGCATGCTGGGCAAAGGGACAGTGGGTTGGAATGCTACTCCGAGCAATTTGCAGTGGTTAGACTAATTGCAAGCATTCCTCTTATAACTTTTTGTGTGTTTTATGTGGCCTCTTAAGTAGCCAAGGGTATTCCCAGACGTGTGTCCCTGGCTCACTGTTCCACTGTAACCAAGCTGTAAATGACTAAAGAGCCACAATCAGGATGTGTGTGAAGACAACCACATGTACCAGGGACCAATCGGGGACCCGGATCAGATCCTTTATAACATGAGTAGGACACATGTTCATAGTCTGTTTGGCCTCAGTTAGTTACTAGATAACTTAGAAGCTCTGATTTGAGAGTTCTGCTCCATTTTTACTTGTTTTATTTTTCATTTTGTGACATATGGACTGGCCTGCCTGTAACCTCTCATGGGGTAATTGGAAGCACTTAAAAGTAGGTACCTTTGAATTCAACTTATTCTCTTTGGCTAATAGTAAGGTCCTCCTGATAAATATATTGTATGGGAACCTGCTGTAGCCTGGCTGAACAGCTACATGTATACTAAAATAGGAATGTAACAGTGTGAAAATCAGAGTGGATGCATTTTAGCATTTGTTTACAGACATGGAAAATGACCACTGAGAATAATCTGCTTTGAATGCCACAGGGTACAGCCTTTCCACTAAATTGTTTACTAAGCCTACGGATCGTAACACTTTATTGGAATATTCCAGCAATCATCCTAGAGGCCTTAGGTACGGTTTACCCTTTGGGCAGTTTTTGCGAATAAACAGAAACTGTCGTCTTAAAGAATATTATTTCTGTGAGGCCGAAATTTTATCCCAAAAACTTCAACAACGGGGATATCCACGCAAATTGATCAAATGATCAATGAAACGAGCGTGGTTTAACCACCGCCAATTTCTACTCACGCCCAAAGCAAGAAAACAGATGAAACGTTACCACATTTGGAACATGCAGTAATCACATTTCTGCTATCATTAAAAAACATTGGCCGCTGATTATTTCTACTGGCATCACACATGAACAGCCTTTATTCTCCTATAAAAGAGGGAGAAACCTCCGGGACCATTTGGTCAGAGCAGCATTACATCGCGCAGAGACTACCACCCTCACATCCCTGTCGGGTCTCAACAAAATTGTTGGCCACTTTAAATGTGGTGGCTGTCTCATGTGTGGTACCAGCATGAACACGAAGAAGTTCATTCATGGAAACATCATCTACGATTTGCGAGACTTTTCTAATTGCAACACAACTAATGTTGTGTATGCAATTTGGTGCCCCTGCGAGCTGATTTACATCGGGCAGACGACCCAAAAGATTAAAACAACATTGGGACAACATAAGAGCAGGATACGTTGTCAAACCGAAAATGCGCCTTTAGTAGCGCATTACTTGGAAATGAATCATGCACCAAGTGAGATGCGTTGCCAAGTAATTGAGGTTATACACACTCCTGCGAGGGGTGGTAGTATTACTAATATCTTGAACAAGAGCGAATGTCGGTGGATACTCCGTTGTGACAGTGTGAACAAGGGACTTAATTCTATGGAGAATTGTAATTCGGTTATTGTTAACTAATGGAATGTACAAGTATGATTCACAACAACTATGCGTTCCCCTGTTCATCAAATAACTGCACCTTGAAAACAATGCCTCATTATGTAATTGGATTAGGCTTATAGTATGTTTTGCCATATTGACTATATCTATGGATGATGATTTCATTGTTAAGTAATTGTATTGGGCCTATACTATGTTTTGCCATATTGACTATATCAATAGATGATGATTGTGATTGTTTTTGACAAATTGTAACTAGGCCTCTTTTAAAGAAAATGCCTTTGTTAACTTGTTTTTTCTTTTGAAGATATCTTGATCTTCATCCATTTTCTAATTTGTTTTTACATTTGTGTTCTATCTCTCTAATATTTCCTACTTACACTAGTGGCTAATGCAAATATCACTTATTTTGTCTTTTCGGACGCTTTTACTATGTCCTTTATCAGGACTCCATCCAGTTACCATTTTAGGATGGCGGCCGTTTTTCCAATTTTGTCTTATTAAATTCAGAATCATTATTCTGGTCCGCTTTTTTGCGGTCGATACTGATGTCCTCCTTAGCCTAGTGATAATCGGTAAGTTTTGTACTACTGATGTATAACTTTGATATGGGGCCGACTTGTATGAAATATTACTACTGTTCGCAAGAGATATATATATATAAGTACATTAGGTTCTGACCATTTGATCTTTATTGTTTACAATGGGTCTGGACGGGTACATTTTGATTCATACACTGATTGACCATCTTAAGATGGCGGCTGTTTTTCTTGCTAATACCAGCAGGTTGTAGTCCTTTTTCTAGCGCACCGGAACTAGTATCTAGCGCTGCCGGTCACGTCTGCTTCATTGCAGCTGTTACGGACGCGGCACGATTTTCTTTCCCTAGAACTTTTACGATCAGTAAGTCTTGGACCGCCACATTTCTCTGATATTTGGTAGTTAAGTCTGGGGCATCGACATGGCCTGAGTGCAATAAAACATTTAATATGCATGTAATGTGCTGACGGTTAAATCGATGCTCAGCAATGATATTTTTTCTAGTGTTTTTTCACTTAGCGCTGACAATTATATCGCTGTATTTTCTTACATTCTTTATTGCTATCTAGCACGATGATGGAGGTTTGATTATCTTTACAGAATCATATTTCTGACAGCATTCCTCTCTCTGAGTGCTAACATGCAGATGCGAGACAGACTTAGTTTTTAAGCATTGTTTTCATCATGAGTAACAAGTGGATATATCGTAAGAAATGTTTCTGACACCGGGATACATATCTTGAATCAGTATGCAACTTTGTGTCCATGTTATATAACACTGATCAGTTGAGAGGAGTTGGATTGAATGCGCAAACTTTATTGATTTTTTATTAAGGTTTATCAATATGTTAGATCTCATCGCATGCATACTTGTTGTGCAAGCAAGTGTAGCACCAAGAGTTGATCATAATTCTTTTTGGGGTTGGTTTCGATGATTGAACCTACTTTTTTTTTTTTTTTAAATATTGGTGAGAAGCCCATAATATCTGCTTGTCTCACTACTGACAGTACTATTGATTTTAACCTTTTTTGGGGTAATACGTGGATATCCCTTCTTTAAATTGACCCATTGGTTTGGTTCAGTCATTAAGTGACAATACAAATTTTTTGTCTACCTCCCCTTTTCTAAAGCCAAATAATGAGGCGAGCAGTTGGTTAAAGTATTGGAGCCACTGCCTTGACACTTAGAAGCAAGCTAGACGCAAGGTGTTTTTATCCGCTATCTGTGGTAAGTGTATTTCCTCTGGGTTTCATTCAGAGTCTCCACATTGCAATGGTTCAAAGTGTAACCTTTGCTCTTTCTGTATTTTAGTTGCTAAAAGTACCTACGGATGGCCATAAACAAAGATTGGTTTTACCTAATTTTAATCTTAAGGTGATGTTGCCTTCTTTCTTTACTGATCCTGGTATGTGGACTTTTGAGTCACTTTGGTGTTTGGTATTGGTTTACTATATTTTCTTCTATTTCACATGGTGTTTACAAGCCCTTTTTTCTGAAGAATCCTACTATGACATGAATGTACATACGAGGGAAGGAATTAATTGTAATCTCTTATTGTACAGATACACATTGCTCAAGAAAAATTTCAAGTCCTGAAGATGACCGCACAATAATATATCAGTCGAAACGCCGTCGACGCTTCTCTGTGGCCCAAATTGAATTAAGGACACAATACTCATGTTTTTGTTGTTCCTTTATCCCAATATGTAATGGTTTTGCTTGTCACTTGTCTGGTCTGTGATATATGTTCCCTTTATGTATACCAGCACTTTTGTCTTGAGCATATCTGTGTGTTTCTTAGAACTATTGATGTATTATGTAATAAATATGGAATTTTGATATCAGTAACTTTGTACTAAAGGGCTTCTTTAACCATTCTTTATCTCTTTCTTTCTTTTTGAATTTATGGGAGTATATATAGTTTTTATTGTTCTCTTTCCCTGAACCTCTTGTTAGATGTACTGACAGGGTACAGTAAATCCTAAGTGTCACACAGGTGGGGAGAAACCTGACTATGATTATTACATTTGAAATTTGTATTTACCTAATAGAAACACTAAATTCAGAGGGGCAGATTTACAAGCCCCTTGCGCCAGTTTTGTGTCATTTTTAACATGGCAAAAAGTGGCGTAAGGGCCCTGTAAATCTGCCCCAGAAAGTACCCCACAACCGAAGTTCCGGTATTGTAGATGCATATGTGTGTGTCTGTGTGTATCTGATGTCTGTGTTTTCCCTATGTTGGCCTAACTGTGCGCTATGTAGGCCGCTTTCATTTTTGTACATTTTACTATATAACACACTTGTTTTTGTGCCACATTCTGTGTGCTACATTGTATTTTCACACACAACCTGCACATGTTTTTGTGTTTTGCTCTTTTCCTGGAATTTGGTCTGAACACACTAGACAAGGTCAAACAACAATGCCTCTTGTTGATCTCTCTGGTCAGACACCAGCACCTAGACATAATAAAGGAATGCAGCTGCCGTTTGTGAGAACATGTGTCTTGTCATATAACTGAAGAAAAGGGTTCTGAAAAAACACGCGCACTGAATGAAGGTCCTGACGCAAGAATGCTGCATCAGCGGAGATGTAGAACATCTACCTATGAATCCTAAGGTACGGGGTCTGCCACTAATCCCATAGATCCATAATATATAATCCTTTAGCTTCAGTAGAAAAAAAGGGATGGGGGGGAGTTAGGCTAATCCGTCTTATAATATGACAGGGCTTTTTATGGTGTATGGTTCATTAACCCTCCTAAAGATATTCGTGGTATGCATCTGTTTTTTAATTGTGGTACAAATACAGCATCTTAGAGCACAATAGTTTAAACAGATATTATAAACTTCCTCTGTGTCTCTCCTTTATCTTATTGTGGACAAGTACATGTGAGCGAGCGAAAAGGTGTGTCCTGTTACTGCGGTCCCTGAGAGGGTCGAGAGTGTTGTGTTCTGCGGTGCCAACTCACTTGTTTATCTGGAAAGGTTAGGTAGGCAAGTGAGGCACTATAGCTAGTCGGACTCAGGTTCATAGATACTGAGGTACATGCTGATGTTCTATGGTCCCAGGCATAGTTCTGTTCCTGAGCAGAATTCCTTCAACACTATCTGTAGTAAAACACCAAGCATTACCAATTACTTCCATCCTATTAGATCCTTATCATGAAACCAACATATTTTTGGGTGTTAGCCATCCTATAAACTCCAATGTGCCCAAAAAGTTACCCAGCATTTCGGTTTCAATATTCCCAAAGGCTGGAGGGATGATATACTAGTGCAGCAAGTCATTTTTGCCCCAGTTGCATGCAAAAGTCATATCCAACAAAATACAATTTGTAACAAGTTACGCTATGGGAACACCCTCTACGCTTGGATCACCCATTGGGTTGCAGATCCTAAATCTGCCATTACCTCAACTCTCACTACTCCTATGTGTAGCTTACACAAAGAACCTTTGTTTTTCTTACTTTTTAAACCACCCACCCCTAAAGCCAACATCAAGTTATTCATTCTATCGGAGATATTGGTTTCGCTTTTACAGACACTGCAGACTTCCCCCTCACTCTCATTGCTGCCACTCTTGCATACACTATAAAATTGTCCCACTCTCTAGCACTTATTAAATCTTTTTTCTGTTGTTGGGCAACTGCTGATGGTTCCCAAATGATATCTTGACCTGCAATGGAAACAAAACAACGTTCTAGTGGTGCTCTTTGCATCCTTATCCCTCATGCCGACGGCACTGAGATTTTCAGAAACTGGTACACATTACACCTCCACCTTTGGTTTTCTCAGTGGCTAACTCCTTTACTAAAGCATAAACATGTCTTTGGGCATGTCTTTCATTTCCGCTCAAGTGGGATTGAGTCACTCCAAAAGTCTTTTCTGCACCTTTTTGGAGTAACAATGGAAGAAAAACAAGATCCCTTAAATAAGTGTCAAGCAAGTCACCAAATTCACAATTTGCAGCTAAACTGCAAAGCCCTGCTATGTACTCTTCCACTGACTCCTCACACTTCTACTGTTTTTGAAGAAATTGTTTCTCTCCAGTAAAACACTAGAATCATCTGAAAACTTCTCCATTCTACCAACTACTTCGGAATAAGCATCCCAGGACCTAAAAGAGCCTCTCGGTAGTTCAAGTCTGGCAAGTTTTTTTGTCCAGCAGCACATAAACCTTCAAATAATAGCACCATTTTCATATCTGGCTCAAAAGCTTTGGCGTCTATTGCTATTGGGGTAACTCTCAAACTATGTTAGACAATATTTCAATTTGGTGTTTGGCTTCCCAGGACAAGTAAAAAAAAAACATCGTTAAAAAAAACTTGTTTCTCAGAAGCCATAGTGAAATGTAAGAAGCTATAAATAAGTAATATACTACTCAATAAACTGAGATAAAACAGAGGCGAAAGAAAGGAGAAATAATTATATGTTTGCTTATTTTTTTTTTAATGTCAGCAAAATTGATCTTCAGAACATACTTCCTATTTCAAAACTTTATTTGGTTCATGTTGAATAAACCATGAAAGCATCATATCAATACATTAAAAATCATAAAAACATCCAACTCACAAAGTAACACTAATTAATAAAATAGCGTATAAATATAAGAGCTAAATTAAATTTAAAATGTGTTTAATAAAACACCTAGCACAATACATAACTGAGCAGACTTCGAATCACATAATAAAAACCATAGGGTACATTAATTAATTACATTTTCTGAGTCATTCTCTAATGCGGAGCACCTCAGAAAGAAACATAGCCACCCTCCAACACACTGTCACATCCCTTAGGTTGTACATGGTTGTACATATACTTAAAAGCCACATGATGATGAATAATTCTTTCTTGTAAAAACTGAGCGGTTTAAGATAGATTTACGTGGGGAATAAGTAAAACATACAAAAAAGTGCTACGTTGACTGGTCCGACCAATTATCATAAGGCAATTTCAGAGTAATCACTCCCTACTCTTCATTTCTGGGAAATGGTGCCATACAATGGAAAATAATAAGGTGAACGTGAGCCAAGAGGTGCCCATGCTAAACAATATTGGTTATCATGAGGTACAATTTACTACCAGGCTTGTCATTCAGTGCGATATAGCGCCTCACTGACACCTTATGGAGATCTGTTTTGGCCCTTTTCTCATGACAGACGCTGAACACGTACTCTTTTAGATCTTTTAGAGCAACCAGTGTTGTTCTACAGGTGTACCCAGGGATCCCCTTTTGTCTGGCCCATGCCCAACCATGCCTATTTTATATGCCGTAAACAGAGGATTTTGTTGATCTAGTTTAGACCCATACAGTCCTTAATGATTAATCTAGGAAGCATAGCCTCTTGTTTGGACCATACAGTTCGCCATGATAAAAGTGGCTGATAGAAAGTCAGCTCCCACTTCCCAATGAACAATCGATTCCGGCATTGAACGGGGTACAGCTATAATCCTCCTTAGAAATTTATTTTCTACTTCCTAAGAATGCATTATCCCCATGCCCCAAATCCCCGCACCGTATGTTGCCGCAGAAATTGTTTTAGTGTTATATAGCAGCTCTGCAATGGGTTTGGTACTTCGCTTAAATGCAAACCCAGTCAAACCTTCATTGTTTCTAATCATATTAGATACACAGATTTTCCTGTGGTGCTTCCAGTCCAATTTAGAGGCAAACTGAATTCCTAACTAGCTAAAGGTATTCGTACATTGTAGTTTCCTCCCATTGATGAAATACGTGTTATGTTTCCCTCTTGCCCGACCACAGCTCATGGTGTAAGTTTTTGCGCTATTCATTTTCATACCCCTCCCTTCCATAGAGTCTATTAAAACCTGCAGACTGTTTGGAGTGAGTGCCAAGATGGCGGTTTCATCTGCGTACAAGAGAATTGGAATAAGCCGCTTCCCAATCCTAGGGGTATCCGCACCAGCTGCCTGGAGCATTTCTTCCACACCATTTAAGTATAGGGAGAAGAGGAAGGGTGCCAATATGCATCCCTGCCGAACCCCTCCACCTATGCCAAAGGGTGGAGTTAATTCGCCCTGTATTGCAAAACGGATTTTGTCTGTTAAGTTATTATACAAGAGGGCCAAAGCAAGATTATGTCCTTTGGTGCCCCCAATTTTTCCATGCATTCCCAGCGTCTCCCTTGATCGACCAATTTGAATGCGCTACTTAGATCAATAAAGCATAGCTGCAGTGACCCTACTTTGGACAGGGTATACTTTCCATCAAAAGGTTCAGTCTCAACCGTCCGCAAACCTTTTCTAAACCCATGTCGGGCATTTGAGAGGATTTTTGTTTTCTTCAGCCCGCCCTTCTACTCTCTATAACAAGACTCACCCCAATAATTTGGCAGAGGACTCGAGTAGAGAGATGGACCGATAACATTTCTGATAATTCCTTAGTCCCTTCTTGAAAATGCGTATGATGAGAGAGGTAGACCAGGATGGCGGTATACGGCATGCTCCTGCCACGTTCAGGATCTTAGTCAAAAATGGAGCGCAAAAGTCTGGTTCAGACTTGTACATGTTCATTGGGACCCCATTGGGGACAGGGGCCTTCCCATTTGGATTTTTATTTATATCCCTCACCACCTCTTCGAGGGTGAAAACAATTTGGTTGGAAAATTCACTGCCAGAGGTGGGGGACTCCCCCGTCTGGGCATCTCTGGGGCGTTAGTTTAATATTTTAATGAAGTTGCTTCATGCCTTTGAGCATTGGCCATTAAACCAGTCCTTCGTATCATTTCTATGCCGCTTTGGCCTCACCCTCAAGATTGAATAATGGAGTTTGATACCTGAATGTGGGAGTCCCCCATCTCCACGTAATTTGTTTTTGGAGCTAGGCCTATCATGAGTTGGTCCAGATTCCCAGCTACTAGATTTTTTAGATCAAAAGCTAGTGGTATTATCACCTGTCAATTTTATTTTGACACCCATTCAGATCTATGAGGATAATATAATCAATTTTCCCTGAACCTGGGGTTTGGGGTGTATTAAGCTTTAATTTAAGGGTCACTGGATTGTGATCACTTATACAGTTAGTTCCCACCTGTAGGTCCAAAATGGTTGTTCTGTTTCTATCGGAGGTAAGAAAGTGGAATATATTTCTAACATAACCTCTCTCTATGAAAGTAGGCAAATGAGGGTAATTACTATTACTGCAGTGTTCGAATAGTTTCAGATGAAATTTCATTATCAAGTCGTTAAGAACTAGTCCATAAGGACAATGTTTCAAATGGGCCAGAGTATTCGTGCCAAATCACCATACCCACAGATTAGTTTGGACATAATAGAGCATTCCGTAATATTGAAATCGCCACCCAAATTATATAGGAATCCTGGTCAATAAAACGGTCCAGGTCCATTTCTAAAGTTTTGACCACATGCACCTTTGTTGGATCAAAAAACATTATTGCAAAAATGTATAACAGTTATGTCAATTTGTTTCCCAGAGTAAATATTATGAATTGGGGGTAGTAAGGTGAAGTTGTGAAACTTTTCTTAATTCGTGGAGCTATCCTAGCAGTAGAAGCAAACATAACCAGTCCCCCGCCCCTTTGGCCTGCCTCTGTTGGAGGAGATTGCAGGAGAATTAAAAGCTGCAAAGCCATCCAAGTCTATTGTGTTAGATTCCCATGGTTCTTGTATGCATGCAATGTGTGTGGATTTAACATATTTTACTCAATCCTCAGTGTCTATTTTATTGATAATGCTTGCAATGTTCCAAGTAGTATTGACTGTCCCACTATTCTCTTTAACTGGAGCTTGACTGAGTGAATCCATTGTATTGCTATCGTCAAGGTGCGGGGATTGGCTGGAGGAGGGGATTCGGTCAGAAAGTCAGTCCATATATGTCAGTCGCGAAAGGTCAGAAAAACTATTATAAGAAGACACCCGGTAGGAGATGGGCAGGGGGGCAATATACTCTTCCCTCCGGGACCTATAAAAGAATCCCAGTAGTAGTACTTCAATTGGTGAGGGAGGCCTCCCAGAAAGGTGGATCCTTGTCATGACATTTTTGGTGACTGCCTTATCCTTGCAATTGGTCACTATAGTCATTATTGTGTGATTTCAAATAATTGTCCACCAATTCAAACCTCCAAATAACATTGATATGCTTATGCAAAAAGCGCTTGTCCCTCTATTCTGCCATTAAGCCATTAAATTGCTTTATTCCAATGCTGATCATAGTCTTCCCTCACATCCTGCCACAGGGGAGAGACGCCCTTTAATACCAACACATAAGGGATGGCTTGTGGAGGGAGTTGCAGAGTTGGTAGTGTCAGGGGTTTTAGGGAGTGGCTGACCACGTGATTTGATGGGGACAGAGTTCCTGTATGTGGGTCTCAGGGCCATTAAAGCCATCTGATGGTCGTTGAGGACATTTGTTGTAAGCGCTCTGACCTTCCATTACCGGGTCGGAGACTCTATTATGAGCTGCTCTATGTGGGCGTGGTCCCCTTGGTAACAGCTGATTGGAGTCCTGTTCCCCCATAGTGGGCTCCCCTCCAGTGGCGTAGGAAGTTGGTGTCCGCCTCTGGCAAAATGAGTTTTGGGGGGCAGAAGTCTCCCCGCCTCTTACTTACCTGCAGCCATCGCAGGCTGGCAAATGCAGGAATCGCCAGCACCGTCCCCCCCACTCGTACCTGCGGCCGCCACGGGCAGCCAAGGGTCTAGCTACGCCACTGCTGCCCTCGACAGTATGCTCCCCTTCGAGGAGGCGAGACCAGAGCATCCTTCTTGTCCATGTGCTGCTGGCCCACATGTCTCATCTCCCTGGGCAATGGTTTTAATTTTAGGAGGGCTTCTTCAATTTTGGGTAGACGTGCTTACATGTCGGTCAGGGCAGCAGACAGCAATGAAAGCACACCCTTCGAGATCTCATCGATCAAGAGGGCATATGGCTCCCCACGAGCTGCATGTTGACCTTGACGCTGTTTACTCATGTGCTGTGCTCACCTAGGGGTAACCTGGGGCATGGTCTTTTAGAATTTGCACCACTCTCCGCTCTGCTCTTTTTCTCATAATCCCTTTGCCTGAGGCTTGGCCTGGGGATTGCATTCCTTCTTTCCAGTCCCCTAAAGCCAGTACTGGAGTGGTGCCTGGGTCTACGAGTATAGGTGCAGAAACTTGACCGTCATCGGTTGAGCTAATAGTAAGCACCACATCATCACTTGGTTCAGCTTGGGCACAAGCAGTGGGGGAAGATGACAGTGATAAATGCTCCTCAGCCAGCTCAATTTCTTTATTGATGACAGTTACTGCTCACTGCCAAAAGCTAGCCATGGTCCTACCAGTTGTGGGAGCCGGGGATTAGGCTTGCGCTTTCCCATGTCAAAACGTCTGCCATTAACCCGCTAATCAAAAGAAAAGATGATTACCTTGAAGCCAAGATGTTAGGGGGTGGCCCAGCCCAGCCTCTGCCAGCCGCTGACGGGCGCAGATGGGCCCGCCTTTGGCCCCGGCTTTGCCCAGTTTCATCCAGAGCTGCGGGTAGGCAGAGTCCTACTCAATGCGAATTAGAGATGATCAGCCCCACCCTGTCCTGGATCGGTGCTGCACCTTGGCGCACCGAGAGTTATTATATCGATGGTCCCTTCCTCAAGGGACTGGCAGGGGTTAGAGGGATCTGGTCTGGTCCCCCACAGGTTCTCTCACATAACAAAGTCCTGTGGGTAGGCCGAGATGTGTTTTATGCCCTTTAGAAACGGTTGGCCCAGTCCCCTCTTGGATCTTTGCGGTGCCTCAGTGCGCGGAAAGTTGTAATATCGGTGGTCCCTTCCTCAAGGTACTGGCACCGCTCAGAGGGGTCCGATCTGGTCCCTCACAGGTTCTCTCACATAACAAAGTCCTGCGCTGCTTTTAGGCCGAGTCGCGCTTTATGTGTGTTGGAGATGGTCGACCCCGCTCCCTCCTGGATTGGAGACTTATAATATTGGTGGCCCCTTCCTCAAGGGATTGGCAGTAGTCAGAGGGGGTCTGAGCTAGCCCCCCACAGGTTCCGTAACTTAACAAAGTTCCGCCCTCTCGCCTAAAAAAATAACTTACTTAAGCTCCCTTTGTTTGTATATGTAAATTTCATTGGTGCATATGCAGTGTTAAACCCTTACTCTGCACAGAACCCAACAAGGTGCCCACCTGCTCAGTAAAATGGCATCTTGGCTACTAATGGTCTCTCTCACTGCGCTTGCATCCTCAGACTTCAGCCAGAACATCTATGACATGCACTGCCAGCGCTGGAATGACAACCTGACATATCTTGGTGTGAAACATCACACTTGTGTGTCACTGGAAGGCATGTTGGACTTGCACAATGACAACCTCAAACATGCGTCATTGGAATGCACGCTCAAGATGAGTTCTATTCACAAGAAGCACAAGTAAGTTTATCGGCCATATTACAGATAGGGTGTGCTGCCCTTGCTTACATGACGGTTCACCTATAGACAGGTGTATCAAGCGTAAATTGGGACAGTGCGCCCTAT
Organism: Lissotriton vulgaris; assembly: GCF_964263255.1. Classification (NCBI taxonomy): domain Eukaryota; kingdom Metazoa; phylum Chordata; class Amphibia; order Caudata; family Salamandridae; genus Lissotriton; species Lissotriton vulgaris. The sequence continues at coordinate 910,450,218 of NC_141697.1, forward strand.
TAAAATTAATGCAGTCTCCTCAGGGATGCCCCGAACCTGCACCTGTCCTGGGGGTAGTGCATTCAGTGAAATATGATGCGACTACTTGCATGCCACTCCTTGTGTCACAGAACCGGCAGTTAGCCGCTCGCATTTTAACCCCTTAGCTGCGGCGGCTATTCCGCCGCAGCGTTAAGGGGGAGGCGGGGCCGCGCGGCGCTCCCGTACTAATGACGGAACCGCTCTGTCACGGCCCCGCCCGCTCTTTAGAACATCAGCGCAGGCATGGAATTCGTGCCACTCAGGCGCGGTGAGCAAGCCGTGACGGAACAATTCCGTCACCAGCACAGCCCACCCGAGACTCGTGACGGAACGGTTCCGTCACAAGCACACAAAGGGCTAAAGAGAGAGACTGAGTGACTGCACCTGCCTGCAGATGGATGTCGGGGAGGTTCATGGGATGCCCTTTCCACCCTCCAGGGGGATGCCTTCAGGGGGCACCTTCTTTTTCTGACTCACTGTCAGTGCATCTCTTAAGGGCCTGTCTGCCTCTGTGCCCGCGTCCATAGTACGATTCAGAAAAGGGGGTGGTGATGAACAGAGTGTCTGAGTTAAGCAGACCACTCTTACCCAGTCCAAAGATCAGGGCTTGATCCATCACCGTTATTTATCTCACTGCACCATCCCAGCTCAGAACCTGGCTATATGCAAATCAGTCTGTCCCTGGCCCAGTGCATCATGGGAACAGGGCAGACTAAACTACCAAGCCAATTGCTATATGCAAATCAGTCTGTCCCTGGCCCAGTGCATCATGGGAACAGGGCAGACTAAACTACCAAGCCAATTGCTATATGCAAATCAGTCTGTCCCTGGCCCAGTGCATCATGGGAACAGGGCAGACTAAACTAAATAGTACAGCATTGGCGCAGAGGCAGAGTGATTCTCTCAATTACATGGGGCCACACCCCCATGCAAATGAGGGCACACCCTTTGCCGACAGCACTGGCACTTCATAGGCACCAGCGTTATCATTTTTACAGATGGGACCACACAATAGTCTGCAGCCCCTTCTGTAATATATTGCCCAGATTGCACAAAAAGCAGGTGCAGATGCCTTTTGCGCCCAAGGTCACAATGTGTAATAAGGCCTGTGATCTGAATTCAAGGGCAGCTCCTCCACTTGAGCGGAGGAGCGTCACCCCATAAGCCCCCGAGCTGAAAATAAAATGGTAATAAAGTTTATTACCGTTTTATTTCTCAGCAACCTGTTCTGAACCAAGTGTCAGGACGGGGCGTGGCCAGCGCTGCCAGTGGCAGCAGCAGCGAGCTGTGCGCTTTAAACTGTGCATGTCTCTTTGCCCGGACATCTTGGGCGGTCAGCCAGACACGCTCCCTTTAAATTTCTCTTAGACAGCTGGGTTAGAGAAATCTCAGGCCTCCAGTGATCTTAGGCATGTTGAGATCTATCCAATCCTGACATTGCTTTCATGCTGTGAAAGCAGCGCCAGGATTGGGTAGTGTGGTTTCCTGCTTCAGGATCTTCCTGGAAGACACCAGAGGGAGAAGGTAAGTGAATGTATTTATTTTTACTCCAAGTATAGCAGCAGGAGAACCCACAGCGCACAACGTTTAAGCCAGGGGTCATGGCACCAACTGGCAAGAGGCGGTTTACAACCCAGAGGGTGCACGAGCCAATTGTGAATCAAACTTACAAAAAGCAAAGCATAAGAACGCTCAAGGAACGGCCAACTTGGAAACCTTAGTCATGCAGGGTAATGCAGAAAATGCAGGCATCAGGAATGAAATAAACTAAACTAATCTATACAGCACAGAGGCATACGCAAGATGCACGCTTATTGCGGAAAATGGAAGGTTTGGGTTTCCAAGCACTTGGCCCTCCAGACTCCAGCAACGGGGCAGACAGCTGGGCGAGCCCGGGTGCCAGAGGGCACACATCACAGGCCACGAGCAGCGCTGGGAATCAGACCCGTGTAGGAGGCAGCTGGGCGATGAGGTCATGTCAAAGATCAGGAAATTGCCACAACTTACAGAGCAAACAGGAAGCAATGAGGCAGGGGCCCCGGCAAGTCCCTGGGCGACCGAGAACAGCGACACATTCATCACACTGCCCTTCTCCTCTGGCAGTTTCATAATGCAGCTCTGCCCTCCTCACCCTCGCTGCCAACCGGTGAAACTACATTCGTGCCCAGTGGAGCGACTCGCCGACTGAGACTGTGCACCCGCGCATACACAATATAAAACCACAATGGTTCAACGGATTAGGATCTACAAAGTGTGATCGTATTTCCAAATGTCTGCAGTGGGTGTCTAGGCACTATTTAATTTGCATATGGTAACATTCGTCATAGAATTCAAAGCATACTTTACATGGTTACTGCTGATCTCTAAACTTGAAAATTTAGAAAGTGCAAATAGTGATTTTTTAAAGTAAAATTTGCCAATAACATTTGAAAAAGTGTGCTAGAACTTAAAATCAATCATACATAGAAACCTAGATTCATGCTTTACCTGGTTAGTGAGGATCTCCCCACTTAAAAGTTTAGAAAGTACAATTTTTTAAAGCAAATTGTGCTAATAACATTTGTCAAAGCTCGCTATGACTTAAAGGCAACCATACATACAAATTTGGGGTTTCCCAAATGAGAAGGAGACATGGCCAAGGGCAGAGCTGCCGACTTTGGAACTAAGGAACCAGGTTTGTGACCCGGCGTGGGCTCAACATCCAGTGAGTCTGGGCAAATCACTTAAACTGTCTGTGCCTTGCAAATAAAAAGAAAAGTTCTGACCATACGTTTAGTAATCTGGTGCTCAAGTAAAGCGCTCTGATGCCTAAGGGCCAAATTCGCACTGTATACAACTACCAACAACAAAAGGTATCATATATTTTCTATTTCCATGTGATTAGTAAACAGTATTTCTAATTAATATACAGCAATACACCAAGATCAGGTCCACCCTGGACAACTGGTACTAGATCGCGGCCTCCCGCCCAAATCAATGCAGTACAGTAGAGTGTGGTAGAAATGCTAGCTAGCACTGGTTTCTCTACTCCACAACTCACGCTTGGTGGAGGTCCCACTTAAACTGGCTGTAGCATGCTGTTTTGTTTTGTCCAAGTTTAGTAACAATGGGGTAACCCAGTATCCCTCAGAACCTGTGCAGTCATAAAGAAAAAAATTACAATTGGTTCTGTCGGGTGAGTATTATTTCTTCAAGCAATTGGACTAATCAAGAATCTATTCATAGAAACACCAATTAATTATAAGAAACATAAACATAAACCATATGGGGTATTCTCAGAGCTTTTATAAATTGCAACATTCATAAATACCCAAATTACATTTGCAAGGCTGTCAAAAACACATCGGGAGATTTAGCATGTGACAGGGTGACATTTGGTGCTCAGTGATAAAGTGATGGTGTGTAATATATACAAAGTGATTGGGGAAGGGGGAAAAATATGGCCAGAGAAGCGAATATTTCAAGTAGTTCTGCGGACTGAATAAATAAGTCTCATCGCAGAATCTTTCAACTGGTTCAAGGGATATTTGTCGACGTTTCAACCCAAGGTCTGCACAACTGCGAAGTCAGTATGGGTCTTCATCAGGACTGGGACAAGGAAATGACAGCCTAAGAAAGCCCAGGCGGGCTCGCAGTGTGTCGCACCATAAAAGTTTCTTTGGATGGTGGGGCTGGTGTCCTAGCGGGAGCCGGAAGTCTCCTTCTCAATGTAAAACCTCCTACGTAAGGCTAGATTCAATTAGGTGGTGAGTTTGCACTTTAAAAGGTAGGGCACATTCCAAAACCGTCTCTTCTGTTATTCTTTCCGGTTGTTTGTTTTAATACGGCAGTGACATACGTCTTAATCGAGCCCTTGATTAAGACGTATGCCACTGCCGTAATAAAACAAACAACCGGAAAGAATAACAGAAGAGACGGTTTTGGAATGTGCCCTACCTTTTGAAGTGCAAACTCACCACCTAATTGAATCTAGCCTTACGTAAGAGGTTTTACATTGTGAAGGACGTCACTGTCTAGCATCATTGACAGCATAAATAATATAAAAAAATTGAAGAGTGCATAATCTGGCAAACCAACAGAGTCTATTTACTGAGAAATCCCTGTTATGCCCTGAGAATACAGTTTCCAGCCAAAAAGTAAAGACCACAGTGAAGGCCACCTTCCAGTCCACGTCCTGAGGAGAACCCCCAATTACTAGTGAGGTTCGAAACGCGTTGACCCTGAGCTGGAGCAAGACAAACAGGGCGGTCTCAGGGAACTAATCTTCGAATCTACAATTCCCGTGATCTGACCCTATTACAAATAAAATCTCCAGCCCAGAAAAAACAAGCAGGATACTGTAATGGATTTATTATCCGCTTGTTTATACGTTTTTATCAATTAAGGACTGGTGCCCCAGAATGAAGTATTTTGAGGCATTTTTCAGACATGTTTATGGTGTATATATTTATGTAGTATATTGATTAGTGTCATATAATGTTTTTTTGTAATGTATATTGTCTTTGATTGTTTGAATATATGTAAGATGTAACCACATGACAATAATGTTCTGTCTTGTACATACTAAAAACTTTGAGGAAAAATATATCTATAAAATATAAATGATGAAAGAAATAAATCGTCCCGCCTAGGATTATTTTGCTAAGTGGGATTAACAGTTTTTCTTCTAAAAAAACCTATCTGGCCAATGTTTTTGTTCACATGAACACTGGCACTATTAAGCTGCTCTGGCTAATAAATCCTGGCCAGTTCTTTCCAAACTGCCTGGAAAAGGTAACTCAAAGCGGACTTTGATTAGTTTTGTTTAAAGGTAACTGATGGTTTCGGTGTGGTACAGACCACAGCATCTAAGGTCATATGTCATTTTCAAAACCATTGTTATGGCTGAGATTCCAACAGGGCTCTGCTCTTCTGAGCTTCAAGTTCAACTGAGATGGAGAGCTCCCCACAATGCTTTGCTTTTCAGCAGCCAAATTAGTTAATATTGTAACCAGTGTGCTTGTAACTAGTGTGTTGAAAAATGTGTGGCGGAAAGGCACTTATGAATTTGGAGAGGATATCTACACTGAGATTTTAGTACAGCGAAGTACCTTTCGAGTCTCCAGCCTTGCAACCTCCTCAGCATCATACGCAGAAAAAAATGCCACTCCGTACCTATGCTCTATAAAGAGGCTCTCTGAGCAGCCATTACTTCTCTGAAACAAACCTTGAAGGACACCTGATCCATGTTGTGTGAGAGGGAATTCTCTGGACTACGCCTCCATAAAAAGGTCCCTGTGAGACTGTTAACTGGCAGGATTTAAAGGCTTGAGGGGTAACCTTTTGGAGGAATGTGACACCCACACCAGCAAGGCGGTTGGCCAACTGTTGGAGGGTGAAAATGGGATCCCGGGGAACAGATTGTTGATTTGAACAAGTAAGTTCCGAAACTTGTTTCTTCATATCTGCTCCAGATCATTACAAATAGCAATATGGAGAGGGGGGGGTGTTCTGGTGTTGTGAGCGTGCTTTCAAAAAAAAATTGTGGTTCCTACCCATATGTATCAATGGTTTTGTGCTATAAAAGTGGTCGTAAACCATTGGCAAGTTGCCCTTTTTTTTTTTACAAACATTGGCAATGCCAATATGTTTCACCTATGCAAAATCTATTGGCTTTGTCAATTTGTTTTAGACATGCTGTGCAGCAGATCTTAAAGCAGAGAGACAAAATGCGATTGGCCCGATTCACAGAATGAACTTAAGACTCAATCCTAAACTTACTACTATTTTGGTATTCACATAATGCACTTACTCATTTCGGTATTCACAGAAGGCACTTACTCATTTCGGTATTCACAGAAGTTAGTAGTCCTAACTTTAGGACTCCTAAATGCCTTCTGTGAATACCGAAAGCCTTAAAATTAGGATTTTTCTCAGTTTAGGAGTCCTAAAGTTAGGAGTCCTAACTTTACTACTATTAAATTGAGAAAAATCCTAATTTTAAGACTTTTGGTATTCACAGAAGGCATTTAGGAGTCCTAAAGTTAGGACTACTAACTTCTGTGACTACCGAAATGAGTAAGTGCCTTCTGTGAATACCGAAATGAGTAAGTGCATTCTGTGAATACCGAAATGAGTAAGTGCATTCTGTGAATACCGAAATGAGTAAGTGCATTCTGTGAATACCAAAATAGTAGTAAGTTTAGGATTGAGTCTTAAGTTCATTCTGTGAATCGGGCCCCCAATGATGTGGCCAGCGTTGACCATGTCATACCAATTTTTGTTTCTTTATGCCATGTTCAGCCCGTGCTGCTTTGAAATATGTCTAAAAAAGCGCGGGGGAGAGGAGGAAGGGACCAGAAACAACGAACAGCAGGTGGGGTGGAGGAGCAATTCCAAGGAGGTGTGTGGGAGCAGGGAAGGAGCAGCAACGGACAGCAGGAGCAGGGCGTGGTGGAGAACAACACAGGGGAGCTGCAGAGGAAGGGGAGAGAGGAGCAACAATGGACAGGAGGAGGAGGGCAGGGGGGAAGACTGTACAGTGCCATGCCCTCGAGCGCATGGCAAAAAGTTTAAAAAAAGTTCCTGCATCAGCGTGCCCTCAATGGAAGGACATAGGTCGCAAACAGGAAGCTGTGATAGGTGCATGCTCCATGGTAAGGACAGAAGCACCAGGAAGAAAGCAGGAGTAGGCAAGCACCAGGAAGAAACCAGGAGGTATGACTAATAAAAAGCAAGGAAACAAGAGTTACAGGATGTCAACCAATGGTATATATTAGCAAGTAATGGGTGGGCTGCAAGCCCGTTTTTAACCTTTTTTTTTTATTAACAATTATTTCATTAACAGTGCATGTGCGCTGTTCAGGCAAAACCTAAAAAGCAGCTTGTTTCCTTTAAGGAAATGAGGCTGCTTTAAAAAAAGTTCTTCAATTAAAAGCAACCACAGGCATAGTGGTCTGTTGATCCTTGCAGGAGGTGACCAATTGGAATGAGTCACAATTTGCGACCTACCAGATAAATATTAATTAGGTAGGTCAGACTGCGACCCACTCTGATTCCTTATTTTGCAAACTAACCAATAAGTCGGTTCGCAAAATAAGTTTCTGGTAGAAAAAAGTAGAGTCGCAAATTTGTGACCTTTTTTTACCAGAAAATTTGTATATTCGGCCCTTAGAATGACGATTTCTTAAAAGCCCATAGTAATGCAAGAATCACGCCTGATACAGAGATACATTTGTGATGAAAGTGTACAAAAGCTCTAGAACACAAGCCCAAGAAGTATAAGCAGTAAAGAAACCGCATATGAAGTGAACCCATCACATAGAATCCCGTAGGAACACCGTAACTCAAGAAATAGCGTTTCCAGTGAACCCACATAAACTTCATATGGAGCTTCTTTGAGGAAAGATGCAGTTGTAGCCTCATATCTAGTGAAATCCATTAGCTTTTTGAATATGAAACTTAATACAAGCCACATTTCTTCTGAAAAATACAAGCTGAGACGGAACTTACTGTTGCATCACATTCCATATGACCCAAAGAAATCTATTTAAGCTCTTAAGTACTGTGTCGTATTTAAATATTAGTGGAAAGTGTGTACAATAATGTAAGTATTTAAGGATTATTTAAAAGAAAACAAATAAAATGATTATATGAAATTCAGGGAACTTCAGGAAGAAAACCTCTCTGAGTACAAATACCTGCTAAATGTCTAAGAAAACTGTAAAAGGGATCATTTAACAAAACGCTGAATTTCTGCACCATGCAGTTTGACATGATGGCAATAAAAAAGCCACCTCTCGAAATATAAAAAATAGATTAAGAAAAAGGCCATTCGAACATGGATATCACTAGTAAAGCTCCCAAACTTTTGCTAATTTACTAAAATTCATTTTAAAACCTTCAAGAAAATCATTAATTGAAGGACCTTAAAAAGTGGCCGGATAATGAATTTTCTTGTAGGCCTTAATGACAAAGAGATGATTTCTCTATGAGTACCATGACACCGACTAGTTTAAATTTAAGAGACCCATGAGGATACACCTTATCTTATTCTACTGTATTTGTTGTTACACATTGGGAAATGGGGCATGGCTTGGAGTGATGGGGTTGTGACTGTACCTTATTCTTGGGGGGTTGTTTTTCTATATATTTCTGGTATCATTGAGAGTCCTGTGTTACTCTTGATTAATTTTTCCTAAATTTTCACCTTTTAGAACTGATATCAATTCTCCGCTTTCTTTCATTTCCTGAATAATACTCTTGATTCTATATCTATGTACAGGCCTACCAGGCCTTGATGTGCTGCTTAAAAACAATAAAATATGATGCGAAAAATACATATATAAGAGACCCGGCATTTCAGCTTCATTTCAATAAGGGAAATTATTCAATCCACTGCAGAAACCTTGAATACAAAATTTACTTTTCACTAACCATTTCGGGTAGGACCGTTTTTTTTTATCGCTTCAGAATTCCCATTTACCTTGGAAAAGTTAACCTTAAAGCTCTGAAATTGTTATTTTATTGCCTGTTATATTATGGAGGAGTTTTAAAACATCTGAAGCAGGATTCAGGAAATAAACGTGAATATGTTTTAAATCCCAGCAATAGAGAATTAATTGCGCAATGCAGGCGAGGACACACCGAGGAAAACAAAATGTGCTTAGTGGAATGCTTGAATTAATCCAAGTCACTGGAAATTAATTGGGCCACATTCCAGCCCATCGTATTTGCCCAATATGCCACCTCCGGCAGGAACAAGCCACATTTCAATCAGCCCTGGTGCTTTTGTAATAAGCACAATCATCTAGAAGTGCAGCGGACAAAAAAAAAGATGGATTCAAATGCTGGCAGAGTAATTACCAGTGCCTGAAGTTTGGTACAACATTCCATCCACCATCGTTTGTTTTCCTTAGTTTGATGCCCTAAGTGTGATGCATATGGCCATATCCCTCACTGTTTATGTCTAAATACGCTGAAACTATGCTTGGGATTGCTTCTAAACCAATCTGCAAAAACAACAGTTGATGGACAGAATGCAGAACATTGTCATACATTCACCCCAGTACAGAGATCTGGGACTAAATCCATTGTTTGTTTGCTCACCATGCCATTCCAGTTTGAACCTAGCCATATGCAAATCAGTCTTGACCCTGTGCCCCATGGGAACAGTTCAGCCCGAACTGCCAAAACAGGTCCTCCCTGGACTGGAAACAAGCATCCTTTATCGGTTTCGGGCTTTCAGCCCTCATCAGCCAGCATAGCTTTATTCCAGTGGCATGGAGAGCATGGGACTCACATCTGAGCATACCCGTCCCACTGGGGATGACAAATGCAAAAACAACAGTTGATGGACAGAATGCAGAACAATGTTATACATTCACCCCAGTACAGAGATCTGGGCCTAAATCCATCGTGCTCACTACGCCACTGGAGTCAAGCTATTCTGGCTGAAGACGGCTGATAGCCAGAAACCGGTCCTAGGATGCTTGATTCCGGTCCAGGGAAGACATGGCTTGGCAGTTCAGGCTGGACTGTTCCCATGAGGCACAGGGCCAAGACTGATTAGCATATGGCCATGTCTGAACTGGGGTGGCTTGGTGAGCAAAATAAGGATGGATTAAACCCAGATCTGTGACTGGGGGTGAATGTTTTGCCATTGTGCAACATTCCGTCCATCATCTTGTGTGTTTTGCTGTTCACCCTATGTGGTAAGGGTATGCCCAGACGTGGGTCCCGTGCTCACTACGCCACTGGAGTCAAGCTATCCTGGATGAAGACGGCTGATAGCCAGAAACTGGTCCTAGGATGCTTGATTATGGTCCAGGGAAGACATGGCTTGGCAGTTCGGGCTGGACTGTTCCCATGAGGCACAGGGCCAAAATTGATTTGCATCTGGCTATGTCTGAACTGGGGTGGCTGGTGAACAAAATAACGTTGGATTAAACCCAGATCTGTGACTGGGGGTGAATGTTTTGCCATTGTGCAACATTCCGTCCATCATCTTGTTTGTTTTGCTGTTCACCCTATGTGGGAAGGGTACGCCCATACGTGGGTCCCGTTCTCACTACACCACTGGAGTCAAGTTATCCTGGCTGAAGACGGCTGATAGCCAGAAACCGGTCCTAGGATGCTTGATTCCTGTCCAGGGAAGACCTGGCTTGGCAGTTCGGGCTGGACTGTTCCCATTAGGCACAGGGCCAAGACTGATTTGCATATGGCCATGTCTGAACTGGGGTGGCTTGGTGAGCAAAATAACAATGGATTAAACCCAGATCTGTGACTGGGGGTGAATGTTCTGCCATTGTGCAACATTCCGTCCATCATCTTGTGGGTTTTGCTGTATACCCTATGTGTGAAGGGTATGCCCAAACGTGGATCCCGTGCTTACTATGCCACTGGAGTCAAGCTATCCTGGCTGAAGACGGCTGATAGCCAGAAACCGGTCCTAGGATGCTTGATTCCTGTCCAAGGAAGACATGACTTGGCAGTTCAGGCTAGCTGGACTGTTCCCATAAGGCGCAGGGCCAAGACTGATTTGCATTTGACCATGTCTGAACTGGGGTGGCTTGGTGAGCAAAATAACAATGGATTAAACCCAGATCTGTGACTGGGGGTGAATTTTTTGCCATTGTGCAACATTCCGTCCATCATCTTGTGTGTTTTTCTAAACCAATCTGGACATTTTGGGCTGGACTGTTTCCATTGGAGCAAGGACCAAGGCGTATATGTATATGGCTGGTCTCTGGAGTATCACATATGGCAGAAAATAGGGGACTGGAGTGTAGTCAGAGTATTTATCAGTAACTGGTATTAATTTAAACACTCCAGCCACCAATTTCTTCTTTCCATGAATTCAAGGATTCAGGATACGGGTTAAGGCAAATTAGATAGAACATCCCATCAGGTTATCAATGGGGCATTCCAAGGGGTTCTGTATCTGGACACCTGAACATAAAGCTACATTTCTATGTTGCAGCAAAGAGGGTTAAAATCATATTTCCTCGCTTGATGAAAAAGAGAATTGAGGATGTTGAAGGTCTTCTACTGTAACTTGCTTAGAATGTCAGCTTTCTTTTTCTCAGCCTAGGATGTGCTCTGTGATCTCACTTCTCTTTGCAAGGTTTCTCCGATTGATGCAGGTTCACTTTCCATTCTAAAGCTTACAATTCTAAAGGTATGGTTGAGCTTTCATAAGCCAGGCTTGAGGTATTTGTGGATCAGTAGGTGGATGAAGGCCCCAAGACTTATAGTGCTAATATTTCACCACATGATGCTGACACCGCCCGCCTGCTCAAATATATAAGAATGCATCCGGCATGCCTGACATGAAGAGGAAAACCCCTGATAACAGAGCCATGACTTCCATAGAGAAGGAAATTACTTAAAACCTTTGTTATTTTATACAACAGTGGCAGCTCCTCTGCTAAGGTGTAGGAGTGTCGCCCTACTGCCTTGATGCAGCAAAAGAAGGGGGGGGAAATTATAACAACGAATGTTCTTATCATTTTATTTTATCCTCCTGCTGCAGCTGCTTGCGTGAGGTGGCAGGGCTGAAGAGCAGGGAAGGAGTGGTACAACCCACCTAATTGCTCAATGACTGTTTGGTCGGCCATCTTGGGTCGCCCAAAACAGTCATGTGGACTTCCCTGTTCTCCATGCAGGCTGCATTATAACCTGCATGGAGAACATGCCCACCCTTCCAGCCCTTGGCTCAGTCCCGGTCACGGTGCTCAGACCAATCATAATGCTGCATTGCAGTGTTGTGACTGGCTGCAGGGAGCGTGGGAGCCCTTGCGCTTCCTGTTTCTCCCAAGAAAGAAGAGGACGCACCCCAACACCGCCGCCCACAACCTAAGACAGTGGATTGACGACTGCACCAACACCCTCGCCCCATTCAAGAAACCGCAAGAAAGCCACCTGGTTCACCGAAGACCTCCAGGCCTCCAAACGAACATGCCGAAAACTGGAGAAGTACTGGATCCGCGAACGAACACCGGACAGCTACGCCACCCACAAGAACGCCACCCGCAGACACCATCACCTCATCAGAGCCGCCAAGAGGGCCTCCTTCAAAGACTGCCTAGACAACAATGCACACAACAGCAAAGAGCTCTTCAACATCCTGAAGGAACTCTCCAACCCCAGCTCCAACACCAACAACATCCCACCTTCGCAGGACCTGTGCGACTCACTGGCCACCTTCTTCCACCGCAAGATAGCAAACATCCACGACAGCTTCAACGTTACGACCGCCCCAACTACTACTGTGACATCCGCCACCACGACCACCACCCGCACTAACCGCCTGCTCTCCTGGACCTGCATCAACGACGAGGACACCAGCAAGATCATGAACACCATCCACTCCGGACCACCGTTAGACCCATGCCCACACCACATCTTCAACAAAGCCAGCACATCCATCGCACCCCATCTCCGGAAAGTAATCAACATCTCCTTCAAGACAGCAACCTTTCAGAAAAGCTGAAAACACGCAGAGATCAACGCCTTACTCAAGAAGCCCAAGGCGGACCCCAAGGACCTCAAGAACTTCCGGCCCACCTCCCTGCTCTCGTTACCGGCAAAGGTCATCGAAAAAAACGACAACAAGCAACTGACCCGCTACCTCGAGGAGAACAGCATCCTGGACCCGTCCCAGTTCGGGTTCCGCAGCAACCATAGCACCGAAACCGCCCTCATCGCTGCCACCGACGACATCAGGACCCTGCTAAACAACAGAGAAACAGCGGCCCTCATCCTCCTAGACCTATCAGCTGCCTTCCACATGGTCTGCCACCGCACCCTATGAACACGTCTACACGACGCCGGGATCCAAGAGAAGGCCCTGGACTGGACCACCTCCTTCCTCTCCGGCAGAACCCAGAGCTTTCGCCTCCCCCCCTTCCGCTCCGATGCCACCGAGATCATCTGCGGCGTACCCCAGGGCTCATCCCTCAACCCAACGCTGATCAAAATCTACATGGCACCCCTAGCCCATGTCACCCGACGGCACAACCTCAACATCATCTCCTACGCTGACGACACCCAGCTTATCCTCTCCCTCACCAAAGACCCTCACACCTCCAAAACCAACCTCCACGAAGGAATGAAGGCCGTCGCCGATAGGATGAGGATCAGCCGACTGAAACTGAACACAGAAAAGACGGAGGTCCTCATCCTAGGATCTACCCCTTCAGCTTGGGACGACTCCAGGTGGCCATCAACACTAGGAACAACCCCAACACCCACTGACCATGCACACACGCAACCTAGGGGTCATCTTCGACTCCACCCTCTCCATGACTAAGCAGGTCAAAGACGTCTCTGCATCCTGCTTCAACACTCTCCGAATGCTCCGCAGGATCTTCAAGTGGATCCCCACCAAATCTAGATGAACAGTCACCCAGGCCCTCGTCAGCAGCAGGCTGGACTACGGAAACGCCCTCTACGCAGGAACATCGGCCAAGCTCCAGAGACGGTTGCAACGCATCCAGAACGCCTCGGCATGTCTAATCCTTGACATCCCCCGCCGCAGCCACATCACACCCCACCTGAGAGACCTGCACTGGCTCCCTGTCAACAAGAGGATAACCTTCAAGCTCCTCACCCACGCACACAAAGCTCTCCACAACACCGGCCTAACACACCTCAACAGGCGACTCAGCTTCCACACCCCCACCCGCCAGCTCCGCTCCGCCGACCTCGCCCTCGCCACAGTCTCCCGCATCCAAAGAACGACCGCCGGTGGCAGATCCTTCTCCCACCTCGCAGCCAAGACCTGGAACACCCTCCCCACCAACCTACGGCAGACCCAAGACCTACTGGCCTTCCGAAGACTCCTCAAGACCTGGCACTTCGATCAGTAGCTGCCCCCCACCCTTCATCCCCCCAGCGCCTTGAGACCCTCACATGTATGTAGTGCGCTTTACAAATATCCTGATTGATTGATTGAGAGGCGACGGCGGAAGCAGCCGGACGGCTAGGAGATAAGTAACGTATTTTATGTTTTTTCATGATTTACCCCTTCTCCTCCCACTCGCCCTACTGCGGTGGGTGTTAACAGCCGCAACTGTTACAAACCCAGATATTATGCAAAGCTCCAGAATAGGCTGTATGACTGCACCTTTATTAGTTACATGAAAGAACCAATAGTACTGTACACAATTAAATTCTTAACACAACCCCCAACCCTCATTGGCTGCCTTCTGAAGCACCATTTCCACCTTTTCTGAAGGAGGCGGTCCACTTATTCATTTAATTAACTTGAGACTGTGACCCCACCCCACCCCACAATGTTGAAGGATAGCTCTTCACAGCCAGAAACAAATCTTTGCATTGCCTTCCTCACCGCTCACTAGATTGCCATGTGGAGGAAGGCAGCTTGTGTTGGACAACTTGTCTAAAAGCGACTTGTACAGCTCATATCTTTATGTCTACATTTCAAATGTAGCTATTTTAATTGCACCGAATACCACCCATGTTTAATTTATCTTCTTGTGGTGGGTGCAGTTTAAGAGTTTTAAATCAAAAGATAGGTACACCTGTACCTGTTGGTTAGAAATGTCAACTCCAGCCATCACTCACAAACATACACTTATCATAACACTCGGGCAGCAGGGTCTGAACACAGGCTAATCAGTATCAACTGGGAACTTTGGCTTTTAGGCCCACAGCCAATCCCCTTACAATACCTCCTGATCAACATGAAACTAGCATAACACGTCCTCAGTTTCTTGCATGATAATTACATAAGGGCATTTCTCCATCTTCTGCTCAAGAGGCTGCACATGTGGTTGCTTAAGGTTTGCTTTTCATTTTCCTGAGAGCAAATTTTGCTAGATCAAATTAGTTTGTGAATCGTCTTCATGTTGAATGCCCTCTAGTATCAAGCCCTTTCTCTGTATAGAGTATAATTTGGCAAACAGCCCCTGCCACTGGCACACTCTTACAAATTGTCAAAGCGGGTGTCGTTTTTAGGCCTCGCCTGAGCCAATGCGCTTGCGCATTGCTCCTGTGAGACTTATGTAGGGGCTCCAGGAAATGTTGCCAGAGGGCTTTAGAATGCGGATTATGGCCAGTGCCTGTGCGCCAGGCGCGCGCTCACCATTTGCTCCCCCGCCGCCCGCATCAGACTTGAAAGGAATGCATGTGTCTGAGCTTTGGCATCAGATTTCAAAGGAATGCGCTCCCATCCCACCTCGGCCCTGCCACAGCAATGACGAGAGCTTGTTTTTTTTTGCATCCATTTTTTGGGGAAGCCGTGTTTTGTTCGGCGTTTTCTGCACCTTTCTCAGTTTTTTTTCTTGGAGGAAAGTGAAAGCCTACCGTGCTTGTTTACAGTAGCCTTGCTCCTCAAATGCTGTTGCTGTGTTGCCATCTCTCTAGGGACACAGCTTGAAAACACTTGACTTGCTGGCTGCAATGCTACATCCGCTATGCTTTGCCTCTCGACATGTTGATCCCTCACAGACTGTGCTGACTCTGCCCCTCCTGATTCTGAAACTGACCAATGCAGTCATCACTCAGTCTCTTCTCTCTGTCTTATGATGTCTGCCCTGCCACCATTTACTTCAGACCCTCACACCTCCTCACCCTCACACACCCTCACTCACCCTCACTCACCCTCTCACCCTCACTCTCCCTCTAACCCTCATACACCCTCTCACCCATACACACCCTCACACCATCACCCACCCTCACCCCCCTTACACACCCTCCCTCACCCAGCCTCACACCCTCACCCCTCTCACCCTCACCCTCACGCACCCCCTAACCCTCACCCTCACACCCCCTCACACCCCCACACTCTCACCCCCCTCACCCTCACTCACCCTCTCACCCTCCCACACCCTCTCACCCCACACACCCTCTCACCCTCACATCCCCTCACCCTCAGATCCCCTCACCCTCCCTCACCCTCACACCCCCTCACACACCCACACCCCCTCACCCTCACAGACCCCCTCACCCTCACATACCCCCTCACCCACCCTCTCACCCTCACCCACCATCTCACCCTCACCCACCCTTTCACCCTCACCCACCCTTTCACCCTCACACACCCTCACCCTCAAACCCACTCACCCCTTGCACCCCCACACCCCCTCACACCCCCACACACCCTCACCATCACACCCTCACACCCCTGACTCTCACACCCCCTCACCCTAACACCCCCTCATCCCCACCCTCACACACCCTCACCCTCACTCAACCTCTCATTCACCCCCCACACCCTCTCACCCTCACACTCTCTCACCCTCACCCACCCTCACACCCTCACACATCCTCACCCCCTCACCCTCATAACCCTCTAACCCTCACTCACCCCCACACACCCTCACCCCCTAACCCTCACACCCCCTCACCATCACACCCCTTCACCCTCAAACACCTCCTCACCCTCCCCCTCCTTCACTCTCACACCCCCTCACACCCCCTGATCCTCACCCTCACACACCCTCACCCTCATACACCCTCTCACCCTCACACACCATCTCAACCTCACACACCCTCACATCCCCTCACCCTCACATCCCCTCACCCTCCCTCACACCCTCACCCTCACACCCCCTCACCCTCACACACCCTCACCCACACTCGCCCTCTCACCCACCCTCTCCAACCCTCTCACAGCTCACACACACTTTCTCCCTCACGCACCCTCTCACCCTCACCCTCACACACCCTCTCACCCACCCTCACACACCCTCTCACCCTCACACACACCCTCACCCCCTCACTCTCACACCCTCACTCTCACACACCCCTCACTCTCACACCCCTTCACCCTCACACACCCTCACCCTCACTCACCCACTCACACACCCTCTCACCCCCTACCCTCACACACCCTCACCCCCTCACACCCCCACACCCTCACCCCCTCTCACCCACGCTCTCACCCTCACACCCCTTCACCCTCACACCCCTTCACCCTCACACCCCTTCACCCTCACACACCCTCACCCTCACCCTTACACACCCTCACAAGCCCCCTCACAAACCCTCTCACCCTCACACCCCCTCACCCTCACACCCCCTCACCCTCACACACCCTCACCCTCACACACCCTCACACACCCTCACCCTCACACCCGTCAACCTCACCCTCCCTCGCCCCCTCACCCCCCTCACCCCTACCCTCAAAACCCACACCCTCCCCCTCACACACCCTCACACCACCTACCCTCACACCCCTCACCCTCACACCCCCACACCCTCACCCCACTCTCACCCTCACACACGCTCTCACACTCACACCCCTTCACCCTCACACCCCCTCACCCTCACACACTCACCCTCACAAACCTCCTCACAAACCCTCTCACCCTCACACCCCCTCACCCTCACTCACCCACTCACACACCCTCTCACCCCCTACCCTCACACCCCCTCACCCTCACACATCCACACCCTCACCCCCTCTCACCCTCACACACGCTCTCACCCTCACACCACTTCACTATCACACCCTTTCACCCTCACACCCCTTCACCCTCACACCCCTTCACCCTCACACCCACTCACCCTCACCCTCACACCCCTTCACCCTCACACCCCTTCACCCTCACACCCACTCACCCTCACCCTCACACAGCCTCACACACTCACCCTCACAAACCCTCTCACCCCCTCACCCTCACACACCCTCACCCTTCCTCCCCTCACACCCCCTCACCCTCACACCCCCTCACCCCCACGCCCTCGCAACCCTCACCCTCACACACACTCACACACCCTTACCCTCACACCCCTTGATCCTCACTCCCCCTCACACCCCCTCACCCTCACACCCTCTCACTCTCACCCTCGCACTGCTACACCCTCACCCCACACACCCCCTCACCCTCACACCCCTCAACCTCACACCCCTCACACACCCTCACCATCACACACCCCCTCACCCTCACACCCCCTCACCCTCCCACCCCCTCATCCTCACACCCCCTCACCCTCACACCCCCTCACCCTCACACCCCCTCATCCTCACACCCCCTCACCCTCACACCCCCTCACCCTCACACCCCCTCACCCTCACACCCCCTCATCCTCACACCCCCTCATCCTCACACCCCCTCACCCTCACACCCCCTCATCATCACACCCCCTCATCCTCACACCCCCTCATCCTCACACCCCCTCACACACCCTCACCATCACACACCCCCTCACCCTCACACCCCCTCACCCTCCCACCCCCTCATCCTCACACCCCCTCACCCTCACACCCCCTCACCCTCACACCCCCTCATCCTCACACCCCCTCACCCTCACACCCCCTCACCATCACACCCCCTCATCCTCACACCCCCTCACCCTCACACCCCTCAACCTCACACCCCTCACACACCCTCACCATCACACCCCCTCACCCTCACACCCCCTCACCCTCACACCCCTCAACCTCACACCCCTCACACACCCTCACCATCACACCCCCCTCACCATCACACCCCCCTCACCCTCACACCCCCTCACCCTCACACCCTCACACCGCTACACCCTCACCCCCACACACCCCCTCACCCTCACACCCCTCAACCTCACACCCCTCACACACCCTCACCATCACACACCCCCTCACCCTCACACCCCCTCACCCTCACACCCCCTCACCCTCACACCCCCTCACACCCCCTCACCCTCACACCCCCTCACCATCACACCCCCTCACCATCACACCCCCTCATCCTCACACCCCCTCATCCTCACACCCCCTCACCCTCACACCCCTCAACCTCACACCCCTCAGACACCCTCACCATCACACCCCCTCACCCTCACACCCCCTCACCCTCACACCCCTCAACCTCACACCCCTCAACCTCACACCCCTCACCATCACACCCCCCCACCATCACACCCCCCTCACCCTCACACCCCCTCACCCTCCCACCCCTTCACCCTCCCACCCCTTCACCCTCACACCCCCTCCCCCTCACACCCCCTCCCCCTCACCCCCTCACCCTCACACACCCTCACACCCTCACACCCGCACACCCCCTCACCCTCCCTCACACCCCCTCAACCTCACAACCCCTCTCACACCCTCACTTATTCTCACTCACCTTCACCCTCTCACCCACCCTCACTCACCCTCACACCCCCTCACCCCCCTCACCCTCACACCCCCTCACCCTCACACACCCTCGCCCTCACACACCCTCGCCCTCACACCCCCTCTTCCTCACACACCCTCACTCACACGCCCTCACCCTCACACCCCCTCACCCTTACACACCCTCACACCCCCTCAAACCCCCTCACCCTCACACACACTCACACACCCTCACCAGCATAGCATAACACAATATAGCGTAGCATAACAAAACACAGCATAGCATAGCGTAACAAAACAAAGCATAGGATAGCAAAACAAAACATAGCATAACAAAACAAAACATAGCATAGCAAAACACAAAGCATAGCATAGCAAAACACAAAACAACATAGCATTGTATAACAAAACAAAACATAGGATAGCGAAACTAAACATAGCATAACAAACAAGCATTTGCAATGCAATGGTCTCGGCATTATTAAAGGTAGAGCTATTTGCATTGCTCATGACATTTTTTTTTTTTTTTTTTTAAACATAAATAAATGGTATTGTGATTTACAATGGCAATAGGTGAGCATTAGAGAGTAGTAGAGAGTATTCGCGGACACAGAGCCACACACACAGAAAGCCACACACACAGCGAGCCCCACACACAGCCAGCCAGCCACACACACAGTTAGCCCCACACACAGCCAGCCCCACACACAGCCAGCCCCACACACAGCCAGCCCCACACACAGCCAGCCACACACACAGCCAGCCAGCCAGCCACACACACACAGCCAGCCAGCCACACAGCCAGCCAGCCACACACACACACTCAGCCAGCCAGCCACACACACACACACACAGCCAGCCAGCCACACACACACAGCCAGGCAGACACACACAGCCAGCCAGCCACACACACACACACAGCCAGCCAGCCAGCCACACACAGCCAACCAGCCACACACACAGCCAGCCAGCCATCCACACACACAGCCAGCCACACACCCAGCCAGCCAGCCAGCCACACACACAGCCAGCCAGCCACACACACACAGCCAGCCAGCCAGCCACACACACAGCCAGCCACACACACAGCCAGCCAGCCACACAGCCAGCCAGCCACACACAGCCAGCCAGCCACACACAGCCAGCCAGCCACACACAGCCAGCCAGCCACACACAGCCAGCCAGCCACACACAGCCAGCCAGCCACACACAGCCAGCCAGCCACACACAGACAGCCAGCCACACACAGCCAGCTACACACACACACAGCCATCTACCCACACACAGCCATCTACCCACACACAGCCAGCTACCCACACACAGCCAGCTACCCACACACAGCCAGCCACACACACACAGCCACACGCACACAGCCACACGCACACACACACAGACAGTGACACAAACGGCCCTGCCGTTGACTATTTCCAATACTTAATCAATTAGCAGGCAGCCTTATACCCCAGGAAGACGCACACTCGCCGGGCTATAAGCAAAAGACCACTTATCCCCCAAAGCAGAATGAAACAGGCTGCATAGGGTGCATGAAAGGGAGCAGGCGTCGGGCTGTGGCTCTGCCTTAAAGAGGGGGAAGCGAGCTGCAGCCGGCAAGTATTCGGCGTCACCATCATACCTGAAATCCACCAGGCGTGTCTTCCACGATAAGGATGAATGAATAGCGCGGCACCTATAGGTAGAGGAAACCAGAGTTGTTACGCCCACTCTCCGGTTGTGTGAAGCCCCCAGAAAGACAAAGAACCCTCGCAGCCTAGACGGCATTGGTATCGTACCTGTGATATGGCGCAGCCGCAATATTCACCAAAGTCCGTCGAGAGCGACAGGTGATGGGTCCCGCCATGTTTAAAGGAAAGAAGGGGGAGCTGAGCGTGTCACGAATCACGTGACCACGCGAGTGTTGCTGCTATTCTGTTCCCGTCAACAGTAGGCTCAAACGTGCAGCCATCTTAAAGTGGAGTTAGTTCAGATCGCAATCTATACGGTGATACCATACAGATAGATCACCATAACGTATTTATTACCGTAAATCAAAGTAAGAACTCGAAATCCGTTCCTTCATTATATAATTACTTTAAACTAACAACTCATCGTCCAGATGAAATCAATTAAACAAACCTACACGAATACTAATGACGATACCGGAGACCCATAGTCATGGGGATTCCTCCAAGTAATCTGTTTTAGTCAGAAATATTTTGAAACGCCTTGCCATCTGTGCTGGCTATCGTTCCAATAGCGATCCAAGTGGCGGGTCCAACAGCCAATATGATCACAATAATGTATTATTCCGGTAAGCCAAATAACATTAAATTCCACTCCAAAAGGAGTACTTCAGTTCATCTTCATATAAAATAAAATGTATGGCAATGCATGCAAATCGCCATTAGTACCAGAGTTAAAACCCCTAAATAGAAGGTAGTAAGTAATAGTTGACCACATTAGTGATATCCTAGAGTGCTGCAAAATTATGAAGAAACCTTCCTCATCATGAAATCTTATTAGAAGCATCATCATATCATTTAAATGTACAGATCGGCAAAGTAAAAGGAACAGGGACAGAAGAGGGAAAAGAAGTATTGACAGGACAAGTGAAACAAGAAAAACACGAGTGCAATCAGGGGGAAGAAGGCAAGAGGACAGCGAGGAACGGCTCACCTTCACTGCAGGTGAAAAAACGAAATGGCGGCCTCAAGCGTCCGAAATTTTTCGGATTCAGGGGCATGTTTTGCTGTCCTGAGTGACGGACGACGTCACGAGCTAAAGAACAGCAAAACTTACGCCCCCAAATCCGAAAAAGACGGAGCTTCTTTGGATGGACGGCTCTCTCCTCCAATGGCTGGCCTCCGTTTAGGAAGCCAGCCAATGGAGGAGAGACAAGGCAGGGAGGCAGGTTCTAAAGCCCTACTAGGAAACATTAATTCTCCGGACCGGAAGCTGCGCTTTGCAGAGCTTATAGGTCCCTCGACCTAAAAAACAAAGCATAGAATAGCAAAACAAAACATAGCATAACAAAACATAGCATAGCAAAACAAAACATATAATAGAATAGCAAAACATTGCATACTAAACACAACAAAACATAGCATAGCCTAACAAAACATAGCATAGCAAAACAAAGCATAGCATAATAAAACACAACAAAACATAGCATAACAAAACATAGCATAGCATAACAAAGCATAGCATTGCAAAACATAGCATAGCATAACAAAACATAGCATAACAAAACACAGCATAGCATAACAAATCAAAGCATGGTAGCAAAACATAGCATAACAAAACAAAACATAGGATAGCAAAACAAAACATAACCTAGCATACAGCATCACTCCGCACCACCACAGCATCACTCAGGGGCACCACAACATTACTATGCGCTACCACAGCATCACTGAACGCCACAACATCACTCGTTCGCCATCACATCACTCAGCGCCACCACAGCATCAATCTGTGCAACCATTCAACAACACCTGGTTCAAATATGTTCTCTCAATGTTTCAAGCTTTATTATAAATGTAACAAAAAGATATTAATATTTCACTTCTGTTCTTGGATTTTCTGCACAATAAAATACACTGAACTTAATCTTCACAAAAGTTATTTACAAAACTTAAAGCTATTGCCATTATAAATTACAATAACTTATTTTTTTTTTTTTTTTTTTTGGAAAACCTTTATTATATCGTTCAACACAAGATACAAAAGTAACCCTGCAACGGCAGGGGCCGGTACCACATGTATGCAACACGGATCAGTAATGCCAATAACACAGCTCTTCAGCCGACAACCCATAGGTCCGGCAGCGGTAAAGGATAGACGATGTATCGGAAACATTTCGAATCAAGGATATGAATAAGGTTTCATTTTATATTTAACCCCCCCCCCCCCCCCCCCAAGAACGAGATAAAGAAGAAGATACAGGATATCCGGAGCTACACACTCGGAGGTATAAAAATGCGGGTAGGTGTTAAAAGCAGTCGTGGATCAAAATAGGCCAACAGTAAAAATGCAAGCGCCAGTAAGTTCACTAAGGGTAAAGATCTAAGCTACCTATCTATCATCACAGCCACCCACCCCATACCCCGCCCACTCATATACATCAGGATGAAACCGAAAGTTATCGCGACCGAACCCTGCGAGATAAAGAAAAAAAAAAAGGGCCATAGAACACAACAAAGGCAAAATAACAAACCCCCCTCACACCCCCCACCCTGCACCCCTGCAATGGCTACGGCCTACCCCACTAGCAGCGTGCCTGTCGCCCAGAGGAATACCCGAAAGAGAGAAGAGAAGAAATCTGTATTATAGGAATCCGCAGCGCCAAAGGAATCCGGCTCCTGCACAGGGACCTCGAAGTCGGATATACGATGTTCCGTTGGTAGCACCACTGGCTGCGATGATGGCAAAAAGCCGCTGTCCGGTCTCCGGCAAAGATCGTCCATTGTTACCGACAGTGCCTGGTAGTTGACGATGATCTGTGAGTGGAGCGCTCTAATGGCCGCCATTACGGCGTGCAGCGGTGGCGTGTCTTTTGTCCCCTCCATCTCCTCTCACAAGCAACAAATCAGGATGCAAACCCCCGGAGGCCGGCTTCTCCGGGGTAGCAGGCAAATCTGGAGCGGACACCAACAACGGGCGCTCTCACCTCACGATGTAACTCCTTCGCCGCTAATCAGGGCTCCCGTCCGCACCCCCACGGCAAGCTTACTGTGTCTCCGGGCGTCGGATACGGGGCCAGCAAACAATGTGACACGCCGTAGCGTGTGTGTTGCAGGCAGGATACGAAATCGCTGTTAAAAACAGGAAGATTATATCTCCGTTCGGGAGACCGGACAAAGCCCAAGGTTCCAGCACATGTTGTTCAATTCCAGCCCGGATGGGTTGGAAATCGAGGCCCCGGCTTCAGCTCCGGGGTAGGCCAAGAATGAAACATGGCGTATCTCTGTCACCCGGTATGATAAAAAGTTCGGGATTGCGCCTGCAGAGTCAGTTACTCCTCACACATACGGGAGTCCGGTGTGAAATCAGGATAACTTGCAGGATATACGAGCTGCTGCGGAGGTCGGCGGAGCCGGGAGCTTAAGCGGCCATCTTGCTTGCTAGCGTAGCTCCTCCCCCCTACAATAACTTATTTAAGTAATAATTATTGGAAAAAAAATAAAAGCCATTGTTATTTGTAATATCAATACATGTAAGTCACGTAAATACAACGCATATTGCATTACAAATGCTATAGGTGTCACATTTGCGAAAGTTATAACTATTGGCATTGTAAATGACAAAGCTATTAATTTCGCTATTTTCAAAAACAAAACATAAATAAAAAATGTGTCATTTACAATACCAATAGCTCAAACTTTCCTAATGCAAGACCTATTGCATTGCAAATGCTTATTAACACTGACCACAGGATCAGTTGTTCAAAGATGACAAACATCTGGTGGTGTAGCTGGGGAGTGTTTCAGCCTGCACAAAAGGGCCTGTGTTATGGCAGTACTTTGAGCCTATCTCTGTGAATGCTTTTTTTTCGCCATCTTGCAACAGTAGATGCTGCATCGCCGAAAACAAGATATTCCGAGTTTGTTTCTATTGTAGTCCTTCTATTTTGAGGATTGTGACTGGACATGAGGCTTGAGTAGAGTTGGGATGAATTAAACCTGCTGGGTTCTCTGTCCCCTCTTTCCCGCCTCAATTGCGTGTGTGTTGTTGAGCACACTTACACCAGCTCAGCCCCAGTTCATTCTGACTGTGTCTTTGTTTCTCGCACCTATGGTTTCGTCTGTGTCCTGTATTTCCTTGCTTCCTTCCCCACTATGCATTGCCTCCAGTTTCTTCTCTACCTGCCTGTGTCCTTGTGTTAAGCTTGATAAGGCTCAGAAGGATGGGACTCTCACAAAGCGGGGAAATGAGTAGGCCCAACGGCTAGGGTGGTCAAGCTCGAATCTGGGGAACCCGATTCGAGTCTCGGCAATGACGCTGAACATCCTGTAATTCTAGGCAGATCACTTAATCTCCCTGTGCCTAGCAAAAAACGAATGTGTCCTCATGTAACGCAACTGGTGCGATGTAAAGTGCTCTGATATCCGATACCCGGTCAAGTTCACGCTATATAAAACTCCGTAAATAAGTGGTTATCAGCACAGTGCTACTTTCAATATTCGTGGGAAGCAGGAAACTCAAAAGAGGCAACCTTTGTAGCTGCCAACTGCAATTGAGGAATGCTTTCAATAAGTGTAACCACTGGCAATCAATCTTGGGATATCAGTGAAACCAATTGTTCTTCCTGCCATGCCATCTCAAATTAGACACAGCAATAAGTAAATCAGTCTTGGTCTGGCTCCAGTATGAATAGCCCAGTCCAAACTCTCAAGCCAAGTTGTCTCTGAAACGTAGCACAAGCAACCCAAGATTGTTCCAGCCTGGCTAAGCATCTTCAATTGAGTGAAGCTTGGTTCCAGTGGCAGAGCGAGCAATGTAACCATGTCATGGCATACCGGTGGGTGAAATGGTACCCTAAGTGATTACCAGTGGTAAGACTTATTGCAAACATTTATTGAATGACCTTTTGTATGGTTTATAGAACTCCCTACGTGGCAAGGTTGTGCTTACATGTGGGTCCTGTACTCAATGTACCAGTGGAACCAAGCTACATCTTTCTGAGGAGCGTCAATCAGGTGAAACTGGTCTTGAGTTGCTTGTGTTCTGGTTCAGAGAGGACTTGACTTGGAAGTTTGGCCTGGACTGTTCCTATTGGAGAAGGACTAAGACTAATTTGCATTTAGCTGTATCTGAGGTGGCATGATGGGCAAAAGAACAATCGATCCCAATGATATTGAAGCAGTTGCCAGTGGTTAGTGGCAAGGGTATACTTACACGAGTCTTGTGACCACTGTGTCACTGGAACCAAGCTACACCTGACTGAATCCCCCCCCTGAACCACCGTACATAGGAAGGGACCTCTTTCTGCTGCTATGCGACTACTAACCGGCATAAATAACAATCTGTCGCTTCTGTGCCAAGTTGGGGGCAGCCAAGCCGGACCTTGCAGTCTGAAAGTGTCTGAGGTTCTCTTGCCCTGGCCATAGCCTGGCCTGTGGGAATGAACTGCATGCCTCTCCTTCAAACACTCACCCCGGTCACATGCTCGCTGGCATGGGGCCCGGTGTGCTTCTCAATGGGCACTGATGTCATGTGAAACGCAGGCAGGGAGCTTTTCCCGAGCTATGAGCTGAGGGACACGTAAGGCACATCCTTCCTGGCCTGCGGTCTGCATTGTGAGGTGGAAGAACACAAACAAGGCCCCTTCTGCCAGGAGCTTCTGTATTAGCCTTGGTGCCTGTGCACTAAGTGCACAAGGACTTCTAAACACCATCCCTCCTGATACCGCTCGCGTCTAGAACGCAAGGTGTAAACCTTGGTCTGCTAGGAGCTTCAATACTAGCCCTAGGGCCAGCATAGTAAGTGCACCCTGGCTCTGCCAGGACTAAAATATGTGCCATCACGGTACTAAAAGTCCTATACAGTAATGTGGCACACCCTAGTTCTGCAAAGGGCTTCAGAGTCAACTCCATAGGGCCTGTGGAGTAATTGCATCCCGGCACTGCAAGAAACTTTGGTCCAGATTTACAAAGGTTTTGCGTCCGGTTTGTGTTCTCTTTTCAATGCAGACAAAATGCAAAATCTTTTGAAGGATTTACAAAACCAACTTAAATTTGTTTTGGTTTGTAAGAAAAAGTAACACTAACCAGTGAGAGGTGCTGCCTTGCGTTACTCTGCATCAAGGAGGTGTTCCATGGGTGGTACAGAATGTGATGAGGCCCCTGAGTCTCCTACATCTTAGAGATATTCATTGTCCTTTGGCTGAATTGGGGGGACCTTGAAGGCTGGGGGGCCCCTGGAGGGTTGGGCCCCCTCCCCTGCAACCCAGGGACTGCAGAGTCCTGCCTTACGCCTCAGCCTTCCAGGGTCTCTACAGGAAGTATACACTAGATCTGACATATCCTTTCGCCGCAAGGGGCATGGTAGTTCTGCTTCAGACATGAGCCACAATATGGACTCAGTAAGAGGGCATGCCGGGAGCTCCTGTACCAGCTGTGACCTCAAAGCGCTATGACTCTAAATGTTCCAGGAGTTCCTTTATTGGCCACAGTTCCCCAAGGCCTTTTGGAGGAATAATAGAGTTAAAATGGAGGAGGTACAAATTTTTCAGGGTTGAAGTAATGGAAAAGTACTGATCCATATCATAAATACCGTGTCAAGGGCCTTCCAAATAGAGCAAACTGAAGTAAGGGTTAAAAACGCAAAACCAACAGGGTCAGATGTTGCATAAGACGCAGGACCCATCCAGCTCTGTTGTTATACGCCGACGCCTTCTTTTTGCTGAGAGGGACACGTGGTTCAATTAACTACTGCACATTAACCTTGACCATCATGGTGCCCTGCTGTTCTAATCTGGATTCTCACATGCAGCTCTGCCAATGCATCTCAATGCACACTTGTTGCAGCCTTTCTAGAGTCCAATTGGGGCACAAAATAGGTCCATGCACTCAAATAAAAGTAGCCCCCATTACCAAAGCAGATAGCTTTAAAAAAGTGGTAATATCAGGGAAATCAACAATTAAAACTGGCCCACCTGGCCATAAACTCAGCCCACATACTGATCAGTAAGACCAGACCCATGGGCGCTGTCTGACTGCCCTAGAAGCCAATCTGACCCTGCCCTTTCTACTGCACAACTGAGCCCCTGCCCTACATATTAGAACAGTGCTTAGTTTATATAAGAATATGTGTTGGGACCCAAAGTTTTGCTGAGTAGTAGCTGCTTGTGCTATTTAATGTTGGCAGGCTGCCTTAAAAAAAAAAAAAAAAAAAAATTCTCTTAATAACGGTAGCACACACACAAGCAATAGATTATTTTGAATTGAAGTTACGTTTGGGTTACATTGACAGAATTTAAGGTGTGCAGTCACATTCTCTTTACTGGCGTGCTGACAGTGGCATGACCAGGGCCAGCTCTAGGGATGGGAGACTGGTGCAGCTGCACCTGGCCCTGACCTCGGCGGAACCTTGTTAGAAAATGGTGCAGGTGTATAAAGCACCTGCTGCAGAGTCCAGTGTGTTGAACATTTTTTAGGCTACAATAAAAATGTCAAAATAACTCTGGTGATTAATGTTCCTGCTGGGGAGAGAGTGGATTTTTCCTAGTGGCAATTTGGACTCATCATCAAGTAGTGCAGAGGGTTAATATGTCTGCTGCAAAGAACATGTACTACGCAAATCACATAACTGTCTTTTATGTGGCGATCTCTGTAGGTTACTGCTTTTGTCACAGAGATCCTTTTGTTACTTGCAATTCATAAGTTTCAATCCTAATATAGCACAGTGAGCTATCATCAAAGAGATGCATACACACTGCATGCTATCCGTTAGAACGTTATGTTTTTTCTGTAGTCTTTCATAAGCCTAATGTTGCTATTGTCCATTTGGGTAGTACTTCATTCTTACTAGTAAAGCCAACCACTGTGGTATGTTTTAAATCCTGAGTTTGTGCTTCTTTAGACCAAATACTCTTACTATATAATGCCTACTACTATCTGTGACATGTGACTCCTACATCTTGTAACCCTCGTTGTTTTATGTAACATTTCCTATAGACTGATTTATGCACATATGATTCATTGGCTCTGTATAACGTGTGTGTGATGTAAATTGCTCTAACACCCTGCACTGGTATGAGCAGTGCTATAAATCAAATGAAATGCATGTTAGAGAGGGGCTATGGAGAGATTAGGGTCACTGGTGGAGCATGGTAGTGAGGGAATCAGTGGGGAAGGAGGTTTTGGGGGGCACCAACAAAGATTGTCATAGTGAGCGCCACCATCACTAAAGCTAGTCCCGGGCATTATGCAAAATGATGGCCCCCCTGGATAAAATGAAGAGGGGCACCTGAGTTTACCAAATCTCACGTATATTCTTTGCTCTTGGGGTGTATCGGGGAACCCCAAATTGTTACCCCTCTGAGCCTTATTGCTTCAGGGGCCTGAGTTACCCCTCTGCATGGCAATTACCAAGGTTAATCTTGATTTCATCTCATGCCTCTGAATACATCACCAGATACTTCTTGTTCCTTTGTCTCAGTCTTTCAGGGTCCTGCTTTTTCTGCTTGTCACATGTTTTTCGTCTTTTTCTTCCTCCATGTTTCACTTTTGTGTTTTTTAATTTTCCTACTCTAAGTGAAAGGCTGGCAAGGAAAAATTGTTGTTGGTCGGCCCTACTTGCATCCACCTGCTCAACTTAAGCACAGCGATAGGGAGAAACAGACAGGCAGGGTCCGACTGGGAAAGAAAATAGGCCCGGGCAGCAAAATAAAAGTGGCAACCGTTGATGATTCAGATTGCTAAAAAAATTGCCCCACATTTGCAAATTGGGTCAGTTTTGAACTTGTAAACACAGGCTATATAGGTGTTTTACAAGATCTGGGAGACTGCAGGCATTTCTGCTTGCTGCAGGCAATGTTTGTGGTAATATCAGAGAAATCAACAGCAAATGCCTGTCCCACCAAACCATAAAACAGGCCCACAAACACCCAAAAATAATGGCCCCCACATTGACCTGTCCTACCAGCCCTTTGGCCACTGCCAGATTACCTTGTAGGCTAGTCCCACCCTGTATTGGGACAATCAGCAGGCCTGGACGAGCATTTAATGTAGCCCGGCTATGAGGGGCATGAATCGGATAAATAGGGAAGAACAGGCTGAAAGGTTTCCACTTTGACAGATCAACACTCTTTCCTTCAGGTTTTGTCATTCATGTGTGGGCGAGTGAGTGGTATTGTTTAAGCCCCAGCCAACTTCACCTTGCCTGCTCACTCAGTTCCTTCTTACTGGAATGGGAAGCAGCCTTTCCGGGAGGAAAAGACATTTCCTGAGGATGAGCCCAAGTTAGCAGGGTGCTGACCTCTGGCCACGAGACACGCGTATTGGGCAAGGCCCACCGTTCCAAGGTCAGCTTCTGTAGCAGGAAGCTGCACAGCTGGTCTAGGCTGTCCTCACCAGGGTCAGAGAGTGACTAACACTACAGCAAGAGGTTGTAGAGATCCAAGGGGAAGAGGTACCAGCGCACAGAGCAGATACTGATGGGGAATTTTGGTCTAAAGGTCGTACCACAGTAAAATGACGTATAGTCCGCTCTCCAATTGTCCACTCCTACGACAACACTGAGGTGTACATGTTATATGTAGGGCTCCTGGTTTTATGGTGTTTATTTTTTTAACATTTCCGTGTGTATTTATCCATATTTATATTTTGGCCATTATATCTGTATTAATCCATATTTATTTTGTGTTTTGTGTAAAAATTAAGTGTTAAAACTGTACGTTCCCATATTTAACTGATCGAAGCGCACTCATACTTTGATGTCTGTCGTGTTCTATCTATTTAACCCTTTAAGTGCGCCCGTCGACCAACGGCCGTCACGGGCACTACCTCGGTAGTGCTGCGCACGTCTGTTGGCCGACGCGGCGCCACCCACTCAATGAAATGCACCGCGGCGGAATTGTCGCTGCGGTTAAGGTGTTAAGCTGCCAAATGTATGTTGACATATCTTGTTATTTAATGACATTTCATCCTGTTTTTTTCATTTCCCATGCTGTCCATCTGCTCAGCTGTTGGGCTATAATTAATAAAATATAGCACAGAGGTTTACTTAAAGAAGCACCATTTATCCCCCTTTTAAAATAAATGCAGGCAGAAAACACATTATTTTCTGTCTGCATTTATCTGTAGGAATCTGTAAAAACGGAAAACAGGAAGCCTTTGTTATATGACTGGGTATTTCTATTGGACACAACATTTGCCAGTTACTTGGCCTCTTATCGCTTTGTGTAGACATCTCTTTTGCAGTTGTTGCTTGGACCAGCCATCAGGACCTGCCTTTTCCTTTGCCGAGGTGTTCTTTACGGGACCCGTCAGCGCCCTGCACAGCGAGTCCTCCCGCCGCCGCTATTTTCATCCTAGCGGCCGCCGAGCGGAGGACTCGCTATCCCTACACCACCTGCGGCGGCGCACTCTGACGCCGTCACTAGAGCGCCCGGAGGCGCATTAAAAGATTTCTCACCCCCTGCGGAAGCGGGATTCAATATCCGCACTTGTTGCTGGGACCAGCCATCAGGACCTGCCTTTGCCGAGTTGTTCTTTACAGGACCCGTCAGCGCCCTGCACAGCGAGTCCTCCCGCCGCCGCTATTTTCATCCTAGCAGCCGCCGAGCGGAGGACTCGCTATCCCTACACCACCTGCGGCGGCGCACTCTGACGCCGTCACTAGAGCGCCCAGAGGCACATTAAAAGATACCTCACCCCCTGCGGAAGCGGGATTCAATATCCGCACTTGTTGCTGGGACCAGCCATCGGGACCTGCCTTTGTCGAGTTGTTCTTTACGGGACCCATCAGCGCCCTGCACAGCCAGTCCTCCCGCCGCCGCTATTTTTATCCTAGCGGCCGCCGAGCGGAGGACTCGCTATCCCTACACCACCGGCGGCGGCACACTCTGACGCCGTCACTAGAGCGCCCGGAGGCACATTAAAAGATCTCCCACCCCCTGCGGAAGCGGGATTCAATATCCGCACTTGTTGCTGGGACCAGCCATCTGGACCTGCCTTTGCCTTTGTCGAGTTGTTCTTTACGGGACCCGTCAGCGCCCTGCACAGCAAGTCCTCCAGCCGCTGCTATTTTCATCCCAGCGGCCGCCGAGCGGAGGACTCGCTATCCCTACACCACCTGCGGCGGCGCACTCTGACGCCGTCACTAGAGCGCCCGGAGGCGCATTAAAATATCTCTCACCCCCGCGTCGCGGGAGCACGTGGGAGCGCCCGGGGCTAAGCCCGGGCAAAGGGCGGGCCCTCTAAGGCCCTCATAGGCCGGAGGAGGCCGGGCCGGGCTATCCCCCTTTTGGTTCATTGGACTTACGGACTTTCTACAGGAATAGGTCAGTTATTGTTATTGTTGTATGTACCCAGGTTCGCCCCCACTCCAATAATATAGCTTACTTAATCGTGTCACTCATAATAGCGTAGGCAGTTTCCAGCACAGGCTCGTACATATCTATTGTTCCAAGTGTGTTTCGGGGGTAACATGTCTACTACTACCCCCATAGCAACATCCCAAGTAGCTGGAGTAGATAAACAAGGGACATTAGACAATTTTCTCATCAGGGCTTCTGTAGCATCCGATAGAGAGACAGCACTTGCTGAACGAAGAGCTAAAAGGCGTTGCTCTATTGAGCTAATTAAAAACAAACGCTCCTCATTGGGCCCGCTGCAGCAAGCTATGTCTCCGATACCTACTGTGCAGGAAGATAGTGTGGGATCAGAGACATTGCTTGGAGAAAGTATTCCCTTACTACTTCAAGATGTTACTCCCCCTCCTGACCATAACAACGACCCGCTTATAAATTTTACCGTCTCCTCAGATAACTTGACTCGTGAAACTGACATCTTGGTTGATATTTCAACACCACAAGCAGAGCACTTTAATAAATGTCACAAACCCCGTAAAAATTTACGACAACAAGGCCCTCCACCAAAAAGAAGAAGAAAGGGGGGGAGAAGACCACAGGAAACTAAGACCAATACAATAGATTTACCGAAAACTAAGAGTTTACCTTCTAATGTTTCCACTTCATTAGTGTCAGGGACTGACTTATCTCTCCCTTCGACTAATCCCCGATAGTTTCCTCAAGTGACGATTTAATGGGTAACTGTGGACTGGGGGTTGCTGCGGACCGGAATAACAGGCGTGGAGGCCGTATATACTTGGCTATGGTAGCTGTTTTTATTGTTCTGAATGACAAAACCGGAGTAAGTACAGGGTTCAGGGTGTGAAGCTGTAGTCGGTTCCCAGGTATCCGCCGGCTGATGGATCTTCCGGAGGTCTTCACGTCTTCCGGGCGTTGGGATAACCTCGGAGGGAAACAGAGAAGCAGGGGTTTAGTCCTTTTCAGCACGGACTTTCGGAGTACCAGTACCAACACCAGGGTCGTGAAGGAACAGAGATGACCGTGAGGAGGGGGAACGGACAGGGTTTGTAGACGGAGGGGGAAGAGGTGTGGGAAGGGTAGAAAAGAGGTGCTCTCGTGACGGGTCGGGGTGTAAGGACTATGGTACACGTTATAGGTGCAGTGTCTCTAATATATATATTTATATACAGTGCAAAGGTGTGCTATCAGTGCGTTCTATCTCTATACAAGTATTTAGTTATTCACAAGGGGACACAGAGACGGTAACAAGGTACTCACGTGCCCCGCCGTAACTCTCCAGCGAGTTACGGCCGCTCTCCAGCCACCTCCAGAGGACTCCACCACTCCTCGGTCCAGACGTCCTCCAACTCTCCGTCTTCGATCCTCTCACTCCGTCCGCTCTCCTTCAATGGTTCGCTGCGCTCTGTCTCCTGCCACGAGTCGGCTATCTCGAACGCTCTCCTCTCTTCGTCGTCGGCTTTTATAGTACCTGGTCCGGGGTAGGGGGCGGAACTTCCGGTTTCCCGGCAGGCCGCTTCCGGTTCGGCACTTCCGGGTTCTTGGTGCTCGGGATTCTCCGCTTCCGGGTAGGGTCTTTGTCCGGTCATCTGGTTGGGTTCCTGTAGGGGGAAAAAGAGAGAAGGATTCCTGGTCGTCAGAGACGCAGGAGGGTTAGAGGTCGTGGTATCCCCACTCGGGTGTCGCCCGGTTGAGGTGAGTGGCGTCCCCCTTCCACAGTAACTTAGAAAAACTAATTAGATCCTTTATATTGCCTTTGGTAGCAAGGCTGCAAAAAATAGGACAGCAGCTGGAATACCTAGAACAGGCAATCGATGTAATTAAAGTAGGAGTCCAGATAACCCCGGCACCACCACCAGTTCCCTATTAGTATTAGCACTGTTTCTCTCCAAACTGTAACTGATCAATCAGTAGCAAAAGCTAAAACCAAACCGACAAAACAATTAACTCCAAAACCCCCAAAATCAAGACCCACTGGAAAATCTTTGCAAAAGACAACAAACACCACAAAGGGGACCCAGGCAGGTTTTAAACCTAACCCCCAGGAATAATCTATAACTAATTCCATAGAAAATCCCTCTGCTAATAATGAACGGGAAGACATATCAAGGCCATCCCATTCAAAGAGATTTAAAGTAGACTTACCCCCAGAAGCAGCCCCGCTAGTGGTAGTCCTTACTGAAGTCCCGGCTCTGGAGAAAGGCAAATATGAAAATCACACACAACTAAAAAATAAAGTCATATTTTGGCTCAGGAAGAACCGACCTCTTCCCCCCAATATGAACGGTAAGATTTTACATGCTAGACGCATTCCCTGGCTTGGCCCAAGCATAAAAAACATCACAGGGGATATAATTATAATAAACTTTAGAGATGCTAGGGCAGTCAGATATATATTAGACTGGTTCCCCAACGAGGACAGTAATGCTATTACAGCTCGCGATCTGACTTATTTTTACCCCAGAAATTTGATAACTTCCCCTTACAATTTTAGCCTGCCATCTAATCACTATGATGACTACACAACACCAGCACCCCGCCGAGAGGAGGGCTGCTATGGACCTCAATTAAACTATCGACCTGATCATTTTGGTTCCTTCTTACGATTCCAGGATGTCCGCCCTAGACTTTTACCCTTACCTACTATTGAAAATCATAGACCCCCACTCCACCTCCAAAATGATCACTTTAGGTCCTCAGGTACTCAGTATCCTCCATCATGGGTAAATTTTCAAAGACAGTATTACAATTTACAATATAACCCGTCCATTAGGCAATTCCTGATCCCCACTTATAACCGATTTAATGTCCTGTCAGGAATGGACGACATAGAATGACTGAGAAATATCCCTACTCCCGAGGATAATTCTAATCTGCACCCTACCGATGACTTGATGGTAGATAATAAAGCACCAATATTGGTGGATTCTGGTGGTAGTACCGTGTCCCCTAGTGTGTGTAAAACAAATGCTTTGGAAGCCAGTAGTCTTATTGTAGGTACCAGGACTTCCTCAAAAGACCCCTCACCTGTGTCGAGGGTCAAACCTTTAAAAATGTATACCTATTTAAACCAGTCACACTCTTTTTCTAATGCCCTATCAATCAGTTCTCAGACTCTCTGTATTACATTTTGGAATATAGCAGGATTGCGCTCCAAAACCGACCAACCTAACTGGCTAGATAAAATCAGAAACTATAATATAATATGTTGCCAGGAAACATGGTCGGTATCTGCTATTCACCTACAGGGGTATAGATTGTATAATTCAAGCGCACGTCCTTCTCCCTGTGGTAGGCCTAAGCGTGGCCTATCGATTTATGTATCCAATACCCTTCTATTAAAGGCAATCGTGGAAATAGCATCAGAAGAGAACTTTCAGATACTGAAGTTTACAACGTTCCAAGGGCATATATATTTTCTAGTAAATTTTTATAATAATCTGCCACTATCAGACTTCCGTATGGTCCTAAAAAGGTTAATCCTCGTCCTGGATGAGCATCAAAAAATATGTCCCTCTTCAATCTTAAAATTAATCTGGGGAGGTGATTTTAACATTACCCTATGCAAAGAGTTTAAAAATCCAAGTTGTGGTATTACTGACGAGGGAGGGAGACCACTGACACACTTCGTACACTCTAGCGTTGGGAACATTTTAAATTAAGCGTTCTTTTCCCTAGGATTGGGGTTCGCAAATGAATTAGTTGACCCCCCAATTGATTTTTCCACCACTTTTCAGGGCAGGGGCTGTAAAAGTATAATTGACTTTATCCTGATCTCCAACTCAATGAAGGATGAGTTACTGTCATTTTTAACTGGAGACAACATTAGCAGCGACCATTTCCCTAAGAGTGTCACGATGTTAATGAAACCAGTACTCAATGTATCTGGTAACCATGGACTATTAACCCAAAAGGCGATTAGCATAGAAAAATTAAATGGCTACTCAGTTAAATGGACCAAAGTAGACCCGGATGCCATTACAACCGCGGTCATTACCAAAGCCTATCCTATGCTAGAAACCTGTCTAAACCCGGATACCCCGGCTGAACAGATCCTGACTAGTTTCATAACCATTACAAAGGTAATTAGTAAAGAGCTTCAACGTAAACAAAAACAGACACCGCATCATGATAAAGGGTGGTTTAACACTGCCTGCCGCAAGGCACTATCAAATTTTAAAAAGGCCCTATGCATCTCTGTGAGGGACAAACCAGAAATTAGGAAGTTGAGGAAGCGCTATAACTTGGCCAAAAAAGAATGTATGAAAGAAAGGAAAAAAGCCCTGTGGGAGAAGCTCTCTGAGAGCTGCAACAGAAAGGACAGCAAAACTTTTTGGAATGTGGTTAATTCACCGTTCCTAAATGAGGGGAACACTTGACCCACCATCGAAGCGGCAATCACAGCAGAGGGATGGGTCACCCACTTTTCCAAAATATTTACAGCAGAAGGTGTATATATGAATGTACGTGGAGAGGACACTATCATCCCCTCCCCACCTTATCCCATCGAACTATCCTTTAGCCACGCTGAAGTAATTAACGCACTAACATCCTCTAAGTCTGGTAAAGCCCCCGGGCCGGACGGCGTACCTCTGGATATATACAGACATACTCAGGAACTCTGGACGCCAGTGCTGACCCGAGTAATTGAAGCAGCTTTAAAAGGGGGTCTTTTAACCCCTTCCACGCTGATGACGAGCTGGGCTCGTCATGGCGTAGCCTCCTCGCACGCTGATGACGAGCCCAGCTCGTCACGTAAAGTGCGGTTTTCGAAATCTCAGCACAGGAGCGGAATTCCGCTAGCGCGCATGCGGTTAAAATCCTGGTCAAGCTCTATCCTGCTGCCCATCTTCAAGAAGGGTGACCAAAATAATCCAGCATGCTACAGGCCCATCTCACTCCTGGATTCTCTCGGCAAAGTTGCCAGCCGTCTGGTATTAGACAGGTTGCAGGCCTGGTCTGAGGATAATAACATTATGACAGACCTGCAATACGGGTTCCGGGAGGGACTGGGTACTGTGGAGCAGGCGTTAAATCTCTCGCTACTTATTGGGAAATACACCCAGGCCAAGAAAGGCAATCTCCACCTAGTCTGTGTCGATCTGACCGCAGCCTTTGACTGCGTCTCTCACTCAAAGCTGTGGTCAATTTTAACTGACCTGGGTGTAGACTCCACAATAATATCTTTTTTACGAGAGTTGTATTCAGAAGCAGTGGCCAGGGTGAGATTCGGGGTAAACTGTGAGCTTATCCCCCCTTTTTCAGTTTCTAAGGGTGTCAGACAAGGGTGTGTCCTGGCCCCCTTCTTATTCAACCTTTATACAAATGGACTCGAGAAAACCATGTTAGAAGGAAGTCAGGACCTGCCAAAAATCGCCCGTCGTCCCATCCCCGCGTTACTTTATGCGGACGACGCGGTGATCATGGCACGCACCCCAATACAGCTCCAAAAACAGTTAAATTCTTACTGCAATTTTATGACCTCACTGGGGCTAATAGTAAATATCAAAAAAACATTTGTCATGCACACTGGAAAAAAGACTACCAGGCAAAAACCGATATTTATTGACAAAGCAAAACTGGCTTGCACTAAATCTTATCCATACTTAGGGATCCTTTTTGATAACATCTCCTCTTGGAAACAGGCCATCCTCAGCAGGCATCTTTTATTTTTGAGAGCTACTTCCGCCCTTATCGGCTTCTCCCCCAAAATAGGGAAGCCCCCTCCAACTGAACTAATTCAAATATACAACGCAAAGTGTCAAAGTGTAGCTGTATATGGAGCTGGGGTTTGGGGTTATGTATCAGTGGATACCTTACAGAGGGTAGAAAATAAATGTATCTGTTATTTGCTGGCTGTTCCGATATGTTCCCCAACGTTTGCATCTCATACTGAACTGGGCATGGACTACATTGTTGATTACATTAAAATGCTGCCAATTTTATTGTGGCATCGTGTCTGGACAACGGAGCAATATTTTCTAACACAGGGGCTACTTGCAGATGGTTTGAGCCTTGATAACTGGTCAGACATTCCGTGGCTGTGTTTTGTACATAACTTTTTTAAAGATATGGATCTTTCTATTTATTTCATTGAACCCTCTGTTTTAACTACTATCTCAAGAAAGTCACTTAGGACGCTCTGTCTGTCGCACTTAAGAGAATTACGAACAGCTAAAGAAATGCACAAAGCATCTAGTCAACACATTGTAACAATCCAAAGTACTCAGGGCATCCAACCATATCTCACTTTTTGTCTGACCAGCTACGAAAAATATTTATTGACTCGATTCAGGTTCAACACATTTTTTCGATTAGTTACATTCTCAAAGAGACAAGATTGGTCAAACTCAATTATTCGATGTCCCTGTGATGGTATTTCGGAACAGACTACTATTCATGTATTACTATTTTGTAATTTCTATAAAGTACCCCGTAAGCGTTGGCTCATCCGATTGCTACGATCATAGAGTTTGCGCAGATGCCGCCCTGCATTCTTGGCTTTACAATACCTTGACTCAGTATCGAATGCAAAAACCATAGTAATGTACCTTAAAAATTGTTTGAAAATCCATAGGAATCTTGATCAACCGTAGTTTCTATGTGGTACAACATCAGACGGCCCAATATAGATTTGTGCACTGTATTCTTGCTTGGAATTGGTCAAAGACATTAATTTCTATGTTTGAATTTTAAACTCAAATTTTATTCGCAAAATTGTATCTATGTAAAGACTTTATTAGACTTTTAATGATATTCTTAAAATTATTTTTAATAATTGTGTAAGAAATTGTTTGTTGATTTCGCTTTTATGATTTTAATCTGTCTTAAAATCGAATAAAGCTTTTACTACTACAGTTGTGTCGTTCACCCAGCAGATGTTCTCTACTGGACAACTTTGTCCTTGAACGACACAAGTGCGGGCGGGGGGTTGAGAAGTTGTGGTTCATCCTTCCATAAAGGGTGGTAGGTCTTGCAGCCTTCCGCTCTGAC
Source organism: Lissotriton vulgaris (assembly GCF_964263255.1). Lineage (NCBI taxonomy): Eukaryota > Metazoa > Chordata > Amphibia > Caudata > Salamandridae > Lissotriton > Lissotriton vulgaris. Next base: position 910,489,328 of record NC_141697.1, read on the forward strand.
CTGTGTGAATGTCGGGGTGTAGCGGATTGCCTCTTTATTGCGGCTGGCAATGGGAGATTGAGTCTTGAGGTCCTCCTCCTAACCCATGTCCGTCATGGAAGTGCTGTGCGTGTATTAGAAATGGGTCTTGGGTCTTTCCATATGATTTAGGTGGGATCGTTCAAATTCCTCATGGTGAATTGTTGTGGATCTTCTAATTTTCATCTGGTATGTGTTGTTGCTAATCTAGGTTCTAATGCAAATATACGGGCTCGAGTACATGTTTCCCTGTCTACACGCACTTGGAAAGCCTCGCGAGAGCTTGGTGAAGCCACCCAAAACTACACCGTTTTCAGTAACAGAGAGAACACATTACTTAACAACTTCCATCCATAAGCTTCCTGATGGAGTACATTCCCTATTTTCTTCAGGTTAACCCTATCCATGCTGATGACGGAACCGCTCCGTCATCAGCCGCGGTGGCGCTGTGGTGATGACGGAGCGGTTCCATAATGGCCCGGCCGCCGCGCCTGCGCGGCGCTGATTTTGCGCCTGCGCGGCGCGTTCTATTGAGCGGGCGGGGCCATGACAGAACCGCTCCGTCATGAGCACAGCTCAACCGCGGCTGCTGACGGAGCGGTTCCGTCACCAGCATGCGCCCGCCGCGCGGCCGCCCCGCCCCCTAAGCACTGCGGCGGAATAGCCGCCGCAGTGAAGGGGTTAATGGTTAAGGCTATCAACTGCCTCGATGCCATACATCAGTCTCGCTTTTACTTCTAAGCGCCGTTTAAAATGAAGTCCAGGACTGGAGGATGGTATCCCCGATTCAAGTAAAAAAAAAAAAAAAAGTAATCTGGTAAATGTATTCATGGATCTCTACCATATTTCTACAAAGGCTGGCTATGCCTTCATCGGGTAGGAATTGATATAACCAGATGGCTTCTGGCGGTGGGGGGACCACTGATGTGACTTGAATATAAGGTTTGCATCTTTTATTCCCTCGTCCCAAAAAAAAGGAAAGCAAAAAGAGTCACAGGATGGTGTTTGGTGATCAAATAACAGTTTACAAGTACAGGCCGCAGGGTGGTCAGGCTCGTTTTTGTTTTTATTACAATGGGATTTTTTTTAGCACCCACTTTTATTTTCGTCTTTGTTTTGAGGTGTAATTTCCCGTTCCGAGAAATCTGGTATCCCAGCTCTGGAAGAGACCATTGCTCATCACCATCCCCAGCTTGTGTACTCTGCACTTCGAAAGAGGAAATCCGTTCTTTAATATGCATCTCATATTAGCCCACGGTGGAAAAAAACACAATTTCAATCATCTTTTTGTGTGTTTCCTAACTTGTTTCTGGTCTCTTAAGTGCCCACAAAACTGAACTATTTGCGTCCACTGATGTCGAACGAAGTAAGATGTCCTATGCAAGTGCTTGACAGTTGTAACCCCTAGGCCGCCATGTCATCTCGCCCACACGAAAACCTGATAACCGGAACTATCCCATCGCCAATCTGAGATGGAAGCACCAGTTACCTGAGGACTGATTTTCCAAGTAGAAACTATGCTTATGTATTGATACTTTGAAGGCCGTCTTCTCTCAGCAGATCATCTGTGCACCTGCTCGTTGTCTAAAAGCAAAACCTCTTAGCCTCTGACTGATTCATTCTAGAAACTTCTGTATTAGGGTATACATTTGTGCTCCCCCATGCCACTGGGAGTTCGGCGTCTTAGCACCCGCTGGGGGATCCCTTTGTTAATTTTTTTCTGCAATTCAGAGATCCTTTTAATAGACACATTTTCAATTCAGACTCGATGAAAACTTGAAGCTGGAGTTTTCTTCTCTATGGAAAAAAAGAGAAACCCAGGCTCGTTTTGCATTTATCAATAAAGAACATGCAATGCAGGTTGCAGCAGTTTCATGGACAAACATGGAGTATGTACACGAAGCAACAGTACAAACTTCCCACACACACACACACACACACACACACACACACACACACACACACACACACACACACACACACACACACACACACACACACACACACACACACACACACACACACACACACACACACACACACACACACACACACACACACACACACACACACACACACACACACACACACACACACACACACACGGCAGCACTGCAAAAGTCCCCCACATACAGACAGCTGGTGCATCACAGTCAACAGCAGTGACAGTGATTCAGAGGCAGGCATCAGACACACATACATGCTGTCTCACTCCTTCATCCTCCCTTCATGATAAAACGCAGTCAACAGCAGTACACGCTTTCATCAGAGGTAGAGCCTGGCTGTTGCCAAAGAATATAGGTGATCATGAACAGGTCAGACGCAGTGCGAGAAGCAGAAATACGAAATGGTGATAACTTTTAGCTATTACCATTTTATGTTTGCGTTGCGGGAGGTCGGGTAGCTGCTCTGCTCTCCGAGCAGGGCGGGAGTGGTGTGCCCACACCTAGGTGCGCCCAAACCAGCATGCGCACTCTGCCCTTCTCCATTGCTGCATGGAGAACATGCCCATCCCATATAAATGTAAATGTCATGGTACTTATAGAGCGCACTTTCACCAGACGTCACCTTGCGGTGTCGCCTATACGGCTTCCTGGCGCTGATACTCATACCGCTGTGGAACCCCTCCTGGCTTTCCCTGTGAAGTGTCCACTCCTGGGCACCCCCAGGGTGAAGCCAGGCATCCTTAGCGCTGTTGGGGCCGGTGTGGAGGCTAAGCAAGCTATTGCCCAGAGTTGCAGCATGGGGCCCGTGATTAGAATAGGCACCGAGGCGAGAATTAACAGGTCCGAGGAAATTGAGCCCAAGACCCCGCCGAGGCAGGAAATGAACCCTGGTCCCTGGCCAGAACTCTGCATCAGGGTCTGCCGCTCGAACCATTGAGCCACACTCCTCCACATATGCCCCTGGCTGGGCACTGTCCTGACCAATACAGAGTTGTGATTGGCTTAGGGGAGGGAGCCTGGCTGCCTACTTGAGGCAGGAGCCGAGAAGACCCGCCACTGCCACCAACACCAGTTCTCAAACACCAAGTTACACACGCTGAATTCCACATATAGAGAGGATAATGGTGACAGTGGCTCCTATATCAAAGATATCTGTTCAAGTTCTCAGATTTCTTTCAGGGCAGCCTGGTATCCAGTGGGGCAGGGTCTATAATAAGCATGGACCACTTCTCACCGAGGTGAGTCTTCTTCCATCTTTTTAACTCTTCTAGACAGTCATCTGCAGCTCCCCGGCAAATCCTCACATATCTTTCATACCAAAATTCTGAAGCCAGCAGGTTCCTGTATGCCTTTCATCGATCAGAAAGTCCAGTGCTGTTAGTTCATCTTTCATTTTCCCCTTCTCCAGTGGCAGTATCAGCCCCAGCAGGCATGCTTAAGGGTCTAACCATACCGATTAGCCTTCTATAATTTATACTTTTTATTTTACAAACTCAGTCCTGAATTCCACAGGGACTAGACAAGTCCATACCATGTGCAAGAATTCAGCAAGTCGGGCTACATCTAGGAAATACTGAAATAGACATGGCTATATTCTGTGTAGAAGTTTAAACTAGGACACTTAATTGACATGTAGCTGTATTTATACAGCATTTACTACCACTGACGAGGCGTCAAAGTACTTTTCGACAAGTAACATGCCACTATGGAACCCATAAGGATTAGTGGAGGATTATTTTAAGGAAGTAGGAGTTAATTTAAGCAGTGGACATGCAAGTAAGTTAGATTGAATAGGGTAACGAAGAGAGGGAAGAGTCTAGAATGTCTCATTTGGGAGATCATAGTAGTAAGATGAGGTTTTGTATGAGTAAAAGGAGAGCTGGAACAGGGAGGAGTCTCTGGAAAGGTATTAGGGTGTAGAGCCAGCACACATTACAATGTACTACGGGGTGAGTGGAGCTGATGTTGGTTAGCATGGAAACCTCTTTCACAAAAGTATGACTGTTTTCCATATAAAATGTATATGCTACTTCTCAACACTGTGATGAGATGCAATGTGGCGAACAATAAAAACAAGTTTATTTAATTAAAAAAAAGGTATTAGGGAGATCATAGTAGTAAAAGGAGATTTGGGATGGGTAAGTGAGTGGATGTAGAGGATATATTGAGTGGTATGGGATGAGACAGTAGTTCCTTGGAGAGACTCAAAGGGTTTTTTTGTGTTTTTTTTCTATAGTAGGAGTAAAGTAATAAATATATAGATACAAAGCTACACAGAAAGGGTATGCATGAATATGGAAGATACTATATTGAGATTTAAAGTTGTATTGTATAAACTCAGACCCTCAAGTGTTTCTGTACTTTAAGCTAATTTGTGTATTCTCAGCACAATTGTTTTAAAATAATTTTCTTTTCCTCTATATATCAATAGTGAAGTACTTGTAGATCAATAGTGGCAATATTTATATATTGTGATAGATAAATAAAAACGAGACCCCATAAGCATCTGATCAAATGACATGTGAAAACTATGCAGTGAAGTGCAAACATGTTCAGCATATAATATATATATATTTAACCATAAGTAATATATACATTTGTTAGGCAGACAAAGAATATCCATATAGTTTAGAAACCATAGTTATGGGTCGGTGATGCTGTGGTAGCACATAGTGATGTTGTGGTACCCCTGAGTGATGCTGTGGTGGTGCGGAGTGATGCTGTATGCTATGTTTTGTTTTGCTATCCTATGTTTTGTTTTGTTATGCTATGCTATGCTATGTTCACTATCCTATGCTTTGATTTGTTATGTTATGCTATGCTATGCTGTGTTTTGTTATGTTATGCTATGCTATGCTATGCTTTGTTATGCTATGCTTTGTTATGCTATGCTTTGTTATGCTATGTTTTGTTATGCTATGTTTTGTTATGCTATGTTTTGTTGTGTTTTATTATGCTATGCTTTGTTTTGCTATGCTGTGCTTTGTTTTGCTGTGCTTTGTTTTGCTGTGCTATGCTTTGTTATGCTATGTTTTGTTATGCTATGCTATGTTTTGTTGTGTTTGGTATGCTATGTTTTGCTATGCTGTTATATGTTTTGTTTTGCTATGCTATGTTTTGTTGTGTTTTAAGCTATGCTATGTTTTGTTGTGTTTTGCTATATTTTGTTATGCTATGTGTTGTTGTGTTTTGTTATGTTTTGTTATGTTATGCTATGTTTTGTTATGCTATGCTTTGTTTTGCTATCCTATGCTTTGTTTTGTTAAGCTATGCTATGTTTAGTTTTGCTATTCTATGCTTTGTTTTGTTAAGCTATGCTATGTTTAGTTTTGCTATGCTATGCTATGTTTTGTTGTGTTTGTTATGCTATTTATTTAATTTTTATTTGAAAGGTTTTATATAGCGCTGGCTACAACCGGAGGTATCAGAGCACTTTACATGAGTATCAGACCATAGTTGCAGGTTACATCGTTACAAAGGTTACACAATTATTAGAGCATAGCTACATAGTTATATGTTAGGTCGAGACAAGCAATAAGGACAATATGCGTACGGGAAGGAGCAGGCAAGGGGAGAGATTCAGGGGAAGTAGACAGCGAACGAAGGAGGGAAAGAGGAGGGGGAGGGTGAGAGACACAGCATGAACGAAGAAGGGTAGGGTGATGGGGGCACAAACAGGTAGACGAGTAATAGCTGCGTCCAAAGTACAGTAAGCTGTGATCCCAGTGGAAGTGGTATCATTCCCCCAACTCCATTGCGAGAGGCTCCCTATACGCAGTGGACTCTCTCAGAGGGGTCTCTGAGACTCCAAGGCCTACCTACTGGATTCTTTCCCAAAAAGGGGAGAGAGAGTGCTTTGGCAAGGGGCACCATACCATACCTCAATTGTGAGTGGCTCCCTTGGCGCTGTGAACTCTCTCAGAGGGATCACTGAGACTCCAAAGTATAAGTAATTGGATATTTCCCCAACAAGGGGAGAAGTGCTTAGTTAAAGGGCACAAGGGACAGGGGCTAGGCGGCAAAGCAGGCAAGGGGAGAGATTAAAGGGGGAGGGGATAGGAGCAGGAGAAGTAGACAAAGAATGAAAGAGGGCAAGCGGTAGGGGAGGTTGAGAGAGCATGAAAGGGGGAGAGTGAAGGGGACACAAACCGGTAAACGGTTAAAAACCTTGTCCAAGGTCCGGTACGCTGTGATCCCAGGGGAAGTGGTATCATTCCCACATCTCCACTTCGTGAGGCTCCCTTTACGCAGTTGACTCTCTCAGAGGGGTCTCTGAGACTCCAAGGCCTACCTACTGGATCCTTCTACAACAAGGGGAGAGGGAGTGCTTTGGTAAGGGGTGCCATACCATGCCTCAACTGTGAGTGGGTCCTTAGTGCTGTGGACTCTCTCAGAGGGGTCACTGAGACTCCAGAGTAAGATTATTGGATCTTTCCTCAACAAGGGGAGAAGGAGTGCTTAGTCAAAGGGCAACAAGGGACGGGGGCTAGGAGGCGGGTCGGAACTGGCAGGTCAACAGAGGGGGAACAAACAGCAAAAGAAAATCGCATTAATTACAGAAAGAAAACGCATTCAATACCAGGATAAATTAGCGATCCAGAAAAAGAGAGGATCCACGAAAGGCAAGGGTCAGGGAGGACAAAGGGAGGGAGTCAGCGAGTTGAAGAGTACCACAAGCTAGCGATACAGATAACTGAAAAGGAAATGTATACATTGTAGAGTCACTCAGGAGAGAGATGCAAACAGGAAAGCTCAGAATCACAAACTAGTGATATTAAGTACAAAGAACTACTACAGATACTAGTGGCTAGAGTTGTAACTATGCAAAATAGAAAATTCACTCAGGGTTCCATTTTCACAACGATTACGCTAAAAACGATTGTATATTACTTTTCAACAGAGTGAACGAAGAAATAAGACATCCAAGGGGGTAGAGAGAGGGAGGGGAGGGAGAGGAGATAGGTGACAGGAGAGAATGGGGCCTAGGGGGGGAGAAAGAGATAAGGCTGTCCAGCTGAGGAACAATGTCTGAGAATCAGCAGGATGAAGTCCAACGGACCGAGGGAGAGGACAGAAACAATAAAATGGTGGCTCCATTCGTGATCCGCCATTTTGCACCGTCCGTTCCAGACACATCACTGGACCATCACTCTGAGACGTCTCCAACTATGCGGTGATAGGGCAAACTAAGCTGTCACATGTGTGGGACAAATGCGGAAGAACAAACTTCAAGGAGGCAAACTGTGTCTATAAATCCTCAGAGGGAAGGCAGTTCAGGCAGGCCGATTCATACAAAAAACCTCAGAGGGTAGTTTGTTCAGGCAGGCCATTATTTATTATGCTTTGCTATGCTATGTTTTGTTGTGTTTTATTATAATATGCTTTGTTTTGCTATGCTATGCTATGTTATGCTATGTTTTGTTATGCTATGCTAAGCTTTGTTTTGTTATGCTATGTTGTGTTTTGTTATGCTATGCTATGATTTGTTTTGTTATGCTATGTTTTGCTATGCTTTGCAATGCTAGGTTTTGTTATGTATGCTATGTTTTGTTGTGTTTTGTTATGCTATGATATGTTTTGTTGTGTTTTGTTATGCTATGCTATGTTTTGCTATGTTTTATGCTATGGTTTGCTATGTTTTATGCTATGTTTTGTTATGCTATGCTCTGTGTTATGTTATGCTATGTTTTGTTATGTTTTGTTCTGCTATGTTTTGTTGTGTTTTGTTATACTATGCTATGTTTTGTTGTACTATGCTATGTTTTGCTATGCTTTATGTTATGCTTTGCTTTGTTTTGTTATGCTATGCTTTGTTGTGTGTTTTACTATGTTTTGTTATGCTATGTTTTGTTATGCTATGCAGGTGAGGGTGTGTGAGTGTGAGTGAGGGTGGTGTGAGGGTGAGGGGGTGTGAATGGTGGGAGGGTGTGTGAGGGGAGGGTGTGGGGTTGTGAGGGTGAGGGTGGTTGAGGGTGGGAGGGTGAGGGGGTGTGAGGGTGGGTGAGGGTGTGTGAGGGTGAGGAGGTGTGAGGGTGAGGAGGTGTGAGGGGGAGGGGGGGTGTGAGGGTGAGAGGGTGTGGGGGTGAGAGGGGGTGAGGGTGAGAGGGTGTGTGAGGGTGAGGGTGTGTGAGGGTGGGAGGGTGTGTGAGGGTGAGAGGGTGTGTGAGGGTGAGAGCATGTGAGAGGGTGTGGGGGTGAGGGGAGGAGGGGTTTTGAGGGGGAAGGGGGTGTGAGGGGGTGAGGGGGTGTGTGAGAGGGTGAGGGGGTGTGAGGTTGAGGGGGTGTGTGAGGGGGTGGGTGAGGGGTGGGTGAGGGGTGGGTGAGGGTGAGGGTGTGAGAGGGTGAGGGGGGGTGAGGGTGAGGGGTTGTGAGGGTGAGATGGTGGGTGAGGGTGTGTGAGTGTGAGAGGTTGTGTGAGGGTGAGAGCATGGGTGAGGGGGTAAGGGGGGTGAGGGGGCATGAGGGGTGAAGGGGTGTGGAGGGTGAGAGAGGGTGTGAGGGTGTGTGAGGGTGAGGGTGTGTGAGGGGGTATGAGGGGGTGGGGATGTGAGGGTGAGGGGGTGAGCGGGGGTGAGGGTGTGTGAGGGTGAGAGGGGGTGAGAGGGTGTGTGAGGGTGAGAGGGTGTGTGAGGGTGTGAGGGTGAGAGGGTGAGGGTGTGTGAGGGTTTGTGAGGGTGAGGGTGTGTGAGGATGTGGGTGATGGGTGTGAGGGTGAGGAGGTGGATGAGGTGAGTGAGGGTGAGAGGGTTGTGAGGGTGAGGGGGGTGAGTGAGGGTGGGTGAGAGTGTGTGAGGGTGAGTGAGAGTGTGTGAGGGAGGGTGAGAGGGTGTGTGAGGGTGAAAGGGTGTGTGAGGGCGAGAGGGTGTGTGAGGGCGAGAGGGTGTGTGAGGGCGAGAGGGTGTGTGAGGGTGAGAGGGTGTGTGAGGGTGAGAGGGTGTGTGAGGGTGAGAGGGTGTGTGAGGGTAAGGGGGGTGAGGGGAGGAGGGGTGTGAGGGGAGGAGGGGTTGTGAGGGGGAAGGGGGTGAGGGGGTGTGTGAGGGTGTGAGAGGGTGAGGGGGTGTGAGGGTGAGGGGGTGTGAGGTTGAGGGGGTGTGTGAGGGGGTGGGTGAGGGTGAGGGTGTGAGAGGGTGAGGGGGGTGAGGGTGAGGGGTTGTGAGGGTGAGATGGTGGGTGAGAGGGTGTGTGAGTGTGAGAGGGTGTGTGAGGGTGAGAGCATGGGTGAGGGGGTAAGGTGGGTGAGGGGGCATGAGGGGTGAGGGGGTGTGGAGGGTGAGAGGGTGTGTGAGGGTGGGTGAGGGTGTGTGAGGGGGTATGAGGGGGTGGGGATGTGAGGGTGAGGGGGTGAGCGGGGGTGAGGGTGAGAGGGGGTGAGAGGTTGTGTGAGGGTGAGAGGGGGTGTGAGGGTGAGAGAGGGTGAGAGGGGGTGTGAGGGTGAGAGGGTGAGAGGGTGAGTGAGGGTGAGGGTGGGTGAGGGTGTGTGGGTGAGGGTGTGTGAGGATGAGGGTGATGGGTGTGAGGGTGAGGAGGTGGGTGAGGTGAGTGAGGGTGAGAGGGTTGTGAGGGTGAGGGGGGTGAGTGAGGGTGTGTGAGGGTGGGTGAGAGTGTGTGAGGGTGAGTGAGAGTGTGTGAGGGAGGGTGAGAGTGTGTGAGGGAGGGTGAGGGTGAGAGGGGGTGAGAGGGTGTGTGAGGGCGAGAGGGTATGTGAGGGTGAGAGGGTGAGTGAGGGTGGGTGAGGGTGAGGGTGTGTATGGGTGGGTGAGGGGGTGTGAGGGGTGTGTGAGGGTGGGTGAGAGGGTTGGTGAGGGTGAGAGGGTGTGTGAAGGTGAGAGGGTGTGTGAGGGTGAAAGTGTGTGAGAGGGTGGGTGAGAGGGTGAGTGAGGGTGAGGGGGTGCAAGGGTAAGGGCTGTGAGGATGAGGGTGAGGGGGTGAGGGGGTGAGAGGGGGTGAGGGTGAGTGAGGGTGAGTGAGGGTGAGGGTGAGGGAGGGTGAGGGTGGGTGAGGGTGTGTGAGGGTGAAGGTGGGTGAGGGTGTGGGAGGGGGTGTGAAGGTGAGGGGGTGTGAGGGTGAGGGTGTGTGAGGGTGAGGAGGTGGGTGAGGGTGAGAGGGTGAATGAGGGTGAGGAGGTGTGAGGGTCCGAAGTAAATGGTGGCAGGGCAGACATCATAAGACAGAGAGAAGAGACTGTGTGGTGACTGCGTTGGTCAGTTTCAGAATCAGGAGGGGCAGAGTCAGCACAGTCTGCGAGGGATCAGCGTGTCTGGATGTAGCATTGCAGCTAGCAAGTAGAGTATTTTCAAGCGGAGTGTCCCTAGAGAGATGGCAACACAGCAACAGCATTTGAGGAGCAAGGCTACTGTAAACATGCACGGTAGGCTTTCACTTTCGTCCAGAAAAAAAACCGAGAAAGGTGCAGAGAACGCCGAACAAAACGTGGCTTCCCCGCGAAATGGATGCAAAAAAACACAAGCTCTCTGCATTGCTGTAGCGGGGGGGAGCGGGAGCGCATTCCTTTGAGGTCTGATGTCAAGGCTCAGACAAATGGTGGTGTGCGATGTGCACGCGGGGGCGGGGGAGCAGCAGCCTTTGAAGTCTGATGCCGAGGCACAGACAAATGGTGGTGTGTGATGTGGCTGGCTCTGTGCAAGCGCATAGCTCACATGAACTGTAAGCAATCCGCAGGCTAAGTAGACTTTTCTTTTCCGCTTACTATAATCTCGCCTATTTATCCCTGCGGGCTATAATAGGCGAGACCTAAAAATGAAGTTGGGGAAGGAGAAAGCCATACGGGGAGACAGTAACAGAGGATGTGTGTGGAGGGGAGAGCCACAAAGCGGTGGGGGAGAAGCACATGGAAGAGTGCAACTCAGAGCATGCAGGGGTTCTAGGGAAGAAACAAGAGAGGAAGAAACATGGAAAACACATGCACTCCGACTGCTTAACCAAAAAGAAACAAGCATTTACAATGCAATGGTTTCGCCTTTGGAAAAGTTAGAGCTATTGGCATTGTAAATGACAACATTTTTATTTATGTGTTGGTTTTGAAAACAGATAAATAAATGGCATTGTCATTTACATTGCCATTAGCTTAATCTCTCGCAAATGTGAGACCTATTGTACCCTACGGACGAGCTCAGCAGACAGCAATTACTACCCCACACACACACCCAGAGCCACACACACACACCCAGAGCCACACACACACACCCAGAGCCACACACACCCACCCAGAGCAAAAGCTAACTGCGATAAATGTTGACATAAATCATGCAAACAGTCTATTCAAAAGAGGCAGCAGCTGAAGTGTGACACCCGGTTATTTTGTTTCCCGGCGCACCGTGCTAATTAACTCAACACAGTAGTGTGGTTTCTAAGCAGGCAAACACGGATGTGGGCCCAGGTAGGGGGGCGGGTGAACGGGCTCACGGACAGCGGGAGGGGGGGTGCGGGTTAACAGGCACACGGACAGCGGGAGGGGGGGCGGGCACACGGACAGCGGGAGGGGGGGCGGGCAGGCACACGGACAGCGGGAGGGTGGTCAGGAAACAGCCAGCGGGACAGGGACAAGACGAACAATGAACACAAACATCGGTGGTAAAAAAAAAAAAAGTACACGCCCACAGTGGCCACGTCTTCATGACGTTGCGTAGAGGGAAAGAATCAGCGTAACGCCCACCAATCGCCTCGGGAAATGACGGACAGTTCTCTCTTCCAATGGCTAGCCTCCATTTTTGGAGCTAGCCAATGGAAGAGAGAGGCGGAACGAAGGCCACACTGTTCTAACATTAGATTTCGCCTGCGCCGAAAAAGCTGCACAGTGCACAGCTTCCGACGAGGCGAAACCTAAAAACAACTTCAGCAAAAAGAACCATCTCATTCAGTAGACGTGTGAATTGAGTGAGGATTTTCCGATTGTGTCCTGTAGCCTCAGTTTACACCTCGGCCCTTTGAAGCTTCGACTCTTATTGCGCTATATAGTCAAGTCAAGTCAAAATGTTATTGTTTCCAATTATTAAAAATTATTACAAAATTACAGTGCATTAGATAATCATTGAATTTCGTTAAAAATGTGCTTATTTTGTACATGTTAAAAAAACATCTGTTGTCTCCCCATGTTCCGCTTGTCGTAGGAGCGATTCTACTTTTCTCATGTATTTGACCCCCCTACAAGCCAACACGGGAGACGATCCCTCCAACCATCGAATTACAGCTTGCCTACATGTACGAATGTTCAATTTATTAAAAATATTTTTAAAAGTCGTCTCCTTAAGTCCTATATAAATTCAATTTCAATGTCAAATCAGGCCTGCACTTCCTGTGACCTCCGATTCTGGTAAAAGTCTTGAGGTTTAAGAGTTTTTATAGCAATGCACATTGGAGGCTCACGCCGAGTCAGCCTTCTGTTAGTCGTGGCCCTCGTAACAAACGTTAAAGAAATAGGGGCATTTGCAGTAAAAAATAATAATTTTGATAACTCGTTCCGCTAGAAATGTCATTATACCACATACAAGTGTGCACTGAGTACAAATAAATCCATCAGAGACGGTTAATGACTCCGCACATAATTGCAAATGCCCCTATTTATTGAACGTTATCATTTGATTAAGTAAATATTATCAGGAGGGGCATGACAGACAGAAGGCTGACTCGGGTGGCTGGCTCCAGCCGCACGGTTCCCCTTGGACCATGACCGCGCACCTTGTGCCCCACATGTGTTTTCTTCAGCATTACACATCGCCCTCTGTGCTCGGCAGCAGCACGGCCCTGCAGCACTTCCCTGGGCATCATAAGTGTGCAGAAGCCCCGATGCTGCTGGCCCTCTCGTTCGCGCATGTGCCAGAACCCGTTGGCACTCGCTCCTTACACTTAGCACTTGGTGCTGCGCAGAGGGCAGCAGAACCCCTTGGTACGTGCACGGTTAGCAGTCCAGTGGTGCATATGCACAGTGACCCCTGGCACCCCCTTACATGCACAGATGCTGTGGGAGCAGGTACCCGTGTGGCACTCTACTCTGATACCAGCACGCAGACTGGCACCGTAAACCCACAACGCCCTCCCAGCTGCAAGCACCAGCTATGTGGCCTATATTATTCAATGCTCGCAGTGTGTGGGCATGCCCGTGCGGGATAATGGACTGCAAACATCTCGGATTGCCTATTGCTGCTGATTATTCCAGATGGAGGTGAGGGCAAAAGAGTGTTTTACATTGAATGGCATGGACAGCGGGAGGGGGGCGGGAAAAGCACGGACAGCGGGAGGGGGGGGCGGGAAAGGCACGGACAGCGGGAGGGGGGGTGGGAAAGGCACGGACAGCGGGAGGGGGGGTGGGAAAGGCACGGACAGCGGGAGGGGGGGTGGGAAAAGCACAGACAGCGGGAGGGGGGGCGGGAAAAGCACGGACAGCGGGAGGGGACTCACCTGGACCTGGACTTCCTCCGGCGGCGGTCGGCTGCGGAATGACGAAAAGAAACCTCGACGAACAAAAAAATAAACCCCGCCCACCGCCGCACTGACGTCCTAAAAGGGGCCGGATGAGAAAAATTCTCAGGAACGCCCACGAGTCGCCTCGCAGAATGACTGACGCCTCTGTTTTCCAATGGCTAGCCTCCTTTATGGAGCTATCCAATGGGAAACAGAGGCGGGACAAACAGCCATACTGCAAAACAAAAGATTTCGCCTGCGCGAAACGCTGCTTGCGCAGCTTTCGACAGGCGAAACCTAAAAATGAAGTTCCCAACAGTGAACAGGGGATAGGACACAATTGAGCCCGTCAAGAGGATAGTAAGGAGGCTATGCTTCCGGGGAGGGACAAACAAAGGTGGACAAGGAAAGCCACTGAATAAGAAGCAAGGAAATTAGTGATCATGCCAACCAATGTAAGCAATAGGCCCCTGTAAGTCTTTGGAAAACTCACATTGTCTTTTGCAACCAGAGAGCTTGCTCTGCCCGGTAGACTCGATCTAGAATTGTTGAAGGGCTAAGAGCAAGACAAGGAGTCAAAGTTGTGATGTCACTTGGGGCAAAGGGTATGTAATATCACTTTGTTACCTCTAGACATTTTAATGAATGACAACATGGTCTACCAAAGTTGGTTTGGTTAACCAAATTTAACTGTGGAAACTTTAATAAAGATGGCGCTATGTTTCCAGTTGGGGGCGGGGGGGGGATTGGGGGAAGGGGGCTGGAGGAGTTTATTTGACCTATGCAATTTGGATTATGAAAATTGACATATGTTTCACTTTAATTGCAGTAACACTCTTGAAAACCCTGATTGGTACAATGAAAAGAGACAAGGTCCTAAAGCTACTAAAAGCTGTGCATGTGCTCGCTGGTGCACAATTCTGTGCTGCGCAAGAGGGGCTTTTAGTGGTGAGCAAATTAGATGACCCCCTCGCTCCAGGTCATTATGAACATTGTCTCCATTCCTGAAATGTGTTAATTTATGTTGCCTTAGCCTAATTAGGTCGTGTAAAGCAAAACAAGACTACAAAGCCTAGAGTGCATCTGGCTATCACACAAAAGTGCAGGACTGAAAACCGTGCCTGTAGTATCTGGAAAGAGGTGGGCACCCTCCGACGCACAGGGACGAATCTTCTCTCAAACAAGTGTTTCACCAACCTGCGTCCAGCCTCCGCCAGACGGCTGACGTCACGACGTCCTGTTTGTATATAAAGCATCCGAAAGCCTCTCACCGCCAGGGGCTCTCTGCTGATTCTGGCTGCGCAGATGTATTTAAATAAATAAGGAGGTGCGTCTGTAGAGGGAGGAGGAAGGGGGAGTGTGGGAACGGAGCAGACTCGGTTCCTGAACGGAAGGCCTTCTATTTCTCCTCATTCTTTCTATGAATAGTGAGAAAAAATTGAAAAAAATATCCAGCAGGGAAGCTGCACACGCTCAGGATCACAAACCACGGAGGGAAGGGGCTCTGAGTCACCGAGGAGGCACTGTGCGGGAAATGGACATGTGAAAGAGGGGGGGTGACCCTTCGAGGAACAGGGGCAGTAGACGCCGTACAAGGGGTTTAAACATGAGGATTTAAGAAGTGGTACAAGTTTAAACTAAACTTTAAGACGGTCAAGCTTAACAGCACGCTAGGACAGAGAAAATGTGGAAGGCACATAAAGGGCCCCGAAGCAATGAGCCTAGTGAGAGGTCTAGGAATTTTCCCGAAGTGATTTTCCCCCAAGGGTGACAAGCCAACGAGGATCCGGGTGACAGCGAATGTACCGGGAAAAGTAGAACTATGTTGAGGTCATACACTGATTCTTGTTTCCAGTTCAGCAGGACACATCTCCAAAGGAATATACAATGTTGTACTGCATACTTTCATCCCGCATACCATTACTCCGCATTTTTCATAACCAAAATGCAAACGCTGCGCGATACCATTACCCCGCAAACTTTCACTCCTCCTATGACTTTACCACGCATGCCTTTACAACGCAAATGCATGCGTGGTGAAGTCATAAACTGTGTAAAAGTGCCTTACCTTTATATACATGTATGTATATGTATGTATATATATATATACATACACATATATATAAATATATACACATATATATATATATATTGTTTTTTTAATATATATATATATATATATATATATATATATATATATATATATATATATACACATTATAAACTAAACCCACCCTGAACCCCCAAAATACCCCACCATCCCAAAACCTTAACGCACCCTGAACCCCAAAATGCGGGATAAAAGATTTGTGGTAATGGTTGTTTACCCTCCAAAGAGATCCCCATAGATTAGATACAAATCAGGGTGAGCGACCAGATTACGACACACATATAGCTGGGCATCATCGTGGTCACTGCAGAAATCTCCACTAGGGCATACCATGCCCTATCAACCAACAGCGCCCGTCCAAATACCACTCCTAACCATAGGCACATGAAGTAGGGGGTGCGAGAGGTGCAGCAGCACCTCCAAAAATAGCTATGATGAGGTTCAGAAGATGAATGAGCAGAAAGATGACTAGATTTTGTCAAATGTCAGGCAACGTCTATTGACAAATCCCTGCGTCTTTGAAAATTGGTGTTATCTTTTATCTCTTAGACTGCAAACTATGAGGGTTTTGTAAAAGTGATCAAGTTGACAATCTTTCTGGGGTACAGAAAGTGAAAGGACAGGCTGTAGTAAGTCAGTTTTTTCTAAAACAGAACAACATTTAAATACCTGTAAATGACGCATGCACATATTTAAAAAAATATCCGCACTTAGAAAAAGACAAATGAAGCACATTTTGTTTCCAATTCTGAAGTGTAATGGAAACAAAGATCTTTATTGGCGCAAATCAAGATACTTGTTGCAAATGATAAGTATTCACTGAAACAGATTTCCACACATCATTGTTTGCGCTACATAGTTTTACCAGTAAAACTGTACGTCTATGCATATTATTTAGTAGCCATTTCAGCAGAAAATGTGTTCCTCACCGCTTCTCCAAAATGCACCACTGGCACAAACCCATACCACTCTCCTATTGAATGGGCATGGCAAATTTGGCACGCTTGTTTTTTGTGTGATGCTTGGATTTTTCACAGTCCCTATAACTTCAGTGATATAACATTAATGACGGCACCCCACTCTTAACATTGTTCCAGCACCCTGCTCCTAACACACACCAATGCAGATTAAGGGGCTCATTAGGATAGCGGATTTTCCGCATCCTCTGGGCCGGCGGAAGACACTGCCGGCCCGGAGGATGCGGAAAATCAGCTGCGGACCCACCAACGACCCACCGCCACATTAG
The DNA here is from genome assembly GCF_964263255.1 of Lissotriton vulgaris. Taxonomy (NCBI): domain Eukaryota; kingdom Metazoa; phylum Chordata; class Amphibia; order Caudata; family Salamandridae; genus Lissotriton; species Lissotriton vulgaris. The sequence goes on from NC_141697.1 coordinate 910,506,066, forward strand.
GATGGCTGGTGGGTCCTGGTTTCAGTCCGCTGCTTTTCTGCCGCGGTTGGCTTACAACCGCGGCGGAAAATCTCTAATAGGGTGGCGGTGTCTCTCAGACACCGCCAGCCATATTAGGATGGGTTTTAAAACATGCTTTTCCGCGGCGGGTTTTCCGCCGTGGAAAAGCATGTGGAACTTCACTGCAGGGGCCCGTTGCGGGCCCCCCGGGGGAAGGGAGGGTGGGTGGGGGTGCACATGAGGGGTACCTATGGTACCCCCCTGCATTTGTATGCAGAAATCGGCAGGCACCGCACGGTGCCTGTCGCTTTCTGCATACAAATGCAATGTATGCATTTTTACCATTGCGGCGGGTGCAGCTTGAAGCCGCACCCGCCGCAATGGTAAAAATAGAGGATGTGACCGCCAGGGTGGCGGTCACATCCTAATTTCACAGGAGGGAACTCCGCAGGCCATGCGGAGATTCCCTCCTACTCTGGAATCGCGGACGGACGCAAGTCCGTCCGCGATCCTAATGGGCCCCTAAATGTGCCATCAACTATCTAACTTCTGTTATACAGTAGCCATGCATAGCATCCTAGATGTGTAATAGATTTGGTAGAACCCTCTGCTCCCTTCCATCAAACACCAAGTACATTAACCCACACCTTATTGAAGCTGACCCATTCACCTAACATAGGAGCATACTCATTCATACTACTGATAGCACATCCTTGACAAGTTGAGTTAGACTTCAGTCTGTGATGGGAACCTGTGAATTATTTGAAAAGCTGCCCCAGACAACAGAAAGCACCACAATTCATTTATTATTTACTTGATGGTTTTATATTGCACAGACTAGGTGATTATCAATGTCAAAGCTCTTTAATGATAGCATCTACAATCACGTGCATTGTAGTACAGTGCTAAAATATGGTTACAAAAGGTACAGGACGCTGTACAAGTTGCATCTACAATATGAACTAGTATACATTGTTTCATGATGACTCAGACTGTTTTACTTTGTGATACTCAAGGATGAGGACTACTGCCGCATTTCCTCAAGATTGGCGCTTGTAATTTAAGAATAGGGAGAAAAGCAATCTTGTGGTAACTTTAGATATAGCTGTAAGGCTGGTAAGTGTGACTTCAACCAATATCGTGTGGAAATCATAAAGTTGAGGTAAGGGTCTCCAGCTCTGAATGTAAGCCATTTTTAGGGCCGTGGGGGTGAGGGAGGTCCATGTTTACTAAGAATTATGTACACTTTTACATCTTACAGACTCTGTGCTTTGCAAACCACTAACACATGTAATAAGAACGCCTTCAACCCACTTTTGATTCTCAGATTGTATGTTATGCAAATTAATCTATTACAACATGGGTATATCTACGTCTAAAATCTTTGAGCAATGTCAGGAGTTTATTCTGGGGGAATCAAGATGGCAGCCGCTGTGCTCTGCTCTCCATCGCAGAACTCTATGTGGGTCGAGTAAGTAGTCTGCCGGCACTGAGAAACTACTCATTTGTGGTGTTAATTTCCCTGGCATTGGAGTCACAATCCTGGAATGGCACTCAAGCGGCCCAAGCATCAAACCCCACTTAAACAGAGAACTTTTGGAGGATTGGTACAAAAAGAGAAATGGAGCCAGATCAGGAAGCACTGATCACTTGGAAGAAAAAAAGGGCGGGCAGCTTCTCTGAAGGACTCAGCTGAGGCAAGGGAGTCCTCGCTAAGACCTACGAAAGCCTTGATTGCTGGCTTCTTCTTGAGGACTACAGTTATGACAGGGGTGCCTGCTAAGGGAAATACAGCAGCACTGTTATGGACTTGGACACATACAGTAATATTCATAAGGCCATCTCTGTTGTGACTGATGATACTGTAGTCACTGTTAATAGCTGCAAGGCAGAGGAGTCTCATCTTATAAGGTCAGGGACAACAGACGAGAAGCCATGTATAGATCAGGCCCTGAGGGGTGTAGGAGTATCATGCATACAAAAATAGCCGTAGGTTGAGGCTCGGGGCAGTGAAGTTGCTCGGGGGCGCTACACACTACAACTCTGCTGATCAAACTGCACTAATTCATTATGCAGAAATCATGTTAGGTACCAGCACATCTTCAAAACTCAATAATAGGATTTCATAGCACTCCAGCGGGTGGTTGGCTGCTGGGCTTAGTCCAGGAGAAGGAAATGCCAGTATGGACACCACTCTTCCTGGGACAGCTCATGAGGTCAAAAACACAGCCATAACCATATATTTGATCTTGTCTAAGGTTGGGAGGGCACTGAGGTCTCATACAAAACTCACAGCCAGGCGTAGCCACAAGCTGCATCCTCACAAGTGGCATACCGTTTTAGATCTGGACGCTGGCGAGAAATTTTACTCGCTTTCTGATGTTTCTAATGACCTCTTTGTGGTTAATGTAAACACAGATAGTAGTGTAGAAAGTGGGGATTTGGAAGACTCTGCTGCAAACCTAGCATCATAGGTGGACAGCACTAAAGTTCCACAGACTGTTCAGAGGCTAATGTCATATCAGTGAGGGGAAAAGATGTAAATACTCTGGAATGGCATTATTCCCCATCACAAACTGTGATGACCGGCACACCTGCTACCTTTTCCGGTTTCTCTCAGCTAGGGCTGTAAAGCGAGGATGCCCCAACTCTAGAAGCCATATAGCAGAGTGTATTGGCTCATAGAGTGGAAATTAAAAAGGATGGCATCAAGACTCATGCAGCAACAAGGAAGTTGGAAACTGCTGTCCAGAAACTATTTAAAGCCTGTAATAATGTCTTGTAGCATTTAGCAGCCATTGAAGAAAGGACAGCATTCACAGAATCGGAGGTTGTCTGCATTAAACAATAAACTTGTGATCATGATTCTCGATAAGTTGATATACAATGATTAGTGTAAGACCTAGAGAATCATCAGCACAGTGATAACCTTTGTGTGCTAGGTATCAAGGAGAGGGCAGAAGGGAACAATGGTAGCAGGTTTATTATATATCACTTTAAATCTGCCTTCTCTATGCTGTGGGATTGGAGCTGGGTGTCGGAGATCCTAAGAGCACACATATTCCCCCATTGGCTAAACATGACTGAGAGAACCTTTGCAGATATGGATTCTAGACCAAGAGTCATTCAGTGGGGGTTTTATTTTTTTGGTAATTTGCTTTTAAGACCAAAAGTGTTTAAGAAAACTCAACCAGATGCGGCAAAATAATTCAGCGGCCATACATTCTTCACTAGACCCAATTTCTGCCATAGGATTGTAGAAAGGAGGTGGTTATTATGTGAAATTAATAAGCCTTTTCAAGAAAAGGGTCATCAAGCATTTTTATTGAACCCCGCTAGGCTGAAAGTTGTTAATGACAAAAGAGTTTGGGTCTTTAGTTTTGAAATTAAGGCCAAGGGGTATATTGGGCATTTGCATTGATACTGGCATTGACAATGCTTCAACACTTCAGTCTAAAGAATAAAAGCTGAAAGTTGAATTATTACAATGGTTAATTACTATTTTTGGGGCTGCTTGAAGAGGTGGTCGATGGGACGGCTGAGGGAGAGCTATGGATGGTTTGTTCACAATTGGCTTGTTGGGAGAGGAGTCAGAGAGTGTCCAACGGATGGTATAACCGAGGATAGTTTGGCTGTCCAGGCTTCCCTACATGGGTGGGAAAGGAGCGTGGTTAGGTTGTGGTAAATTTTAATTACCTATACTTAATTTATGCGGTAAAGTTCAATAAGAATAACTCAGTCAAAATAAGAAGGCAGAATCCGTGGTATTTGAGGTTTTAAAAGTGGGGTTTATTCCTTAAAAAGGAATTGGTTATTGGTTCGAACCAATGGTAGCATGTGCAAGGGAACGGATAGGACATGTACAATGATTTATTAACATGGAATCATATATATAGTCATTTCATACAGTAGCATTGAATGCAGAAGGCGTAACAGCTGAGAGAAACGAGATAAGAACAGAAATACGTAACAGAAGGCGTGCACTAGGGCGTACACGGAGGTGTGTGCTGGAAACGTCACATAAAGGTGTCATAAGTGGGTGGATCCCTAGAAGGATCCTGCAGAGTCAGCAAAACATGTGGCAGGGATGCGCGCGCAGCAGCATGACGTATGATTGACGTAAAACTGGAGGGTGAAGGGGACTTGACATTTAGCCCTTCATGAGGAGACAGAAGTCTGGAGTGTCAGAACAACCTAAACCCAAATCATATCTATATCTTGTGTTTAAGGAACTGTATTATCTAGAAGGAAAGGTCTCTCGGGCAGAGGCTATTCTATACTGACTGCTAGTGCGTGCATATGCAACTACGTGTCTACGTGTAAGGCAAGGGGCATGGGCCTACCATGGTAACGGGAGCTATGAATTACTTGCATGGAGACAGTGAGGCCGGGCCCTTTGCTCTGCAGCTGGGAAGGATGTTTTCCTAAACTGCTAGACAGGAATGTATTTTCGAGGAGCAGAGCAGATAACTTGAAGGTGGAATACAGTCTTGGCAGGCAAGGCAGGCCGAGCTAGGCACCGCTCGTCACACAGGGAGTAAGTCAAGGGTCAGGAAGCAGCAGGCTGCGGCTCTCAGAGGCAGAAGGGAGAAAGAGGCTCGATGGCAGAAATCAGGGCCTAACTCGCCAGAGCTAGAAATCATGAAAGTGTACCACATAAAGACGTTGGCAAGGCACACTTAGGAACTGAATATCGGACCCATTCATGGTGCATCTGAAAGAGGACATGTTAACGTTGGACGCAAATGTATTTGCGTCTTCATAACTGGTTGTGGAGGGAACTTACATGTACTAGAAGCATGTACATGGAGCCGTTGGGGTCTACGATAGGGGACACAATTGACCATAAAATTTATATTACCTCATTCCCTCCTTGTCCCCTACGGACCCTTCATGATATATCAATCCTCATTAATCTATCAATCTGTTCGTGTAACATCATTTGCTCTTCTTTCTTCTTATGGCGTTTCGAATGAGGACTCGAATGAGGAATACATGATGTGGCGCACAAGCCGCAAATCGCTGGCCCACATTGCAGACATAGGCAACAACTGAATACTATGAGAAGGCCAAGACCTAGGAAGGATAGGACTTTCCATCCCCAGGCTGACAACGTTGTCCAGAACCAACCGGACCAAGTCCAGGTGCCTGGATTCTGATGTATCAGACTTGCAATTTTATGTAGACGGGTAATAGCTTTATATACTGAAGGTGCGTTTTGTGGAATGAAAACACAGCAGCTCGATCCGATGACTCTACAGGCTCCGCCTCTATCAGCCAGGATGACGTCAAGGACGAGACGATTTTGAAGAACAACAATCCGCATAGCAGACTGCTCCTCTGTTAAGTTACCTAGGGCGGATGTAGTTTCATTCACTACTGCTTCAAGGGTTCTAGTTAATTTTCGTATCAGTTTACTATTAAAGACAGTACCTAAGTAGGGAAAGAAACCTTTATTGAAATCTGTATACTGCTCCCATGCCGTTTCAGTATAGTCGACAATCGGGAGATCTCTCTGTGGTCTATTATGTACTAGATGGATGTCTCTATGATAATCAGGAGGGGCTAGGAAAACGGGTGGCAGAAGGAATGCAATGTAGCAGGTGCCATCCCAATCTAGAGGTAAACATATATATGCGGTATGACCACAAACGAAGTAGGAATGACGTGAAGCTTTAAATGTGGACTTGCCCTTATCACTGAATTTGATCACAGTAGTACATTTACTATGACCCAGGTGTGCTGAACCATTCTTTCTGACACATAATTCACCTTTAACTGGTAGTATGGACATGGCGGGCAAGACTGGTTCTACTTCGGATTCAACACTGAGAATCATGAGGTTAAGTGTAAAGTTACCTAATCCATATACTTCATTTTCTAGATCAGTTCCTGTCCTTTTGGGGAGACCCTCCTTGTCAGGGAAACATACTTTATGCAAAACAGTGTTCAGGTTTCCCCATACCCAGTTACCCTGGTAGACTACGGAGTCTGAATCCAAGGAATTAATCAAACTAAACCATGCACCACAGGACCCATTATGTGTGAACGGGTACGGAAAAAGAGGCAGAACTCCTTTGTATTTCTGATAGGGAGGGAGTCGGCCACATATCCAACAATTAGTAGCATTGCTGGTCTGATGAGAATGATGTAACATGCTAATGAATGTGTTGTTGCGCAGCGCGAGTCGGTAAGAGAGTTCATGAGGGGGCAGTTCGCTAAAAGAGTGCTCAGCAGTGACGTTGAAGGAAGAATTTGCACGTTTGAATATAGGATAGTATATGTGTAGGAGCACACTTGCAGCAATAATTAGAAGGCTCAGAAAAAACATAACCAATAAAGTCACAATGCAATGGCTGCGAAGAGATTTGCAATATTCATGTTTCTTGAGCTGTTTCTGTCTATCTCTCTCTCTGTCGGGGTCTAGGGGATACATATCAGAAAACACGTTCAACCGATTCACCTAGGGGAGGACTTAAACAATTAAACTGTCTGACTTGCTAGACCTCAATTTCATTTTATATTCCTGTTGTGGAGTTTTCTCTATCAGGGGAAGTTTAGAGTCACTAGAATCTGGACAGTCCTTAGAGGGGGAGGGTGAGTCAGTCTCTGGCAATGCACGAAATTTCTTCACGTGACTGGAGTGCAGCCACCCTTTGCGGCCCTCGACCTTGATTGCAGTCCTCGTGGTGAGAAGTACCAACTTCGGCGCCTGCCACCTGGGCTCCAGCGGACTTTTCCTGTTGAAATTTCTTATAAGCACAGTATCTCCTGGAACGACGTCGTGCGGTTTCACCTCGGTGGTGTCGGGAAAGGCTGCAGCGACCTGTGAACGACATGATTGTAGTGCAGACATCAAGGAGGCAAGGTAATCTGTCAACATATTACAATCGACATCGGTAATTTTTCTGGGCAAAGGCGTCCCCCACATATTCGGTGGCCTACCGAAGACCACCTCATACGGGGATAGCCCTGTTCTGGAATGGGCTACCATCCTCATGTAAAAAAGGGCGACTGGCAAAGCTACGATCCAGTCGACACCCTTTTCCTTACAGATTTTTGCTAGACGAGTTTTCAGGGTTTGATTGTGTCTCTTTACGAGACCTGCTGCTTCAGGATGTCGGACACAGTGAAACTTCCATTGGTAGCCTAGCAGGAGTGATACCTGCTTCATAAGCTCGGACGAGAATGGCTGACCATTGTCTGAGTATAAGTCACGGGGCAAACCATATCGAGGGAAGAATTCACGAACCAGCTGCTTGGCAGTGGTCGGAGCAGTGTAATCTGGGACTGGATATGCTTCTGTCCAACGGGAAAGTGCACATACAACTACGAGGACATATTTGAAACCTCGACATCGTTCCATCTGGAGGACTTCAAAAGGGTGATCGGGAGGATGAAAACCACCTTGTTCTACGGGAACACCTCTACCTGGGTTGAACTGACAACAAATCATGCAAGTACGCACTTTCTGTTTGGCTGCTGCTCATAAGTGTTTATTGAACCAGAGATGTTGAATACTGTCTAACATGGCTTTTTCTCCTAAATGTGCTGGACTGTGTACTGTATTAATAATGACTTGAACCATAGAGTCGGGGAGAAACCATATAGACTTTCCCTTCGTCATCCATCCTTGTTCTGTCTGGGTCCCTCCTAGTTCAATCCATTTCTTGATTTCATCTGGTGTAGCATGTGTCTGTATGTCAATTACATCTAGGGCGGGATCCTTAACTGTCATGCAATGTGTCGGTGTCGAGACTATTGTCTTTGTCAGGTCAGTGGCATGAATCTGATTCTGAGCTGTATGTTTTGCGGTTCGGTCTGCCAGGTCGTTACCCTGGGAAACAGTATCTGTAACCTTTGTATGTGCCTTACACTTCATGATGGATATTGCTGTAGGCAGATGTATTGCATCTAACAGAGTTTGAATGAGGGGACCGTGTTGAATTTTGGCACCGTGAGAAGTCAAAAAACCTCTCTCTCGCCAGAGGACACCGAAGTCGTGAACAACTCCGAATGCATAACGGGAATCTGTGTATATGTTAACTCTTGTTCTGGGCTTGAATACAGGCTTGTGTCAGAGCGATGAGCTCTGCTGCTTGAGCTGACAGGATGTCAATACGATTTGTTTCTATGACTTCAGTTTCTGTTGTGACTGCGTAGGCGGCCACTAATTCTCCTGTACTTGTTCTCATACATGAACCATCCACGTAAAGTGTCAGGTCTGGATCTGGTAATGGAGTGTCTGTCAAGTCTTGTCTGGGCTTCGTCGTGATAGTAATGACTTCAATGCAATCATGTGCCAATGGGTCTGTTTCAGTTAATGGCAAAAGTGTAGCAGGATTCAATGTATTGCAACGTCTAATTTCTATGTGTGGCTGAAATAATGTCAATTCATAACCTGTCAATCTCGCTATAGTCAAGTGTTGAGTCTGTGTTCGATTTAAAAGAACTTCCACGGAGTGTGGAACTTGTACTGTCAATGGATGTCCTAACACTATTGAATCACTTTGTCTGATTGCTAGAGCTGTTGCTGCAACTGATTTCAAGCACGCAGGCAGAGCCTGGGCTACTGGATCCAATGTACTAGAGAAATAAGCACACGGTTTGTATGAACCTGCTTGATCCTGCGTGAGTACCGATAATGCAGTACCTTCACGTTCTGTGACAAAAAGTGTAAAAGGCTTACTGTAACATGGTGTCGCTAAAACTGGTGCTTGACATAAGGCTTTCTTTAAGTCCTCAAAAGCTTGTGTATGTTCCTGAGTCCAAGGGAGGACAGTCGATGTCGCTGCCTCCTGGGTTGTCAACTGTATGAGAGGTTTCGCTAAAAATGCATACTGAGGGATCCATTGTCTACAGTAAGAAGTGAGGCCTATAAAGGCCCGTACCTCCTTTTGTGTCTTGGGTTGTGACATGTTTACAATTAACTGAATGCGGTCAGGTGTTAGCTGTCTCCCCCCTTTGGTCAGCAAGTGCCCAAGGTAAACAACTTGCTGAACACAGAATTGTAGCTTCGAAGGGGACACCTTGTGTCCCTTGTCAGCCAGGAAATGCAAAACCGTCAGTGACGCTTGCTCACATTCGGGTCCGCTGCGGGCGGTGATCAGTAGATCATCGACATACTGTAACAGAGCAGTGTAGTCAGGCATATGTATACTATCTAGTTGTCTTTTCAGTGCTTGACTATAGATGCTGGGGCTTTCTGTGAATCCTTGAGGTGCGCGTGCAAATTTGAAGCTTCGTCCATTTAGACAGAATCCGAAAAGGTATTGGCTTTCCGGATCAATGGGGACGCTAAAGAAAGCGTTCTTAAGATCAATAACTGTAAAGAACGCTGCCTCAGAATCAATGACTGTCAATAGAGATGAGATATCTGGGACCACAGGGTACTGTGGTACAATGCATTTATTCAATTCGCGCAAATCAATAACCAATCGGTAAACTGGTGGTGCATTGGGATCTGTACGTTTAAGAATTGGAATGATAGGAGAATTACATAAATTCGAGTTGGTTTCTACAACCACTCCTTGTGCAATGAGCTCTTCAATGATTTTCAGTAAAGCCACTACAGCATCGGGGGGTAACTTGTATTGTCGAATTCGTGGTAAAACGACACCTGGCTTGAGTGTGACTCGATACGGTGTAATGTGCATACAACCTACATCAGTTGGGCCTTGCGCCCATAAATGTGCAGGTACATTCTGTAATCGAGGATCAATATCTCTCAACACATAGTGACCTTTAAAGTCACGTAGAAACAACCGTACTCCTTCCGGAGAACAGCAAATAACAGCTCCTAGAGCTTTCAGAGTCTTGATACCTAACAAGTTTTCTGGACATGATTTTGTGAGCAGTAAATCTGTAGTACGTGTCAAAGGACCAACTGCAAGGGGAAGTGGTTGCGATACTTCATTAATAATAGGCTTGCCTGAAAAACCAAGGGAAACATTCTGTGAGCCTGAGAGGGGTGCCCCTGGGACCTCGTCGTGACTTATCGTTGTTCGGCTTGCCCCTGTGTCAATTAAAAACTTTCTGTCTTTCCCTAATACTTGACTGTGTACGTAAGGACCCTCTTGATCTACAGGAACCTCAATAAGAGGCAAGCCAACTTCCCTCTCTAGGCTGTTTCATGTGTATCGCTGATAATCTGGATAATCAGTCTGGGCATACTGGTACATCTGCTGTGATGCATGTTGAGTTGCAGCAATCGGTTGGGGCTGTGGCACTGCTACTGTCTGTTGTGAGGCTTGCATAGGCTGAATATTCTGTGGTACTTGTTGTTGGACCTGGTCTTGTCTAGGAGGACGCGGTCTCTCTTTAGTTTTACCCGTAGCTATATTATGTTTCAAAACTGCACAATCGTTTATATAGTGACCTGGCTGTTTACAATAGTTGCATGTCCCTTTAACGGGAACTGTTGTATTATTAGATTGTGTCGTGCCCTTTTTCTGACCGTCAGCTGGAACGGACTGAGCAACTAACATTTTCATTTTCGTGTCTTTCATGCGTCTCTGTTCGTGTTCGTGTTCTTCTCTAATTCTATTCTGGTGGTACTGTAACATCTGTAACATTTGTGAAGGTGTATTTGCTTGCCATGTGCTCTCGACTTTCTGTACACGATTCTTAACTGGGGCAGGGAATTTTCGACTAGTTTCGTTACGAAAAGATGTGGATATGACTCGCTACTTGCTTTCAGGCCACTATTAATACCAAAACATTTCTCAAAACGGGAATAAAAATCGCTAGTGTCTTCATCGGGTTTCTGTTTACAGGCTGAGATAGCATCCCAGTCCTCCTTTTTAGTTGCTAATAAACGTGGCAATACTTGCACTAACAATCCTGGTAACGCTTTAACTTTGTCTCCAAGCCCTAGGCCTGGAATTCGCGTGTTTTCTTCGTTTTCCAATGCAGCCCAATCAATCTTTGCATTTCCCACTTCCCATTCTTTTTCTTTGAGTTTCTCGTAAATACCAGCAGGCAGTAGTACTTTCAATATTTTCATAAGGTCAGGATAAGTGTAATCACCCATGAGTAACATGTCTTTTATTTCACGATGAAAACCTGCTGGATCTTTGTCATGGCTGGGCACTAATTTTTTCATTTCCAATAATTCTATTTTAGTTATGGGCGTGTACACAAACACGCGTCTGAGCGTATTATCGGTATTCTGGACCGGATGCACTTCTCGCAAGGGGTTCTGTCTGTCTATGTAGTACGTTTTTCTGTCTATGGGTGGAGCTGGAACAAAACGTGTATTCAGAAAAGTATTGTACCTGTGTCGATGTTCTAGAATTACTTTAATCAAGTCAGTACCTAGACCTCTCCATTGTGGCGAGAGTAGTTCTATTAAAATATCAGGTAAGGGACCTGGATCAGAATGATGGCCTTTGAATAACGTAATGAGATGCTGAACCATGTATATACCAGCTAATTTCTGTTCGTCAGGAGAAAGGTTTAAAAAGGTCTGTACTAAACCATCATCACTATATGTATCAGGATCGTCAGTCCATTGTACGGCTGACCTGGCCAATTCTTGTTCATCCATGGAATTGAGTACATGGTACCCCATTCGTTCTTGTAGTATTCTGTCAGTGGCCTGGAATAGGTGTTCGGGGGTCTTTGGATTTGACATAGCAGTTCGAAAGACTCTTTTACTTTCCGGACGTACCGGACGCATTGAGTTATTATAGGGTCTTCCCTTACCTACATATGCTATCATTTCTCTGACTGGTAATTGTGCTTGTCCTCCTGTCTCTTCTGGTGCGTCCTCCTCCCCCGAGGATTCAAGTTTGTCTGAATCTACTTCTGGTGCTGGCTGTCTTCTTTCATGTATCTTTATTACTGCATTTCTGATCCTTCGGTACATATTTTCTATACAAGCCTGTTTATCATGATTCCCGTCTGCTATATTCTGACCCCATCTATGAAGTGCTTTTATTTCTTCCGGGTTTGCACCCGGCCTATCCTGTTCTCTTATTAGGCAGTTTATGAAAAACTGTAATATCTTGGCTTGGGTATCAACTTTTTGGTAAGCCATGGCCTCGCCAATACTTTCAGGGCCTACCCCTGTTTGGACAAAATGATATATTCTATCTAGATGATCAACCATTCCAGGTAGTGTCAATAAAAAGTTTGTAACTCGTCGCAATCGTACTGATGCGAGCATCATTCTATCGTCATTCTTTTTACCGGGTACTGGATCATATCTACAATCTGCAAGACGTTCTTTATATATGTCGAAATCGGCTGCTTGAGGTGTACGTTGTTGTGCTAGATCCCTATAAGTCCATCGATGTGTTGGTGGTGGGGTTTGAAAACCTATCGCCCCTCCTGACGCGCCTCCTGAGGCGCCGGATCCGAAGGGATTCGTTGGGTGTAAAGTAGGAGGAATGGGTGCGGGAAGAGGTGGAAGGACAGCCGGAACGGGAGGAGGAGTAACTTGTCGCGGAGGTGGAGGTTGACTATCTCGGGGTCGAGCGCCGCCAGTAGGGGGTGTGCGGGGCGGTGCGGTATTAACATATTCGGGGGCTACATCGTCTAGATAGGAAGAAAGGAAAATGTCCTTTGTGGTCTTGTGATATACTTTAGTTGGGAGCAGGGGAGGGGGCAGATCCTTCGGTATTTCCAGAGTGGCCTCAGGTAAACCCTCGGCTAGTAAAGGATACATACCATTCATAAGAGTGTTTCGCTGTCGGTCTACTTGTTCTGTTTTTACTCGTATCCCCTCCTCAACTAATACGTTTTCTTGGGCCTTGTCTGAATCCTCTTTATGTTTCTCTGCTTTTCTGAGTGCTTTCTCTGTACGTCTGTGCGATTCTTTACGCCATAGTTCAATGGCGTCTTTCTGAGACTGTCTGGCTTTCTTTTTCCATAATGCTTCTTCTACTCTCATGATGCACTCGGCATCCCATGTCCCAGTAGCGGGCCATCTTTGATTCTCTGCTAAATCTTTAGTATAGTCTACCCACAAATCGAGATATAATATAGCGTCTAGGCCGTGCTTGTGGTACATGAAGTGCCCTGGAGTGTCCCTAGGTGGAACAGGCACTGCTTCTTCTAGAATCCCTTTTCTAGTTCCTATCTGTCTTAGTTTGGAGAACAGCGGCATGTTTCAGCCGTGCTACTCTGGGCTTGATACTTACTCGAACTTGGACACAACTAATACAGTAAACACAATAATGCAGATCGAACAATCACTCATACCACGACATTAAAACATACTAAAACATTTCAGAGCGAACAATAATGATTAGAATAAAACTAGCTAATAGCATGATACTGGATGCACTGCTAAACAGTACAGATACACTGCTAAACAGTGCAGACCAGGTCTGTGTACCCAAACCCGTCTTGACCGGCACAAATTAATGCGCTCGTCTAGATGCGTCCCCAGCAATGGTACTCACCGGGAAGCACGGAACGGAAGGCCTCGGAAACTTGACACTGGACTCGACTCGACTGGACTCGACTCGTGACATAAGCACTTCGGAACTTCGGAACTGGTGGGCCTCCGGATACCTCGGACTCTGCTCTCTCAGCTAGGCTCTGGTCGGGATTCTCCGCACTCCTCACCGCCTCGTCTGGGTGTCGATCGCAGCCTCAGTCACCTCCGTTGGCCTGAGGGAGATACAGGAAATCCTGCGGGTACGCGTAGTTGTCCGTCAGCGCTGTGGCAGGGGACCAGGCCTGCAACGCACCGCCGGCGCGTGAGGTGGGGGAGGGTCCCTGTTCGGGCGCCAATTATGTGGTAAATTTTAATTACCTATACTTAATTTATGCGGTAAAGTTCAATAAGAATAACTCAGTCAAAATAAGAAGGCAGAATCCGTGGTATTTGAGGTTTTAAAAGTGGGGTTTATTCCTTAAAAAGGAATTGGTTATTGGTTCGAACCAATGGTAGCATGTGCAAGGGAACGGATAGGACATGTACAATGATTTATTAACATGGAATCATATATATAGTCATTTCATACAGTAGCATTGAATGCAGAAGGCGTAACAGCTGAGAGAAACGAGATAAGAACAGAAATACGTAACAGAAGGCGTGCACTAGGGCGTACACGGAGGTGTGTGCTGGAAACGTCACATAAAGGTGTCATAAGTGGGTGGATCCCTAGAAGGATCCTGCAGAGTCAGCAAAACATGTGGCAGGGATGCGCGCGCAGCAGCATGACGTATGATTGACGTAAAACTGGAGGGTGAAGGGGACTTGACATTTAGCCCTTCATGAGGAGACAGAAGTCTGGAGTGTCAGAACAACCTAAACCCAAATCATATCTATATCTTGTGTTTAAGGAACTGTATTATCTAGAAGGAAAGGTCTCTCGGGCAGAGGCTATTCTATACTGACTGCTAGTGCGTGCATATGCAACTACGTGTCTACGTGTAAGGCAAGGGGCATGGGCCTACCATGGTAACGGGAGCTATGAATTACTTGCATGGAGACAGTGAGGCCGGGCCCTTTGCTCTGCAGCTGGGAAGGATGTTTTCCTAAACTGCTAGACAGGAATGTATTTTCGAGGAGCGGAGCAGATAACTTGAAGGTGGAATACAGTCTTGGCAGGCAAGGCAGGCCGAGCTAGGCACCGCTCGTCACACAGGGAGTAAGTCAAGGGTCAGGAAGCAGCAGGCTGCGGCTCTCAGAGGCAGAAGGGAGAAAGAGGCTCGATGGCAGAAATCAGGGCCTAACTCGCCAGAGCTAGAAATCATGAAAGTGTACCACATAAAGACGTTGGCAAGGCACACTTAGGAACTGAATATCGGACCCATTCATGGTGCATCTGAAAGAGGACATGTTAACGTTGGACGCAAATGTATTTGCGTCTTCATAACTGGTTGTGGAGGGAACTTACATGTACTAGAAGCATGTACATGGAGCCGTTGGGGTCTACGATAGGGGACACAATTGACCATAAAATTTATATTACCTCAAGGTTGGGACAGCAAGGGGGGTGGGAATGATCATCAAGTTTGGGAGGTAAGGGGGAGGCAGGGTGGGGGACAAAAGGGGATGATGGGAAGGAGGGGCTTAAAGCCCAGAGGAGTCTTAGAAATGAAAGCAAATATGGAATTTTTTATGTTCAAAGGAAAGGCAATAAAGGTAAATATATATCATGAATTCTTTGGAATGGTAAAAGGGATAGCTCAGAAACTGCACCGGGGGACAATTATGAAAGTTCAGTCATGGCTTCTATTTGTATCCGTATTCTTATATAATTTCTGGTCTGGATAGTTTGAAGATAGTAACTATGAATGTGAGGGCCTGAATGTGTGAAAAAAGGTATTGTTGCAGAGGAAATAAGATCATTTAAGCCCAATTTGATTTGTGTTCAGATAACTCACATCTCGTACAAAAATAAATATTTATTGTATATCCTGGGATTTGACTTGTTAGTCTGCACGACTCAAGAGTTTTCCACAAAAGGATTGGCAATTCTAGCAAGAAAGGCTTCAGAAACGTTAGGGAGGTGGGCAATAGCTGAAGTGCAGATTTTAAGACTAAGTGCACGGTTTGTTCTATATATAGCCCTACACTTGATGACTCCTCAATGTTAGAACAACTATCTGTTAAACTGGTGCATTCACCAACTCAATTTGTGGATAACTTAATTATAAACCCCTATACCCCTTACATCAGACAGAAACCTAAAAAGTATGAGGCACCTCTGGACTAAAGAAATGCATGGACTCTCCGATGCTTGGGTGGGACCCGGTATATACATTCCACTCACATCCTCACAAAAAACATAGAAGATTCGGTTATTTCCTACTGTCTTCAAGTCTATCAAGGGGTGCATGGATAGTAATGCACCCTAGAATATCAAGAGATTATAACCACCTGATGCTGGACATAAAAATCACTCAGGCTTCTAAGCCTGGACCAAGATGGACTTTTGAAACATACATTCTCAGGCTTACCAAGGCCTTTCTCACTTCCCATAGGGACTGACTCGGCCGAACAGCTTATGTCGTTGAATGTTACTCTAAGGACTACACTCACTTCTCTGTACTCCCTTTGTTTGTTTTTCATACCAGGACGCATTACTTGCAGCGGCTCAGTTTCGACGCATTTTTTCCTCAAAGTCAGATGTTATTTTAGAGCCGTACTTGTGTCTATGGCCAGCTCAATAATCTCCTCTCTTTTAGGATGCAACACGGATAGTGCTCCCAAGACTGTTTCTGTACTTATTTGACTAGACATTTAGCCTGGGCAAAAGTCCAAAGGACGAAACCCGTGTCGACTGCTTCTGTCTTTTTACCTACCAAGACACTGAAAATTTAAAGGAATAAAACCATTTATGAAAAAGAAGAATGGTATGTTCCTTATAAGTTTATTCACTCCATTCTACCTGTTTTGGTTTATCTTAACTATACAAACTTCTTGTATGTGCTTCAGTATCTATTCTTTGTTCATTTTGCGCCAAGGGCATTGCCCTAAGCAGACACACACCCCAAGAGCCCGGGTGATCAGTACCACGATAGCACCTACATTGTATACTATTATTTGGTGATTACTGTATCCCGGACTTATTGGTTTTGATGTGCGACTTTTGTTGGCATAGCCACCAACTGTTTGTCCGGTGGCCACTTACTTGGGGTAAGAATCTCAGCTTCGGTCAGGCAAATCAGATCTCAAAACTACAATCTGATATTAAGTAAAATAACATGGATTTTAATCAGCAGTAGAAGCTTGGGCTCACCATAATCAGATGATGTAACATTATTAAAATGTCTATACTTCCAAAGATATTACATTTTATTAGAGCTATACCACTAGAAACTGGTACTAAATTGCTTCAGAACTTAGATTTTGTTTGTAATAGTTTCCTATTGGGATATAAACGTACAAGAAGGGCCCTTAGTTTTCTAAGACTCCCTCTTGGCAGAGGACTGGCTTTTCCAAATTTAAGGTACTATTTTTTCTCAGCAGTGATTCAGCACATCTGATTTCTAGTTATAGAGCGCAATATGATTTTAATACTCTCCTCTTGATCTATGTGCATATCTTAGGTACAGATGCCCCCAGCTTTTTATTAAAGTTGTTAGAACAACGTTTTATAAAAATGAAATTCAAGATGGTGGTGGCAGCTATTAAGAGTGTAGCATAAGATCTCCATCTCAATTAAGATTACTAAATTTAATTATGACACTCCCTTATGGGAATCTGCTAATTTTCCGTCAGCCTTCCATGATGTCTGTAGGGAATGGCAACCAGTTGGGGTAAGTAAATTAGGCAACATCTTCGCGAATGGTCATCTTTGCTGTTTTCAAACCAAGATAAAATCAAAGTAGAGGAACAATCTTTTCTAAAAATCTCTATAACGCAGCCATTTTTTGCAGAAGATTGACCCAAAAGAGATAAATGTAGTAGCAGTCCCTACAATTGGTTCAGTGTTAACTGAGATGAGCTCTACAGTTAGATTACTATATTCTCAATTTTCTCTCACTAGAGGTAGATATTAATGTGTAATCTGGAAAGTGGGCAACCAAATTTGACAATAAGGATGAGACAGACTATTTTTATGAAATACTTATAATCGGATCTACGGTCTTACTATCCACTAGGTTAAAATCTCCGCACTTAAAAATAATTAAAGATTTGTACTACACCAGAATAAATTATACAGGTGGGGAAGAGCCCCAAATTCTGAGTGTCCAAGGTGTGGTAACCATGTGACTGATCATGTGCACGTTTGCTACCTGTAATGCTTTAATTCCATATTGGACTAGTATTGGGAGTTTTTATCTATTATTACATACGGATACTTAAATAAAAGTGACTCCTCAATTAAAACCGCTTGGTTTGGATAGCCAGAAGACCTTAAATTAAGGTATTATGGTTCAATGGTTTGTTGCTATAGCTAGAAACTGTATAGCAGAGGAATGGTTAAATACCGAACACCCCCCTCCCCCCATCACCAGTGGATGGCGCAGTATTTTAAATCTTATTATATGGAGTTGAGGCTGTTTGACACCATCTGCTTCACCTTCCTCCCTTTACTTTTAAAGATCTGAGACCTCTCTGGAACGAGTTGTAAATGTAGACTCACATAGCCTTTTTTCGTTTTTAGGCGAAAGACTGATTGAGAGGGACAGACATTTATATTTATATGATATCCCTTGGAAAGGGCAGCCGAGGTCAGGATCTTGTAGATAATGGCAATTACAAGCATTGCAAGTTAATATGATTATGAGGAAGTACTGATAATTGTATCCAGCTATATGGTGCTATTCAACTAATTTGTCTGCTTTCTGTGCTTTTCTGATCTATACATTCACTGATTTCGGCTAAAAAAATTATATATATATATATATATATATCAAAACATAACCCTTTCAGGCATAGAGTGACGCATAAATTATGCAAAAAAGAAAGAGAACTCTGGGTAGTTCTCCAGTTTAGGTGGAAAGCAGCTCCTGTTAGAGCACTCTCAACACCAGCGACACTCTAGATCTAGAGTGTCGCTGGTGTTGAGAGTGCTCTAACAGGAGCTGCTTTCCACCTAAACTGGAGAACTACCCAGAGTTCTCTCCTTTTTTGTTGCGCATATATATATATATATATTGTCGCTCCAAGGTTGTCCACCTCTGAGTAGAACACGAGCAGCAGCTTGATTTATGTGTAGGTGAGGACGGGAATCCGCTTGTAGATGCCGCTCCGTAATGGATCTGCCCGACGCGTTTCAAAGCTCCATTACCTGTCCCTAACACTGCTGTAATCCCGAAGAGTAAAAATACTCCAAGATTAATTACAACATACAACAGGGAAGAACGGCAGATAAGAACCATATTAAACAAACACTGGCCAGTAGTGCTTACTGATAACATCCTTCGTAACAGAATAGCAGACAAACCTATAGTTACATTCAGAAGAAGTAGCACTATGGGCTCAGTGTTGGACCGAGTATCTCCAGAAGTCAAACAAGTCACCACGATGCTGGCTCCCAAGAAGGGTTTTATAAAATGCACTTCATGTTGTGCTTGTAAATTTGGGTGCAATGTGTCTAAATACTCTACACCTTTCAGTTCTACACCTATATTGATTTCGGGAACCTATAATTGTTAAACCGAATATGCTGTATATGTCCTGACGTGTACCTGTGGGCTGAGCTACGTAGGTAGCACGAAGCTGCAGGTGCACGTCAGGATTTTGCAGCATATTAGGGCCATTCTCCACAGTGACGCAACATACCCTGTTGTCCTACTATGTAATTGATTCGGTGGCAAAGAAAAGAAGGGGTGGCAATAGAGAGCGCCAACTCCGTCAGCTCGAAACTAAATACATTCTCGAGCTGGACTGTAAATGGCCCAACGGGTTGAACACCACTGAAGACTTGTGCAGCTTTCTGTAAAAACATACATCAGCTGCTAAATTGTGGTTCTCAATCATCAATTAGGTTCAATCTATGTAAATAGCAAATCAATGAATGTCCGTTACGAAAGCACATTAACTCTCTGATTTTATAAACCTTTTAATCACACTCTTTTTTTCCTTTTGGTTTGATTTTCTCAATGTATTTAGCATATACAGAATCAAATGTTTTAAGATGAAGGTGGCCTTTAACAACTGTTTATCAATTTTAGAAATTAGATTCATCTATATTCGTGAAATAACAATCTAGGCCTAAACTAGCATTTGATCGATTGAAAAAATCAACACCGTCTACACTAGCACTGTATATTTATATTTATATATGCACTATTTGTACTGATTTTCTCTCACTTGTGTTTGCACTGAAAAATAGAAAGATAAAACAAAAAATGTGATTGTTTTAAAAAAATCATCATAAAAATATATATGTGGTGCCATACACGTCTGACTCATAGGCCACATTGATTGAAATGATAATAAGCGGATTTATCCGGCAATAATTCAATACAGGCATGGTTGCAACTTAGGCAGTTTTGGATTTATCCATTGAGAATTTTAAATATGAATGTATATTTATTCTTTTAGAAATACTATGACACTTAAGCACTTTACATGTTTTTTAGAAAGATGTTTTTTTAAAAACATGTGTATATATATTAAGTATGTCATACTGTGTTAACCTGCCTTTGTAGTTTAAAACTACAAAACGATTCTTGTAGTACTACAGTCTGTTGTTCATGCCCATCATCATGTGATCTATGATGTCATCAATTGGGAGTGGTATTATGCACTTTAAATGGTAGATGGGATTTTTCCACTGTGACACGTGAACAAGGGCTTACGGGCTTGAACCGCGTTGTGTTGGGTCTCTCTTAAATAAATAACATCTTTGCCCAAAGATAAACTACGGAGGTCTGTGTCTCTTTCCTCTCCTGCTGCTGTGTGTGGAATCAGGAAGTGGTTCGAGTTTCCAGGATATATATATATATATATATATATACTGATAGAAGCATCACATCAGGAAGTGAGACGGAAAACGAAGCTGCGGGATCCTCCACGGTAGGATCAGAAAAGCTTACATTAGCCCAGGAAGTCAGCTGCTTAAGCCAGGACCGCCGCGATACCCTTCGACCAAGGATAGAAGGGAGAACAGTGACAAGCAGCTCCGAATCAACCAGAAAAGACGGGCCAGAAGAAAATGCCGGCACCGCAAACAACAAAAAGCAAATAGTGAAAAGTCGCTGGAACAGGTCAAAGAAAAAAGTAGTGGGGAATTAAAACAAGATATTTCCATCATCAACCTGTCAAAAATTCCACTAACGGCAAAAGATGAAATGATTTTAAGTCTGGGACTAACCTATTGTCCCCCATCTAATTTCAACTATGCCGATGTAAGAATGGACTCATATCGATTTATCCGCAAACTGAAGTTGAGCAAACACTTTCTATTACAACCTAAAAAGAAGAAACAAACAGAATCCCAAATGAGTCCGTCTTTACTGGAAGCGGCCGATCGTTCAACGTTTGATCAAATTTGGGACCTGCAACAAGAGGGAGACACTGTTGATGATTTACCCTTGATAACATCAAGAGAGGATAGAGCAACAAGTTGTACCCCCTTCAAACCAAAATCTGTCTTTCAACCCATTCTAATGAACGACAATATTGATGTGTATCATGATCTGATAACTAAGGAACTTAAACAGTTATACATTAAAACCAACCAAAAAGAGAAAATGGCGAATAAAAAGAACCAATGTTACTACAGTCTAATTAAGAAATTAGAAACAGACAAAAATGTAATTGTCCGCCAGGCCGATAAAGGCGGAAATATTGTACTGTGGCCTAGAGACTTGTATGTAGCGGAAGCCGAGAAACAACTACTGGATACCATATGCTACAGAAAAAGCAATATGGCAATATTGAAATCATCTTGGCAGGAACAGAGCGCCAAATTGGTAGCATGGAGAAGTGCAAAACTGTTGACAGACGATGAATATAAATTCCTTAGGAAAGACCATCCAGTAATCCCATCATTTTATTTAATTCCAAAGATCCACAAGGATGCCACCACACCACCGGGTCGCCCAATAATATCGGCGATAAATAGCTCAACGGAGAATATTTCCCGGTACATAGACTTCTTTCTCCAGGACTGGGTGAAAGGCCTAAATTCCTATGTACAGGACACGTCCGATTTCATTAGAAAGGTGAACAATACAGTGTGGAATGAGGAATGTTTGCTCATAACACTTGATGTTACATCACTGTACACATCAATTAGACATGCAGATGGAGTGCGGGCGGTGGAATTCTATCTGAACAAACGGCCTATGAATTTCACTGCGCACAACAAAATGCTGTTATCCATGATAAGAATCTGCCTCGAACAAAACTTCTTTTTATTTAACAATCAACTATATCAGCAGGTGCGAGGGGTCGCCATGGGGTCGTGCTTTTCTCCGAGTCTGGCATGTCTCCACATGGGACTCTGGGAGGAGTGCGTGCTGGGTGGCCCTTTGCTAGACACCATGCGACAACATGTACCTCTGTACTTACGGTACATAGATGATTTGTTCCTAATTTGGCGGGGTTCGAAAACAGCAGCAGAAATGTTTATTTCAGATCTAAATAAGAATGATCTAAATCTGGAATTCACTTCATGCATTAATGACAGAGCAGTTGTTTTCCTTGACACTGAAGTATATGTAGTTGGTGACAGATTAGCTACTAGAATGCACAGAAAACCAACAGCAGGTAACACAATACTGCATGCGTCTAGTCAGCATCCACGACACCTGATAGACAGCATCCCCTTCGGGGAAATGCTGCGAATCAGGCGGATTTGTAGCTCGGAGACAGAATGCCACGAATTGCAACTTGAAAGCAAAAAACGCTTCATGGCTCGTGGGTATTCTGGCAAAATAATTCAGCGAGCCATAAATAGATCACTTGCAATTTCTAGAGATGAGGCTCTGTGTAAGAAAATTGGATCTAAGAAAGGGATCATGGATAACACCAATCTGATTGCACCTAGAGTAATTGTCACCTTTTGTAAACAACATAAGGAGATCAGACGTATTTTTTACAAAAATTGGAATCTAATCACGGGGGATCCCGTCATTGGCAGGCACATAGTCAAAAAACCTGACATCACCTTCAGAAAGTCAGTTTCTATGTCAGATAGACTTGTCAAGAACTTCCTGGAAAAACCAATTTCAGACACTTGGGGAGCTTTGGGAGGCGGTTTTAAAAAATGTGCTTCATGCAAGGCATGTAAAAATGGGTGTAGCAAAACCCAGTACATATCACCGTTCTCCAGTAAACCGTTCCAAATAAAAAAACGGATGTCCTGTAAGACTGATTTTGCCGTATATGTGTTGCAGTGCCCGTGTGAGCTCCGTTATATAGGCAGCACACGCTTGCCGGTGCACAGACGGGTATTGCAACACATCAGGGCAATAGTGGGGAAAGACCAGACCTACCCGGTGGCACGCCATTTTGAGAAGGTTCACAACAGTGATCCGAAGGGCCTTCTTTACTATGCCATAGATTGCGTGCCGCCATTAAAAAGAGGAGGAGACAGAGATGCCAAATTACGTCTTTTGGAGACAAGGTACATTATCGAACTGGACAGTAAGGCCCCTAGGGGCCTGAATGCAGGGGAAGATCTGTACACTTGTCTATAATCAATAAATAACGTAGCCAATAGCCCTTTGTAAATTGGAACACTATCCCAGGATAAAACATAAAACTATAAGGTGTTCTTAAATTAACAAATTTAACTGAATGAGTCATAACTTGTGGAATTAGCGGTAGAGTTACATCTTAAAGGTGGTGTGTGTGGTCCACCACATATAAGAAAGAAATAACATCCAATACAAGATTCAAATGTATTCTTTCACCTCCCACTCCATGATTGTGACAATAAAGCAAATGTCACATTTTTTCAATACTTAGAAAAATATAAAATACAGAAAAAAACGAAAAAGGAAATGAAATAATCACGTTAATATTATTTTGTTCACAGATGTATATTATTTTGCACTGGGGTCTTCTTTTTCGTGGAGTCTTTAAGAGGTCACAGCAAGGAGGCACAAAATAACCAATAATGTTGTTGAAACCGTTATACAGATGTGGTTTTGTGGAGTTGCTTTTCTAAGTTAATAAGGGTTCATTCCCTTGAACGCACATGCAAATAGTATATTTATGCTCTTAGAAAATACATGATGAATATGATATCATAGGCAGAAATGTATACAGCACGTTGCACTTTACCTGCCAGTATTTGCACACTTTGATATTTCTACAAATAAGAATTACATATAGGATTTGCACTGTGGACACTATGTCTTTTATTGTAAATAATATGTATATATCATGAATTTTAATTATTTATGAAATTGTATATATATTTTTATCTGTAATAGATGTAATTCCTTAAGTGTGTAAATATATGAGATATATTTTTCTATGATAAATCCAATAGTAACTTGGAGACCACTAAGAGCGTAATTTACATGAATTAACTGTGGCACTGTGCCTTTTATAACAACTTCAAGTCTAACACCCCTACATATATATGTAGAGGAAGCGATACCACAATGAGTTAATTTGGGCGATGGTTTCTATGTATAGAACTCCGCCTGTTATTGGTTTGCAAATGCCTTAAATACCCTCTTTCTAGCTCTACTAGCGTATCATGTGATCAAGCCTCTGGCTAGAGGCGAAACGCGTCATGCAGGACTGCTTGGGTTTTATTTCTCTGAAATAAAGAACACTTAACTTTTGCACGAAGCTTTGGGTCCGACTTGTTCGTTTTCCTGTGGAATGGAGGAATGATGCTGTGCGCATTAAACGATATTGGATTTCATATATATATATATATATATATATATATATATATATATATATATATATATATAGTCGCTCCAAGGTTGTCCACCTTTGAGTAGCACACGAGCAGCAGCTTGATTTATGTGTAGGTGAGGACGGGAATCCGCTTGTAGATGCCGCTCCGTAATGGATCTGCCCGACGCGTTTCATAGCTCCATATGCTTCTCTTCAGGGGCTTTAACGGAAGCGGTGTGCGCAACCGCTAACCCACTTCTCCATTTTCCATATGACACACCCACCAATGGGAGGCTCAAATGAGACTGTGTATTATGGGAAGTGTGGTGCGGAAAGCACACAATCAAGTCCTGTATGGACCCCGCAAGTGGGCCCGTCCTCGATCCCGTGTACGGCTGCTGTTTCACTTCCGTGACCCCCAAGGATGACGGGGTGGTGCATACTCGGCGGCTGGACGGCCACGTATAAATTGTCGCTCCAAGGTTGTCCACCTTTGAGTAGCACACGAGCAGCAGCTTGATTTATGTGTAGGTGAGGCCGGGGACCCGCTTGTAGATGCCGCTCCGTAATGGATCTGCCCGACGCGTTTCGAAGCTCCATATGCTTCTCTTCAGGGGCTTTAACGGAAGCAGTAGATGAAAGTTCAACTACTTCATTAAGAAGGTCAATTGTACACAGATGTGAAGCATCGCTGTCAGCGTCAGCCGCATTAGCAATGTTCATAGCAGATGGTACCTGTGTGTCGGTCCGCGTATCTCACCTCCAGTTGGATTTGCCGTGAGATCTCAATGAATGCTGTCATCAGGATTGGTAGCCGTTGGGGGCAACACAACACATGAGCCGTTACCGGATCCAGTAATGCGTCAACATCCGTTGGCATAGCCAATGGTAGTGTTAGACAGATATCTAACACACATTCCTCTCCACAAAGCAGGCATCGTAGAACAGGTAAGATGCAATCTTGCCAGATTGGTCTGAATGACAGGAACCATGTGGTATTTAGATCTCTCAAACGAGCCAAGCCAAGGATCTGTGTTATTCTGTCACGATACCTCATGGCCTGGAGCGCATTCTCCAGGCTGACTTGGGTATCGCTGGTGGCCGGATTTGCCATAACGGAGCAGGAGGAATAAAAATGAGATCCCTGCTACAAGTCCCAAATTGAGAGGCAGGCCGTCGAACACAGAGGGTACGAAGTTAGGAAAAATGCCCAGGACTGCTTCAAAGGGTGTGAACAGTCCTGAAAAAATAGTCTTAAATACATGTGCAATACCGCTGGTATCAGACATGTTAAAGACACGACCTAACATTTCGGCAAAATGAATGGGGCAGTTTGTTGATAATAATGCATGTATCTCTGCAGAGGACCTTGCAACTTGCAGATCATACGTCTCTCTGGACGAGGTCAGTTGCACAGTTTTTTTGCAAAAGAATGGCTTTCATTCTGCTTAAAGTATCAAATCGTATAGAAGAGATGTTCAATGAAGGCCATAGTGGCGACTCCCCGTCTGTCTTAGTTTTAGGAAACAATACTTGCATACAACAAGTGACCCTGGCTGACACACTAACGAGATAGCCTATTCCTGGCATCATTCCACAACAGCTGTGATCATTTAACATAATGCAGCTACCATTGGAAAGCTGCCTAAAAACTGGATCTATCGCCGCTGTGGGCGAACCTTGCAGGTGGCAAGAAAGGTTATTGGAAGAACCCTCGCAGGCTCGGTGTAAATTAATACCTTGACATAACAGTGTACCGCTTAGTGAGTTTTTACAACTTTTACCACTAAGAAATGCCTCCTTTCCCCCACTCCAACATTTGTGTGTGTATGGTAAATCACAGGTCTACTTAATGTATTCTTTACCCAACCTTTCATACAGGCCTGCTGGTATGTGTTTTAAGCAATACTGAAACTGGAAGGTCGTCACTGGTATTGTGATGGTACCATGTATTATCCATTCAACCGATGGTTTCTCAGAGACGGTCAATGGTAATCTCTCCAGTTTTTCTATGCTCAGGACCGTATAGTCTGCTCCCCTCTGTGCCAACGAGATTTGTTTATCTGTAAGGTTAAACACAGTAAACAATGATGTAGTGTTAATTAAACGCCAAGGCACATAGCCAGAACGAAGGTTTTGCAACGTTCAGCCTAACCGCATTATAGAACGTAATTGAGACTGGCCATGTTGTAACATTAGCAAGTCCTATTCCATTAGGTCAATGGCAGAAGATACAATGCTGTCCAAAGAATATATTCTGGACGACAGAGTTGTTAACCCATTGTCAACTACAGAGTGTGATTTCTTTAAATTAATACGATCAATTTCTCGTATTCTTTCAGCTCTTTCAATTTGCGTGACTTTCCATGCTTCATTGTATGCAGCGTAGATACCGGCGTATATGAAACGTTTATGACGTAGATTACGAGGTCCCAGTAAGAATTCTCTCAAATCAACGCCATCTTTAAGCAAAGTTAAGTGTTGTTTTATTTCTGGAAGTGTGGATCTCTACAGCCACTCAAGGCATAGTTTTCCTACACTAAGTTGTTATTATCCCTGGATGTTGTCTTTGGATATATCTTGGATCTGGCCGAGTTACTGTAAACCCTTGTGTCTTGTTCAGGAATCTATCTTGACAGTTATTCGTGTCTGTGGGCCAGATTAACCATTTTTTCCAATCAGGATTTGTTCTGTTTTGTAGTAAAATGTACTGTACGTCTACCTCCTCATCTGTAGTTAAATTACTATCAGGTGTGGTTTAAGGTATGGACGGTTTGTTTAAATCTTTTATCTTAGCCAAGACAAGATGTCTGTTGAACAGTTTCATTTAAGAACAGCATTTGTTCTGGGATGATGCAGGCTCTGAACAATGCTTCTAAACCTTGTACCTGCCAGTCTTTTGTGCTCCAAACAGTTTTTGTCTCAATGTTGTCTTTCCAAAAGTCAAAGCCTAAGGTGGACAATTGAGCATAAAAGGCCGCAGAATAAATTTTAGTATTTGTCAACATACTTTTCATTCCTGTCTTATTAAATTTTTTAAAGTAAAAACGTTCTGGGTTTGTACATTAAAACCTGTAAAATATGGAAACTTTCTATTAAATGTTTTAGAACTACCTTTTGGAGGTGTTGGGCAATGTTCCCATTGATTATAAGCTAAAACATTTCTAGGGTTTGCAGATTTATGCAAGTAAAGATGGCCAAAATGATTAAAACCATACATTTCTTCATAATTTGACGAACCTTCTAAGTATTCATGTTTTGTAAATTTTGCTGAGATTTCTAAGTCTGCCATCATGTTATTAACAGTTTCAAAGTCCCAATCATCAGAGAATGTGCTGGGTGAAACAAAATCACTCAAGGAAACTTTAAATTGGTGTGGAATTTTCAGCAGCTCGACAGGGCCATGAATGTCATAATCAGTTGTATCCCAAGCTATTCCACCAGGTAGAGGAACCGCTGTGATATTCACTGATGACAGGTCTCGTTCACGATGAGATGATTTGTGTGGCTTCAGAAGCAAGTTGATGTTCTTACTTGCTATGTCCATTTTAATATGTTTTCCATCTAACAGCTTTCCCAAACTTAAAACGAGAATGAGCCATAGTAGGAGATAAAATACACCTAATCCAATCCAAAATTCAACACATGGTGAAACCAGATATGTTTTTGTAAGCTCTTGACCAAGTTAAGTTAATTTTTCCTTGAAAGTATTATTTGCTGGCGTAGTTTCAGGTTCACTGGGATCCTCAGAAAAGTTATCAAAGTTGATAAAATAGCCAGAGACAGTCTTGTCAATAGTTGGTATTGCATCCGGATTCTTTGAAATCGCTGGAGTTGCTTGGTCCCTTGACATCTTAGTATAGTCAGATGCTACATCGTTGTAGACGGGAGTTACTTGACGAACTGTTATTTGGGTTTCTAGAGGCACAAGGTCCATGGCTTTGTTACATAGTCCTTCTTTCCTCACTGTAGATTCTTCAAAGATGATGAGTCTTTCAGTTTGAACCTCTTGTATAGTAGCAAGATTTGGTCTTCTGCTACATCTTGGGAGCCCACTGGGCCTACTACTTATCGGCCACATGGTGTAATTTTACCAGGTCAATTGATACAAACCGGTTCTCCTTTCTTCCAGCAAGGGGCGGCAGTAGCACCGTTCTTGATCCGGTGATTGCTAGTACAGGTACTGGTTTTCTTTAAGAAGGCCCAAATTCCTTTTTGTCCGCTATTTTTACCCTGACCAGATCCTCAATCTTTGGAATCCAGACAGCTCTTGTTGGGACAGGTGGTTTTTCTTCAGTGGTCGTTGGCTTTTCACAGGTGTTGCTTAGACGACTTCTTGTTTCATTTAAGTCCTGTAAAACAGCCAAACGATCTTTGATAGCAAATGGTTTTGGTTCCACCACTGAAGTGTGATGATCGAGATCTTCAGCCAACATTCTAGTACCAAAATGGATTTCATATGGAGTGATTTCATCCAGAGAATTTCTTGGCAGGTTATTAAGACTATGTTGGACATTTATTAGACGTTTGACCCACCCATCACCTGAACCTAATACCCTAGCTGTTATAGATTGCTTTATGTCACGTTTTTTTCTCTCCACAACCGAATTTCCCTCAGGATGGAATGGACTCGAAAATGGCAATGCAACGACCAAGCTGGCCATGGCCTCCTTGTAAGCCCTAGAGCTAAACGCAGGACCCTGATCAGAATGTAGCGTGCCGATTGCGTATGTGCCGATAAAGACTCGCAAATCTTTTATGACAGTTCGGGCGTCAGCCGAGCGCGGAGGCCACATCCAAATGAATCTTGAGCATGAATCCACTGTGACCATGATATATTTATAGTTGCCATCCCTTTGTAAGGGACCACAGTGGTCCAGATAAACACATGCTAGTGGTTTATCTGAAATCAGAAGGGGTGTCTGCGCCGGGCGTTTCACTGTTGAAATTCATTTTCTGGCAGATTTCACATTCCAAAACATAGTTTTGGGTTTGTTTCCTCATGCGTGGCCACCAGTATCGCTGTTTTAATAATGAAACTGTGGCGGAAACACCTGCGTGTGCAGACGCAAGTCCTTCATGTGCTGCTAAGATTAGTCCTAACCTGTGTTCCATGTTTGGGATCACTCTATCCCCCACTCAAGGGATTCAAGCAAAAGGAACATAATTTGCATCAGATATTTATGAGTACTTGAGTGGAAAGCCTTTTGGTTGTGTTTTACCACTATCTTTTATTGAAGCAGTGACCGCTGGAGTGAGAAGTTGGCCTGGTATATGGTGTTCACTATTCTAGTGAGCACCTTGCACCAGTCCAAACGACCCTTATGGTGATTGGTTGTAAGTCAACCTTATAGACCAGCTATCCTAATGGTAGCGTGGACAAAGCAGTCTTAGGCTAAACTCAAGAGGGCATGTGAAGCCAGCTGTTTTACCATACGCAATCCCTTTTAATACCAAATGAAAGGACACCACACAAGTTATATATTGTAAAATATATGTATTTATTTCTAGAATAATCCCCTTAACTCTTTATGAGCACAGGGGCACAAGCGTTAAACAAAGAACACAGTATAACATACAATAAGCTGCACAATTATGGATAGGCCGGGTGGCCACTCAAACCATATATTAATAAAGTGGTATAAGTACCACGTCACGAACAATGAACAGACCTAGGGCATCGCTGGGCCTATACTGGACTAATGAAGGTTAGGTCGGGAGATGCCCACAGGATACGGGTGCAGAGTCTATAGGCAACCGCGTTTACCATACAAGTCAATGGTGCGTAAAAATCAGAAAGTTATAGGTTTCGGAGACTTCCGACTGGACTAGAAGCAGTAGTTTCTGTCCTGTAACTCCAGTTCTGTAGTAGGGGTATCTCTGTTATAGTCATAATCTAGTGAATAGTCCCGCCCATGTGCGTGGACCCCGGAGCAATCAAAAATAATCTCTTAAGATGTCGAAAAATGCAGAACTGCACAGACACTTAAGAGAGAATTAAAGACAGATAATGCAGCCTATAAAACCAGGCTACACTGTCCAGTACTTCAACTAGAAATTCCACCAAAAATCCAAAAACAGCAAAGTCTGTCCAGATTTCCCTTGCCTCAGCAGCAAACCCCTCTGGAATGGAAGACCTGGACAGACAAGTCCCATAGGCTGCCATTATGTGGCTCAGAACAGGATACTGTGCCTTTAAGAGAACTTTCCAGAACTTCACAGTATCCCAGAATGCACTGCAGGTCCCTTTTACTTTCAGTTCTTTTTGAAGGCGTAACACGTCAGACCTGTAGCATTCCTTACATGAATATCTCTCTCCACCGGGGAGGAGGGCGGGCGCTTATGACTATAACAGAGATACCCCTACTACAGAACTGGAGTTACAGGACAGAAACTACTCCTTCTGTAGTAGGGGATCTCTGTGTATAGTCATAATCTAGTGAATTGAATGGCAAGCCCATCCCCACACCAAAGCGGCGGTGGAGAAACGAGAAATAACACCACTATTGTGCAAACAGATTTCGCAGCGAAGCCTGCCCATCCTGAGCGTCTGCCCTGGCATCAGAGTCCAGGCAGTAATGCTTAGCAAAGGTATGGACCGACTTCCAAGTGGCCGCCTTGCAGATTTCTGCAATTGGAACATTACGGAGTAAAGCAGTCGTGGCAGCTTTGCCCCTGGTGGAATGAGCCTTAGGTTTACCCCCTAAGGTCTTATTAGCTTTTTGGTAACACAGCTGTGTGCAGGACACAATCCACCTAGAGATGGAGAGGTAGCAAGACCCATCCGGACTGATCCATAATTGATAAGCAATTGGTCTGACCTACGAATATCTTTGGTCTTATCCAGATAAAATTTCAACACCCTCCTAACAGCCAGGGAATGTAAAGACCTTTCCGCTGGAGATAAAAGATTCTGAAAAAACGTAGGCAAAGTTGTGGTCTGGTTGACATGAAAATCAGAAATAACTTTGGGAAGAAATTTAGGGTGAGTACGCATAACAACCTTAGCAGCATGAAATACAGTATAAGGTTCTTGGCAACACAACGCCTGAATTTCACTCACCCTGCGGGCTGATGTAATGGCCACGAGGAACGCCGCCTTCCAGGACAGGTGCTGCAACAAAGCCTTATCAATAGGTTCAAAAGGCTCCTTCATCAATATGGACAGCACCACATTAAATTCCCATGAAGGCGAAGGAAGCCGGACAGGAGGGAATACTTTTTTCAAGCCTTCCAAAAAATCTTTGATCACAGGGATCTTGAAAAAGGAAGTCTGTGAAGGGCATTTCCTGTAGGCAGTCAATGCAGCGAGATGAACCTTAATGGAATGAACATCAAGGCCAGACTGCGCCAATTGTAGAAGGACTGGACTGGGACAGCTTGATGAGCACCGCCGGAAGCAGGGGAATGGGTGGAAAAGCGTACAGAAAGCTGTTCGACCAGTTGATCCATAGTGCATTCCCCAGCGTCCCCTGCTGGTAGTACCTGGAGGCGAAGTCTCGGCATTTGCTGTTTTCGGCGGTGGCGAACAGATCTAGTACTTCGTCGTTTATGACCCATTCGTGGTTTTCCTGAATCAGTCTGCTCAGTGCGTCCGCCTGAACATTCTGTACACCTGGTAGATGGGTAGCCGTTATCGACTGTCCTCTGGCCAGAAGCCAGTGCCAGATCCCCTGCGCCTCCTGCGAGACAGTGCGTGATCTAGAGCCCCCCTGCTTGTTGAGGTAATACATCGTGGTCGTATTGTCCGTCTGTACAAGCAGAGAGTTGGTCTGGAAGGACGGATGAAAGGCCTTCAGTGCCAAGTAAACAGCTCTGAGTTCCAGGAAATTGATGTGATACGTGGGCTCCATCGGGGACCACGTTCCTTGAATCTGTAAGTCTCCGGAGTGCCCTCCCCAACCTTGGAGAGAAGCATCCGTCACGATAGTCTGAGTGGGAATGTCCTTGTGGAAGGGAACCCCTCTGAGGAGATTCTCCGCTGAACACCACCACTTCAGAGACTGAAGAGCATGCAGAGACAGTCGTAGCTTGTCGTCCCAAGACCCTTTCCTCTGATCCTCCAAGCACTCCTGCAACGGTCTCATGTGCAGTTGTGCGTGTGGCGTTTGGAAGATACAAGAGGCCATCGATCCCAGTAGAGAAGACACCGTCCTCACTGTTGTAGATGGAGTGGTCATAAGAGACTGAGCCTTCCGAAGGAGTGATAATCGTCGCTCCTCCGAAGGAGACACGCTTGCTGACAGCGTATTGATGGAGGCTCCCAAGTACTGAATGCACTGGACCGGAGTCGGGACAGACTTGGACATGTTGATGTGCAACCCCAGCTTGTTCAAGAGAACGCACGTCTTCTGGAAGTGTGCTTGAGCTTCCGAGAAGGAGGAGGCCTTGATCAACCAATTGTCCAGGTACGGGTAGACAAACACCTTGTTCTTCCTGAGGTGTGCTGCTACCACTGCCATGCACTTCGAGAATGTTCTTGGCGCAGACTTCAGTCCGAATGGCAGTACTGTGTACTGATAATGATTGGCGCCGACTTGGAATCGCAGGAACTTCCTGTGTTTGTGTTCAATGGGCACATGGAAGTACGCATCTTGTAGGTCTATAGCACATAGCCAGTCTCCCTGATGCAACTGAGGATAAATCTGATGCAACAACAGCATGCAAAACTTTTCTCTGCTAATCCACTTGTTTGCCTGTCGCAAGTCCAGAATGGGCCTGAACTCGTTCTTGTCCTTCTTGCGAACCAGGAAGAACCGGGAAGTACAGACCTCTTCTTCTTTGAGACAGAGGTACATCTTCTATCGCCCTTTTCCTTAACAGGATATCGACCTCCGCCTGGAGCTCGCGCAGTTGAAACCGCGAGCTGACCGGAGGAATTGATGGAGGCGGGCTGGTGAATCGAAGACTGTATCCATTGCAAACAATATTCAGCACCCACTTGTCCTGAGTAATTTTTCTCCACTCTGCCAGAAAAAATTGAACGCTTCCCCCCACCGGAGTGGGTAACGGATGTGGGGGAAGTAGACGCTCAGGGCCTAGACCCGGCCGGGCCCTTGGTCGCTGCTGCCGACTGTTGGCCGCCTCTGCCTTTCTGGCGCTTCTGGAATGGTCTTCGGAACTGCTGCTGCTGTCCCGAAGCCTGGCCACGCCCTCAGCCCTGTCCACCAAACCGTCTCTGGAACGGGCGGTAAGATTTCTTGGTATCCTTGGGCTTTTCCAGACCCACAGCCGTGAGCGTTTCGGCCTCCGCCTTCATGCGGGCCATTTCGTCATCTGCATGTTTTCCAAACAGGGTTTCGCCAGAGAATGGTAAATTGGCAACCCTTTGCTGTGCGTCAGGCTTCAGCAATGTGAGGCGGAGACAGGCGTGTCTTCGCTGCTTAACTCCATGGCCGTAACCATGCGCCGCCAGGAGGGAAGAATCGGCTGCAGCACTGATGACCTGATTCGCCACCAACATCCCCTCATTCAACACCTCTTGGAAATCTCTCTTGTCACGAGGCAGGTGTTCTACAAACTGCTGGAGGGATTCCCAGAGGGCTCGGTCATACCGCCCTAACAAGGCCGTGGCACTCGCCACTTTCATGGAAGTCGCCGATGTCCCACAAACATTCCTCCCCGCCGAATCCAGCCATCTAGATTCCTTATCTGGTGGGACTGTGGATGACTGAGTGGTGGCATGCTGCTCCGAGCCGCCGTCACTATCACCGAGTCTGGCGGAGGGTCCACCCTCAGAAAAGCCGGATCAGAGTCGGGAGCCCGGTATTTCTTCTGGAGTCTCGAGGGGGCCGCCTTAGTCACCGCCGGGGTGAGAAACAGGTCCATGGCCGGATCCTCCAGGCCCGGCACCAGTGGTATTAATGGCCGAGACAGATGTTTCTGGTGCAGCGTCTCGAAGATCACTGATGTCTTGGGCGTGGGCACCGTCAACGAGATGCCCAACTTCGCTGCACCCCTCAACAGGACATCATGGAAGGACACAAGATCGTCAACCGGTGACACCCTTGTCTCCGGCGACCCCGACAACGTCGGTGAATAGTCCTTGGTCTCTGAAGATCCCGTATGCGAACGGGACCTGCGCCTCCTATGGCATCGTCTCGACCTCGTGGATGACCTGTTGTGACTCCGCGATCGCTCCCTCCTCCTAGAACGAGATCGCGACCTCCCAGTTCGTGGACGTTCCACAGGTCTCCGCAGAGGCGTCTTCCGTGGCCTATCCTGGGGGTTCGGCTTAGGCGTCCCCTTAGGTGGTGTAGGGAGGCGAGGCATCGACACCGACCTCGGCGGAGCAACAGGAGGTACCTCCAGCCGAGGAACGGACCGAGGAGGCGGAGGTGGTGGTGGTCGTGATGGCGGAAGCGGTGGAAGAGGAGGATTGCTGGGAGGAGCCTCCTTAGGCAGAGGTGGAGGAGGTGGAGGCGTCTTCGGCCGAGGTGGTGTATAAACCACCGAGTACACCGAGCCCGGTGACTTCTTCGGGGGAGGGGACTGGGAACCAGCCCCTCCAGTCAGTGATCGCTGTCTCCGACGTCCTCCCCCAGATCCAGCGTGAATTTCGGCGCCAGAACTACTCCTGCGCCACTTAGGAGAGTTGGAAAGTCTCCAAGACGCTGATGTCTTTCTTCTCGATGCCGAGCGTCGTTTTTCCGGCGTCGAACGCCGCCTCCGCGACATCGAGCGCTTCTTCCTCGACGCCGAACGCCGCCTCCACGATGTCGAACGTTCAGTCCTCGACGACGAGCGTCGACTCCAACCGCTTTCGAGGTCCTCGACGTTGAGGATCCGCTCGACGCCGACAGTCTTCTCGACGGCGAACGGCGGTATCGCCTCGACGGCGAGCGCCGACGCCTGCCGCTCTTTCTTAGACGTCGATGGCTCGACGCCGACGACGACGCAGAATCAGTCGACGGTGATCTCGACAGCGGCCTACCCAGGCCCTTCGACGTCGATCCTTCACGCCGTCTCGACCCGGAGCCCCGGGGAAATGGGGAGCACACCGTCGTCATCCCTCTCGACGTCGTCGTCGATGCAATCGACGCCGACGGAGAGCGGGACCTTTTGCTGGGCTTCCTGCCTCTGGGGAGCCCCCCAGAGGCCTCAGCAGGGGCAGAGGGAGCCTTCCCAGCCTGCCCAGACCCACCTGCAGCCTGCAGTTGTCTCTCCTCTAGGCCTTGAAGCCTGATTTTCAGCCTTTCCCTCAGGGTCCTTGCTGAAAAGTTCTGGCAGATGTCACATTCTTCAGGGGCATGTGCAGCAGGGAGACAGAGGATGCAGACGTCGTGTGGATTAGACTTGGACTTCTTCCTTCCACATTCTAGGCACTTGTCTAAGAGAGCAGGCATTTTAGAGCCCTAAAAAGCCTGAACAAATACACAGAAGTGAAGAAAAACATCAAGCACACAAAATGAAACACTTTCAAACACCAAAAGTGCACAAAATTCCAATAAACCCATGAAAAAGGGAGAGCTCAATGCTTCAGGGTCCTGTTAGCAGGAGCCGGAAAAAAGAACTGAAAGTAAGAGGGACCTGCAGTGCATTCTGGGATACTGTGAAGTTCTGGAAAGTTCTCTTAAAGGCACAGTATCCTGTTCTGAGCCACATAATGGCAGCCTATGGGGCTTGTCTGTCCAGGTCTTCCTCTCTATCATTCCAGAGGGGTTTGCTGCTGAGGCAAGGGAAATCTGGACAGACTTTGCTGTTTGTGGATTTTTGGTGGAATTTCTAGTTGAAGTACTGGACAGTAAAGCCTGGTTTTATAGGCTGCATTATCTGGCTTTAATTCTCTCTTAAGTGTCTGTGCAGTTCTGCATTTTTCGACATCTTAAGAGATTATTTTTGATTGCTCCGGGGTCCACGCACATGGGCGGGACTATTCACTAGATTAGGACTATACACAGAGATCCCCTACTACAGAACTTAGCCACTTAAAACTAGGACACTAGAGGTGTAATCCACTATAGGAGCACCGGAATTAGATTGTTACCTCACCCACAGGAAGCGGGTGCATAGGTGACAAAGTGTGTTGGTTTCGTCATGAAGTTCTATGGAGCCTGGAGATGAAGATGCTGCAGGCGGCCAGGAGAGAAGAGTCCGTTTGGATCCAAGGGTGGATCGAAGATGTAGAGTACCTGAAAGCAGAGGGGACAATGGTTCAAATCACTAGCCAGTGACCAGCGAGGAACCAGGCGATGTCGGGTTGCAATCAGGGGATGTCGAGGTGTTTGTCTCCGCTGCCACGTGGACCAGGAAGGATCGAGGATGACCAGCTGGTGAACACGAGCTGTCCCACGAAGGCTCTTGCTGTCGGCGGTGTCGGTACTTGATTCGCAGTCACCAAGCCTTGGCAAAGGCAACCCACGCAAAACTCGAAGATGTCTTCTTGATCGGACCGGGAGGGTCAGATCGATGGCTCCTTTTCAGGGGAGCTAGGGCCAGTCTGGAGCAACCAGACCAGTAGTGTAGTTTCGAGGTTTTGTCGTCACAGAGGCCACTAGCCAACGGGCAAGTGACCGGACAATGCGTCGAGCAGGAAAAGTGCAAAAGGGCCCCACGCAGCACTCGGTGAGTGTGGAGAGGTGATCTTTGGAGCACAGGCTGCTCGGGGCTGGGGCTTCTCAAACCCCAAAGCACAGCATCGAGGGAACCTCAGGAGCTGCACAGGAAGCACTTAGTCGACTTTTCAAGATTGCCCGTCCCACGTCTCTTGTCGCCTCCACAGGTCTAAGCTTTGCTGGGACTGTGGATCGGGCTGTTGGAAGTCTGGGAGTTCAGGTCTTGTCGGTCTCTGTCGTTCGAGCTCCGGCGGGAGCAACGGCAAAGAAAGTCTCATCGCGCTGATGGTCCCTGCTTGCACAGGGTGGCCACTCCTTGACCACAAGGGAGATTCTTTAGTCTTCTACATTGAGTAGGATGTCGAAGGGTCCAGAGTTTCATTTCAAAGTTTGTCAGGATGATCTAAATTGCATTGGCACAGCTCCTACCTTTATTCCAAATCAAGGGGCTGGATCACCTGCTAGGTCCCTCCTGTGGATGGGACCCAGGAAGGGGGTGGTTACACCCCTTTCCCTTTGTCCAGTTTCGCGCCAGAGCTGGGGCTGGAGTGCCCCAGCACCGGTTTGAACTGGGCTATGCATGGGACGCCTTGTGCGCCCCAGGCAGTGTCTCGTTTCATTCAACCCTCCCTGCTACAATCCACTATCTCCTGTCTGGGGTGGTGCAACACCTCCCTGTGACAGGATACCATTTGTCCAGGCCTCCCCTGCCGGAGTTTCGGTCAGCAGCAGAAGGCCAGACTTGTGTCTGTGGCAGCAGCATCCATTTTGTGATGCTGGGGCTCTGGTTAGATTTAACTGCGTTTAAGCAAAGTAACATGTCTTCTCCCTTTAGAAGGGTGGAATGCTACCCCCGTCGCCAGAACTGGCGAGGGGGTAGTATTCCAAAGCGTATGACACCTTACACAACATGTTTTGATAAAGCCAAACCAAAGTTAGCAAGTAACCGCGAGGATTATAATGCACTTAAGAGTATATGGTATGGCAATATCCCGGAACAGCTAAGGGAGTTGGTCCCGAAAGCTGCAGACAGGCTCAGCTCATGCTAGAGCACCATCCCACATAAAACCAAGCACTCTGCCTCCAGGATTGATAAGGCCTGCCATAGGAGTGACTTATAGGTGTATATGTGTCCAGACATAGGTTCAGATATAGGTATACTATATCTAAGCAAGGGGTGATTACCTTGCCCCAGCTGAGTGATCAGCCAGTTGTGTCAGTTTGGATAGCAAGCCAGGGGTGGCAAAAGATATGCTGCAGCCCCTGGTAGGCCTTGGATGCACCTATGTCCTGGGTACCTATAGTACACTGTACAGGGGCTGATAAGGTGACCCAATGTCCAATTGGAGATGTACCTAGGGTACATGGAGTCCATTTTACAGAGAGAGCAGATAGCCTGGGGCCCTGATTAGCAGGATCCCAGGCCAACTAAGTCGAAAACCAGCTAAACACTAGGCAAAGAATCTGGGGTAACCATAGTCAGGTATCCACCTTCCTACAGCTTGCATTATTTTGCTGTCTATTTTCGAACGAGTGATTGCAGCTACAGAAGCAGTTTGCACAGCTGCCGTCGCGGCTTAATCAGCCAATGAATTCCCTTCAACGTGAACGCCATCACGCTGATGACTCAGTGTATGGATCACGTGAGTCTTTTGTAGTTCTTTCTGCAAAAGAACTACTGGTTCCGAAAGCATCTTATGCTTGATTGTGCCACCTTTTGCGTCTTTAAAACCATTTTGAACCCAGTTCTGCAAGTATTCATTGGAAGATTGAACGCAGTAATACGAATCGCACACTAGGAGTGTGGGGAATTCACGATCAGTATTTTCCAGTGCCATCTTGAAAGCCTGTAGTTCAGCTCGCTGAGCTGTACAGTCTCCTAGAGATTGAGTTTTTGTGACCATAGGTCGGAATTTACCATCGCGCCAGCGACCTTTAACAATCGCGCACGCAGCACTATAAGCTTGTTTACCCCCAATTTCGGGCTGTACTGATCCGTCTGTATATATTATACAGCCGTAATGTTCTAGAGGCAGAATCTCAGTGGGCAGAGGACATTCTTGTTCGTATTGGAGAAATTCTTGTTTTTCAAGTAAGGGTCAAAAACATATTCAACGTCTGTCACAGCAAGAGAATTAACCCATTGTATCCACCTTAGATGTAGAGCTTTTGCATTTGGAATGCTTGCCTTTGTTACTGTCTCTAAGGCAGGTACAGGTATAACAACTTTCATGCGTTTACCCTGTGCGAGGGCTCTCTCCCTTGCTGTTGCAGTTTGAACCGCTGTCAGAATTTTTTCTGTTGGTGAATTTCATTTTAGCCTGTGTGTACAAGTGTGACTTGTAAGCTATTGGTACCTTTTCACCTTCATTAAAGGTTAGGTATGTGAATCTGCATCTCCCTGGGATGATTCGGATTACAAGGTTGCGTACATTGTCGCGTGTTTGCAAGTGTGTTGTTGCCAACATGTCGGTTTGTACTGAACGCAAAATTTCTGTGTTTTTGAGTCCAATTATTAGGTTTGAAATCAGGTTTGATTAGTTCGTAGAGAGGTTTAACCCTTTCTGCGTAAATCAGAATGTAAGTTCTTCCGAAGTATAGGAATCCTAGAATTGACTACGTTTTTCAGTGTTTTTGGAGGTTGGAGCAGTGCACATTTTTCTAAAAAGTTGTCTGCTAGGCTTTTGCCTTCACTTGTAAGTTCGTATCCCAAGAATAGGACGTTGAGGTGGGCAATTCTTGATTTTTTAAAGTTGAATTTATACCCTTCAGAGGCGAATCCAAGTATTATGGTGTTCACCCTGTTCAAGTGCCTGTCCAAATCATCATCTGTAAGATAGATATCATCGACATAAGATAATGCCTCATCATACGTTTGTAATACCTCTGTTACTCTGGCTGAAAATAACCCTAGACTATTCTTGAATCCTTGGAGGAGACAGCAAAATGAACGCTGTGTCCCCATTATTGAGAAAGCGGCCAAGTACCTGTTTTCAGGTGCAATGTTTTGACAGAAGAAACCATTTGAAATGTCTGTTTTGTATTTTTTGCGAACAATGTTATTCATCAGTGCTGCAATGTGTGCATTTTGTACTGCAAAAGCTTTGCAACAAGAGTTTAAATGTCTGTAATCCAAAACTAGACAATATGATTCGTCTGGTTTGAAGACAGGAAACAAAGGATGGTTCATGGACGAGGTGCATATTTCAATCACCGCTTGGTATTCAAGTTGATCTAGGATCTCCCTGACTTGTTTCTTTGATTCTTGTTTAACTGGATACTGCTTCTGAGCAGTTGGTTGATTTTTTAAACTGGATTTTGTGGTGATGAGAGTCCTCATTCCATCCCACATGATTTTTATATAATGCTGGAGCCTGGGCCACAGCCCATTTTTTGGCATAGGTGTATTTTTTATGAATAGGAATATGGTTCGAGAAGGCTGGCATAATGATTTCTTCGCCATGTGGGTACTCCCTGACAAATTCAGGTGGCCAGTCTTTTTCGGCCAGAAGGATGTTATAACCCTTGGATAGTTTTACCAAAAGAGTGCTTTTATTTTTCTAGTAATGTCCCCCTCTATCCGGAGTGTTACTTGATATAACTTATGGGGTACACTATCCCTGGTGTCGGCAGTTTCAACCTGAATGCATTCATTCAGATCCACTGTCTCCAGATGATCTTTCAGGATCCTGCGAGCTATGGTGACCTCTGCTGCGCTGTCCAGCATTGTCTGGGCCCACTCTCCGTTCTTGAGTTGTGACCTCAAGATACTCAGCATGTTGGAGTTTAATACTTGCTACCTTCTTTTTGGAGAATTGAGTTTTCTTATTTTTTGGAATGTGTTGATTGTCCTCTTCTTTTGGATTTCTGCGAGGAAGTCTGAAAGGTACAAGAGGATCGTGTATCAGTATCTTGATATCTATCAGGTTTTCTTAAATTATTCCTATTTCTATGGTTATACCTCTTTTCAGAGTGCTCCTTTTGTGGAGATCTACCTCTGGGCTGAGAGCGCTTCTCTTTAGGAAGTGACTGTCTACTATTTTCCCATTTCTTTTTAGGAGTAGTTAGATTGTTTTTGATAAAAACTTTCAGGATTTTCTGTTAATTCGGGCTTTACAGGTTTCCCTCCCAAACTATCTCTTCCTAGTTCTTCATAGGGTTTTTCAATAATTCTGGCAAATTCATACGGTTGCTCAGTAATATCGACTTCTTTTAATTTTTGGCGGATTGCCACGAATGCTGCTTCACCTTTAATGTTAGCTAATAAAATAGCTGAGACTTGTTTGAAATCTTTCAGTAATTTCATACCAAGATTCAAGGCTGGTTCTGGACCGTATTCATTTTGAATCTGTCTCAGAACGTCAGGTATCACCGCCATAGACGGGACACCATGTGTTTTTGTGTAAATTGAAGCAAAGACTGTACCCCAAGTGTCACAGTCCTCCACGTGTGGTGCTATCCCCATTGGTAAACAGATTGTTAGAATCCTGTGTTTCTCATTAGGTGTACTATTGGGAAATACTGCCTCTATCTGAGTAAATTTCTGGGCTAACCAGAATAGAATTTGTTCCCTTTTTGCGGGCAACTTACAGATGACTGACTGTATAGTCTGTGGTGTGATTTTGATGTTGTAGGGTGCCTTTAAACCAGAGTTGATGCTCTTGGTAAGTTAGTGGAATTTCAATGTCCTCAAAAGGAACGTATTCCGCTGGATGTTCCTCTATCTTATAGTAGTGGAACACATGTGTTGTTGGATTTGCTTGTGGAAAGACAATCCATGAATAGAATACCTCTGTCTGCCGATATATGTGTGCCTCTGACAAATATGACTCTACCACCTCTTGCTGATAGGCCATTTTCTATAACCTTTATAGCTATGGTTTTCCTTACATTTATTGGGATGATTATAGCATCATCGTCGGCTTCACTAAATCCTGTTGTTTCAAGACCTGGTTGGTCTGCTGCTGCAGCTCCACCAGTCGCGTTGTTGTCGTTATTGGACATTGTTTAATGAAAGTCTGCAGAGCAAGTTTCAAGGAAACAAAGATTTGGTGCACAATATTTTGGAACACTGTATCCTTCAACGTTGAACTAACTCAAAAACTAATACATAGGATTTTTCGTCCTACTTAGTTATGGCGGATATTTTATCCTCTAACCCACTCCAGACATCTATTGGAGTATTTTACGGAAAAAGGGGTCTCTGTGAAAAGCACAACTGAGTTACTCTAGTATCTAGGGTTATAATAGATAGCTATTTTACTAAGTCAATCGTGCATGCTTTGTTTCACCAGAGGTGCAGAGAAATAGATAGATGGGCGTTTTCAATAGAAAGGTTTTATTGAACAGTCTTTTTCTCAAGCATAAGAAATGAACTGCTACAATCGTAATATTGGTTGTAAAATATAATGCATACAGTAAGAAGAGTAGGATAAAATAATACTGTAAAAGCATTGTATGGTTCCTAAACCATAGATAAATACATACATAAATAACAAAGGCTAAAAGTACTCAACTGGTGCTTCTAAAATATGCCTACCCCGATGTTCCTAACCTAAGCGTAGTACGAGGGAATTAGTAAGTGAGGTGTAGCATAAATGTACTATTCTTTGCCAAGAATCTGTCCAAGATTTCTCTTAGGGTCTAATCAGCTCCGTACCTTAGTTTGGAATGAAAAAGGTCAGGCTCAGGAATCTATTTCCCAGCAACCTGCAAGGGTAGCCTGGAAACACTGGAGCTGGATTTCTCGGCAGGAGAAAAGACAGTCTCTCTCAGTGCGTCTGCTGGAGGGTCGGCTTCCTTCGGCACTTGCAGTAGCAGGATGCGTCGGGCAAGTAGATAGTCGAACTGCTCCAAACCACAGTGTGTTTGCTAAGGCAAGTGTGGGCATATTTATACCTTGAAGTTGCAGAGTTTGACGTAAAGGGGGACATAATAACGTCATTAAAGACTCTCAGTTCTTTGAAAACTCCATGAGTTCTTGGACAAGTCCGCTCTCGAGCAAGGGAAAGTCCCTAGCTGCTATAGCTGAGTTTTCCAAGAAATCATTGGAGATTTTCAGAACTAGTGGAAGTAGCCCTGCGTATTTGGACTGCATGAGCTATGACTAAATATGGTTATGATGCTTATGCCTATATAAGGACATAGTGATTTATACCTATATATGGGCATGAATCAGGAAATTTACAATAGTGTCCTAAAATGGTTCACAACAGTATTAAAGAAAAAAGATTTATGTATATATAGGGATGCGAGTGACAGATCGCAACATGAGATCGGATTGGCTTCCAGCACTTCAACTCTGTTGTTCGCAATGGGGAACCTCTAGTTAGCAAAGGCACTGCAGGCTTGGGGAAGAAAGGTCTTCTGCGTGTGACCACCACTTCGAGAGGTAAGTTGGGATGTTGGGGGTTGGTTAGGCACCTTTCAGTTTGGCTGACCCAAGGCAGTTGGGTACAGGGGTGCCTTTTAGGGTCGGATCGTCTTACCAGCTCCTGGTTGCTGTTGGGGGGGGGGGGGGGGTGACCTTCCCGATTTAGGCTGCAGGCATCAGCTGGAGGTTTGAGGAAGGTCGGGTTGGCGGATCCGGGTCAGGATCGCCGGGGGGACCTCCTCGTGGTGTTTGCCCACTCGAGCTCGGACAGTGGACGGCGGGTGCAGAGTGGTGTGGATTTGCGTGTCCGGCCGGAGCCAGAGGTTGGAGATTAACAAATCCGGTGTTCACTGGAGGCCCAGTCTTTGTGGTTGAAGGCAGGCAGGTCCTCCGGGCTTTTGAGGTTGCTGGCTGCAGAACACACCGGGATTTCGCAGGAGCAGGTTCGAGGTGGAGACAGCCCGGTAGGGCTGGGGCCAAGTCAGTAGGTGTGTTCCTCTTGTTAGCTTCGGCACAGCTGTTCTTCTTTTCATGTAGTTTCTTCTGGTCTGAGGAAGCAAGGTTCAGGGGTGCCCCTAAATACTAGATTTAGGGGCGTTACAGGTAGGTAAAAGGTTGGGACCAATGGGTCCATTCCCTGGGGTGGGTACAACCCCAATTATGGTGGCCTCCAGTGGGAGGGGAGCATGAGCCTTTCCCTGGTTGGCTGTGGCCCCCCCATTTACAAGATGGCAGGCCAAAGTTGTACTTCACCTGCCTCCCCCGTGCGGGTTGGACTTGCTAGAAGGTGGGCACACCTCTCTTCCTCACTTGTTTTTCCCATCAAAGTTGAGTCAGAACCAGTGGGGACCAATTGCTGAAAGCAGCAAGTGGACTGGGGAAGCTCCCAAAGGCGGCAAGCCTCTGAACCTTCCCCT
Organism: Lissotriton vulgaris; assembly: GCF_964263255.1. Taxonomy (NCBI): domain Eukaryota; kingdom Metazoa; phylum Chordata; class Amphibia; order Caudata; family Salamandridae; genus Lissotriton; species Lissotriton vulgaris. The sequence goes on from NC_141697.1 coordinate 910,550,136, forward strand.
TCATGGACCCTGCCCATCCTGGGGGAGAAGGCTTGGCACCTCATCCCAGGATGTGCATTGTTTCAGGCCCCCCAAGAGCAGCAGTCTCCCAACTCAGGGGCCCAGAAACATGTCTGGTGGTTGCAGCTGAAAGCACCCACTCAGCCTGGCACTAGTGGTAGGTTGTTTCGGGGGCATCTCTAAGATGCCCCCTGTGCATTCTTCATTAAACTGGCATCAGTGTGGGTTTAATGTTCTGAGAAGTTTGATACCAAACGAAATGGTTACATACCAGTAGTAGTAGTTTTTCAGCGTGAATCCTTTTCTGGATTCACATGCTGTGCATCATTCCGCCATCTAGTGGTTGGGTCCGGAATGGTCTTTGTTTTTTTCCTGCCAGTGTAGCCATTATGGTGCTGTGGAGTTTGTAATTACAAACTCTCAGCACCATGTACTCTTAATGGCGGCACTGCACTTACAATGTCTAAGAATGGACTTAGACACATTAGGGGTATAGGGCTCATGCACCTGTACCCTCACCACTGGCATAGTGCACCTAGCTAGAGGGGTGACTGATCTATACCAGGGCAGTAGGTTGTAAACATGGCACACAGGGGTGTGTGCCATGTAGACTCTTCACTCTGTTCTGCACCAAGACACGCAGCCTGTAAAGGCAGATTGTGTGTGTGTGTGTGTAAAGGTACAGGGCCTCCAAGTGTGGCACAATAAGTGCTGCAGCCCTTAAAGATCTTCCCTGGTCATAGTGCCTGTGTACCTGTGGTACCATTTACCAGGGGCTGACCTGTGGCCAGAAAAGCCAATTGGGTTTGGGTTAGTTTTGGGGAAGAACACAGGCCCTGGGTACCTGATTGGCAGGGACCATGGGCACATCAAGGCAAAAGTGCTTCAGTAGTCTGGCAAAAAGTGTGTGGGGGGTCTTACTGCAACTGAAACCAGCTCACACAGATATATACATATACACACTTGCCTTATATATGCTAACCATTTAGTTGGGGAGGCATGCGTATTAAAGGGATATGAGTGGTAAAAGAATGAGTTTTAAAGGCATTGCGTGATAATGGATGAGTGGTAAGGGCATTGCATTGTAATGTCTCTGTGTGGTAAAAGTTGTTTCTCATTCCAAGGAAACCAAGTGTGGACCCACAGGCAGAAGTCTGACTGAAGGTCCCCACTGGATCCTTGGGGCCTGAAGGCACACAAAAGGGTGTTGCAAAATATATATGAATAGCCATATAAATTCATGTGTATGCACTTCAAAAGATATCATGCTTAGATGTATCACATTAACATGAGGCCTGGAGCTCCAAAGGGCTTCCTATCTGACCTTCATAGGACAAGCTTCAACAAGCTATTCTGTACACCCTTAGAGGTCACTTTGCCTGTCCTGACTACATGATATTCCTTATCTGGTTGTGCAAGTTGCTTACACAGTGCCGAGCCAGCCTTTCATGTCTGCCCATATCTGGCGGTTTATAATTTGCCTAGTGCAGACATTGCACATGCATGTTAGCCATATTTGGCTTGGTGCCTTATTCTAGTTATGCTGATATGGCATTACTAAACTATATAGCACCCAGAAACCAGCCACTCTGGGAAGAAGCTGTCTGAGAACCCGTAAGGCAGGAGACCTGACTTATTCCTTGCTAATTAGCAATGATGCATGCTTTTGGTACCAATAAATAAATTTCACTCTGTTTCTGAGCAAACCTGCTATGTATGGTGAGTTTCATTCATTTGCTCCTAGGAGGGTGCCAGTATTTCCCCATCAGAAAAAGGAACCAGTAAAGTGCAAAGCAAAAAATGCAGAGCATGGCCTCCCTTCAGACCTCCACTTGCTGTGACGTCGCTGACTGACTCGGAATTCGCTCTGACAAAGCTAAAGAGTGATGCAGAGGCACTTTGAAATCCTCCTGTCTTCTCTGGAGTTCGCGAGTGCTTGGTAGGCATTCCTACTTCGATTTCTTAGGCTGCTCCTTGGATTTACCTGAAGACTTCGACTGAGACAATGATCTGCTGCTGGAACAACTTCGGGACCTTCTTTTCAACATCAACCGGTCAAGGGGTGGAGTCTTTCCAATGTTTGACAATATACAACTTTGTCTCGTGGTTCCATATTGACTTTAGATTCATCTGAGCACAGTCAGCACAGGCCCTGGAATTATAAGCATAGTTTGTGAGGTCTGTCACAGACATCTATTTGCAACAATTCCTACAGTTGGAACCCAGCAACATTTTCCCTTGCACACAGTGTAAGAAATTACGAAAAACGTATCAGAAAGATAAAGCAGCAGATCGGGTTCTGCGACTGAAGGCACAGAAAGAAAGGAACGGATATCAGCGCATAACCGTGACACTAATGTGAAGCTCTGCTGGTCACTTCCGTAGCGGAAATAAGTTGGTGCAGAGCTGCACAACACCACCTACGAGCGCACAGTACTGCTTGAAAGTTTCCTGATGCAGTCTGACTCTTGGGGAATTTTCACATGGTGATGTATCTGTGGCTAGACGTATCCATCAGAAGGAAAATGTGCCTTACCCTGCAAGCATCTGTTCATGGCAGATAGAGGTGTAGATTCATATTCTGTACATACTTCTGCCATCTATTGTTTGGCTTGGACGTGTGCAAGGTATTTCTTCTTGAAGACCTCTTTCGATTTGCGAGGTTTATACTGGTATGGCGTATGGGCATTGACGCAAAAACAACAGTCGATGGACAGAATGCAGAACAATGTCATGCATTCACCCCAGTACAGAGATCTGGGCCTAAATCCATTGGTTGTTTGGCTCACCATGCCATTTCAGTTTGTACCCAGCCATATGCAAATCAGTCTTGACCCTATGCCCCATGGGAACAGTCCAGCCCGAACTGCCAAGCCAGGTCCTCCCTGGACTGGAAACGGGCATCCTAGGACCGGTTTCGGGCTTTCAGCCTTTATCAGACAGGATAGCTTGATTCTAGTGGCATGGAGAGCACAGGACTCACGTCTGAGCATACCCGTCCCACTCGGGGTGACCAATGCAAAAACAACAGTTGATGGACAGAATGCAGAACAATGTCATACATTCACCCCAGTACAGAGATCTGGGCCTAAAGCCATCGTTTTTTTTGCTCACCATGCCATTCCAGACATGGCTTGGCAGTTTGGGCTGGACTGTTCCCATGAGGCACAGAGTCAGACTGACTTGTATATGGCCATGTCTGAAATCGGGTGGTGGAGTGAGCTAAAGAATGATGATGGATGAAACCCAGATCAGTTGATTGGGGGGGAGGGGGGGAGGGGGGGGGGGGAAAGTGCTTGCAATGTTCAACAATCCGTCAATCATCCCCTTTAGTTTTGCTTTGTTCGCCCTAAGTTGGCAGGGTATACCCAGACGTGGGTCCCTTGTTCACTTTGCCACTGGATTCAAGCTAGCCCGGCTGAGGGTGGCTGATTAGCCGGAAACTGGTCCCAGTATGCTTGTTTCCGGTCCAGAGAAGACATGGCTTGGCAGTTAGGGCTGGACTGTTCTCACGAGGCACAGGGTCAGACTGATTTGCATATGGCCATGTCTGAACTCTGGTAGCGGAGTGAGCTAAAGAATGATGATTTATTAAACCCAGATCAGTTGATTGGGGGTGAGTGCTTGCAATGTTCAACACTCCGTCCATCATCCTCTTTAGTATGGGCATTGACTCCACTGTTAGACTGGTTTTTCCTGCACGAAGGGTAAAGATATAGAAGGAGCATAGTGATACACAAAAGATGACTACACGAAAGAATAATAAAGATGAAAGAAAGATCTGCAACATCAAAAGGCTTCCGGGAAGGAGGGTGCATGCATGTGAATCTACAGCAGCCATCCAACAAACAGATGCTTACAGGGTAAGTAACATTTTCCATTTGTGGCACATGTACCTGTAGATACTCATGCTGTGCATAGACTAAAAATTAGTGCTCCCTCAGGGTGGTAGCTAGCCGGCAGATTTTGCAGAAGACGTGTACGCAAGACAGCCTGCCCAACTCTAGCTTTTTGGTGAGCTAAAACAACCACATATTAATGTTTAGTAAAAGTGTGGGGTGTAGACCAAGTAGCTGCTTTGCAGATGTCATTTATAGGAATATTACCCAAGAAAGCCATAGAAGCTCCTTTTTTACAGGTTGAGTAGGGTGTGGGAGGGACAGGTAAAGTTTGTTTGGCTTAAGTCTGTATGTATTTATCCAATCAGCGTGCTATAACTATTTTGGAGAAGACATGCCCTTTGTGAGGTTGGAGGAAGAGGCAGAGCTGTTGTCTCTTAAGAAAGGATCTAGTCCTGTCAACGTAATACATAAGTGCTCTTTTAACATTAATGTGTGGAGAGCTCGTTCTGCTACTGACTCTGGATGTGAGAAGAATATTGGGAGCTCTTTAGTTTGATTAAGGTGTAAATTCGAGACCACCTTAGGAAGCAACTTGGGGTTTTTGTCCTGAGGACTACTCTATTGTGGTGTACTTAGAAAAAGGGTTCTTCAAGAGGTAGAGCCTGAAGCTCACTGACACACGAAGGAACTGATACCTACCAGAAAAGCTACCTTCCAGAAAAGAAACTTTAAGGAGTGGAGTAGCTCAAAGGGTGGGCCCATAGCCCTAGCTAGTATGATACGGAGGGTGGCAACCTTGGAGGAATAATCCATTTGAGTCCCGCAGAGAAAAGACTTTCATCACAGGAATCCTGAAAAAGAAAGTATGTTCTCTGTTCTGAAGGTAAGCAGGGACAGCTGCCAAATGAAGCCTGATGGGAGTGCAAGCAATTCTTGACTTCTGCAAGTGGAGCAGATAACAGACAGCTGCTTGGCAAGAGTCAATACGTTTGGGGAAAAGGTAGTGCATGAACCTTTTCAATTTGGGTGTGCAGCAAGCTCTGGTTCTGGGCCTGCGCGCATCTTTAAGGAAGGTCAGACATTCTAAAGGCAGATTGATGTGTCCAAGTGTGCCCTGGTTCTATGAGATGGGATCCGGTCAATTGGGCAGCTTCTCGTGAGGCACTACAGACAGTTCAGGAGAGTGGTGAACCAGGGTTATTTGGCCCAGGTTGGTGCAACTAAGATGAGGGTTAGAGATGTTTGCCGAAGCCTGATAATCATAAACTGAAGAAGTGAAAGAGCCTAGGGACCGTGGGAGTGGGAACCTGGAGTTGAGGTTTTGTCATTTAGTGTTTTCTACGGTGGCGAAGAGGTGTGTTTGGGGTAACCCCTAACAGTGGAAGCACAGAAGGAGTTGGGGTGGAGTTCCAAACTGTGGACTTGTTGCTGTATCCTGCTGAGTAGATCTGCAAAGTCATTGTCTCCTTCCAGTAGGTACTCCATGAGTAGATTAACTCTGATGTATTGCCCACTGCCAAAGGCCCTGGGCTAGAGCAGACAACTGCAAGGAGTAAGTGCCGCTCTGTTTCTCGAAGTAAAACATGGCAGTTGTGTTGTCTGTCCAACTGTGTATTACTTTGTGTTGGATGCGAGGAAGGAACGCTTTGAGGGCTAGCTAGATGCCTAACAATTCTAGGTGGATGATGTGGGGGCCATGTCGATCAGACATCCAAAGCCCTTGAATGGCCAGCTCCTATAACTGTGCCCCAACCAGAAAGTGAGGAGTCCATTGTTATGGTCATCTGCGGCACTGGGTTCAAAAAGGGCTGGCCTTGCAATAGGTTATTGGCATTTCATCTGTGCAGGGAGTGAGGAATGCTGCCCCAGATCAAATGTAGATCCTCACAATGGCCCTCCGCTTGTGGTCATTGTGCTCTAGGCACTCCTGCAACTGACATATACGTAACTTGGCATGTAGGATTATAGCAATGCAGGAGGAGGCGCATTACCTCTTGACCATTTCCCGACAATCTGGCTGAAAAAGAGTGAGCAGTGCTTGGAACGCTTGGACCCTTGCAGGGTTGGGGTATGCTTTCCCCATAACAGTGCTGTGTATAGCCCCTAGGAAGGACTGGAGAGGAAATTTTATAATACTGATAAAGCCTATGCTGTGGTAAGATGTATGGTGGCTTGGGTGTGTGCTGGGCATTGCTGTTCCACGGCGGTAGAGCAGCCAATTGCCTAAGGGACGACATTGACGCCCTCCCTTCTGAAGTGAGCGGCTACCACAACAAGATACTACGTAACTACCCTGGGAGCTGTGGTTAATCAGGGTAGCATTTTCAACTGATAATGCTAACCACTTTCCACAAATCTGATATGTGCAGGGTGGATGGGGATGTGCAAGAATGCATTCTTCAGGTCAAGAGCAGTTATGAAGTTGCCATGCTGTAGTAGCAGAATGGCATCCTGGATTGTTACCATGTGAAAGTGATCTGACAGGATGTACTTGTTGAGGGGCCCGAGGTCAAGAATGGGCAATAAAGACCGGTTCTTCTTGGGAAGGAATAAGTATAAGTAAACCCCTTTCCCCCAGGGTTGTGGTGCAACAGTTTCTATGACCCCTTTGCCAAGTAGTGCATACAGCTCATCTTGATGCAGATGCTGATGTTCCGGGGAGAGTGTCTGCGGGGGAATTTTAGGGGTGTTTGCCTAAGTTCTAGGCAGTAACCAATTGCTACGATATTGACAACCCACTGGTCGAATCCCTTGAAGTCTTTACCTGAACAAAGTGTGGGAGGCAGGAGTCACTGTTCTGCAGGCATGGCCCTCTAGGGTCTGTGCCTTTGACCCTGCCTCTACAGTGACTATTTTTGTACCCTCCAACCCCCTGTTGCTGCTGTTGCCTGATGAAGGAGGCGAATGCCTCGGCTAAAGTGGTTTTCACCCCTCAGTGGTACTCTGTATGTCAAAAGGAGCCATGGATAGGTGGGGTCTGTAGGGAACCTTTGGCTTTGGCCGTTTGTGTTCACTTTGATTTTTCTAGCATCTGATCAAATTGCAGGCCGAACAGGTGTTCCCCGTCAATAGGCAAGTTAACCAGATGCTGCCGAACTTCTGGCTTAAAGCCTGTCCCCCTTCGTCTATGCTAGCAGAGATATAACATAACCGCTCTGCTCTCTCGAGCATGTTCCTAACCTATGCAGGTAATCGAGGTCTAAAGCAGCCTGTTGATTACATAAAAATGTCGACCTTTTAATGATTAACATTTTCCACTGCAAGATTTGAGATTCCTGTGTCCTATGCAAGACACAGATTATCCTAATGTTTCAGAGAATCCAGCACAATGTCATGCAACCCGTTTCATAGCAATCACCCCCTTCCCAGTGGAGTGTCTCTTGCAGCTACCAAACAGATAAAACACTCAGCCCACACATTCTGTTACCACCAACCATAGTTTTTATTCCTGTACACATTGAAAATAATTTATCGGGAAACCAAATTGTCCTCTGCATCCAAGACATGACATTTATATGAAGAACAGAAACACTGTAGCGTGTGCTTTCAACGAAGCATCCTCTGCAAATGGGGGATACCATGCCAGTTTGAGGATTAATATTTTCTCTTCTTACTATGGTGTATGGATACATAGTTGCTTTTAGGATAGGTGGGTGGTCCTTCTCCTTATCATGGGACTGCTGTGGGCCAGAGAGCGTGAGGCTGGTATGCCTTAATGAAACAGCAGTTCAAAACTCTGCTGAGAGGTAGGCCATACTATTCCTGGTGGGCTCCGTCCGACAGGTGGTTATGCCACAAAGACTGAAACATGTCCATATGCAGTCTTTTCCCTCAATCCAAAGGACATCTCCTCGTCTCCATCCACCAGGAAAAGCATCCTGCATTCCACTTGAGGGTGGGACAGAAAGAGCAAGATCACTGCTGCTTGGAACGTGACCACAGACGGTTTGTTAGGGAGCCTAGGAAGAACGGCTGTGTCTTGTTCTTCGACAGGTTCTCCAGCCGCTGCTGTTCCTCCTGCACAAAAGTGTTAAAAAGAGTGAATCTCGGCATTCATTACTCAGGACAAAATACAGAGAACATTTTTGTCAAGGAATAAAACTTCCCACCAATAAAGAGTTGTTGCAAAATCCATTCATAGTCCTAAAACATTAATCCTCGTCCCTCTACCCCAAACTTAAAATTTGATCGAAAAAGCAATCCACCCAATATGCACTTAAAAAATGCCCTTCAGTATCAGACCCAGAGGATTATTTCAAAATATTCCTTGGACTAGTATATTAAGGTAATGTTTCTCAACCAAGCAAAATTCCCTAAACATGGGCAACACACTGCATTTCTAAATTGTCCTAACTTACATAAGCCATTCACAGAGACTTAGAACCGCCCAGAATCTAAAACAAGTCTCAATAAAATTCCTCAGAAATCGTGCACCTAAATTCTCTTAGCAGTTTCACATACAATTCCTAGAACTTCATACATTAGGAAAACAACCACCTTCATTTAGAAACCCCTATAAGAACATCATTTATTATCCAGATTCCTAGATCGTCAGGAAAACATTTAACTGGCACAGCACCGTATCAAGAAGGTTTGCATTACCATAGAATCTATTTAGTTTAAAATAACATCTTCAAGAAAACTCCTACAGCTTTCCCTATTAAAATAAAATGAAACCATGGCAGATCTATGTATATGGACAAAGCAGTGGGGTGGTAGGTGCCTGCAAGATTTACTCTTCCTAAGTTCTCCACCGCTCAGTTATTCCCCCTGCAAATACTCTGCATAAGGATCCCAGACCTGTTCCAACTGGGTCTGTCGGCGCTTGAAGGCTTCCAAGGGGTCGTCCTCAAGGGAATAATTCTCCAGTACACTCCGGACGTCATCTACTCCACTTAAAGCAATGGCTATAGATGAAAAAGCAAAAGGGTAGCTGATTAGAGTGGGAGGATCACAACAAGAGCAACGATTATACAATCAGAACAAAGCGGGCAATACCTATGCATGTGTGACAGGAAAATCCCACCAAGGTCATATTGGTGATGTTTTACATCAAATCAGAGATGCACGAAATGCAATTTAAACATTTACAATGTCACGTTAAAAGCTAGGTGCTTTAGAACGGAACCCATCGATGCAAGATAATATTTGAATGCAGACGTTGAGTGAAGGGTAATGTTAAAAACTATTATGCATTAACACCCCACATTGAATTAGGATACTTACAATGCCAAAAGTACGTCTTTAAGGATCAATGCACAGTTGTCCAGCTCCATTCTTTATGAAGCAGACAGGGAACCGTGCAAGTAGCCACTGCAGCTTGACATTAAAATCTGAAGAGTTCTTAAAAAAACGAACCATGCCTGCATGATCAATTCTCGTTTACCTTTCTGAGAAGGACAACACTTTGCTGTTCATCTCAATGCTTATTGAACGAGCTACTTACCTTTGGCAACGCTGTATCTGGTAGAGACACAGTCTAGCCGCAAATTCCTTAGAATATCTCCAGGTGTCAGACTGGATCCAGAAAACTTTCCGCAGCAGCACCTCTGCGGTCCACCCTGATGTCGTCCATGGGCGTGAAGTCAGCGGAGCCATATATGCCCCTCCCGGCGCACTAACTGCAGTTTTCGTTGGAAAAACTTTTCCGCGCCTGAACGCGGAGCCACAACCAAAAACTGGGAATACGGGAACAGTGTGAAAAAATGATGAAAAAAGACATCGAATGGTGACCATAAAGGACAGTGCCCGGCACTGTATCTTGAAAAACTAGCGAAGGGAAAGAGCAGAGCACCGCTCTGAGAAGCAACCCCGTAAAAGTGAAGGCCAAACCTCCCTTGGAGGCAGATGAAGATGAAAACAAGTTACTTACCTGTAACTTTGGTTCCCCAGTATTGGTAACTTTCATAGATTCCCATGCTTTGTAACATTCCCCGTCGTCGGAGTGGGAGCCTCGGTAGTATCACAACCATAGAAGCAAAAGTGAAAAATAGGCCTAGGCCTCATCTCATTTTGTATCCTATCACCCTCTTTGTGTAAAAGAGACCAAACTTTTGTCAGGACCAATCAGAGCAGCCTCACCCCAAAGAACCTTCCTGAGAGAGCTCAGAGCCTCAGATTTTCGTAGCCGTTGTGCAAACCGCCACTATCTCTGTAAAAGACCGAGCTTTCCCACGGGAGGAGGGTGGGCGCATGGGAATCTATGAAAGTTACCAATACTGGGAAACCAAAGTTACAGGTAAGTAACTAGTTTTCTTGCCCCAGTATTGGAACTTTTCATAGATTCCCATGCTTTGTATCAGAGTAGCTAGCAGTAAATCACCAAGACACATTTTGTAGATACATGGCATCACATAACCATATAGCAATACTTATAGCATAGCAAAACAAGAAACAAAATGTGCTCACCAGGAAGGAGGGACTGTAGGGAAAGCTCACTTCTCAATGAAAAAGATTCAGCAGAACTGCTTGACCAACAGCCGCGTCGTCTCGTCCTGCAGACTCCAGGCAGTAGTGTTTCGTGAAGGTTTGAGTACTGCTCCACGTTGCTGCCCTGCATATGTCCTTAATGGCGACTCCAGAGAAAAGAGCCACAGACGACGCCACAGACCTTGTGGAATGTGCATGGACTTTTCTGTCCAGTGGCTTGCCCGCCTCCTGATGGCAGAATTGAATCGCACTTGAGATCCAGCGGGAAATGCCACTCTTTGTCAAAGAAAACCCCTTTCGTGGTGCGCTGTAGGACACAAACAATTGGAATGATTTTCGAAAGGGTCGTGTGCGTTCTAAGTAGAATTTCAAGCATCTTTGAACGTCCAAACGAATGTAATGTGCGTTCCGCAGGCGTAGAAGGGCGCGGAAAGAAGGACTTTAAAATCAAAGGTTCATTCAAGTGGAACTCAGACGGCACCTTCGGAATAAATTTCGGATTGGTGCGAAGGATAAGGACATCTTTCTTGAATTGAAGGAATGGATGCACTATGGAGAGGGCTTGAAGTTCACTAACTCTTCTCGCTGATGTTAGAGCCAAGAGGAGGGCAATTTTCCAAGACAGGAATTTCAAGTCCGCCTTGTGCACCGGCTCAAACGGAGCTTTCATGAGTTGAGACAGGACAAGATTGAGCTGCCAAACTGGCGGAGGAGGGCGAACAGGAGGATACATCCGAAACAATCCTTTCAAGAATTGTTTAACAATCCTAGAGGACCATAAGGACGGGCCTGAAGTACTGCGCCGAAACCTCGATATGGCTGCAAGATGTACATTCACAGACTAGCCAATGATAGTATATATGGCAAAAGTTGATGAGGCAGAGATTTGTAAGGATGGAGACCTTGTCTTTGACACCACAGGCAAAACCTCTTCCATTTTGCCTTGTAAGTTTTATTAGTGCTTGGTGCTCGAGCCTGGGACAACACTTCTCTACACTCCTTGGGGAGATTCAGATGACGGAACTCTGTGTTCAGGAGCCACCCTGTCAAGTGCAGCGATTTTGGATCCGGATGGAACACCTGCCCCTGATTCCTCGATAATAGGGATGGAATTGGTCGCAAGCGAATTGGATGATCCTGGGAGAGTAGAAGGAGTTCTGTGAACCAGAATTTCCGGGGCCACGCCGGTGCAATGAGAATCATCTTGCAAGCTTCCGCCTTCATCTTCCTGAGTACTCGTGGGATGAGGGGAATTGGCGGAAAAGCGTAAAAGAATGCGCCGTACCAGGCAATCGAAAGGGCGTTCCCCAGAGATCCCTGATGGTGAACCTTGCTTGCGTAAAACTGGCATTTGGCGTTCACCGGAGAGGCAAAGAGGTCGATGGTCGGTGTCCCCCAGACCGAGAACACACCCTCCAGAATGGACTGATTCAATTCCCATTTGTGATTCACCTCTGTCTGGCGACTCAGGGCATCCGCCGTGACATTGAGAGAACCTGCCAGGTGTTCGGCCTTCAAATTGATTCTGTGAAGAATTGCATAATCCCAGATTCTCCGAGCTTCTTTGGACAGAGTTTGCGACTTCGCTCCTCCTTGTTTGTTGATGTAATGCATGGCCGTCGTATTGTCCGTCCGGACCAGCACTGTCTGATTTTGAACTCTGGGAAGGAAAGCCTGCAAAGCCAACCAAATGGCCGCCAGCTCCAAAAAATTTATATGGCACTGGCGCTGGTCTGGACTCCAGTGTCCGCTGACTTGAAGCTCTCGGAGCACTGCTCCCCAGCCTTCCAAAGAGGCATCTGTAGTCATGATCGGGGGGGGGGTGGTGAAATCCTGAATGTCAGACCTTCTGCGATATTGCCTTTTACTAGCCACCACTCGCATGCTGTTCTCATTTGTGGCGTCACAAACACTTTGTCGTTGAATGATCCCTCTGCCTGGCACCATTGTTTGTCTAGCTCCTCCTGCAGAGGACGCATTCACAGCCTGCAATGCGGTATTAATGGTATGCAGGATGACATCGACCCGAGAAGGGACTTGTATTGTCGGACTGAAAGGCATTTCTTTGTGAGCACCTGGCGAGCCGAGCCGATCAACTTTTGTTGACGCTCCTCCGAAGGACGAGCTGTGCATTGCGTCGTGTCCAAAATGGCCCCAAGGAACCTTGTGGATCTGGAGGGCTGCAGAACTGACTTGTGTTCGTTTAGCTGAAGGCCCAGGTGACTGAACAACTGGATGCAAGTTGAAACGGCTTGAGAAGTTTCCTTGAAAGATGGAGCCTTGACGAGCCAGTCGTCCAAGTAAGGGAAAACCTCCAGGGATTGTTTTCGTAGAAAAGCTGCTACTGGTGCTAACACTTTGGTGAATACCCGTGGCGCAGACCGAAGGCCAAACGGAAGCACCTTGAATTGGAAATGGCTCTTGCCCACTGTGAAGCGTAGATATTGTCTGTGAGCTGGGTGTATCGGTATGTGGAAATACGCATCTTGTAAATACAGAGACGTCATAAAGTCGCCTGGGTTCAAAAGAGGAAGAATATCTTGGAGAGTGACCATCCTGAAAGAGAGTTTGATGAGATAAGTGTTGAGCTCTCGTAGGTCTAGTATGGGGCGCCAAGTCTCTGCTGTCTTCCGAACCAGGAAGAACCTGGAATAAAAACCTTTGCCCCTCTGAAAGAGAGGTACCGGTTCTATTGCCCCCTTGATGAACAATTGGTGGGCTTCGAGGTGGAGCAGTCCCAGATGTTTTGTGTGGTTGGCGCCCTGAGCTCTTGTTGGAGGAAGATCTTGGAATTCCAACGTATGGCCACTCTGAACAATATTCAGGACCCACTGGTCCGATGTTATACACTTCCAGCTGTTCAGACAAAAGGATATCCTGCCCCCCACTGATGTTACTGGGAGGGAAGGAACAGTAGGTAGAGCCAGGAGGCCGCTATTGCCTCTTGGCATTGTCGCGTCCCTGGCGGTTCTGACGCCCTCGCTGAGGTTGGCGAGAGAAAGACTCCAATTGTCCCTGCCGTTGATTCGAATATTGAGTCTTTTAAGACTGCGAAGACTGTGAGGAATATCTCTGCTGGGTGTTGCCTCTAAGAAGAGAAACCTCTGCCTCGTGCACCTCTAAATGGGACCTTACGATAGTTCAGTGATCCCAATGACTTTGCCGTGTCCGTATCTTTCTTTATACTTTGCAGGGCATCATCTACATGCTTACCAAACAGCATTTCCCCATCAAACGGGAGGTCTAGGATCTTATTTTGGACCTCCTGACAAAACCAGGTGGCTCTCAGCCAGCCCTGACGACGTAGCACTGCTGACCCTGCTAAGGCACGAAAAACCGTGGAAGCTATATCCATAGCACAGTCGATTACTTCGGAGGAAGATTTTTCTCCCTCCATAAGGATTCTCCTGGCCTCTTCCCTCGCGGAGTCTGGCAGTTGTTCCACAAATGGCTCCATGTCACACCACATCTGGCGATCGTATCTGCCTAGAATGGCGAGAGCATTTGCTGCCCGAACAAGCAAGCTGGCCATGGAAGAAAACCTCTTTCCCACGTTATCCAGGCTCCTACCGTCCTTGTCCGGAGGCGTAGTCCAAGGCGTTGATGGGTTTTTAATTTTGCTTTGAGCGGCCTGTGAGATCACTGAATCAGGCTTCGGCTGACCAAGAAGACAAGCTGGACTGCCCTCCGGAGCCTTATATTTCTTTTCCAGCCTGGGAAGAACCGGGATAACAGTAGCTGGATTTTGCATGATTTTTATTCCTTCATCCCACACATGCTCAATTATGGGAATGGATTTGACCGATTTTCTGTATTGTTCTTTGAAGTCATACAGGAAACATTCAGACTGTTCCCTTGTAATTGGTAGTCCAAACCTCTTTGACGCTCTTTGGATCCTCCTGTACTTCATCATCAGAAGAGCTATCCTGCTGAGCGGTATTGGCGGGCTCGGGATCCGATGTCCGGGAAAGGACCGTTGGTATGATCACTGGTGGCGTGAGAGATACCACTTGCGAAGGAGGCAGTACGACAACTGGTTGCGCTCGCGGCAACACCTGAGGTGGAGGTTGAGCAGGCTGCATTAAAGGTTCCGAAGGAAACCTGGTTCTATAGTCCTGCAGCATCATCTGTAGATCAGTGACTAGAGAGGCCGGCATGGCCACCATGTCCTGTCCTAAACCTGGTGGACGTCCCTCCTGAGGAACATAGTGATGCTCCTGTTGATCATATGCCTGCTCATACTATTCCTCTGTGTCAGTCTCTTGCAATTTCACATGTAAATCTGAGGGACTGTAGGCATCCCCATATTGGCCTCCATGATCATCCTCCTCATCCAGAAGCATTGTCGGTGGAAGCGACGAAACCCGTCTTGGAGACGTCATTTCAGGTGTAATCTTCAGCTTCTGTATAGAAAATTCCAGTTTTTGACCCGTCGACGGAGCCGTTGTCGACGGCATCGTCGATGGAATCGTCGACGGCACAGGGGACCTCGTCGACGGAGTCTTGGACGTCGTCGACGGTATTATCGTCGACGGTTTCGTCAACGAACTCGTCGTCATCACCATCAGTGTCGTCGAAGTCGTTGTCGTCGACATAGTCTTCGTCGACGACGAGGCCGTCGACAGCACCTTCCCGGAGAACATCATCATCGTTGACGAGGAAGAAGTCATCGTCGATGAACCTGGTACCTTAAACGACGACGAAGTAGTCGACGTCGAAACCGCCACCGACGACGATCCCGTCGACGGAGCCAAGGAAACAGCGGGAATTTTCATAGAAGCAATCGTCGTCAACGTACCTGATGTTTTTGTCGTCGACGGACGCTGTTTTTTCTCAGGCACGGTCCCTGGATTGACCGTAGAGTGTTTTTCACCAGTCTTTTCCTTTTTGGACGTAGGAGAAGTGATAGAAACCTCCTTTTTGTCCTTAGTGGCTGTAACCAATCCAGCAGCCTGTCCCTGCCTCTCCTTTTCACTTCCGTGAGGAGATTTAAGGGGACTAGCCCTCTCAGACCTGTCAGAGATCTTATGAGGGGCCTTGATAGGGGGCTCGGCAGAAGAAGAAGGAGACCTACCCCTCTTCTTGGATCTGTGAGAGGAAGCCATAGATGTTGAATCCTCTTCATCTGATAAGAGCACCTCCTTACGAGTCTTCATTTTTTGGAGCCAGGTCAATAGACGGCCCTCTCTGTCTCGAAGTGTTTTTGTAGAGAAGGTTCTACAAATCTAGCAGTCAGTGGCCTTGTGGTCCGGGTATAAGCAATAGATACAGCTTTCATGCTTATCTTCTACAAAAAGTCGCTTCTTCCCACAAGACGCACAGGACCTGAATAAGTCCTTCTCCTTGTCAGAAATGTCTTGACTGTAGTAGAAAAATTGAAGAAATAACTAGTAAGAATGAGAAAACTGAGCAGAGCTCAGTGGAGACTCCCTAGCACAACGTGCAGTAGAAAACTCTGACGCTCTGAGCTCTCTCAGGAAGGTTCTTTGGGGTGAGGCTGCTCTGATTGGTCCTGACAAAAGTTTGGTCTCTTTTACACAAAGAGGGTGATAGGATACAAAATGAGATGAGGCCTAGGCCTATTTTTCTCTTTTGTTTCTATGGTTGTGATACTACCGAGGCTCCCATTCTGACGACGGGAAATGATACAAAGCATGGGAATCTATGAAAGTTCCAATACTGGGGCAAGTGAAAAACAACTTGGCAGACGACGGAAAGTCTGCAACCATAATGTTTAACTGTGAAGGACAACAAGTACGGAACACAGTAACAAGGACAATTCACCAGAAGACGTCACACGAAAGGGACGTCGTATCCCCAATAAGAGACATATAGAATGCAGAAGAGCCAAAAGATTTCAAACCAATGGACCACAGGGGAGGTAAGAAACCCCAAGGCGTTGGAGAAAGGGACAGCAGGGGTGGGAAAACATGAGTAGATCCCACACTGGACAACCCAGGGCCTAGGGTTGGAAAGGACACATGACATGAGCATACCGTCAAATCATGAGAATGGGCGGAGTAGAGCAATGACACAGAATGAAGCATTGTGTGTCGGAGTGAAGTGAAAAATGTCACCACGCAGAAGGGTTAAGCCACCCAGAGGGAGGCGAATGTAAAAAGTCCAACCTGAAAATGTCCTTGCAGAACGGGGAGTATGGGCGGGCGTAAAGGAATCTGCGGCTAGACTGTCTCTACCCGATACATCATTACCGAAGGTAAGTAACTAGTTCATCTGATAGAGACATTTAGCCGCAGATTCCTTAACTTAGAATAGATACCAAAGCCATACCCATTAGAGGAGGCGGTCTGAGACTGAACCCCATCAAGTTCCCGAGAGAACTTAACCGTCAACAAGGTGACGAAACAGGGTGGGAACCGCAAGCCAGCGCAGCGACACTAGACCATGAAGCTCAGAGAAGAGCGGAAAACATTGGGAGGCAAAGGCACCACAAGCCGTCAAACAACAGCCTGAAAACCCCCGTATGTATACCAGGTGAGAAAAAGAAAACATTTGCCATATATTTTGGTGTGAAAGGGAAAGTGCAGGACTTCGCAAAGAAATGGAACTGAACCTAGGGTCCGACGGATCCGCAGGATCCAGTGTGCTGACCGTAAGTAAAACCCAGAGAGATGACAACTGGAATGACAGAGTCAGCGCACACCGGTCCAGTATGCACAATAGTGGAAAAAAAGCACTGTTGAAACCTGCACCAGCCAGGATGCCGATCCATGGGCAAAAAGTGCAGGTAGTACTAGAAACAATAGACACACCAGTACATAGTCGCTCTGTCACAAGACATGTGCAAGGGCTGACAGCAAACAGTAGAAGCACCCAAACAGGACTACAGTAAGAATGATAGTAAAGTGGAAGACTGGAAGATACAGAAGCATACAGTGTGGACGCTAGAACCACATGAAGTATGGCAAAAACCCTCCTGTAAGGTAACGTAAGCAGCCCAGATGCTAGACGCAATAGCAAGAAGGCAACCGGCAAAAAGGGGTACCAGGCAAGCTGGACACCCACATAAGAGCTCATAGCAGGAGCAGGTCGGGCTGAGGACCACGGACACTCCATGAAGGAACTTGCCTGCACAACTCCGATGTGTAAGAGCAAAGAGCAGATATAGAGTAAGAAATATGCGCAAAAATAAAGCGTAACACAATAAAACACAAGGGTACGCAAAAAGTACCAACAGTCATATGGAAACAGAAATGGACAGGACAATGTCCAGACTCGTATGCAACATTAGCCCCCCGCCCGGGAGGAGCAATGGTCCCCCACAAGACAGATGAGGAGATGGAGCCAGACACGATAGTGGAAACAGTCAGGACCAACCTAATGACCCATGGACCCAAGAAGCGAGTATACTGAAGAGAACACTACTCTTGAGAGCGTTACAGCAGGAACCCAAAGCAGAATTGTGGAAAACACCTGTGCGGAAGGCAGCAGGGAATGTGGAAAAACTCCTGTGGGGAAAGTGCCCAGAAATCGAGGGCACAAGGTAATGTACAGCAGAAACGTAGATGTCGAAGACACCACCTTTAAAAACAACCCAAACACCCTATGATAGCAATCATACTAAGGTGCACTGCCAGTTTGCGCCAACACTAAGAGCGTGCCGCACAGCGGCTGTTTCCCTGGCACAAAACGATGACAGAGCGTCAGCCATGAAAGAACTGTGCCTGAATTGAACAGAACAAGGGCCCCAAGGGACAGTGGCTGGCAAAAGAAGAGCAGCCATCATAGACAAGAGGAGCACTGTGACAATGATAAACACCCCTGTGAAGGGCAGGCGAGGCAGAGGTCGCACGGTGAGGTTCCGTGAAAATTGTAAGTGGTGTTTTCGACTCGTACGAATATGGTCGAGTCTAGTATCTATGAACCGCAAATGACGAGTTTAGTAGGTGTGCGCAGTTTCGCTGTGCTAACTTAAACCGTTCGTTTGTTATGTGGGTTTTTCATCTGTACCCACGGGTTCCATCTTGGATACGGCATCCATTTTGTCTCTTGCCCTCAAGTAGCCAGCGAACGGACGCTGTCCGCTTCGCGACCCTGGGACTCCCAAGATATTTGCGGAAGACACATGTTCTTTGAAAGTGTCTTTATGACAAGGGGGTTGCTGCTGTAAGGCAGATGACGCCGCTCGAGGCTCATCTTACCGTACGGGCTTATTGTCTCAGCCGTGCATCTCATTAGGCACGTCCCTTTGATGCCTGTATCTCGTGCTTCTCGATACCTCCCCTTTTTTTTTACACCCTTTCCGATCTCCCTACTGTCTCCGTCTTCCTCTGCACCTGTCTTTGTTCCTATTTCGATCTACTTTACTGCTGATTGGAATTTGCTAATGGTGGGAAGATGGGTTTTTACAGTTGGGACCCGCCAAATGTTTCCGCACTTATGATCCGGACCTTGTGTGTTTCAAAGTGATCTAAGCGACCCCTCTGAGAGCGACTTGTGGGAACCAGGTTGTAAACTATTGTGTATCATGTTATCCTATGGGTAAAAACTGTATAAAAGGAGCGATCCACAAATACAATTTGAAGCAGTCTCCCCGAACTACACTCGATGTACTTCCTGTGACTTCTGTGTTCCCTGCAGTAAATAAACCTTGACTCTTTGACGCCGAAGGAAGTGTCCCGTGTCTCTGTGACTTGTACGCCGGAGCAGGTTACCCACGAAGGTTTCAGGTGTTGTGCCCTGGCACCGCTGGGTCCAAAAGAACCCAGTCCTTCAGTTGGCGCCCAACGTGGGGCTGCATCAGTGGTACCGGTCCAAGCCCGACGATCGTGAGGAACTTCGTGTGAAATCTCCGAGGGAAGGTGCACCCCGCTTCATCGATCCTGTTGTCGAAATAAGTGGCCCGAAGACTTTTCCCGCGAAGATTCCCGCCTCCTAACGGCTGCAACGGACTGCTGCCCTGACTGTAGACCTGTTTTGGCGCCTGGCGTAGACCTTGGTATAGCGAGACGATTGACGGGCCTTCCTGAGGACGCCATTGATCTTTGAGTTAAGTATTTGTGGGTCGCTCCCAGAGTTCTTTGTTGTAAACACTTTAGCGAGTGTTTTTGTTGTAGACGCTTTAGCGGGTGTCTTTGTTGTACACGCTGTGTGAGTGTTTTTGTCGGTGACACTTTGCTAGCGTACTTTGTTGTTGTTGTATTTGTTTGACGACTGCAGCCGCCAAAGACCGAGGGTTTAGTTCTTTGCTGGGACTTGGTAAATCCCGAAATCCCGTAACCCTTGAAGTTTGTGAAACTCGGCTAGTGTGCAAGATGCCTGGTCGCAGTACTTTGTTCAGTTGCTTTAGACCTTGTGGTGCGGAGTCCCTGCTGGAGGATTCGTGTCCGATACCTCCGGTTGGAACTCCTACTTATGATTTATATAGCAAACATGGGCTAGGCCCGATTGCTTTTAACGATTATTGGGTTAAATATACCAAGAAAGACGGCGATCTTCGTTGGCCACCTCACGGTAGCTTCGAAGCGTCGATCTTAGATAATTTGGAAATAAAGTTGTTCGAACGTAAATCTAGGCCGGCCATGTTTGATGCCTTTCGGTTCTGGCGCAAAGAAGCCCGACAGAAAGAGATCAGACAAAATAAACGTAGTCAGCGAGATACTGTTGCTATTATAGTGAAGAAAGCTGAGCAGTTTCAGCGTGATAAGGAGGATAAGGATAAGGAAGTGTTTGAGAGATTACAGCGTATGTCCATAGACAAATGCTATCCTGCTTTGCCTACGGAGTCGGATAAGAAGGAAGAGGCAGTTGAGGATTCTTTAATGTCTTATCTTATGAAGTCGCCACCTCCGTACGTACAGGGTACCGCAGCTCCTGTGGTCCCTGCCGTACCTGTTCTTCCACCTGTTATTCCTCCACCAGTTCCTCAACCTGCACCCGCTCTTCCGCCTGTTCCTGCTCCTTTGCCTATTTCTATTCCTACTGCTCCTCCGCTTCCACATACTCCTGTTCCCGCTACTGCTCCTGTGTTGTTAACCCCTGTTGCTGTTAATGTCTCTACTCCTTCTCTTGTTAGTCCTGTGTCTTATTCTTCTCCCTCTACTCGTAATCGTGATTCTCCCCTTGCGACAAACTTCTTTCAGTCGCTCGGACCTGTTTTTGGGTCTGCTGGTTCTGATGGTCCTCAGAGACGTAGCCAGCTTCCTGGTAATAGAGAACGTGTTGCGCTATACAATATGGCGATGGGTTGGATGATAAACCCTGTTAGAAATCCACCTCGTGTTGTCCTCGAAACGTTTGATCAATTCAACATACCAACTCAGAGATATGTGTTTGACGAAATGTGCAAGTTCCTTCATGATCAGATAGTGGCCAATGCGCCTGACGAGGTGCTGACCGCCCTGTCTGAACTTCGGCTTCAGTTCGCAACTGGACTGATAGTAGATACTAATGTCCGGCGTGCTGTTGAGCGGTTGCTATCTCTTCGTCCCGCTCCTATTCCTCATGCATTGTTCGTTGAGGACATTGAAAAACAAACCGAGTCTGGCCAATATCCTATGCGCGAAGTTCCGCCAGTTTGGATGCCAGGTAATCCTGGGGCAAACCCCCCGGTTCCGCCATTTTTCCAGAGGGTATGGATACACCTCCCATGGAAAAGATCGGAAGTATTACAGGTGAAGCAATCTTTGCCTGACCCTCGCAAAAATCCTGCAGGGTATTATAAGGAATTATCGCAGCTTGTGGATGCTACGGTAATGAATCTTGCCGATATCGACATGTTGTTCGGTAATGTCGTACCGCAACCGGTATGGGCGAAGATTCGTCAGGAGAATCACGCAAACGAACTAGGTGGTACTTGGGCGGCCATTGTAGCGGCAGATGGGTTGCAAGCTGGTGGCGCTAAGCCTGATCAGCTGATTGCTGCTCTTCCTCAGCGAATCATTGCATTAATGAAAACGCTTATGCCAGCTATGAGGGTAAATTGGGACAAGTTGTCAGCCTGTAAGCAGAAGAAAGATGAGAGTGTTTCCGATTTCTTTACGAGGTTTGAGGAAGCATTCATTGATCATAGTGGACAGGATATGGGTACTGAGGGTGGACAGAGGTTGTTTGTGGATAAGTTTGTGTCAAACTTATTGCCCGACTTGAGCAATAAATTAAGGAATTCAGAGAGTGCATGGGCCGTTTCTACCTCAGCTCAGATATTGGCTACGGCACAATATTACGAGAATAGAGAAAAAGAGGAAAATGACCGTGCTGATAAAAAGACGAAAGAGCTAAAAACTAAAGTGTTGTTACAACAAGCGTATCCGCCGCGTTCTAATCAGAATGCGCCTCAGCAGAATAGATCACAGTCGCAATCGAATCGATCGCAGTCGCGTAATGATTCTTCTTTCCAGAGATCTTCATTAGGGTACAACCAATGTGCTTATTGTAGACAGGAGGGACACATTAAATTCAATTGTCCTGCTTTAAATGACCGTAGTGGTGGTAATTCGTCTAGAGGAGGCCGTGGTGGTGCACAGCACGCATCGCGTGGTAGAGGTCGTGGTGCTCACAATGATCGCTCTGACCATTCACCAAATTCTAATAACTGTTTCGATCAACGTGGATCATCGCAAGGACGATCTGCGCAGTACAATGTAGACGATTATTACGTCGATCAGGGAACTGACGATAGTAATTACTAGGACAGCCAAAGACAAGGAGAGGGAGTGGTATCAGTTCCGGTTGATCAGAGAGGGCCTTACGTCGCAGTTGCTACATCGGGCGTCGTTGAGCCTTTTCTGTTGGACACTGGTGCAGCGAAAAGTTCTATCATCCATTCGAAACTCCCTGGCGCACCTTTGTCTGGCTTAACAAATGTTTCCGTTGGATTCTCTGGCGCCCCCGTTAGCAATCCAGTTTCGCGCCCTTTGCCCCTTAAAATTGGGCCTCGTGAGCTCGAAGCTCCATTGATTTTGTCTACTGGTTGTGGCGAAAATCTTTTGGGTCTGGATTTGCTCAAACGTTTGTATGCAACTTTGTATTGTTCTCCTGCGGGTGTAAAGCTTACGTTAGGAGAGAGGGTAGTCTCTCCCATGTACTTGTCTCTCGATAAGCTTCCACCGGAATTGAGTTCTCTTCCTGCATCTTTGTGGGCGACGGGTCCAAATGACGTGGGCCTACTTGATATCTCCCCTTACGTTGTTCAGTTGAAATCTAATGTGCGATTGCCACGTATTCCCCAATACCGTATCTCCCTTGATGGTGAACGAGCTTTGTTAGCGATCATTTATGATTTGATCGAGAAAGATGTCATTGAAGAGACTCGGGGAAACGTGTGCAATAGTCCTGTACTGCCCATTCTTAAACGTACTGATCCTACCAAACCGCCTGTTTATCGTTTTGTTATCGATTTACGGGAGGTAAATAAAATTGTGGTTCCTCAATTCCCTGTTGTGCCTGACATCACGGCGCTACTGACTCTGATTCCAGCTACTGCTTCATGGTTTTCGGTGATTGATTTGAAAAATGCGTTTTTCAGCATCCCGATTGCCGAAGAGAGTAGGGACCTTTTCGGTTTCTCTCTTGGTGGACGTAGCTTCCGGTTCAAACGCGCTCCTCAGGGCTACTGTGAAAGTCCATCGATTTACAGTCAAGCTTTGAAGGGTCAACTAGATGCGTTTAGGTTGCCGGTTGGTGCGGCTTTAATCCAATACGTCGACGACTTATTGGTGGCTGCTGATACTCAGGACATCTGCAAAATCGCTACAGTGTCGTTGCTGCAACATCTCTGTGAGTTACATCACAAGGTGTCACCTTCTAAACTCCAATATTGTTGTCAAGAAGTAACCTACCTAGGTCACTTATTGTCAAAGGAGGGAAGGAGATTGACCCCAGAGAGAATTGCAGCGATTGCGCGCATGGCTGTGCCACAAACCCAAAGAGATGTGCGTGCCTTTCTAGGTATCACGTCGTACTGCAGGCAGTGGATTCCTAATTTTTCATTGCTAGCGAAACCATTGGTGGCTCTTACGTGCAAGGATGTTTCGACTCCTTTACCATGGACGGAAGAATGTCAGAAAAGTTTTTCTGAATTACGTGATTCATTGTGCTCGGCTCCTGTGTTAGGTACCCCTGATTACAGTAAACCGTTCACGTTATATGTTCACGAGAGGGAAGGTTGTGCTTTGAGTGTTCTAACACAACCTTTTGGTGGTAAGCAACGTCCATGTGCATATCTTTCCTCGACTTTAGACCCAGTAGCTAGAGCGTTGCCGAGTTGTTTGAGAGCAACTGCGGCAGCTGCGGTCTCCATCCGACAATCAGCAGGATTGGTCATGGATAATATGCTTACGGTGATGGTTCCGCATGCAGTCGATACTCTTTTGAATCGTACGAAAACTCAGCACTTGACGAGTGCGAGGTTATCTGGGTACGAATTGACGCTTTTGGCAAGCCACATTCAGATAAAACGTTGTAATGTCCTAAATCCGGCAACTTTGTTACCAATTAGTGCAGAGTCAGATGAAGTAGCAGAACATGACTGTTACTTGCGGACGGAAGAGGAAACAAAAGGTCGTGTGGACCTTAAAAACACCCCATTGGAAGACCCGGATGGCACCCTGTATGTGGATGGGTCATGTTTTAAGTTGCCAAATGGTGATGTGACTACTGCTTATGCTGTGGTGACATTGAATACTGTTGTTGAGACTGCGAGATTGAATCAGAATTCTGCCCAAGCTGCAGAGCTGATTGCTCTCACTAGAGCATGTGTATTAGCAAAAGGTAAACGTGTGAATGTGTACACCGATAGTCAGTATGCTTTCGGTGTAGCGCATAGTTTTGGACGGTTGTGGAGAGAGCGTGGTTTCTTGACGTCGCATGGCACGAAAATACAGCATGGCCAGCTTGTGAACGATCTTTTGGATGCATTGACTTTGCCTGCTCAAGTTGCAATTGTTAAGTGTAGTGCGCATTGTAAAGTGACGGATGATGTTGGTCGTGGTAATGCGTTTGCAGATGAGATTGCTAAGGAGACTGCTCGGAACCTTAGCACTCGAATGTATGTGACGAGTTCGGTTAGGTGGCCTACAGAATCAAGTATGTGTGAAAATACTATAGAGAGTGTGAAAGCAATTCAGAATGAGGCCACCGACACTGAAAAGATGAAGTGGAAAGAAAGTACGGGAAGGTTGGATGTGAATGGTTGCTGGATTGATTTGTCGGATCAGAAAAGATGGATGTTGCCTGATGCGTATGTACTGGCCGTTGTGCAAATGGCACATGGATTAGCACATATTAGCGCGAAAGGTATTTGCAAGTTGCTGGCTGATGTGTGGAAGAATGATGGAATTACTAAGTGTGCAGAACGTTTGGTGAAGAATTGTATGGTGTGTATAATGTACAATCCTGGCAAAGGAACCCCAACTCCTCCTGGCAGTTTTGCTCCTCCCTCGTATCCCTTTGAGGTGATCCAATTGGACTTCATCCATATGGAGCGATGCAATAACCTGAAATACGTTTTGGTTGTGGTTTGCGCATTCTCCCGATGGATTGAGGCCTATCCCCTCAAAGACAATACTGCTTTGTCTACTGCGAAAATCCTACTGAAGGAATACTTTCCTCGGTATGGAATGCCTAGAGTCGTGTGGTCAGATAACGGAAGTGAGTTTGTTGGAAGTGTGATGAAGAGTGTGTGTAAGGGCCTTGGAATCAATCAGAAATTCCATAGCGCCAATCATCCCCAGTCAGCTGGATTGGTTGAAGGGTACAATGGCACCCTTAAACTAAAATTAGCGAAGATTCAGGCTACGACTGGACTTTCGTGGCCTGATGCTTTGCCTCTAGCATTACTGTCAACTAGGGCGACTGTACACTCCCGAATAGGGCTTAGTCCCTATGAAATAGTGTTCGGCCGTCCTGCGAATGTGTGGGGGGTTCCTAGGCCAGGAATATTCTCTGATCTTGAGTTTCCGATGTTGATTGATTACTTACATGACTTGACTGCTAAACTGAGGTTAATTCATCAACAGGTGTACGACGCCTTGCCGACGCAGACGGAGGGTCCAGGCCACCAGCTCCAGCCCGGGAACTGGGTGGTTACTCGTAACTTCTCACGAAAAAACAATCTGGACCCCCGATTCACCGGACCTTACCAGGTGCTCCTGGCCACGAGGACTGCCGTTCGTCTTGAGGGGCGGAAAAATTGGGTACATGCTACCCATTGTAAGCGAGTCCCTATTCCTTTGCCGGCAGACCCGTGGATAAGGAAAGGCATTGCGTCAACAGAAACGGAAACATTGCCGGCGTTTGTACCTTTTAGCGACGCACAGCTTGTTGGAGAACCCTCAGCGCAGCAGAAAGCCACTGTTGAACATTTGTCAGCAAAAGACTCAAGACCAGATCAACGAACTGATCAGCAGGACGCTGTCTCTTCAACAGATCCTTTGTTCGACGAGCAGACACGTCCAGGGAAACATCGATATTCTTTGCGATCTCACACTAAGGACAAATAAAATTTTCTTGCTTTGCTGAAATTGATAACTGCAATATCCTCGTTTCCCATAATCAAATTTTGAACATTCGTATCATTGAAAATTGTTTTGTATATATATATATATATATCAAGCTTCTTCTTTATATCTTTTTCCTTCCACAGCTGAGAAATATTGTGCTAAATAAATACATATTGTGTATTGAGGGCCGTAGGGCCGCGCGCGTACTTCCTTCTGGACAGTAGGTCTTGACGCTAGGTTAACGACCGTCGGTTCCTAGGAACTCCTGGGGATTGACTATTGCTGCACAGAACGAAGTGCGTCAAGAAACGTTGCGGACGGTCGTAGGGAAATGGCATTTTCGAAGCTGAATGATTTGGAAGGAGCTCAGGCGTATAGAGTCAAGCTGCAGAAACTTAGTCGTACGAAATGTTTTGTATCCCAATTGTTTGTTTTGTTTTTGACTGCTTCTGCATTTTTGGCGGGTGGGGTGTATTACACTATGTCTTACTTTTTCCTTGTTACTCCTACTCCTACTCCTTACCCTAACCTTACTTCTACTGCTTCTCCTCATTCCTTTCATATGTTACCAGAACACGAACAGGCAAGACGTGTAGAATTCCGCAATAATTCCTTTATCCAGCTCCTCCATCAGCATCAGTTAGTGGTTAACACTACTAATTGTTGGGTGTGTGGGTTGATGCCACATACTACGGGTAAGGGAATTCCATATCTGGTGTTACCGTATAGTTCCCAAGGGTCAGCTCGAGCATTCCAAACAATGTTTCGAAGCGCACTGGGTTTCCACCCCACGCAAGAACAACGTTCCCCCAACTTTGGTCCTACCTCGTATCAGAGGCTGCTATCGATGGCTATAGAGGATATGGAAGATGAGATCCATGATCCTTTTCTTATCCCTAAAGAAGAGGTACAAGCTTATAGGGTCCTAAGTAGAGGGGAATATAGTATGTTCACTAATGAAAAGCAGCTTAAAAGCTCGTCTCCAATATGGGTCGTACCCCACACTGGTAATCTTTGTCTTGTGGGTCGTGGCTCGCAAGCCTCACTTGGAGCAAGTGCTTGCACTGAAAGTTACGTCCTGCCAATGTCCCCGTCCCCTGTGTTTCTGGCTGCCAAGGGTACATACTTTATCTGTCATGATCGTGCATACACATGGTTGCCCGCAGACTTCATGGGCTCATGTTTCGTTGCAAATCTGTTGCCTCCGACGTTTACTGTAGATGCCGATTATCATAAGACTAGAGTTGTACGAGGCGTAATTAGCGAAGAGGATACTGCCGGTCAAGAGGCAGGAGACTTTTTCAAGGGTTTCCTCCCGTTTTGGGGACCTATGGTTAATAGTAGGAACCTGAGACATTTGACTCGAGTGGTAGAATCGACAGCTAATATTACTGCCAGTGCCCTTGGTAATATCACCACAGAACTTCAGGCGGAGAGACTTATGACATTACAAAACCGTATGGTTTTAGATGTTGTCTTAGCAGATCGCGGTGGGGTATGTAAAGTGATCCATTCGAGCTGTTGCATTTTCATTCCAGATAATGCTCCTACTGTCTATCAAGCCATCTCGAAGTTGCATAAGATCTCCGAATCCATACACGTGGATGTAGGGGATTGGACGCTACTTGGTTGGTTTTGGGGCCTGATGTCGACTTGGGGTTGGAAGATTCTGACGATCATCGGGGTTGTGGTAGTGTTCCTGTTCACGTGTTGCCTTTGCGTGCAGTGTGGTCCTGCCTTATGTGGCCTCTGTGCTACAACGTGTATGAGACAACCATCTGTTACCAAGGGGACTCGATCGGACAGAGCTATGCTACAACGACATCTTGATGGTCTGATGAATATCGAATATGATTCCGACTAGTGCTTGCCTACATGAGGGCAAAAGGAGCGTCTGAGGTTCCGTGAAAATTGTAAGTGGTGTTTTCGACTCGTACGAATATGGTCGAGTCTAGTATCTATGAACCGCAAATGACGAGTTTAGTAGGTGTGCGCAGTTTCGCTGTGCTAACTTAAACCGTTCGTTTGTTATGTGGGTTTTTCATCTGTACCCACGGGTTCCATCTTGGATACGGCATCCATTTTGTCTCTTGCCCTCAAGTAGCCAGCGAACGGACGCTGTCCGCTTCGCGACCCTGGGACTCCCAAGATATTTGCGGAAGACACATGTTCTTTGAAAGTGTCTTTATGACAAGGGGGTTGCTGCTGTAAGGCAGATGACGCCGCTCGAGGCTCATCTTACCGTACGGGCTTATTGTCTCAGCCGTGCATCTCATTAGGCACGTCCCTTTGATGCCTGTATCTCGTGCTTCTCGATACCTCCCCTTTTTTTTTACACCCTTTCCGATCTCCCTACTGTCTCCGTCTTCCTCTGCACCTGTCTTTGTTCCTATTTCGATCTACTTTACTGCTGATTGGAATTTGATAATGGTGGGAAGATGGGTTTTTACAGTTGGGACCCGCCAAATGTTTCCGCACTTATGATCCGGACCTTGTGTGTTTCAAAGTGATCTAAGCGACCCCTCTGAGAGCGACTTGTGGGAACCAGGTTGTAAACTATTGTGTATCATGTTATCCTATGGGTAAAAACTGTATAAAAGGAGCGATCCACAAATACAATTTGAAGCAGTCTCCCCGAACTACACTCGATGTACTTCCTGTGACTTCTGTGTTCCCTGCAGTAAATAAACCTCGACTCTTTGACGCCGAAGGAAGTGTCCCGTGTCTCTGTGACTTGTACGCCGGAGCAGGTTACCCACGAAGGTTTCAGGTGTTGTGCCCTGGCACCGCTGGGTCCAAAAGAACCCAGTCCTTCAACGGTAAGGAACCTTACTGAGGCCCCGAAATACTACAGACACTGTAGCCAACTGTAACCGAAAATGCAACAGAGAGATGCTAACGTTGGATCGCAGAACATGAGAAAAAGAGGACAGCCTGACCCACAGAAGGATGTCTGTGAGGAAGACTCCATAGGAGCGTACCAAGCCTAAGGCAGCTACCCAATAGCCAGCAAATACCCCACATAGGGTAAGTCTCAACCCCTGCGAGGGGAGCCCTCTTGGGCAAAGCACACATTCAGAGGACTGAAAGGAAGACACAGGTGTTTTCCACAATTCTGCTATGGGTACCTGCTGTAACGCTCTCAAGGGGAGTGTTCTCTTCAGGATACTCGCTTCTTGGGTCCATGGACCATTAGGTTGGTCTTGACTGTTTCCACTATCGTGTCTGGCTCCATTTCCTCATCTGTCTTGCGGGGGACCATTGCTTCTCCCGGGCGGGGGGCTAATGTTGCATACAAGTCTGGACATAGAACCAGCCGTCCGGCTGTACTGAACAAATACTGAGGGCGGAACACCCACCTACACTATCCGGGCACTATGTAAAGAACCAAGGACATTTTTTGAAAATCAAACCAACAAGGTAACATCGCCTATGCAGAAGAAAAGGATGCCATAAGGCAGAAAGTCATGCTGCAAGAGTCACTGCAGTCCAGACATGAGGCAGGAAATCACTGAATCAGCGTGGCTGTCAAAAAGGTCCACGCCATTGAATGGCAGATCTCGAAGAGCATCCGGAACATTGTCTGCGAAACGACTATCGCGCAGCCATGCATGGCGGCGCAAAGCAACCGACCGGGCAAGTGCCCTACCCACAGAGTCAGCTGCATCAAGGGAAGATCGACGGAAAAATTACCCCATTTCCCTGCCATCAAGAAGAAGGCAATGTAATTCTGCCCGTGGCCCTTCCGGAAGAGAAGGAAGAAGGTGTTCGACTAAGTCCCAAAGGGCAAAGGAAGCGCATGCAAACACGTAAGACGTGTTTAATGCATGGATGCTCGCACTGGCAGAGGCAAAAAGTTGACGACCACGAGTCCAACCATCTAGACTCCCTGGTGGGAGGTAACAACGGCACAGCGGAAGAAGGCTGCAAGTCAAAAGCCACCTGAACAACCAGACCCTGAGCTCTAGGGTGAAGGGACAGGCAGAGTGGATCATCCGGGGCCGGACGATTTCGGTGAGCAATGGCCCGATCAACAGGGTCACCAGAGGAGGGCCTCGCCCAGGTGCCAAGCAGGATGTCAAACAAAAGGCTCCACCTCAATAGGCTCCATGTGGAGAAGATCCAATAAAGGATCAGAAGGCAGGGAAACCACAAGGGGTTGAATTCGAAGAATAGCTGCCGCCCTGTGAATAGCCCATGCGTAAGCTGCACTAGCCTCAGTCGCCATTCTGGGGGGCGACAATAATCTGTTGGTAGGAGACGGTTGGAGACTAACCTGTCCACTAGAGAGTAAAAGTGAAGGAGCATGATGTTGATCTGAAGGCCACGGAATGCTAGGCCCGGGGAGTCCAGAGGAACGTCAACCTCGTGCAAGAGAGTAGGTGCTGGCACTGGTGTTGACCGACGCAGAGTCTGTGTTATAGCGACGCCGACGACCTCCAGAGGGGATGCGGCCTGGGCGCTGTCCGACGGCGATCCAACCGCAATATGCAGGGAGGAATAGACGTAGACAGGGCGTCGAGCTCGGTGCCGCATCCGATGTCAGCGCAGGAAGCCACGCAGGGCTATAGGGGTGACAGGATGGCCGACTGGAAAGGCCCTCCAGGCCGTGTCCCGTCGGCGTCGTATCGACTCCAGGACCGGAGTCGATGCACACAACCGGCGCTGGGGACGAATCCACCGGCGAGGACCAGACAGCGCTAAGAGGTGCTGCTGCGAAAAGTTTTCCGGATCCAGTCTGACGCCTGGGGCTATTTTAGGTTAAGGAATCTGCGGCTAGATGTCTCTATCAGATGTACTCTTTCTAACCCACAATGTGCTCTAATGCCTCCTTAGTTAGGTATAAGATAGACAGATCTGCATGGGTCTTAAAAGGAAATTATTAAGAGTTTAACAGACAACACTTTTACCCACAGATTGCATCACCACAAAATGTGCTGCTCGACTCCCATGTATAATGATGTGCAAGACCCACACCCTATCAAAACGTACTTTTTAGGAACGCAGCAAGATCAAACAGTGTCCTATCATCAGAGTTTCCATCCCACTTCTTCAGAGCCAGACCATTGAATGGCTGCAAACGAAATGCCTCCTTGTTACAATCCACCATCACCACTCTGGAGGCCTCTCTGTTAAGACAGGAAATATCCTGAGAGGGAGAATAAACAAGACAAAGGGAGAAGTCAGTAGACGCCCTAGGATACAGAATCAAGATCCCCGATTGAGTTAAGCATCACACCTGCTTTTATTTATATATAATTGTGCCATCTATCCATCCTTCCTTCACTGAAGGACACATTCATCCCAATCTTGAGGGACTTCCAGTAGGCATGAAGGAATCTGCTCAGGAAGACCACAGTACACATTTATACATTTCCATAAAAAGAACGTTTGTCAAGAAAGAACTCCAGAAAGGAAAGGCAAATGAAGGTTAAATATAACAGCAATTGAATAAAGAAAAAAGAAATTTCGTTTTGGTATTGCAGACATCATTAGTGCACTCATCCACAGTACTTTCTCTTGTTCCTGCAGGGCTCTTAGAAGATACAAATAGAAGAAATTCTAGAACATTACCTTCACAGTTATTCTACTACTCTTGACGCTTGCTTTACCTGATTCACAATGAATTGGTCCTGCTGGCTTATTGTTATTCTACAAGAATGTTGTCACATAAAAGGTTTAGTGACAGTCCCAGCAAGAACATCCAACTGTGCGCAACTAATCTCCACCCAGGAGTCACTAGCCATCCAAACCAGCTCCTACAGGCCTTTCCATAAATGCATGGTTGGATGGGTATAACAAGAATTTACAATGCAGCGGTCTCGCCTTCGGAAAAGTTAGAGCTATTGGCATTGTAAATGACAAACTTTTTATTTATGTGTTTGTTTTAAAAACAGATGAATAAATGGCATTGTCATTTGCAATCCCAATAGCTTTATCTCTCGCAAATACGAGACCTATTGCATTTGCCACATCCACATCCGCACAGCCACATCCACACACACAGAGAGCCACATCCGCACAGCCACATCCACAAACAGAGACCAACAAACACCCCCCACTCCTCCGACCAGACTGTTTGGTGCATTTCATTTTCAGAACTAGGGAGAGGGAGAGGGAGAGGGAGAGGGAGGAAGAGAGAGAGAGAGAGAGAGAGAGAGAGATATTTCTTTACCCCTTCTGTCGCTAGTTCGTTACAACTTTCATTCACGCCTTCAATCGGATTAAAGACATTGTTTTTACTGACTTGGCTCCTCTGCCGAAGTTATTGATTGGTACCTCTCGGATTATACATTTAAATGTTATCCTTGCATTCTGAATTTGACAGGTTCTGCTCTTGCATCTTAGTAAAAGACTTTACATCCGAGCGAACTATCTCGGCACTTTAGAAAACGAACACAAAAAAGAAGACTGTGGACAGAAGGGGGGGGGAAGAGTAGAGTAAGAAACAGTGAAAGGCGGAAGAAGCGCCACAACCACTCCTGAAAATATTGTTCCTCTTCTTCAATGGAAACAGCCAGGTAGTCACTTCAAGATCATAAATGACAAAACACAGTGATTACATACTTACATGAGGACTGTTTTTACAACTATTAGCAATAAAATATATGTTTCAATTGTGAATGCCCCCAACACCTCCAAAACATCTCCTCATTCAAAACTGAGGAAAGTAAACAAGGGGCAGTGGGACCCTTTTCTCCCGTATCCAGGTGTCACTGCACCAGCTGCACTGATGATGCACCCCGTGCTCGTGTGCCAAACAAGTGCACCCCAGCACCCCCTCTCCCGCGAGATGCAACCCCCGTTCTCCGCGGAGAGGAACAAGGGCTCGAGAGATGATTCTGTCGGCAGCTCCACGCAGTGCCAGCAAGTGCTTTATTTTTATTGGTTCAAATGCAATCAGTGAATCAGACTTGGATACAATCTCATTGTGTCCATGTTTTTGGGGTCGTTTATTGTTGCAGCTGTTTGTAAACCGATGGCCGCCCCCCCTCGTGCCCCGCGTCCTCTTGTGGTCTCTTTGCATGTACTATACAAGTCAGCTATTTACAGCACTCACAGTTCACAGCTTTCTGTGAAGCTCTCTCCCACACTCTACATAACTGTCTCTCTCTGTCTTTCCTATTTTCTGTCTCCTCTCTCTCCCGCACTGATCCCCTCTCTATGTCACTCCATCTGTCGCTCCACCGCTCCCCCCCCCTCCAATTTTTGCTGTCCATGAACTTTTCCACACTTTTCTCCCTCTTTGTCGCTCTGTTTCTCATCCATTGTCTTACTTTATTTTTTTTTACTTCTGTCTGGTCTTCCACTCTCTTTCCCTCTTTCTGTGCAGCAGTACAATCCCACCTCTAAGGCTTCTTCTACACCGGATATCCGCTCCCCAACACCACCACCACGCTTAACCCCCCCAATTAATATAATTGTAGCGTAAACAGCGGAAGCAGGGCTGTGGGGGTGACACTAAGCTACGAGAACCCGAAAAAAATACCAAATACGTAAACTGAGGCAGACAGCAATGACGTCACGGTGGGACTGATCCCGCGTTAAGAGCTCGAGTCCTGAAAAAAACGAACAGACGTGAAAAAATCTGTGGCCAAGGCAAGGTGGCTCAGAATGTTTTTAATACATCAGAACTGAGGTGCAGTGCAAACGGCCGGCGGCTGTGGGAGCACGCCACCGAACGGGGTCGCGGGCTTCCAGCAGCGTGAGGCGGGCCGCCATTTTGCGAGCGCTACTCTCGCCGCTAGAGGAATTGAGTGGGGGGCAGTGCTGCCGCCACTACACGCAAGGAAGGAAGCCGGAGCTGTGAGGTGTGTGCACCAGGGTGTCCCCTACCCTCCGAGCCCCTGCCCCAACCTGTCTTAGTCCTCGTGGCCGGGGCTATGTTCAGGGGCGCTAGGCCGCCCGCATGGCCGGGCTTTGTGTGCCGGTTACCGGCCTCACCCCGCTGTGAGGGGCAAGCTTGTCAGACAAATAGCTGTGTGGATTAGCATCCCCCTATATGGGTTACCCGTACATTGGTCAGGGAGGCAGTATGAGGGGCGCACGAGCTAGCAGGGCGCTATCCGAAGAGGACAGCTTCTGTCGGAGCACGTGCGCCGTGCCAATGGAGTCGTGTGCTGGGGAGAGCCGCTTCCTCTCAATTGAGTGTGTCGGATAGGCTGTTATGTTGCTATTGGCTAATGCTTTGCACGTGACACGGGAAGAGGAGGGTCAGTGAATGTCAAGCCGGTGTAGTTTCACTATTCGACCCCCATGCGGGTGATATAAGGCCCAGATTAACTGCCTTTTCCGGGGTCTAAAACTGAAAGCTGTTTGATTGGCACTACCTTACTTGAGATAGGTGAAGTATGGATTCTTCTTCTGTGTTTTCATTAAGTTTACGAACTTCGTAATGACAGTGCTTTGCAAGTACAATGACCAGGTTACTCTTTGTTATATCGTTCGCAGCTCCGCCGCTTCATTTAACTAGTCAGTGTATCGGGCGAGCCTTCG
Organism: Lissotriton vulgaris; assembly: GCF_964263255.1. Lineage (NCBI taxonomy): Eukaryota > Metazoa > Chordata > Amphibia > Caudata > Salamandridae > Lissotriton > Lissotriton vulgaris. The sequence goes on from NC_141697.1 coordinate 910,584,364, forward strand.
TGGTAGATCCATTTAGTTGAGCTGCACAAAACAACCCGGGCACAACGCTCGCCATTTGTGTCTAAGCCCTGGCCTTTTCAGACTGGGGGGGGGGTGTTTTTGACATTCCAGCCAATGGAGAAGAGTGGAACAAAGTAAAAAAACACGCCCCTCAATCCGTAAAAGACGGGGCTTAGAGCGAGAGACTGACGTAACAGAGAACTCTTCTCCAATGGCTGGCCGCCGTTTAGGAGGGATAACACTCGCTACTCAGAGTCATTAAATCTCGCGAGCGAGACTGCGCAGGTGTGCAGCCTACGCCACGCGAGAACTAAAAAGGAGGGCGAGCAGGGACTAAGAGTAACAGACTCACCATGAATGTCATTTTTTTTATCAGGTCAGGCCAAGAGACAACTTTGACGGTCTCGCTAGCCTCGTGTTTCGGTAAAAATGCATAACAAAAATACATATATTTCTATCAAATTATATATGTATAAATACAGATGCTTTCGGTCAGTCCCCATCTTTTGGTCGGTTCACCCGTCATTCACATTTTGTTTCGGTCCACCATAGAATACAGCATGGGCCAATGGGTCAGCCCACTTCAGTCACTGAATCACCTAACTGTGATAGATGCTTCGCTTACAAGAGTGACCACATGGGCCAATTTTGTGTCAATACGTGTACTTACATTGGGTAATGCCATTGAAAGGGGAGACCTTTGCCTGTGCTTTTTTTTCTTTTTTTTTAAATAATCAGTAACAAAAAAGCATGAACAAGGGCCCATGTTAGTTTGAATGAGTATGAAATGTAGGAGGAGGGTGAAATGTCCATTTCATACAGAAAAGTTTATTCACAAGCAAGAGAGGGATAGCTGGTTTATTGCCCTGGAGTATACCCAGGTCTCGTAATGGGTAAACGGCCAGACACTCAAAATGTGTGATCTTTTCTGGTAAAATGTCAAAAATAGACATCTGAAAAGTCGCAGTCATTAGTAGCTAAAGTAGGTGATAAAAATAGATCATTACTCATTGTATTAGTATAAGACCCCACCCGTTCTGGCGCACAAAAAGGGGTGAAGTTGCTCAAACAGTGGAAAACGTAACCCAAAACAAAGGTGTCAAAACCAAATGATCTGAAACGCACAGGTTCAGGCTTGAACCTCGTTCCCTTTGCAGGTCAGCTATAAATGGTGCCATCTACCGACCCTGGCTCTGTTGATCTTATTCAATTTTTTTAGGAATCTCAACTTGAGAAGTACCCATTCTACCTTCATTCCAAATTCTTTATGATGCAATTCTTCCATAAGATGAAAACATCTGTATTTCAGATTTTTACGACTTTTTAAACGACAGAGATCCTGCACGAATGGAAAAACTGGGGCATAAAAATTATTTGCATGGGTTAGCGGATGTTATGTGGAAGATTTCTTTCAGGGGTCAAGTGATCAAGAAGATGCAAAGTACTATGCTTCCAGATCTATGATGCTGTGTCCTACATTATTTTGAGAGCTATGGAAAGGACTTGGAAAGTAGTCTATGCAATGATTTACAAACTAAAATGCATCTATATTTCAGGCACTTTTCTTTTTTACATGATCCTCGAATAAACTTATTGGGTCAATAATTTCTTCCACGGTTTTGGTGATAGAAGACTGAGCGAAGAAGGGAGGGGAGAAAAGGATTGCAGTTCCTGGATATGCAGCATGAAAGAAGCTGTGCTCCAGATGACCTACCAGAAAGTGGAATCCAAGAGAAGGCACTGGAGTTGATCATCTCGTTCCTCGCCGGAAGAACCCAGAGAGTCCGCCTCCCCCGTTCCGATCTGCGGCCACCGAAGTCATCTGCGGAGTACCCCAAGGATCCTCGCTCAGCCCCACCCTCTTCAACGTCTACATGAGCCCCCTCGCAGCCATCGCACGCCAACACAACCTTAACATCATTTCCTATGCCGACGACACCCAGCTGATCCTCTCCCTCACCAACGACCCCGCCACCGCCAGAACCAGCCTACACGAAGGAATGAAAGACATCGCCGAGTGAATGAAGAACAGCCGCCTGAAACTGAACTCGGACAAGACGGAAGTCCTCATCCTGGGATCATCCCCCTCCGCCTGGGACAACTCCTGGTGGCCCCCTGCCCTGGGCACCACCCCAAAGCCAACGGACCACGTACGAAACCTGGGTTTCATCCTGGACTCCTCCCTCTCGATGACCAGACAAGTCAACGCCGTCTCGTCATCCTGCTTCAACACCCTGCGCATGCTCTGAAAGATCTTCCGATGGATCCCCACCGAAACCTGGAAGATGGTCACCCAGGCACTCGTCACCAGCCAACTGGAGTACGGGAACACCCTCTACGCGGGAACCACAGCCAAACTACAGAAAAGACTTACAGAACGCCTCCGCACGACTCATCCTGGACATCCCCCGCCACAACCACATCTCCGCCCACGAGAGACCTGCACTGGCTCCCAGTCAGCAAGAGAATCACGCTCAGACTCCTCACCCACGCACACAAGGCTCTCCACGACCTGGGCCCCAAGTACTTCAACAACCGCCTCACTTTCTACACGCCCACCCGCCAGCTGCGATCGACCAGCCTCGCCCTTGCCACCGTCCCACGCATTCGCAGAGCCACCGCCGGAGGAAGATCCTTCTCCTACCTGGCGGCCAAGACATGGAACTCCCTCCCCATCCACCTACGGCTGACCCAGGACCATCTCTCCTTCAGGAAGCAACTCAAGACCTGGCTTTTCGAGCAGTAACGGACCCCTCCCCTCCCAGCGCCTTGAAACCCTAGCGGGTGAGTAGCGCGCTCTATAAATCTGATTGATTGATTGACAAACTCTTATGATGCTATTGTCTGAGATTAATCCCACAGAAGCAATCGTATTCATTTGGGAAAGCAACTAGGGGTGTAAATGTTTAAAGTTCTAGTGGCGCAAATGTGCAATATTCACAACTTTGATGTTGAGATTTATGGATGTAACAACTTCAATGGATATGGCAGACTTTTCCTGCAAAATTCCCTCTCAAAACGTACATTTTGCAGGATTTTTTTTCACCCGTAAGCTTAATTTTTGCTGGACTTCATCTTCGTTAAGTTTAACCCCTTCGCTGCGGGGTTAATTGCCCCACGGTGCAGGGGGAGGGGGGCCGGGTGTGGCGCCGCGGTGCTCGTGACTAGCTCAGCTCGTCATGCTGCACAGTGGAGCTGAGCTCGTCACGACTCCGCCCACTCCCGTGGAACGCCCGCACAGGAGAGGAATTAGCCCCGCGTGGGCGTTCCGCGGCCGTTATTATGAGCTCAGCTCGTCATTGTGAGAGGTTGGCCTGGTATATCATGTTCACTATTCTAGGGAGCACCTTGCACCAGTCCAAACAACCCTTATGGTGATGGTTGTAAAGTCAACCTTATAGACCAGCTATCCTAGGGGTAGCATGGACAAAAGCAGTCTTAGGCTAAACTCAAGAGGGCATGTGAAGCCAGCTGTTTTACCATATGTAACCCCCTTAATACCAAATGAAAGGACACCACACAGGATATATATAAAATATATATGTATTTATTTCTAAACAACCCCTCTGAACTCTTTATGAAGTCAGAGGCACAAGCACATAAGATACTTAATTATCATACAATAAGTTGCACAAAATACAGTAGGGCCCTAGGGGCACGCTAAACCATATACTAAACAAATGGTAAAAGAACCACGTCACAAAGGATAGGCCTAGGGCATCGCTGGGGCTACACTGTACTACCAAAGGATAGGAAGTAGGAGACCCACGGGAGGCGTGTGCAGAGTCTTTACACACACGCAAGTTACCATAGAGTTAGAATGGGAACGAAAGAATTGGAAACTAGTTCTTTTAGGTCATTTCCAGATGGACTAGGAGAAAGCTACTTGAAACTTAGACACTAGGATAGTCAATACGGATTAGTTACTTACCTGTAGTCCTAGTTCTCTTCCAGGGGTATCCTCATCAAAGTCATAAGCATTAGAATATTCCCGCCTATGCGCGGGACCCCGGAAACATTATATTATACGTGCCCCACATATATATATCCATATATATATATATAAACATATATATATATATATAAATATTCAACCAATTCGTTCACAGTCCACAAGAACGACGTCCAGGCCACAAGTAGTATTCAAATCTTGATTTATTTCACAGCTGAAGTAGGGCTGTGAAATAAATCCAGATTTGAATACTACTTGTGGCCTGGACGTCGTTCTTGTGGACTGTGAACGAATTGGTTGAGTATTTAGGGACTGGCGATCCCGTCCAGAGCCCGCCGCTGCAAGTGGCCAACACAGCTTAGCGCTAAAACTTTTGCTGGAATATATATATATATATATATATATATATATAAGCAATTGCAGCCTAATAAACACCAGAGCTGAATTATGCTGTAAAGAATTTCCATAAACCATGAACAAACATGCATTATAAACATGAGACAAAAAACAGTATTGTTTCAGAACTGTTTTAATGCTCAGAAAGCAGTGGAAATTCTCATGAAACACTGAAAGCATAGGAAGCTCCCAGGCTGCATTGCAAAACTACAGTCTAAAAAGACTGAAAAGCTAACCTGCATCAACATGCAGCAAACTGACACTGTGCCTTTAAGGCACCCATGACCCCCAGCTTCCCATCATGCCTCAGGGGTGACAGTTAGGTCAGTTCTTTGCGGAGACTGAAAAAACCATGAAACATTTAGGTTAACCATATCTCCAACTTAAAATAATCCTTTGCCCGGGGAGGCGGGAGGGTTGCTTATGACTTTGATGAGGATACCCCTGGAAGAGAACTAGGATTACAGGCAAGTAACTAATCCTTCTCTTCCAGGGGATCCTCATCAATAGTCATAAGCATTAGAATAGAATAGCGAGCCTCACCTCATCTCCCTGTGGGCAAAGGAGTAATGATAAACAGTAATATCAATACTAAGCCTAGAAAAACTAAGCTTGTACAGGCCACAGGCTACCCAAATAGATTCCTCAAAGAGGCTTGTCCTACTTGAGTATCAGTCCTGGAATCAGATTCAAGACAGTAATGCCTTGTAAAGGTATGAACTGATCTCCAGGTTGCAGCCTTGCAAATCTCAGACATAGGGACATTGTGTAAGAAAGCTACTGTGGCCGCTTTCCCCCTAGTAGAGTGTGCTTTAGGTGACAACAGTAATGGCTTGCCCGCCAGCCGATAAGCCAACTTAATACAGGAAACAATCCATCTGGAGATGGATCTCTTGGCAGCTGGAAAGCCTGTTCTCATTGAACCATAGTTGACAAAGAGCTGATCCGTCTTCCTAATACTTTTGGTATTTTCCAAATAAAACTTAAGCACTCTCTTTAGATCTAAAGAGTGCAGAGACCGCTCAGCCAGGGTCGTAGGGTTTGGGAAAAAAGATGGAAGAGAAATGGACTGATGAATATGAAAATCAGAGACCACTTTAGGTAAAAAGGATGGATGTGCTCTTAAGACTAATCTGTTATGGTGGAAAACAGTGTAGGGTTCTTTTGTACACAGCGCTTGTATCTCACTTACTCTTCGCACTGATGTAATTGCCACCAAGAACGCAACCTTCCAAGAGAGGGGTTGCAACGAGGCCTTGTGGATGGGCTCAAAAGTAGGCCCAATCAACTTGGATAGAACCAGGTTCAACTCCCAAGGAGGAGAAGGATTTCGCACAGGGGGATAGACTTTCTTCAACCCCTGAAGAAAATCCTTGACCACTGGAACTTGAAAGAAAGAAAGTTGGCTTGGTGATTTCCTATACGCTACAATGGCTGACAGATGTACTCTAATGGAAGCATACTTCAACCCAGATGTTGCTAAGGAAAGGAGGTATGGTAGAACAACCTCCTCCTGCCCCGTAGTAGGGTCAAGATGACGCTCCCTGCACCACATATGAAACCTTTTCCACTTGAACGCATAAGACGCTCTTGTGGAAGGCCTCTTAGCTTCTTTTAAAATGTGCATACATTCAGGAGGCAGGTTCAGATGTCCGTACTGCAGGACTTCAGGAGCCATGCTGTCAGGTTCTGTGACGGAAGGTTGGGATGCAGAATCCTCCCGTTCATCTTGCTCAACAAGTCTGGCCTGCAAGGTAGCAGTTTGTGTGGACACGCAAACAGATGATGAAGGTCCGGGTACCACCACTGCCGTGGCCAGTCCGAAGCTATGAGAATCATCTCTATGTTCGGCCTGAGGAGCTTGGAAACCACCTTTGGGATCAGCGATAGGGGAGGAAATGCGTAAGCAAATGTCTCTGACCAATCCATCAAGAGAGCATTCCCCTGCGTCCCTGGCCGGTGGAATCTGGACGCGAAGGAGTGGCATTTTTTGTTTTTGTCGTCTGCAAACAAGTCTATAGTTGGACGACCCCAACAACGAAAAAGCTCGTCTAACACCTCGTCGTTTAGCACCCAGTCTGGCTGATCTTCGAAGTGCCTGCTGAGTGCGTCTGCCTTGACGTTTAACTCGCCTGGAAGGTGCACTGCTACCACTGTGAGATTTCGAGCGAGAAGCCAGTGCCAGATCGCCTGTGATTCCAGGGAGAGAGGGCGTGACCTTGTGCCTCCTTGTTTGTTCAGATAGAACATGGTGGTTGTATTGTCTGTCTGAACCAGGACTGAGTTTGTCTTGATCGCTGGAAGAAAAGCTTTGAGCGCAAGATGCACCGCTCGGAGCTCCAGCATATTGATATGATAGGTCTGCTCCTACGCCGACCACCGACCTTGAATCTGAAGGTACCCCATGTGTGCCCCCCAGCCTTGTAGAGAAGCGTCTGTCACTATTGACTGCGTTGGGAGAGGTTGGTGAAAAAACACTCCCACCTGAACATTCTGTGGTCGAGTCCACCATTTAATGTAAGTCTTCGCTGCTTGGGGCAGACTGATTCGGTCCTCCCAACGCCCTGTCGCTTGGTCCCATTGGTCCTCCAGAGCCTGCTGTAAAGGACGCATTCTCAACCTGGCGTTCGGTATGAGAAAGATGCAGGACGCCATGGAACCTAGCAGGGAGGCAACCTGTCGGACTGTTGGGTTTCTCGACTCGAGCAGAACTCAGCATTTCTGCCGCATAGAAAAAAGTCTCTCCTCCGAAGGAAACGCTTTTCCCAATTTTGTGTCCAGAACAGAGATTAGGTAGTGGGTGGACTGTGTTGGCTGCTGGACTGACTTCTCCAAGTTGACGTGGAGCCCGAGTTTGTGCAACTGGCGCAGGCAAAGCTGGAAATCGTTCGCTACCTGTACAGGAGATGGACCTTTTATGAGCCAGTCGTCCAGGTACGGATAGATGAAAAGTCCCTTTTTGTGAAGGAAAGCCGCCACCACTGCCATGCATTTGGTGAAGACTCGTGGTACAGACTTGAGCCCGAAGGGCAGCACTTTGTACTGGTAATGCTTGTTGCCGATCACAAACCTCAAGTACTTTCGGTGACGCAGTGCAATCGGAATGTGAAAGTATGCATCTTGCAGATCCACCGAACACATCTAATCCCCGACTTGCAGATGTGGACATATTTGGTGAAGAGCTAGCATGCGGAACTTTTCTTTGACTATGACCTTGTTAAGAAGACGAAGGTCTAGGATGGGTCTGAACTTGTCCTCCTGATCTCTTTTGGGAACAAGAAAATATCTGGAGTAGACTCCTTTTCCCCTTTGAGAGGGAGGTACTTCTTCTATGGCTCTTTTTTGCAGAAGAATTTTCACCTCTCTCCAGCGCAGTTCCAACTGGTGGGGGAGAGATTTCTTCGGAGGAATGTTTTTGGGAGCGCACGGAAACGTAGCGTGTATCCATTGCGCAGTATATTCAGCACCCAACGATCTTTTGTGATGCTGACCCACTCTGCCAGATGTTGTGAAGCACTTCCTTCCACTGGAGTGGGCAACGGCGCCAGAGGAAGCCACTGCTCAGGCTTTTCCTCCCCTCGCAGTGTTAGAGGACTGCTGGTGACCTCCTCTACTTCTGCCCGATTTGCCTCATCGAAATTGGGACTTGCCTTGACTCTTGTTTTGGGACCACTGAGGGGTTTGAACCCTCTGTTGAGCCCCTTTGCCCTTGTTGGTTTTAAAGCGGCGCTTGACCTCCTTTTTCTTCTCTAGACCGACCACTTTCACAGTGTCCAGCTCGGTCTTCATTCGGCTCATCTCCTCGTCCGCGTGTTCTCCGAAGAGAGAAGAACCAGAAAAAGGAAGGTTTAAGATGCGTTGTTGTGCATCGGGCCTGTGAGGCGCAGCCAAAAAGACCTCCTGGCACAAACTCCATGAGAATAAGAATGAGCCGCCAGCATTGCGCCGTCCGCCGCTGTGCTAATTATTTGATTAGACACTAGGCAGCCTTCTGTCAGCGTTTCCTCAAAGTCCTTCTGGTCCTCTTTTGGTAGTTTGGACTTGAAACGATCCATGGAATCCCATAGGGCTCTATCATATCTACCTAATAGAGCGGCCGCACTGGAGATCTTTAGAGAAGAAGAGGCAGAATTGCATACTTTTCGGCCCCACAAGTCCTGTGATTTGCTGTCTTTGTCTGGCGGCACTGAGGAAGAGGCAGACACTGCATGAGTCTTCCGAGCCGCCGCTACAATCACAGAGTCTGCTGGAGGGTCGGCCTTCACAAAGACTGGGTCGGAGTCAGCTGGCTTGTATTTTTTTTGTATGCGAGCCGGCACCGCCTTAATAGTCGCTGGAGTTAGAAAAACTACATTAACAGGAACCAAGGGTAGTAATGGACGTGAGACAGATTTTTGATGCAAAGTTTAAAAAATCACCGTCGTTGCCACTTGGGGGACAGACATTTCAATGTTCAGTTTCTTAGCCCCTCTCTGCAAGACATGTAGATACGTGTTGATGTCGTCCACTGGAGAAACTCTGGAGATAGGAATATCTGTCAGTGTGGGAGAATAATTTCTCCTGGAAGATTGGGTTGAGGAAGAAGAAGAAGACGATGGAGTTCTTCGACTCCTCTGATGAGAGCCATGCCTCCTTTCACGCGATCTTCTTGGACGCTCTTCTCCTGTTGGAGAGCGAGATCTGGCTGGATCTTCCCTTCTGGGAGAACGAGATCTGGCCGGCTCTTCCCTTCTGGGAGAACGAGACCTGGACGGCCTCCTCACAGGCGATCTTTCAGCTTGACGCCTGGGAGGGCTGCGTCCGTCCACTTCCGCCACCAGTCTTTGAAGTGGAGACGTGTGTTCGGGACTAGCGTACTCTCGCATCCGCTTGGCAACCCCTGAGTTTCGCCATCTATCCAAAGGTTGGTACCATCTTGGGGACAACCTCACCCCCTCCGAAGAAGGATCTGTCCGTCGTAAAGGTGTTTTACTGACCGGACTTCTGGACCTTGAGGGTGATTTCGAGGAGCCAGAAGATGAAGAGGAGTGGCGCGAAGCTGATTCAGCCACCATAATCACCGAGTCCCTTGCCGTCGAATCAGCCCTTTCATGTGGCCTCGACGTCTGGTGTTCTGACGTCGGATGCCTCGACGTCGACGTATGCTGATCTCTCGGCATCGAACAGCGTTGCACTGCTGACGATGGAACCTCTTCTCTCGACGTCAAAAACCTCAGGGGCGTCGACGGAGGAAGTAATCTCGGCGTTGAATGTCTCGATGGCGAGCGATGAGAGGAATGATGGTCCCTCGACGTCGAACGGCGTTGACCAGCCGACGACGGAGCTTCCTCTCTCAACGTCGAATGTCTATGCGACGACGGCGGAGGGGTATTGGCCACCTTCGACGCCGAGCGCAGACGAGACTCTGACGAAGATAGTCTCCTAGACGCCGATCGACGTCTGGTTTTCGACGGCGGAGGGATCTTGGGCCTCGACGCCGATCGTCGCCTTGTTGACGACGGCGAAGGGGGTAACACTTTGACGCCGATCGTCATCTGGATGACGACGGCGGAGGTGTAACGCCCCTCGACGCCGATCGTCGCCGAGTTGACGATGGCGGAGGAGTGACCTCCCTGGACGCCGATCGTCGCCTGGTTGACGACGGCGGAGGGGATTTCGACGACGGAGCTGGAATCCTCGACGTCGGCGACGAACCTGATCTTTTCGACGGCGAGCCCGCCGTCGACGGTCGTTTTTTCGATAAATGACCCACCGGTAGTTGTTTCTTCAGCGCCGAGCCAGACGCTGAAGCTGAAGGACGTGAAGACTTGTCCCTTGAAGGTGTTCTAGCCCTCTTAGAGCCCTTCTTCACCGGAGATCTTCCTCTGGATGACCTTTGGGCCAGGCCATAAATGCGATTCCTCTCCCTGTCCTTAAGAGTTCTTTCTGACAGGCGCTCGCAGTGAGGACAAGTCTTTGGATCATGATGCTCAGGCAAACAAAGTATACAGACATTTCAATGTTCAGTTTCTTACCCCCTCTGTCTGTTTTGGCCTTCTTGTTGCCACAAGAAGGGCAGTTATCAAAGAGTGAGGGCATTTTGAGAGAAAATGCCTCAGAAAAACAGCCAATAAAGACAGATACTTACTTGACGAAAAATGTCAAGTAAGTCAAAAAAATCAGTATAATGAAGGAATTTTATGACAAAAAGCCAGAAAAGAGTGGAGCTGAGTTACCAGGGTCCTTCCTGAAGGAGCCGGAAAGAACAACTGACCTAACTGTCACCCCTGAGGCATGACGGGAAGCTGGGGGTCATGGGGGCCTTAAAGGCACAGTGTCAGTTTGCTGCATGTTGATGCAGGTTAGCTTTTCAGTCTTTTTAGACTGTAGTTTTGCAATGCAGCCTGAGAGCTTCCTATGCTTTCAGTGTTTCATGAGAATTTCCACTGCTTTCTGAGCATTAAAACAGTTCTGAAACAATACTGTTGTGGTCTCATGTTTATAATGCATGTTTGTTCATGGTTTATGGAAATTCTGTACAGCATAATTCAGCTCTGGTGTTTATTAGGCTGCAATTGCTTATTTTTATATATATATATATATATATATATATATATATATATATATATATATATAGGTTTATATATAGGTTTATATATATGGAGCTGTATTTGTGGCATAACGGAGTTAGTCTCAGGTTTATATATATATATATATGGATATATATATGTGGGGCACATATAATATAATGTTTCGGGGTCCCGCGCATAGGTGGGAATATTCTAATGCGTATGACTATTGATGAGGATCCCCTGGAAGAGAAACACAGGAGCACCGGAGTACTCGCGTTACCTCACCCACAGGAAGCGGGTGCATAGGTGTCAAAGTGTGTCGGGTTTCATTGCTGAATCCTATGGAGCCTTGAAGAAAGATGCTGCAGGCGACCAGGAGAGAAGTGTCCGTTTGGATCCAAGGGCGGATCGAGGATGAAGAGTACCTGAAAGCAGAGGGGACAGAGTCTGGGTCACTAGCCAGTGACCAGGAAGGAACCAGGCGATGTCGCGAAGCAATCAGGTGATGTCGTGAAGCTGGTCTCTGCAGCCACGTGGACCAGGAGGCGTCGACGCCGACCAGGAGTCAGGCACGGACTGTCCCACGAAGGCTCTCGCTGTCGGCGGTGTCGGCTTCCGGATTGGAGTCAACAAGCCTTGGCAAAGGCAACCCACGCAGGAATCGAAGTTGGCTTCTTAATCAGAACAGCAAGGTCTGATGGGCTTCTTCTTTTCAGGGAAGCAAGGGCCAGTCTGGAGCAATCAGACCAGTGGTGTAGATTCAAAATTTCGTCGTCAAGGTTGCCACTAGCCAAAGGGCAAGTGACCGGACAGACGCGTCAAGCAGGAAAATGCAGAAGGGCCCCACGCAGAACTCATGGAGTGTGGAGGGCTGATCTTCGGTGCAGATGTTGCTCGGGGCTGGGGCTTCTCAATCCCCAATGCACAGCTTCGAGGATGCCTCAGAAGCTGCACTGAAAGCAATTTGCTGACTTTCCAAGATGGCCGGTCCCACGTCTCGCGTCGCCTCCACGGGTCTCAGCTTTGCTGGGGCTGTGGATCGGGCTGAAGGAAGTCTGGAAGTCCAGGTCTTGTCAGACTCTGTGCTCGGGCTCCGGCGGGAGCGTCGACAAAGCAAGCAGTTGATCGCTGGATGGTGCCTGCTTGTGCAGGGTGGTCACTCCTTGACCACAAGGGAGATTCTTCAGTCTTCTATCTTCAGGTAGAATGTCGAAGGTCCAGAGTTTCGTTTCAAGTTTCAGTCAGGATAAATCTAAAGTCTTGGGACTCAGCTCCTACCTATATACCAAATCTAGGGGCTGGATTACCTGCTAGGTCCCTCCTATGGGTGGGACCAGGGAAGGGGTGGTTACACCCCTTTCCCTTTGTCCAGTTTCGCGCCAGAGCTGGGGCTGGAGTGCCCCAGCACTGGTTTGAACTGGACTATGCATGGGACACCTTGTGTGCCCTAGGCAGTGTCTCATTTCTTTCAGCCCTCCCTGCCCCAATACACTATAGCCTGTCTGGGGTGGTGCTAGCACCTCCCAAGACAGGAAACCTATTGTCCAAGCCTCCCTCGCTGGAAGGACTCCCAGCAGCAGGAGGTCAGACTTGTGTCTGTGGCAGCAGCATCCATTTTGTGATGCTGAGGCTCTGGTTAACTTTAACCGGGATTAGTAGGAACAACATGTCTTCTCCCTCTAGAAGGGTGGAATGCTACCCCTGTCGCCAGAACTGGCGAGGGGGTAGTATTCCAAAGCGTATGACACCTTACTCGACATGTTTTGATGAAGCCAAACCAGAGTTAGCATTTAACCGCGAGGTTCATAATGCACTTAAGAGTATATGGTATGGCTATATCCTAGAACAGCTATAAGGACATGGTTCCGAAAGCTGCAGACAGGCTCAGCTCATGCTAGAGCACCATCCCACATAAAACCAAGCACTCTGCCTCCAGGATTGTTAAGGCCTGCCATAGGAGTGACTTATAGGTGTATAGGTGTCTAGATATAAGGTTAGATATAAGAATACTATATCTAAGAAAGGGATGATTACACGACCTTGCCCCAGCTGAGTGATCAGCTAGTTGTGTCAATGTGAGTGGCCAGCCAGGGGTGGCATAATACATGCTGCAGCCCCTGGTAGGCCTTGGATGCACCTATGCCCTGGGTACCTATAGTACACTGTACAGGGGCTCATAGGGTGACCCAATGTCCAATTGGTAATGTACCTAAAGTACATTGTATTGAATTTATAGAGAGCACAGCTGGGCTGTGGTTCTGATTAGCAGGCCCACAGCTACATTAAGTCGAAAACCAGTGAAGCAAAAAGCAAAAAGTGGGGCGACCATAGGAAAGCAGACCCTACTCTCCTACAGTCATGAGCACAGCTCCACTGTGCCTCATGATGAGCTCAGCTTGTCATGAGCGTCGAAGAAGTTAAGATAGCAGAAATATAAATATATTTTTTTATTTTACGAAGTTAGTGAAAAAGTTGTCCAACTTTGCCTAGCACTAGCTATAATGGGACTTTGTATGCGGTAGGGTTCTCTATATGCACGTGCTGGTGGAAGTATTCTTTGTGATAAGCATAAATTCTGCAACCGTTAATAATTACATAGTTTATACACACAGCGTTAAAGTGCATATTACTACTTCAGCAAAGTAGGATACATTTGTTTGAATACATGTTTTTATGCCACAACTAACGAGAGAGGGGTCCCACACAACAAGGAGCAGGAGCACCGTGTTAACAGTAAAATCAATTCTCCCCTTGGGGAAACAAATGAATGAACCACCTATAGATCTCCAAGCAATCAATCCACAGCCTTCTATCATACCACATGGGTCTACAACCATAAATCTGTACCATGTTATTATCAAATTTGTAAAGAGTTTATTTCATACAATTTCCACAGAAGAGTTTAAAAAAATGCTCATGTGCATAATTATACAATAGTGATTCCACATTTCATTCTTATAAATGTAACAGAATTTACATCCAGGAGATGATCCAAAGCATTGAGTCTCCGCTATATATGCATTAACCTCCTCACCACAATACAGAGCAAGAATTTATTAACTAAAATGTCATAATCATAAATTAATTCATCAAAAAAAAAATTAAAACACCAATGCAGGCCACTACACGGCCAAAGTACTCAAAAAAGTAATCAACCAGCAGCTCACCGAATTCTTGGAACATAACTACCAACTGGATGCCTCACATTCAGGATTAAGGGCAAGCCACAGCACAGACTGTGCTGATTGCCACCACTGACGACATCAGAACCCTCCTCGACGTGGACGAACCGTGGCCATGATCCTTCTCAACCTCTCCGCTGTCCTCAACACAGTCTTCCACAGCACCCTCATCAACAGACTCTACAACACAGGCATACACAAGAAGCCCTCAAGTGAATTACCTCTTTCCTTACGGAATGCACACAGAGCATTCAACTGCCTCCCTTCACCTCTGCACCCAAAGACATCCTATGTGGCAGACCAGAAGGATCATCCCTCAGCCACACCCTGTACAACATCTACATGACACCCCTCGCAGACGTCGTCAGATCCCATGGACTTAACATAATCTCCTACGCAGAGAACACTCAATTGAGCCTCTCAATCCGAAAAAGACGGGGCTTAGAGCGAGAGAATGACGTAACTGAGACCTCTTCTCCAATGGCTGACCGCCGTTTAGGAGGCCAGCCAATGGAGAAGAGGGGCGGGGTTAAACCTCGCTACTCAGAGTCATTAAATCTCGCGAGCGAGACTGCGCATGTGCGCAGCCTACGCCACGCGAGACCTAAAAAGGAGGGCGAGCAGGGACTAAGAGTAACAGACTCACCATGAATGTCATATTTTTTATCAGGTCAGGCCAAGAGACAACTTTGACGGTCCCGCTAGCCTCGTGTTTCGGTAAAAATGCATAACAAAAATACATATATTTCCATCAATTTAAATATGTACAAATACAGATGCTTTCGGTCAGTCCCCATCTTTTGGTCGGTTCACCCGTCATTCACAATTTGTTTCGGTCCACCATAGAATACAGCATGGGCCAATGGGTCAGCCCACTTCAGTCACTGAATCACCTAACTGTGAAACATGCTTCGCTTACATGTGTGTCCACATTGGGCCTCGTCTCCAGCCACCTCGACTACGGCCACGCCCTCCACGCTAGCAACTCCACCCAGCTCCTCAGATTACAAACAGAACAGAACCATGCAGCTAGACTCATCCTGGACCTCCCCAAACTAACCCACATTGCCCCCGCCTGAGAGACCTCCACTGGCTCCCCATCCAGAAGAGATGCCAGTTCAAGATCCTCATGCACGGTTGTATGACGTTTCAACGCATGCTTTTACCACGCATGCCTTTACAACGCAGGTATTACAACGCAAGTCGTTACAACGACTTGCGTTGGGGGGCGCTGGATAGTGGAATAGTTTAATTTTCTATTCTAACTCCAGTCCCCGTGGATAGTAGGGAAGGTGTTGGATAGAAAATTAAACTATTCCCTATCCAACAGCACCCTGCAGCCAAAGTTGTTGTAACAACTTTTGTTGTAATTCCTGTGTTGCAATGGTAGTGCGTGGTAAAAGTTTCGTTGTAAACGATGTTCCCCTCATGCACGCCTACAAAGCCATTCACGACCTAGGATCCGCCTACCTCATCCAGCAACAAACTCCACCAACCCTCTGGACACCTCCGCTTCTCCTCACTCTTGCACGTAAAACCCACATCAGTTGCGGCGCCTTCTCCTACATCGCTGCCAAGACCTAGAACAATCTCCCCATCTAGCTCCGTACAGCCCCCTTTCTAGCAGACTTCAGAAAGAGACTCAAGACCTGGCTCTTTGACGCAGACACAGCGCTCAGATACCCCTAGGGGTGACAATGTTGTGCTTTACAAATGCTGTTTGATTGGAGAGCCATCCTATTCTGGCTGCTCTGGGCTTATGAATATTGAGAATCATGAGCAGACACAGTGGTAGTGCTATCAGGTGTTGAACCTTTGTTGCAGGTGGGGGAGATGTCACAGTTTATGAAGTTGTTCACTGAACGTTTGGAGCGGGAGGAGTTATTCATATGGTCACTTAAGTACAATCATTTCTTGGACAGCCGACATGTTCTTCACTTCATTATTCTTAGCATACAATACGGCTACCTGTCATCTGTCAAAGAAGCAGAACAAATAACTCAGCGCAAACACAGCAATCCTTCACTTGCCAAAAACAGCTTATCTTACCCTCTTCCTTAGCAGTTCAATCCCTTTTACTGCTGATGGATTTCTGGCTAGGGCAGATGACGACCCTATCACTCACCTTTCTCAGACAGCAGAGCTACTTCTCACGTGTTTAACACCTCAGAGATATCCGCAATGATTACAAACAGCAGTTATTTCAAACTGTCGTTTCTGTCGGTCACTGGAAACTAGGGAACAGAAGGCCTTCTGAAAAATACCTAGTACCAAATCAAAAAAGATACCTGCCTATAAATATTTGATCATATGTCTAACTAGTAGGTCAGTTAATATTAATGAAAAATACCCTCAGAGACAACTCTAGTGAGATCAGAAAAACAGGTGGATTGGGAGATTCCTGTACAGGATACCTAGGGACGCACAAGAGAGACATTAGGAATCAGACACCACAGGAAATATGCACCCAAGAACAACAAAAATATTGCAAGAAAGGGACAGAACTGATCCAGCCACAAAGAGACAGGGAAACAATATATGTAGGTATCATTTGCCATTAGAACCTGGATTTGGCCGATGAAACAGTTTGACCGGGATGAAAAACACAAGATCCACAAACAATGCTCTAAAAAGACCAGCAAGCATCTACCTAGGCATTTGGATGACAACACCCAGTCTCCCCTAATTGTGACAACACTGCCAAAGCCCAATGGGTTAAGGGTAGGGCCACAAGTGCTGAACCCAAACTCACTCACTGTGCACTGGACATTTGCAGAAGTTAGGCTGGAAAGCCTCAAGACCCACCACAATCTTACATAGAACAACTCTGAGGATGATGCACATCTCACAAATTACCAGTCAACCATTGTAGTTAAGGAACAAAATCCCCCTGATAGAAACTCTGCTGCATAAATCACAACTGAACTTCCGGGGCTGCACAACATACCAAGAGACTAAGTAATTGGTGAACTATGTGCTATACCATACCCAGTAACAACTTATTTTTATAATAGAACAATTTTCGTACAGTGCTGCACCTTGCGATTTTCAATACACAGGATGTGTAAATTATAGGTTTACGTGTTTGAAGAGCACTCTGTGCTAAACTGTCCTTTACATATTCAAACTTTCAACAGATGTCTAGATGAGGCTTTTAACTCGCCGAGCCATCTTGCTGCTAGTAAAGGATTGACTTAATAGGATTTGGAGCGACTCCTTTTCGACTTGTACTGGATTAGTCTCTGTTGCGGTCAGTTCTCATATACAGGACAGGAGCATATTTGGGAATTGATGTGTTGTAAAAGAAACTGCCATATTCCAAGATTTTTAAAGGGGGGGGGGGGGCGGCTCAAGAGTTCCGTAAAGAGCTTTTTTACATATACTTGTTCAGGTGACAGAACACAAGGCAGAGGCAGAGTTCCAAACGAAGTCCTGTCTACAATGTTAAAGCAGCCAGATAACATGCTGATAATTTAAAATGGATGTGGAAACTATCTGAATAAATGCACTTTATATGGTTTGTTAGGTTTTAGAATTTAGGTTATGCGTTATTGTCTGTGCGGGGACTTAATGTAAGTATACAGTTTTATAAACCAATTATACAGTGTTTTAAAAAATAGACAAATTGGTCTGCAGATAATATCTAATTATCTAGGTAATGCCGTAGAGCCGTAAACCTGCACAGTAAATAAAGTCAACAGGTGACCGGGCTAATGATGCCCTCGACTGAGGGTGGAACTCGAGCAGCAGTGCCAGTCCATGGGCAGAGCATCGGACCCCTCTCTCCCTCCTTCACGGGCGCGCCCAGGCAACCCCGCGCTTGGAGAGCAGACCAGATTTCCCGCTGCAGACAGAGCGCTTTTCTCCTTTTCGAGCCAACCAGGTGGAAAATACCTAAGGCCTCAGGGGGTTACCATTATGCTTCCATTGTTCTGCTCTTTGCCGCCTCCGACGCCGGCCTAAACCGCGGCAATTATTCACAAGAGGAATGGCGCGTGGCAGGAGTGCGCCTCTCCGCCCCCGCCCCCGGGCGCCGCGTGCACCTTGCTCCACTACAGACAGACACGAGAACACGGGCTATGCCTATGCCTGCCGCTCGGGCCCGCGCCCGAATCTCAGCTCTTCACTTCTAGGTTGCATTTTAGGATTAAATGCCACACAAACATGGACCGCAATTTCGGGTACCTACTTCGCACCCAGGCACTGCCCTTGCTACCCCTCGTTTCAGATGTAAAGGCAGTAGCAGGAAGGGGAAGTAAAGCGCTCCTGGAGGGCTCTTTACTTGCTGCAGTTTCCAGTCTTTATGATCACACGACCTCGCAGCAACTTGGAGCCTTGTGAGGGGATAAGGGGAAGAATGGGGCACGGCGTCAACACTCGGGGCCAAACAGCGAGTGCTGCCTGCTGTGTTCGCTATCCCTGGCACTAGGGTGAACTGACGTCGATCGATGATACGGATATATTTTTTTTCTTTTTCAACTGCATCCAGAACTTATTTTTGTAGTTCTACTCACAATAAAGGCATATGGCGCTGGAAAGCCACACTTGCAAGCGACAGCATTAGTGGCACAGTTTGAACTACAATTTTAAGAGGGGCGACGAGACAATGAGCGGGTACAGTCAGAAGTGAAGGAAATGAGAAACCTATAGTCTACATTATGAAGAAAAAAAAATACAAAATGTGCGTTTTTCGTTCAACAAGTATAAAGAGTTGCTAATTTGTAAAGCGTTAAAGGCCATCGGAAGGTCACTTCAATGCGCTCCGTGGTGATAAAAAGCGATCGACCAGAAGAGACTCGCTTAAAAGGGTACGATGGGGAACAGAGCCGGGAGTACCGCGGATGGAGTGCTCGCTTCCCCGCAGAAGCGAGTATGTCACCAGGCAATGACGATTACAGCAGTAGTATAGCAAGGTGCCCTACTGTAAGTAAGGGCACCGACATCTTCCTTTCAGTCGAGCAGTAAAACACAATTGTCTCCTCACATCCCTCAGCCCCGGCGCTACGGCACCTGCTACACTGATGATATCTACGACCTGGAGGGCAGGATGGAAGTGAGGATATAAGAGGGCACTACAAATTGTGTAGGTGCAACGACCTAACAAGTGTCATTGAGTGCTGAATCGTAACAAAAAAATGGTGCCGTCAATCAAATCGGCAAGGTAAAAGCGGTACTACAGCCCCTGGCATATTGTGTTTTAATGCAGGAAATACAATATGTTAAGGAAAGGTGCCCAGCACTCAACGAAGGGGTTATTATACAATGTATACGTGAAATCCGTGCAATGTCTAGGTCAGTAGCGAAACTACAAATTAAACGCATTTATAACGGCATCCAAGGACGAGCCTTCCAGCATAACTACTGGTGGACACAAAAACGGAAAATCGGTTTCAAAAACACGTAATCGGGGGCACGATACTGCAAAATAAACCAAGTGCTAAGATTTGTCATGGAATGGTATACTGAATGTATTACTTGGCAGAACCCAGGGCCAACACCAAGCTTGTAAACAACCGGACTGGGAGGCAAAGTGGGGACAGGGCTGGGTGGTGGTGGGTAGTCGATAAAGTGACCTCCCCTCCAACCCGCTTTCCCCTCCCCAAATCTGTAGGCCAGCGTAATTAAGTGGCTGGAACCTCGGGCCCCTCCCACCCATGTTCCAGCTGTAAAGAAAACACCACAGTCCCATTGGGAAATGAGTCCCTAACTCGCTATGGTACCAGCGAAGAGGTGAACAGCAGGACTACCCCCCTCTTCCAAAGACAAGGGGCCAAAGAAACCTTGCCCGCCAAACATCCACAACAATCAGAGGCAGAGAAAGAACCCCCCTCACACCCACCCCTTAGAGGAGCAGATGGGCGAGGAAAGGCGGAGGGAGAGGGGGCTACGGACAGAGAAAACAGAAGGCTATTGGTGAAGCAAAACATCCAGGCTGTGTCGAGCACACACGCAGGAGCGGGGTCTGCACCGCAGAGGGAGACGTGGCGCCTTCGCGCTTCTTTTCTACCTGGTTACTTGAATGGAGTCGACAAGACCAGAGTGAAGAGTGCCAAGGGTACGGCGCCCAGGCTGGCACAACAGCCCACATGATTAAGTGCTTTTCTTCCCCTTTGCCCCTGAACGCGCTCTGTAGTACTTCATGCCGCAGTGGGGTTCAGAGGCAGCTAAGCTAGCCGAGGACGTTTTCGGATGAAGCTGTCGGATATCAGACAAACTAATCACAAGTAAAAACCCTGCACGTGGGCCATCCGGCCTCACACTTCCCAACCAATGTCAGCATCTATTGGAGTTCAATAGGCGGAGATTTTATTAAACAATTCAAAATGAGTAAAATCCACTCCTCGCAGGCAGAGGCGGTTATTAGATCATGTTCATTAATAATCCAAGAGTACATTACTACAGTCATAATGTCAATTATTTATACAAGCATGATTGATCAGAGATCGGGTGGTTGAGGCTCTTGATGCTGGTCTATCCTCGGGGTAAATCGCCCTTCAGATTCCAGGCTCACCTCGCTAACTAAATCAAGTGTCCACCAGAGCTGGCCTTCTGCCGAGCTTTGCGTTGCAAGATCCTAATCTGTCTTGGGGGATCAACCCTCCTTTCTTTTTCCAGCTGGTGCTGATGTTTGACATCCCAAAGATGAGGGGGCCAACAGTCCACCATCCCTTCCCCTTTAACTTACTATGTTCTTTCCCCACGTTCCTTGTTCTGAGAATGTACTTGCATGTACATTCCTTTTGAGTCAGTTACCGATGGCTGTTCGTGGGATGAGGTTTTATTAAACCCACCTAACCTCTTCAAACCAAGTTTCCTCGTTTTCCTTAATTTAATAACTAATTTTACACTGGCGACGATTGGACACCTCAACCACAACAACTCAAAAAAAGAAAATCTACCTCGTTTTCTCCTCCAGCGGCAGCTTTTCAACAATAGAAGAGAAGCGTCGGCTTCCCAGCGGCAGACTCGTCAATTTTAACATGGTGAGGAGAGCGGGAGGTTAATTCTTAAAATAAACCATTCTGGGATCTTAAGAAATAGAAATCAGCGTTTTAAAGACTTATTTTATTAAAGTGCGAGCTTAACGCTTTCCCCGGCTCGCGCAACGTCCAAGCATAAACAAAACGCGCCTACGTCAGACGCATCACCCGATCAGGCTTACGCTGCGTTTCAACGATCTAACGCTGCGTGTCAGCACAACCTCAGAGTGCGCTTGCGTCAGACACACTCCAAATCAAAGCGCGAAGCCATTCTACTAAAGAATAGCGCGAAGACATTCCAATTAACAATACTAAGCGTTCCAGAAAGCTTCAACAAGCGCATTAGAATACAACTTGACTACTCATTCCAATAACAATTGAAAGAACATTTAGTCAAAGGATATTCTATGTGACTATTCAGAATAAAATTACACTTTATGATCTCACAATTGCAATACTAGGTATCAAGTCAATTATTTTTTAGTTAAAAAAAAAAAAGGGGAGACTGAAAGATTATTCTAAAGGATAGTGAAAAAATAATCAAATTTTATTTTTTTAATTTAATTATATTTGAAGAAGGAGCAGTTTCAAAAAAAAAAAGGAAAATTAATTCTACTCTTTAAATTAAATATTCATCACTTACCTGGAAATATAAAAAAGAAATAAGAATAGCAGTAATGCAAAATGTTACTCAACCTGCATTTTTTCTAATTAGTCCAGGCGAACCAAACGTGAAATGGAAAAAGTGGAAGAAAATTTTCGCAAACTATGCGAGAGTATGTGGAACGAACCTTAGTGCTGAAAGAAAACATTCACTTTTGTTACATTGTCTAGGAGGAGAAGGTCAGGATGTTCTGGAACATCTACCTGATCTTTCGGCTGCAGAACAAAGGAACCTGAACGAGTACGAGATAGCCATTCTACAACTAGATAGACATTATTTACCTAGACTCAGCACAATTATGGAAAGATACCACTTTGGTCTAAGAGAACAAAAGAGTGATGAATCAGTGGAAGACTATGTGTCGTCTTTGAGGAAACTTGCTTCCTCATGCAACTTTGGTCAATCGCTTGACGAGAGAATTCGTGATCAATTTGTCTTAAGATGCGCTCATGATGACATAAGAAAGGAACTCTGGCTAAAAGACGAACCTCCTCTTGAAGAAGTACTAGTGATTGCAAAACAAGTTGAACACATGACCAAATGTGTGGGTGAACTTAAAAAAGAAAAAGATAAACCTACTGTTTCGGATTCAAGAGTAGAGGAAAAAGTTGACGAGACAATTTGTCAAGTTAAGAAGACTGATGGAGCGAATCCAGAAGAAAGAACATTCAGAAATATGAATTCTCCAAATGTAAAATTTTCTTGTTTTAGATGTGGGCAAATTAACCATTTAGCTAATTCTCCCATTTGTCCCGCTCTGAAGTCTACTTGTAATGTGTGTAATAAGAGAGGTCACTATGCTAGATTTTGCAGGTCTAAACCCACAAACAGTGATCCTAGGAGAAGGTGGCCACAACCGCAAGTAAGGTCAATTTGTTTTGAAGTAAATGATGAAGAATCTGACCATCCTTCATTTCCGGTTAAGGTAGAAAATAACATGATTAACTTAAAATTTGATTCCTGCTCAAAGATAACTATCATAGATGAGAAAATGTTTAATGATTTGTTTGCAAAGAATGTAAAAGTATTTAAATGTGACATTATTCCTTTAGGCTATAGTGAAAAACCTATTTCTATGTTAGGATATTTTTTGGCAGAAATTGAACTGGGATCTCGCATAATTGTAGGAAAAGTGTATATTTCAAAAAAAGGAGATGCTTTGTTAAGCTGGATACATCAACGACAGTTGGGTGTCACACTCGATCCGAATGCCTCTCCTCAAGTCCAAATACAAGAAATATCTGATTCACCCTGTACAGCAAGTGATGAAAATTTATCTTTAACTCTTGCTAGCAAATTTCCTAATGTGTTTAAAGATGATTTAGGGTGTTTACGTGGGTACAAGCATTTAATTAAATTGAAAGAGAATGCCCTCCCAGTTGTAGCCAAAGTTAGGAGAATTCCTCTTTCAGAACAAACCAAAGTACAAGATGAGTTAGATAAACTCATTAGGAGTGACATAATTGTACCAGTAGAAGCCACGGAATGGCTAGCTCCTGTCGTTATAGCCAAAAAACCCACAGGTGAAATTCGTCTGTGCATTGATCTAAGGTCACTAAACAAGGAGGTGGTGGTAGACAGGTTCCCACTTCCCAACATTGATGAAATGATTGGCACTTTAGAAGGAGCAAGATATTTTACCACCCTTGATCTTGCTTCTGCCTACCACCAGGTAGAATTAGATGAATCGTGCCAGGACTTAACTGCTTTTATTACACCAATGGGTACTTTTAAGTTCAAGAGAATGCCGTTTGGCTTAGTGTCAGCGGCCTCTGTTTTTCAGAGGATCATGTCAAGAATCTTAAAAGGGTTGATTGGTGTAAAGTGCTACCAAGATGATTTATTAATTTATGGTAGTGATGCACATGAACATGATAGTAGAGTTTCTATGGTCTTAAAAAGGTTAGAAAGTGCAGGCATGACTCTAAAAAGGGCAAAGTGCAAATTCGGTGTGCAGGAAGTTAATTATTTGGGGCATCGCATCACGTGCAATGGAGTTTTTCCAAAAAAGGAATTAGTTGAAACAATCGATAAAGTGAAGGAACCCTCTTGCAAGGAAGAACTTCTCTCCTTTTTGGGTATGGTAGAGTTCTATGGAAAATTTATTTTCAATTTTGCAGAAAAAACACATAATTTAAGAAAGTTAACGGTAAAAAATTCTGTTTTCAACTGGTCATCTGATTGCAAATCTGAGTTCTTGAACTTAAAGAAAGATTTGAGTAAGGCACCCTCACTTCACGCTTTTGTCCCAGGTCTACCAACTATGTTATTTACTGATGCTAGCGATAAGGGACTTGGTGCAGTCTTGGTTCAGAAGAAAGATGGGAAGGACTCTTTAATATGTTGTTCTTCTCGATGTCTCAGAGGTTCGGAGTTGAATTACTCCGTGATAGAAAAAGAATCGTTGGCAATCTTTTGGGCATTAAGAAAGTTAAAAAATTTGATTTGGGGAACCAAAATCTGTGTTTTGTCTGACCATAAACCTTTAAAAGAAGTGTTTTCTAAGAAAGGCCTAGATGCAATCTCATCCAGGATAAGAAGATGGATTGTTTCCCTACAGGAATTTGATTTTGAAGTTGAGTATATTCCTGGAGCTTCTAACAAATCAGCAGATTGTTTATCTAGGTTGGTCAATAATGAGAACTTCGAGCAAGATGATGTATGTGATTCTGAAGAATTTGTAAACGTTTGTGAAGTGACTGATGGTGCAATTTCTGAATCTGAATGGAGATCTGAGTTAGAGAAAGATGAAGATATTCTGAAAGTAATTCTTTCCTTGAGAAATGACTCTCGTTTAGACAAACCATGGCTTTTGGTTGCTGATGAACTTTCAGAGAGCAATGGTCTACTAACACGTGGAACCAAACTTGTTCCCCCACTCTCTTTAAGGAGTAGGTTATTGGCACATGCTCATTGTGGTCATTTGGGTATAGTTAAGACTAAAGAATCTCTTCGCATGCAGTTTTGGTGGCCTGGCATGGATCTCGAAATCGAAAGAATGGTTCGTGAATGTCCTGAATGTTGTTCTAGTGACAAAATTTTGAAAACAAGACAAATGCCTATGGTGAAGAGGATGTTACCTGGTCATCCATGGGACGAGATTGCCATTGACATTCTTGGTCCTCTCTCAGGTGTTTCTGATACCCCTTATCTCATTGTCCTGATTGATCTGTATTCTCGATGGATTGAAGTCTCTGCTGTCAGAGAGATTACTTCTAACTCTGTTATAAGATTCTTAGAGCCTATATTTAGTAAGGAAAGTTTTCCTAATTCTCTTCTAACTGATAACGGTCCCCAGTTTTGTTCCTCTTTGTTCGCTGATTATCTGAAAAAGTGTGGTATAAAACATAAAAGGTGTTCGCTTTACCACCCCGAGACAAATGGTGCGGTAGAGAGGGTTAATAGGACTCTGAAAGAATCTATACAGCTTGCTCGGTCTTCCGGCCTGGATTGGAAATCCACCCTGCAGGACAGGGTTAATGTTTATCGTTTTGCTCCCCATTCCACCACTGGTAGGTCTCCATTTGAGCTCTTCAAAGGGAGGGTTCCCAACACTTTAATGTGTCCTGGGTGGATGTGCCTCAACAAAGGATTAGTTGACAATGATGTTGGTGAGTGGAGAACTAAGGAATTACTTAAACAAGATGCTCGCAAGGTGAACTTTGATCTCAGAAAACGTGTATTTCCTTGTAAGGTCAAAGTAGGTGACTTTGTGAGAATAAAGACTCCAGCAGGATGTAGATCTTGGTCCAAGTACACTGATGTTAGGTCTGTTGTCAAAATTTTTAAAAATGCTGTTAAAACTGATGATGGTAGAATCTGGAACAAAAGTCGTATAGTAGTTGTTAATGGAGATTCTTTATCTTCTCATGCTCCTATGTATGATGGTAATTCACACAATAGTTCTCGTTTGAGTTCTAACTTTTTCTCCCAAAGGTCAACGTTTCCTTCCAGAAGGAGTCCAAGGATTTGTAAGGCTCCCTCCTACCTGAAGGACTATGTTTAGTTTAAATTATCAAGTGTTTGCTCAATGTTTTCTTTTATCTCTTTGTATAAGAGGGAGATGTGTGATATTCTGTACCCTTCCCCTTTAACTTACTATGTTCTTTCCCCACGTTCCTTGTTCTGAGAATGTACTTGCATGTACATTCCTTTTGAGTCAGTTACCGATGGCTGTTCGTGGGATGAGGTTTTATTAAACCCACCTAACCTCTTCAAACCAAGTTTCCTCGTTTTCCTTAATTTAATAACTAATTTTACAGTTATGGCCGGCACAATGACCACAAGTCTGACTGCATGACTCCAAGAGGAGTTTCCTTCTATTTTCACGGAGACTTCCACCACCATTTTCTGGCATCCTTTGCTCAGAATAATTTTAGCTGAAGTTGGGTTGGTCAAGCAACTCATATGCAACACAGCTGCCTAGCGAGTACAGGCCCCTTAAATTGCAACATGTGGGCGGGCTCTCACCATCTCCTGTAACAGCTGCCAGCCAATCCTAAACCAGTGTCACTTCTGTGCTGAAAATCTTCGTGCACATTCTTTCTTCTTCCTGTGTTGTACCTTGCTGGAGTCAGATGCCCCACTCGGGGAGGGTGGCGTAGGAAAAAGAGCCCATTGCCATTCTGGGCACCCAAGTCATATCCGAACCCTGGGCCAGGTTGTTGCCCCGGCCTCTAAAGCCCACAGTGTGGGCTAGTCCTTTCCTATAACCATTGCTCTCTGGCCACTCAAACTCACAAACCCCAACATAATCTCTCAGAATTTAAACCAAGCCACTGGATTGAGTTCAAATGGTGATAGTTTTATTAAGGAATTCAAACCAAGAAATCCACTTGCAAGAGGATGCACTAATTAAGACATGTTAATTAATAACAATTGTACCTTGTTAATTATTTTTCCCCCTGAGAAATAGCATTAGTTTGTTGTCAATACTACTAAATGCATCACTTCAAAATTGTAGTGTATTCATTCAATTGAAATCAAGTGCTGTGTCACTATGAAAAGCAACATTTTAATATTTTTAACAGAATAAAAATAACAGTAATACTCAACACACCTTAAAATAAATTCCCAGCGGTGTCACTAAACAATGCAGTCATAGTGGTTAACCCTTTCCCCCAATCCCTTACCTCTATCAAACTCTTCACCCGTGTCTCTACAATCCTTAACTCTTTACCCTTTTAGCATAACCCTGTAGCTGTACCCTTAAATCACAAACTTACACAGTAACCTTTTATAGTACTCAAGACAAACTTAAGCTACACAAACTTAACAGAATATACAAATCAACAATCAAAAAAGCTTTAAAAAGGTGCTATTCAGACTGAATTAAAAATATTAAATGTGCAAATAAAGAATTTTATATAAATTCTCAAAGAATTCCGTAAGCCTAAATGCATACAAGGAACTCATCCCAGGGCTCAAGAATTTACTAACAAACTGGAAAATTATTACACAACTAAAGCAGACATATTCGACTCCTAATTAAAAGAAAGAAAAAACACCAGCACCAACCCATTTCCAACAACCCCTAGAAGGGCAGGCTATCCCAACTTGTGCATTCCTTCAAACAACTATTACAAAGTGAATTTATGGATCTGGTCAAAAGCAAGCGGGCCAGCCAGCTGCCCTTCTGACTTGTCCACTACACATGTTCAAGAACATTCTTTTAACTACCTCTGCGGAAACATCAGCAAGAAAAAAATATCAATAATTCGTTAACTACATAAATCTTTCCAGAAGACTTAAAAAGGCATACATACATCCATTATGAAAGTAAACAGCCCTGGACCTGCATGACCCAAACAGATATGTCCACTGCTGTTAGCGTCGGGCCGCCTCTTCGCTGAGGCAGCTGTGCGCTATATAAGTCTAGTTAACTTAGCATAATGAGGGTTGGGAGCACACTGCCTCACAGTCCCAACACGGTTCGCCCCTTTGCATCCTGGTAAATGCAGTACAAAGTTCAAACTTACTTCAAAGTTAGCTGGAGTTTTTCACCAAAGTTGGTGCAGACATTGCTGTACATCTCTAGACACGTGTTTCTGGGTTGAGCCCGTCTTCAGTAGAGAGCAGCAGTATTAGAGAGCAAAGAAAATTCCCCGTACATCATCTCAAACCTCTTACTATTCAGATCTCTCAAACCAGCCTTTCTAAACCCTTTCCCCTGACCCTTCACCCTACTCCTCCCCTTTCCTCATCCCAGACTTCTCGTACTGCTATGATCTCCAAAATACACTTTCTACACCCATCCTTCTATCCCTCCACTATCGTGTTCAATCCAACTAACTGACTCACATGTCCACCACTAAAATGTATTTAATATTTCCCTATACTAATTACCCATCAATCCTGTTTGGATTCTGGAGTAGCGTGCTACTCTCTGAAAAGCGCTTCAACACCTCATTAGGGGTAGCAAGAGCTATTTAAATGCAAACCATTACTATTTCTATCCCTAAACCATCCATCCTTTTTCAATCCAAATAAACTCACATGTCCACTGCTCAAATTAATTGAATATCACCCTATACCAATTCAGCTCTAATCCTTTTTGGGTTCCGGAGTAGCGTGGTACTCTCCGAAAAGCGCTATTACGTCTCGTCAGGGATATTAAGCGCTATATAAATCCAATTACTAATAATTCTGCCTTACTCATTCATGATAAGTAACACTTCCCCTGAATTCTGGAGAGAAAGAGACCTATGAGCTTTTATGATTACAGACCCTATGTCATGATGAGTAAACAGTGAGTAATTCAAGTATTGGAAAAATTGACATTTTCAATCGGAGCCAAACACGCAGCGGTGTAGCTAGCTGTTGTGCCGCCCGTGGTTGGCCCTTCATTCGCTGCCCGGTGGCCGCAGGTGAGGGTGCAGGCGATTTCCGCGACAGCTGTGGGTAAATGGGGGGGGGAAGCAAAACCACCCACCCTGCTACCCCACTGCCACCACGAAGAGCGACTCCAGAAGGCCAGGTAAACAGTAGGTGCATAATGAAAGATGAGAACATCCCATTACAAAACTTCTGCACATACAGGGAGAAGGATGCAATCAATCCATCAAAAGAGAACTTGTGTAACAAACTAATCCAAACAAAACCGGAAAGCGGTGAAATCTGGAAACCAGACAGATCTGTTGGATGGATTAAAAGCCTCGAAATAAAAAGGCTTGAGCAGTAGACCAACTTCAAAACGGCAGGAATTACTAAAGGAAAATTGGTGAAATTTGCCCTTTTTATGATGCGCCTGCTAAGACAAATTTGGTAAAAAAAAAAAACTTAGAAATACAGCTCTAATCATGTTATTCATCTGCATCCATGTTAATATACTCCTTTGCAAAACGATTCAAATCAAAGTAGCTTTATTCGGTTTCAATTTAAGAATCCATAAAAGCACAAGAAATACACAATTAAAAGCATTTCATTTCTTACATCATATCGTCATCATAACCTTTAAAAAACAAGATCCAGGACCGAAACATAGTTACTTACAGAATGTAAAGTTAAGATTCAATCCATAGTCAGTCTTAATCTCAATGCACTTTTTAAAAACATAGAAACAGAATACAAAGTAAACTCATCCTCTAGCATTTGTAGTCTTAATAGAGTTGGTCTGCATTGTCTCAAGCCCCACTTTTTAAGTAAAACAAATAAATACTTTCTCCTAATCCAACTGTAAAATTTACAAAGCAAAATACAATGTAACATAGATTGTTGGGATACATCACCACAGGGGCACAGGGTCAGCGACTTTGACCAGGTATTAACCTCGGGGAAGGTCATTAGTCTAAAGAAGCTTCCCTCCATAAAACGGGTTAGCAACATCCGAGTGAAGCTACTTGCTGTGAGTGTTAAATATTGCTGTAAGCCGAGGCCATCTAGGATTAGTTGATTGTGCATTACCGATGACTTCTTGCCCTCCAACTGCCATCTAATATTTTCCAGATGGGTAAGGCAGATTTCCTTCAGCTTTTTCCTCGGGATTGCAGAGATACTCAACGGATTATTAAAAAATTCCTGGTGGCCAATGTCTGATAGAAATTGTTTCACATACTTGAACCACTGTATTTGTGCACTACCCTGTAGATTCATACAATCCTTGATGATGTCCCTATTCAATTCAGTCTCCCGGGAGACCCACACCTTGTGCCACAACAGAATTGGGCTTACCTTAACCGCATCGCTGCTGCAGTGATTTTTGCGCTGTGCGGCTGTTTTCCCTTTTCCGCGTTACATGACGAGCTCAGCTCGTCATCAGCACACGCCACCCGTGGCTGATGACGCTCGTCATCAG
This sequence comes from Lissotriton vulgaris, assembly GCF_964263255.1. Lineage (NCBI taxonomy): Eukaryota > Metazoa > Chordata > Amphibia > Caudata > Salamandridae > Lissotriton > Lissotriton vulgaris. The sequence goes on from NC_141697.1 coordinate 910,614,382, forward strand.
CGTCGAAGGGGTTAATAAGGTCTGATATATAAACTATGCCCAGCTCTTTGTGGCAAACATAAGTTGAGGTAGACTTGGGAACCACCAATAAATAGCGAAGGAAAGCGTTTTTACATCTCTGAATCTCACTGGTATCCACAATCCCCCCATAACCCGGCTCCATAGATCAGTGGACACACACTTTGCCTTATAAATGTCCATCAGGATTTTTATCGGTCGTCCCCCAAGCTTAATAGCAAAATTGCGCACAGCTCCAATAGCATGGGAAAATGCTAGTTTCCTAGTATTTGCCGCTGTAATCCAAGTCCCTTTGCTATCAAAGTTTATACCTAGGTGGGAGAAGGTTTTAGTGGAGTCAATTTTAGCACCAGACAAAAATATGTTGCATTGGACCTTACTCTTTTTGGAACAAGACTTGCTAAAAGTTTTGCTTGTATGAATTTTTAGGCCTTTCGCACTCCTGTAATCTGCAAAGGAATTGAGAGATCTCTGAAGGCCCAGTTGTGTCAGCGCCATGATAACCGCGTCATCCGCGTATAGCAGGATTGGTGCTGATCTTCCTTCAATTTGTGGGTAGTCCTGCCTATTTTGTATTAAATGAGATGCAGCACTATTAATATATAAATTAAATAAAAAAGGTGCAAGTATGCATCCCTGGCAGACTCCTTTTTTATAGGGAATTTGGAGGTGCACTCTCCCTAGCTTCCGAAACGGACCGTAGCACCCGCCCCCCGATATACAGCCAGATTTCATCATTGAAAAATGGGCTCGCAAAGGGCCAGATTCTGAATTTTTGCATTTGGGATTCATCTTCCCAAATGCAAAAATCGCTAATTGCAAAATCGCTAAATTGCGAGGAATTGCATTCAAGGAATCTCTATTTGAGATTCCTTAAATGCAATTCATTAACCATTTTTAAATTGCGATTTCGCTATTTTTGGCCGCTATTTACAGCGAAGTCTGACTTCGCGGTAAATGGCGAAAACTTAGAAAAATGCACTTTAGTGCATTTTTCCAAGTTGTATGTTACACACACACACATCCTTTGGACATGTGTGTGAGCAACATCAGTCTACATTGACATATCAGGGGTGCTACAGGGTGTCCTTTGGACACCCCTGGCACCCGGCCCATAGGAATGAATGGGGAGTCATTCCTTATTTGCGATTAGCAATTTGCTAATCGCAAATAAGGAAGCTGTAGGAATCGCAAATAATATTGCGATTCCTACATGAATCCCGTTTTGCGAGTCATTAATAGCGATTCCTTAATAATCGCTATTAAGGACTCGCAAATCTGGACATTGATGAATCTGGGGGATAATTCCTTAATAAAATTTAATAGGCCCACGTCTATTCCTAAATGGGAGAATGTTTCCCATAGGATTTCATGGCTTACGCAGTCAAAAGCAGAGCTTAAGTCCACGAAAGTCAGGAATAACTAGTCTCCTTTTGCAACCACATATTTGCCAGTAATAACAGCTAAATTTAGACCTTGCTCTACAGTACCTAACCCCTCTTTAAAACCGTACTGATATTTCGAGAGGGCGCCCGTATCTTCCGCCCACCTCTGGAGTCTATTTAAAATGACCCTTCCGGCCACTTTCATTAGCGAATCTAATAATGATATGGGCCTATAACATTTTGGATCGTTGCGATCCCCCCTTTTAAAAATGGGGATCACAATTGCTTCCTGCCATGTTGGAATGAACCTTGTTTTATTGCAACAGTTTAAAACGTTGGTCAAAAGGGGAGCCCATAATTTAATGTTTGATTTATAAATATCAACAGGTACTCCATCAGGGCCCGGGGCCTTTCCCCCCGAGCTCTGAGATTGCTACTTCGACCTCAGATAATTCAAAGTCGATATCCAATGGGAATAGGCCCAATGTACTATTTTCCTCCTCACCCCCTATCTCAGCATGGGGACTCCCCGGTAAAGAATCCTTCTTATATAATCCAGTAAAATAATGTACCCAGGTAGTTTCCTCTATTGCCAATTCTATACTGTCTACTTTCCTATCAGCAAAAAAAGGGGAATTCACCGCCTTCCAGAAACTGATAGTGTCTTTCCGAAGGGCAGCTTCATGTAGAGTGTCCCATGCCTCTTTCTTTATATCCTTCTTTCTTCTCTTTATAGCAGCATAGTATAAACCTCTAGTGTTTTTTATCTCAGTCCTACTTTTAGGGACTCTTGAGTGCTAGTTTTAAAGCTACATGAGCTTTGCTACATTCCGAATTGAACCATCCCTCAGCTTTATCTCTTTCTCGTTTCCTTACTGATCCCACCAGGGATTGATTGATCTCCTCAGTAATATTAATGAAGGCCGGCATAACGGCATCCAAATTACTTGTTTCAGAGAGACAGATCATAAAGTCATCAAACTTACTTGTTATTAATTTCTGAAGAAAGAGTACAGGCTCAATTTTATTCCATTTTATGGCGTAGCCGTTTCTTTTCGCTAGATTTAACCTGTGGCCGTACAAATTGTTTACCAATGCCTGGTTAGCATTTTAATGCTTCTTTAATTTTAGTGAAAAACTATTGGGGTAATGGTCGCTAATTGCAATCTCGCCTGATCTAAAATCGAACAGATTTTGAGAAAAACTGTTTGACACCATGACAAAATCAATTAGCGAATTACAACCCCTGCAATTGTATGTAGGTTTAAAATCGACCTGTGGCATACGTAAGTCTCCTAATGTGTTGACTAAACCACATATACCAGTGTTGCCATTTGGGCACAGAGAACAATTAAAATCCCCCACCCATAGAACACGATTTCCAGAAAAACAATCCTTGTTAGATTTCTGCATTACATGTAGAAGGCCCTCAAATACGCTGGATAATTCACATTTGGGGATATTGTTATAAAAGTTTACAATATTAAGAGTCTCAATGCCCTCCATTGTAAGTTCCAGCATCTGGTAATATTTTGAGTCAGCAATGAATTTTTCAACCACTACATTAGAGGTGTTTGAAATATAAAAACACAAACCCCCTTTATTTCTGCCCCTTATCGACAACTCAGCAGGAAAATGAAAAGTACGATATCCATTTAAATGAACTATCCTGTAAACAAACAATAGAAAATATCCTTTACGAAAAGCATAAAGGATGGGTCGTTTAGCTTATTTGAAAGACCAGCAATGTTCCAAGATAAACAGGATAAGGACTTTCCCCTCTCACCTACCTCCTGAACCATGGCTAAGAAGGGTTGATTGCAGACGCCATCTGGCCCTATGTGCAGTGCAATGTCAGGTGTAGAATGGTTTAATTCCAGGTCTTCTAAGACCCCCATAAAAGGCTCTTCATCTGAGACGTTATTTCTTAGTGCGATGCAAGAATCTATGGGTAATGGACTGTTTCCACTAGGGTGACAGTCCAGATTATTATAATTTGCTTGCGTCGGGGGTTATAAATGTTTTTCTATACGCCACCCCATGTTCCTATGAGTGGTCTTAATTGAGTCTGTTTTTTGTCAATCAACTATTTCTAGGGTACTAAACCTATTCTGTAGGGACAGGTAATTCTGTACATTTGTGGGACCATGTCTGTGGGTTCCCGCCCTACCCTGGCGATCGTGTGTTACAAGTGTCCATGTTCCTGTATTATCTGGTTGATTCGATGGAGGAAAAAAGAACGAGAGTGGTCTAGTTTCTATCATTGTCCCTAATGTTTGATTATAGTTAAGGTTGTCCCAGGAACAGATATGATCCACCGTACGTGGGTCTCTAAAATTAACCAGGACGCAGTCTCCTGCGACTGTTTTTGGTGTGTATCCCAGCCATGGTAACCTACGCACCATCATAAATTCGCTTTCAACATGTGGGGGTAGCGGCCTATTTAAGTTGAGCCAGTGTGTTACTTTGTTTTTTAAACAATTAAATGACTCAAGACTAGTATTTTTCAAATCAGGCACGCCCATTAACACTATCACATACGGGCTCGCTTGAGGGGGTAGGATAATAGGATTATCCCGCCTGGGTGCTTCCTCTGATGTATTCCCAGCGCCGACTGTCGGTGTTGTTACAGGTAATATAGATTCCTTGCCCGAAGTACGACGAATTTGAAATAATGCTGGCGCGCTTGGTGCTATCTGGGCATTTAAATAGTTTGAGCAGGATAGCTCCGCTGTTTGGGAATGTTGTAGGGTGGGCTGAATGTCAGGCGCTGCAGTTACTTTAGATGTACACAAGGAATTGCTTGTCATTCTCCCACTGACACACTACCCATTATCTCCTTCTCTAACTTAACGAGTTGTTGTTCGATTCCTTGAAGTCTTACTTCCAGGGGGGGGGGCGAAGATGGACCTCATTAAAGACCCCAGTTTATTTAATAGGGAGTTCTCGTCAATTTCAGCTCTGCCTGGAGCGGTGTTCATGTTAATATTTACGCCAGCTCCGGATGCCGCAGCCTGGCTTGAGGCATCCGGGGGAGTACGGTCAGAGCACAATTGTTGTTTATCAAGAACATCCCCTTTATGAATAACTGGTATCGCGTGATTGCCCTGGCCCTTTGTGGATTTAGATTTTTTACTACCACCACCAGCAGCAGTCATTGACTGCTTTCTTTTCGGTATGGCCCCTTCCCTTCTTCCACGTAGCTGTCTAGTGTTTCCTCCCTTTGGAGGTGTCTCCTCAGCTACCACCTGTACGTCTTCTGTGTCTACTAGAGTTTGCGTATTGGGCACTGGTAGGGAACAGAAAGAGCCCTGCGAACTGGGGAGACTATGTATAAGTACCTCAGTGCCTATAGTGTGTGCTCTGGTGAGGGGTTCAGGTGTGCGTACGTTTGAGGGATGACCCATAGACTATCTTTTGGCTAATGCTAAGTCCAGCAACACCCGCTTTTCCATCAAGGTTATCCCTTGATCTATGACTGAATTTGTTCTTATAATAAAGTCATCTAGAGTTCCCATTAGCAGAGAACCCTCCGCAGTCTTATTTCTCCTTTCCCGTGCTGGAATTTCTATAAAAGAGGATCAGTCAATAGGCACTTACTCAGGTTCCAAGGACCCGGGTTCGCAAGAAAGAGAATGCCAGAGGTTAGGGGGGTGGCCCAGTCCAGTCTCACTCGGTCACAAACGGGCTACAACGGGCTACAACGGGCTACAACGGGCTACAACGGGCTACAACGGGCTACAACGGGCTACAACGGGCTACAACGGGCTACAACGGGCTACAACGGGCTACAACGGGCCCGCCCTTGGCCCGGCGCCGCCCGCTCGCGTCCGGCGAATCGCATAGATAGGCGTGGCTAAATCGAGGGAGATGGTGGGCGGGAAGAGGCACCAGGTGCGTCGAGTTTGGGGACGCTTAGCCCTCTGGTCCTCGCAGTCCCGCTAAGCCAATACCAGATACCCTTCAGTTCTGCCTGGGTCAGGTCGGTGAATATGCCAGTGTCCCAAAAGATGCTCCAAGCTGCCACGCAAGGTTTTACACCAGCAGTTCACGGCTACGAGCGGCTCCCGCAGAGCGGGGGCCGCGAGCCGTTTTGTAGTGCAGGGAGACAGTGAGCGGGAAGAGGCACCAGGTGCGTCGAGTCAGGGGACGCTTAGCCCTCTGGTCCTCGCAGTCCCGCTAAGCCAATACCAGATACCCTTCAGTTCTGCCTGGGTCAGGTCGGTGAATATGTCCGTGTCCCAAAAGATGCTCCAAGCTGCCACGCAAGGTTTTACACCAGCAGTTCACGGCTACGAGCGGCTCCCGCGGAGCGGGGGCCGCGAGCCGTTTTGTAGTGCAGGGAGACTGAGCGGGAAGAGGCACCAGGTGCTTCGAGTCAGGGGACGCTTAGCCCTCTGGTCCTCGCAGTCCCGCTAAGCCAATACCAGGTCCGCTTCAGTTCTGCCTGGGTAAGGTCGGGGAATAGGTCTGTCCCAAAAGATGCTCCAAGCTGCCACGCAAGGTTTTACACCAGCAGTTTCACGGCTACGAGCGGCTCCCGCGGAGCGGGGGCCGCGAGCCGTTTTGTAGTGCAGGGAGACAGTGAGCAGGAAGAGGCACCAGGTGCGTCGAGTCAGGGGACGCTTAGCCCTCTGGTCCTCGCAGTCCCGCTAAGCCAATACCAGGTCTGCTTCAGTTCTGCCTAGGTCAGGTCGGGGAATATGTCAGTGTCCCAAAAGATGCTCCAAGCTGCCACGCAAGGTTTTACACCAGCAGTTCACAGCTACGAGCGGCACGATTCAAATTCCTTCATGCTATATACACATCTAAAAATTAAATTGAATAAACTGCCTAATTGAAAAATTCAACAGAACCTGTTTTGCTGTGGAACTTTACTACATACAGGTCTCACTTTTATTGCCTGTTGTAAAAGATGGAAATTAGGTAAAATTCAGTAATTTACGCAGTGATTTGAATCCAAGTATCAAAAAAACAAAAACAAAAAAGGGTCGCCCTACTCATTACAGCACTAGCTGTCGCTACTACTACCTACTCCTACGAGAAAGACCTAATCTCTTTTTACCCGGCGGTGGCAGTGAATAAATGTCCCTATTTGGTCATTGAGGTTTTTGAAGAGTTAGTATTACTCCATCCGCTGTTTAATGGTCTTCGTGAAATTCAATGTATTTGCAATAAGCTCCTGAAGGAAATACTTTGTACACCTCGGTGATGACAAGGAGAAGGGGTTGGAAGTCACTAGACACAGGATGGGTGAGCCCAAGCTTCTGACCCAACCCAGGAAGGGAGGTTTGGGTCTTTGTAGCAGCACGTAGGGGCTTGATGCTAAGACCGACCCCAAAAACGGGTCCTGGAAAGCAGCACAAGCTCTAATTAGAGCACAATTCCTCATTGAACGAATGGCTTTGGGGCTCATGCAAGAGGGGTTAAGTTGGCCATTTGATAGGCTATGCCATATCAACTGTTGGATGTCGATCTGGGTTCCAGCAACGCTGACCTCAAAATATCTGCAAATAATTCAATCACTGTAAATATCTGAAATTGTTGTATAAGAATGTTTTGTTAATGCAGCTTACATTTGTTGGGAACACGGTTTATGATGGTCTTACAGTGTTTGCAAAATAAAATACGATAAAAACTTTTTTAGCGTAATATTTAAGGATTATGTGATTCCTTTTGGGGAGAGCACATAGTTCTCAGTCCTGTCAGTCCATAGCTTAAAGGAGGCATAGTGTTAGGGAACGTGGTAGTGTGGATTTTGGGCGGACATTGGTGAGGAGCTAACCGGGACTGCGAGGACCAGCAGCCCGGATACAGCCACAGCTGCGGCCTCTTCCCGGCCGGACACGCCCCCCTGCCTCCTGTTCTTCACTGCTCGCGGCCCCCGCTTCGCGGGAGCCACTCGCCAGCAGACTTGTAGTGTGGATTTTGGGCGGACATTGGTGTGGAGCTTACCGGGACTGCGAGGACCAGCAGCCCGGATACAGCCACAGCTGCGGCCTCTTCCCGGCCGGACACGCCCCCCTGCCTCCTGTTCTTCACTGCTCGCGGCCCCCGCTTCGCGGGAGCCGCTCGCCAGCAGAATTGTAGTGTGGATTTTTGGCGGACATTGGTGAGGAGCTTACCGGGACTGCGAGGACCAGCAGCCTGGATACAGCCACAGCTGCGGCCACTTCCCGGCCGGACACGCTCCCCTGCCTATACCTACTTAGCAGTTGATAGCTAGCGCATCGCGGGACGCGCGCGCCATGCAAAGCCCGGGCCAAGGGCGGGCCCGTTTTAGCCCGTTCGAGACCGGACCGGGTCACCCCTCTTGGCCTTCTGTTAGCCCACCCGGAGGTAAATCAATCTGCTTCACAACACATCTGCCAGGGATTCCAATTAATAACAAGGGACATGACATCAAGGGAGATGTGAAGTAAAGCCATGGCTTCAACATCCAGGGTCGCAGGTACTTTGGACAGCTTTTTAATTAGAGCTAATTCTGTGGTGGATAATGAATTAACTATACTTGAAAGGCGGCTCTCGGACGGGATTGAAAGCGCTAGAAGATCCTCTCTGGGTCTAATTACGAATGTTAGATCCCCGGAAAAGGCTGATCCCTCTCATTCAGCTCTCCTGGACAGTATAGACCAAACGATTGAGTCTGTCCTGCAAGAGCTAAGGACTACTTCATTCTCACATCGAGACTCACTCCAGATCATACCGGAGGTTGAACCTGCTTCAACATCGGACACAGTTCAGATTCTGGAAGAGGGGAGTGACCTTAATTCATCACAACCCCGAGGACTGCGGGAAGGTGCTGTCCCGAAAAGGAAAAGGGGGAAGCAGCTTAAGGGAGGGAAAAGGGCCAAACTAGATCGACCGCTTAATAACCCTGAGAATTCCTCCCATGTAGTGGACTCCCCTACACCTTTAAATGTAATTGTAAATTCTAGTCCAACCCAGCCCGCTCAATCACGGGTGACAACGCTGCCAGTTTCTTTCTTCTTTGGTGAGGGGTCTTCTGGTGGGGAAGATCAGCATTACCATGCTTTCATTAATGCTCTGAAGAATTTATTGGACCCCCTAATGGACAGACTCGACCGGATTGATTCTAGGCTACAAGCAATAGAAACAGTGACTGGGGGCATTGAGGATCATTTGAGAACTAGGGGTAGTACCCAAAGAGTGCCTACGAATGCGGGCGTTCCCCCTCCATCCAATCCTTCCGGTCTGATAACTGCAAAGAAAACCATTCCCCCTACTTTAGTTAGCACAATTTTACCTAATACACCGATTCCCACCCCAGTACCTGCCACTAGGCAGCCACCCCCCCTGCCTTTAGTACAGAAGTCTAATCTCGCACCCACAAAGAACCCCATTGAGTCTGGTGACCGCCCTGCCCAGGATCCAAATAGCTTATGCCGGAAAAAAGTTGTCAATCTATCCCCAGACGCGGCATCTCACGTGGTGTGCCTGAGCTCTCCAACTCTGCCCAAGAAACCTTTGACTCCTTAAAAAATAAAGTGATCAGTTGGCCCCTTCCCCCTAACATGAGAAGCGAGCTGCCGATGGTCAGGAGGGTAGCTTGGGTGGGCAACACTTCGAAGAAAATCAAGGGTGACTGCATCCTGGTGAACTTTAGAGATCCGCAGATAGTTTCTCATATTTGCAATTGGCTGGGCGACTCGGGAAATACAACCATTCAACCATTGCCATTGTCCTTCTTTTATCCACCACCAAATACCCGATGGTATCCAGGGACTGATAATGGATGGACAAGGGTGGGACCAAGCTCCCAAGGCAGAAGGTATAGGCCCATTCGATATGATGCACCTACCCTGGGAGATTACCCATATACCAACAGATACAGCTGTCTTGATCAGGTAGACTGACTCCAGTTGGAGGCAGGCAAAGGGGGAAGAGCAGGGGGGACGCCCCACTTAGTTCAGTCGGGGACAGTTGTGGCCATCCCTGATGGCGGCCATCCTTCTCGGGAATACCCACTTCCTGGACTTGTGGGCATTGCCAATGGAGGACGTTCCAGGCAACCTCCGGCCAATTCCTCTGGCCCGAGTGCATTAAAAATCCTTTCATGGAATGTAGCGGGTCTAAGTAACAAACTCGCCTGCCCTGATTGGGGATCATTTATAGATCTAAATGATATCTGCCTCTTCCAGGAAACATGGGCGAGGGAAGAGCAATTTCGCCTGGGATTTGCTTCGTTCTCAGTCCCCGCAAGGTGGGGGGGGGGGGGGGGGGGGGGGAAGGTAGACCATCTGGGGGTCTAACAATTTGGGTTGCAACCCATTTGGGCTGCTCTGCCAGAATCATGGACACAGCATCCGAGGATGTGCAGTGTGTGATTCTAGAGTGGCAGAATGGCTCTAGACTCGCACTGGTCAATATCTACTCTAGACCTTTGAGTCCTACATCTGAGTCTAAAACTATTGAAGAGTTATCCTCCTTCTTAATTAACATTCCAGAGGGAGTTTTGTTTCTGGTGGTAGGAGATCTTAACTCCCACTTTGAACCCCTGGAGGGTTTACTGCATGGCGTAAACCAGGAGGAGGATGATCTCTGGAAAATCCCACAGGTTGCAGGCCCCTCGGCGAGGTCATGGGCTCCATTGGCCATTCAAATTACGTCTCTAACGTTGGCCCATTCTAAATCAGGGCATGTAATGGCCGTACTAAGTCTGATAACCAGCCTATGACCACTTTTAACAAGCCAGGGAGGGAGGCACATTTGGATTACATCTTTGTTGAGTGTAGGGCTTGGAATAGAGTTCTAGACCTTAAGGTTGTACCCAGTGGAGACAGTGATCACAATCCCCTGATCTTGGACTTTTCTATGCCTGGTATCAACAAGGGCAACCCACCTCCACATGCTGGTACATCTAATGGGGCTATTCTGTCTAGTAATAGACGTAGGGTAAGATGGGACAAGCTGTCAACAATCCAGATGGAGTAGGCGAACTATATGCCCGGGTCATCCCTGTACTAGTTGACGTAGTTGCTCTTATCGATCAACATCCCACGCATGATTTTCCCGAAAGGCTGGGAGCACTTAATAAGGCACTATTTGATAGTCTCTCAGATATTCTAAATCCCCCAGGTCCCAGTGAGAGAAGGGCAGGAAGGAAGCCTACCTGGTACAACAGGGCATGCCGATTGGCAAAAAGCGAACTCCTTGGTGCTTTGAGACACAATACCAACAGGGAATTAATAAAGAGTAGGAGGCAAGCATACCGACAGTTAATCCGCCATGCTAAGATCGAGTGGGGGAATGAAAATTGGGCAAAGTTAACATCAGCCTTAGCGGTTAAAGACCCAAGGAAGTTCTGGCAGATTGTGAGCACTGGCTCGGTTGAACCAGAGCTGGCAGTAAAGCCGAACATTGCAGCAGAGGTATGGGAAGAACATTTTAGCACCATGTATAAGGTGGATAACTCCCACATGGTGCACCACTCGGGCGACATAGTGAGCTCGCCTGCGGACGGTTCATCTGAGATTAGGTTCACTTTAGGAGAGGTCCGGGACGCTATATCTAAGCTACCTGTGGGTAAAGCACCAGGGCTGGATAAGGTACCGGGAGATCTTTATAAACACGAACCTGGGATCTGGGCTCCCTACTTGTTAACGATTTATAATGCAATCCTTGGAGGTATGGCGGTCCCAAGTACTTGGCTGGGAGCAGATTTAGTCCCCATTTTTAAGAAGGGGTCCCCTCTGCTCCCATCCAACTACAGGCCAATCAGCCTGATAGACGTATCTCAAAAGCTTTTTGCAAGGCTGATTTTGGACCACCTCTTGGACTGGATGGAGGACTCCGAAATCTTAAGCCAGTATCAAGCGGGTTTTAGAAAGAACGTATCCACCATTGACCAGATTTTCAGATTATCTATGCTTCACTGGAAAACTGTTGTCGTGGAGGGCGGTTCATTATATACCGTTTTCGTGGACCTCCGTGCGGCCTTTGATTTGGTCCCACGCAGGAAACTTTGGAGCGTTCTAGGGGACCTAGGCATCCCAGTCCCCATTCTGAACATCATAATACGACTCCATACTCAGAACTTCGCTAGGGTCAGGTGTGGGAGAGAAGGCAATTTGTCATCTAGCTTCTCCGTTGACAGGGGGGTAAGGCAGGGTTGCGTTTTGGCGCCAACCCTGTTTTGCCTCTATGTCAACGGAGTAATCCCCCATCTGAATGCAGTCCCCAACAGAGATGCCCCAAGGCTGGCTGGGTCGGGAGTCTCTGCGATCATGTTCGCAGATGATATCCTGCTACTCGCTAAGTCTCCAATGGGTATACAGCGTGTCTTGGATGGCTTTGTCACCTTCTGTTACGATAGGGGGCTTGAAATAAATACATCCAAAACGAAGTTCATGATTTTCAACACCCCAAAAACAACTTGCCCAAACCCTGCTATAGGTGGTGTACGGCTGGAAAGGGTGCAGACGTTCGAGTATTTGGGTCTGACCCTTAATGAAAATATGACTTGGGCCCAACATCAGATCAAATCCCAATTAAAGCTCTCCCAAAAGGTGGGGGGGATTCTTGAACTACTGAATAAATCAACGTTAAAACCTATCGGCCCACCTCTTGAAATCTACAAAATGCAGGCACGTGGGGCGGTAATCCATGGAGGTGAATTGTGGGGCCACAATTGTGCCCCTGCAATTATTGCCACGGAAAACAAGTTTATCAGGCAGTTGGTATCCATGCCTGCCAGCACACCCCTGCTTCCCCTCAGGCTACATTTGGGATTGAGATCACTAAAAGAGGAATTGGGCCTTAAGCCCCTAACATTCTGGAGGCGACTGTGGGTCACTCCGGAACTCTCAAGCTATAGGCAAGAACTTTTGGACCTCTTAAATCTCCCTAATGTATGGAAACTTCCCTGGTTAAAATATATCAGACAGGAATTTGAGAGGCTAGGTTGTCCTTTATTGTGGACCAACCCGGAACAAGCTTGCAGAAGTATAACCCGTAAAGACCTGGTCAAGATGTATTACGATCAGAATCGAATATGCTACTTACCAGTATGCATCTGTTCTTGGCATGTAGGGCTGCTGACATTCATATCTGTGCATAGATCGCCGCCTAGTGTTGGGTCCGGATGATTGTACATTGTTGTCCTGGAAGAGTCTTCGAAGTATCACGAGATAGGTGGCTCCTCCCCTGGACTACAGTGCGCATGGGCATCGACTCCATCCTCAGATTGTTTTTAGCCATTGTGGCCAAGATGGAGTGAAACTCAGTGAATGGTGACCATGCTAGAAGTATATGTGAATTCTGCAGCTGCTACGGGCGCCGGGGAGGAGGGCGGGCGATATGAATGTCAGCAGCCCTACATGCCAAGAACAGATGCATACTGGTAAGTAGCATATTCGGTTCGAGGCATGTGGGCTGCTGAATTCATATCTGTGCATAGAATACATAGCAGTCCCTCCATTAGCGGCGGCCGCCCATGCCACCTGCAGCAGTCTGGAAAAGTGTTTTGAGAACAGCCTGCCCTACAGCTGCTTGCTGTTTGGAGTGCACATCAACACAGTAATGCTTGGTAAATGTGTGTGTGGTAGACCATGTGGCTGCTCTACATATGTCTTCCAAAGGAATGTTTCCAAGGAATGCCATAGAGGCCCCCAACTTTCTGGTGGAGTGGGCCCTTGGTGGAATGGTGAGAGTACGTTTTGCTTTCAGATAGCAGAACTGGATACATTTAACGATCCACCTAGCAATACCAGCCTTGGAAATAGGGTTGCCTTTGTGGTGTGGTGCAAAGGCGACAAAGTTGTTTAGTCTTCCTAAAATCCTTGGTCCTATCGATGTAATACATCAGGGCCCTTTTGACGTCAAGGGTGTGGAGCATTCTCTTTGCCAATGACTCAGGATTTTGGAAGAAAACAGGCAATTCAATAGTCTGGTTGATATGGAATTGAGACAACTTTGGGAAGAAAAGTAGGGTTAGTGCGAAGCACCACCCTGTTAGAATGAATTTGAATAAATGGCTCTTGGATAGTTAGGGCTTGTAATTCACTAACTCTTCGTAGCGATGTAATCGCTATGAGGAAAGCCACTTTCCACGTCAAGAACAATCTCACAGGAATGCAGTGGCTCAAAGGGAGGACCCATCAGCCGGGTGAGGACCACATTGAGGTTCCACTCCGGAGCTGGTGGAGTCCGCGGAGGAATGACTTGTTTGAGTCCTTCCAGAAAAGCCTTAATGGCAGGCACCCTGAAGAGGGAGAGGTGCTGCCTATTCTGGAGATAAGCGGCCATCGCAGATAGATGTATGCGAATGGAAGCATAGGCCAGATTACATTTGTACAGATGGAAAAGGTAACAGATGATATGCTGAATAGAAGCATCTAGCGGGTTAATGTTGTGGTCAGCACAATAAATGACAAACCGCTTCCATTTTGCCGCATAGCATGCTCTGGTGGTGGGCTTCCTCGCCTCCCGAATGATGTCCATACAGTCGGAAGGCAAGTGCAGGTAGCCACAGGGCCGGCCCAAGGCATGTGCAAACTGTGCACCTGCACAGGGCCGCCAAACTCCAGGGGCCGCCACGAGGATCGGATAGGAAGGATCACTGGCGGCCCCCTGGCAGGATTTGGCGGCCTCCGGGCAATGCGTGAGCTGAGCTACCTGCTTCAGGTGTGGCCTTCAGAACTTGCCACACTGTTTCAGATTTGGCCTTGAGGACTAGTCACATGAGGAAGGTCTGAATAGAAGCCGAGGTAGCTGCTGGTTACGCATGCTCCGACCCATTCCAGTATTCCTCTTGCCTTCCCCAGAACCTCGGCCGATCTGGCTTCAGCCTCCATATTCTCGACCACGTCAAACCTGCCCTTGAAGCTCTGCGGTATTGTTCATTAAGCAATCAGGAGCACAGGCCCCTTCGAGTAGCACCACACCAGTCCCCCAGTGAACTTCCATTCTCTAGCTGCAGCTTTGATTAACCGACGAGCCTGGACCACGGAGGCAGATCTCACACGTGCAGGCCCGAGACTGTGGAATGCTTTAACCCTGCCTTGCTCTTGGAATCCTATCGTAAGCAGATGGGACCGTTCTGAAATGTTTGTCTTCCTTTCAACATTAATTGGAATCCAACAGGGGTCGCGAGTGGCCTGTATCTTCCCTCATCTCTTCATCGCGCTTTTTGTCATCACCTTCAGCGCTCTGTCCTATCATTTCACCTCCAGTTCTATCAAAACATTGCTTGATGCGCCTGATACAAACACTGTTCGCCTGTGGTACACGTTTATAAGTTCTCCTTCTTATGTGCGTGCTGGTGCCCTAAGTGCATACCTAACTTTGCTCTTTGCAAAATGATACCCAAGCCATCTTCTAAGGCACTCTTGCAGTCTTTGTACATTGTTGGGACAAATGACACCCCCATTCTCCCAACTAAATCTTTCGACCACTCTTGCTATTTTTATTATCAGTTTTCTATAGCGCGGACGTAAGGGCTGGCAAAGTGCTTTACATTGGCACAGTTTTGTAGAAATTACTTAATGATATTTTATGAAGTACACAGTAAGATAGGAACGGGAATAAAAAGAACAGCACAAGAAGGAGCTACACTTTCAAACACCGAACCCTTTCCGCATGGAGTAAAAGGTGCTGCATGGACGCGGCAATGAAATATTAGATGCTCCGTTTTTGCATCAATCATTTCATTGGGCAGGCGCTGGTTTTGAAGCAGGCACCGTAAACACAGCATAGTGCTTGCCTTGTAAACAAACCTCCATCTCCGCGATGTGAAACACCAGTAATCGAACTCCTTTACCGTACATTAAACACTGATAAGGACACGGTCAGTTCAAGGGGGCGGGTAGAAAACGAGAAGGGAATCATACATCAATAACAAGAGAAAATACAGATAGTTCCTCAGGACCGACAGGTCTGTGCTTCATGCAACAGGCGCAAAAAGAACAATTGATGGACAGAATGCGGAACAATGTCATACATTCACCCCAGTACAGAGATTACAGAGATCTGGGCCTAAATCCATCGTTTTTTTGCTCCCCATGACATTCCAGTTTGGACACAGCCATATGCAAATCAGTCTTGACCCTGTACCCCATGGGAACAGTCCAGCCCAAACTGCCAGACCTGGTCCTCCCTGGACTGGAAACAAGCATCCTAGGACCAGGGCCGGCCCAAGGCATGTGCAAACTGTGCACCTGCACAGGGCCGCCAAACTCCAGGGGCCGCCACGAGGATCGGATCGGAAGGATCACTGGCGGCCCCCTGGCAGGATTTGGCGGCCTCCGGGCAATGCGTGAGCGTTGTTGTTTTCACTGCAGCCGCGTAGCTAGGGGTGGGTGGGGGGGGGAGGGCGGTCCGCACCAGGCGGCACAATTTCGGGGGCGTCGCGTGGCACTGTGGCCTTTTGCGGCCTTTATTATTTATGTGGGCCTTGGGACACTGTGTATTGTCCACAAATAAATTAGAAAGGCTGTGCGTGGCCCAGTTTGAAAGTGCGCGCAGCTGTTCTTCAAAAATTGCGGTCGCAACGTCCCGGTCCCGACTCCCGCGTTTTAATTTGCTGACAGCATTTTAATTTGCTAGTGTCCGTCCCAGCCTCCAGGCCCGTCAATCAGACTTGTAGCGCGCGAGCGCTACCAATGACGGCCCTGAGGCGACATCATGTATTATTTTTTCTGGCCCTGCCCCCGCGTCGCGATGAGTAGGACGTAGCAGTTAGCATCAGGCGCTTCACCGCTACGCGCTCTCGCACTCATTTTGGCCTGGGGCAGTCGGCGCTGTTCTGCTCTCTAGTCAACCACCCCTGGCTGCCTTGTATAGAGACAGACTTTGGAGTGCATCATTCACGAGTGAGGTAAGAGAGCTTTCAGTGGGTAGCATAGATACCAACAGGGCTTTAAGTGGGATATAAAAAATGCGGGGGGGTTCTCTCAAAGGCGGGTGGCCGATTTAATTAAGGGCGTGGTTTTAAGACACACTAAAAAGCTTGTATTTTGCTGTTTCTGTCATTGCATTCGGATATGTGATCAGCCCTGTATGTGATACATCATGCTCACTCTGTCTAGGATTTGATGAGATTTAAAAATAATGTAGGAGAACTTGGTGTGGTTTCCCTGCCCACTCAAGGAGGCAACAATAACATGCATGGTGGCAGGCGTGTGCTCCACTGCTCTCGCCTTCTGCTTCTTGTTGGAAGGGCCTCTCAACATATATGAAGGGAAGGGTGAGGGGGGACAGGACTAGACTCGGCTACACCATTTTAGCAAAATAATGGGGAGCGGAAACAACCTTGTAGGCCCCTTATAGGAGAGGATGTGGAGAGAGGATGTGGCGCAATGGCCAGAGGGAGCTGCCAACGTTGGCACTGGGGAACCAGGTTCGAGTCTCAGCAGCGGCTAACATCCAGTGATTCTGGGTAAATCACTTAATCTCCCCTTGCCTACCAAAAATTGTGTTCTTGTGTAATATAACTGGTGCTCATGTAATACCTTCAGGTCTTGTTCGCGCTATATAAAACGGAAAAAAAACTCTGATTTTATCACAGAACACTTGACCAGTGGACGACATAACTGTTTTAAAGTTTTGTGAAACGAAGCAGCAGCACGCTAATATTTGACAACAGGCACTGACAAAACAGTTACTGCAACTATAAAAAGTTGAACACTTAATTAAAAATAAAATTGGGTTAAACCACAGAGCATGCAAGCAGTTTACAAAGGGTAGCAAGCGTATGTTGCATAGGGGTGGTGACTGCTGCCCAAAATGCCACCTTTAGAAAGTCTTTGGGACATCCTTTTTTATGTTTTCATATATGCTGCCAACAGTGCTTTAAAAAGAAAAATAAGTGCAGGTACCCTATATACAACAGTACCTGTTTACTTCTGAAAAGGGTCGGTTCTTTCCCATTAAAGTGTATGAAGTGCAGGTACTCTCCCTTTCCAAATAAAGTGTAGGTACTCAGAACCCGACATTGCAGTCTCATTTAAAGCACTAGCCGTCAAGATGGTCCAGTGAGTTGGGCGTTTCCGTCTGCCCTCTGAAATGATCGCCAGGGCACGAGTTTTAATCCTTGAAACGTCGAGTCAGCGTTCCATCTTCCTAAAGTGAGTAAACTGAGCACTATTAAGTCAAATGACAGAAACATCACTGACCGTTTTGCAGAAACACCCCACTGAGACCCCAAAATCAGAGCATATTTATTGGCACCATTTTTGCTACTTTTGTGATAGGGATTCAGATAAATTCTGGTTTCACCAGGACAAGCAAGACACAAAGTGAAGTCACAGTTGTTACTGTTTTCTAAAAAGCATGTGTAAAGAAAAAAACATTTTCAGCATTTTTCAAATGTGCACGATTTAGGACTACATCTGAAGGAAAATCAGTCTACTCCATATTTTATATATATTATATATTAAAGTGTCTTTGCTCGTTCTTTTAAATGAAGAATTGCTCATGGACAATGGCTTGTCTGTTAAAATCTCAATGATCGCATAAATTGATTTATAAGCAAAAAAAAGTGAGTTGATATGGTCAGCAATGGTTCCACAATCGTTTCCCTGGTACAAAGATCTCTCTGTAATGTGGACTCAGACAAACATTTTGGGGACAATTTCATATTTGAAAAGTGCCAACATTGTGCAAAATGAATTGGACACTGGTATCTGCACCTTAAGTTTATGTAACCTGCCCCAGTCACGTATTGGTATTGAAATGGCATAAGCGAGGCATGAAGCAATATGTAAAATCAAGTTATTTGATTGGGGAGTATTATCACTCTTTTTGTGGTTGGGGGGAGTTGTGATGGATCCCTGGGGGGCTATTAGTGCACTGGAAATCATAACCATATTTAGACTTGGCTCCGCCCCGTCCGGACCCCCTCTTCCGGGGCCCCACCTACGCTTCCTGCACTGGGCCAACCTGAGCCTAGAGCCGGCCCTGCTAGCCAAACTCTAGGACTTCAGGAGCCAGATCGCCAGGTTGAGCTGTTGCGGATCTGGATGCTGAATGTCGCCATGGCTCTGCGTCAGAAGGCTGGGTGTGAGACGTAGCCTCTGATGTGGCACCACGGATAGTTCCAGAAACGTGGTGTACCATGGTTGGCGAGCCCACGTTGGAGCAACCAGGATGAGAGTCGAGTGCTGCCTGAGCTTGCGTGCCACCAGCGGTATCAAGGGTGCTGGGGGAAAAGCGTACGCAAATTTGCCTGACCAGTTCATCCATATCGCATTGCCCTGCGACTGTGGGTGTGGGAACCTGGCGGCGAAGCTTTGGCATTTTGCGTTCTCCCTTGTGGCGAAGAGGTCGATCTCTGGATGACCCCACCTTTGGAAGTACGGTTGGAGTACTGATGGATGCATCTCCCACTCGTGCATTTGGTGGCTGTGCCTGCTGAGCAGGTCCGCCATCTGATCGTCCTTGCCCGGGAGGTGTTCTGCCATAAGGAAGATGTTCCTTTGAATGGCCCACTTCCACATGCTCTGAGCCAGATGAGACAGCTGCGGAGAGTGTGTTCCTCTATGCTTCTGAATGTAGTACATTGCCGTCATGTTGTCCGTCCGGATCAACACGACCTTGTTGCACAGATGTACTTTGAAGGCTTTTAGTGCCATGAAGATCGCCATCAGTTCCAGAACATTGATGTGCATCTTCCTCTGCTGTTGCGTCCATAGTCCCTGCACAGTGTAATGGAGTACATGAGCTCCCCACCCCTGGAGAGAAGCGTCCGTCGTCAGGATGATCTGTGGCACAGGCTCTTGGAACGGTCGGCCCTTGCAAAGGTTTCGTGGATTCCACCAATGCAGAGAGTTGTATGCCCGACCGCTCACCAACACTAGGCCTTTCAACTGCCGTGAGCCTGAGTCCACTGACGTGCTAAGCACTCCTGAAGCGGACGCATATGTAGCCTCGCGTGTGGGACTATGGAAATGCAGGAGGCCATCATGCCCATCAACTGCATGAACACTCTTGCTGGAAGCGAGTGTTGAGGTCTGAATTTTTGTATCAGCGATTGAATGCTGCTGACCCTCACTGAATTTGGCTGTGCTGTGGCCGCCAGAGTGTTTATGGTCGCACCCAGATACTGCCGTACGTGGGCGGGCTGGAGGTGGGATTTCGGGTAATTCAGTGAGAATCCCAGATCGTGCAGGAGATGAATGGTGTGGGACATGTGGGCGGCACATTGCTGGGTTGACTTTGCCTGGATGAGCCAGTCGTCCAGATAGGGGTAGACGTGGATGTTCCGTCTCCTGAGATGCGCCGCCACTGTCGCCAGGCATTTTGGGAACACCCTGGGTGCCGTGGTGACACCGAAAGGCAAAACCTTGAACTGGTAGTACTGGTTTTGGATGGTGAACCTGAGGTATTTCCTGTGTGAAGGGTGCAGTGCTATGTGAAAGTACGCATCCTTTAGGTCTAAAGTTGCGAGAAAATCCCCCTGCCTGAGCAACGGGAGCACTTGCTGCAGGGTGAGCATATGGAAGTGCTCTGACAGGATGTAGTAGTTGAGTGGCCTGAGGTCCAGGATGGGTCTGAGGGACCCGTCCTTTTTCGGTATTAAGAAGTACAGGGAGTAGACCCCTGTGCCTCTTTCTTGCATAGGCACGAGCTCTATTGCCCCTTTTTGCAGCATGACGGTGACCTCCTGCTGCAATAAGTGCAAGTGCTCGTCCGACATAGGACGGTGCCTTGGGGCATGTTGGGTGGAGTGGATGTTAACTCCAGACAATAACCGTATTGGATAAGTTTTCTGACCCACCTGTCCGTGGTGATGGACTTCCAGACTGGCAGGAACTGCTGGAGTCTCCCCCCGACCGGTGTTGTGTGGTCGAGGGGCAGTGACAAGGCGTCACTGTTTGCTGGTGGTAGAGGACCTGGAGCTGTTGTTGCCACGTCCTCGGCCCTTGGCGCTGTTGCCACGATATCCACCTCGACTCTTGTTGGAGTAAGAAGTCTGGGTGTTGCCCTTGTAGTATTGCGTGGACTGGGAGAGCTGACCCCTTGAGACGCTTCTAGTGCTGGAGCGACGAAAGGACCCACCCCGAAACTGCTGGGACTGTAAGGCACCCATGGATTTTGCAGTGTCAGTGTCCTTTTTCATTTTTTCTAGGGTGGTGTCAACCTCTGGGCCAAACAGGTGATCTGGGTTAACCGTTTGGTTCAGGATGGTGGTTTGGATGTCTGGCTTAAATCCAGAGATTCTCAGCCAGGCATGTCTCCGAAGCATAACACTGGTGTCTATAGCTCTGGCCGCGGTATCAGCTGCGTCCAGAGCGCACTTAATGGAAGCGTTAGAGATTAGCTTCCCTTCTTGAATCAGCATCTCAGCCCCTTCCTTGTATTGATCAGGCAGGTGTTGCAACAGGGTCTCTAGTGTATCGTAGTGCGCCCTGTCATAGCGCGCTAGAAGCGCCTGTGTGTTAGAAATGCGCCATATGTTGGCTGCCTGTGCTGCCACCCTCTTCCCCGAAGCCTCAAAGACCTTGGATTCTTTGTCTGGGGGAGGAGCATCACCCGTAGTCTGAGAATTGGCCCTCTTCCGGGCATTCGAGACGACAAGGGAGTCCAGAGGCAACTGTCCTTTAATGTAGGTAGGATCAGTAGGCGCCGACTTGTATTTTTTGTCAATCCTAGGGTTTATCACCCTCGCCCTGGTAGGTTCCTTAAAGATCTCAGCAGCATGCTTTAAAACACCTTTTAGCATAGGCAGAGTTTTTACAGTCTTTTCTGATACTGAAAAAGTGTCAGAGGAAGTCCACATCCACAGGGTCAGCATGCAGCTGAACATTGTGATTGTTAGCAGCCCGTTCAATGAGGGCATTGAAAGCAGCAGAGTCTTCCGTAGGTGAAGTCTTTGCAGAAAAGAGTTGAGGGTCTTGTCCTGAATGAGGATCCCCAGGGTCACCACCAGCTGCCCATGGCTCATTTGTATCCTCAGGGTCTGTATAGACTGGATAACTGTATTCATCCTCATCATCTCCCTCACCAGCGTCCACATCTGAGTAAGTGGGCGACACATCATGAGTCCGTGGTGAAAGGGGTTCCACCAAGACTGGAGAGCAAGCAGAGTCCTCCTTCTTGAGAGGGATCTTGTAAGACTCCAGTTGGGGTTCCGGGGTGATTTTCCACTTCAGGAGGGAAAGTTTGCCCGTTTCGGCGTCGATGAAGTGTTCCTGACGCTCTTCCCCCGAAGGTCGTCGAGGTCGCGGTCCGTGAACCACCGACGACGCCTTCGGCGCCGAGGAGACATTTTTGGGCACGCCGGCCACTGCCTTAGGAGCGAAAGCCTTCGGCGCCGTCTTAGGCGGCAACGTGAAGTGGATCGGCGTGGACGCCTTAACTGGTTTCTCCACAGGCTTCGCAGGCGGAGGGTCCGTCGGTTCGACCGCCGCGGTGCCTTCACGGATGCGTTGCAGGGAGTCCGTCACCTTCTTGGTGAACGCGGCGGATGGACGCGCCGGTTCAACAGAGTCCCTCGAGGCCACTTTCGGAGTCGACTCACGGGGCGCAGCGCCCTTGGCCTTGTCGTGCGGACGCGGGGTAGTGAGGACCTTCGGGTCATCGAGTCGCTTCTTCGGGTCACCGAGACTTTTCTTAGGTTCGCCGACAGCCTTCTTCGGGTCGACAAGGCCCTTGCCGGCGTCGACCGGTCTCGGCGCCGACGCGCCAGTATCGACCACCTTTACTTTAGCCTTCGGCGCGGCAGACTTTGTCTCGACACCCTTGACTTGACTATTCGGCTCGACAGCCACCTTCGGCGCCGAAGCCTCCGTAGTTTTTGATCCGACCAAAGCGATGCGCACTTTCGGTTTCGATGCTTGCACCTGCGCAGTATCTTTCGAACACCTCTGCATCAGCGTCATAGTCTTCTTCGACGTCCGACGCGGGGTTTGATTCAGAAACGTCCTGGATATATTCGTCCTCGACCTCCCCAGCATCGAAGATGTTCGCAGGCGCCGGAGCAGATTGCTGGGCCTCCAGGCGCGCAGCTCGTCGAAGCTTCAGCGTCTTCTTGGACCTGAAGCGTGAACAAGCCATACACTTGTCCTCACCGTGGTCCGGCGACAGACACTTGTTGCACACCGGGTGGACGTCGATGTGGGGGTACTTCCAGTTACAGACCGGACATCTCTTGAATGGACTTCGTTCCATGATGGATGGTCAATAGGTCAGGAGCGTCGACTAGGCCTTCCGCGCCGAGAGCACGCGGAAGTACAGAATCCGGCTCGGAGCCGAGCTAGAAGAAGTAAAGCCGAACGCAAGACAATACCGACGTATAGATTAAAGACCTTTTGGTCTCAAGAAAGTTTTTCTATCGATTCCGAGGATGGAGTCGATGCCCATGCGCACTGTAGTCCAGGGGAGGAGCCACCTATCTCGTGATACTTCGAAGACTCTTCCAGGACAACAATGTGCAATCATCCGGACCCAAGACTAGGCGGCGATCTATGCACAGATATTAATTCAGCAGCCCACATGCCTCGAACCGGTCTGCCTGCTTATCGAATGCCCAAATGGGGTTATTGTCGAGCACATTTGTAGTAACGAAAGATTACTATAAAATGGAGTCTGTGCTTGATGATATTAGCCCTACCTCCCTCAGGAAGTTGTACCTTCAATGGAGACACGGCTCTTTGCCAATCAGAGCCCTCACTGGCCGCTGGCGTCCACCTACCCCAAAAAATTGTCCAGCGTGCACCGCAAAGCTAGAAAATGAAATCCATTTTTATCTTCTTTTGCCCTTCCTATCAGCAATCTAGAAAGAAGTGGATTCTTCCAATTTGCAAAAACTTGGGGATTAGGCAGTGTCTTCACTCCTATAGAATATTAAAAACTGATGTATCTCCAGTAATTGTTTTTGCTGTATCCAAATTCTTAGCTGCCATGTGGCATATCAGAAGACAGCATGTGGTAAAATGAGATCTAGTGTATTTTTTTTTGTGTATAGCTCCAGGTTGCTTGTAGGCTTTTAATGACGAGCGGGACTTTGATCTAACCTTTATTTTAATTGTTGTAAATGTTCTTATGATGAATTAATTTTATGATAAGACGTACCTTGGTTTTATCTTAAAATTGTAATGATTTTTGCTGAAATTTTAACTGTGACTTCTTTTATGACATTTTGTGTAGAAATAAAGATGATAAAGAAAGAAAGAAAGTTAGGGAACGCCTCAAAATAGCCAACTCTTACAATTCTAAACATCAGTTGAAAAAAGTGGCAAGACCCTAGTGTGCTTTTCAGGTGAAAGCAGTAGACAACATTACTGTAGGCTCTTTATGATCACAGCAAGGATGCAAACTTAACAGACAAACAATGGCAGTGTGCAGAGATTACTATTATCCTAGCAGGGAATGGTCAAGTTCAGTACTCTAATAACAGTCTTCCAGAATCCTACACACGCTATGATAGTAGAAAAGGCCGCTTACCATGGCCGATGAGTTGGCTCAGCGGAGGCGCTGGGTCGCAAATGTTCAGAGTTCAGATAAAGGAGTACCGGCTTAGGGTAGCAAATCGTTAGTGCCTTATAAATAGGGCTATTCTGGATATTGAATAGTGACCGGAGGTTAGTAAGCACGTTATACAGTGGAGTACACCCTAGATGAAATTGTGCGCTCGTATGGGTTGTCATAGGTTTCCTATGCTGATGACACCCAGCTGGTGATTTCAATCTCCCACAACCCCAAACTTTAGACACCTCAGCCTGGCCCCTTGCCTTAAGGAAGTAGCCAGATGGATGGCTAACTGTAAGCTGAAGCCCAACGAAGACAAGACTCAAGTTATGCTATTGGATAACAATTTCAGTAAGAAAGGCCCAACCCCTGTGAAGGACTGCCTGGATATGCTCCCGAGGCTCAAATGTGTGATAAAGAGTCTTGGAATGTGGCTGGATTTCAGCCTCACAATGGAGCACCAAGCCAAAACGCTTGCTGCTAATTGCTTTGGTGTCCTGAGACTTAAGAAAGGTTCTCAATCTTCTTCCTTTTTTAGCTAGGCTAGGTTCCAATCTGCAAAAAAGGCCCTGAAATATATTCACTGGCTCCCAGTGGAGTAGCGAGTGCAATTGAAGGCCATATGCATTCTGCACAGATCCTTTCTAGCTCTTCAGCTGAGATCGTCAGCTACCCCATATATTCCTGAAAGGCCGCTTAGATCCTCTTCAGCACACTTGCTACATATTTATTTATTTATTTATTTATAATTACATTTATTGAGCGCTCAGCTACCCGGAGGTTTCCCGGCGCTAGGGCAAACTGAATGATGAGAGGGAAGGAGGAACGTAAGATCAAACATTAATTGTTGAAAAGCCACGTTTTTATTCCCTTACGGAATTTCAAAAAGCACAATTCAGTGCGCAAAGATTGAGGAAGAGAATTCCATAAGGATGGGGCCAACAGGGAAAACGAGCGTCCTCCCATCTTGGCTCTGTTGATGCGCGGGATCTTAAATTTATTCTGCGTCGAGGACCTGAGTGTACGGGGGGGGGATATATTGCTGCACCAGAGCAGAGAGATAGCGAGGGGCTCTACCCGTCATGATTTTGTGCATGTAGCAAAGTGCTTTGAAATTGACTCTGCTTTCAATCCGCAACCAGTGTAGGTTCCGCATATGGTGAGTAACCGAGGATCTGGCAGTCAGATGACAGATCAGGCGGACAGCCATATTCTGTACCACCTGATACTTCCTGGTTACCTCTTTGGCAGCACCTAGGAGAAGGATGTTCCCATAGTCCAGGCGGGAGATGACAAGGGCCTGGACTACGGTCCTCAAGGTGTCCGCAGGCAGCATCCAGGTGATCTTTCTCAGCCACCTGATGATGGTAGTACAGGTGGCTGAGACTTTCACAGCGTGTTGTTTGAAAGTGAGTTGGTTGTCGAAGATCACACCAAGATTGCGAGCAGACACTGATGGAATGGGTAGAGGACCCATCTCCGGAGGCCAATGATGTGGGCCCCAGAGGGAGGTGTCTGGGCCAAACAGGAGCAGCTCAGTTTTGTCCCCGTTTAGTTTTAGTTTGTGCTTCAGCATCCAGTCCGATATGTGTTTCAGCCCAATTTGGAGAGAGGAAGAAGGGAGGTTTTTATTGGTGGAAAGTGAGTAGATGACTTGAGTGTCATCAGCATAGGAATAAATTGTGAGACCAGCCTGTTCCGCCAGGAAAGCAAGAGGCCTCACATATAGGTTAAAGAAAAGGGGACTAAGGATAGATCCCTGGGGAACACCGTGAGAGGAAGGGAGAATAGATGAAGCGGATGTGGAAGAAAAAACTTGAAACGTGCGGTCGGAAAGAAAATTAGCGATCCAGGCCAGGGCGGTACCACCGACACCGACTGCCTCCAAGGTGGACAGTAAGATGGAATGGGAGACGGTGTCAAAAGCGGCACTCAAGTCAAGCAGGATGAGTGCCACCGTCTCACCATTATCCACTTGGCGTCTGATGGTTTCTGACACGCCAAGGAGAGTTGTTTCCGTGGAGAAGCCAGCCCTGAACCCGGATTGCGAACCATGAAGAAAGTTCGTGGATTCAACAAAGGAATTAAGCAAACAATTAACATGTTTCTCCAAAATCTTGGAAAAGCAGGAAAGCAAAGAAATAGGGCGAAAATTGGAAGGATTCTTGGGGTCTGCGTTGGGCTTTTTTAGTAATGGTACCACCATTGCGTGCTTCCATTCATTTGGGACAATCGCTTCTGTTAGGGAAGCGTTTAGGACATCCAGAATAATGTGGAGTAGGGCTGGGTCAAGGGAACTCAGAACTTGAGGGGGCAGAGGGTCGAGGGGGGAGCCAGATTTGATGTCCTGAAGATATTTTTTAGAAGCGTGAGGGAGATAGGATCCCAAGCATGAAGTGGGGTGGTGGTAATCTCGTGTGGCTGAAGCAGAGAGCAGGGAGTAGTAACTGGGGGAGGGTTACAAGGATCTTGAGCAACATAAGTTGGGGCGGCTGGAGTAGAATTAAAAATGGCGTAGATATTGTCAATTTTTTCAAGGAAGAAGTTGGCTAGAGCGTTACACTGGGCAGTGTCTAGACAGGGATCCTTAGGAACGGAGGAAGCACCTGAGAGCTCCTTGACTATTTTAAACAGGGCCTTGGGTCTATTTTGAGCTGTCAGTATGGTGCTGTTGGCGAAGTTAGTTCTAGCGGTGTCACATGCCGCATGGTAGATTTTAAGAGCGGACCTATATTTTGCTTTATGCTCAGGATTATAATTAGAACGCCAGATCCGTTCCAGTTTTTTGCAGTTAGATTTTTCAAGACGGAGGGAGTCGTTAAACCAGGGTGCCGGGGGGTGATGAATTTGAGATTTGTTTTTTTGGGTAGGGAGACAAGAGTCCAAAGCAGTAGTTAACCATGATCTAACAGCAGGTAGCTCTTTGATAGTCATGTTGGAAACCGAAGGTTTAGAATTGGCAAGGAGAGAGTTTAATTTGTTAAGATCTAGACGTTTCCAGTTCCTGCTAGCTTTGTGAGGAGGGTCTGGCTTGAAAGAATCAACTACGCACGTTTTAATAGAGAAATTAACAATAAAATGATCTGACCAGAGAACAGGGGTAGAGGATTGATAGGAGATGCCAGTCAAGTTGGAAATGATGGGATCTAGAAGATTACCGGCCTTATGAGTAGGGTCGGAATTGAGGAGATGCAAGTCTAGGGCTTCAAGATCCTGTATAAGGCGTTTAGCAGTAGCACAAGAAACAGAATTGAAATGGATATTTAAATCCCCAACAATAGTGAAGTTGGTAGATAGTGCTAAGAAAGGGGCGATAAGTTCAGGAAGTGAAGCAGCCCAGAGGCTAGCTGAGCCAGGCGGGCGGTAAATCAGGGTGCCGGTTAAAGTGAACTGAGGAGAGAGAGTTAATTTAAACAGGCCCGCTTCACAGTTAGGAAAGTCAAGGTCTTCCCATTTACAAGAGAATTCTCTCTTGAAGATGATAGCAATTCCCCCGCCGTCTTTAAGCGCTCGATTTCGCCCCACATAGGTGTAATCATTGGGGAGAGCCATGGCGATATCAGGGCCAGAGCTATCATTTAGCCAAGTTTCGGTGACAAACATGGCAGCAGGACTAACTGTCTCCAAAAGGTCGAAAATATCTCTCTTGTGTTTTGAGAGCGACCGACAGTTAATGCTAATGAAGCTCAGAGCGGGTGAGGAATTGTGCAAAGTGGGAGGGAAGGAGCGCATAGGGGAGGGGAAATTCCAGAACGTGGATGACTTACTGTCTATGCATGAATCGAGGGAGTCCAAGGCAAGGGAGCAATGGGAACAGGATATGGGAGCATTTTGGCAGTTTAGAACGGTATGCGAGGGGCACAAAGGTCCCCGCAGCTGCAATAGGGTGGAACGTGAGTAGGAGGTAGGAATATGTGCAGAGGGACTAGGCCCTAGGCCCGTGCTGGCGCGAACGGGCGCAGACGGGCAGGACTTTGGCACGACTTCGGCGCGAAGTCGGCGCTCCCGCTGCGCTCGTCCGCTGCGCTTCCGCCGTAGAGGCATTAAATACACCAAGGGAGATAATCACTGCACCGCTAACCAGCGAATTGGGCAGCAGGGCGGAAGTGAGGATGGAGGGCGGGGGTCAGAGTGCGCTCGTGTGGCCACCGCCGCTACAAACGGCACAAGCCGTGGCGGATCGGTGCCAGGAGCAAGGAGCAATAACAATTGCTAGTACAACACGTTGCGCCAAGGTGGCGATCAAAAACAGGCGTTGCGCCGGAGGCGGCGATCAGAGCAGGTGAGTAAGCGTATTTCATGTTCGTACATGTTCGTAAGACCAGTAGATCTTGTGGGGTGGGGGGGGATCATAGTCTCATCTGGACCCCAACCGTTGGAATAGGCTCAGACTTTAAATACTAATGAATTGTCTTCACATAAGGCCCTAAAAACCTGGCTTGACAGTAACTAGCTTTCTCTTGGTGGTGAGCTGGCTATAATGACGATTGTTACAGTGTTAGGAAGTCTTCAGGTAGCTATGCGATTTACAAGAATATTAGAATACAAAAGAATAGCGCTCTGGCTACAACTCAAAACTCTGAGGATACTGTCCTTGTCTGCAATGCTTTAGATACTGGGCATTGTGAGAATTGCCCAATTATTTAGCTTTACTAGCTTTTTTACTATAAATAAAATTCCTTTATGGGGGGCGTGTCCAAGATGGCGACGGAGTAGGACGCATCTCCAGGTCCCTCCGGCGCCACGACACCTACAGCCTTGACCAGCGTCCTCTCGGTGGCCTAAATGACCGTCTGACTGGCGGGGGAAGCCGAGTGAGAAGGCCCTGACCCAAGCGACACCCTTCCAGTGTCGCCAGCAGCCCGGAGTGCGGAGATCGCGGGAGCGGCCGCTACGGGCCTCGAGCCCGGGAACCCTGCAGCGGGAGAATCGAGGAGAAACCTGAGGGTCGCCGCTGAGACCCGCGAGCCTTGCCCCGTGGAGCTTTGGGGGTCTAGCGGCCCCACAGAGGAGAACTGCGGCGCTGTGGACCTGACTCCGGGACCCCCGTGGTCGGGGCGGTCTGGCCTGCTCAGCTGGTGACGAGCGGTGAGACCCGGCGGCCGGAGCCACCCGAGGCCGGGGATCTGCGGCCTAGTCGGCGCGACCCCTTCCCTCTTGGGGCGCAGAGGGGTTACAGCCCAGAAGCGGAGGGGAGCGACGGAGTGCCGAGGCGGACGGGGTCCCCGCGATCAAGTCGATCGAACTAGCAACGAGGAGTGAGTACCGGCAATTAGAGCCACCTGAGGCCGGGGATTTGAGGCCCGGTCGGCACAGGGATTTTACATGAGAAGCTCCCGACCTCTGCGAACTCCCTCATTGGCACGGTGTATGGTTGGACTATGCCTGCGCCTACACCCAGCGGATCCAACTGAGACGGCGGCCGGGACGGACCCCAAACGCGGCGCCGGCCTTGTGCGATTTCTGCGTTCCCGGAGGAGGGCGCCTCTAGTCCGGGGGTAATCTGTCGGAGTGGGCTGGAACTTTGGTGGACAGAGGCCTGCTAGTGTGGCCTACAGCTTTGACGCGCGACTCCCCCGGGCCCTGCGGGGCTCGCAACGAGATCAAGGCGAGCGCCGCGCGGCGCTATAGGGGTTTGCCGCCACCTGGGCCCCCCCCCGGTGGCCTGCGCCCGCAGCCGCCTTGAGGCTTGGACTTCCCAGCGCAGAGGGACTAATTGCTCAGAGTACCTCGCGTGCGTTCCTGGGAGCTTTTTGGACGGAGCGACCTACCAGACCGGAGGAATGGCGGGCAGGTTCCGCAAGGAGAAGGACAAGCTGGGCAAGGATGGCCTATTAGGTGGGAACCCCTCTTCGACCCCACCAGGCCCCAGTGGCTCCATCAAGTAGAAAGATGGCGATGCCCCGGCCATTAAGGCCTTTATGGTGGAACTGTTCATGGCAATAAAAGATGATATCGCGGAGCTGCGCAGCCAGCTTGCCTCGGACCTCCGCGAGGTTCGGAGAGACATGGATGGCATTGGCGAGAGGGTAGCGACACTCGAGGAACATGATCTGGGACTAGCTGGCGATGTGCATCAACTGCAGCAGGATGTTCTTAGGCTTACGGAACAGAATCTAGACCTCCAGGCTCATGCGGAGGACTTTGAGAACCGTTCCCGCCGGAACATCCGCATCCGAGCTGTGCCGAACGGAGAGGATGCCGGGGACCTGCGGGGATATGTGGAGGCCCTTTTTCTGCAGATCTTGGGGAAGGACGACCTGCGAGAAGTCCGCATGGATAGAGTCCACAAAGTAGGCCTGTCGAGGGGGCCCGGTGCCCCACCTCCGGACATCCTGGTGTGCATCCATGACTTCCGACTCAAGGAAAGGATATTACAGAAAGCTAGAGGGATCGCCACTATACAATTTCGGGATCACCGACCTCAGCTATACCAGGACCTGGCGGCCTCTACGCTTCAGAAACTATGTGAATTCCGACCGGTGACAACCTTCCTCCGTGAGCAGAATGTGTCCTACTCCTGGGGCCACCCATTCAGACTGATCTTCAGGTGGCAAAATAGGCTGATCCAAATCAAGTCTCTACAAGCTGCCAGAGATCTTCTGGGACTGGATGACGCTGCTCCCTCCTCGAGAGAAGGGAGCCCCCGGTCGCGCCGGCGGCGGCGCTTTTCATCTTGGCAGAGGGTGGAGGGACAGACCCCCCCCCCCCTTTCAGGTACTGTGGGACAGTATGTACTTTGTGAGCGGGCACCACAGGAAGGGACCTTGGAGAAACGTTGCCTACGATTCTGACCCATGGGGTTTGGCAGCGACCGTGGTGCCACATTACCAGAGTCCTTTAGTATTTTTTCTACTTTTGGTTGGGGAGGTTTGGGGTTTGTGGGTGGGGGGGTTGGGGGGGGGAGCAAGGGGGGGGTGGGGAAGGGAGTGGTGGTAACCAGAGTTTGGTTGTCTGTGTATGATTCTGCTTGATGTCTGAGGTGTGGTTGCGGCTGCCTACGGAGTGGTCCTCTAGATATAGTATATGGCCCGGTGGAGTGGCCCTCCTGCTGATAATAGGGGCTGTTTTGAGAGGTGGAGTGGTTGTGGGAGGAGGAGAGGGGGTAGGGGGGCTCGCCTGGTTGCTCCGGACTAGAGGGAGGGGGCTGTGGATCAGGGCGGAGAGGGGGGTTGCGCGATCTGACACGGGGGCCTTTCCCGGCGGTCCCCTGGGTGATGCTAGTAAATGACGAACATGTTCCGATTGGGGAGGAGGTGCGGCTTGCCCCCTTTAGGTCAGGTGGTCGGGTGCGGTCTGCTGTGGACCATATGGAAGAGCGAGAGGGAGTGACTGTTCTGTAATGCCATTTGTCATAGGCACATGGAATGTGAAGGGCTTGAACTCCCCACAAAAAAGCCAGAAGGTCTGGAAATACATAGTTGACCATCACTTGGATGTGGTGGGCCTCCAAGAGACACACCTCACCCGAAAAGACGAACTTAGGTTGAAGCACAAACAATTCCCCCTCATCTATCGGTCTTCGGCCACCACGAAGCATAGAGGGGTGGCCCTGATGTTCCGCTCCACCCTCCATTTCCAACCTGTAGGGATCCGGAATGACAGAGGGTCGTTGGCTAATGGTTAAGGGTGTTCTTCTTGGTAGACAGTGCACGTTCTTAGTCCTATATGCTCAGAATGTTGGCCAAAATGGGTTCCTGCGGGACCTTCTGCGTGAAGTGGGGGATTTTGTAGAGGGAGAGATTGTGGTGCTGGGAGACTTTAATTTGGTCTGGGACAGAGACTTGGATTGCTCCCATCATCTGAGGTCTGACGCTGGCACCTTTGCTGCGGAGACCCAGGACAAGTTCAGGGACTTAAGACATATTGAAAGCTGGCGCGCTCTCCACCCTCAATCGAGGGACTATACATTTTTCTCGCACGTCCACCACTCTTATTCCCGCCTAGACCATATCTTTGTGAGCCAATCCTTACGGGGTGATCTCCGTGAAGGCAGCATATTCCCTCTATCAGTCTCAGACCACAGCCTGATGGCGGTCTGCCTGACATGGTCCCCCAAGGCATTGGCCTCCCGCAGGTGGTATTTTCCACCATCCCTGATCTGGGACGACATATATTCCAAGGACTTACGAAAGAGCATTGGCGAATTCTTTGATCACAATCGGGTGGAGGATACCTCTATCTTCACAATATGGGACGCCTTTAAGGCTACCATACGGGGTAGATGTATAGCACTTAACTCCGCGCTGAACAAACGGCGCCAAACTGAACAGGAAGATCTTGAACGGGAGCTCTCAGCTCTTGAGCAGGCGCAGAAACAGAACCCCTCCAGGGTAATATTGCGCCCTTTGACGGTCGTTCGAAGTAAGCTCAGAGCCCATTACAATAACCGTGCGGAATTTACACTGTTGAGGCTGCGCCGCCTTTCTTACTCCCAAGGGAACAAGGTTGGGAAACACCTGGCTCGCCAACTTAGGGACAAGAGGGAGAGGGAGTACATAGGAGGTATCCGGGACTCCGCGGGCGCCATGACTCACCGGGACGAAGAGAAGGCAGACCTTTTTGGGGACTATTATGCCACCCTCTACTCAGAGGAGACCTTATCCCCGAGGGCCCAGGAGGAATACCTGCGAGCACACCCGCTTCCCCAGGTTTCTCCGGAGTGGAATGATCTCCTTGCGGCCCCCATTACGGAAGAAGAAGTTAGGGATGCAATAAAAGCGCTGAAACCGCATAAAGCACCGGGCCCAGACGGTTACACTGCACAGTTCTATCAAACCTTCACCTCGGACATTAGCGGTTTCTTGACGCGGTTATTCAACGCTATGGGGGAAACGGGGGAGACTTCCTGTTCCATGGCGGAGGCGGCTATATCAGTCATCCCGAAACCTGGGAAGGACCTCAAGACCTGCTCTTCATTTAGGCCTATCGCCTTACTCAACATAGACGCCAAACTGTACTCATCTATTCTAGCACGTAGACTGCAGGACTTAATGCCAGCTCTAATCCACCCGGACCAGTCCGGCTTTATCAAGGGCCGTCAGACGCACGATAACACCAGAAGAGTGATCCACCTCATTGAGAAGGCCACCCACTTCAAGATACCAGCAGTTCTGGTAGGCCTCGATCGTGTAGATTGGAGCTTTTTATTCCGGACCTTAGAAGCGTTTGGCTTTTCATCTAAGTTTATCACGATGCTTAGGGCGAACTACAGCACCCCCCGATCGAGAGTTGCGGTGAACGGCCACTGCTCTGACTACTTCCCACACTTCCGGGGCACGCGCCAGGGTTGCCCTCTGTCGCCCCTACTTTTTGCCCTGAGTATCGAACCTTTGGCAGTGGCGATTAGAGAGAATCCAGACATCTGGGGATTACCCTTTACAGGGGAACAGCATAAGATCTCTCTCTTTGCGGACGACGTTCTGCTGTCGCTGGCTGATCCTGCCCACTCTCTCCCCTATGTCCAGGAGGCACTGGAGAGATTCGAGAATGTGGCTGGTTTTAAAGTCAACCTAACTAAATCCTGTGTTCTCAACCTTACCCTTCCCACTGCTGAGGTTGACCGCCTACGACTTTTGTCGCCACTCCCATGGTTCCTCACTTCCTTAGTGTACTTGGGGATCCACCTGACCCCCACCATTGGGAAGCTATATGCCGCCAACTTTCCTCCGCTCTTGACGAAGATTCAAGGTGATCTAAACCGCTGGAAGCCGATGTTTATCTCGTCGCTCGGCTGATCCACGTGATCAAAATGTCTCTCTTGCCCAAACTCCTTTACCTTTTTCAGGCCCTACCCATCGTTCCTGAAGGCGACTTCTTTGGCCGCTTCCGCTCCATGATGCTCCGTTACATCTGGCAGGGTGGTCGCGCCCAATTCTCCTTCACTACCCTCCGGCGTCCGCAGAAGAAGGGAGGAGTGGGCCTTCCAGATATGCAGTTGTATTACAAGGCAGCACAACTCTGGGTCCTTGTAGAGTGGTCGCAGCCCACGTCTGAGAAGCATTGGTTGCACATGGACCGCTCAGTGGCGGGGAGAACGATCTGGGACTTAGCATGGAAACCGAAAAAGGATAGACCCAAGAATACGTACATTAGTACCCCCACAAGCACCACCCTGAAGGTGTGGGACTCTGTCTCCCATGATGAGCGGTGGACGTCCTTCCCGTCCCCTTACACACCGAGCCATTTTAATCCCGCCTTCCCCCCTGCAGAACGTGAGGGGCCTTTTGATGCTTGGCAAACCGGGGGCTGCCACGCCCTTACACACCTCTTTCATGGCGATGCGCCACTCACGTTCACCAATTGTATGCGAGACTATTCAGTCCCACCACTCGAGCGATTCCGCCACACCCAGTTACTTCACTGGGCACTATCCCCATCCGTCAGGGATGCGGCCACCAGGCCGCCCACGGTCTTTGAAGCATTTCTTGCAAGAACCTCCAGCATGCGAGGTACCATCTCCTTTTTATACGACCTCCTGCTCTCCACCTCCTTAGCGCCTAGGCCGAGATATATGGGTCTCTGGGAGGATCTCCTAGGCCATCCCATACCTGACGAAGAGTGGACTCATTTATGGCGTGACATCGCGAAGCACAACCACTCACTGGACCGCCGGGAGGCCCATCTTAAAACCACAATGGACTGGTACATGTACCCTTCCAAATTAAAAAGGATCTTTCCGGACTCCTCGGATCGGTGCTGGAGAGGCTGTGGAATGCTGGGCGACTTTCGCCATATATGGTGAGATTGCCCGGTCATTCGTCCGTATTGGGCGGAAATCCTCTCCCATATCAAGGAGATATTGGGCTATCCTATCAAGGAAACACTTGATCACGTTTTACTAAGACTTCGAGACCCGGATCTCGAACACCAAACACGAGCTGATAAAAAGATACTTTGGCTATGTACAGGTGCTGCCAAGCTAACCTTGGCTGCGGCATGGAAGAAAAAGGAGGCTCCTGCACACTCTCTATGGCACGCGAGACTCTGGAGGTTACTAAGTATGGAACGACTGGCGGACATCTTTCGTGGCGACTTTAAGAACTTCACCTTTCGCTGGGGCCCTTTGGTCCGGTTTCTATCCAGCGGCTTGCCCTCTGCGGTTTGCCCTCCCTTATTGCGTGACCTTCATCTATTTCAGACCTGAGCTGTTTGCCTGTATGATTCGGTGAATGAATGTGTGTTACCACCACTGGGGAGCGGGGTGGGAAGGGGAGGAGGGTGGGCGGGACTATTGGGAGGGAGTTTTGGCGACGACAGCATGATCGCTTGGCAGCAGTATTGGGGATACAGTGTATGATGTCAAGCTGTTCACTCAGCGAACTAGTGATGCACCGCCCTGAACTCAAGCCGTTACGGGCCTGGGGCCCCCTGTATACGACCTGAACTTGTTTCCATGCTCGTTGCGCAGTTGCGACCCTTGGGCCATTACTACTACTCAGCCGAGTTCAATGATCTCTATATCCCTACACTGTACCCCCCTGCGTGGGAAGTTAAGCGGAATTGTCGCTTTTTGTGGGTTCTAATTTTCAAAATGTCAATAAAAACAACTTTTACAAAAAAAAAATCCTTTATGGGTTCCGGAGTAGGGTTCTACTCGCCAAAAAAGCGATTACATTTTATTTATTTATTTTGTAACTATTTATAAAGCGCACAATAACCAGAAAGGTGTCTCTGCGCTGTCTTCAACACCTCATCAGAGGTTATATCAATGCAAACTATTTCCCTCTTCTATCCTGCCACTTTCCTTCTCAATCCAAATAACTGACTAACATATCCATCACTCAAATTACTTTCCTATTTCCCTATACTAATTCAACACTAATCCTTTATGGGTTCCGCAGTAACATGCTACTCGCCGAAAAAAGCACTTTGACGCCTCGTCAGGGGTAGTAGCGCTATATAAATGCAATTATGATGCAATACAATAAAGGTGCAAAGCTACAATTGTTACTGTGCTCCACATACAGGAGTGTCATGGAACATGACTTGTCTATAGAGCTTTACATATGGGGACACTGAAAACTTGCATAGCTATTGCTCCTTACATACTGGGGCATATAGAAAAGTGTCTAGCTTTGTTGGTTTACATATGAGAGCAGGGGAAAAAATTGTACGATTATGGTCTTTACATGTTGACCATTGTCGAAGCTGGCCTAGATACGCGTTTTACATACCGGAACATTATGGAAACAAACTGCCCAGGGAGTGGTGCTCAATATGCTGATGTAATGTAAAAAGGTGCATAGCAATAGTGATAGATACCATGGTACTACTAAAACTGGTGTGGGCCATGGTAGTTTACACACTAGAGCACAGTGACAAGTAACCCAGCTTTGGTCCCTTCTGCGCTGGTGAATTTAAATATTTCATTGGTTCTCCTTCAGTACTGCCCAATGTTTCAAGTCCATGTATTTGGTAACAAGTGCTGTAAATTAAAGTTTGGCCCCACTGGAAAATAAACAGTTCTGTGAGGGGGATGGTGGGGGTTGAAAGGGTCATCCATCAAAATTCACATTGTGCTCAGTCGGTAAATTTGGAGCTAGTATTTAGAAACAAGCATTTGCAATGCAATAGGTCTCGCATTAGGAAAGTTTGAGCTATTGGTATTGTAAATGACAAATTTTGTATTTATGTGTTGGTTTTGAAAATAGCGAAATTAATAGCTTTGTCATTTACAATGCCAATAGTTATAACTTTCACAAATGTGACACCTATACCATTTGTAATGCAATATGTGTTGTATTTACGTGACTTACATGTATTGATATTACAAATAACAATGGCTTTTAATTTTTTTAAATAATTAATACTTAAATAAAAGTTATTGTAATTTCTAATGGCAATAGCTTAAACTTTTGTAAATAACTTTTGTGAAGAATATGTTCAGTGTATTTTATTGTGACGAAAATCCAAGAACAGAAGTGAGATATTAACATATTTTTGTTACATTTGCAAGAAAGCATGAAAAATTGAGAGAACATATTTGAACCAGTTGTTGTTGAATGGTTGCACAGATTGATGCTGTGGTGGCGCTGAGTGATGGCGAACGAGTGATGCTGTGGCGTTTAGTGATGCTGTGGTAGCGCATAGTGATGTTGTGGTGCCCCTGAGTGATGCTGTGGTGGTGGTGAGTGATGCTGTATGCTATGCTATGCTTTGTTTTGCTATGCTATGCTTTGCTATCCTATGCTTTGATTTGTTATGCTATGCTGTGTTTTGTTTTGCTATGCTATGCTATGTTTTGCTATGATATGCTATGTTTTGTTGTGTTTTATTATGCTATGCTTTGTTATGCTATGTTTTCTTATGCTATGTTTTGTTGTGTTTGGTATTCTATGTTTTGCTTTGCTATGCCGTTTTGTTATGTTTTGTAAAGCTATGCTATGTTTTGTTGTGTTTTGCTATGTTTTGCTATGCTATGTGTTGTTGTGTTTTGTAATGCTATGTTTTGTTATGCTGTTTTGTTATGCTATGCTATGTTTTGTTTTGCTATCCTATGCTTTGTTTTGTTATAGTATGTTTAGTTTTGCTGTCCTATGCTTTGTTTTGTTATGCTATGCTACGATTTGTTGTTTTTTGCTATGCTCTGTTATGCTATCCTATGTTTTTTTATGCTATGCTTTGTTGTGTTTTACTATGCTATGTTTTGTTATGCTATGTTTTGTTATGCTATGTTATCACCTTAGCTGCTTCGCAAATATCCCTCCCCAGTGCTGCGCTGTCCATTGGAACTAGTGCTGAATGGACGTACAATGGTCGTGCGCAGCACTGGGGAGGTAGCGCTTGTGACGACCGTTGGCCGTCAGCAGCACTTAAGAGGTTAAGCTGTTTTGTTATGCTAAGCTTTGTTTTGTTTTGCTATGCTATGTTTTGTTATGTATGCTATGTTTTGTTGTGTTTTGTTATGCTATGCTATGCTATGTTTTGTTATCTTATGCTATGTTTTGTTTTTCTGTTTTGTTATGCTATGTTATGTTCTGTTATACTATGCTTTGTTTTGTTTTGCTATGCTTTGTTAGGTTATGCTTTGTTTTGCTATCCTATGCTTTGTTTTGTTATGCTTTTGCTATGTTTTGCTATCCTATGCTTTTTTTTGTTATGCTATGCTGTATTTTGTTATGCTATGTATTGTTATGCTATTCTGGTGAAGGTGTGTGGGGGTGTTAGGGGGTGTGAGGGTGAGGGGCTAGGGTGAGGGGGTGTGAGGGTGAGGGGATGTGAGGGAGGGGTGTGAGGCTGAGAGGGTTGTGAGGGTGTGTGAGGTTGAGGGGGTGTGAGGGTGAAGGGGGGTGAGGGGGTGTGAGGGTGAAGGGGGTGAGGGGGTTTGAGGGTGAGGGGGTTTGAGGGTGAGGGGGTGTGAGGGTGAGAAGGAGTGAGGGTGAGAAGGAGTGAGGGTGTGTGTGAGGGTGTGTGAGGGTGAGGGGGTGTGAGGTGAAGGTGAGGGGGTGTGAGGGTGGGGGGGTGTGAATGTGACGGGATGAGGGTGTGAGGGTAAGGGGGGGTGAGGGTGAAAGGGGGTGAGGGGTATGAGGGTGAGGGTGTGTGAGGGAAAGAGGGTGTGTGAGGGTGAGGGGGTGTGAGGGTGAGGGGGTGTGAGGGTGAGGGGGTGTGAGGGTGGTGGGGTGTGAGGGTGGTGGGGTGTGAGGGTTGGGGGGTGTGAGGGTGGGGGGTGTGAGGGTGGGAGGGTGAGGGTGTGTGGGGTGTGAGGGTGTGTGAGGGTGAGAGGGTGGGTGAGGGTGAGAGGGTGGGTGAGAGGGTGTGTTCTTAGTATAGGTTGCATGATTTCTGACTGCGAGGTGGGTCGCCAAGATTTCGAAAACTTTAGTTAAACTCGCCAAGATTTCAAAAACTGCAGTTAACCAGGCAGAATGTGCTTATGCCAGTTAAACTTGTTTTCATTTACAGCCATGACAGCCTACTTTGAGAAATGCATCGTAGCACATTTAGTTTCCAAGTTTCCAACATTGTACCATTTATTGCTATGGAACATGTTCATTTACAGAAATACTGCAAGCAATTAGAGTGAGAATTCAATGACAGGCGTGTTACAAAATGTCTCTATTGACCCTCAATGTATACTTTGAGTATATTGGCTCTGACATTTATTTTGCCCCTACTGTTAAGTCTAAACAAGAAGCAATGTTTTAAAAAAAATAATAAAACAAAGAGCTATGACTTGCACAAGCATATGCCTCTTGACACACACATGGATGCGTCATGATACTACAGCGGCCCACCCTGATGTCGTGTGCATGTGCATATGTCACTAAGCATGCCCATTCATTAACGTGAGCCTGCGGGGCCTTGTCTGCACAAGCACAGGATGCTTCCACGTCACTGGGAGATGCTTAAAGTAAAACACCGATCAGAACGTGGTACGGAAATGAGCGGGGGGCGTGTAGGCTGGGAAGCACGAGCGGGCAGGTGGGGGCTGATCAAGGTCGGGCATCTCTAAGCACAGAGGCGTCGGGCGATGCCAGGGGGCACATGTGCTTCTGATGGGAGACCGGTCCGGGCGCCAGGTGGACAAGACTGACAGCTGCCGGGGCACCAAGCTCGTGCAAACCTCTCTGTGGTTTCTAGTGTGCCAAGAAGCTGCCAGGAGGTGCCAAGCGCCAAGTAAGGATCTCACAGTGAAGTGTAGCGCTGGCAAAAGTGTACCCTCCTCCTCCTGCATCTAAAAAAAACAAGCATTGGCCATGCCAATAGTTGGCGAATTTTGGACGTATCTATCGCATTCGCCACTATGTTTTGGCCGTGCTGCGCAGCATTTATAAACAAGGACTCGGCTTAACACATTCTAATAGTTCCACGAGGCAGGTTTGCTTCATGTCCCCAGACGTCCTGCTAAATAGCTTGAGGCCCTATATATATATATATCTGTGTATTTAAAAAGACATCCGTGTGAAGGGCCGTCGCGCCGGATACTCAGGGTCATGGTGCCTGCAACAACCCTGTGTCCGTTGTTGGGAGCTATTTCTGCAGCCAAGATGCGTCCCCACCCACCTCCCCCTGTGGTACACTTCACCTTGTGGCAGCTCATCTTTAAACTCGTTTGTCGTTTTTGTGTGCAGAGGCTTTTAAATCCTGCAGGAAAATGCTACAAACACCCTCCGGGGGCTTTCTGTTCCTGCTCAAACATGGAGTTCACTGTAAAACCGAGGGGCGGGACATCCGTTTTCTGCGGGAGTGGCTGCCCTAGAGGAGCAGTGGTGACGCGGTGCTCCCATGCCCAAAGGAGAGAGCCTTGAAGGCTGTAGAAGTCCGGAGTGGCGCCGATGCGGTGAGTGGGGTTAGTTGTCCTGGGGGGAGGGGGCGGGGGCGTCTCTATGTGTGCGCTTGTGTGTGTGCGTGTATGTGCGCTCGTGTGTGTTTGTGCGTGTGTCTCTATGTGTGCGCTCGCGTGTGTGTGCGAAGCGAAAGCGGGGGGGGGGGGGGGTGTGGCTGTGTGTGTTGGAGGCTTTCAAGGGAGACAGGAGATGGTGGACGCGTGCACGACCTGATCCGATTACGGCATGCTGCGCGTGCCCATCTCCTGTCTCCTTGAAAGCAGACTCCACGACTATAGGTCTCGCTGCGACATCGCTTCGCGATGCGTCGCAGGTGCAAGACCTAAAAAGCAGGGACGTTCTGCGTTCACATTTTTTTTTATTGGTATTTAAATAACATTTCTTCTGAACCATGTCTAAAAGAACAATTGTTACTTACCTGTAAACAGGTGGTTCTCCAGTATTGGTGTCTTTCATAGAGTCACATGCTTGAATATTCCCGGTCGTCGAAGTGGGAGTCCCACGGTACATAAAATAGCAATAAATGCTAAAATATACATATATGTGAGAACATAACATAAGTAAAAACTAGAAGTAAATACATAACTGAACCTCTAAAACAATTCCTCCATAGGAATGCATGATGGAAAAAGAAAACACTTGTAAACTAAGTTTTCAGGCCAAAATAGATTGGGTAAAACGTGCTGAATGACATCATGCTTTAAACATTTCTTGGAGGGGTTACCCTTAGGGTCCTCCGACTGGTATTTATGAAAAACTGCTGGCTTGTGAGCTTATTCACCCGGTCTATCAGTATTCAGAGAAGCAGTTCTTGGGTGTGGTACGTTATGTACCCTAATCCTCTACAAAATCATTAATACCGAGTCATTGGTCGGCTCACAGGGTGGGAAGCCTGAATTATGATGGTTTCTTAAATAATTAGCTCTGAATCGACACTCATGAACAAACAAAACGAACAAGGAAATGCATGTTTTCATTGCTCAGAGAAATGAAGCAGGTGTGGTGTTAAAGCGTGTTAGGCAGACTAAGGGATAAGGGAGAGGGCTTGAAAATTCCTTCAAATTTCACTCAAACACACGTTGACACTGTTCTGGGTCCTATAGGGTCATTCACAGAGCAATACAAGTGCTTACATTGATCATTATATACCAAGACGGTATGTGACCGCTAAGAGAACTGGATAGAGAGCTGCAGTGTCTCACATGGGGGGTTGTTTCTGTGGAGCTGCAGTTATAATTACCTTTACATGATGGCCATCTGTGTAACGAGTGGCATCCCGGAAGAGGCGATAAGAGACAAATCCATGAGGGTCCACACTGTCAATAAGAGGGAAGGCAGTCTGTAAAGGAAGAAAATATATGGTGAGAAAGAAAAAAATAGAGGTGCATGGAATAATAAAAGAAGGAAGTAACAGAATGGAAATAGAAGAGGGATCAAATGTGTCTGAAGGTGACCAAAGGAATAATCTGAAATGAGTTTTAAAGAAAGAAAAGAAGCTGAAGGAGGTAGCAAACTAAGCCTATTATAAAAGCAAGCTTTCTTGTCAATTTGCATTAA
This sequence comes from Lissotriton vulgaris, assembly GCF_964263255.1. NCBI lineage: Eukaryota > Metazoa > Chordata > Amphibia > Caudata > Salamandridae > Lissotriton > Lissotriton vulgaris. Next base: position 910,656,062 of record NC_141697.1, read on the forward strand.
CAGGATACAAGAAAACTCATGAATTGGCATCATATTTCAAAGTACATTCAAGGTCATAAGGTTCACTGACTTCAGTAACTAAGGGGCTCAGCCTCTCTTGGAGGAGAGGTCAGCATTTAAAGGTCATTGGCATTCTAGCACCCAGAGGGCTGCGTTACGACACCTTGTAACTTAGGGACCAGCAAGAGCAGGTTGGAGGAACTCTAGGAGCTTCATGATACCAAAAGGGTTTCGCCATTTTAGCAGTGCAGAAATATTAGGGCCCAGTCCCTTTACGAATTCTGTAGCAACAAGAGCAGACCACTGTGAATTTAATAGCATAGACGATGTAGAAGTTGTTCTGTAGCCCTCAGAGATCTGGGGGCACGAGGGAGCAGGAAATGGTACAACAAGTAATGAAGGAAGCAAAAGGCTGTTACAGTTAGCACAAGATGATGGGCTTGGAGACTGTTCTTATTTATTTATTTTAAAGGTTTTCTATAGCGCTGGCTAGATTCAGGGGTATCAGAGCGCTTCACAGGAATATGAGGAGGTAAAGTATTCAACAACATTTGATCAAAACAAGAGCCAATATGACAAAGAAAGCAGATAAATGCGAAAGCTATTTACAAAACTATTAAGCAAACGTGGGTAGTGAGAACTTAGGCTAGGGTGGGTGAGGGTGAAAGAGAAGCGATAAGGAGGGGTATGAAGAGAGTAGGAGTTAGGGGAGTAGTAAGTCAGTGGGAGGCCGTGCGTAGGGTTAGATGTCAAATGTAGATAGAGAGAGCAGGGAGGGAGGATTAGGGGGGGGGGAAAGTACCGTGAAGGAGGGGCATTAGGTGGGAGAAAGTGGAGGGGAAAGAATTGGAGGGCAATAGAGGGGGGGGGGGCCTGACGGGGTCGCAGAGCAAGAGAACAGTGTCAGATATAGGTATTAAGGATCCCAGTATTTTTTGTAAACCGATTTTATTTGTCATAGGTCACATATACTGCATAGCTCCGGAATCCGGAGTCTACTGCACATGTAGTACATTGCTAGTTGTCATTCTAGTCTTTCCTAAGAATACCTGTACTTCATGTTCTATATTCTATGTTCCTTGCTCTGTGGGTTCTACATTGTGGCAGCTGACTGGTTGCTGCTGCAGTGGAGGGTCTGCTCTTACTCCACCTCTTGACTTACAATAAAGAAGTCTATCAGCTACCTCTACTGTCTCCTGGATCTCTTTACTACAATATTTTGGCGACGGTTTTTCTTCGAACCCATCGAATTCTTTTGTCTATGAGTAAAGAGCAGACCGATTTGAGCTGAATCCGGCTTTGCTTTCCCTACGCACTGTGACACGGAGACGGACACGATCACGGAGGACTTCTAGAGGAATCTTCACTCTCTTCTATGAACTGGCAAGTTTTAATTTGAATCGTTTTACTGTTTGCCTCCTCCGTTCACTCACCACTTCTTTGTCTGGCCGTCTCCTGCTCCCGTCTATTTCTCTGTCCGAATGATGACGCATTTGAGTCTTCAGGGGGAGTTGGTGAAGCACTCTGTGACGTCTGCCTGCTTGCTTTCTCTCCGCGCTTCCTGTCTCCTCGTCAGCACGCTCAGCGCGACGCTTCTGGCAACGTCAACACGTCTTCGTAGGGAATTGACATCACGTTAATACGTCAGCACGTGTTATGAAGCCATTTTGAGTTACCATGGTAACTGATTCATCTCCAGCTATGCAACGACGATGCGCACGTCTTTTGCGCATTCTTATCAAGTAAAACTTTACTGTAATTCAATTTTATTATCGACTTTTGCTCATACGCTGCTCTGCTTTCACTATTTAGTCTCATTTATCTCCAATTGCCTATGACTATTGTATGAGCCTATTGACTGCCTTGTTTGTTACAGTTTATTTCAACAGTGAACTCATCACTGACTCTGCATTTGTTTACTTGTTTACCTCACTATATCTCAGTCATGTCTGAGCAGGTAGCCTTACAAAGTGGCACTGTGGTTCTACCACCTAGTTTTCTTTCCATCCCAGATTGGTTTCCCATGTTTGAAAACTACTTGGATGCCTTGGATGCACAAGAATATTCTGCTAAGCGCAAGAAAGCTCTTCTTTTGAGCTCACTTGGTAAAGAGGGCCAACGTGTTTTTAGATTCTTGCCACAGGTTCTTCAAGCTGGTGCACAAGCTCCTTTAGACGAGTATAAGGAAGCAATTTCTCGTCTCGAAGTCAGATATGCTAAGGAAGAAAACCTTGTAATGAACAGATACAAGTTTTACACTAAAAGTCAGAAAATGGGTGAGAGCATAGATGACTTTGTTTCCAGATTGCGCGAAATGTCCGTCAAGTGCAAATTTGGCAATATGACTGATGAGCTAATTAGAGACCAGCTCATTGTGCAATGTAACAATAAAAAAATTCAGGAGCGTCTATGAGCAGCGAAGAACCCCAATCTTCAAACGGCAATTGATTTGGCAAAGGTTGTTGAGCAGTCCGAGGGGTGCATGAAAGAACTAGAAAAGAGAGCAATTTCAAGTGATGTTGGTGAAGTGTCTTGTCATTCACACATTTTTTCTCCACAGGAGGGTGATCAAGACGATGTTGCTCTCATTAAGCAGAGGAAGTTTTTCAACAGAAAAACAGTCAATGTGAAGAGTCAAAGTACTGTTAAACCTCTTCCTTCTAACCAATGTTTGAGATGTGGTAGTTTCGCTCATGCTTCTGACCCCAAATTTTGTTTTGCAGCTAAGCAAGCATGCATGAAATGTGGCAAGTTGGGGCACTATGCTCGTGTTTGCAGGGGTAAAGCTCGTTCGTCTGTGTCATGTGTTAGTGACATTTCAGAAGCTAAGGATGACACAGATAAGATTTTAGTGGTTGGTAATGATGGTGGTCTTCAACATGAAGAGCTCAAACGGAAAAACAGACCTAAAGCACTCTTCACTTTAAACAATAAGAATATTCATTTGATGGTGGACACTGGTTCGCGTTACACCATTATTCCCAACTCGCTCTTTGTTGACTTATGGGGGATGGGTCCACTCTTTCCTAAAGATATTTCTCCTGGTGGGTATCAGGGTGAACCCCTAAACATTCTTGGTTACTTTGAGGCCAACATTGTGTTTTCTACGAGACAAATCTTTGGGAAAGTCTATGTCTCGGAATCGGGTCCTGCTATCCTTGGTTGGGTACACCAATACGACCTCTCTATTGTTGTCAACCCCCGAGCTGATCCCCAGGTCATGGTTGTGGAGGACACGGAGTGGTTTTCCTTACTCTCCAATTTTAAAAATGTTTTTGGAGAGAGCCTAGGTCGTCTTAAGGGCTACTCACATAAGATTATACTTAAACCCAACTCAATCCCTGTCCAACACAAGGTGAGACGTATTCCCATTATCATTAGGGACGAGGTCAAGGGTCTTCTTGACGACATGTTGGCTTCTGGGGTCATTGAGCCTGTCGAGACCTCTCCTTGGGTTTCGCCCATTGTCGTCACCTAGAAATCGGACGGCAAGCTCCGTTTCTGTGTCGACCTCAGGTCCCTTAATCACTGTGTTGCTGACACCTTTCCGCTACCTAACATAGCTGAGTTGGTTACCACTCTCAATGGGGCTAAATTTTTCTCTAAACTGGACCTCAGGAGTGCATACCACCAAATTGATTTGCACAGGGACTCAAAAAGTTTAACAGCCTTCATCACTCCTTGGGGTACCTATCAGTTTACTCGTCTGCCATTTGGTCTCAAGTCAGCAGCAAGCGTTTTTCAACGCATGGTTTCTGGTATCTTCGAAGGTGTGTCCAAGGTTGTCTATTTTCAGGACGACATCCTGATTTATGGTCTTACTGAATGTCAGCATAATTCCACTCTCAGAGTTGTCCTGGAGAAATTATCTAATGCTGGTCTTACCCTACGCAAGGACAAATGTTTGTTTGGGGTGGGTCAAGTGGACTATTTGGGGTACACCATCACCTCCTCTGGCATCAAACCCAAAAGAGACTTGTGTGAGGCTATTCGCTCTGCACCCCCACCTTGTGACAAAGATCAGTTACGTTCCTTTATGGGATTAATAGAATACTATTCAAAGTTTGTCAAGAATTTCTCTGATAAGACTATTTGTATAAGATCTATGCTTAAACGTGGTGTTGGTTTCACCTGGGGGGTTGAACAGCAGGAATGTTTTGTAAATATCAAAAATGAGATTTGTGATGCCAAGATGTTGTCTTCCTTTGACATTCATAATAAGTCAATTGTCACTGTGGATGCTAGTGCGCATGGTTTGGGTGCCATGCTGTCACAATTGAAAGGGGCGTCGGAAGTCACCATTGCTTTCGCCTCTAGGACCCTTACTGACACAGGAAAAAATTATTCTGTTATCGAAAGGGAGGCGCTAGCTGCATCTTGGGCTGTTGAATACTTCCGCACATATTTGTGGGGCAAGAAGTTCATTTTAAGGTCCGATCACAAGCCTCTTATCAAGGTCCTTTCTCCTGGTGGGGCGGGAAAGGGTTCGGCCCGGCTCATGAAGCTGGCGGCCAGATTACAAGAATTTCAGTACTCTATGGAATACATTCCTGGTTGGAGGAATGTCCAGGCCGATTGCCTTTCGAGGCTGTCTTTAGACTGGCGTTCTCCTCACAATTCGGTTGTGCCTTTAGATTTGGATGATGTTGCCGTTGCTTCAGTTGAGGATGCTGTCTTTGTGGGTGAAGGTGTTTTTTCCTCTAGTGATTGGTCTAAGGAAATGACTGTTGATACTACTCTTCAGGAGGTTATCAAACTCGTCAGGTTGGGGGTCTAGACGTGAGTTCTGTTTCTGTTTCTGTTAGACCTTATATTAAGGTCTTGGATGACCTTTCAATTGTTGGTGACATTCTTTTTAAAGGTGAAAAATGTATACCACCCTTTGGGTTGAGGACTAAATTGTTGGCTTTGGCACATGAGGGGCACATGGGCCAGACCCTCACTCAAAGACGCATTAAGGACCACTTTTGGTGGCCTGGTGTGGATTCCCAGGTCGTTGATTGGATTGAGAATTGCTCTTTATGCAGGGAAGGCGAGAAGCGTTTAAAAACTGGTCCTAAGGTTGTTTCTGGTGTGCACATTCTGAGTCCAAATTTGCCCTGGCACACAATTTCCCTTGACTTCATTGGTCCCATGGGTGAGTTAGGTGAAGCTGACAGATTTGCTGTTGTGGTTGTTGATGTCTTCACTAAGTGGTTGGTGGTCCATTTCACCAATGATATCACTACTCCCAATACCATCAGATTTTTAGGGAATCTTTTCAAAGATAAGGGTTTGCCTTCTATCATTATTACCGATAATGGTCCACAGCTCACATCCAAAGATATGCAAATTTTCTTGAAAGAGTGTGGTATCTCCCATCATCGTACGTCCTTGTACAACCTCCAAGGCAATGCTGTTTGTGAAAGGGCGAATAAGGTTGTCAAGGGCATTATCCAGATGGCATCCAGTGGTGGTCATATTGTTAGGAAAATGGTGAACGAAATGTTGTGGGCCTATCGTACCACCCCCTTAGCTAGTGGAGATTTGTCTCCTTTTCAGTTGATGAGAGGACGTGATCCTGGTTTGAAGTTGTTTCCGTCCTGGATCAGGAATGTTGTCACTTTGCAGTCTCAGGGTAATGTTTTGGATAGTGAGCAAACCAAGGTTGGTGAAATCTCTTCCCGGACTCTTTCTTCATCTCCTTTTTCCGAAGGTGATTTGGTCAAGATTAAGTTGGGGAGGTTACAAAAAGGTTTGTCAAAATTCAAGGGACCATTCAAGGTCAAGAAGGTTCTCAATCATTGTGTCATTCTTAATAATGGGGAGTGTTGGAACCTTAGGAAGGTGGCTCTTTATAAGAGGGAGAAGTCTTCTGCTTCTTCGCCTCCTCTGCCTAGTGATGGTTCCATTTCTCCCATTCCCCTTGCTAGTAGCCCTTCTACTAGTGGTTACTTGTTAGCTAATGACACGCCCACTGGTTCTCTTGTCCAAAATGAAGTCAATGTCTCTGGTGGTGGCGATGCTCCTGCTCTTTCGCAAGATCTCGCTCCTGATCAAAGTAGTTCCAGTTGTACACGTTCTCTTAGGCCTCGGCGGCCTCCTGCTTATCTGCAAGATTTTGTTTGTTAAGTTTCCTTTATTTATTTATTTTTCTTTCTTTCTGTTTCTCCTCAAACAGAAAGGGAGAAGATGTGTAGTACATTGCTAGTTGTCATTCTAGTCTTTCCTAAGAATACCTGTACTTCATGTTCTATATTCTATGTTCCTTGCTCTGTGGGTTCTACATTGTGGCAGTTGACTGGTTGCTGCTGCAGTGGAGGGTCTGCTCTTACTCCACCTCTTGACTTACAATAAAGAAGTCTATCAGCTACCTCTACTGTCTCCTGGATCTCTTTACTACAGCACACATCAATAGGTCGGCAATTACATCTTAGACTTTTATAGAAAAACTAACAACCCCCTCTCCCAGTTGCGTTGATACTGCCACTGATAAGCAATCCAGAAGGAACATACCAAGTCCATCGAAACACCCTGTCCACCCCACAGTCCATCCACCTATCAAATTGGTGGGGGGCGGCCCCTCCGGCAGCAGGTCTAGGTCCAGCCCGCGATAGTCCACCCATCTCTTCCCAATCTTAAAATGTTTACGGGGGCATCCTCTAGCAATAAATATCGGCAGCTCGAGTCCCATGCAAAAGTTCATGCCATTTTTACATGCAGCCAATGGCGGAGCTCGAGGCTCCTTCCGCGCCCTGGCTATGTCCCTCTTCGCCAGCGTGAGGCCCAGCAGTAACAGGTGACGCTTGTATCTATTGCCCCCAATTCCTTCCATCACATGCAGCAAAGCCAATCTCGGCGTGCGCAGGAGCTCCCATGCCAACACCTCGGACAAGCAGGAGAACGCCCCTCTCCAAAACCTAAGCAGCACCGAGCACCCCCAGACCGTATGCAGAAGTTTAGCCTCATCCGTCCCACAGCGGAGACAGTCAGGGGAGCAAATCTTTAGCGCCTTCCACAGGCACTCTTGGGTGAAGTATGTGCGATGCAAATATTTGAGCTGTACCAGGCGCAAGCGGGTGGAGATGGCAGCCCCCCGCGGGCTCGCCAGTGCTTCAGCCCAGTCCTCTTCCTCCAGGTCGCCCATGTCTCCCACCCCACGCAGTCCTGAGTCTGTGTAGGTCAGTGGAGCAGTGGTGAACTAACGTCTGGTAAATGCGTGAAATTTTCCTATCAGGCAGCTCCCCCATGAACACCTTAGCTTCTAATGGACTAAAGTCAGGAAGGGACCCCAAGTCGGTCAGGTGAGGTGTCAATGCGTGCCTAAACTGAAGGTATTTAAAGAACTGGGACCGTGGCATCCCTTACTCATCTTGCAGGTTTTGGAAGGATTTCAGCGTAAGACCTGACATTACATCCCCTAGGGAGGAGATTCCTATCCAGATGGTGGAGATATCCATTCCCTCAGAGAGGAGTCTCTCGGGTCAGCATGTTCCACCACCCCATCCTGCCCAGCGCCCTCTTCCAGACGTGGAACACCACCTGCGTGTTGGAGGGAAGGTACCGTCGAGGCGACGCAGAGCACAGCAGAGTATGTAAGGACCCAGAGCCCATCAGGTGCCGCTCGACTGCATAGGCCGGGTCTCCCTTGTCACCGTACCACCACTCATTGAGAACCAGTAAGTGCGCTGCCTGATAGTAGGAAAGAACATCAGATGTAGCCAGCCCCCCTGTGTAGGAGGATAGGAAACATGTGCGCAGGGCCACCCGTGTGATGCCCCGTCCCACAGAAATCCACCTAGCGCCGAGTTGACTGTTGGAACCAGCGGGGCAAAATCTGGTAGGGGTGATTTTGTAGTTGGTACAATAGGCGGGGGAGCGCTACCATTTTAAAGATGGCCGACCTGCCATATATCGTCAGAGGCATGCGGGACCACACCTTCAAATCCTCGCGCGTACGGTCCCATACCGGGGTCAGGTTACGATTACGAGAAGCAGCTGCTGCATCCGACAGGTATACCCCTAGGTATTTCATCCCTCCAGACGCCAGTTGGAGGGCCGAGGCCCAGTCTCCCACCTGCTGCGCTCCGCCCAAGACTCACAGTGTCGATTTGCCCGGATTCATGTAGAGTCCGGAGATTTTATCGAAAATCTGCAGGATACGTAGCAGCCGCAGCAATGATCTATCCAAATCAGTAAGGAAGAACAGGACGTCGTCAGCATAAAGTGCTATTTTATCAGTGAGGCCCGTCGTCCACCGAAAGCCCTTAAGTTGGGCGTCTATGCGCACCCATGCAGCCAAGGGCTCCATGGCGAGCGCAAACAGGTATGGTGAGAGGGGACAGCCCTGTCGCGTACCCAGTCGGACGCGAAAGGAGCGAGAGATGACTCCTCCCACTCGTACTGACGCCGTGAGGTCTGTGTATAACAGCTGCAGATAAGCCATGAAGCGCCGCAACTAGGCAAACAAATACACCCAGCTCAGGGAATCAAAGGCCCTGTCCATATCTGCTAACAATAAAGCTGCCTGCTCCCCCAATCTCTCCCAGGCCGATATCGCGACATGCGCGTGTCTAATGTTGTGGCGAGTCGCCCTCCGAGGCATGAACCTGGCCTGGTCGGGATTGACCAAGTCCGTGATGTGTGGCTTGAACCTATTGGCCAAGGCCTTAGCCAGGACCTTAGCCTCGGTATTTTGCAGCGATATGGGGCGGTAGGACGCATGGCTCTGGAGGGGGGTCTGCCCGGTTTAAGAAATACCACCACCTCTGCGTGCCTCCAATCGGGGGGAAGTAGACCACTCTCACACGCCTCCTCCACAACTGGACGAAGACGTAGGCCCAACTGTACAAAGAACCGCCAAAAGAATTTGCACGGATAGCCATTGGGGCCGGGGGTCTTTCTGGGATTCAGCTCTCCCAGGGAGTTGGGACTGATGTCAGTTCATCATCTGACAGCAGTCTGTCTAATTGCTCCGGCACGCAGTCTGAGACGGTCCGCGGGGGGAGATCGGTAAACCGTTGGATAACTTCTTCCGCAAGGCATCCCTTGGGCGCATACAGATCCTCGTAGTACGCCGCAAAACTCTGAGCGATAGCCGGAGGCTCGAGAATAGGCACCCCCTCCGGGTCCAATATTCGGGGCAACGGCTGAGCGTGTAGAGTGCCCTGGCACAAGTGATGGAGCATCTTGCTTGATTTATCTCCCCACTGATATACCCGGCTCCCCGTGGCTAGCCAGGCCTGTCGTGCCTCATCCATAAGTATCACGGTGTACCGCTGCTGAGCCAACACTAGCTGTCGGCTAGCAGGTCCACCGCCTGCTTCCCGACCCCTACGCTCCAGTGCTGCCATGTCTGCCTCCCGTTGCACCAAGTCCGGTTGCCGCTCCCTTCGCGCCGTCGCGCACCAGGAGATATCTATGCCCCGCAGCGTGGGTTTATGTACCTGCCAAAGGGTAGTTGGGGATTCTACTAACCCTATGTTAGCCACTAGGTAGTTATCTATTTCTTTGGTCAAGTGCTCCCTATACTCTTCCTTCTGCAATTGCCACCCCGACACCCGCCACCTAAAGGGCTGCCTACCCGGGCCTATTCGGAACGTTAGGGCTACTGGCGAATGGTCTGACAAAGCTCTGGACAGAATTGTGGCCGATGTATCCTATGTGTCAGCCCCTGGGAACAAAAACCTAGTCCAGCCTGGAAAATGAGTCATGTACTGTGGAGAAGTAGGTATATTCCCTGCGTGGGCCATGCATATGTCTCCATACATCAGTCCAGCCGAGTCCTGTGGCCAGGGTATGGAGTTTAGTGGAAGGGCCACCCGCCCCGTCGGCCGCCCCGCTCCTCCACCTGTCGCAACCCAGCTCCATCACATCGTTCCAGTCCCCTCCAACCACAGATAGGGTATCTGGCTCAACTGCGTTCCTCAGGTACTGACGAAGCAACATGACGTCAGATCCCACTGCCCCGATCTTGGCGTCCAGCATGTCCCTGGACTGGGTAATCGCCGCTAGTAGCGCTGCATTGTCAGGGACCTGGTTCTGCGACCCTGCCGCCCGGGTCACAGAGCTCGCCTCCGTAAACTTGTCAATAGTGCCCTGCTTGGTGTGGCCTCCACCCACTCGATCCTGTGTCATTGTGGCACCGCCGGTGACTCCTATCTGTAGAGCCCCCCCCCCCCCCCACACAGTGGGCTAGCAGCGACTAGCAGCGCAGGAGCCAGGCAGGGCGTTTTCTAGTCCAGTGAGCACTGTCCTAGGAGCCTCAAGTGGGCCGTGTCCGTCGCAGCGGGCTACGGAGGCTATCTCCAAATCACCGCCGCCCCAGATCTATATGGCCGCACTCCACTCCACTATGGCCACTAATGCAGGAGAGTGGCCCCAGCCAAGTCCAAATCCCAGCCCAAGGCCTCCCGCACGCCGTTGGCAGGCCCAGCAGCAATTGAAAGGAGGGTGCCTGCAGAGTCGCCGCTCCACAGTGAAGTCCGTGGCGGCCCAGCCACGAGCGCAGCCGCTGTCTCACCGCTTGATGGGATCCCCACAGCAGGAGCACAGAGCCCCTCCACTCTCCACCACCGCAGAGGCCAGGTCCGGCTGTCGAGCTCACCCAATGCTGTGGCCGATGTCCACCAAAGAACAATGATTGAGGAGGGGGGAGAGGAAGGAAGGCGCTCACTTCTCCACGTGGGCCCACTCCTGCCCACTGCGCCACACCGGGGGTCCAAGCCTCCTTTCCCCACCACCCGGGGCACCACAAGATGGCGGCCGCCCCCGGGGCCTCACCTGTCCAGTAAGGTAGGTACGGCAGACCTGTAGTCCCTGGAGCACACGGGGGCCATCCGCCACAGCCCCACGTCCACAGGTGCCGCCGCTCCGGAGGGGGGAGGGGGGGGGGATACACCTCTGTCCCTACAACTGCAGGCGCCCACGACTCCTCAAAATGGCGGCCGCTCCCACAGGGCCTCCCAGAAGGACCGATACCACAGCCTGGACGTCCTCGGTCTCCTCGCGGCTCGCCGGCCAGCAGCCGCAGCTCCGCCTTACTCCACGCCGCCGTCCCCGAGGGTTACACCAGCACTGGGGCGCCGGGGAAACAGAGGCCTCGCCCCCACCTCCACCGCCGCACCGACCTCCAGGCACACACCGCCGGCCAAGCAAATCACGGGAGGCCCCGGCTCTCTCCCAGCCAACTCCTGTTAGGCCGCTCCTCCGCACCAGATTCCTGCGAGCACCACAGGAGCTGATGTCAGGCACCAACCGCTGTCGGATGTTCACACGGATGCACGGTGAACTCCCGATGATATGCCGCTTCACTCTAGGTGTCTAGAGGCAGGATAATGTTACAGGATACTGGTCGGAGCTCACTCACAGTACGACCGCCATTGTCGCTGGCCAAGCCACGCCCCAAGGACCCCAGTATTTGACACTTTCTAAGGCAGAGGCACTCAACATACATTGTCAAAATGACAATCCTGCAGTACAAAACAAGGCCAACTCAAAGGTACAACAAATGATGTATAGTATTTTATGAATTTTTTTGTTATAGCGCTATCTAGACCAGAGAAATCGGGTATTAGAGTGCTTTACATGGGCACCAGTTTCGTTACAGAAGGACATTCTTTTTTGTTAGGCACGTGGAGATTAAGTGATGTGCCCAGAATCACAGGATGTTGAGCGTAGTTGCAGAGACTCGAATGTGTTCCCCAGCTTCGCAGTCGACTGCTCTAATCGTACGGCTACATCCTCTCCCCTGAAGTTCCCATTCATCTACCTTTAGAAACCTCCACTGTAGGACACATCAACAAAGAAATAGCCTCACTTGAGAAGGATGAATGGAAAGGTGGATGCCTCTCATTAGAAATAGCACACTCTATCAGTGTGCCTAAACCAAATAAAGAGGAATCAGAGGAAGCCTCGCAGAGAGAAAAAAAAAACACTGCTTGGTAACTCTTTTTCTGGTGGATACTCTAACCACAGATTCCTCATCATGTGAATACCCACAAGTGCAAGAATGAATCAGCAATTTCCTTGTGCGCCAGTAAGTGACATTTTGGGACTCCGGGGTGGATCCATTTCACCCTGGAAGTGACACAGTGGCCACAAAATAACTGCCAGCTCAGTGTGCCAACGTCAGTTTCTTTCTGATATGTGTCCGAGCCATTGGACTAGGAGCCCTTAGCAATCAGATTGTGCAAGTGTGCAGATCTCCAATTGAAATCTTTTTACTTTGGGTCAAAGGAGTCCAGGTGGACAGGGAGGAGGGTGGGTCTGTGAGAAATTGGGGTTAGAGTACTCCCAACAATAGTGTTACCAAAGGTAAGTAACTTGTTCTGATATATACTTCACCTTGTGAATAAATACCAAAGAAGTACCTCCCCAGGTGATGGGCCCTTTGGAATGTCTTAGATCAGGAAAGGCTTACACGGCTTAACAACATGGAGCCCAACCCTTCAAAACTTACTATACAGGCAGCAGTGCTTTGTGAAAGTGTGAACTGATGCACTTGTCGCAGCCTGACGGATATAAAAAACAGGGAACTCCAAGTGCCAGCAGAGTGGTTAACAGTTTTGGCCCTGATGGAATGAGCCTGTAGGACTTTCAGAGGCGGTTTCTTGGCCAGTCCATGGCAGAGCTTTATATGGAGGACAATTCAGCTCAGTAACTGCATCAGTGAGTGGGGACAGGGACCAAGATTGTAGAATACCCCAACGTCCATCTAACTTCTCTTGCCAAAGAGGGGTAAGAAAAAAAAGAGGGGGAGGGGAGTTGTGTTTTGACTTCCTGTGTTTCTTCTGGATTTGGACTGACCTGACAATTTTGAGTTGGATGACGCCCTCTCTCAGCTCAACCTTAGGACTGATAACATGTCTTGCTACTCTACTTTGATCAGGATCCGGCCTTACACACTTTTCTACTATCCACCACAACAAAGTTTGGCCTTGTGACTCCTGATGGTCTTCGGATTTATGCGAGAGTAGGTGGTGCCCAACTGAGCCATGCTAGGAGCTCCGACACCAGAGACTGAGCTTCTGGAGTTCCGTCACCAACAGCAGTTTGTGGAAATCCTAGCAGTGTTTAAAGCAAGTTTTAGAGTGCATAATGGCCATTGCATGGAACATTTTTAGAGAAAGTTTCTGTCAAGTAGCAGATGCTAGGGAGCAAGCTCAATATCCATGTCAGGCAGAACAGAAAGAAAGGGACTAACATCAATGGAGTTTTATATTGTGGTCAAGGCGTTACTTCCAAGGCGGGATGGATTCCACCTATTGGTGTGCGAGGGAATTGCTGAGAAAAAAAAAAAATCACCAGATCGAGACTGGCATATGGGGTATTGACAAGGTGAGGAATCTGGCTAGAGGTATTAATCAGAAGCAAAGGCGGAGCTCCGAGTGCTTGGGATTCCAATTCTGGATTTAATCCCTGTTAGCACTCCGCATCCCGGGCATCCTCAGCCTCGCAACGTAACACAACTACAACACATAATGAAAGTAATTGGAACATTATCGTATCGGCATGGGAGAGGATCGAATCGCCCCGCCTTTGCCTGACACCGGGTTGCCACTGGATTTCGCAGCCTGGGACGGACGTCTGACTGGAGCCTGCCGGGGCGCTGACTGGGGATACCTGATCGCAGACTGGCACCAGAGACACCCCCCATCCCCTCCTTATCCGGACTCCGGGCGGGCTAGACGCTGGGCTGCCCCTGGATATCGACGGAGCCCGCGGTGGATCCCCTGTCTGCCTGGAGCCCACGGGGAGCTGGAGGCACCCCCCCTCCCCTCCTTATTCGGACTGGCCAGACGCCTGGATATCGGCGGAGCCCGTGGTGGATCCCCTGTCTGCCTGGAGCCCACGAGGAGCTGGAGGGACGCTGGGACGACGGGTGCCCGCCGTGAGGGACTGGGAGGGAGCTGCTTCGACGACGGAGACGCTCGGTACGCCTACGAGCATAGCTGTGGATGGCGGATTCTGCCCGGGCTCATGCAGCGCCCATAAGAGAGCGGGCTTTGGGGGGTCGACTGAGTTGGTCCCCAACCACAACGGGCTACGGGAACAGACTGCGAGCTGGAGTGTTACGCCGCTGCACAGAGACCTGCATGAGTGCACGAGGCTATCGGCGAGGAAAGCGGGAGGCACACGACATTGCCTAGTGAGGCGGGAGAGGCTGCAGCCTAGGAGGTCTGGCAAACTTGCGGGCAACAGTGAGGATCCCTCGGCGGACGGGACTCCCGGTGGCCCCCCCCCCCTCATGCTGTTTGTCGGGACCCTGGGAGCGGACCTGCGGAGCAGACCGGCGGAACTACTGCCTTCTTGCGGTGCTGGCGGGAATCGAGGCTCCACGGTCGTGCATGGGGTCTAACATGCAGCCTGCCAGCAGGTCACCGCATACTGAATATTTCACTTTTTGTCTGGACCCTCGTCGATTGCAAAATCCGATGGCGGCAAAACTGCACTCTCAGCAATGAGGTACAGACTGAGCTGGCAATAACTAAAAGGTATTTAATTTACTTCACTCGCTTCACATTTTTAAACCGCCTTTGTTCAAAAGGGCAGGGGTCACTAACTGAATCTATAAATCTCCGCCTGTACTTCCAGATGCCCACGAGGCTCCTCGACATAACTCCCCCACATAGGTCCATCGAAACAGAGATAAGACTCCCAGAAGGCTACGAGCAGGGCTTACTCAAATAGAATGTGAATCTGCCCTTCCCTGCTCTCAAAGCAAGAACAACAAACAGAGGACTACTGGCTCTAACTCCCCTACTTGGCGGCCATTTTAGACTGGTCTCTCTCAGTGGCTGCCATCATGGACTAGTCAATCTCACTATTGGATCATGACCTAAGAACTGGCCACATAGACTAATTTCAACTACCGCGCACTTTACTTTACTTAGCCGGTACTGACACTTTCTTGTGATAGGGTCTGCCTTCTATTACAGTATCTTTACATTAGTCGTTTTTTATGTAATTGTGTTTTTTACCTGTAATGCACCGACTGCTACCTCATATTTTTGGATGCTCACAGTTTACAAATATTTGATTTATATATTGGTTTTATAACCTGTTGTTTATGTAATTGTTTTTCCTGTAATGCACCGACTGCTACCTCATATTTTTGGGTGCTCACAGTTTACAACGATATGTTTATTATTGAGTGGTTTCTATAACGTGTAATGCACGGACTGCCACCTCAGATATTTTTGGTGCTCACTAGTGTCGCGTGATACATATAACTCCTGTACTGCAACGTTTGCTACCTCATATTTTTTCTGGTTGCTCACTAATGTCACTTTTGATTCATGTAAATTACTGTTGCTTCTGTATTTTGCTCCAGTATACCGTCAGCTTTTCACCTCTACTTGTATTCTGCACATTTCGGCAAACTACACCCATTTAACTCTTAACTTTTACCCCTGTAATGCACCGATGACTTCCCCATGTATCCTGGCTCCTCACTAGAGCCACATAAGTTCCTTGTAAATTATTGTCTGCGCCTGTACCCTGTCCCCTAACCGCACCTACCTATACCGCCATTCCAACATGGATCTCATCGGTAAGAACACATAAAATCATCTACCCACCCGCAATCACCAAAAAAGCCGCTTTAAACACAACTTCCTGCGGTCCCACTCTGAAACCCCGTTTGCAGACACCTACTTCTCACCGGTCAATGGATCCCTGAACACTGATATCATCTTCCACACCGCACGCAGAGCTCACTGGAGAAAAGCGTTCCTCACCCTGCTCTCCATCTCCACCACCAGGAAATCCATGCATGGTATTACACTCTCCATCACACCATCCCAACTCTTCCCAGGCAGATCCACCATCACTATCTACAATAACGGGATTGTCCTAATCCAATCCACAGACAGGAATCTGGAGCTATTAGACAACCTGTTCCCCACCTTCATAGAGCACCTCTCCAATCCTAGGATTCCCACGCATATCACCCCCAATCCTAACACCCTTGACTCCACAGCCCCCACTCTCAACCCCTCTAACGTAGCCCAACCCCAGAGCGACAGGCACTTCACCCCTACCCCCAGCACTTTAGTCATTCACCCACCTGCTGTGGCTGCTCCGCACTCCTCAATTACAGTCACAGATCTCTCCCCCATTTGCCTCAGCCTCACCCCCACCTCCCCTATCAACATTCGGTCCTCCACTCATTTCACCCCCACTTCTCTCACCCCTGACTCCACTGCTCTCACCAGCAACACCACCCCCCCCTCCAACACTCGGACCTCCACACATACCATTAACACTCCGCTCACCCCTGACATCACAACTCCCACCCACAACCTAGTTCAGATCCGGAACGACATTCACAACGACAATTCCTACCCTTTATCCCCTCCCACTCTCAGTCCCCACTACCCTCTGACTAAATACGCAGAACACACCTCCTCTCTCAACTTAACTCCCCCTCCTCACAACAGGAGCATTACCAATCCCATTTCCCCCCCCATTCTCAGCCCCCACTACCCGTGCGGCACCACCACCACCACTAACATACACCCATCCTCCACCCTGCTCTCTCCGCCCTACACCAATGCCCTCTCCCTCACCACCAACCCCCTCTCTACATCATCCACACCCCTCCCGCCCAAAATCTCTCTCCCCCCTAACTCCTTCCCGTACACTGACACTGACACTACGGAGCCCTGCACGAATACCAGCCTACTCCCCCACATGCTCGACGATTCATTGGGCAGTCATGCACCTCTGATCTCCGCTCCCACCTCGTTCGCATACCCCATGTTGGACAAGATTATGGCCACACTCATCCAGGTCAAGGAAGACGTGCACAACATCAAAGAATTACTCTCCACACACCACATACAACTCTCACCCACCTCCACCTCTCCCCCAAACATGCCCCCCACCCTTCCGGTTGACTCTCTCACTCAACACTCCCCACACCAGACTTCAACCACTGTCCGCAAGCACTACAGCCGCACTCGCCGCCCCTGCAACCCCTCACCCACCTCCACATCTCCTCCAAACAGGCCCCCCTCCCTTCCGGTGGACTCTCCCACCCAACACTCCCCACACTGGACTTCAATCCCTGTCCGCAATCACAACAACCGTCCTCATCGCCCCTGCAACCCGCTGTCAGACCTCGACACACGCAATCTCCTCCGATTCTACGACACAGCCCCCCACACATCCACCACACACCTTACCATACCCACCATACACGCAAATCCCCTTAGACCCCCTACTCCTAACAGCAGAATCTCCATCCCTAATAACCTTAGAAAAGTTCCTCTATCTCTAGAACCCTCTACCACCCTCAACACACCCCGCCTCAAATGCACTCTCCTCAACTGCAGATCGGCCTCGAAACATTCCGCCGCCATCGCAGATCTCATCCTTTCTTTGGACCGTGACCTAATCATTTTGACTGAAACCTGGCTAACTGAATCGTCGTCACCTATAATGGATATTTTGGTTCCTCCCAACTACCACATCATTAGACTTGACAGGTCCGGCAAATTAGGCGGTGGAATTGCATGCATTTACAGGAACAACCTCTCTGTTCGGAGAGTCAACTCGGCCTCCCTACCATCCCCTACATCCTGCGAATACATCTGCTTCGACATTCTCAATGAGGGCAAATCGATGTGCTCTCTGCACGGCATTTATCACCCACCTAGGGACAACCTTACCTTTTCCCAACAAATCATGGATATGATCTCAACCAATTCTGGACGGCAGCTCACCCAAATATACCTTGGCGACTTCAACCTACACTGGAACGACCGCAATGACGCGGTGGTAAATAGTCTTAAAAACTTCCTCAATGCCCATGACCTCACCCAAATATGCAACAGCCCGACCCACGAGAAAGGTGCAATCCTCGACCTTATCATTTCCAAAGAGGACCATATACAACTCGAGTCCATCCTACCCTGTGACTGGTCAGACCATCATATTGTCACCTTCTTCACCAATGAGAAAGTTAAAACTAACCCGGCTCAACCCTCCAAGCCCAAAGTCTGGAAAAGAGACCTGAAAAAACTCAACCCAAGCTCTCTGCCTCCTAACAGCTGCAAACTCTTACTCCCACCTAACGGCACGACGGACGTTCAATCCTTAACTGACCACTATCTCAATGCTATGACCTCAATAATTAATGAGGCTGCACCGATGCCGCTAAAAAGAGTCTCCACCAAAATCTCCAATCCATGGTACGACGGGAGTCTCAATGAGGATAGACGAGACGTGCGAATGGCAGAGCGCACCTGGAGATCAGCTCCCTCTGCACTGCACTTAAAAACCCTGAAGAAAAAAAGAAACACCTATTTCAGGAAAATTAAACGCTCAAAATCAGAGTTCTTCAGCCATCAGCTCGACCAAGCAAAAAACCGTCCGAGGAAACTGTTTGAGCTAATCAGAACACAAGCCAAGGAGCAACCCCAACCACCTAGCACGGTGCGCGAAGCACCCTCCTGTGAAGACTTCTCCGCCTTTTTTATCCAAAAAACTGATAACATAAAGAGCGATCTCCTCATTGATGCAAGCCTCTACCCCAGACCCCACTGCACAACATCAACTGAACCAAAAAACAATGCTTCATGGTCATCCTTTGACACCTACACCGAAGAAGAAATCAGCAAACTACTCAGCACCTTGAAACCATCCAATCACCTCTCAGACCCCCTTCCAGCTGCCGCGGTAAAAGACTTTACCCCTCTGATTCTCCCACTCTGGACTAAAATTATCAACAGCTCACTACAACAAGGAATCATACCCGACTCCCTCAAAGTTGGACAAGTCACACCCTTACTTAAAAAACCTACAGCCGACCCATCTGATCTGAACAACTACCGCCCCATTACCAATATTCCCACTCTCGCTAAACTGCTGGAAAAATGCGCACAGCTACAATTGACTAAACACATTGATCAGTTTGAGCTACTCAACCCTCATCAATCAGGCTTCCGAGCTGGGCACAGCACAGAAACTGCTATGACTCACATAATTGACGACGCACTTCAAATCCTAGACCAAAACGACACCTGCCTCCTCATCCTGCTTGATCTCTCTTCAGCATTCGACACCGTTAAACATGAGAAGCTACTCGAACTTCTAAACACAAGAATGGGTATATCTGGAACTGTTCTCAAATGGTTCACGTCCTTCCTACACAACAGATCGCAGAAATTCAAGAGCAACAACATGATGTCCTCGCCAATACCTGTATCGCTAGGCGTCCCCCAAGGATCCTCTCTATCCCCGACTCTGTTCAACCTAGTTATGGAACCTCTCACCACGCTACTACAAGCATTCAATGTTCTCTTTCACATGTACGCCGACGACACCCAAATATATCTCAAACTACAATCCCCCGAAGACATTTTGCTCCTGAACTCAACGATCAGAAGCGCCCAATCCTGGCTTGCCGACAATCACCTCAAACTCAATGCTCTGAAAACAGAGTTCCTTTTGATCGCACCTCCAGCAAAGATCTCTACCACCCAAACTTGGCTTAAACACTTAACCACACTCAATGTTCAACCCACTATCGTGGACTCAGCTAAATCTCTAGGCATAACACTTGACACTAATCTCAACATGCAGCAACATATCAGCAAGGCAACTAAGGGAGCGAACTTCCAAATCAATACCTTGAGGAAACTCAAGCCCTTCCTCCCAGCTAAAGACTTCCAAACTGCAGTACAAGCACTAGTCATCCCTCGAATAGAATATGGCAGCATCGCACTCTGCGGTCTCCCCCTTACCACTACGGCACCCCTAGGAGCTTCCCTAAACGCTGCAGCGAGACTCATCACGGGGTCAAAAAAGCACTCTCATATCTCCCCTGACCTGAAATCCCTAAACTGGCTGCCTTTTGAAGACAGAATACACCTGAAAATTGCCTGCATGACACACAAGGCGGTTCACCTTAACTCCCCCGGCTACCTCACTCAGAAGCTTATAATCTCTGGCGGCTCTAGAAACACCAGAGGTACAAACTATCTTCTGCTGAAGCCTAGGAGATTCCGGAAGGAAAAAACTTATAAACGCTCCTTCTCAGGAATGGCACCCAGAATCTGGAACTCACTCCCTCCTGAAATCAGGCTCATCTCCTCCACTATTCGCTTTAAGAAGGAAGTAAAAGCTATCCTCATGGCTAAATACACCTGAACTAACACTTCAGACTCTTAAAGAATCTGCACAGATCTCTTCTACCTGTTCGACCTCTTTGCTTATTTCTATTATTTGTTTTATTGCCTTACACCTATTTGTACTGTTAGCTCTACCGACTTACCTGTTTGGCTATGATCATGTACCCACCCTCTCTTTGTAAAGCGCTCTGATATCTGCAAAGATCTTGTTCGCGCTATATAAAACTTTCAAATAAATAAATTTCAAATAAATGCACGGACAAGTATAATGCTAGCCATACAGAGGACAAGAGAGAAATGCTTTGCTGTCACTGGATATATGTACTGTCACCCACTAACTCTCATGCCTGCTACTGCCACATAGCAAAAAACTTATCATCCCAGCGATCAATACTACACCCCAAAACTTCCTAAACATGGATTACATTTAATTTAGATCAAAGCAAGACACTGGTCAGCACACTTTACTCCAAGAGTTTTTGTAACCTGGAGCTGCATCCTTTCCTCGGGAGTTTGACTTCTCAATAGAGAAAGATGCATCCATTAGAGTTACGTTTTTACGTTAGTACTTTGAGTTCAATGAAGAGATCTCTCAATATTATAGCAAATACTTTAGAATACGCCATTGAAGCAAAAACTCACTTGCCAGTATGTCTTCCTAGAGAGGTCTACTCACAAAAGTACTTTGAACAACATACACTAGTATTCCTGTAGCACTCTAAGTTTTCTTACATGCCTTTGTAAATTGGCCCCAAAACACATCATATTTACAAACAGTAAGTGCAAGAAGAAAGGACTGTGCCCTCTTTGCATTTTTATGTAAAGGAAATTGGATGTTTCCGCACAAATTCACAAAGGCATGTAAGAGTAGGTAAAAGAGTACATAACTTAGGAGTACCACTTTCTTCTGCACCACGTCTCCCAGATTTCATGTACAGCTGCTCACCTTATAGATATAAATAGCCTTTAGATTATAAAATTCTGACATTTTTCTTGAAATCATTGAAGATTAGAGTTGAATCTTTTCTTAAATACTTACTTTTGGGGGGTTTAACGAAATTATGGCATGAAATCTCTACTTTAAAGCTGGCATGGACACTAAAAAGATAGACCTATTAAAATACCCAAATGAAGCCTGTACAAAACTCTGGACACCTTGAATGGCGTCTTGTAACTTATAAGTGTTTAGTGCTTAAAATATGCCCTGTCCTACTCACCACCATTGCAAGGACCTCTTAGAGTTCATTAGGAAAAATCTCAGGGGGAAGAACCTTGTTAACTAAACTTCAGTCAAAAGGCCATATCAGCCATCCCGGTGAACACACCACCAGACAAAAGTAAAACCAAGCCTTAAATTCAAAGCCTTGCAGCCGTAACCATGAATTAAAATGACAACTAACATCACCCACCATTGATTGTATATTAAGGCACCCAAGGCCATTTGGCATAAGTGAGTTTAATTTGACAAAATAGACTCAATAGAGGACGTAAAGTGGTTATAAACATTTCAAACTTACGTGTAGTAAAAAGTTACTTCCCGCTAAGGCGGTTTCTCGGACATTCTTTTTTTTAACCCTATTTATAACAATTATGACATTTACACAGGCCAAATATAAAAGGAACACAAAAATATAAGTAAAGCAACCATTATCGATATGCCTTTAATAAAAAATAAAAAAACGCGCGCTGCTTAAGGAATTGTAGAACTGCACATTTAAGGCTGCAAGCCAAAAAGCAACCACAAAGTCCTGTACTTGCCCATTCCTCTGAGCTCGATTTAATGTAAAACTCCCTTTTTCCAAAGCTCGGAGATGGAATGTTGAGCAGAATAATCTTATTTGTAGCCTTCACAAAATATCTAGTGTGCATGGTAACTTATGATATGAAGGTGCAGGAGTGCCAAGAAAAACCATTACCCAATGAGAACAGTATAATTTTGGCATTGGAAGATTTAGATTTTTTTTGTCAACTCCGCTATTAGCTGAATTTATTAAAAGAGCAAGGAAAAGTCAGCGAACCCGGTATCAATAGTCCCAGCTACGGAGGTTTCCAAAGCCTGTACACAGCTGGGAAATTTTGCCTTTTCATCCACTACAATCACATCCATTTAGGCAGTGCTCCGGTGGAGGAGTGTGGCTCAATGGTTAGAGCGGCAGACCCTGATGCAGAGGTCTGGCCCGGGACCAGGGTTCAATTCCTGACGCGGCAGGGTCTTGGGCTCATTTGTCTGCGGACTCGATAATTCTCGCCTCCGCGCCTACTCTAATCATGGGGTCCTACGATGCAACTCTGGGCATTAGCTTGCTTAATCTCCACAACGGCCCCTACAACACTGGGATGCCTGGCTTCACCTTAGGGGTGCCCAGGAGGGGCATCTCACAGGGAGAGCCAGAAAGGGTTCCACAGCGTTATACAGCGCCGGGACGCCCCGGTGATGGGCAGCCTTGCGCTTTACAAGTATCCTACATTTACATTTACATTTGGGACAGAAGGAGTGCCTATGCTGAGGGCAATTAAAAGTCAGAGCACCGAATACCAAAGCTCAGTAGTCTTAAATCCACCTCAGGCCTTTTTATGCCATTGCCAGACACTCCCTGCCCAGCTATCTCTCTCTTTCTGGTTCTTGCTTTCTCCCTTGGTGGCGAATTTGTCACCTTTCTCGGTTTTTCCAAGATGTGTGATTTTCAGTCTCTTGCTCCCAGGACATATAATGTTTGTGGTGAAATAAATGACGGTATCCAAAAAGAAGCACTGGTGGACCCGGCATTTAGGGAACATAATCCCCACAGCCCCCTTGACTCTCTTTCACCAAATAGAATTCAAAGCATCTTTACTTGTGCATGGCACTGTATAAATGTTATAGTATTTCCAGTGGTGGCTCCTCCGCTAAGGCGGAGCTGTGTTGCCCCACTGCGTAAAAAAGGAAATATAAAATGACAAAGTATCGTTATTGTCAACGTTTTTCCTATTGCATGCAGTCAGAGTCCTGTGTGCAGTGTGGGCCGGGGCTGGGCGGCACAGAGGGAGGAGAGGTTTGCACCCCCAAAGTGCGCATGAACTGTTTGGCCGACCCTCTTGGGCTGAACAAACAGTTCATGCGCACTTTGCATATTCCTACCAGGCTACATTACACAGCCTGGTGAGGCACATGCACAGGCTCCCTGTTCGGAACGGAGCGCCGATCCACAGCGCTCAGGCCAATCTCAGCGCTGCATTGCAACGTTGTAATTGGCTCAGAGGAGCCTGTGTGCCGGGTGCTCCCTGCTGCCAGCTGGACTGCAGAGGAAAAATGAAGAGGATGAAGGGGAGACGGCGGCAGGCCGGACGTTCTATGGTAAGTGGTTTTTATTTTAATTAATTAACCTCTCTCCTCCTGACCACCACCCTCGCCTAGGAGCAGCCGCTACTGAGTATTTCCTGCAAAGAGGATTATAGTTTGTGAAATCGTGGTCAACAGATCTCCACTTACAACGTCAGCTGTGAAGTGCTTCACTCCCAGCTGACCAAGATGGATTGTCATTTCGGGCCCAAAGCCACAAGGCTTTGACTTTCTGGAACAGAAGTCCTAATTTAATTCCTCTGCATTTCTTGATGCAATATATCACTGGCCGCTTTCCCATTTGTGTCAGAACAGATTTGGTTAATGTATAGATGTGCAGTAAGGCTTTGAGGCAAAGGGGTACTGCTCTAAGACGGAGTGCGCTTATACACCGTGTTTTCTCAGTTGAGAAATAATTATGCCATCAACGCCCTAGCCTTACAAAACATGCGTCAGAAACACATTTCTTGTGAAATCACTCTGATTGTCCACATCCCTATTAGGATTACTTTGCCATATGATTGATGAGCGAGTGTTTCTGAGTGAACAGTTCCTGAATAGCATGTACAATTAATTTTCCACTGCTCTATGACTCATTAGAGAATGAGACATTGCCTTCAACCAGCAGTACTCAATACAATAGCAAAAATCTGGTCAATTGTAGGTACTTAGTATCTGCACTCTTATTCGTTCATATGCTGCAAAACTCACCATGCCAGTCTCAGAGGTGAAGATCACTATCTCGTACAGAGGTGCAAGCTGTTGAAAAAGATTGTCGATACCAGGCCTCTTCTTAAACCGCCAGCCGGTTACTAACTGCAGAGAGGAGAAAAATCACATTTTGATGAACAGCACAGAGAGAACTCGCCCCCTCATACTCTACTCCTACCCACGAATGATCACACGCACACACGCTCATCCCAGGTTTCAGATGCACTTTGCTCCTGGATTCAGTAAACGTACCGACCACTCAGGATGGAGTAGAACATCAGTAAGCTCGAGGACCAGGGTGTAAGGTGGCTGATAATATGGTTCCTTCAGAGGATCAGGGAGCAGCTTTGGACTGGTGGGTTCGATGATCATCTGTGCACCAAATAAAACACAATTATCAGGTGAAAATCAAGTACACAAGAATCCTTTGTCAAGGCAAGGTTACATAGTGTATCAAGAAACATGAAAACATCCAAAAACACTACCCTTTAGAGGTCATGGAATAGACATGCCTGTCATGACTCATATCTGCATCGATCTTACACCTCAAAACATTATATGAGGAAATGACGGAAACAGGAGTGATGGCCCCCACACTAAGAGAGGCTAGGATAGTGACACTGCTAAAACCTGGCAAGCAACCCACCCATAGCTCCTCATACAGGCCATTGTCCTTGTTAAACGTCAACACTAAAATGTACACAAAAATATTAGCCAATAGAACACTCTTTGGAGTTCTACAGAGATTAGAGATTAGACCCGGAAATTAACCCGTTTACCGTGGCGGACATTCCGCTGCGGTGCGGGCGTTCTATTGCGCGGACGGGGTTGCGCCGGCCAACGGTTGTGCGCAGCACCCGCGAGCACAGAAGGGGTTAAAGCAGCAGCAGCAGTGTTCCTAGATGCAGAGAAGGCGCTTGATTCGGTAGAGTGGGAACTCTATTTCAGGACTGGAGGCGAGGATTATGCCTTCTTTCTTCACTTTTATTAATAGCAGCCATCATTTAAAAGATAACTACATTTCTCATAAACACTTGGAAGACCGTAGTAAACAAAGTAAAACAACCAATCAGAACATGGCTTGTAATGTCCAATCAGGGAACATATAGCCCCAACATAGTCCTCTCTCAGTGGCCCTTTGTCCTCTTTCTTCGCTGCTACGCAGCCAAGCTGCCGCCCTCATTCTGCTGCTTTCTGTCAGTGATGAACCACAGGAGTGTTTTTTGCTCCACGTCTGTAGGCTGCTGCATGGTATCAGGCTCTTGCTTCCACCGGAACTGTGCTACTATGCCCTTTGGGATGTGAACCAGGTTCCCAACCGGTTCCTCTCATGGCAACCAAACCGGTTTCTCTCCTGAAAAGAGTTGTCAGATAAACTGGCCATGTTACTTTGCCTCATCTCTTGCCGCCGCCGCTTCCGACGTGAGGGCGTTGGACATCACAAGCAGAATGTTTTCCCCTAATGGGGTGACTTTTACTCTCCACAAAAGAACGAAATGTCACAAGTGTTATTACTTACCCCTGCGTTCCCAGACTCTCCTAAGTTATGTGTCATAAGATGCCTAAAGGCTTATGAGGAAAGGACAGAGGAGTTTGGACATTCGGGCGAATGGCAGGTACTCACTGTACTACCCAAGCCCTTTAAGGCAGTTTCCTTGCCCACTATAGCTAGGTGGGTTAGATGGGTGATGCAGGAGGCCAGCATTAGCCTCCGGGATTTTGAGGCCCACTCGGCACGGGAGCAATGGCCTTTAAAGCATTTGGCTTGGGTTCCCTTTTAGAGGATATCCTGAAGGCAGCAGATTTGTCTTAGAACTCTACCTTTAAAAGGTTTTACTTCAAGCCGGTGCTGGACATGGCTCACCTTTTGTGACCAAGATTTCAACTAGCATAATCCTTGCATCCAGTCCTGACATATATTGAAAAATATCCTAACTATAGTAACAGAAAGTTTCAATTCTATTAAGGACTCGGAGGGGAGGATTATCCCACCCAAGGGATTTCAGAGGATGATCGCCCTCCCCGTATGAGAGGAAGTAATCATGCATGAATTGAGTTTTGCTTGACGCTTTGCCTTTATGTGCTTGTTAATTCGTTCTGCTGCGTTTGCTTCACAGGCTTTGGTAGTTTGTGCCCAGGTGGTAACTATTTACTATATCTTTGTAGGCTCTGATGCGAATAAACAGGATTCATGAAGGTGATCCAATCTCGGACTTCGCCCGACGAAGGGCCACTGAGAGAGGACTATGTTGGGGCTATGTGTTCCCTGATTGGACATTACAAGCCATGTTCTGAATAGTTGTTATTTTGTTTGTTTACTACGGTCTCCCAAGTGTTCATGGGAAATGTAGTTTATCCATTTATTTATTTATAACATTTTATATAGCGCAAACTTGATCCCGAAGGATATCAGAGCGCATTACAAATTGAGGCAATTAAATAACTTCCCACCCTATTCCCCTATAACCCCACATCCCACTATGGAACTAAAAATGCAAAATTAAAACAAAAAAAATTATAAATACAACTATACATAACTCATGATTGATTACCAAACAGGCTGCCCTTGCCAGCAAGCACTAACTAGAATCAAATTACCCTCAATCATCTTGGGTAAAACAAGATAAGTGACATTGTTTCTCTTTTAAATGATGGCTGCTATTAATAAAAGTGAAGAAAGAAGTCCTAATCCTCGCCTCAGAGTCCTTAATAGAATTTAAACTTTCCGCTACGATAGCTAGGAAATCTTTCATTCATGTTTGCAGTTTTAAGCAGAATATGGGTAGGGTAAGTATTCCTACGGTTAGTCTCTGTACTATGCGCTTCCAACCGATAGGGTCAGAATAGGGAACGTGGTTTCCAATATTTTCAGCATCACATGGGGCACAAAGCAAGGCTGCCCATTTTGTCCGCTGCTATATGCGGTGGTAGTGGAGCCACTGGTGTGCGCAATTTGTGAATACCATGGCCACTGAGGGTTACGATTCCCAGGGTACACGCTTAATATCTCTGTGTATGCTGATGACACTTTGCTGTATGTCCGTAACACAGACTTAAACCTTTCTCCCATACTGCGAGAGGTAGTCCTATTCAGCGGGCACTCGGGGCTCTGCATAAACTGAGACAAGTCCATCATATTTACCCTCACAGCCGCAACAACACTGCCAGACATGGAATACTCCCTGCAATGGACCACAGATTCTTTAAGATACCTGGGCATCAGAGTCCACCCAGACCCATCCACAGTTTTGCAAGAAAATGACATGGCAATACAGAAATTATCAGAGGATGTAGATAGAAGGATAAGGCTTCCCCTGTTGCTGATGGGGCGTGTAGCACTAATGAAAATGGTAGTCCTGCCCAGATTTATTTTTCTATTTTAAAAGATACCACTGTTCCAACAATTACGTGCACAACTGATCAGACTGGTATGGGCTGGAAAGCAACCCCAGGTGTGGTGGGACTCGCTCACATTGCCCTTAGACTTAGGAGGGCTGGGAGCCCCAGATTTGGAAATGTATTATAGAGCAGTACAAAGTACATATGCATATTATTGGATACACAGCCCACATAACACCCCTTACTTATACCTAGAAAAGGATGCAGCTGACCCGCTAACACTGCCCCAAACTCTCTTTGAGCCTCCAGCCAGACAGCAGCAGGTTTCTGATTTATTAGCCAATACGGAACAAGTGTGGCAAGTGCTATTGAATAAGCAAGCGGAGGCTCTATTATATTCACCAGGGGTCCCATTGCAATGGTGTTTATAGTTCCCTTTGGGTCACGAGGGCGGAGCGAGGCAGGCCTTGCGAACGTTAGCTATTCAGAAGATGGGAGATTTCTTCATGGACGGTGTGGTGTGTAGTCGGGATACACTACTACTGCAAATGTCAGTAAAAGCTAAATACCACTTTAGACTTCACTAGCAAGCGATTTTGGGGGAAGATGTGATAGAACCACAACCCATGGGTGCCCTAACCACTCTTGTGAAACGCCTGCCAAAGTGATCACCTAATTTTACTCAAGTATGCAAGAAACACGTTGGTTGGGAGTTTTAAAAGTTAGGCTGGATTAGCAGAGAGATATAGGCAGCCCACTAAGTGACAAGGAGTGGCAATACTGCTGCGATCGGACAAAAACTCTCTCTATGAATGGCAGACACAGGCTTTTCCATTATAAATTTTTACATAGGGCCTACAACACGCCAGAAAGACAACACAGGTATGGGCTGAGAGAAGACTCAATGTGTCAGATGTGGGAGCGAAGGGGCAGGGTTTATGCACATGGCTTGACAATGTCCAGGGATACAGGAATTCTGGCAGAAATATTTCATAAACTTGGCATCATTATAAGTGCAGATTTGGAGCCAGATCCAAAACTGGCAATGCTGTGTTGGGACTTAGGCATGGAAAAAGCCATACGCCCCCTAATAGCTATTGGCCTGTTACTTGCCAAATGGCAGGTAACAATGAAATGGGCTAGAGGTCCACTGCCGAAAATAAGAGATAGGCACACGGACATGATCTACTGCAACGCACAAGCAGACATATATTGACCTGCTCCCACTCTCCAGCAGACCCAAAAGCTGTTGGGGTCCCTACCAATCATATTTACTCAGTTAGGAAATAGTTGCAGATATCAGTGACACAGAGGAGAATAACTGGGAGGTGACATAGGTAGGACAGGCAAGGAGTCGACTGAGTATATAAGTAATGAGGAAGTCAAGGTACGGACAATGTGCGCTAACCATTGATATTGGTAAGGTATATGCCCGTGGAACGTAGTTGTTGACCC
The DNA here is from genome assembly GCF_964263255.1 of Lissotriton vulgaris. Lineage (NCBI taxonomy): Eukaryota > Metazoa > Chordata > Amphibia > Caudata > Salamandridae > Lissotriton > Lissotriton vulgaris. Next base: position 910,685,003 of record NC_141697.1, read on the forward strand.
GGAGGGTCAAATTGACCTTCATTATGTACCAAAAATTAAAGAATGTGCCAGATAGAAATGTAGCTATCCTATTGTTTAGCATGAAAGCGTACTGTAAGTTGAAACTTTCAATTGTAGAGCCTGGGTATTATGTAAACTGTTCTGTAAATTAATAACTTCAATAAAAATACAAATAAATCATACCTGCATCAGTTAACAAAGTCCCAAGACTGAATCCACTTTAGAAGCATCCATGGAAATAACCCACAATGTTCAAATAATAATTAGGGTGGGTAAAGAAGCATTCAGAGGTTGACTATATATCGTCTGATCAGACAAGGACATAGGAAGCAAGGAAAGTCAAGAGCTCAATAATGCCAATGGATGATCATTCAGATACAGGCTATGTGGTCAAAAAAAGGATCTTTTGCAACATGCACAGCACAAATAAGCCATGGAAACGGAGTAAGCTATGTCATATAAAAAGTGAAAAAGCCAATTGGACGAAGACTGGTTGAAGGGATGAATAAGAATTCCCAAAGAAAAAGAAATTTGTGATATAAACAGTCAAAGGGACACAAATGGAGGTGCACGCCAGGTTAGAGGAAAGTAGGAACATTTATTTTTATTGTTTCTTACACTGCAAATTCTTGCTCTCACTCACAAATAGCCAACAACTCCAGTGCATTCAGGAATTGGAAAAATAGTAAAGGTACTGTCAGTTTAGGATTTTAGGTTGGGTCCACAGTACAAGGGTCTCATCACTGTGCAGTCTCACCCCAGTAACTGGTGTGTCACCAGTCATCCCAGTTCAGTTCTTACTTTTTTTCCTCCTATGCAAGTTTGATACACTGCAAATACGTAAAGAGGGAATCTCCGGGGGTTCTCCGGGGATGGGGGGGTACAGGACATAAAAGAGGGAGAGCAATAAACTAAGTGCTGGTATCTGCATAAAGATCATTTTATTAGGTCTTTCCTTCTTCTAGACACAAGTCCACAATGCACAGCCACAAAATGCTGGGAGGTAGTACATCTTATGGCAGACAGGTGCACAGATTTTCATGCCCGAAACACTGAATCATTAAGGGAAGATGCTTCTAGTAAATTATTACTTAAGGCATACATGGTTAACATAGTGCCTGCGTGACAGATTTCTGCAACTGCACTTGCCTCTAAAAAGCCACTGATGCAGTATTAACTTTGGTGTGATGAGAATGAGGTCTCAGAGGACACTGAACGTTTCCCATTTAACAGGCCCTGGGTTCACAATAATATCTACCTGGCAACAGTAGCTTCCACATTCGAGTTGACTGCAGTGAGATTGCCATAAGTGATAAAACAATGATATGACTTCCAGAAAAAAGTCGTTGCCTCCAAATAGTATGAGCGCGCCCTGGAAACTTCCATGGTATGAAGAGTTTCCTCAACTGAGAAAATGGGAGGTCTAGAGAGAAAGACTAGCAGACCATTTTCCAGATTAAGATGACATTCCTTTAAAATCATGGAAATGAAGTTGACTCCCCCCAATATCAACTTTACCTTATAGAAAACTAACTATGGACCTTTTAAAGTAAAACAATGCTGCTCACCCTCTTCACTGTGAAAGTAATGTCAACGTACAGTCTGTTTGTCATCTCAGATCAATGTCAAGAGTCTCAATCGTCTTAAGTGGATTGTGCCTTAGGAGAAAAAACATCAAGTGGATATCCCACTAAAGAGTAAATCTGTCACTTGAGAATGCAGAAAAACCATGTCACTGTGGGTCCTGTCATTTTGAAGATGTATCTAGGTGAATTAATCTAAGCAGCAATCGTTGAAAAAACACGTTTGTAGGAGTGAAATAAGCTTTTTGAATCACAAATGTTTAAGATACCATCTAAACCGATCTATACAGGATAAAGTCAATGTTAAATAGCCCAGTGACAAAAGTGAAAATGGAGGCAAAGCGGAGTCTTTCTTGGCTATTCTCGGGATGGCAATTTTTGATTTCTAGCTCTCAAATTAACAAATGATAGTAAGGGATAAAAGAATCCCTTCCACATCCTCCCACCCATGCTGAATCAGTATACTCAGAAACTCAGGAAGTTCCAAGAAGCTGTTTTGGGTAAACAGAATCCGATCTGCAACCCAAATCAGCCTCAGCCAGAATATGGCTCTGAAGATTACCTTCCACAGTGTTTGCATTCCAGACTCTTGGGAGAGTCCTGACAGTTTTAGGAGATAGAGTAATTTGCCTGACCAATCAAAGTATAAAAAAAAAAATCTTTCGAAAGGAACTCTTTCCCACTGCTGACAAAGGAACACATTGCAGCAGAAAATCTCCACGTGCTGTAGATTAACATATAAACCAATTGATTAATCTGAAATCTTGTTGGATATGTCTTCTCATGTCCAGGTGAAAGGCCAAAGGAAAGACTTTTGTTAACTGCCCAGCACTAAAGCTGAACAGCCAATTTGCACAGGAACTGAGATTTTGTTGTGCCACGTTTGTTTTAGAGAACATAAACTCTTGCCTTTAAAGACTGAAATAACCTTCCGCTACTGAAGAGGAAGAAAGTATATGTAACAGAAAGACAGTTTTTAGCTCCAGGTATTCATGTGCAGCTTAAATTTTCTTTGCTGATAGCCAATCCGTAAGCGTTCAGAGAGTGAATTCCTAAACACTGCATGGAGTCGCAGGCTGTCACCTTTATTTGTCTAACTGATGAATGAAAGCACAAGTTACTACTTGTGTAAGGATATATCTGTAAAAGACATTAGTTAGTGATAGATTCCTTACCTTGGATTCCTTACCTTAGAATATCCCCAGGCATCAGACTGGATCCGGAAAGTTTTTCGTCAGCAGTACCCCCTGCGCGTCGGTAGGTGGCGTTGTGCGGCTCCGCGTCCGTCGCTGGCGTCGTAAGCACTGAGATGACGTCACGGAGACTACTTGGGCACCACCCATGCGCGCGGACGTCAGTTCTGTACATGACTTTCCGTACCAGGAAAGTAGAGTCTTGCAAGAAACTGACCACTGGTGCCATGAAACTAGTGCCATGAAAGGGATGACCTTAAACCTAGAAATCAGTTTGCAGAACGGGGAGGATGGGTGGGGCGGTAAGGAATCTATCACTAACTAATGTCTCTTAAAGATAGATCGTTACACAAGTAGTAACTTGTACATCTGAAAGAGACACGTTAGTGATAGATTCCTTGCCTTAGAATAGATACCCCAGCAATACCATCCCCAGTGGTGGGTCTGCGAATAAGATTACACCAGAAAGTCACGGAGAACAGAACGGCCAAAGAAGCAGTCTCTCTGGACTTGACTGTCAAGGCAGTAATGCTTGGTAAACATGTGCAGAGAGGCCCACATAGCTGCCTGACAAATGTCCTGCAAGGGAACGCCTCGTCCCAAGGCAGTAGTGGCTGTAGTCGCCCTGGTAGAATGGGCACGCAGCCCCACAGGAGGCTCCTTCTTAGCCAACGAGTAACATGCTTTGATGCGCAGAACGACCCAGGAGAGATGGTCCTTTGTGCACGGTCCGACCTTTTTTGGCGCCCACAAAGCCAACAAAGAGCTGGTCATCCACCCGGAACTATTGTGTGCACTTCAGATAGAACGAGAGCGCGCGTTTTGGGTCCAGACGGGGAGCTTCTCTTCCTCTTTTGAAGGATGCGGAGGCGGGAAGAAGGTGGGCAAAGTGATGGTCTGCCCAGTGTGGAAGGGCGTGACAACCTTTGGCAAGAAAGAAGGACGGGAGGAAAGATTGTGGAGGGCGGGCCCGATTACATCCCCGGAGTGCCTGCGCTGTGGGACTGAGAGAGGTACGCTGTTGCATACAGTTTGGTCTTGCGTTGGTCTGACCCGGTTCTGGAACGGGTCTGGAGCTGTCTGTCGGAGGTGCTGGGGTGGGATCTCCCCCGCTCCCCCCGGTTGGGTCTGCTACATGTTCTGGAGAATGTGGGCGGGAATATCTACAAACGCCACCTTCTGCTGATGGGTCTAGTGGTGGCTAAGCGGGACCTGGCAAGGGCTTGGAAGAGTGACCGGGCTCCGCCACTAGGGGCCTGGAAGGCAGGCCTTGATTATTTTATGGGACTGGAGCGGCCAGTGTTTGAGGCCAGAGGATGCCCACGGAAACACTTTAAAATATGGAAGCGGTGGGCGGACTACAGGGGGTTGACTCTGGAACCTCCGGCTGCCCCGTACGAAGGCTTGCCTACTCTAGAGGACCTTCAGGCCTAGAATGACACTCGAAGACTGCTATATCATGATCTATTGACGGAACTGTTGTGATCACGTGCATGGGGTTAGGGTGGGATAAGGGGTGGGTAGATGGGACACTGGGTAGTTGGGGGGGGACTGGGGTGGTGGGGGGGGTTTGTTTCCCTTTCCCCTTTTCATTTTCCTTTCCTCCAATTGATTGGGTTGTATGTATATTGAAATGTGCTTTGCTACTTGACAGTGTCTTCCTGACTATGGAAAACTGTGCTTATGCCTTGCCTAATCAACCAATAAAACCTATTGTGAAAAAAATAAAGAAGGATGGGTCCTTAAAACCCCCTTGTCCGGATGAACAGACCCCCTTGTCCGGATGAACAGAAAGGAAAGGAGGTTTAGAAGAGAGAGCCTGGAGCTCACTCACTCTTCTGGCAGAGGTGATAGCTACCAGGAAAGCCGTTTTCAGAGTGAGAAGACGTAAAGAACAGTTATGAAGGGGCTCAAAGGGAGAGCACATCAGATAGGTCAAGACAGAATTTAAGTCCCATTGAGGCATTATGAAAGGTACGGGAGGAAACGTGCGTGTAATGCCTTTCAGGAAACGGTTAACAACCGGGGACTTTAAGAGAGAAGGCTGATCTGGAAGCCTTAGAAAGGCGGAATTTGTAAAAAAAAAAATTTTAAGTTTTATATAACGCAAACTTGATCCGAAGAATATCAGAGCGATTTACAATTTGAAGCAAAGGTAACAAATCAAAACATGAGTCTAATATGGGGAATCTAATAGGCATTGGATCAACTAGTACACACGTAACAGCTCAATATATACCGGAGGGCATGAATAGGAATCGGCTATGCGATGAAGCATTGAGAGATAAGGGGAGTACGTACAATAATCATATACAGGAATAATAACCAGTACCCTAAACAATAATCAAAACAAAAGAGTGCTCCCCCGCCATCATCACCACCCCCTTTTCTGAATCGTTTTTGGCCACCATAGGTGTGGCAGGGTATACTCAGACATGAGTCCCTTTCTCACTGCACCATCAGGATTCAAGCAAGCCGGGCCGACGAGGCTGAAATGCCAGAAACCGGTCCCCGGTAGCTTGTCTCCTTTCTGGTGAAGAATTGGCTTGGTAGTTTAGTCTGCCCTGTTCCCATGATGCACTGGGCCAGGGACAGACTGATTTGCATATAGCCAGGTTCTGAACTGGGATGGTGCAGTGAGATAAATAACGGTGATGGATCAAGCCCTGATCTTTGGACTGGGTAAGAGTGGTCTGCTTAATTCAGACACTCTGTTCATCACCACCCCCTTTTCTGAATCGTTTTTGGACACCATAGGTGTGGCAGGGTATACTCAGACATGAGTCCCTTTCTCACTGCACCATCAGGATTCAAGCAAGCCGGGCCGACGAGGCTGAAATGCCAGAAACCGGTCCCCGGTAGCTTGTCTCCTTTCTGGTGAAGAATTGGCTTGGTAGTTTAGTCTGCCCTGTTCCCATGATGCACTGGGCCAGGGACAGACTGATTTGCATATAGCCAGGTTCTGAACTGGGATGGTGCAGTGAGATAAATAACGGTGATGGATCAAGCCCTGATCTTTGGACTGGGTAAGAGTGGTCTGCTTAATTCAGACACTCTGTTCATCACCACCCCCTTTTCTAAATCCCCCGCCATCATCAGCACCCTATTGTCCCCGCTTCCCCCATCATTAAAGACCCTTTGCACCCTATCAAACATCACAGCAGGTTCTTTCTCAGCTCAGCATTCCATCCTCCGAAGTCCCTTACCTTTCTCACCAAGTTCAGGAGTTCCTTTTACCTAAAGCTCATTCTGAACAGCCACTTTCCTGCCCCATCTGGAGCACTACCAGTCCCTAGTTCAAATTATGAAAAATCTTTCAGCACAATCAACCCCCTTAAACCTCAAATGTCCAGGAGTCGCTTCCCCATTTTCCCCAAATTCCTACTATGGGGATGGTGATCTCTCCCACACCTTAGGATCCCTGCTATTCAAGCGAAATATGCTCTTCTCTCCCCGCCTCAGCCTGTACGTGCCCCACTGCTCCCTGTCCCCCATTTTCTCTTTTAAGGGATGATAGTGCTCAGAGCAGAGCCCTGCTGGGCCAAGGATAGTAGGAACAGAAGGACCTGGGAACAGAAGGACCTCAGAAAGAGGGGCAGAAAGGGATCCACAGCCTTTGCTGTGCACCATGCCACAAATTTGTTCTACCTGCAGGCGTATACCGTCTTAGTGGAAGGACGCCTGGCTGCCAGAATGACATCACAGACTTCGGGAGGAAGCTCGAAAGTTGTCAACTGTTGCCGCTCAATCTCCACGCAGGGAAGTGGAGGCTGGACAGGTTCGGGTGGAGGACCGTCCCCTGCTGCTGCGACAGGAGATTACCGCTAAGAGGCAGTCGGATCGGGGGATCGATCGCCATGCTGAGTAGCTCAGGATACCAGTATCTTCGTGCCCAATCCGGAGCCACAAGGATGACTTGGGCCCGGTAACCGCCGAATCTTCTACAGCACTCTGGGCAGAAGTGGTATAGGAGGAACGGCGTACAACACACCGCAGCTCCACTCGCGACAAAGCTTCGCCGAGCGAGTGCCGCCTTGGAAATTACAACGGGCAGAATTGATGACATTGCGCGCTCTCTTCGGTGGCGAATAGATCTAACCAAGGCTCTTCCCACTGCAGAAAGAAACCATGCGCCACGTCAGAGTTCAGACGCCATTCGTGATCCATCAAGCACCGGCGGCTGAGTTCGTCTGCCCTGGCATTCAGAGAACCTGGCAGGTGTTGAACCACCAAGGTAAAGCCTTGATGTTCCAGCCATGTCCAGAGGCGCAGAGTCTCCGGACATAGGGTCCACGTCTCCTCCCCGCCCTGTCTGTTGCAGTACCACATGGCGGTGGTGTTGTCCGGGAACACCCGCACTACACTTCCCCGGACAGAGGGAAGGAATGCCTTCAGTGCAAGTCGGATCGCTCGAAGCTCCAAAAGATTGATATGGAGCCGGAACTCCGCCGGAGACCAGAGGCCTCTGATCTCCACCTCTCCCAAGTCGCCGCCCCGTCCCTGGAGGGACGCATCCGTCACCACTGTGTTCCGGTTGAGTCCAGAGGGATCTGCCATTGACCCAATCGCGATTCGTGAGCCACCACTGCAATTGTCGTGCAGTGCCCTTCGAGATCTGGACATGATACGACAGGTTGTACTGATGCTGTGCCCACTGGAACTTCAGGTCCCACTGCAGAGCCCGCATATGCCACCTGACATGTTGCACTAGCAGGATGCAGGAGGCCATCAGGCCCAGGAGCCGGAGGGTCATCCTGACTGAAAACCGGGATAGAGGCTGAAAGATCGGAATAATAGCCTGAATATCCCAGACTCGCTGCTCAGGAGGATAAACCTGAAACTGCGTCGAATCCAGAACCGCTCCGATGAAAGAGAGGTTCTGAGGGAGAACCCCAGCAAATGCAGGAGGTCGGCCGTAGTCTGAAGGTGGGTGACGACTGCCTGGGGCGAGCCCGCCTTCAACAACCAGTCGTCGAGGTAGGGGAAGACTGACACCACTGACATGCGCAGATGAGCTGTGACCACCCCCATCACTTTCATAAACACCCGAGGGGCGCTGGTAAGGCCGAAGGGGAGCACGGCAAACTGAAAATCCTTCTGGCCTACCGTGAACCGCAGGTAACGCCGGTGGGCCGGCAGAACCGGGATGTGAAAATATGCGTCCTGCAAGTCCAACGCTACAATCCAGTCTCCATGGTCGAGGGCAGCCAAGACCTGAGCCAGAGTCAACATCTTGAACTTCTCTTTCCGGAGGAAGCGATTGACGTTCCTGAGATCCAAGATGGGGCACAGGCCAACTTTCTCTTTCTTAGGGACCAGAAACTAGTGGGAATAACAACCACGTCCTACTTCTGGCCCAGGAACGCGCTCTATGGCCCCTTTAGCCAAGAGGGCCGTGACTTCCTGTTGGAGAAGCGCAAAGTGATCCCCGACATGCGGTCGAACTGAGGTGGCGTGGCTGGGGAGGCAGACTCGAAGGGGTGGGAGTAGCCCCTTCGGACAATTTGCAGCACCCACCTGTCCGACGTGACAGAGCGCCAGTGGGGGAGGTGATATTGAATCCTGCCGCCAACCGGCCTGGGGTGCACCCCAAAGCTTGGACTAGGAAGGCTTTGAGGCGGATGCTGCGGGAGCGGAGGGAGACAGACCCGCACGCTGGCCCCCCATGCCGCCAAGGCGGCCACCACGCCCGCGCTGAGGTTGGTTCTGCGCAGGCTTCTGGCTGAACGAACGTGTAGGGGCGCCCGTTCCGTGGCCACAAAAGGAACGAAGGGTAGACATGGCCGGGCGTGTGATGGAGAGACCCAAGGACTTGGCCCTAGCCCAAGAATCCTTAAAACGCTCCAGCGCACTGTCTGCCTTATTGCCAAACAGGCGAGTACCATCAAAAGGCATGTCTAGAAGGGAACTCTGGACATCCCCCGAAAACGCCGTGGACTGCAGCCAGGCATGGCGACGCAAGGCCACCGTCGTGCAAATTGCTCTCCCCAACGAGTCCGCGGTGTCCAGCCCACACCGAATTGTGAACTTCGCGGCATCCTTCCCAACAGCTTGGGAAAGTACAGCCCAAACCTCCTCCGGGCACTGGGGCAGAGTTTGCGCCACTGTGTCCCACACAGCGTGAGAGTAGCGGCCCAAGAGGCATGCAGTGTTGACTGACCGCAGCCCCAAGCTGGCAGAGGAAAACAACTTCTTGCCAAACTGCTCCAGCTTTTTCGATTCCTTATCCGGCGGATCGGTAGGGAATGCACTTTGGGAAGTGGAGGCCTGAATGACCAGCCTCTCTGGGGTCGGATGGTTTTTTAAAAAGGCAGGGTCACCCGGTGCCGGGCGATGACGCCAGGCCACGTTTTTATCCACAGGAACCCCTGTAGCTGGTCTGGACCAGGTGCCCATCAAAACATCTGTCAAGGCCTCATTGAACGGAAGCAGAGGTTCCATAGAACTTGCCGCCGGCTGAAACACTTCAGTAAGGAGGTTCGTCTTGAGAGTAACAGTAGGCAGATCAAGGTCAAGGGCCTCAGCTGCTCTACGGAGCACCACAGTGTATGTAGCACCTTTCTCCATGACAGCTAGAGGAGACACAAACCCAGGCTCAGAAGAGAGGTCAAGGCCACCTGCATCCTCCGAGTCCTCCGCCCACTCATGTTGAGACTCGCACTGTTGTGCAAGAGGGTCCTTCGACCCCTCCCAGTCATCCCCTTCCTCCACAGCCCGAGGCACAGGCTGCAGTGGCGGGGGCGGCACAGGGGAAAAGAAATGCTCCAACAGCGCCGTTCGGCGCCGATCCGGCTCCATGTCCCAATTAGGGTCCCAGGCCAGAGCAGAATTGCTAGGAAACTCAGGCAAGGGCAGAGGTGGCACGAACTAAACCCATTGAGGTGCCGAAAATGGAGCCGTAGGGGGTGCCGGGCCCCAGAATACCCTGCGCCGCCAGCAAACAAGGGCCCTCAATAGGGACCACGGGGCCCGAAGGAGCGCCGGCAGGAGCCCTAGGCCTGAAAAGGTGGTCCATGGAGGCAAGAAACTCTTGCACCTGGGCCGGAGTCGCCGACGGACCCGGGTAGGCCGCAGGACTCAGGTTCTAACGGAGCCGTGGGGGAAGGATCCCTAGCCCCCTCGTCCGCATCCGGAGACCGATGGGGGGGGGGAGGTCAGAGAGCGTACACGCTTCTTCGACTTTCTCTTGCGACGTTGCTTACCCGATTCAGAGGGTGAAGACTTGGACCCCGAGGAGCAATGATGATGGCTCTGCGGTCGGTCCCTTGAGCGACCCCTAGACCTCGAACGGCGCAGAGACGACTGCCGGGCCTCCAGCAGCTTTCAAGACCGCTCCGGCGAAGCCTTCAGAGCCATGGCCAGACAGTCGGAACATGACCTGGAGTCTTGGTCGCACTCCAGACAGTAGAGACAGATGCCATAGGGGTCAGCCACCGACATCGCACGGCAGCAGGCCAAGCAGGATTTAAATCCAGGCATCCCTACATGGCACCAGGAGTCAAAGACTCAAAAAGAAGTAGAGACAAAAGTCTCGAAAAAAATGACTAGGGCACGTGCTCTAACCAGATCTGCGCTTGCTGGCGCGGAAAAAGAAAACTGATGTCAGCACGCATGGGTGGCGCCTAAATAGTCTCCGTGACGTCATCTCGGCCCTTACGACGCCAGCGACGGACGTGGAGCCGCACGACGCCACCTACCGACGCGCAGGGGTACTGCTGACATAAAAATTTCCGGATCCAGTCTGACGCCTGGGGATACTCTAAGGTAAGGAATCTAAGGTAAGGAATCTATCACTAATGTGTCTCTTTCAGATGTATTGAATTTTAACAGGATAAGACTCCCGAGATCACCACAACACCATGCACAACTTTGCTTCAAATACAAATTTCCCCTGACTGCAGCTCTTGTAATTAGTCCCAACGAAGGATCTTATGAAGTTGTATGCCTCACTGTCAGATGGACAAGAGGAACCACTTATATGCATAAAGTCATGTATGACAGCAATCCTCTTAAACCACCATGCAGGTGTTCGAGTGCTCATGTGAAGAGGCAATTTTTGGTACTTTCTATCTGGCTGGTGAAGCATAGGCCTTTCATGAAGGGAGTCCATAAAATACAAAGCTGTGGCAACAGATTACCTGAAATCTCTTTACGTCTATTAAGAAACCACATTTTTGAACAAAGCTGTACACTAACTACAGGTTTCTGGTCATGTCTCCTGGACACATTAGTCTTCCTCTGATCGAACATTCACAGGGGTATGTGAGAATAATCTGCAATTGAAGTTTGGAAGCACCTTAGTAAATACACGTGGAGCTCTGTTTAGCCTGAATGGAGGTTCCTGTATTGATGAGGCGGTTGTTGGCCATTCCTGAGGTTTTCCATTCCATAGTAGATGCATTCTGGAGCTATATGGTTGCGAGCTTTTCTCCTTAGTGCATTAACTAGCCAAAATTTGAGTTAGATTTACCATATTTCTATAATAAGAAATTTGAGGTCCTCCTAGGTCCAATGATACTGGTTATGGGGGGTAATGAAATAAATGTCTGGCATAAAAGCTCTAATCCGCTATTAGAACTCTTGGATTGCTTCAAAATGCAAACTGGTAACTCTCCCATAGAAGTTTTGGAGATTCCCTTATTTTAGAAAGCTGAGGAAGGAAAGGAATGGAAGGAGGTTTTTAAAACCTGGCAGTCTTGTTTAATGGAAGACCACCTCTCCACTTGGGATGTATGCTCCTTGATAATTGGCAGAGAAAGGAGCTTAATTCTCCAAAGTGACCCGTAATAACTTCTAGGCTGTATAAGGCAGTCTTGCAAAATCTGCTCCATCATCTTCTCACAGCTGACTTAGACAGGCTCCTGCAGACTAGAAAAACAGATTGTGAAGGTGGTGTCATTTTGGCTAACTGGTGATATTCAGTGCAAAATTACCACCATTCCAACGTGTAACCATTCAAAAAACTACAGGTAAAACGCATGATAGGGGGCTTATATCTATTTTGCCTGTTCTGTAGTTTAACATACTTTCAAAATGTACTTGCAAAATGCATAAATCATAGTCTGGAACTGGCTGATTGAATATACGACTTCAGTGGAGGAGACAAAACTATTTGGCCTGAAATGTTCCAACTTACTATGCTCAAGGAGTGATCCCGGACACGGAAAATGTTGGCTTCCTTCAACTGATCCCTTTATCTACTCACGCTTTAGTAAACTGCCTCCCTCAACATTTCTAGTAAGGAGGGACAAATGACCAGTGCTTGCTGTTTTGTAGCAGACATTAAATACGACAGGCTTAGGGACCTATATATCGCATTTATTAAAGACAATGACTAAGGAGGGGAAGGAGAAGGACTAAATGAATTACCTCCACATCCTAAATCACCATGTGCCTGAATTTGTGGGAAACCTTCACCAGTTAAGATAACACTGTTACAGAGGTACTGCGATCTTGGAGGGAGATTGATCTCTCCTCATATCTGACAACTTTGGCCCTTGACTCATCTGACTGTCTAGAGCATTTGGCCAAGGAGCCTGGTCAGATACAGTATCATCCAAGTCTGTTCTTTGCGGTTTTAAGATGGGAAAGTGCTCTGCAATAATGTAAAACCCTTATTTGTGACTAGATGCTGAATAGCGCAAGACGCCAAAATTATGACACTGTGCTTTCACTTCAAAAGGTGCTCCTAAGTGTGCATGCTCAGAGGTTTACCGTCTTAAATGAGCAGAAGGTCGTAGGGGAAGAAGCTCTTATACCTGTTCCAATAGATTAAGCAGAAATGAATAGTGCCCTAGAGCATATATCCCTATTACACAAATGTGATGGCAGCATCTTTCCACAAAGTTAACGATCTCTTCAGGGACATGACTACGTTTGACTGTTTTGTCTTCAGCAATCTAGACTGATTTCCAACAATGAAAAGACAAAAACTTCCCAAAGAATTACAGTGTTCTGAGGACTGTTCGCAGAGTAGCAACGGGTCACACCAAATGCACTGGCTAAAGATAGTCTTCAAAAGCATGTGCAGAGGAGGGGGCAAAGGGAAGGTGCAATGAAAAAGAAGCCCTTTTCAAAACGGATTGTTAGCCCTCCTCTCCATCCTACTAACAAGTAGAATAAACCATTAGCAAGATATGGGACCTTGCATGCACCTAAAGGATCCTTTGAGAAAGTCTCAAAGCTAAAGCATCATTACCATTGGCTTCTTTCTGGTCCTGCATATGGTGAAAGCACTGGCCAGTCAGCTTGGAAAGTGAAAGAGGGAGAGCCAAGAAGGGCAGATTATACAGAGTGTGGAAGAAAAGGCATAATACACTAATGTAGGGTGGCGGGGAACCTGGAGTGTGCACAATAGCTGGGAAAGACACCAGAAACAGCAGGGGGAGATGGTACAGAAAGCCATAGGAAGAAAGTCCAGAAACACCATTACGAATGAGTCATGGGAGGGTAAAGAAAGAAAAAAGTAGACCCAACAGAAATTAAACAGACAGGAACAAATCACAAACAAGCATTTACAATGCAATAGGTCTCGCAGCATTAAAGTTTGAGTTATTGGCATTGTGTATGACAATGTGTTGCATAATTTTTTGCGAAAACTCTGAATTGGTGTATAAAGATGATTTGCAAACTGTCAGATGTTGCTCAATAATAAGGAGAGTTGGGAATAATTATGCTATGCTATCTTTTGCTATCCTGTGTTTTTTTATTATGCTGTGCTGTGTTTTGTTATGCTATGCTGTGTTTTGTTATGCTATTTTTTGTTATGCTATGCTGGTGAGGGTGTGTGAGGGTGAGTGAGGGTGGGTGAGGGGGTGTGAGGGTGAGGGGGTGTGGGGGGTGTGAGGGGGTGTGGGGCGTGTGAGGGGGTGTGGGGCGTGTGAGGGTGTGGGGGGTGAGGGGGTGTGGGGGATGAGGGGGTGTGAGGGTGAGGGGGTGTGAGGGTGAGGGGGTGTGAGGGTGAGGGGGTGTGAGGGTGAGGGGGTGTGAGGGTGAGGGGGTGTGAGGGTGAGGGGTGAGGGGGTGTGAGGGTGTGAGGGGGTGTGAGGGTGAAGGGGTGAGTGGGTGTGAGGGGGGGTGAGGGGTTGTGAGGGCGTGTGAGGGTGTAAGGGTGAGTGAGGGCGTGTAAGTTTGAGAGGGTGTGAGGGGGGTGAGGGGGTGTGAGGGTGTTTGAGGGTGAGGAGGTGTGAGGGAGAGGAGGTGAGGTGTGAGGGAGGGTGAGGGTGTGTGAGGGTGAGGGTGTATGGGAGCGTATGGGAGCGTGAGGGTGTAGTAGGGATAGCTTTGCATGTGACTTACTGACAGCTCTCTTGTGAGGTGTACAAAGACAGAAGGTAAAGAGTAACACACAGGAGCTTCTGAGCAAATCATGTCATGTCCCCACGCCCACAAATAAAAAAAAACAAGTGCGCCCTAACCTCCACCCTCAATATGGCGCACATTACACTGTTTCACTCAATTTTGTAGTGCATGAATAAGAAACAACTTGTGTATGGCTTATACGGAAATGAAGGCGTGAGGAGGAACTTTGGTGGACAGGTGGAGAACATGTGCAGAAGAGCCTGGAAGGACTTGGGTAAAGAAGAGTGGGAAAAGCGAGGCAAACGTGCAAATGATCCAATATGAGCTGAGTGACTAACAGGGAGAGCAGACTGCGAAGAACAGTTCAGCTATGTGTGACGAGGGAGCACATACGGCCCATTCGTGTTACCACTAAAGCTGCACGCGCCTCCGTAGCTTGTCTGACCCCTTGACCATCCCTTTAAGACTGAGTGGAGTCCTTGTAGGATTTGCCCAGAATCCCTCGTTTCTGTCAGGTACTCTGGCTGGGATTAGATTAGAACTCCACTCTTAAACTACCAACATTTACCCAGACACATTTTTTAGCGCTGGGATTAGAGCACCGACACAAGATTTCACATCAGCGCAGTTGGTAGACCGCACACATCTCCTCCCCTTTAATAAAATGTTCAGGCTACTCAGGTGTTCTGGCGACGCAGCGCCTGCCCAGTTCCCTGGTGCTTGCAAGGACCATGCGGTCACTGGACTTCATTAGGGGTTGGCTGACATTCTAATTCGCTTCTTCCCTAGTCAACCCCGGGACGAGGAACGATGATGTCCCAAAAAGGAGGCAAGTTTAATGTTCAGGTATCACGTCAGTGCAGTCCTTCCTGCTTTGTAAGAAGCCGCTGCGAGCACCTGTTGCAACGAGGCAACAGTGCACGCATCTTTTACTCAGTTTATGGCTGTAAACACAGAAATGATGCTGCTAATATTGTATCTATTACACTGATTGACTACGGAGCCCGTCGGTTGCTCCCTAGCGCTGCGAAGTGCCCCCTGGAGCTATGTTTAGTGTGATGGAAATCAAACATAAATATATAAATACTAAAAGCAGTGCTGGTCACTGGAATAGCACACTCTAGTTCCCTGAGGATTGCTGGGACTCGGACAGGAGCTTTTTGAAAGCTATACAAGAGCCTCCTGATATATATGGTGAAACCCGAGGTGCTCAGATTATTACATGGGCACACTACTGACACCATGCGCTGTCCTTAGAAATACAGACACATTAACTAGCTAATCTCACATTCGGCAGAATCACTTATCAATATTAGTGTTGTGTTTATATAGCGCCTCATACCACACTTCTGCTGTTTCTTAGCACTGCAAATAACCGAAGTTGATATCACAGATTGAGTGGTACTCCCTGACAGTGCGGCCTTACTCCTGCCTTTGGGTACAGCATGAAGGATGGCCTCCTCTGCTGGAAACGGCCGTGCTCTGCTTTGGCAGTGACAGGGCAGTCGCCTCGGGCCTTTATACAGTTTGTGCTTGGAGCTCCGATCTGTGTGTTGTGAAATGGGCACGGCGGTTGCAGACCGGGCCAGGTTGATGTGCTGCACACCAAAGTGTCTGTTTCCTCAGCAGCGGTCAAAGTCCATTAACAAGAAGTAAGCAAAAACGAAACCGTGAGCAAAAACGAAACCTGCCGTGGGGCGGGACTTCCGTCTTCGGAAGCCCGCGCCCACGGAGTGCCTGGGCAGAAAAGCAGTGCTGGTGACGTGGGGCTCCCATGCCAGAGGGAGAGCCCCGCGGAGGATGCAGAAGTCCCGAGTGGCAGTAAGTGGGGCTTAGTTGTAGGGGGGAGGGGGTGCGCGTGTGTGTATGTGTGGGGGGGGCGGGGGTCTCTGTATGTGGGTGTGCGTGCGTGTGTGTAGGTGCGCTTGTGTGTGTCTGTGTGTGCGCATGCGTAAGCAGGGGGAGATGTGGCTGTGTGTTACAGCTTTCCAGGAGACAGGAGGTGGCCACAGTGAGCGCGTTCTCGTGCGCGTGGCCCGCTCAAATCGCCTCCTGCCAGAGTAGATGCGCGCGGCCAGGTACTGTCTCCTGGAAAGCTGCGTCGCTAACAAAAGGTCTCTGGCGAGACCGCGCTTCGCGCAGTTAACGCCACGAGACCTAAAAAGCAAGGCAACACTGAGGACATCATCAGAAAGCATTAGAGGACACAAAAGAAATGTTGGAAGAAAAAATGATAAAGATGGGAAGCTAAGAAGCACAAGCAGTGCAAAGACGGAAGCTGTTGGGATGGGAATTTTCCTGTCATTGTTTTATAAAGGTGCACCTCTGACCAGATTAACTCAACTGCAGGTTTTCACTGGTATACTGATTTTTTGGTGACTGACTCGCTTTGGAGACCTCTCAGCTCCTATGCTTTGGTAACCCGAGCACATCTGATCATGTACTCACCAGACAGTGGGACTCTTGGCTTTAGGAAAGGTTTTGGTGGAACTTGCCAGTGATTGGTCCACTGAAAGACTAGCCTGTTAGCCACTGTCACAAAAGTCTCCTTACATTAGTCAAAGTAAGTCTGCAACCGTGAGAGTATCCTAAGCAAGATATGTTTTGCCTATTTTTCCTGTAGAACCTATTAAAGAAACCTGTGCCTGCAGTCATATTCTGTTGTGTGGTATTTCGTTCCAGGACAATAAAGTACTAATGTTTTATAAAAGATATGCACTGGATAGGACAATAATTATTACCAAATAACAGGCAACTGTTGAGTTATGAGTCTTTACTGGTCTTCCAGCTACCGGAGTGGTCAAGTGCAGAAAGGGTGTACTTGGTGTTCATTTGGCAGTGCCATACTAGTTCAGGCCCAAGGATGTAGGAGAGTAGGGTCTGCTTCCTATGGTCACCCCCACTTTTTGCTGTGATTCTCTGGTTTTTCGACTTTAGTGTGGCTGTGGGCCTGCTAATCAGACCCACAGCCCAGCTGTTCTCTCTATAAATTGATACAATGTACTTTAGGTACATACCAGATTGGTTACTGGGTCACCCTTGTGAGCCCCTGTATAGTGTACCATATGTACCCAGGGCATAGGTGCACCTTAGGCCTACCAGGGGCTGCAGCATCCTATAAGCCACTTCTATGGTAGGCCTCGACAATCCTGGAGGCTGAGTGTTTGGTTTTATGTGAGAGGGTGCCCTAGCATGAGCTGAGGCCCTTTGCCGCTTTCGGAACCATCTCCTTATAGCTGTTCTATGATATAGCCATACCATATACTCTTAAGTGCCTTATAATCCTCGCGGTTAATGCTAACTTTGGTTTGGCTTTATCAAAACATGTTGTGTAAGGTGTCAAACACTTTGGAATACTACCCCCCAGCCAGTCCTGGCGGCACCGGGGTAGCATTCCACCCTTCTAGGGGGAGAAGACGTGTAGTTACTGCTTTACCCGGTTAATGTTAAACAGAGCCTCAGCATCACAAAACGGATGCTGCTGCCACAGACACGAATCTGACCTCCTGCTGCTGGACGAAACTCCGGCAGGAGAGCCCTGGACAATAGGTTTCCTGTCCAGGAAGTGACAGCACCTCCCCAGACAGGGTTTTGTGTATTGGGGCAGGGAGGGCTGCATCAGTAGATGCTTTTCCAGACACTGCCTGGGGCACATAAGGTGCTCCATGCATAGCCCGGTTCAAACCAGTTGCTGGGGCACTCAGCCCCAGCTCTGGCGCAAAACTGGACAAAGGGAAGGGAGTGTAACCACCTCCTGCCCAGGTCCACCCATAGGAGGGACCTAGCCAGGTAGTCCAGCCCCCATCCTTAGTATAAGTATAGGAGCTGTGTCCCTAGGACTTTAGATTACCCTGGACGAATCTTTGAAAGACATATCCTGGACCTTCGACGTTCCATTCTGACTGGAAGACGGAAGTATCTCCCTTGTGGTCAAGGAGTGACCACCCTGTTCAAACAGGCACCAACAGCAACTTTGCTGGTCTGCAGTTTCAAGGCTCCCATCAGATCCCGAAGAGTCTGCGACACAGGAACTGGACTTCCAGATTTCTCTGTCTCCGACCCACATCCACAGCAAAGCTGAGACCTGTGGCGGACATGAGAGACGTGGGACCGGACACCCTGGACATCCTGCATTTTGCTACCTGCACTCCTTTCCTGAAGCCTCAGTAAGTTGTGCATTGGGGTACAAGAAGCCCCAGCCCCGAGCACCATTTGCACCGAAGCCCAGGCCCCCCACACTCAGAGTGTCCCGTGGGCCACGCCTTTGCATTTCAGCCCGACGCGTCTTCCCGGTTCCTTGACCGTTGGCTAGTGAGCCCCCTGAAGACTCCTTTTCAAAACTAACTCGCTTTCCTGGTTGCTCCAGGCTTGCTCCAGCTTCCCTGAAAAGGGGAAGCGCCACAGACTTTGCTGGTCTGCAACAGAGCCAATCTTGGCATCCTGCGTGGGTTGCGGTTGCCAAGGCTTGTTGGGTCCAATCCGGATACCAACACCACAGTCATCTAGATCCATCATGGGACAGCTCGAATCCAGCACCTGGTCATCGTCGATGCCTCCTGGACCTCGTGGCTGAAGAGACAAGTTAGACTACTTCACCTGAAATCACCAGACATCGCCTGGTTCCTTCCTGGTACCTTCCTGGTCACGGGCTAGTGACCCAGACTCTGTCCCTTCTGCTTTCAGGTTCTTCAGATCTTCGATCCACCCTTGGATCTACCCGGACACTTTTCCTCTGGTCGCCTGCAGCACTTCTTTGCAGCTCTCCATAGAAAACAACGACGAAACCCGACACGAAAAGACACCTATGCACCTGGCTTCCCTGGGTGTGGTAACACGAGTACTCCGGTGCTCCCGTGGGTCTTGACTCTCGAAGTGTCCTAGTTTAAAAGGGTTCCATCCTAGTCCATCCAGAAGTGTCCTTAAATTGCATATTTGTAACTTTTACGAACTCAATAGAAAGTCAATGGTAACCCACACCTGTGTTTAGACACTGCACGCGGCTCCCTTGGGCCTCCTACTTCCTAACCTTGGGTCGATTAGGGTAGCCCCAGCGATTTCACAGGGCCTAGGCCTGCTTTCTAATTCTCTTGTGGTACTTATACCACTTACTTGGTATATGGTTTGTGAGGCCCCTAGGGCATAACTTATACTGTGCAACTGATCGTATATTAACTGTGTGACTTGTATTGTATTTTGACCTCGGACCTCAAAGAGTGCAGGGGGTTGTGTTTAGATTAAATACATATGTATTTGATATATACCTTGTGTGGTGTCCTTTCATTTGGTACTCAAGGGATTATAATTGGTAAAACAACTTGCTTAACTTGCCTACTGAAGTCTTAGCCTGAAGACTGCTGGTTCATGCTACTACTAGGATAGCTTGTCTATAAGGTTGACTTTACAACCACCATCAATAAGGGTCGATTAGACTGGTGCAAGGTGCCCACTAGAACTAGTGGACATCATATACCAGGCTAACTTCTCACAAAGGATATCAGTGGTAAAAGGACTCAACCACCACGGTTGTGACCCCGTAACCCCTGAACACAAAGAGGTGACAGTGAGTTGGAGCACTGCCCCAGAAGGATGATACAGGGTATTTGAGGGAGTCTGCCCCGCCTATACCACCATGGGCGGGGGCAGACTAATCTAAAATGGGGGAGGCTGATATCCAAAGGAAACACAAGAGGACAGAATCTCAAAAACACAAAGGGGAACTGAAGAGGGTGAGTGTGCACAAAACGCTATTTTATAGAGGGAGAAGTGAGCACAAAAAGCCATGGGTAATGGGAAAAAGTTGCAAAAAAAGTGCCACAGAATGTTTAAAAAAAGTCAGGGTACCAAAAACGAGCCTAGTGGGCAAGAAAGGTGGCACAGAAAGTACGAGGAAATGCAAATATGAGGCACAAAAACCAAAGGGGAGAGATAAGGGGCACAGAAAGCCCAGAACCAGGCTCAAAAGCCTAACAATCAAATGGCAACTCAGAAAATGCAAATAGGAAACGATATGGATCATGTATCCCAATCCCAATCCCAATCCCAATAACAGACATGGAAACACAAGTGGTGGAACACAATGCAGAAGGAAGAGTCCTGTAACTAAAGACAAAAGCCCAATGAGAGAATTTTAAGCAAATAGGAGGTAGAAGTACCATCACAAAGATAGACACTAAGTGTACTGTGCCTTCACCAGAGGTTCAGAGTTCCCACGTTTCCCAGTTCCATGCTTGGATAGCTCACCCAGTCTAGGTTTTTTTCTGTGTGTTCTGGGACTTATAGAACTGATTTTGTCATGTGATCAACGAGATGACAAATGCCAGATCACAAATGGAAAAACCTGGGATGGATGAACTATTTACGCCTGAAACTGAGAAACTTGACTGCTCTGAGATGAGCAGCAATGCCCACGTTCTGACACTATTTTTTAGTCGTAAGCATCTCACGTATCAACCCTGAGCACACCTACAACAGAACAACAAGCAGCCTGCATTGGTCTCTTAATAGATTCAACAGTTCGCTACTGGGTGCTCCACTAGACATTACTTCTTTCACAATCGGGCTCCCCTGCCCTGCGGAGAACCTCCTCCCGTGTCCTCAGGGTCAGGTGAGAAGCTGACAGTACAGACATGTACCTGGAGCACATGTACTGGCGGAGTGTGGCACCCAGTTGGCATCCCTTAATATCTCCACACACTCCTCCCACACTACACACTTTAGGCACACTTTTCCTTCACTGTCCATTGACTCAGCTACATTACCTGTTGCTGGTGTGTGGTACTAATGGGGGGAGGGTGCGCTCATCAGAATAAAGACTAAAGCCACTGGCCTCGCACATACATTCAGCAAATATACAGCAAGTGCCAGCCACACTGACCACCTGCCACAGCCTGTCACTTGGCGCCAATGGGCTGCTTCGTTTGCGCCACATGTATCCCCTCAGGGCAGTGGTTTTACCTGAATCCGTGACAGGTGGTGGAAGCCGTACCGCACGAGCTTTACCGGTGCATGAGCTGACCATCTGTGCACCCTTCACCTCTGGCCTGAAAGCCTGCCTGGACCGCCTCAGCCCAGCTCGGCCCTGGGGAGAGGCGGCGAGAAAGGACGCGCCATTAATCAGTGTAAACAGTTCGCTCAGTAGAACACACCGAGGGCCTCATTACTGCTAATTCGGGTCCAGAAGGGAGAGCTACCACCAAGGACCGCCCTCAACTGCCAGCGCCAAGCTGTGCAGACACGCCCCTCAACACAGTCAAGAAAGAGGACGTCTGTCAGAAAGGGAGGCAAAAAACACACGGTTTGGGAGGTCCCGGTGGTCCAGTCACCTGTAGAGCAGTGTGTTTGGGAGCGCGTGCACCCGTGCGCAGGTGCAGTTTAAGTGCGCCGCTCTTCAGGCGACAGTGCGTGCGCACCCACGCGCCATTAATAATATCGACAGCGTGACAGCGTCTCTGATCGAAGTGTACGTCTCTCTAGAGAGAAGGAAACCCTCGCTTGGTTGCGCCCGGCGACCAATTTGAACAGGTAAGCAGCCGGTGTCGTGATGTGCAAATAAAACCAAGTCACACATTTCGGTGGGACAAATACACCTAGGAAGACACATAAAATGTAGCCGTAAGATGCGCTCACCTGAGGTGCCTTGAGGGCTTCCATGGCCCAGAGTTATATATGCATACGAGCAGGCGGCTTTGTCTTTCGCTCATAGCCTTTCATAGGTCACTCCTCAACCCCAAATCCAACCCCCCCCAATGTAAAAACTCAGAAAATACATGAGTAATTTGCCAAGTATGAAACACGTGTCCATGTCTCAACAGTCCCTCGTGTGAGTAATTTCGCTGTAGGGTGATCCTGTGTTGTGAATACGCAACTTGTGCGTTTCTCTGGATTTCATAAGAGTTGTCACAGGCCTATAAAACATCTCATTTGTCCGGCACAACATCCACCCCAATAGTATCTCAAAGAAGCTGAGATTCACTCACCTGCCGGTAGTCTCGGAAGTACTTGTATGTTCTGCGGAATTGTTGAATTACGATTGGATCTGTAAGACAGAGGAGCATTAATTTTAAGGGTGTGTGGGGACTCTGGGACAAAGAACTGACGCTAAAAGGAGTGAAAGAGTCTCAGTGAATGGCTATATACAGTGTGATCTTCGTGCAAAGGCGGGTTCATTATAGGGCTCCTGTTCTAAGAGGTATGACTTTTCCCCTGGTCCATGAAAAAAGCCCACTCTTTCCTCCTTGGTTTGGGGTAGCTTGCGCTACCAAAAAAGGCGTTCAGCAAGTGGATCAGGGTACAGACTGGGCGATAGCACCGCCTCCTTGCATACAGGTGCGTCAATTTGAAAGATGCATTCTCAAGTCCAGCTATATTTCACTGATGTCTGGTGGAGACGTTCTACTGTTGCTGGAGCACAGATATCTAGAATGCGCAGGTTCACCCTCCTGCATACTCCCAACCTATCCGTTTCTTAGAAAGGGTCCATTTTCAGTTCGTATTTTTTTCCCCATCATCACCGCACTGAATGCTTTTTCTATGTTTCACCGCCCTCATTAGGTGGTCCCTTTATCGCTGCAAGGGTCAGTTTGACATAAATGTTCCAATTTTCCCGTTTACATAATGGAAACAAGCACTGACAAGGCCACTACCTTGACATTGTGCAAGCATTTTTTATTTTCTGAAAACATCTGCAATATGCAAAAAAAATTAAATTAAATATGTATAAAAATAGAGTGGCACAGCAGCCTCCGTACACCAGCCTTGGCACTGAGGAGCACACTTGTGATTAAGCAAAAAAACATCAATTACTGTAAAAGTGCCAACCCTTCAAGTGGACGGACTCATTGTCCCATGCTTAAAGAAAAACTTTAATGAAACTTGAATAGACCAATCAAAGATGGGTGACAGAAAGATTCTGAATGTCTGTATACATGTATGCATTTTTATTATGTAAATTTGGAAAACACAGGAATGGTAAGCCAACTAAAGTGGTTGCTAAGGCAAACCTAAAATAAGCAATTTGTCATGCATTTGGGGCTTATTGACTTCCCCCAGTTTTTAGGTCGAGCCTAGAGTAGCGCATGTCAGTCAGTCAGTAGTAACTTTATTCGATTCAAGAAAGAAGAATCATAAAAGTATACAGTTTTAAACTTACAAATTCACTAATGGTATTTCATTTACCAGAGTTAAAACACAAAACTCCAGCAAAATATATCAAGAACAGAATACATAGACATATTCCTATATTTGTCCATAAAAAATTGACATTAAAAATCAATACAAAATCACGGTTATAGCAGATTTCATTCTATAATCTCAGTCACATCCCTCACAAGCTAATATGGAAACAAAGTGCACTGTGCATTATCAAAAAGCGTCATTCTCACAAGTTAATAAACAAGTATAAAGTGCACTGTGCATGATCAGAAAACGGCATCCTTACATTGTATAAAAGCTGGTTAGCCTCTCACGCTAACCAGCTTAAATTTAGCAAACCACTAGGAGAATTCGGTACATTATAGCTAAAAGCATTCAAAAACCGAAGTTCCTATAAAATCAAGGTCAGTTATCCCTTACGAGGCTCATAAATAAGTTTTCAAAAAATTGATCAGCACATTACTTAAATGGGTTGGCCTCTCACGCCTTCCCACTCAAGTATGTAAGTCCACTGATGTGACTTTAATACATTCTAGGTAAAAGCGTTAGTCATCATCAACGTTTCTAACAATTTCAGTAATTTTCAGAAATAAGATCAAAATCAAAAATATCAGAAGACACAATATCAGTAACGATTCCCGATTAAAATTGCTGATCTAATGAAACTGAGCATAGAACTACATATAACAGCAGTTGAGAATGATCTTACATGCTCAAAACCTTCCCTAAAAGTACAGGGTCTAATGTCCTTTAGGAGGGGTTTAATAAAGAGATCACGCGGAGCTTTATAAAGTGTACAAAAAAGCACAAAGTGCAATGTGCATTGTTTAGCTTCATTATCACATGGGCAAGGGGGTAGTCTCTCACACCAACCTCCTTGCTTTGGAAAAGCCACTAAAAAGTGCAGTGCATTTAACCAAAATCTAGTTAAGTAAAAACGCCATTGCGTGTGTAGAGTAAAAGATAAATAAAATTGTTGCTGGAGTATAACTGTTTGGTATGGAAGCCGATTTTCATGTTTAGACAAGCCTAATATAGTACGATATGCATTCTTAATCACCATTTTTGTATCTGATTAATTAGATGTGGGTTATTGTAAAAATCACCAAGACCAATTTTTTCAAAGGTTTCCTTTACGTAAAACAGCCAGGGAATTTTCAAGGCATTTTCCAAATTTATGCAATCTTTCAGAATTTCTTTTGAAAACAACAGGTCTTCTGAGGACCGTGGATATTGTCACTCATGAAATCTAGGCCTTACCTCGGAATGACAAAATATATTTGGAGAACTACTTGGCACTGTTAACAGGCGTTTTAAAAAGTTGTTCTCACACGCAACTTGGGCATCATCCTGGACTCCTCCCTATCGATGACCAGACAAGTCAACGCCGTCTCCTCATCTTGCTTCCACACACTCCGCATGCTCCACAAGATCTTCCAATGGATTCCCACTGAGACAAGGAAGACGGTCACCCAGGCCCTCATCACCAGCAGACTGGACTATGGAAACACCCTCTACGCCGGAACAGCCAAGCTTCAGAAGAGACTCCAGCGCATCCAGAACGCCTCCGCACGACTCATCCTGGACGTCCCCCGACGCAGCCACATCTCGAGCCACAAGAGACCTACACTGGCTCCCTGTCAACAAGAGGATCACGTTCAGACTCCTCAACCACGCACACAAATCCCTCCACGACCTGGGCCCTAGGTACCTCAACGACCGCCTGACCTTCTACACGCCCACCCGCCAGCTGCGATCGGCGAACCTCGCCCTCGTGCCTCGCATCCAGAGAGCCACCGCCGGAGGAAGATCCTTCTCCTACCTAGCGGCTAAGACATGGAACTCCCTGCCCGTCCACCTGCGGCTGACCCAGGACCACCTCGCCTTCAGGAAACAGCTCAAGACCTGGCTGTTCGAGCAGTAGCAGACCCCCCTCCCCACGCGCCTTGAGACCCTTCCGGGTGAGTAGTGCGCAATATAAATGCCATGATTGATTGATTGATAATTTGTAACTGTGCACATTTATGGTATCCCCATACCCCTGCACCCTAAATTGCCACAGGCAAACATTTTGATTTATACAGGGTCTTTAACTCCGCAATTGGTTTTTGACCTAGTTTGCTAGCGAAGCGAAAGAGAGCCTCTATTGATCTGGTGTTTTTTTGTACCCGTGATATTATAAGAGGGTCCCAATTTAAAGATTTGTTAAAAACATTTCCCAAATAACTAAAATTTGGAACTTTTTCGATAACTTTGTTATCTACAACAAATTTACGTGTTTTGGTCTTATTTGGGCCACAGACCATTGTAAAGAATTTTGTGAAGTTTACCTTTAGGTCTAAACCCAACATAAATTCATTAAAAGCGTCCAAGCATATTTGCATACTATTTGCAGCCAAAGTCATTAACACAGTGTCGTCTGCATAAGACAATAAGGGTAAGTATTTGCCATTAATTTTAGGAAAGTCCAAACCTTTTTCAATCAAGAATTTTTCTAAACCATTCGTGTGAACTAGAAATAAAAAGGGGGCAATGGGCCCTGTCTTTTCGCCTCCAGGCCCATATCGAATGGCCACGGAGGTGGCGGCGTGTAATCTATGTAGCAAAGTTATCAACGGTTCCTCAAAGCCCATTGTCTCCATCAGTAGCCATAATTTCTCCCTGCAGACAGTATCAAAGGCACTGGATAAGTCCAAGCGCTGCTTGCTCGACTTTTAGTAAAGGGGCTTTTCAAAGTTTGACTGTAAATGTTATCAGATTCATTACAGAACCAGGAGCATCATCTGCCTCATTCTATCCCCCAAACCACCATTACAACAAGCTCTGCACTTCAACAGGGAGGCCAAGCAATGGATGCTCATGCATGGCCTCTGAGCTCGCCAGTCTGGGCAGCTCAGTAGTCCATCCGTCAGAATCTTGCAGGTCCTCCGGGCTCTTTTTCTACAAACCCGGCACCTTTTACAGCAGCAGAATCCAGATTTGCACTAAGTTGGAATATAGTGCGCCAATCACATGTAGTACACTTTACGTGGAAACATACTCGCTCGTCCAAGCTCCGCACGAGTCTGGCGTCCTTTATGTACAAAGCAATCTGTGGCATGATAGCATACAGATACAGTTACTATATCACAGCAACACGGATGGCGCCTAACGCCGCCTTAGCCATGCCTACGCGGCATAGCCAATACGTCTCGCTTTGAGGACCTTATAAGTATTTAGTTATGCAGCACAATATCCTTGGTGCAACAACATCAACTGTTGCATGGCTAAACACTTATAAGGTCCCAAAGGCGCGACCTACCGGCTATGCCAATGGTTGTTTCTCATCTGTACAGCATCCTAGATGCTATGCAGCATTGCATTCAAAAAGAAAAAAAACAATATGTGGGAGGCACTGTCATTTTGTAGGGGCAGGCACCTACAAAATGACGCTAAAGCTTTTTTCCGGATTGCCTATCCGATTTGGATTGGTAAATACCAAGACAAACAAGCATTGGTAAAGCCAGGCGGTCTCGCACATGCAAGAGCTATTGGCTTTGGCAATATGTTCTAGCAGTGTTGTACACCAGAGTGGCTGCTGTTCAGCAGGACTAAAAACGAATAGGGTAAAGTAAAGTGGCATGGAATGGAGTGTCCTAAAGTCTAGTAGTATGGAGTGTTATGGAATGGTATAGAGTGGCGTACAGCAAAGTTGAGTAGCATGGAGTAGCGTAGTGTTGTGAAATGTCGTGAAGAAAGTAGAGTGTTCTAGAGTGGAAGGGCATAGAGTTGTGTCGTAGAGCGGAGCGCAGTGTTAGTTGAATAGTGTCAGAATGGAGTGGCATAGAGTGTTGTGGAGTGGTGTAGAGGGTATTGCATGGAGTGGCATTAAGGGCATTGCATAGAGTGGAGTAGAGTGGCATACAGGGGAGTATATTGTCAGAGTGAAGTAGAGTGGAGTAGTGTGTCACAGAATAGAGTGGAGTAAAGTAAAATAGAGAGGAGTAAAGTGGTATAGAGGGAGTTGCATAGTGTCCTAGAGTGGAGTAGTGTCATAGAATGGCAGAGAAGAGTGCAATAGATTGGATTAGGGTGTCATTGGAGCAGAGTTTAATGGAGCATCATAGCGATGAGTATCGTGGAGTGACCTAGAATGAAGTTGTGTAAAGTACAGTGGTGCAGAGTAGATTGGCATAGAGCGCAGTGATGTAGAGCGAAGTGACGTACAATAGCTTAGAGTGCAGTGGCATAGAGTGGAGTGGTGCAGAGTAGATTACAGTGGCGTGGAGTTGTGCAGGGTAGAGTGCAGAGGTGTAGAGTGGCACACAGTGGAGTAGAGTGGCATAGAGTTGAGTGGTGCAGTGGCAAAGAGTGTAGCAGAGTAGAGTCAAACAGGGTCGTAATGTGTTGCAGAGTAGAGAGTCCAACAAGGTCGTAACGTTTCGCAGAGTAGAGAGTCAAAAGGTCGTAGCATGGCGCATAGTAGAGTGGCGCAGAATAGAGTAGTGGCGCAGAGGAGAATAGAGTAGAGGGGCGCAGAGGAGAATAGAGTAGAGGGGCGCAGAGGAGAATAGAGTAGAGGGGCGCAGAGGAGACGAGTAGAGGGGCGCAGAGGAGACTAGAGAAGAGGGGCGCAGAGGAGAGTAGAGTGGCGCAGAGGAGACTAGAGTAGTGTAGAGTGCAGAGGTGTAGCGTGACGGCGTGCAGTGGTGTAGAGTGACAAAGCATGCAGCGGCTTGGAGAGTGCAGTGGCATAGAGCTGAATGTTGTAGAGTATAGTAGGGTAAAGTGCAGTGGTGCAAAGTAGGGACCCTTGACCCTGCCACCAGGTAGGTCATTCCCCTCAGCCACCACACGATCCTCCTGTGCCGCTGTCCCGCTGCCGCCACCCGCTGTGACCAGGATCGCTGCCTGAGTCCGTCCTGTGCTGCTCCTTTTTTTTCTTTTTATTTCCGATTTACTTTGTCACTTCTGTTACTGTTTGTTTTCTTGCCACCCCTCGTGCCCTGTGCCCTCTCCCTCCTGCCCCCTGTTTTTCTTCTGTACAACCCCCCTCCCGCTCCCCTCCTTCGTGCTTCCCGCCGCTGCCTCTCCTGCGGCCCGCCCCCCTGGTGCCCCATTCGCCGCCCCGCTCCCGCCTCCCAGCTGCTCCTCCCTCCCTCAGCCCCTCATATGGAGGCCGCACAGCGGTCGCGCAGCAGACGAGCGCAGCGTGTGCGCTGAAGGCGCACCAAAGGCAAGCCCATCTGCGCCTGGACCGCGCCCAGCGCCAGAACCCCTGGCCCCCGCCGAAACCCAGAAACCCGACGGAAGTACCAACCCACCACCCTCCACGCACTCAACACCGGCCGACCATATGCCTGCTACCAAGCCACCCCGAATCGCACCCAAGGACCCTTCTCCTGCCAAACCTGCAAATTCACCTGCGTCCGAACCTGCACCCCACCACCCGGACCAGGCAACAACAACCACCTCAAGTGCATCCTGCTCAACACTCGCTCCGTTCACAAGCACGCCGTCGAATTCTGGGACCTCCTCGACACAACAGCACCAGACGTCGCCTTCCTCACAGAAACCTGGATGAACGCCTCCTCAGCCCCCGACATCGCCATAGCGATCCCGGACGGCTACAAGATCACCCGAAAGGACCGCGTCAAACAAACCGGAGCAGGAATCGCCATCATCTACAGGAACACCATCGGCGTCACGACCAACTCCGAAGATGAACTCACCACCGCTGAAAACCTAAACTTCCAGATCCACACCGACCCCAAGACCACCCTCTGAGGAACCCTCATCTACAGACCCCCCCCTCCCCGAGCCCACACACACAATTCAGTGAAGCCATCGCCGACTTAATCAGCCCACATGCCCTCTCCTGATCAGACTACATCCTCCTAGGGAACAACAATGACAACACCACCACCACCCTGCTCGCCAACCTCGGACTCAAGCAACTGGTGAACACCCCCACCCACTACGCCGGCCACACGCTCGACCCCATCTTCTCCGCCAGCAGCCACATTACCTTCAGCCACTCCACCGGACTACACTGGACCAACCACAGCTGCATCCACTTCACCTTTAAGAAGACCACATCACACCACCGCCTGCAAAAGATCTCCCGTAGATGCTGGAGCAAAGTCACCGCAGACCAGCTAACCACATCACTGAGCCAGAACCCACCAATCAACACTACTGACATCAACGACGCAGCCCGCAACTTCACACAGTGGATCGTCAACTGCGCCGACGCCCTTGTACCACTGAAGAACCCCCCAGGCAAGCCCGTCAACAGGAAAACAACATGATGCAACAACGACCTCAAATAATCAAAGAAATCCTGCTGAACCCTCGAGAAAGCCTGGCGCTGCGAACAGACGACAGAAAACATGACAGCCCTCAAGAACGCCACCAGCTGACCGCACCACCAAAAAGACATCGTTCAAAGAACGGCTGGACAACAACACACACAACAGCAAGGAACTCTTCAGCATCGTTAAAGAACTCTCCAATCCCAGCGCAGCAGCAACAACATCACACCATCGCAAGACCTCTGCAACTCCCTCGCCACGATCTTTCACAGCAAGATCGCTGATATCCACGAAAGCTTCGGCACCCAGACTCCTCCCCCAGCCACCGAACCAACACCCCTACAACCACCCTCAGCGCTTGGACTCCCATCAGCACCGAAGACACCGCCCACGCTATGACCACCATCCACTCCGGCTCTCCCTCCGACCCATGCCCTCAACACATCTTCAACAATGCCGACACCACCATCGCTCCCCACCTATGGAACATCATAAACAACTCCCTCACGTCCGCCACCTTCCCAGAGAGCTGGAAGCACGCAGAAATCAACGCCCTACTGAAGAAACCCACAGCGGACCCTAAAGACCTCAAAAACTTCCGCCCCATCTCTCTTCTTCCCTTCCCTGCAAAAGTTATTGAGAAGATCGTCAATAAACAGCTGACCGCATTCCTTGAGGCCAATGGATCCCTCGACTCATCCCAGTCCAGATTTCGAGCCACCACAGCACCAAGACCGCCCTCATCGCAGCCACCGACGACATCAGGAACCTACTTGACAACTGGGAAACAACCGCCCTCATCCTCCTAGACCTCTCAGCCGCCGTTGATACAGTCTGCCATCGTACCCTAATAGCCCGCCTCCACAACGCCCGGATCCAAGGCAAAGCCCTGGACTGGATGACCTCATTCCTCTCCGACAGAACCCAGAGAGTCTGCCTCCCTCCCTTCCAATCCACGGCCACCGAGATAATCTGCGGCGTACCCCAAGGCTCATCGCTCAGCCCAACCCTCTTCAATATTTACATGAGCCCTCTCGCCACCATCGCACGCAACACACAACCTCAACATCATCTCATACGCCAACGACACCCAGCTGATACTCTCCCTCACCAAAGACCCAGCCACCGCCAAACTTAACCTCCAGGAAGGAATGAAAAACGTTGCTGAATGGATGAAACTCAGCAGTCTGAAACTGAACTCAGACAAGACAGAGGTCCTCATCCTCGGACCATCCCCATCCGCTTGGGACGACTCCTGGTGGCCCACAGCACTGGGCACCGCATGGACACCCACTGACCACACACGCAACCTGGGATTCATCCTGGACTCCTCTCACAATGACTAAGCAAGTCAACGCCATCTCATCATCATGCTTCAACACCCTGCGCATGCTCCGCAAGATCTTCCGGTGGATCGATACAGAAACTAGAAAGATGGTCACCCAGGCCCTCGTCACCAGCAGACTAGACTACGGAAACGCCCTATACGCAGGAACCACAGTCAAACTTCAGAAAAGACTCCAAGGCATACAGAACGCATCCGCACAACTCATCCTCGACATCCACAGCCACATATCAGCCCAGCTGAGAGACCCGCACTGGCTCCCCGTCAACAAAAGGATCATGTTCAGGCTCCTCACCCACGCACACAAAGCGCTCCACGACATAGGTCTCGAAGACCTCAACAACTGCCTCACGTTCTACACTCCAACACGCAAACTCCGCTCCACCAGCCTCGCCCTCGCCACCGTCCCACGGGTCCGCAGAACCACCACCGGAGGAAGATCATTCTCCTACCTGGCGGCCAAGACGTGGAACTCCCTCCCCACCCACCTACGACTGACCCAAGACCACCTCACATTCAGGAAACACCTCAAGACCTGGCTCTTCGAGCAGCAGCGGCACTCCCCCCCCCCCCTCCCCCTCCCCGAGCGCCTTGAGACCCCTACGGGTGAGTAGCGCGCTCTACAAATGTATTGATTGATTTGTAGTTTGCATAGGGTGCATTGATATACTGGCTTAGAGTGCAGTGGTTAGGAGTACAGTGGCATAAAAGGTTGCCGTGGCAGAGTAGACTTTCAGTGTGGAGTAGAGCAGGGTACAGTACGGCAGTGCAGGGTAGAGCGCAAAGGCAGAGTACAATGGTGTAAGGTACAGTGGCACAGCATTGATTGCAGTGACAGAGTGGCGCAGAGTAGAAGGTTTCAGAATAAGTGGTGTAGAATGAAATAGTGTAGAGAGGAGTGGTGCAGGGTAGAGTAGATTGGTACAGGGTAGAGTGGAGTGGTATAGAGTAGTGGCGTAGAGTGCGCTGGCACAGAATGCAGTATTGCAGAGTGGTGTAGAGGGGCCTAGAGTGCAGTGGTACAGTAAATTAGAGGGGCATGGAGTGCATTGGCGTAGAGTGTAGTAGAGTGGTGTAGAGTGCAGTAGCATGAAGAAATGAGGAGCAGAATAGAACAGCATAGAGTTCAGCGGCAGAGCTGCAGAGTAGAGTGTCAGAGTGCAGTGGGGTAGAGTAGCGTAGAGTGCAGTGGCATAGAGTGGTGCAGAGTAAAGTGACAGAGTGTAAAGGTATAATGTGTCGTACAGTGCAGTGGTGCAGAGCAGATTGATATAGATTACAGAGCATAGAGTGGATTGGTTTTTAGTAAAGTGGTGTAGAGAGCATTGCTGTAGAGTTCAGTGGCATAAAACAGTAGCATAGAGTGGATTGGTGCAGAGTGGAATGGAGCGGCGTAAATTGCAGAGGCATAGAGTAGATTGTTTTAGAGTGCAGTGGTGCAGAGTAGATTAGAGTGACTTGGAGTGGATTGGTGTAGAGTACTGTGTAGAGTGGAGCAATGCAGAGTAGACTGGCAGAGAGAGCAGTACTGAGGGTAAAGTGACTACGAGTAAAGGGCATGGAGTGGTGCAGAGTAGAGTGGTGTAGAGTGCATTGGTGTAGAGTGGTGCAGTGGCCTAGAGTGCAAAAGAGTGGCGTACAGCGCAGTGGTATAGAGTGCAGTCATGCAGAGTAGTGTCAGAGTGCAGTGAATGAATGAATGGGCACTTATAAAGCGGGTGGCTACCCGGAGGTGTCCCAGCGCTATAGACCAACATGGACGGAGAAAGACTAGGTTAACAGCAGGGTCTTAAGTTGTTTTCTGAAGGTCTGGTGATTGAGGATCAGACATAAATGGAGTGGCAAGGAATTCCAGAGTTCGGAGGCATTATAGGAGCACAGTCGTCCGCCACTTCTGGCTCTTTTTATTCTGGGTGCCTCGGCCAGACGCAAATTATCTGACTGACTTTTCTGTTAGCTTTATAAGAAAGGATCAGGGCTGAGTTAATCGCAGGGCCTGTTCCTGACAGAGTTTTATGGGCAATGCACAGCGATTTAAATGTAATGCGCTCATGCACGGGGAGCCAGTGGAGGAAACGTTTTGCCGGTTTGGCTGATTGTCTGTTGGAAGTGCCAGTCAGTAATCTGGCTGCGCTATTCTGGACCAACTGGAGTTTAGCCATTACCGAGGAGAGGGAACCTAGGTATAGTGCATTTCCGTAGTCCAGCCTGGAGAGTGCAGTTTTGTAGAGTGGTGCCGAGAGCAGTGACTTAGAGTACAGTGGTGCAGAATAGAGTGGCATAGAGTGCAGTGATGTACAGCGCAATAGTGTAAAGTTATGTAGCGTATAGTGGCATTGAGAAGAATGTTGTAGGGTACAGTGGCGTAAAGTGCAGTGGGACAAAGTAGCTGGCATAGGTAGACTGGTATAGGGTGCATTGTTTTTGAGTAAAGTTGTGTAGAGTGAACTGGTGTAGAGTGCAGTGGCGTTGAGTGGCGCAGCGTATGGTGTACAGAGTAGGGGCATAGAGTGAAGTGGTGTAGAGTAGATGGTTTTAGAGTAGAGTGAAGTAGAGTTGAGTGGTGCAGAGTGGAGTCCAGTGGAAGAGAGTAGTAGCATAGAGTGCAGTGGCATAGAGTTGAGAGGTATAGAGTGGCACAGCGTGGATTTCAGTGGCCTAGGGTGAAGTGGCACAGAGTGTGGTACAGTGGTGTAAAGTGCAGTGGCATAGAGTCCCTGGCGTAGAGTAGACTGTTTCAGAGCAGAGAAGTGGCGTATAGTGAAGTGGTGAATGGTAAAGTGGAGTGGTATAGAGTAGTGGCGTAGAGTGCTGTGGGTAGGAGTGGTGTACAACGCAGTGGCAAAGAGTGCAGCGGTGCATAGTAGAGGGGGTAGAGTGCAGCGGTGCAAAGTAGAGGGGGTAGAATGCAGCGGTGCATAGTAGAGTGGGGTAGAGTGCAGCGGTGCACATTAGATCAAACTGGCATAGACTGCATTGGTGTAGAGTGCAGAGTAAAGTGGCTCAGAGTAGATTGCCGCAGGGTTTAGTGGCAGAGTGTGTTGAGGCACAGCTGCAGAGTAGAGTGTAATGGAGCAGAGTAGAGTGTCGTAGAGTGCAGTGGCATACAGTGGTGCAGAGTAAAGTGACGGGAAGTGCAATTTTGTAGAGTACAGTGGCACACAGTACAGTGGCTCAGAGTTGATTGGCATAGAGTATATTGGTTTTGAGTAAAGTGGCGTAGAGTGGAATAGAGTGGCGTAGACTGCAGTGGCAGAGTAGACTGCTTCAGAGTAGAGTAAAGTGGCATAGAGTGCAGTGGTATGGAGTACAGTGTCAGAGTGCAGAGTGGATTAGAGTGGCTTACAGTGGATTGGCAGAGTTCAGTGGAGTAGAGTGGCAGAGAGGGCAGTGTTGCAGAGTATACTGTTGTAGAGTGCAGAAGTGTATAGGAGAGGGACGTGGAGTGCATTGGCGCAGAGTAGAGTTGCATAGAGTGCAGTGGTGTAGAGTGCAATGGCACAGAGCAGAGTGGCGTAGAATGGCAGAGAGTAATTTTGTGTACAGTACATTGGAATAGAGTGCAGTGGTTTTCAGTCAAGTGGTGTAGAGTGCATTGGTGTAGAGTGCACTGGAGTAGAGTGATGTGCAGTGTTGCAGAGTAGGGTGGAGCTCTGACTCCGCCGGAGACCTGAGGCCTCTGATCTCCGCCTCTCCCATGTGGCCGCCCCATCCCAGAAGGGAGGCATCCGTCACCACAGTATGGTCTAGTTGGTGAAGGGAGAGGGATCTTCCGTTGACCCAATCCTGGTTTGTAAGCCGCCACTGCAGTTGTTGAGCAGTGCTCTCCAAGATCTGAATGCAATCGGACGGATTTCCCTGATGCTGTGCCCACTGGAACTTCAGGTCCCACTGCAGAGCCCGCATATGCCAACTGGCATAATCGATCAGCAGAAGGCCATGAGGCCCAACAACCTCAGGGTCATTCTGACCGAAACCCGGGACAGAGGCTGAAAGATGGTAATCATAGCCTGAATATCCAGGACTCACTGTTCGGGAGGATAGACCTGAAACCGCGCCAAGTCCAGAACCGCTCCAATGAAGAGGAGCTTCTGAGAGGCAATCAGGTGCAACTTCGGCACATTGATGGAGAACCCCAGAATATGCAGGTGGTCAGCCGTAGTCTGGAGATGGGAAACGACTGCCTGGGTCGAGCCCCCTTTAACAGCCAGTCGTCAAGATAGGGGAAGACTGAAACCCCTGACCTGCGCAGATGAGCTGCGACCACCGCCATCCCTTTCATGAACACCCAAGGGGTGCTGGTAAGGTCAAAGGGGAGCACGGTAAACTGAAAGTGCTTGTGGCCTACCATGAACCACAGGCAACGCCAGTGGGCCGGCAGGACGGGAATGTGAAAATAATCGTCATGCAAGACCAACGCTAACTACCAGTCTTGCGGGTCGAGGGCAGACAAGACGTGAGCAAGCGACATCCCCGAGGTCCAAGATAGGATGCAGGCCCTTGTTCTTCTTGGGAACCAGAAAGTAGTGGGAGTAACAGCCACAACCTATTTCTGGGACAGGGATGCGTTCAATGGCTTCCTTGGCCAAGAGAGCCCTAACTTCCTGCTGGAGAAGTGGTAGGTGATCCTCCGACATGCGGTGGGATCATGGTGGCATGGCTGGAGGGGTAGTCTCGAAGGGGAGAGAGTTTCCCCTTCAGACAATTTGCAAAACCCACCTGTCCGAAGTGATGGTGCACCAGTGGGGGAGGTGAAGACGAATCTGGCCGCCCACTGGCGTTTGATGGGCCTGAAAGGACGGACTAGGCGGGTTTGGAGGCTGCTGCAGAGGGGGGTTGGTGGACTGGCCCGCCCGCTGGCTTTCGGAATCTCGCCGGTTGTTTCCACGTCCCCGGCCGCGCAAAAACTGGGTAACTAGCTGCTGCCTGTTGCCCTGGGACGGGCGGGGAACCCCTTCCGTAGCCACAAAAGGGGCAAAAAAGCAGACTGCGCCGGACGGGAGGAGAGGCCCAAGGACTTAGCTGTAGCCTATGAGTCCCTGAAGCGCTCTAGGGCGTGGTCTGCTTTGAAAGGTGACGCCTATCAAAGGGCATGTCCATCAGAGTGTTCTGGACATCCCCAGAAAAGCCAGTGGACCTCATCCAGGCGTAGCGGCGAAGTGCTACCAACGTTGAAATGGTCCTACCCAGAGAGTCGGCAGTGTCCAGCCCACAACGGATCATAAATTTTGCTGCATCTCTCTCGGCGGCAACAGCCTGGGAGAGCACTGCCTGGGCCTCCTTTGGACACTGAGGCAGCACGTGCGCCACCGTATCCCACAAGAATGCGAATAACGGCCCAAGAGACATGCGGTGTTTAAGGACCGCAGTTCTAAGCTGGCGGTAGAGAAAAGTTTGCTGACAAGGTGGTCCAGCATCTTCGATTCCCTTTCCAGTGGAGCGGTAGGGAAGGCGCTTTTGGAGGTGGAGGTTTGGACCACCAAGCTCTCCGGGGTGGGGTGTTGGGAGGGTAAAGTGGAGTCGCCCAGAGCCGGGCGGTGGCATCGGGCGAGCATCCTGTCCATGGGAGCCTCCGTGTTGGGCCTGGACCAAGTGCCCAAAAGGATGTCGGTGAGGGCCTTGCTGCCAGTTGAAGCACCTCAGTCAGGAGGTTAGTCCTGACCGCCACCGTGGGGAGCTCAAGGTTGAGAGCCTCGGCCACCCGACTCAACACCACAGCGTAGGACGCTCCCTCCTCCACAGCCACGGTAGGAGGAGACAACATGCTAAGGTCGGGTGAAGTGTCAAGACCACTGGCATCCCCCAGTTCCTCTCTCCAGTCCTGCTCAGTCTCTAGCTGGTCAGTTAAAGGGTCACCTGACCCCTTCCAGTCCTCCTCTGGACTATCAGGCTGAAAATGGCCAGTGTGGAACACAGGGACAAAAGTACCCATCGGTGTCGGATCCGGCTTTGACCAATGCGGCTCCGTGTCCACGTCGGGATGGAGGCCGGGGTCGACGCCGGCCGGGTAGCCGACCAGAGAAAGCGGCTCCAGCGGAGGTGTAATGAGGTCAACCTGCGCCGATCCACATCCAGCCCTGGATCCAGGGAGGGGGGCAAGCGGTGCCAGAGGCAAAGACCTAGCCCCCCAAAACCAAGTCCGCAGGGCCGAAGGCGCGCTAGCGGGGTCGGTACGCCCAAAGATGGCATGCATCGCCCCGTAGAACGTACGAAGCTCAGCGGGAGTTACTCCGGGCCTCAGAAAGGGAGGGGCACCACTCGCGGGCCTCGTCGGGTCGGCCAACCGACTAGGAGAAGTATAAAGGAAAATAGTCAATTCCTCCTATTTAATTCCTCCTATTCCTCGGTCCCGGTCTCGAGTTTGTAGTTCTACAAACTCGAGACCGGGACCGAGGGAGAACGAACACGTCGTGCAGATCTAAACCAAGCTAATTACGGATACCATACGAATTGGTTGTGAATAATGGCACCATTCTGATGGCCTATCTGACACGATGTACACTGAATAGGAGGAATTGACTATTTTCCTTTATAATAAGGCTATTAATGCCACGCATACTTGAAGCTTTGAACAAAAAAGTCTTGAGAGAAAAACTACCGATAAACGTCCTCAATATCTTTCGCCATGAAGAAGTCCTTCGGACGAAACGCGTTGGCTACGTTTTTGCATGAAGACTTTGAATAAAAGCAAGAAAGAAAACTTTAAGTCCTACTGAATTGATTTCTTGATTGTTGTTCTGACTACTCTTGTCATTGTGTACTTTGTGGGGTGCTGAACCACTGTCTAGCACGATACCAACCTGGGGTAAAACACACACATCAAGTTTAAATTTGTAGTTCCCAATAACCCACATTCCCATCTCATAGACCTTTTGGATCCGTCATATTTCTTATAATCAGATTTCAGGTCTTTATCTTACTCTGCTCCTCAGTGGAGGGAACATAGGTCTCCCCAAATCAAAAGAGTGATCAACAGTGAGTAACTCAGTTCCTGTAAAAGGAAGGGGTGGGGATGAAATCTGCATCTGATAATTAGCTTGTCACGTGCACTTGGGCTGATATACCCATGCCAGCTGGAACAAAGGAAGAAGCCCAGACCTCATGATCCAACACAGGAGGGTTGTGCCAGACGTGGAGGGATGATATGACATCCTAGGACTGATTAGGGGCACCTGGCCTCCATTACTTTCCACACCCACTTAAACACCTCTGCAAAAGAGAGACCACCAGTTAAGAAAAACCTACATCTGGGTGCGGCGAAAGCAGAAATTATGCCTAGCTGAAAGGAGAAGCAACCTAATTCCCTGCAAGGATGGACTAAAGACTTTGACTGCAGATAACCCCTAAAGCAAGGGGGGGATCTCGCCATGGCCAGTGGCACTTGGCCCCCCTGTGGAACAATTGGAGGAAAGGAGCTGCTGGGGGCCTTTGTGGGATTCCCCTAGGATCTCCATGGACGGGCCCTAGACTCCACCCCCATCCCCACCAGGTGCCCTTGAAGAGGGCAGGAAGCTCTTACGTATGCCGCCAGGAGGTTGTATTGATGGTGGATGGCAGAAGGGGCTGAGCAAGATGCTCCCACCAACAGAAGAATGGTACAAGGATCCCAGCAGTGGAAAGGTCTGACAAACAGGGAGAAAAAAGAAGTCACCTCTCTAGCTAAAGCGCCCTTTAGAGGCTAGGTCTAAAAAATGCACTTCATTTATAGACCTGGTGTTGGACCCGGCCTCGTGGCGTGGTCCTCGCTGATCTCCGCAGCTCCAGATCTACGGGTGGAACTGATTCCCGTCCGCCCAGAACTGTACATGACACTCCTACCCCGGACCTGAGACGATCCCCAGACCGCGTGCCTGCACCCGTGCACGTGACCATCAGACTCCATGTTTGGCCATCCCGGCCGGCCGGCCACCTTCTTTCCTTTCGGCAGCCCCTGGCCACTCCTGGCTACAGCCAAGCATGCGCATCCGGCGCGCCCAGATCCGCCCGGGGGGTGAACGACTCCCCAAGTACCCGAAACCAAGACCTCCATCACACCTCCGGCCCCCTTCCGAGGAACTGGTTTCCCTCACACCTCTGAACTATCCCTGGGGGCTGGTTTCGATCGCACCTTGGGCCTCCTAGCGAGCTGGCTCCAGGCCTTGATGGGCGTCTGGGATTCCCTGGACGCATGGTCCAAAGCATCAAAGAATCAACCGCCTAGACAATCGGGCGCCTGGCCCTCGGACCTCCGGCCTCCTGCCTCTGAGGGTCCGGACATCAAAGAGCTCCAGTACTATAAGACAGCCTGCCTTCCATCTAGTCGGCAGTTGTATCTTGGACAAGAAAGCCCTGCTGATCTGATCGCGGCTGACTTTGAGGAGAACAGACTCTGACCCACTGAGCCCTGCTGACGTCGTCGCGGCTCAT
Source organism: Lissotriton vulgaris (assembly GCF_964263255.1). NCBI lineage: Eukaryota > Metazoa > Chordata > Amphibia > Caudata > Salamandridae > Lissotriton > Lissotriton vulgaris. Next base: position 910,724,274 of record NC_141697.1, read on the forward strand.
CCTCGAACCTACGGAACGGAACCATCGGGGCCCTGCTGACGCTGTCGCCCCCCCCCCCTCTCCCCCCCCCCCCCCGAAGGACAAGAAATCTGAACCATCGGGGCCCTGCTGACGCTGTCGCGGCCCCCTCTCGGAACACGAGACCTGAACCATCGGAGCCCTGCTGACGCTGTCGCGGCTCCATCTGCTTACGAGTAAGACGGAGTACTCCTGACCAAGCCCTGCTGACCTCGTCGCGGCTTGTCGAACACTCTGGTCCGGCTGGACTATCGACGCTACCCTCACTATCATCTTGAACCAGAAGTGAGTAGGACAGCAAGTCCCATCGCCAGCCCCCGTACCCCCCAGTTCGAGGATTGAGAACTGTGCGCAGGGTGCGTTGCGTGCCAGCTGGCCTCCTAAGACTGTCCCGCTTTCCCGATCCCTCGTTACGAGACTTTCGCGATCCCTCGATCGCTGTGTATTGCTCCTTTCTTTTAATCTTGATAAAGTCTTTCTTGATAAAGAATCACGGTGTGGTGTCCGTTCATAAGTGTGGTGTGTCGACAGTGTGTACGATCAGTCCTCCCCGGCGGGGACTCCCCCCTCGATAAGACTCGGCAGTAATTTTGGGAGAGGAGGTTCCAGGTGGTTAGGAGAGTCCTCTTGACCCCTGGGGTCACCACCTTCCAACATTGGTGGCAGCGACGAGATACGAACCTACGTCTGAAGATCGTACCACTGACACACTACCTGAACCTACACGCAGCAAACGCACAAGAAAAGAGCAACAATGACGACTACAGAATCTGGTGTAAAGACAACCTTCGACTAGGACCTCCTGGAAGATTACACACATAGAGAGCTGAAGCAGTTCTGCAAAGAACTGAGTATCCCGAGTACCGGACTAAGTACTAAGGAAGATTTCCAGAAAGCGCTGACCGCTTGGGTAGAGTCCGGAGCATCTCTTCCCCCGATCGAAGACGAGGGAGGGAGGCCACAGACCGAACCCGGTACACCGACCGGTGAGAGAATCCAGCAACCGACCCGGAGCCCAGCAACCGGGAGAGAGCGGTCATCGGAGGAGATGGCCGATCGAGAACGTGACTGAAGCCATGAGCTCGAACTGGCACGCCTCAAATTAGAGGGTGAACTCAAACTCGCAGAAAAAAAGTTGACGGTGGAGCAGTTGCGGCTCCAGGGAGAGCTAGAGGAGAAGTAGCTCCAGAGGGAGCATGAAGGACGGAAACTTCAGCTCGAGCACGAGCGCAGCCTCAAAGAACTCGAATTGAAAGCCAGAAAAGAAGCAACCGGATCACCGGGCCTTGGGGAGCAGGTGGTCCCCAAAGAAACGAAGGTACATATCCCCAAGGACGTTGTAAAGGAATTTTACAAAGGAGACGACATCCAGCAATGGTTCAAAGCATACGAGGTGGCCATGTCCGCTCACCGGGTCCCGGAGAAGGACTGGGGGGCCGGCCTATGGAGCCGCTTCCTCAGCGAGGGGAGAGACACCCTGCTGGACCTACAGACGGCACACATGAACGCCTACCCACACATGAAAGACGCTCTCTTATTCCGCTACGGCCTAACGCCAGAAATGTATCGCCAGCGGTTTAGGGAGTGCAAGAAGATTCCTGGCACCACATGGGTGGACTATGTGAACTACTACACCCGGGCCCTAGATGGGTGGATCAAGGGCAGCAATGTGACCACCTTGGAGGGCCTAGTCGACCTAGTGGCTTACGAGCACCTGTCCGCAAATTGCTTTGTGGAACTAAGACAGCATCTCCTGGACAGCAAGCTCGCTAACCCACGGAAACTGGCTGTGGAAGCCGATCGATGGGTGGCCACCCGAGTCCAGAAGGGGCCCGGGGGAGACCCCCCACAGAACGACCAAGGATCTTCCCGCCAGCGAGGTGGGGGAGGTCGGGGCAAGCAGCAAAGTTCCCAGTCAGGGCCTCAGCGTAGTCCCCCCAGAAACCAGACCCCGCGCTCTCCTCCCGTGACGAGAGCCGCCCCGAGTGCAGGACCCCCGGGGCTCCGCCCCAGCTCCACGTGCTTCAAGTGTCAGCAACCCGGGCACTATGCCGGTGACCCCCGATGTCCCCTGACTCCGAAATCCACTCCCACTGGGCCCGCCACTAGACAGATATCCTCAGTAGCCTTAGAAGAGGAAGAGATAGAAGAACAGGGGGAGTGGGAACCCGCAGCCATGGTCCTAGCCTCCCTGGGGAATAGTGAGATGATCCCCGGAGATTATCTGCCCGACAACACCGAAAAGTACCGCCAAACAGTGAAGGTTAACGGGCGCAGCATAGGAGCCCTTCGGGATACAGGAGCCAGCATCACGTCTGTTAGGTACACGCTAGTTCCTGAGTCCATGATCATCCCCCACACCTCCTGTCGGGTGATAGCAGCCGATAATTCTGTCCGCACCTGCAGGATAGCCCAGGTCCCGTTTGAGTGGGAGGGGGTCTCGGGCGATCTGCGGGTCGCAGTTCGCACGGACATGCCTGTAGACTGCCTCCTGGGGAATGACTTAGAGAGTTCCCAGTGGAAAGAGGTAGAGAGAAGGACCCATTTAGCCATGTTAGGACTGCCCCAATGGGCCTGTGTGAGCACCCAGGCCATGACCGCCAGAATGCCTAACCCCGAGAACTAAGAGCCTGAGTTCCCCAGTTCAGCCCCTGATGTCCCCGAGGGCGGCGAGCACCCTACGGTCCTCGACCAGCCCTCCCTCGAAGAGAACGCATCCGACGAAGGTCCCCTCGGACCAGCAGTCGAACCAGTCCCGACCCTAGCAGATCTCCCCGAGTTGGCCCAGTGGCGCCAAGAGGGAGGACCGTCCCGAGAGGAGTTCTGCCAAGAGCAGACCTCCTGCCCTGCCCTAGAGGGGCTCCGCCGACAGGCCGCAGCCCAGGCCGCTGGAGACCAGTCCGGCTCCCATTACCTTTACTGGGAAAACGGCCTACTGTACAGTGAACAGAAGACCGCGGAACTAGGATCAGTCCGTGTGCTCGTGGTACCCCTATGTTTCCGCGGACTCCTCCTCAACCTGGCCCACGATGTGCCCCTGGCAGGGCATCTGGGCCAAGATAAGACCTTCCAACGACTAGTGACCCATTTCTACTGGCCCCACATGCGGGCTGATGTGGAACACCACTGCAAGTCCTGCCCCACGTGTCAGGCTAGCGGCAAAAGCGGAGGCAAGCGCAAGGCTCCCCTCCAACCCTTTCCAGTTGTCAGTACCCCCTTTGAGAGGGTGGGGATCGACATCGTCGGACCTCCTTAGGCCACCGGTTCATTCTGGTCGATCACGCCACCCGATACCCCGAAGCCATCCCCCTCCGGACCGTGACGGCCCCAGTCGTGGGCCGGGCCCTAATGGGGATCTTCTCCCGGGTGGGATTCCCCCGAGAAGTGGTAAGCGATCGAGGCACGAACTTCATATCCCGGTACATGAAGTCCCTCTGGCAACAGTGTGGGGTGTCCTACCGGTTCACCACTCCCTACCATCCCCAGGGCAACGGCCTGGTTGAGCGGTTCAACCGCACCCTGAAAGGGATGATCATGGGTCTTGAGGAGCCCTTGCGACGCAAGTGGGACGTCCTCCTACCCTGCCTCCTGTTCGCCTACCGAGAGGTACCCCAGAAATCCTTGGGGTTTAGCCCTTTCGAGCTGCTCTATGGGCACCCCGTCCGGGGTCCCCTCAGCCTGGTCAAGGAAGGCTGGGAGGCAGCCCCCCCGAGCACACCCCCCTGACGTATTCTCCTACGTCCTGGCCCTCCGGAACCAGACGCGGAAGTTTCGCGAACTGGCCGAGGCCAACCTGGAAGCCAGCCAAGAGGAGATGAAACGCTGGTACGACCAGAATGCCACTCTGGTCGAGTTTCAACCAGGCCAACAGGTTTGGGTCATGTCCCCAGTGGAACCTTGTGCCTTGCAGGACAAGTGGACTGGACCCTTTAAGGTGATAGAGCGCAAGAGCCAGGTCACCTACCTCGTTGATACGAAATCAGCCAGGAACGGCCTGAAAGTGTTACACGTAAACCGGCTCAAACCCCATTTTGTGCGGTCTGAGTTGGGGTTACTCCTTGCCACCGACGACGGAGAGGAAGAGGAAACGGACCCTCTCCCCGATCTCCTGTGTGCAAAGGATCAAGATGGCTCCGTAGAGGGAGTGAGTCTCTCCTCCTCCCTCACCCCCTTGCAGCGGGAGGAATGTCGCCACTTGCTGGGACAATTCTCAGACCTCTTCTCCCTCACTCCCGGCGTCACCAGTTGGTGCGTCCACGACGTGGACACCGGGGACAGCCCTCCGGTATGGCACAGAGCTTACCGAGTCCCGGACCGCGTCCGAGCCTGCATCAAGGTTGAGGTCAACAAAATGTTGGACCTAGGAGTGGTGGAAGCCTCCGACAGCCCATGGGCTAGCCCCGTGGTCCTGGTTCCGAAGGCGGCCGCCCCCGGCACCGTTCCTGAGCTGAGGTTCTGCGTCTACTACCGCGGACTCAACGCAGTCACCCGAACCGACGCACACCCCATCCCCCGAGCCGACGAACTGATTGACCACCTAGGGTCGGCTCAGTACCTCAGTACCTTCGATCTCACCAGTGGCTACTGGCAGATCGGCCTCACGGAGAGGGCCCAAGAAAGGTCTGCTTTCTCCACTCCGGATGGCCATTTCCACTTCCGAGTCATGCCCTTCGGCATGAAAAACGCCCCGCCACCTTCCAGCGACTGGTCAATCAGGTCCTGGCCGGGTTGGAAAGTTTCAGTGCAGCCTACCTAGACGACATTGCGGTGTTCAGTGCTCACTGGCCCGAGCACCTGCACCACCTCTGGGAGGTGTTGGACGCCCTGCGTCGAGCCAGACTCACCCTTAAAGCTAGTAAATGCCAAATAGGACAAAGCTCAGTGGTATACCTAGGGCACCAGGTCGGCAGCGGCCTCGTGGCCCCCCTCCAACCCAAGATAGACGCAATCAATGCCTGGGAGACCCCCACGACCGAGACCGAGGTGCAGGCTTTCCTAGGGCTCACAGGGCACTACCGTAGATTCATCAAGGGGTACGGGAGTATTGTAGGCCCCCTCACCGAGTTGACAGCCAAGGCCAACCCCAAGAAGGTTATCTGGACCCCCGCCTGTCAGAAGGCCTTCGAAGAATTGAAACAGGCCATGTGCACCGCTCCAGTCCTACAGGCCCCTGACTACTCCCGAGAGATCGTGGTTCAGACTGACGCCTCCGAGCATGGCATCGGGGCCGTGCTCTCCCAAGTGGACGACAAGGGGATTGATCATCCGGTAGCCTTTATCAGCCGGAGGCTTCTACCCCGGGAGCAGAGATGGAGCACCATCGAGCGAGAGGCCTTCGCAGTAGTCTGGGCCTTGAAGAAACTGAGGCCCTACCTGTTCGGGACCCACTTCCGGGTCCAGACCGACCACCGTCCTCTCCGGTGGCCCATGCAAATGAGAGGAGAGAACCCTAAACTGCTACGCTGGTCCATCTCCCTCCAAGGGATGAGTTTTACTGTGGAACACAGGCCTGGTGCCGACCACGCCAACGGCCTGTCCCGCTTCTTCCGCCTCAGCGAAGAGAACCCCCAAGAGGATGGGTAGTTCTCCTCGTCTTTCAGCTGGAGGGGACACATGTTGGACCCGGCCTCGTGGCGTGGTCCTCGCTGATCTCCGCAGCTCCAGATCTACGGGTGGAACTGATTCCCGTCCACCCAGAACTGTACATGACACTCCAACCGGACCTGAGACGATCCCCAGACCGCGTGCCTGCACCCGTGCACGTGACCATAAGACTCCATGTTTGGCCACCCCGGCCGGCCGGCCGCCTTCTTTCCTTTCGGCAGCCCCTGGCCACTCCTGGCTACAGCCAAGCATGCGCGTCCGGCGCGCCCAGATCCGCCCGGGGGGTGAACGACTCCCCAAGTACCCGAAACCAAGACCTCCATCACACCTCCGGCCCCCTTCCGAGGAACTGGTTTCCCTCACACCTCTGAACTATCCCTGGGGGCTGGTTTCGATCGCACCTTGGGCCTCCTAGCGAGCTGGCTCCAGGCCTTGATGGGCGTCTGGGATTCCCTGGACGCATGGTCCAAAGCATCAAAGAACCAACCGCCCAGACAATCGGGCGCCTGGCCCTCGGACCTCCGGCCTCCTGCCTCTGAGGGTCCGGACATCAAAGAGCTCCAGTACTATAAGACAGCCTGCCTTCCATCTAGTCGGCAGTTGTATCTTGGACAAGAAAGCCCTGCTGATCTGATCGCGGCTGACTTTGAGGAGAACAGACTCTGACCCACTGAGCCCTGCTGACGTCGTTGCGGCTCATCCTCGAACCTACGGAACGGAACCATCGGGGCCCTGCTGACGCTGTCGCGGCCCCCCCCCCCCCGAAGGACAAGAAATCTGAACCATCGGGGCCCTGCTGACGCTGTCGCTGCCCCCTCTCGGAACACGAGACCTGAACCATCGGAGCCCTGCTGACGCTGTCGCGGCTCCATCTGCTTACGAGTACGACGGAGTACTCCTGACCAAGCCCTGCTGACCTCGTCGCGGCTTGTCGAACACTCTGGTCCGGCTGGACCATCGACGCTACCCTCACTATCATCTTGAACCAGAAGTGAGTAGGACAGCAAGTCCCATCGCCAGCCCCCGTACCCCCCAGTTCGAGGATTGAGAACTGTGCGCAGGGTGCGTTGCGTGCCAGCTGGCCTCCTAAGACTGTCCCGCTTCCCCGATCCCTCGTTGCGAGACTTTCGCGATCCCTCGATCGCTGTGTATTGCTCCTTACTTATAATCTTGATAAAGTCTTTCTTGATAAAGAATCACGGTGTGGTGTCCGTTCATAAGTGTGGTGTGTCGACAGTGTGTACGATCAGTCCTCCCCTGCGGGGACTCCCCCCTCGATAAGACTCGGCAGTAATTGTGGGAGAGGAGGTTCCAGGTGGTTAGGAGAGTCCTCTTGACCCCTGGGGTCACCGCCTTCCAACACCTGGCCACCAGGAATAAATGATAAAGAAAATCAGTCCAAAATAAACAGACATGCATCTTCAGAGAATTGTCTTTAACATACAAAGCCAAAACGAGAAGCAGAATGTGTGGCGCTTCCTCTAAATCCTCCTTTGAAAATTCCCCTGGGGAAGGCTAAGCTCCCAGGAGTAGCAGCAAACTCATTTGTTCCTTTTAGATGGAGAGAAGGCGTGCACGAGGGCCCCTTCCCAGAGGCTGTTTTGGCTCCAGTGGAGCATATTCCACTGGGCCTAGTGCAATCCCTTGCTCACAAAGGATTAAGCATTGCTCCGCCGTAGACTGGAGCCGAAAGAAGGATGCTCTACCTCCCGCCCTCCACCATATCTGGCTTCCCCTGATCCCCGGTAGGAGCAGAGAAACAGTCTCCTGGCTCCCGCACAGCACCAAGAAAGATTCTGTGTGCAGAGAGCCAGCGGTCCCACAGGGGTCTTGAGGCCCCCAAATTTGTGCAGTTGTGGGTGTCCCAGGTCAGACAAGGACACCTACTCAAACAAGCAATTGCAATGCAATAGGTCTCGCATTATGAAAGTTTGAGCTATTGGTCTTGTAAATGACAATTTTTTTATGTATGTGTTGGTTTTGAAAATAGCTAATTAGCTTTGTCATTTACAATGCCAATAGTTATAACTTTCACAAATATGACACCTATAGCATTTGTAATGCAACATGTTTTGTATTTACGTGACTTAGATGTATTGATATTACAAATAACAATGGCTTTTAATTTTTTTAAAATAATTAATACTTAAATAAAAGTGATTGTAATTTATAATGGTAATAGCTTAAACTTTTATAAATAACTTTTGTGAAGATTATGTTCAGTGTATTTTATTGTGATGAAAATCCAAGAACAGAAGTAAAATATTAACATCTTTTTGTGACATTTGTAATAAAGATTGAAACATTGAGAGAACATATTTGAACCAGTTGTTGTTGAATGGTTGCACAGATTGATGCTGTTATGGCGCTGAGTGATGTTGTGGTGGCGCTGAGTGATGTTGTGGTGGCGTGGTGGCGCTGAGTGATGTTGTGGTGGCGCTGAGTGATGTTGTGGTGATGCCGAGTGGTGCTGTGGTGGTGGTGCTGAGTGGTGCTGTGGTGGTGCTGAGTGATGCTGTGGTGGTGCTGAGTGATGATGCTGTGGTGGTGCTGAGTGATGATGCTGTGGTGGTGCTGAGTGATGATGCTGTGGTGGTGCTGAGTGATGATGCTGTGGTGGTGCTGAGTGATGCTGTGGTAGTGCTGAGTGATGCTGTGGTGGTGCTGAGTGATGCTGTGGTGGTGCTGAGTGATGCTGTGGTGGTGCTGAGTGATGCTGTGGTGGTGCTGAGTGATGCTGTGGTGGTGCTGAGTGATGCTGTGGTGGTGCTGAGTGATGCTGTGGTGATGCCGAGTGGTGCTGAGTGGTGCTGTGGTGGTGCCGAGTGGTGCTGTGGTGGTGCCGAGTGGTGCTGTGATGGTGCCGAGTGGTGCTGTGATGGTGCCGAGTGGTGCTGTGATGGTGCCGAGTGGTGCTGTGATGGTGCCGAGTGGTGCTGTGATGGTGCCGAGTGGTGCTGTGATGGTGCCGAGTGGTGCTGTGATGGTGCCGAGTGGTGCTGTGATGGTGCCGAGTGGTGCTGTGATGGTGCCGAGTGGTGCTGTGATGGTGCCGAGTGGTGCTGTGATGGTGCAGAGTGGTGCTGTGATGGTGCCGAGTGGTGCTGTGATGGTGCCGAGTGGTGCTGTGATGGTGCCGAGTGGTGCTGTGATGGCGCCGAGTGGTGCGGTGATGGCGCCGAGTGGTGCGGTGATGGCGCCGAGTGGTGCTGTGATGGCGCCGAGTGGTGCTGTGATGGCGCCGAGTGGTGCTGTGATGGCGCCGAGTGGTGCTGTGATGGCGCCGAGTGGTGCTGTGATGGTGCCGAGTGGTGCTGTGATGGTGCCGAGTGGTGCTGTGATGGTGCCGAGTGGTGCTGTGATGGTGCCGAGTGGTGCTGTGATGGTGCCGAGTGGTGCTGTGATGGTGCCGAGTGGTGCTGTGATGGTGCCGAGTGGTGCTGTGGTGATGCTGTGGTGGTGCTGTGGTGATGCTGTGGTGGTGCTGAGTGATGCTGTAGTGATGCGATAGATTGATAGAGTGAGTGCGATAGATTGATAGAGTGAGTGCGATAGATCGATAGAGGGAGGGTGATAGATCGATAGAGGGAGTGCGATAGATAAATAGAGGGAGGGCGATAGAGGGAGGGCGATAGACATATACATATAGATAGATAGAGGGAGGGCGATAGATAGAGGGAGGGCGATAGATAGATATACGATAGAGTGAGGGCGATAGATAGATATACAATAGATAGAGTGAGAGCGATAGAGTGAGGGCGATAGATAGATAGATAGATAGATAGATAGATAGAGGGCGATAGATAAGAGTGAGGGCGATTGATAGAGTGAGGGGCAATAGATAGATAGAGTGAGGGCGATAGCCCAATCCGCACTTTAGGAGCATTTTTCAAAACCCTTACTTTTACATCTCGCCAACAAGCATTAAAAATGAGGTAGGGGTAACAATCTCTCAAGAATATACAAAGTGGAGATGCAGAAAGCATACATAACGAATACAAAAGTGTCCAAAACACAAATAACCTAAAAAATAGGTTTTAGCGTAGTGTGCCACCAAGCTAGCATGTTTCCACTCCTGCCAGCGTATCAATATATGTAACACAAGTGGAAACACACCAAAAAGCAGCCATGCCTATTAGCTTTGACAATAGTTGTTCTTACATAATGATTTAACAAAAACAAAGCTTTGCTATATAAAAAAAATATGCTTTCGTTCATATGTGCTAATTTGTAGCATAAGACAAACGATTGCGGCTTTCAGGGAGCAGAATCGTGTTACAGCCCTGGCTCACCATTCTGTAACTATGGACAACCTTGTGATCACTGTGGCTACAGAAATCAACATAAACGTTGTTTGTATGTACTTAACCTAGTAGGGTCGAGTTATAGTGCAGGCTCACAAAAAATACATAAATGTTACATTTGTAGAATGTAACTATGGACTATGTAAAACGGTCCAATACATTAGGACTGAGTTTGTGCTATATTAAATTGTCTAAAAATAATAATGCATCACCAGCAGCTCAAACTTTCAGTAATGCGAGACCTAGTGCATTGCAAATGCTTGTTCCTCTTGGACCTGAAGGGGAAAAATGTCATAAATAAGGTGGACTTTCATAAGCACATTGGCCAATGGGCCTGTGGCAGATGAGCCACTGATCGAAGATTTCTGACCGATGATTGGATTATGTGGAGCACATATTTGGCAGATGGCGCATCTGCTGCTTTTCAGCAGATGATGAACGTCCAGCAATCTCTACATGACCCCCTTCAGTGTATGTCACTAACCACATGATTTTTTAGAAAGTTTTGAAAAAGATATTTAAATTCCGCTCTCCTGTTTGAAAGTCAGCAATTTAGCCGCTAACCTACAGGTTCTCATTAGCCATGCACCTTTAATAGACTATATAGACTATGTAGTTAGAAAGAAATCAAGCATTGGCATAGCCAATAGCTCTCGCCTTTGGGACCTTATAAGTGTTTAGCCATGCAACAGTTGATGTTGTTGTACCAAGGATATTGTGCTGCATAACTATATACTTATAAGGTGCCAAAAGCGAGACCCATTGGCTATGCCAATGCTTGTTTACTTAGTAGTGGTTTTGGGAATTGATTGAAGATATAATGATCACTATTCTCACATTCATAGGAAAGAGAACTCTATCCAAGTACGATGGAATGCATTACATGAGCACCAGTTACATTGCAAAGCGCCAGATTCATTCTGTTTTTAGGCGCAGGGAGAGTTAAGTGATTTGTCCAGAATCACAGGGTATTGAACTGATAGACTCAAGCGTGGTTACCCAATTGCAAAATTGGCAGCTCTAGCCATAACGCCACACCCTCTACCAACTATGCTTTCAAACCTATGCCCTATGTTTTGTGTTGGTCGCTGTGTGGCCAACACGTTTGCAATAATAAAATGTTTGTATTGTAAAGCATAACTGACAAAGAAAATCTAAAAATATAGAAATGCAGGTAGCTGCTTGGATACTGGATAAGTGTCCTTGTTCATAATTTCCAACCTCTCCTGTATGGATCACACAGACACAGCTGCACCTGTGCACAATTTGTTTCCTTGGATGTAAACGATGCATCCAAAAGCCTGTGCACCACATTTCAATATACCTGCATTTCTGAAAAAATTAGAAACGTATCGCAAGATCAATAGCCGTGTTTGTAAATCCTATTACACAACCGAGCAGTAATGCGGCGCCAGTACTAGCGAAAACATAAAAGCCCTGTCTAGTGGGAGAGCATCAGTGACTGCAGATCAGAAGAACGACCCACACGGGGCAAGTGAGGCTTCCATCTCACATGGATTTCGCGCTCTTGGAAAGTGTGCAACCTTCTGCAAGATGAACCAGGCCTTCATAAATAGTGCCATAGTATCACTTACACAGTCTGGCTTGGCGAGTGACTATGAAAAAACCCTCTGGACAGTGGGATTTCTTTATGAGTATTTAAAATACTATAAACAGAGCATTAAAATGGATTTACAAACCATGAGTGTATTATGTTTAGCAAAAGCATGTCCTGCACGGAGGTCTGAGCGTCTCTACAAAGGTGGGTTAAGAAATGTGGTTAATTACTGGTGCCAACTGAAGCTTGAGGTGATGAGACTTTGTAAATTAGCTTAGTAAAGTGCCCAGGCTTCACCCGATATGAATACGGGTGTTCTGCCGCTGACTAACTGCTCAAACAAACCCTATGTGTCCTCAAGAGGGCGAAACCTTCACTCATTCTGTCATCCTCACGCCCACTCGTTGCCTCCCTCGATGAAGGAACATATTATAACCAATCGGTTGAAAGCCTTGACCTTGTGATATATATGTATGGAGCGAGGGAGGGGGGCGCGCACGTGTGTATCTGTGACTGTTGCGTCTGTGTGAGTGTTTAAGAGCTACAAAACACTCCCAAATTCCACAGCAAAACTGGTTTTTAGAATGAAAATATATTTCCAGTGGTTTGAGTATCGAGGAATTAGGGGGAGGGGTGATTCAAAAATATACCATATTACTGAAAGTAAGTAAAGAACCCTAGGAAAAGGCACCCGTATGACTGTCGACAACACTATGAGGACGTACAAATGACAAAAATGGAAACAGACGTGACGTAATCGTAATATGAACGAGATATAAAGAAAGCTGACGAAGTTATACGGAGCTTTACACAAACGCTTTATTTAACTAAAAAAATAAATAATTATTGTATCAGTATGTGGTGGCTTTTTACCCACGCAGTGGTCCTTTGGCACGTCGGGTTAAGAGGCCATGATTAAGGGACTGATTTAACGAGCCCTGAATTGTCAACTCAAATGGCGATGCACAAATATACAAGTAAGCCTGGGAAGGGACAGGAACCGAACGGTTCCCGTCTCTGGAGCGCCAGTGGAGGCGCCCTGCCGAGATGCGAACGGGAACATTCTGGCGCTATTTATACAGTTCCCGAAAAAAACAGAGACTTCAGCTGCGCTTGGCACGCAGCCTCTGGAGTGCTTTTAAGAATGGAAAAATGACAAATGTGAAGTACACAAGGTTGAAAGCACAGAGGCGGCTAACTGAGAACATCACTGCGAAAGTGAAAGTAATTAGGCCAGCGATGCAAGGATCCCTTTGAAGCTCTCGAAGGCAGGAGCAAATGGTAATAAAAAGCCTGTGGGGGAAAAGCGTGTGCTTGTGTTCACGTGAACTCTTTGAAATCCGCCTGATGGTTTGAGAACTTATTTTGCCTCCTATAATTCTCCCCTATCCATTCCTTGCAGAATGGGATAGGCGAGACCTAAAAAACATGTGGCAAGGCCGTCCCCTAAAAAGAAGACACCCTTTTAGCGGGTCAAAGGTGGAGGCGGACACATCACTAAAGGTGAACAATAGCTGGGTATCATCCTTACAGCATGTTATTTTAATCCCAGTATTGGAAATAAGCTCTGCCAGGGGGGTAAATAAACATTAAAAAGAAGTGGGCTTTGAGCTGAGCCCTGGGGAACACCCCAGTTAAGAGATTTGACGGAAGAGGTAAAAGGGTAGGTCCGGACCTGTTTACGGTCAGATAAGAAAGATGACCATCAATTCAGGACAGTTCCCTGGATGCCTATGCCCTTTAGGCGATTGAAGAGGTTGGGGTGGGAGACGGTGTCAAATGCTGCAGATAAGTCCAACAGCACTAACACCGCCTTAGAGCCTCCATCCACAGCCCATCGTATTGAATCAGCCATTTCAATCAAAACTGATTCCGCGCTGAAACCCGTGCGGAAACCAGATTGATATTCATGAAGAAGGCCGTTGGTGTAGATGAACCCCGCCAGTTGCTGACACACTAGTTTCTGTAAGACCTTCGCAGGAGAGGGGAGTAGAGAGATGGGTCTATAATTACCAGTGATTTCTGGATCAGCGTTTGCTTTTTTTAATATGGGAAGGATAAAGGCATGTTTCCAGGCTACAGCGCCCCATAATGCCTCTTCAAGGGGTTATTTTGCATACTGGCTGATTTCTGCAGTTCCCCAAAATGCAATGGGGCACCATTAACTGTTGGCTCATGTCTTGTGGGGCTGCAGGAGGTATGGCAGCCCTCACGAATGGTTTCCTAAAAGTCTCCCTACCTTTCCCAGGGACATAAATCCCTGACCCTGAGAGAGGATTCTGTTTGAGCACTGCCAGAACTGGAGCTTTTGCTCTTGTACTCAGATGTGTGGGGACCCTTAGAGCAGGGGTCTCCAAACCGGTCCTGGAGGGCTGGATCCATGACAGGTTTTTGGGATATCCCCATTGAGATACATGTAGTTATTTTAAAAATCTGGCATGGATCCGGCCCTCCAGAACCGGTTTGGAGACCCCTGCCTTAGAGGTTTGTCCTATGGCTACATTATGTGCCAGTAGAAATTGAAAAAAGGTACAAACATGCTTTGAATTGACACGCTTTATTATCAACAGTGGTATTGAACAATTAATGTTAACCGTTATAATGAAGAGAGAGAGAGAGAGAGAGAGAGAGAGAGAGAGAGAGAGAGAGAGAGAGAGAGAGAGAGAGAGAGAGAGAGAGAGAGAGAGAGAGAGAGAGAGAGAGAGAGAGAGAGAGAGAGAGAGAGAGAGAGAGAGAGAGAGAGAGAGAGAGATTCACTTAAAAACCATAGGTTTCTGGCCTTATATAGTTAGGAATTAGCATTTAAAAAACCATTGAAATTGCTCCTATATAGTTAGTTGTACTAACTATATTTCGCGCACCCGCAATGCACTGTTGATGAGGTCACATATTACATCATTCATGACATGTCAGTGACATCACTGATGACATCACTGATGACATCTCATCACTGATGACATCTCATTTGACATCACTGATGACATCATCCAGTGACTGTGTGTTTCTGTAAAGTTTAAATATGTTTTACATATTGAAGAATGAGTGGATGTGTAAGTGTCTGGATGAAGGATTTAGTAGGTGCGTGACTGACTGTATGAGTGACTGATTAAATGTGTCTTACTAAATGCATGGGTTAGTGACTAAACTGTCTGAATGTGTGCATCAGTATGTCTGTTGTTGTGTAAGCTGCTGCATGTGTTGATCAGTAGCTATATGAGTGGCTATATGGGTTATTGATTGGTTGCCCAAGTATTTGAATGGGAGACTGAGTGTGTGTGTGGGTGGGTGGCTGGGAGGTGTGTGACTCTGTGCATAGATGTGTGAGCAGTTGATTCACTAGGTGTATGAGTTCAAGAGTGCATGTGGAAACAGCTATATGGGCGGTTGACTGTGTGCATGGGTGTGTTAGTGAGCGAATGGATATCTCAGTGCTACATGTCCAAGTAAGTACATATGTAAAACACAGTGCAGGTGAGAGTTGGCATATATAAATGACTATACATGAGAGCCAGTGAATGTGCGAGTGGCTGTATGGATCATTGTGTACTTGTATCAGTGATTGTATAAGAGAGTAAGTATGTGTTAGTATATGTTTGAATAAGTAAGGTGTTGTGTGTATAACTGTATAGTTGAAGAAATGGCAGTGTGATTGATTCTTTGCATGACTGACTAGGTGTGTGAGTAACTCCATGGATGAGTGGTAGTGTGTGAGTGTCTGTATAGGTGTATGAGTGCATATGATAGTGTTGTATTGATGAGTGACTGTATGTATGAGTGATTCTATGGGTGAATGAGTGAATGTGTGTGTAGACCTAGGAATCAGTGAGTGCGTATGTAGTAACTGGTATTGGTGTGTCAATGGTGTCAAGAATGGTAGTCTGTATTTAACACTGGGTGTATCAAAGGTTATATTAGAGTGTGAGGAGGTGCATCGTATTATCACATGAATGATATCATCAGTGATGTCATCAGTGATGTCATTTGAGATGTCATCAGTGATGTCACTGACCATGTCATGAATGATGTAATATGTGACATCATCAACAGTGGATTGCGGGTGCGCGAAATATAGTTAGTACAACTAACTATATAGGAGCAATTTCAATGGTTTTTTTAAATGCTAATTCCCAACTATATAAGGCCTGAAACCTATGTTTTTTTAAGTGAATTTGCAAGGTTTTTAAAATGCTAATTCCTAACTATATAAGGCCTGAAACCTATGGTTTTTTAAGCGAATTTGCAAGGTTTTTTAAATGCTAATTCCTAACTATATAAGACCTGAAACCTATGGTTTTTTAAGTGAATTTTCAAGGTTTTTTAAATGCTAATTCCTAACTATATAAGGCTTGAAACCTATGTTTTTTTCAGTGAATTTGCAAGGTTTTTTAAATGCTAATTCCTAACTATACCAGGCGTGAAACCTATATTTTTTTTCAATAAATTTCAAAGGTTTTGTAAATGCTAATTCTATTAGCGGATAACTTTTATATATGTTATTATCCTTCTGGGACCACCTGAGCAGCCATCTTGTTTCTCAGGAGTAGTGAGGCACAAGAGAGCACAAAACAAGAGTGGAAAACGAGAAAAGGGGGCAGGGTTTTTTTTTTTTTAAATCGCGGGGTACGCGCCGGTACGCGTACCGTACGCGTACGGTGCCCGTACCCCGCGATTTTTTTTTTTGCACTTGGGGGTCCTTTTGGGACCCCCTGAGAAGGGCTAGATTGTTGGGGGGTCTCTACCATGCCCCCTTTTCGTGTTTTCCACTCTTGTTTTGGGCTCTCTTGTGCCTCAGTTCTCCTGAAAAACAAGATGGTGGCCAACACTTCCTGGTTTGGACAGTTTGTAATGTTGGCAGTCGACTGCCAGCCAATCAGAAACTCGCTCGCGCACGTAAGGGTACGCGCACGTACGAGTACCGTACGCGTACGGTGCGCGTACAGTGAGCGCATATAGATATATAATTTGCTCAAATTCCATTTTCTCAACAACTACTGGAGGGATTTTCACCAAATATAGAAAAGGCACTACTGCATACCTGTCCCTACCATTTTGCCAAGTTTATTGTAATTCCGTTCAGCCGTTCGGGCTGTAGCTGTGTCTAAAGGTCCCATAGGAAATGCCATTTGAAAATGTTCAAATTCAATTTTCTGAAGAACTACTGGAGGGAGTTTCACCAAACATAGCAAAGGCACATCTGCATACCAGGCCCTATCATTTTGCCAAGTTTGGTGTAATTCCATTCAGCCGTTCGGGCTGTTGCCGTGTCTAAAGGTCCCTATGGAAATTAACATGGGGAAAACGCGTTTTGGGACCCCCCCTTTCGGCCCCCGCTTGACGAATCCCCCTGAAATTTTCAGGGAAGGAGCGGAGCTGGCCAAAATTCTGGAACATTACACACAGATTCCTCAATCGGCGCCAAAGTTATTCCCAATAGAATGTTGAGCGCATATAGATATATAATTTGCTCAAATTCAATTTTCTCAACAACTACTGGAGGGATTTTCACCAAATATAGAAAAGGCACTACTGCATACCTGTCCCTACCATTTTGCCAAGTTTGGTGTAATTCCGTTCAGCCGTTCGGGCTAATGCCATTTGAAAAATTTCAAATTCAATTTTCTCAAGAACTACTGGAGGGATTTACACCAAACATACAAAAGGCACTGCTGCGTACCAGTCCCTACCATTTTGCCAAATCTGGTGTAATTTTGTTCAGCCGTTCGAGCTGTAGCCTTGTCAGAATGTCCCTATGGAAATTAACATGGGGAAAACAAGTTTTGGGGCCCCCCTTTTTTCTCGGCCCCCGCTTGACGAATCCCCCCGAAACTTTCAGGGAAGGAGCGGAGCGCAGCGAGGCAAATTTAAGGAAAATTACAGGCAGATCCCTCAATCGGCGCCAAAGTTATTACCAATAGAATGTTCGGAATTTCCTATGGTAACTAGGTCCTAACTATATAATACCTACTGGCCAGTAGGAGATATATATATATATATATATATATATATATATATATATATAATGGTACAAGTCTGCCTAGGGCACTCATATCCTGGGGCATAAGCTGAACACAGCTCACCTGAGTGGCGAAAGACTGCCTTTCGGAGCAGAAATGAGAATCAAAAATTCTTGTTTTCTTAGTGGGCGACGGGGATGGTGGCAATCCTTAGATGCAGAAGTTCAGCTCAAGAGATCATGTCAGCTAATGTATTACTAGTTTGCTATGCAAATGCACAGGAGTGGGCAGTACTTTTGGCTTTAAAAGGCCGCACAGGTTGTTCACGTCAATCAGGATTAGCGCCTAGTTGTTTGGTGTAGGCACTGCCCGGATGCTCAGCTGGATATGATTGCATTACGTGAAAGTATATGGCCAAGTCAGCTAAAGAGACACTTGTGAACAAATAATGTCTGCTATTTCATTGAACGAAAAGAATCGATTTATAAGGCAGCATACACTTGAGCAAGACTTCGAAGCACTGATGCCATATTTTTAGACAACCACAACCCAAAAGGCCATACGGGGGCAGCATGTCATGTAGCAACGCACTCCGACTTAATAGTTAACCATTTCAGTTTAATTATTAATCACCATCCGGTCTATCGCAACCCCAGTCAAAGCGGAAAGGCACAGAAAAACCAACCCCCAGCGCAATACAATGGTAGTGTCCAAACGTGTACTAAACTCTCGTATTAACTGTTTATGCCCCATTGCACTGAACTCACTATCCCCCTGCACAAAAGTCACTCCCCCCAGGTCCCTAACACTCTCTGATTGCTGCCTTCTGCCTGTGCACATGTTTTCTTGGATGGGGGAGAATTGGGGGATTCCCGGAGTAGGGAGCGTGTGACAGTGACCGCAGACCCCACTGCTGCCCTATTAACCATCCCCCAGAGGCGATGCCTGCTGCAGCTTTCCTGTCCAAGTGTACACAAGAGAGAACAAGTTAATCAATCAGGGGGGGTCCGCTGAATGGCCATAATGCAGACGATTGATATGGTAATGGGGGCGCAGCAGCTGATGTGGGGGAGCTCATAGATGGCGGTCACAGATAACAGGATTCAGGTGGCATTTGTATGCAGATACAGTGGAATCCAGGAAGGGCGAGTCGAGGCCCAGCCGCCATCGCCCCATAGACTCTATAGCACCGTGCAGAATATCAGCCTTATGCGAGACAACTGCTCCATAAAACAAAATGGCCCTATGGTCGTAACGTGTCCCGAAGGTTGACCCTAACTTGACAGGATGCGGCTTCTGAAGACGGGTCCAGACTCGCACAGCACAAAGAGGCTCAACTGTGGTATAAGAATATCCCCCTTGCAATGGTCATAACATGGCGCAGCCTGCAAGCACCTAAAGACACTACTAGCGCCAGCATCCTAAAGAGCATGCTCCATGTTCACTGTATTGACAAACCCTGCGTTTCAGCAAGGCGTGCAACAAGGAGGGAAGCATCAAAACTAAGTGCAAAGTTGACGATGGGAAAGATGGTGGTCTTCTGTGATAAGGTAGATAGGCATACTCGGGGCTTTAAGAGGCCTGGTCCTGGGTTGTTCTAAAAAGCAGGTGCTGAGACGGGTCCCTATCGGGCTCCCCATTTTTGCCCTCAGCATGGAAAAAAAAACAAATCTGAGCTCTGCAACAGTACCACCCTTTACTGATTTGATTTAACTTTAAAGAGATTCGCTATAGTACTTTGTCTCATCATTTCGGAACTGAAGCATTTTCAATATTCCACACAACGAAGCCATAGTTGCAGCTTATTTATCTTATTCGACTAACAACCATTGGCAAAGCCAATTGTCCTGCTTACTATCGGTGTAAAGTTACTTACTTATTGTATTATATATCTTGATGCAATGACAGAAGCAGAAAATTGCCACACTGTGCTCAGCACAGATTTTTAGGTCACGTGTTTTAAGCCACGCACTAATTACATCGTTCACTCCCCTTTGAGAGACCCCCTAGTTTTGTCATCCCACTTAAAGCCCTGGGTATACTAACAGACAACCAGAGATCGCAAATGTACACCCTGATTTTGGCCAGATAAACACATCTTTCATGTTCGGATCTCACACAGTTATTATCGCCTAGCTTACACGGACTTTACATGGGTCTGCCCTCACAGTAGACATTCTGTATTCTCGTAAGACACTTTGTTTACTGTTTTTATAGCGCAACTGCCATCTTCTAGGATTCTGGGTGCTCTAAAAGAAGAAAAAACAATCTAAGAACTGGGGGAACAGCAAGGGCGCTTTTTAGATTGCAGGATTAGACCTCTGTGTGGTGTCAACCACCTGCCACCATGTAAGATACAATAAAGACAAAAAACGTTTGAGGTCATATCATTCGTATATATTTAAGAGTACATGAATTATATGATCTCAAACTCTTTCGGTCTAGTCATCGCTCTACACGGTGTAGTAATCATATGAACATAGGAGGAATCACTTGGAAGGCCAATCTCGGAGCGCTGTGCAGTTTGAAACATTTTCAGATCGATGCACAAAAAAAACATTTCCGATAAATAGAAAAACGGAAGCTTTTAGTATGACACATTTCAGTAAACACCGCGCAGTATGTTGGAAGTATTGGAAATGGAAGCATCACAAGAAGTATGTAGGGCAATATTCACTTACAAGGCCTAAGCCTAAAATGGAAAGAATCAGCAGATCTTTCTGGTAATTCCTGGCTAATACAGCATTATACTAGTTGTTGTAATTCGTAGAGGGTCAGACACCGACACATTCATCAGGATACACAGATCTTCCAGACGCTAGCCAACGGAGGAATTAGTTAAACCGTTCCTATTGCACAGAAGGAAAATGTTCTGTATCCCCAAGGCTGCATAGGCTCAGACAACCACCTTATACATCAAGGTATCAAGTTGAGCTTGCAAGATCCTAACAGCACAGCTACCGGTTTTACAAGCTCAGGCATAAAGCCATAACTTGGGCGTACAGAGGGCAGACCTCCCTTGAAACCCACCGTTCTAACACGCTCGGGTGTGGAGCAGTTTCAGGAAATTGGAATATAATATTTAAGCTGAACAGTGCATCGCTCTGTCATTTCAGGCAGTGTAGGGCACCTCAACAGCTCGATGCAAAGGAGGCAGCCTGGGGAGGGAGCGGTACAAAGAGCCACCGTCCCACAGAGGGGAGGGCCGGGGTTGCCTTCTAAAGTCCCCTGGGCACTCGCCGGCACTGCAGCCCATCTGGGCTCTTTACGAGAGGGCAGAATTTATCGGACGCAGGGGTAGCGCGCTTTGTGCCGGACAAAGGGGCCAGCGGCAGCAGAGGGCCTTTTGATCTGGACACAGCATATGTCGGGCTTGTCACAGAGCAGGTGAAGGGGAGGGAGCCGAACACCGCAACACTCGCAGCCACAAGCCCCTGAACACTGCTCCACGGCCCCCTTTGTTAACTAAAAATACTGCTGCTCTGAAAGCAGCACTAATACAAACCGACGCAGCTCTGTCCAGATTTACGAGTGGCTGCAGTATCGCATAATGTGAGCTGCTTAATCCTGGGAACAATTTAGCACCGATCCCTGTGTGGCGTTAAAAGCCCCGGGCGGCGCTCAGGGCGCCCTCGGTTGGCACAAGAACCTTGTAATGATCAAGAAGGGCAGCCAAAGTGAAAGTTTAGAAGCCTTTAACCGAATGCTGTCGGACGCTGGGCGCCCTTGTCCGGGATGCCAATGAGAAAGAACCACAATGTCTGTGTGTGTGTAAGATCCAGACAAGTTCACGCCTCCTGGATATGAAGCTGGGGAGATGCAACAAGTGTAGCCCTGGGCAGGTCAGGCTCATGGGTTCTGGTCCCTGCTCTGAAGACATTTGGTTAGATGGGGAGAGTTCAGAGGCACAGTCAGACCTCCTGGGTTCTAAAGCCTGCCCTGGAGAGGGAGGATCTGATGGGGAGAGCACAGGGGAACAGGCAGCCCTCCCGGTTTCTAATAGCTGCCCTGGAGAGGGGTGGTCTGATGGAGAGAGCACAGAGGAACAGGCGCTTCTGGCTTCTAACGCCTGTCCTAAGAAGAACACACATACTGGCTATGTGTAAGGCAATAGCCGTTATTAGAGTGGGCCTGGTTCTCTGACATACTAACCCACCTCCCATTTCACTTCTAGTTGGAGCCAGTACATTCCATGGTGCATGGAGTGCAGTCAAAATCTTGCCTGATGTCAAGACAGCAGGACTCTTTCTGAGCTTCAGTGTGAGATGGCGCACAGTGGTTGTTCCTGGCTCTCCGGTCTGAGCGTGGGACAGAAAAAAAGATGGCAGGCTGGTGCTCAGGTTTCCAGGTAGCTGCTGCAGAGCTCAGTGCATGAACTCTGGGTAGTTATGCTATGAAATTTGTAGAGCGCATATGGCTGTCCCGGCAAAGGGACGCCCCAGCGTTAGCAGCAGAGAGGAAGAGCAGAGGGGAAACAAGGTCAGCAAAAGAGCCAGGTCTTGGCCGCCCATCTGATAGTCAGATGGTTGGGGATGCTTCTAATGAATATCGGCAAGGAGTTCCAGAGGGCCGGTGCTAGCACCTTAAAAGAACGCCCTTCAGCTCTGGATCGGAGGAAACGGGGAACTTGTACCAAATAGAGGCTGGCCGATCGTAAATCACGCGTCAGGGTGTGGGGAAGACATAGCTCACTCAAAATTGAAGGACCCGAGCCCGTAAGCATCTTATGCGTGAAACAGAGCACATGAGTTGGTGGACTGTTCTTAGGTAGCAGCTGCAGGGTCATTGGGTTGGCAAAGGTTGTGGCTTTAAGAGTGGGGGAGGTGACAGTATAGCATAGATGTAGTGACTACTTGTTGATTAGATAGTGATATGGAACTGGCAGCAGCAGGTTAGTGGAAGGTCACCCAGCTAGTGACACATGGGTCAATGAGAGGGTGCTGGGATAGTGTTCACAGGGGTTGTTGGGACAGTGCCATGATACTGACCGCAGATGGTAGCTCGATGATGCACAGGTCTCTGGGATGGGGCTCAGTGGCTACTGCCTGGGTAGCAGCTGCAAGGGTCAGAGAGATGCTGCTCGGGATACGCCCATCACTAGGTTTTGAAGGGACAATAGGAGGGCACTGCCTGCAAGTGGTAATACTGTGCCTGCGGGAGTCTGTTGCGTAGTGCTCCGATGGTGTATGTAGGGAAGAGAAGGACAGTGCCCAGGATGGGTCTGGAGGTGCTAGTGGGAGGATGCCTGGGAAAAAGGCCACACATGCTGTGGGATGGCGCCTGGATATAGGATCCAGCAATCGATGGAATGGTGATAATGCAAGCCCTGCAGGGCTCCATGGATGGTGCCTCAGTAGTAGTGACTAGGGTTCTGATTATACCTCAGCAGTGGATTTAAGGGTCAGTTGCATAGCATGCAGAAAGTGAGCGCAAGGTGTGCTCATCATGCTCTGGGAACAGTTTCAGAACCGCTGTCGGTAGGGTCAGTGGATGGTGTCCATGTGGTGACTCCAGTGATTACTGAGTGGCACCAAAGTAGCGGTTGCAGAAAACTGTGAAATGGCTTTCAAGAAGGAATGTAGATGGCTGTGGGATGGGCCCGGAAAGAGGCTCTAGAGGTGGTGAAATGGTTCACAGACCCTTGTGGTCAGGGTACATGGACTGTGATTCTGTAGTGGACACAAGGATTCAGATTTTGCTCTATTGGTGACTGCAGGGGTCACTGGGATGATATCTAGGTAGTGGCTGTCGAGGCTGGTGGAAACTGGTTATGTGAGTTGTTTTGGCAGCCCGGTTTGGCGGTGTCTGTAGAGTCAGTAGATGTGTCCAAGTAGTAAGTTCATTGGTTATTGGGAAACGGGCTGCATGTGATGAAAAATGGTGCTAAAGAATGGATGTTGCAGTCATTTGCAAGCCATCTCGCTACTGGCTGCAGGTTTTGGTTAGAGGGTGCATATACTTTGGCTAGAGGCCTCAGTGAGATATTGCTTGCGTAGGGGCATTGGATGTCGGTGGCAAGGTGCTGTTAAATGGTCACATAGGTTGTGGAGTACTGCTCCAACAGCTGCGGCAGGCTGGGGTAGAGGCTAGCGAATGGTGCCCGGATAGGGTATAAGGACAGGAGCAGCTGTAGGAATTGGAGGCACATTAACTAGTTAGCTGCAGGGAACCAGCGGATGCTACAGAGGCTACAGCAGCAGGGGTACCCGGATGGATCTCATGCGCCGGCCACAGGGATCAGTGGGGACTGGTCAGCTGCCTCTAATCGCCATTGCATGCTTTCAGTGAACAGGAGGCGAGCAGGAGCTGTCAAATCTCACTATCGATGGAACGCTGAAGGGGGCAGAGTCTGAATGCCACTGCTGTGACCTCTCCTCACACCACCGCGACCCCTGGGGACTCCCACTGAAACCTGCTGTTCGTCCTCTGCAGCCGGCTGGAGTGGTCTCTGCCAAGTCTCATCAGTAGCTCCCACCTTCATTAGAATTAAAACGAAAACTGTGCTACCCTTTCAACACATCTACCCTAAAAATATGGGGGGGAGTGGGCCGAGGCTGCATGATGGTTTTCTCTGCCTCCCACACTACAACCAGTGACTCTACAACCTTCTGCCTATGCATGTAGCTATTATAGATCTGTTCCAGGAGTTAGCGCTTTCAGGGGGCTGAACGGGTCGGTACGCAGTTCTTTAAGTGACCGTGTCCCCATCCTTTCCCTAGTATGGCTGAGAGGGAAAGTTTTCACAGACAAGCTTTTCGCCTACAAACCTTTAAAGGAGGTGAACAGAATTGAAAGAAGATAAACTGAGTGCTAAATGCGAAGGACTACAAGAGAGACGACAGTGAGAAAGAAAGTAAGGGAGACTACGGAGAGGGGGGTGCCTGATAAAAAGGGACAAGGGGAATGCAGTGCTAAATTTGTGCCGGGGGTTTCCGGTGCTTAGCACCGGCAATTAATAGTAAACACTGGATCTTATGGCAGTCGACCACATAGGGGAGCTGCTTACGTTTGAAATGAGCACAACAACAATTATTTAATATGCATTAAAAATGACAAATACCTGCTGCTTGAGCCATTCCTGTAGCTTTTAGTGGCCTGGAAAAGTCTGTGCTGCAGACTTTTAACAGTGAGGTAGTTAGTAGTTGTGCTGGTTTTAGACATTAGCAGCAGGGGCAATGCAAGCTGCTTTGGCCTTCTGACAAGGGCCATAGTACTTCGTTTTTTCCCCACAAATTAAGCACTGGGGAAAAGACAGAAAGGAAAGAAACAATGCCAAAACAGGGAGAGACTTGGTTGGAAGACCGAGGGAGAAAGGTGCATGATGGCTAAAAAGTCAAAGAGGGAGAAACAAATAAGAATATCACGGAGGGAGAGAGACTGAATGTTTAAGACGTCAGAGCCATCCATGGCCACCTCCGAAAAAAGCTAAGCTTTGTATGAATCTTTAGTTTAACATTTATCCAAACCGACCGCTCAACCAAGATAAGATTCTTGCTGTATTAACTATGGCTCTTCACCCTCCGCGGGTCAATTTGTACAAGGTAAGCATGGCCATCCAGAACTCTGGTACTGTTCTGTAGGGCTACAACAGAGGGGACTGTTTTCAGGGCTGTATGGCTGCCACTTTCTCGTGGGCCTATCTTAGCCTCAGTCACTTGCGAGTGTTCGTGCCCAGGTGAGCATTATTCTTGCTCCACAATAAAACCAGGACCCTTTTATATGTTAGCCTTTCGGACTAGATACACATCCTCTCCCTCACCAAGGAGCCACACAGCACCAAAACCAACCTCCACGAGGGAATGAAGGCAGTCGCCGACTGGATGAGGAGCAGCAGTCTGAAGCTGACCTTGGACAAGACGGAGGTACTCATCCTCGGACCCACCCCCTCAGCCTGGGACGACTCCTGGTGGCCCACCACACTGGGAACAGCACCAACACCCACCGACCATGCACGCAACCTAGGATTAATCCTCAACTCTTCCCTCTCCATGGCTAAGCAGGTCAACGCCGTCTCCGCCTCCTGCTACAACACCCTCTGCATGCTCCGCAGGGTCTACAAGTGGATCCCGACCAAAACAAGAAGAACGGTAACACAGGCCCTCGTCTGCAGCAGACTGGACTACGGCAACGCACTCTACGCAGGAATCCCAGCCAAACACGTACGACGACTACAACGCATCCAAAACGCCTCCGCCCGACTGATCGGCAATGTCCCCCGCCGCAGCCACTTCACCCCCCAACTGAGAGACCTACACTGGCTCCCCGTCGACAAGAGGATCACCTTCAAGCTCCTCACCCACGCACACAAAGCACTCCACAACGCCGGACCAGCCTACCTTAACAGCAGACTCCGCTTCTACACCCCCACCTGCCACCTCCGCTCCGCCAGCCTCGCCCTCGTCGCTGTTCCCCGCATCCAACGAACTACCTCCGGCGGCATATTCTTCTCCAACCTCGCCGCCAAGACCTGGAACACCCTCCCTACCCTCATACGGCAGACCCAAGACCTACTCGCCTTCAGAAGACTCCTCAAGACCTGGCTATTCAAGCAGCAGCAGCAGCAGCAGCAGCAGCAGCAGCAGCAGCAGCAGCAGCAGCAGCCTCCCCCCCCCCCCCCACCTCAGCGCCTTGAGACCGTCACAGGTAAGTAGCGCACTTTACAAATACTCTGATTGATTACTATCTACACAAATGCAGGAAACACGACCTCTGACATAGATAGCTGTCTGTTGTCACAATGAACAGCACTGACCTTACTGAACATCAGTGATCATGGGAGGCTTACCCGCCTACCCTGCCACATTTAAATAGCAACCCCAGCATCTTCACCAAGTTATAATCCGCACAAAATGTTTTGGTGGACTCTTAACTAGAACCTGTGATTACATTATACACTGATACTGAATGCAAAAGTGTGTTAGTACTTTCAGAGTAGGGCCTCGTATTGGCATTTATTCAGTAGGGCATACTTTCTCGGAAAGACCCTGCATCTGAGTAGGAAACATACTTGCCTTTTGTGCATCACATTTTTAGGTTTTGCCTGGCGAAAGATGCGCTCTGCGCATCTTTTTCGCGCAGGCGAAAACCTAATGAGTATAATACGGGAGACAGGAACGGCCCCCGTCTTTCATTGGCTAGCTCCATAAATGGAGGCTAGCCATTGGAAGACGGGCCTGTCCGTCAATGCCGGACCAGATTCGGGGGCGTTCCCGAGAATTTTTGGCTTTTGGCGACGTCACGCTACGTCAGCCAAAAGCCCTCGGGAACGCCCCCGAATCTGTTCTAGCATTGACGGCACTCGGCGCCCCTTCCACGAGTCCTAGGCTGAATGAGATGCTGTTAAACACACTTCTGATATTAAAATTGCTTCCACAAGTCCTAGGCTGAATGAGATGCTGTTAAACACACTTCTGATATTAAAATTGCTAAATTACATTGATCGTCTTTGAGACATTAAGTATGGCGGGTCCTGCTGGGTCTCAGATCTGGCAATAATTAAAAGCTGAATTTAACAAGATTCCCTGTCTGGCTTTATATTCTTGTCTTTAACTTTATTAGCAAAAAGACAGATCAGTTTCAAGACATAAGATAGTCATTTTTGCCCGTGAGCTGAGGGAGCCCACTCCTCGGGAAACTTCGCCGCCCGCCTGCCTGAGCTAGAGACGGGCCGCCGCGCTGCCCGCGGTGACCCGGAAGTGACTAGTTGGCTGGCCAATCCTAGCGCGGCCGGCCGGAAGTGCCCCCCCCCCCCCCCCCCCCCCCTCCCCCAGCCCACGCTTCAAGTAACCGCTCTGGTGCATTGTAGGTGGCGAGAAGCATACCGGCGGCGGAAGGGAATCTGGCAGCGATGCCTTGAAGCATTATATGAGGAGATCTACCTGGTAAGTCGCATCTCTGTCTGGGGTATTTTAAAGGGCAGGGTGAACTGTAGGTGGAAAATGTACTTCTTTGTGGTTCGCTGCGGGAGACTGTTAGGCACCCGCTAATTATCATTTCTGAGGAACCTGTTTGCAGTGGCTGCTGTCGACATGCACGCTAGCATCTCTTGTCACCTCGAGCTGAGGGATAGCTGTGGCGGATTACTTTCCGTAGCTAGCCAGTTCCACCAACAGTAATGGGAAGTGTTGTACTCTGTTGTACTGACAGAGGCAGCCCTCACTGGTTGTGCAGCTTTTTCATGGCTCTAGAGGGAGAGACGGTGGTAGAGTCCAGGGTATGATAGATTTAGCAATCCTCGTCCTCTTCATCACTCGATATAGCTGCCACCATGCTGCTTTAGTTTTCCCCTACACGTGTCACATAGGTCTTATGAGGGAGAATCCGATTTTGCTCATCTCACTGACGTGCCGTTACTCTGGAACAGCAGGTCTTTCAAATTGTTCAACTTGGTTACGTCCCTTCCCTTTTTGTCCAGCCCTCCACATGTATCACCAGTAGGTGATCAGACATTGGTAGAGCATGCCAGCATTCTAATCAGAAACGTTTGGGTGCTGTTTGCCAGTTGTGCGATCAAATTTGACCCAAGGCAGCACGGGGCGCAAGATGCTACTATCAATACTTCTTTGGGGGCCAGGTGGGAGAAGTGAGCTGTGAGGAGTGAAGCCAATACTGGTTCTCAAGACAAGTTCAAATCCTTTCTGCCTTGGATTCCCAAGATCAAATGGTGTCCTTGACCTTGCAGGACATGCACTTTAACGTGTTGATTCTGCAGTCCGATTCTCCCTCCAGTTTGTTGTGGGGTTGGAGTACTTAAGTTTACTGTCTTACCCTTCTGTCCTCCCAGGTATTTACAAAAGTGCAATTAGTTGTTGTGGCTCAATTTTTCCATACCTCGTTAACTGGCTGTTAAAGGCTGTCCTATGCCACTTGAAAGCAACAGTTTCATTGCTGTCCACCCTAGGATCTCCTGTCTTCAACCTGTATGGAGGAGTACCTTTATAGGGACCATCCTGGACATGGTGCCTTTGAAGGCTTTTCCATCTTCGCAATAAGTCGGGGAACATTTCTAGCTCATGCCTTGCTTCCGACTCAGATTGTCCTGAGGCTTCTTGGTCTTGTGCATAATCCTTGAGCATCGTACTCGCTGGCACATGTGGGCTCCGCAGTGGAACCTTCAACTTCAATGAACCCAACACTGTGGATGCCTCTTGGACAACAACAACATATCAGACGTTGCAGCCCTTCTATTGTGGGTGACAGATGCTAGCCTGACCTGCGGCATACCATTCTTCCTGTCCTATCCAGAGCTCACCGTATTAATGAACACATCTTCTGAGGGCCGGTGAAGTAACTTGGATGGCGTGGAGAACAGAGATTTCTTATGTAGCACCATCAACATACAACACCCTGCCTGTATGTAAAGGCTCTGAGGCTGTGTTTTGTGGCTGCTCAGCGGCATATACCACTGTTATCCATGACAAATTGGTGCTTCAGACTTGAGCGTCATTTCTCGCATTCTTCTCTCCCCCACATCTCATTATGGAAGAGGAGAGGCTTCACCATTTGGAGCCTAGCGCTGGTAGACTTCTCAGGTAAGACCCTCTCTGCTTCCCAGCCGGTCGTCACCCAGCCTGCCCTCTCCCAGCCTGCCCTCTCCCAGCCTGCCCTCTCCCAGCCTGCCCTCTCGCAGCCTGCCCTCTCGCAGCCTGCCCTCTCGCAGCCTGCCCTCTCGCAGCCTGCCCTCTCGCAGCCTGCCCTCTCGCAGCCTGCCCTCTCGCAGCATGCCCTCTCGCAGCATGCCCTCTCGCAGCCTGTCCTCTCCCAGCCTGTCCTCTCCCAGCCTGCCCACTCCCAGCAGCCTGCCCACTCCCAGCCTGCCCACTCCCAGCCTGCCCTCTCCCAGCCTGCCCTCTCCCAGCCTGTCCCCTCCCTGCCCTTTCCCAGCCTGCCCTCTCCCAGCCTGTCCCCGCGCTGGCAGACTTCTCAGGTAAGACCCTCTCTGCTTCCCAGCCTGTCGTCACCCAGTCTGCCCTCTCCCAGCCTGCCCTCTCCCAGCCTGCCCTCTCACCTTTCGGCCTGGTACCACTGCACCAGCCGCACTCCTTCCCTACTGACCGTTCTCCACTTCAGCCCCGTCTAAATTACAATTCCTGCTTGTGACCCTTTTGCCTGCTTGTGCTTGTTTTCGTGACCCTGTTGCCTGCTTGTGCCTCCGTGTGCCCCTGTTGCCTGCTTGTGCCTCCGTGTGCCCCTGTTGCCTGCTTGTGCCTCCATTTTCGTGCCCCTGTCGCCTGCTTGTGCCTCAGTTTTCGTGCCCCTGTTGCCTGCTTGTGCCTCCGTGTGCCCCTGTTGCCTGCTTGTGCCTCCGTGTGCCCCTGTTGCCTGCTTGTGCCTCCGTTTTCGTGCCCCTGTCGCCTGCTTGTGCCTCAGTTTTCGTGCCCCTGTCGCCTGCTTGTGCCTCAGTTTTCGTGCCCCTGTCGCCTGCTTGTGCCTCCGTGTGCCCCTGTTGCCTGCTTGTGCCTCCGTGTGCCCCTGTTGCCTGCTTGTGCCTCCGTGTGCCCCTGTTGCCTGCTTGTGCCTCCATTTTCGTGCCCCTGTCGCCTGCTTGTGCCTCAGTTTTCGTGCCCCTGTTGCCTGCTTGTGCCTCCGTGTGCCCCTGTTGCCTGCTTGTGCCTCCGTGTGCCCCTGTTGCCTGCTTGTGCCTCCATGTGCCCCTGTCGCCTGCTTGTGCCTCAGTTTTCGTGCCCCTGTCGCTTGCTTGTGCCTCAGTTTTCGTGCCCCTGTTGCTTGCTTGTGCCTCAGTTTTCGTGCCCCTGTTGCCTGCTTGTGTCTCCGTGTGCCCCTGTTGCCTGCTTGTGCCTCCGTGTGCCCCTGTTGCCTGCTTGTGCCTCCGTGTGCCCCTGTTGCCTGCTTGTGCCTCCGTGTGCCCCTGTTGCCTGCTTGTGCCTCCGTTTTCGTGCCCCTGTTGCCTGCTTGTGCTTCCGTGTGCCCCTGTTGCCTGCTTGTGCCTCCGTTTTCGTGCCCCTGTTGCCTGCTTGTGCCTCTGTGTGCCCCTGTTGCCTGCTTGTGCCTCCGTGTGCCCCTGTTGCCTGCTTGTGCCTCCGTGTGCCCGTTGCCTGCTTGTGCCTCCGTTTTCATGCCCCTGTCGCCTGCTTGTGCCTCAGTTTTCGTGCCCCTGTTGCCTGCTTGTGCCTCAGTTTTCGTGCCCCTGTTGCCTGCTTGTGCCTCCGTGTGCCCCTGTTGCCTGCTTGTGCCTCCGTGTGCCCCTGTTGCCTGCTTGTGCCTCCGTTTTCGTGCCCCTGTCGCCTGCTTGTGCCTCAGTTTTCGTGCCCCTGTCGCCTGCTTGTGCCTCAGTTTTCGTGCCCCTGTCGCCTGCTTGTGCCTCAGTTTTCGTGCCCCTGTCGCCTGCTTGTGCCTCCGTGTGCCCCTGTTGCCTGCTTGTGCCTCCGTGTGCCCCTGTTGCCTGCTTGTGCCTCCGTTTTCGTGCCCCGGTTGCCTGCTTGTGCCTCCGTGTGCCCCTGTTGCCTACTTGTGCCTCTGTGTGCCCCTGTTGCCTACTTGTGCCTCCGTGTGCCCCTGTTGCCTGCTTGTGCCTCCGTGTGCCCCTGTTGCCTGCTTGTGCCTCCGTGTGCCCTTGTTGCCTGCTTGTGCCTCCGTGTGCTCCTGTTGCCTGCTTGTGCTGTGTGGGTGTGTGTGAACGGCTCTGTGTGGCTGTGTGTGTGGGAAGCTTTGTGTGGCTGTGTGTGTAGGAAGCTTTGTGTGGCTGTGTGTGTGGGGGGCTTTGTGTGGCTGTGTGTGTGGGGGGCTCTGTGTGGCTGTGTGTGTGTGGGGGGCTCTGTGTGGCTGTGTGTGTGGGGGGCTCTGTGTGGCTGTGTGTGTGGGGGGCTCTGTGTGGCTGTGTGTGTGGGGGGCTCTGTGTGGCTGTGGGTGTGGGGGGCTCTGTGTGGCTGTGGGTGTGGGGGCTCTGTGTGGGGGGCTCTGTGTGTGTCATTTGCGAGAGATAAAGCTAGTGGCATTGTAAATGACAATGCCATTTATTTATGTTAAAAAAAAACATAAATAAAAATAATGTCAAGAGCAATGCCAATAGCTAACTTTAACAAAGGCAAAACCATTGCATTGTAAATGCTTGTTGTATCTGGCACAACTTATTTACAGGCCTTAAAATGATTTCCTGCTTTGAAAAAATATTGCACTATCACATGTAGTTGCCTCAGTCCTCCCAACCCACAAAGCATTATGGCCAATGTAGCTCAGTGTAATCACATCCGTTATTTTTTTATACAGAAGTTCTTGTTCACTCAGGCTGTAACCTGGGAGTCATAGCCAGAATAAGCACATAGACAGTAAGCTAATGTATATAGGGATTCCTTTTTAGTACAGCCTTATGGATTTAATACAGAGAATTTTACACATAATGCATTGTGATTTGGCGACAGCCCCGTCTCTAGAGGGGGAGACCCCTGGAGTGATCAGAGACTGGCTAACTGATCAGTAATTACACTACAGTTATTAAGACCACAGCCCACCTACAGATACTAAATGTATAACTTACTTCGGCTGTATTCACCTGTAGTAGTGTTATAGGATACTCTTAAGAAGGCCTGGTAGAGCAAAATTCTTTGATTCGTGCAATCAATTAAAACACCATTTGCTTCAAAAGTACACTGTTTTTGAAAGAATTGACTACATTATGAATGAAATCATTCATGAAATGTAGACAAATCAACAAACTAACCTGAAAATCCAAAGCATAATGAAGAAAACCAGCCTATGCACTTGGAAACCACTTTGTAAGCCACTCATTCCCTCTCAGACAGGGAATGACATAGAAATATAATAGTGCTAAAGCGAAAACAAGAACAAAAGCTGCTCAAGTAAAACAAAAAACCATAACGTTACACGTGTGTCCAAGCTACAGAAAAAAAAGAAATGCTCCAGTCTGTGTTTTATAAACTAGTCCAGAGATGAGTGTTTGTTAGAATAGGAAAGAATTTGTGTTTCAAATCTCCATCATTCAGAACAAAATATAACATTAATGATTCTGTATTTTCGAAGAAAGCTGAATCATAGAAAGAAATACATGGATGTATACAATTGGCCTGTTTTCACTAAATGTAAAGTGTATGAAGGTAGAATATGTAAAACACCAGCCAACACAACACTTCAATAAGAAAGCACTTGTTATGGATGTGAAAGTCGGGGGCTATGGAGCCTACTTACACACGAGTAAAGGTACACTTGAAATTTTACTGTTACACTTTATAGTACATTTACTACTTTTCTTTTTTTCACCACTTCAAAGTGTAAATTTACAATAAATTGTAGACTTTTATATCTCCACTCCTGAGCCAAATTTACAAATGTAGTTACTACCAGCAATTGACACGTAAGTTGGGTTCTCAGCCACCATGGTGGAGATCTCCCCACAGCAAAGTATAGAGCAAATGTAAAATGTTTATTAAACTTACACACAAAAAATTAGGAAAAATATTTGTGGGTTAAATATTAATGCAAATTCATTTTATATATGTTAAATGCAGAACTAAATAAAATGATACCACGCTATTAATTCTAAATGTAATATTTAATGAATTTAAATATATAAAATTACATTACAATTATTTTTTAAAGATTTTTTAAAAAGTAAAACGTTTATCTGCATTCTGTATTAAAATGTACACAGTTCGGTACAGAATTAATTTGAATAGGTTTTAAAAATATTAGCATTACATTTATTTTTATATTACAAAATGTTATTAAAATACATTTTCATAAAAAAAGTGTTTATTTATATTTTTAACATTAACTTAATGTATGTATATTTTAAGAAATGAAATAAGTTACTTTATTTTAACATTATTTCATAAGAGGTTCTATTTTAAGTCCCAACTTCTATTATTTTCTATGGTAGAGTGATGCAGTTCCAGTGGTTGGCCACGTGTGGTAGTAGACTTACTCCAGGTCTGAGCTTGACTATATTTTCTACTGTTTTGGGTCCTTTTTGTCATGCAGTTCGTGAATGGCAATGGGAATACTCTTTGGTAGGGGGTGTCTGTCCCTCCCAACACCTCTCCTTACCCCCCCCCCCCCTTAAGCCCCTCATGTCTCCTAAAACTCCTCCAATTTAGTAGTAAGTTTTCCCTATGATCCAGACACTCAATCGGCCCCTCCAAATTTTACTTTTAAGTAGTAAACTTGCATGCGTGAGGATTTCCCCATTGAAATTAATTGGAGGTGGCTATTTCCACTCAGAGTTGTGAATTGCATTTTGTAGTAAGTAGTTCTACTGTACATACTACAAAATGCAGTATTTGAATTGGGCCATATTTTTCTTACTTAAGACAGCAGTTACCATTTTTTTACGTTTTAGAAGATCCCGTTTTGATAGAAAACCTAGTTCCCAATTCAAAGTAATTACCTAGTACAACCTCCTCAGGACCTCACTATAAAAGGAAAAACATCTAGTTATGACTCACTGCACAACTTGATGTTCAAGGAATGTGTTCTTAACTGAACACGACGGCCATGAATCACAAGTCTTAACTAAACCAGAGCCAGCCAAACAGTACACACCTTCAACCAGATTAAATATAGAGGTAACCCTTGGAAGGAGTAGCACTTAAATCAGATAAGATGCTCTCCTCTAAACTTCTGGTCAGGGAATATGATGAGTCTTTGGAAATAGATAAATGTTTCCTGTGCCCTAAAGTATAGGATGATTATTCTTTCAAACGTTCCAATGCAGGCTTCTTATGAACCCGTGCATATCAGATCTAGAAATCAGCAAGTGCAATTAGCCATAGGAGAAGGGTGTGCATTGAATGATGGACGCGAGAAATGTTGATCTTTGAGGGGAGAACACCGACTTGAGGAACGAATAATTTTTTCACAGTACGGATGAAAGCTCATAGAAAAATTGATTATTAGCACAAGCTTGGGAAACCACCTAGCTGGAAGGACGAATCTTAATTAAAGAATGGTGCGAAGTTAAATTTTTCCCTAACCCTAAAACAGACTGGGTAAGAAGTAAAGTTTTGATTACACCGCAGATTTGAGAAATGAATTTGTCCTTTTGAGGACTAGACTCTTGACTTCATTGAAAAATAATTATGACACTGATGAACCCAATATTGATTCATTTCTTTTACAGGATACGAAGACCACGTTACAAAGCAATTCAACAGTTTTTCCCACCGTTATATGGGCTCATAAATGGATACTATGTTAAAATTGAAATGAATGTCCGGGTTTAAAAGCTAGGCTTTAACAAAAAAATACTGTTAAAACGGGTGTACATTTTTACTCTGTGCGATACAATATAATGATGGCAAGCCTTATATTAAAACGCAAACTGTATCGGAGTGGGCACTTTCAATTATATTAGGAGTGATAAATGTTGAAGATGACAAACAAGTCAAGCCCTGGGAGTAGCAACGCTGGTTGTCCAAAAACGCAACACAGAATTATTAGGGACAGAGGCTCTGTATTTTTGTATGCTAAAGTCATGAATGACAACTGCTTTCTTGACAAGTAATTCAAAGTGTGGCTTGATGTCCGCATCTAGGCAGATGAACACGATAGGGCCATACTCCCAAAATGGGCATATTAAGCTTGGGCAGTAATAAGTCATTGCAGCCTAGGAGTAAAAACGAATAAAGTAAAAGTAAATACAGGACTGTTCACAGCCAACAGTGAAAGATGGAAAGGTAGGTATAAACACAGAAAAGTCGTTCTAAAATTGAAAGGGAAAATGGCAATTGCAAACCAAACAAACAAAGGGCTCACTTATCATGAGAAATCCTCCAAATGTCTGGAGGAAGGGCTAAATCTGAAGGAGAATCTCCTGACGGCATTTCCTCCACCATGGCATGACTATGGCTACACCTACGGTGCTGGAATTTCTATTACCACCCTATCTTGGACAGGCTGTAGTGTCTCTAGACTCTCCTACAGCACTGGAGACAAATCATTGAATCTAGAGGTTCGGGAGCTTCACTGCACTGCTCACTATATCCACAGGGCCCAAAATTGGGCAATGACCCCTTAAGGTGGAAATCTGCAAGTCTTCATGGAAAATGGCAGGGCACTGGTGCAAGTTCAATTAATTTTAAAGAATTGAGCAAAAGTAAGAAGCACACGCTACCAAGTAGGTCGCTGGCACTAGCCAAGTTATGAACGCTCCATGTAAGCAGGAAGCTCCTTGTGCCGCCGTTTTCTTAGTGTGGCAGGTAAGCTTGCTTTGATACCGTCGCAGTGAGCAGGCTGCAGAGAGAGGATGCTTTTCATACACTGCAGGGGCTGTACTTGGTCTGCTGATGAATAGAAAGTATGCCGAGTGTTGGCCATGCTGCTTGTTATGTATGTGAGGAGTACATCGCCTACAATCCTGCCCCCACCAGTGGTGTGTTTGCGATGGAACTACGGTTGGTATTGTGAAGAGGGTGATGGGGAAGAAATGGGCATTAATTACTGCACTCATTCTTTTAAAACTACTCGTCTGTTGCGTTTCCAAGGATAACTAACTTTCCAAACAATCTAGCAAAACTGTACGTAAAAAACTTGAAAATCCAGAATCCTTTATTTAGATTCTTCCGGTAGAAATAACAAGGGGTGAGTATGAGAGGGGAAAGCGCAGTGTTCCAGTGGCCCCCACCCCTTCCACCCCCCTCGACACAAACTGGAGCAGATGTAGCTTCGTGCGCCGACCGCGCACCCTATCAGGAAGGCCGGACTATACTACTGGTTCGCATCAGGACCTGAGCCCCTCCCCGCCACATCTCAGCTGCTGCATTTAGCGCTGCTTCATTACCAATTCGTCTTGTTTTAATTACAGTATTAATCCCAAGCTAATTAATATGGAAATGGGCAGGATTTTAGCCACAAGCAGGAGCGGGGACTAATTAAAATGCCAGATTCGTGGCAGCGGGACAGGAGTTGTGTTTATGCGGGAGCTGCGGCTGTTTGTTGTTTAATATAAACTCATTAGCGCTCAGACAGGGCATGAGGGATAGGGTAGCAGACAGGCAACGATATCGGGTCTGCCACTCCTTGCCAGCAGCATAACACCCCCACCCCTTTGGGGGCAACACGCGCACGCAGGCATCCCTCACCTCCCCCCTTGTACCCCACTTTCTGAATGGCATGCACAAACAGGGACCTTACAGCAACCACTATCTTTATCAAAACTAAGCAGAAGATACTGACCCCTTCACTCCACACTCTACTTTTCTGGATGGCATCTACAAACAAGGATCTTGCACCCAGAGCTAACACGTTATGCAATTCCGAGCGTAAGGCGTTGCCACCTTCACTTTCCACACCCTTGTCTGGGCGGCACGCACAAACAAGGACCTTGTAATCAGGGCTTTAAGTGGAATGAAAAACTAGGGGGTCTCTCAAAAGGGTGTGGCCGGTGTAATTAAGGGCATGGCTTAAAAATACACAACATAAAAAGCTGTGCATAGCATAGTGCCACCTGACTGACATTTTGCTCTTTTTTGTCATTCCATTCAAATACATAATACAACTAGTAACGTCATACCTCCAAGCCAGGACTATTGGCTTTACCAATGGATGCTAGTTGTGTAAGATAAAAAAGCAACATTTATGGCTTCCTTGCATAGAATATTGAAAATGCGTCAGTTCCGAAATTATGAGACTGTGAAACAACTATAACGAGTCTCTTTGGCGTTACCACAAAGGCAGCAAGGGTGGTACTGCTGCAGAGTTGAGTTTTTTTACCCTGAGGGTGAGGGCAAAAACGGAGAGCCCAATAGGGACCCATATTAGCACCTGCTTTTTAGAGCTGCCGGTGCTGAGCACCGGCAGGACCCGGCCAACTTAAAGCCCAGGTAGTACTCACCTCCTTTGGCATAACCAAGCACAGGACAGTGCTCCCTGCGACCCATCACATAAAGCCTGTGCACAGGGAACTGGGACTGCCCGATAAGCACAGAGCAGATACTTGGTCTTGAAGCACACAAATTAATATCCACTTCCTTGTGCAGCGACTTCTGACCGAGCACGCAAACACTTGACGCCGGCCCCTGAATATTATACACACTGGATATGAACCAGATGCTCTTCTCTCCCAGTGTCAGGTTTACATAAAAGTTTGGGACTTTCATTTTGGACAAAAGGGTGGGATGTGATACGCAGTCTTGTGCTCCCACACCTCTGTTAGGACTCCAGAAATGGGAGAGGGGTGAAGACCTCCCTTATCCCTAACCCAGTCACCACCTTTGGACTTAACGCACTTACAGCAGATCTTCAAGTATACCACAAAAAACACGATTACAATGAATCTCAGTTGAATCCATTGGAATTATCCATTGGTATTGTTGGTTATCCTGAATATCGGGCATGGTTCCGCCCTCCAGGACCTATGCAGATGGCCCGCGCTTGTAAGTTGCCAGTCAAATAATATTCCCACACTCCTCCTCTCCATTCGACATGAAGGAAATACAAACTATTAGCGACCACAAAGCAGGACAGTTACATGTAAAGCTCACCTTATCCTAACCTAATTGTTCACACAACTCCCTTCATAAAGAGCTCAACCCAGCCACTGCTGCATCCCTCCACAGAGAGCCGAGCGTGAAAGGCAATCAGCAGCCCCCAGAGTCAGTGTATTAATAAGACCGAAACATCCTCTGACACCCACCATCAACCCATGACCCACATGGGAGTTAGACAAACTGAAAACTAAACACCCAAACAATGTTGTTGCCAAAGGAGAAAATGAATGAGAATCAAAAGATTTACTCACCGCTGTCGAATTCATCAGGAACCTGTGGAAAGAGAAAGGACATAAAATATATGAGACACTTGGTTGGTTGCACCATGGACAGGCACACTGGACTTAGTGCCTGCAGACATTTACTTAATTAGGGGGAAGATGAACGTGTCCATGTATGAATATTCAAATCCATCTGCTGCCCTGTCTGGCTAGCAGCTGCCCCCTCCCCCATTACTATTATTCCAATTCAACACCGTTCTGCCCAGTCTGAACCTCCTTGACAAGCAAGCCACATCACACAGTGGCGTGGCCTGGTGTCACAGGTGAGTGCAAGGCACCTTTGGAGAAACACCACATATGGAGGGCATTTCACTATTCGTTTTCAACTGAAATGTATTGCTCCGACAAAGTATACTTGTGTCGTTTATGCGTCATTAATGACCAATGGCTAACGCAGCATGGTTACTTTCTTGTTTTCACACAAAGGCATACACAAATATACTGCTTGGCATGGCATTTAAGTTCTAAATTGAATACACGATTTAACCCCTTACAATGAAGCAGTTTTTTTTGCTCTTTATCATCTCAACTTGAGCTCAATGCTGTAGGCAGTGTCTCCTAGGTGGATCATATTCACGCATTAGGTTGTTTGTATCTACTCTTGACAGTCCCCTCTCAGAGTACATTCGCAGCAGTCTCTTACCTTCACTGTACAGCAAAGGAGAAAATGTCTTGGTTTCTAGTTTTCCCTTGGCACACCGGGTGAGACAGCCTGACTTGTCCGAGGTTCGACTTATTAGTGTTCACGTTTCATTCTTTAGTTTGTTGTCACTAGGCTTATACCAGGCTAATAATTAAGGAAGAAAGGTACCCCCTAAACACACTATTTAAGGTCCGGGACAAAGGGGAAAACAAAGCAATGAAATGTGATCTGGGTCCCACTATACCTGTATTACTTCACAAAGGGCTACACAGAGCTCACAAGTCTGGCCACATGAGAAATACTACTAAATTCAAACATGTACTCACTATACCGGGCTCATTTACTTATTTCTTTATTATAATACTCTTTTTTTTATTTAACTTATTTTTCCTTATACATTTCACATGTTCCAATTGAATTATACCCTAGACATAATATAAATATACATCTAAGTGGAATGATTAGAAGAACGTGCAAGTCGGACCACAGGCACAATTACCTGCACTGACTGAGGATCAGGCTAGTTAAAAATGTTCCTTGGCTGATTGAAGGATTGAGTCTTCCACTGAAGAATCTGACATTTCATTTTAGTCTCAGGAGAACCCAGACAAACTGCCTCTTCACAGTCGAGCTTCGGAATGACAAATCAGGTTTGTGACCAATTCCCACCAGAACAATAGGGGCCTAGAGCTTACTCCATAAGTAGTGGAGTACCCTGTCTGCTGGCTCCATTTAGATTTTTGCGAACTGCCATCTTGCCTTCAGTGGTGCTCCAGTTGGCTCTCCAGGTGGAAACCTTAGACCGGTAAAGTGATTATTAATGAGAGAAGATATCCTGAAGTACTTTTTTCTCCGTTTGGGATCACCAGGAAAAAGCTGGCAGTCCTAAACTGAAAAAATACAAATGAAACCCTGCGCCTGGGAAGAGAACATTCTGAGGTGTGAGGGCCATTTGCGTTTTACCTAACAAAAATAAAACCAAGTTAGGAAATTTGTTTTTATAAAACAAAAAAAAGTTTGCTGTGCAGCTGTATGAAACATTGCGGACGCTCAAACACAATACCTCCAGAAGAGCAGCCGTGATGGCAGCTCCTCTGAAGGCAGAGAGCTCTCCGAATGGCCAGCATCCATCTTTAAATATGGCAAAATGTACACTGGCAGGGCATGGGATTTTGTTAAATCATCCACCTCTGCTCCTTCAAAGAGCAGAGGTGGATGAAGGAGCAGAGGTGACTGAAGAGAGAAGAATCACTTCATAACCACTCTTTAATGCAGCACTTGCCTCTCCTCCTAACGTTCAATAGAAATATCAGCAAGCGGTGGCCCTGCATCCAGGCACGCTGTTACACAGATTAAACTTCTTAATACAAGAAGGTCATTGCATAAGGAGACAGTCACCACTCTGTTTATCTCGTGCTGAGATTGCAACTGGTCTGTTTAGGAGAACAGCATTCAGAGTCAGTGCAGCCCTCATTGAAAGGTTGTCTAAATGCAAAAAAAATATAAATAAATCTAGGCTCTCCCAAAACTTGGCAATGAATAGGAACTACCCTGAGAGTAACGTATGAAGGCTCTTGGACTTTCAAACTCTCCAGCCAGCAATGCCGATACGCCAGAGGTCAAAGAATTTGATTAACTGTGTAAACTAGGACTGTGCAACTCTCCTTAACAGAATCAAGTAGCTTCAATTTTAAATGAATATGGTCGTGTTAATTTAGAGGAAACTGTCATGAGACAAACCTACACAGAGTTACTATGGACCGAAATTAAAATGTTTTCAGTTGCCCGTGCCATTTGAACTTGTAATTGAGCGACAGTGCTCCCAAACATAAGCAGTAATGGGAACATCAAAAAACTCATCCAGCCTAAAGCCCACTCTCTGACTGTCGGCCAATGTCAGCTGCCTGGATCGAAGGCTTGATCGTATCTCCACCATTCAAAGCCCAAAGCCACGAGAGCAACTCTGAAGCCATCAGCTAAAATGTTAAATTGTTATTAGGCTAGGATGCACAGAACAATACAGAAATTAACTACATTAATTACTATAAATAAAGTTACTAGAAGATTACACAACCAAACGGGATTACCATCATCATTAAATAACAAAAAGTTTACCATAGCAAAATATTTAATTATACCTTAAATTAAAATTTTAAAAAAATAAGCTTGGGAGAATATCCAGGTAACAAATAGGGCTACAAGGGAATATAAAACACCTTTGCACCACGCTGACTCAGTCACGCCTGCTCATAGACACCATCAAGAACTTCTGAAGCCTCAATATAAATTAATCCCAGTGCAGACTGGAAATACCACGATGTTTGCACTGCATGACGTTCTCCCCGCACTGTCCAAATGCGCTATTCCCAATATTGTGCAATCTCGTTGCAGAGAATGATCAGAGCAAAAAATAAGTGGCCTGAAAGAAGACAGGCAGCCTGCCACCATTCTACTGGCTACAGCAGTGAGGCTTCCTGTGCCTGTAAGCACAGGTCTGGGCCCAATTCAACCAGGGTCCCAGGACTTCAAGAAAGTTCTTTTTTTTTTTTTTAAAAAAAGGTGGATAAACAGCAGCGGCCACTGGAAGATATTCAGTTACAGTGGGAGATGTTTTTGCAAGAGGTTTTGGGTGTTACCATAGCTAGAGTTGTTGGGTGCTCTGGCAGGATAGGAAGGTCTTTGAATTGAACTGCTTAGTTAATCCTCTGGAAGCACGGTTTGCATTGCTCTGTGAAAAGACTGAAGTGCATTCACACAGCAAGGATCTGGGCAAAGAAGACTAACATTACAAATATTTTTTTCCTAGAAGAGGAAGGAGTATTGTAAATAACAGTTTTCATGCATACTCAATAGTACTCGTCAAAACAACACAAGTAGGATAACAGGCTTAGTCAACACTACCAGGATTCAAACCAGTAAATGCAGGTTGCCCACAAATATCTGCAGTGAGGGCTTCACTCCCAGAACCATGCATGCTATAGTAAACAGGTGGCAACTGTCCTTGTTTGATAGAACATCCCCACACACTTTTCAAAGGGTTTATTATCACCATTAAATGTGAATGTTTTCGCTTTAACATCATCGGCCTTTAGAAATCAATTAACTCGGGCAACTTTTCAGACTGGGTATCTGATATTACAATTAAATATTGCAGGAAACATCAGCTTAGTCAGAATTACATAGCACTTCAAATTTCAGTAAGTAAATCTTCGTAGGAAAACTCAGACTGCCGGTAAAGAAAGAATCCGTGGGGCCTTGAAAAGTTAAGGATGAAAAGTAAAGGACCTTTGG
The DNA here is from genome assembly GCF_964263255.1 of Lissotriton vulgaris. Taxonomy (NCBI): domain Eukaryota; kingdom Metazoa; phylum Chordata; class Amphibia; order Caudata; family Salamandridae; genus Lissotriton; species Lissotriton vulgaris. The sequence goes on from NC_141697.1 coordinate 910,766,386, forward strand.
CACAGTATGCTGTTTTTATAGCTAACAAAAGTACCTTTACAGAGAAACGTTTAAGATCTACTTTCAAGCATGGGTCACGGCCTCTGGAACACAAGACTAGAAACAGGAAACGCTAGGAGCCAAATTCTCCGACCGACAATCATTGTGTATGGCTGCTTACTTGTACATGGTTGCCACTTAGAAAATGGCTATTTAAAACTTTACCAAAGCAGTCCTATGCACAAACCTCAGTTCTTAGAAGTTGACACGACTGCTTACACTAATAATACAAATTGGTGGTAGTGTCCTCCCCTATGAGGAGAAATGTCCGCACATAAAGTAACAATTCCAAATCACAACAGTATACGTGTAGTTGAAACTTAGATATTAGTCAGAGTTCTTAGGTGCTTCTACAGCCTGATGCACACCCACCACCACCACGAGTATTAAATGGCACAAAAATGTACCTGACAAAATAGTTAAGGAACAGGCTCCTAAAGCACTCTATAAAGTATCAATTTAATATAATCTAGGAGATCCTAGATCTCTTGTTTGGAGAAGAACAGTCCCCGAGTATTGACTGTCGTAACCACTGTATCTATAGATCCAAGTAAAATTCCTATGTCGAATAGCACCAAATTCAGGGATCCAGACAAAAGGTTCTTTCAGATCTTTATTGAGAATCCAAAATGTATAAAAACTTCCCAGCTCACACCGCCGACACGTGTTTCGTCTCTTACCGAGACTTTTTCAAGGCTAGAATAGTGTAGACACGTCCGTGAATAGAAAACAAAATGACGAATCCTCCAAAGATGGTACCACCTTCCAGGCTGTTAGGTAAACGACAGCCAGGCTAGACCGTGCAGTTCTTGTATAAAGTATCAGGGGGTGGAAAGTATAGTGTTCAGGATAGCTCCATCCAGCAAGTTAAAAAAATTTTTTTTGATGTAGGTTATAGAACCACAATTAAGTAAACCCAGAGAGAGGTCGGACACCCTACCCAATGCGGGGCCCTGTAGGTATCACGCACCCTAAACTGTGCTAGGCCGTGTAGTGAAACGGAGTCCCCTCTCAGTCACTAGTAAGAATGTAAGACCATGATAAGTCTTAAACAGAAATCCTAACGAGTAGAAAAAGCGGCAGCCGCATTGGGTAGGGTGTCCGACCTCTCTCTGGGTTTACTTAATTGTGGTTCTATAACATACATCAAAAAATTGGTCCTGTGCTCTCCATGCCACTGGAGTCAAGCTATCCTGGCAGATGAGGGCTGAAAACGCGAAACCGGTCCTAGGACGCTTGTTTCCAGTCCAGGGAGGATCTGGCCTGGCAGTTCGGGCTGGACTGTTACCATTGGGCGCAGGGTCAAGACTGATTTGCATATGGCTGGGTCCAAACTGGAATGGCATCGTGAGCAAAAAAACGATGGATTTAGGCCCAGATCTCTGTACTGGGGTGAATGTATGACACTGTTCTGCATTCTGTCCATCAATTGTTCCTTTTGCATTTCTATTGGCATACAAGATAACTACACTTCAAAACCTTTGAGAAGACAGTCTAGAGCAGGATTGTCTAACAAGTAGTTCATGAGCTACTGGTAGCTATCCCGGTACCTAAAAGTACTTCTCCTGTGCGCAACCCAGCTACTAAATGAGCAACTTTTGCTTGGTTGAAATAATTTATCTGTACCAAAATGTAAAGCATTTGAAATGAAAGTGTGTGTATTTTCAGAACTTATAAGATAATGTTAGGGGGAAAAATGGTTGAACTTCCAAACTATATTTAAAGCTGATATTTGAGTAATGAATCATGCGGTTTGGGTAGACTTGTTACCAATAGGAACTGCAGCTATGGCCATTTTTTTTACATTACTGCTGGCACCCATGCTTGAAATAATCTTGCATACAGTGGCCATTAATGTATTCTTATTTGAAGTGGTCACAATTACAATAATAATGTTAGGAGCACGGGTGACTTTCATTGAAAATAAGTAGCACATATAACAAAACAAAAGGTTGGAGACTCCTGAGCTAGAGTATTATTGAGAGACTCAAACAGACTTCTAATGCACTAAGAACATAAAAAGTAGCTGGATGGTAGTACAACATATTGCTTTCTAACTACAAGTAACAAAACCGTAGTTATGTGCCACTGGATTGAGCAGTGGTGTAATCTTCCCTAGCCATACAACCCCTCAATTACAGAATTGGAAAGGACCATGTGGGTAAAATAAGATTTAAATGGAAGTGGCGTTAGGGGCGAGTGAAGAATATCAGTCAAGTCTTGCAATAGATAACCTTGTGTTTGTGGATGATCCATAGTTCTGGTTTCTCTTGGACCCACCAGCAGCCTTTTCAAAGTGCTGAGGTTATATTAAGGGGAAAAAGAATCAGCCATGCATAAGGTTACACTTGTACACTATTCACAGCCAACAATTACTTTAGCATTCAAAATATGTCCTCGGGTAGACCTTGGGGTTTCTTGGATGCATCAATGTCACCCATGTCAATGGACTCCATCAATGTAATTGCAGTGTTATCACTAGATCTGCAGTTTGTCTGGCCTCCCTGAAGTTTCAAGGATCAAGAGGGATTTCTCTGTGGGCCAGAGGAAAGGAGGGCTACCAGATGGCAAAAAAGCTATCTGGGCAGCATTTCCAGTTCAAGTGTCCAGAAGGTGAAGGTAGAGTTTACCAGAAATAATTCAGGAAACAGCTGGAACGTGCAGCTTGCCCATGATGCCCCCTACTAAGAAGGCATGGCATTTCACATAGAAGCATGCACCAGGTACCAAACGTCATGAAACTGCTAATCTTGGTTAGGATTTTCCAGCAGGAGGGTACCCACAAGTGAAGGAGCCACTGGAACGGTTACCACGGTTCGGTGAACTACGACTCTTCAGATGATGGTTTTTGACTAGGGTGGCAGACTCTGGGTGACCAGCTCTAGTCTGAGAATCTTCACAGTGGTCAATGGAAGTTTCAGCAATTAGAAAAACCGCTTTTACAAACTTACAAAAAAAGGGGATGAAACTGTCTTCTGTGAAAAAGCAGAACAGGTATACCAAGAACAGTACATTGACATTTCCACATATCCTATCTTGTGATGCAAATGCTTCAGTTAAGTCCAGGCACAGTGGTGCGCAAATGTTAGCTCCAGGGCAGCCTTTGTCCTCAAGTCATCCTCCAAACACATCAATCACCAGGGCTTGTGCTCGTACTCTATTTTAGGCCAAGTAATCTGTCTGGATAGTCGAGTAGCTAGCCTACTGGAAAAGGGAACATCAATAGAGCTTCTTCTTGGCCCCAACTTTCAAGAGATAAGCAACACAACATTAGACATCTTATGCCAGCTGGTGCTGTAGAACTTCTTCAGGAGTTGAGGGATACTGAATACTGGCATTGGAGAGTCAACATTCTCTGAAATTGAGAGCACCCTTAGGAAGCATAGGAAAGTAATGAATTGTTTCATGCAAAAAAATAAAATCATAGGCCCAGACCACGGTAGTCGGAGCACCTTCACATGCATAATCCTAGAATTCGTCCACTACAGTGGTGAGGAAGCAAATACATTTAGAGAGGTCATGGGGTATGGATATCAAGTGAGATGAGTTAAAGCAGAATTAGAGAGAGTGCCCAGCAAGCCGATTCAGTTTCAAGTACACTTCTATTCCAGCCAGATCCAAAGGCTGGCAAGATGTAATTTTTCAGTCCAAGATGGTCTACAAAGAATTCCTAACACCAGTTATGTGCAAGTGTTCACATTCACTTGGATGAACAAGGCGTGAAATGAGATCTCCATCTTGTGTTGTAAGATTACAGAGGGCACTATCCACACAGCAACTGCGCTCCTAAACATTTAACACAAATATAATCCATTGTTGCATGCTCCCAGACAGGGCAAGTATAGCTAGAGGATGGTGCCAGGGTTCTTTATCCAAGCGACATCTTAACACTAACAAATGGAACTGGATTTCTTTTTAGCAGAATGCTTCTCTCTCCAAGGGAATGGATGCCTTAGAGTGGGTAACAACATGAGAAGAAAACCGAATGGCTATCCTCCTTTATCACAAACTCTATTGCACCTCAGAAGCATTCACACAAAAAATGGGTGCAACATGTTTCACCTTCTTTAAACATAATTATCTTTAGCTGAGAGACTGTAGAAGTGGCATATTTCTGGATCAGGGTTGTCTGGAAGTCAATTCCCACTTTGATTGTTACTTGATGTCATGTTCTTAAAGAAAAGCAACATGCCCAACACTAGCTTGACACAAACAAGTAGATGAAAACTCACAGGCATTTAAAAAACAGATCTACCAAACAGGTAAAACGTATATATGGGATTTTGACAGACTGGTACCAGAAGGAGTGGAGTTGTTAAAGAGTACCAATAAACTGATATCTAAAAGTTTCTACTCAAACGTTTTTGATAAGTCTGCTTCTTTAAAAAAACAAAGCCTGGTGCACCCATGGCCCCCATACAAGTATATTCCACTGAGCTTCCCAAGCCCATTCCCCTAAGCTCCTCTTCACCTCCTACCTGCAGTGGTGAATGCTATCTTCCAGGAGACCAGATTCCCAACAGTGAAAGCCACTGACTATAAAGTACCACTAAAACAAACAAGTTAACACTCTTTCTGGTGGATACTCTAATTACCCATAGATTCTTCACTGTTAAAATATTCCTCAGTTGCCAAACTGAATCTGAAAATGATCTTAGCAGTGCCCCACATGCTGCTAGGTGGTGCTGTGCTGCCTCAGTACTGCCCGGAACTGATGGAAAATAGCACCAACATCTGTTGACTCTTTCAGCACCCTCAGATGTACAGAATTACCAACTGTCACTACCAGAGTGAGGATCTCCAACGTGGGACCTCATTTGGAGCCGAGGTGAAACCATTTCAGGGACAGACATCGGAGCTAGCCCTGGATTTTCGTCCGGTGCAGGCCTCCATAGAGGCGGAGCGACACGGGTTGTGGAGCCAGAATAGAAGTCTGAACCAGAGTCATTGCGGAGCCCATGATAGGTCCAAGGAGTTCAGATGACGCCAAGGATGGAGCTACAAGAGGTAATCACAGTGAGGGCCCTTACAGATCCTTGGGGCACAAAATTGCACCAGAGGGAGCTGGAAAAGTGTCAAAAATATGCAGCATGATTTCCTTAAAGGCCTCAATGTGTTGAGGTGTCACCTTCATCCGGATAATTAGGGTCACATCTGAATCAACAGCAGGATCGGTTCCTGAGCCAGGGATCGGGACAGAGAGCGACACACACCAAGATGTACTTGTGTCTTCTCTTTACACACAGTGTGCCAAGACAGGGTTTAAATGTGAGGAATCTGCAGTTAGAAGCTTCATCAGAAAAAAAATGTACATTAAGATCTTAAATGGGCAGGACATTTTACCAGGAGTAGTATGTCAACCAAGACCTTACAGTGATGCTGTACAACATCTGCAGGGGTCTCTAAACCGGTCCTGGAGGGCCGGATCCATGCCAGATTTTTGGGATTTCCCCATTGAGATACATGTAGTTATTTTGAAAATCTGGCATGGATCCGGCCCTCCAGGACCGGTTTGGAGACCCCTAATCTAGAGCAAAAACCTTCAGTTTGAGTTCGAGGAAAACACCTGTGTTAAATGGGCCTTGTGGGAACAATCTTCAATTGGAGTTCTTACTATGTCTGAAATAAATGAATAACTATTTTACTCCATAGAAGTGAAACACCCACACACGAAGGGAGCATATACCTCTTTTCTGGAAATCTGCACTTGTATTCTTGACTCCCACCAGGTGACAAACTTACACACTAGTAAGGTTGAGCACAATACTGGACACAAACAAGTATGCATGGCATGTCCTGCTTGTTGGTATAGAATATTGTAGTGGTGTTCTGGTCTTAGACAAACCGACTTTTCAGGAAGCCATGGATGGATTACTCAACACAGAAATATGGTGTTTAACTACTGAAGGAGTTGGCCCCGGTGCAGAGCTCTTCAAAATGTTCAAACTGTTGCTGCGCCGGATGCGGGGGCTGTGGGCGAGGCAGAGGGAGGGAGAGCGAAGGTTTCTGGAGGGATGGTGGAAGTTCAGGAGGTGGCTGGTGTATGCTGGTCCTTGCTTGTGGAGTGCTTTGAAGGTGTCAATCAACATCTTGGACTGGCATCTCTTCTGAATCAGGAGCCAGTGGAGCTTCTGGAGATGGGGGTTATATGGGTCTGCTTGGGGAGGTCTAGAATGAATCTGGCTGCTGAGCTCTGTACGGTTATCAGTCTATTGAGGAGGTGTGAGGTGATTCCTACATAGAGTGTGTTGTCGCAGTCCAGTCGGCTGATGACAATGGCTTTTATGACAGTTCGTCTAGTGTCGATGGAGAGCCACTTCAAGATCTTGCAGAGCACGTGAAGGGTGAGAAAGCAGGCAGACGATACTGCGCTGATCTGTCTTTTCATGGTGAGCTTACGGTCAAGGATGATGCCACTGTTGCGGCCGGTGGCATAAGGGAGGGTCCTAATTTGGGAGGCCACTAGCCGCTGTTCCACTGGGAGGTGTTCCTAAAGATCATCACTTCTGTCTAGTCTGCGTAGAGTATGAGGCAGCTGTCTCATCTAGTTGGCGACGCTAGTCATGGACCTGCAGATGTTGATCAGCGTGGCAGAGGGGTCTTCTGATAGCGAACGGATGAGCTGGGTATTGTTGGTGTAGGATATGATGTTAAGTCTATGCGAACTGACGATGATGGCCAAGGAAGTCATGTAGGTGTTGAACAGGGAATGCCTAAGGGATGAACCTGGAGGGACGCCGCAGATGGTGTTCTTGGGTTAAGAGGTGAAGGGAGGAAGGCGGGTTCTCTGGGTTCTTCTGGTGAGAAAGGAGGTGATCCACTTGAGAACCACCCCTTAGATTCCAATATGGTGAAGCCTTTTGATCAGGGTGTAGTCATACTGTGTAGAACACTGCTGAGAGCTCAAGGAGGATTGGTTTGACTCTGAACACTACAAATTAACACTTTACCAGGTCAAAAACCGGAACCCTTAATGGATTTAATTCCTGAAATGAATCGAAGTCAAATACAGCGGAATGGCTTAGAATTCTGAGACAGGTCAAAGGAAGCACCAGATCGCAGGAGGACATCATTTCCTGAGTCCTTTCAAACCACCATGATGAGATCAAAGCTAAGCAAGCATTGAAAATGCAATAGGTCTTGCGTTTGATTAAGTTAAAGCCATTTGCTTTGCTAATGGTATTCTATAGCAAAGCAAATGGCTTTAACTTGATGAAAGGGAGACCTATTGCATTTTTAATGCTTGTTTCCGACTGTTACTGTGTGATGTGGAGAAGTGCTTGCTTCCCTGTGTTGCCCCGCCTTCCCGAATCTGCTGAGAACCCAGTGAAGCAGAGGAATGATGGCTGCTGGACTCCCCTGCTTCTCCCGTCTCTGCAGTGCCTGCTGCATGTTCCATCTGCCACATCGCCTGGCAGCCATCAGTCTCTGCTGACCCATTCTGCCAGGGATTGTATAGCTGCAGTGACACTGACAGGGCCCTGGGACTGCCTTTCAACGGAGCATAGACTTCCTCCGTTATCTCACCCCTCTGTAGAGTTAGTTCACTTAAAATCATGCTGACTATATAATGATCGCAAGGGCTGTACTGTGCGGGAACAGACATTCACTCTCATCAAGGTTCTAGGCTGTCCGCACAGCTGTTAAGCTTACGGGGTTTACTTGGCCATGGGGGGGACGGGGTCCACTTTTTGTAAGCAAGAGGGTACAGATACTGGTGGGACGGTGCCAATCTTACACGTGTACCACTTTCACGACCTTACATAAGTGTGTCTCATATGTGCCTAAAAACAGAGTGGAGCACGGAGGCTCAGTGTGTTTACAAACGCAGGAAGAGACGCAGCACTCACAAGTGGCGCACGGGGGTTTGGGGGAACAGCAGGATAACACCTTCCAGGTCACGCACAATGGCTTCTTCGAGTCTGGGCGAACATGGCTCTGCCTTCGGTTTGAAGAAGGCAGGCATGTTCCAGTTTTTGGGACGCTGAATCTAATCCTGGGGAACAAAGACATCTTTATTTTACAGTGGATGTGAATAAAGAAACAGGTCTTTCCGAAAGGGAGCAGACCATCTTCTTCTCTGCTCTGCATCAGGGAGGAAGGCAGACTACTGGGTGAAGACAAGGAGACAGGCTTTAATGTGGGAGCCCTTCTCTTTGAAATATATTTCAATGAAATCCTCTTGTCTGTGCTACACACTGACTGCCCCCACCCCGCACAGACTGTTACTCACACATCTTGCTGGGGTTAGCTGTCAGTATCAACCCGCTTCGCTCTCATGCTACCTGGTAGAGTGTGGACTATCAAAGTAAGAGACAAAGCACTCACAAGTGGCGCACAGAGGTAACAAGCACGACAGAACGCCCGAGGTGTGGAGAGTGACCACACGCCGGACAGCGCAGACACGAAGCGGTGCCTGCACACCCTTGGAAAGGGGGTCTGACACCACAGAGGCCCAGGACTAAGTGACATCCTCTGTGCTTGAGCGCTGAAAATACGACACTGGGTTGTGAGCAGCCGGGACCGACTTACAACCTCAACACAACACAGTGCACAAGGGCATAGACGAACTCCGCAGGGTCCTCCTCTCTACCAGACAATTATTTATTATACCTCACTCCCAACCCACAAAATAACAAGTATTTGCAATGTAATCAGTCCAATTGCATTGCAAATGCTGAAGTTTAAAACTGAGCGTGGCGGGGGAGGAGCTTCGCGGGCGACCAAGATGGCCGCGTAAGCTCGGAGCTCCGTGGACCCTCCGACCCTCCGCAAATATCCTGCTGAGAATCCTGCTCCACGTTAGTGGATTCCGCTTGGTGAGAGGTCGCGGACACAGGAACTGCTTTCCGCCTTCAAATCCGTCGCTCCTAGGCGAAGTTACGTCGAGCTGAACTTTGTGCCAGTGCTGCGCCATTGTCCCATGGGCGGCTGCTGTTTGTACCGTCGCTCCGCATGACTGGAATGCGAAGTGGACATCCTCGGTCCCTGCTGGCGAAGTGCATGTAGCTGCGGAGTCGCCTGTTATCGGCCTGGATTAATTGCTGGCTTCGCCTCTGTTCCACACATCTGCTTCCTTGTCCGGGCAGCGTTGCCCTTTGTTCTCCTTGGGTCCATCATGGCCGGCAGAGGGGACCCCGACAAGACGTCGAACAGAGGTGTTCGAAGGACGACTCAGACGCAGTTGAACAAGATTGATCGTTATGCCCAGCAGCGGACCCCGCCCACTGTGGTGGCCTCTTCTAAAGACTTGCACCGTGCGGGCTCGCCTGAGGGTTCTGAGCCTACTTTGAGTGATGTTATGGGGGCCATCGCAGGCATTCGGACGGAAATGCAGAAGCAACATGAGGTCCTGACTCATAAGGTGGACACTCTGGCAGTGGATCTCAACCTGATCAGGGCCGACTTGGGAAAAACCAACGATCGGGTGAAGTCCCTTGATATCAAGACCTCCAGTTTGACTACCGATTTTTCGGACTTGCAGGCAGAGGTCCGGACCCTAAGGTCGGTCAACGACCAATTCTCCAGAAGGCTGGAGGATTTTGAAGGGCGTGCACGGCGGCAGAATGTTCGCATTATTGGAATACCGGAGGGAGCGGAGGAGGCGGCAGTGGACCTTTTTGTGGAAGACCTGATTCAGACACATCTCGCACCATCTGGCCTGAGTAACTTCTTTTCCGTGGAACGTGCCCATCGGATACCGGGCGGCCCTCCGAAGTCGGGTGTTGCACCTAGACCCATCATTGCCCGGCTCTTCAACTTTAGAGACCGGGATGTGATCCTTCAAGCCTCCAGGAGACATGGGCCGCTCAAATTTCAGAACTCTGAGGTGCACTTTTACCCGGACTTCACCAGGGCCGTTCAGAGACAACATCAGAGCTTTGCAGGGGTGAAACGGCGCCTAAGAGACATGGGTTTCAAGTACTCTATGATGTTCCCTGCTAAACTACGGATTGAGCATGAGGGCCGAGCTCTGTTCTTCGATGTGCCAGAGAATGTGAGCGATTGGCTGGACACTTTGCCGCAACGCCGGGAAGAACACGACAAACACTCCGGTGGCGCAACTGGTGGCTCTGATCTCTAGGACTAGGTTCTGCTGTGCCGATTATGGCGGTTGGTGTCCCTGATGTCTGTGACTGTTAATGCCAATGCTTTTCCGGCTTTAATATTTCTTCTGTTTTTACATGGAGGGTGGCTGGAGGGGACTGCGGAGATTCCTTACTCCTCTAGGGTCTTTTTGTAGATTAGTTAATGGGGCGACAGGCACACTGCTGGTTGGGGGGGCTTTTTAGTCTGCTGCAGGGGTGCAGGGTGGGGGGTGGTGGTGGGGAAGTTTGTTTGTTTATTCTTTCCTTTCTCTTTCTATCTCTATCTCTTAGGCAATGGGTTGTATATACTGTTCAGTTTCACTTGTTGTTGAGGCTTGCTGGGGTTGGGTGGGGCCTGGGTCACGATGATGGGGGGTAGGAAACTACGAGTTCTCAGTTGGAATGTTAACGGGTTGGGTGACCGTATTAAGAGGGGAGTTGTGATTCAATTGATCAAACGTCATATGCCAGATGTCGTCCTCCTGCAGGAGACGCATCTGGTTGGAAATACGTGTAAAGCGCTTAATCGTAAAGGGTACAAGATGGTGGCTCATTCGGGGTTCTCCTCGGGATCTCGGGGGGCGGGTGTTCTTGTTCCTACGTCCCTTCCGCTTGAGGTCAACACCACAGTGATTGATGAGAGGGGGCGGTACGCCGCTGTGGCGGGTCGATGGGAAGGGCGTGCCCTGACATTACTTTCAGTTTACGTACCCCCAGGCCTACAGTCTAGCACTTTCCAGGACCTTGGTGGCGCCATTTTGAATTTGCCCGCTGGATTGCTGATAGTGGGTGGTGATTTTAACTCGGTTTGCTCCGGCTCTTTGGACCGCCATCCGCCTAGAGACCTCCGTGGCTCCCAATTGTGGCTGCCATCCTTTCTCGAGACGATGGGGCTGGTAGATAGTTGGCGGCTTTTGCATCCCACGCAATGTCATTACTCTTTCCATTCTGGCGCCCATGGTAGTCTTTCTAGGATCGACTACGTTCTTACATTGGCTGCTCACGCGCATGCTGTTTCTGAGGCTCGTTTTCTGGCACGGGGTGTCTCTGATCATTCCCCGCTGTGGGTCTCTTTTGACTTTGACATTGTCGTGTCGGACCGACCGGCGGTTGTTAACCTGTGGTATTTCCGTAGTCCCAAAACTCGTAATCTCCTGGCCAAGGCCATCGATCTCTATTTTACTGAAAACGAGGGATCGGTTGCGTCGGCCGCAACTTTATGGGAGGCGTTTAAGACAGTTTGAGGGGCGAGGCTTTTGCTCTTATAGCGGACGCCCGTAGGGCCAGGGATGCTGATTTAGTACGCATCGAGGAGGAGCTCATGGAACTTGACTCCCAGTTGGAGGCTGAGCCCGATCCCGCTCTTCTACATGACCTCTCCCTCAAACAGTCGGAGTACCGTGACCTTGCTACAAACGCTGCCCTGACCTTAGCTAAAGAACAGCAGGGTCGGGTATACGACGTCGGCGACAAGGCCGGGAAGTTGCTGGCCTGGCTGGACAGAAGGGAGATGGCTAGCCGTGTTGTACCCGAGATAATGGGGGAGGACGGAGTTGTCATCACTGATCCAAGTGCCATTGCCGAGTCCTTCGCTGACTATTTTCGAGGCGTGTACACCTCTGTCTCGGACCGGTCTGAGGCCGATTCAACAGTATTTCTTTCGGCTGTCGATCTCCCGTGCCTGTCGGACGAGGAGCGCGGCGACCTGGACGTCTCTGTGGATGAGGTCGCACTTGCGATCCGCTCACTGCGATCGGGCAAGGCACCTGGTCCCAATGGTATCCCGGTTGAGTTATATAAGATCAGGCCGGATGTGGTTTCCCCACACCTGCGTAACATGTTCCTGGAAGCGCGGGAGAATGGCCTACTTCCCCTTGACCAGCGATTGGCCACCATTGTGGTCATCCATAAGGAAGGGAAGCCGAGAGATTTGTGTCGGTCGTTCCGCCCCATTTCTCTCCTGAATGCTGAGCCTAAGATTCTCGCCAAGATACTCGCTAATCGCCTGGTTGGTGTTATCGGCGACTTAGTGCACCCGGACCAGTCGGGCTTTATTTCACACCGCAACACTGCCCTTAACTTGCGTAGACTCCACGGCGCCCTGGCCAGGGCCCACACTCTTGAGGTGCCGGCAGTCCTTGCGTCCTTGGACGCCACAATGGCTTTTGACTCTCTCGAATGGAGTTACCTCTGGGCGGTGCTGGCGAAGCTCGGTTTTGGCCCGGTGTTTGTGGGATGGGTGAAGCTTTTGTACGCTGACCCACTGGCTAACGTTGCCGTCAATGGCCGTGTGTCGGCGACTTTTGCCCTTCACAGGGGCACCCGACAGGGTTGCCCCTTGTCGCCTCTTTTGTTTGCGCTCGCTCTTGAGCCACTCGCGGCCTTGTTGCGGACACACCCGGATCTACATGGTATCAGCTGGGCCCCTGGCTTCGAGGACAGAGTTTCCCTTTATGCGGATGATATTCTGCTTTACCTCACTTCCCCCTGCAAGTCACTCATTGTGGCATGCGATGTACTTAGACTTTTTGGCCAGTATTCTGGCCTCGTTATTAATTGGGCCAAGTCTTCTCTCTATGTACTGAAAGGGGACACACCGCGCCTCCCTAGAGGCTGCGGCATCCAGGTGGCCAGCCAGGGCTTTAAATACTTAGGGATTTATATCTCTGGTAATGCGAAAGCGCGCTATGAACACAATCTGCTTCCCCCTCTTCTCCGCCTCCGGCGAGACGTGGAGGGTTGGCGCAAACTTCCGCTTTCCTTACTCGGGCGCGCGGCATTATTTAAGATGATGTCTTTGCCCAGGTTCTTATACGCCCTGCAGAACACCCAAGATCCGGTTCCCGCCCGATACTTCCGGGAGATCGAAGGCCTTCAACGTGCCCTGCTCTGGGATGGCCGACCCCGTATCGCTATCACAAAGCTCACGCTTCCGTGGTACGACGGGGGTATAGCGCTACCGGACATGCGTAGATACTACTGGGCCTCCCAATTGGCGGCCATCAACCACGGTTTCTATGGTCCGGGAAATAACCCTGGATACGCGATGGATAAGTGGCTCTTGGGTGGCGGTAATTATTACAGGGCGCTTTATTCGAGGTCTCTTGACAGGCGGATGTCGGGCCCAACGAGAACGGCGGTCCATATTTGGAGGGCTATCACCAAGGCTCAGGGCTGGCAAGGCAGGCTGACTAGATTCACCCCATTGTACGATTCAGACATTTTGGGCAAGTTATGGCACACCAAGGGGTTTGATAAGTGGGACCTCATAGGTATTTCCAGGGTAGATGATATGCTATTGAGAGGTGAGATTAAGACCTTCTCCCAGCTGCAGGCTGAATATCAGCTGGGTACCTCAGAGTCTTTCCGGTATGCCCAGTTGCGACACGCACTGCTCTCCGCTAAACCAGATGAGGGGGCGATTCCAGAAAGCTCCCCGTTGGAGGACAGGGTGCTGGACGGCCATATGCCGGACAGTGCCATCTCACTGTCTTATAAGAAACTTATCAATGTTCGCACTGACCTCCTCCTGGGTGTGCGGGACCAGTGGGTGCGTGACGGATTGGAAATCGACGATGAGGATTGGCAGAGTGCAGTTTCTTCCCCTAAGGAGGTCGCCATCTCTTCCCGTCTCAGGCTAGTGCAGCTCAAAATCCTGCATAGGGTGTACGTGACTGGCCCCCGGCTTGTGCATATGGGCTACTCGGTCGATGGGCTGTGTCGCCGCGGCTGCGGTGCCCTTGCTACATTTATGCACATTCTCTGGGAGTGCCCCGCCATAGCCACCTATTGGAGACGGGTGCACCTGATTATGGATGAAGTGACCGGGGTGGTAGCGAATGCGGAAGCTAGGAGGTGCCTCCTCAACATTTGGGGACCGACGGACCACAATGTGGCTCAGACGCAGTGGGTGACCCTTGGCAACATGGTGGCTAAACGAGATATCGCTCAAAAGTGGGGGGCTTCGGTAGCTCCCTTGGTGGTGCAATGGAAAGCCAACATGGATTGGTGTATGTTCAGGGAAAAGACTGTATGTTGCCAGGGGTAAGCCCAAAAAGTGGTTGAAGGTGTGGGGTGCCTGGAATGCCTATAGGGGAGACATTTGTGTGCCCCCGGAACCTGTCTCATTGGAGGAACATCTGTCGCCATAGCCTGTGACACCAACTGTGTTACGTTGGAAAAATGTTATCCTGTTTTCTCTTCTCCTCCCCCCCCTTATCCTGATCTATTCTCCTGTTTCCGTGCTTGTGTTCCCACTGCTCCCCCCTACCCCGCTGCCAACGCTTCACTCGATTCTTCTACCCCATTGCCATTCTCTCTGCGCCTTATTGGCGCCCCTTTCTTCTTCTCTCTCTATGTTCCTTTATGAACCAAAAAATAAAATCAACCTTCATTGTACTGTGACATTGATTCTTGCACTATCGCTCTACTGTTTATTTATGCTGCCTTGCCTCCGGGATGTCAGGCTGAATAGCTGTGTGCACTTTTTCCAATAAAGGTTTTGAATTTTTTTTTTTTGAAACTGAGCGTGGCGCCGCTTCACAGACACCGCACTCGGTTTCTTGATATATTTCTTAACTTTAACCCTGAGCGCGGTGTCCTTGAAGTGGGCGCTGTGTTCAGTGCTAAAGTTAAGAAATATATAAATAATCAGAGCGCAGAGTCCGTGAAGCAGCGCCGCGCTCTGTTTCAAAGATAACAAGACAGCACTTATTGGGGTATCCGTGTAGGTTGAGCCCGGGGGAAAGGTACTTGCTGGAAGGCCAAAGAAGGCTCATCACCTGGAGTTGTCGTTCAAAAGGCCACGACTTAAATGAATCTATAGAAATAGGCATCAAACTTCTGTTTCTTGTAACAGAATAAAAACTGTGCATGTATTTAGGGCCCGCTTAAAAAACAAGCTCTCGGCTCAGCCGCGTGTTTATAATTGCATCACGCTTTCACTTTAAGTGAAAGCGAGATGCAAAAATAAACACGCGGCTGCCATTGCCAAAGGCAAATGATAACAAAAAAGAGCCTAGCGGCTAATTAGGAGACACTGTCTCCCGCCACCAATAAGAGATCCAATCCCGCTGGATGTGGATAAAAGGCAAACAAGCAGCGATTGACATGCCTTCGGTGCAATCAGTGCACTGCCTTTGGCATAATTTGTGACGCCAAATGACGCGCACAAATCAAAACTGAAGGCGGAGCTGGGAGAAGTATCGATTCCAAGAAGCCTTGTATGACGAGAGCAGCGCATGCGCTGCTTACGTCAGGCCGAGAACTAAAAAGTAGGTGGTCTTTATGATGGAGGAAAATCTATTTAAACCAT
Organism: Lissotriton vulgaris; assembly: GCF_964263255.1. Lineage (NCBI taxonomy): Eukaryota > Metazoa > Chordata > Amphibia > Caudata > Salamandridae > Lissotriton > Lissotriton vulgaris. The sequence continues at coordinate 910,781,827 of NC_141697.1, forward strand.
TGTATCCTGTAGGGTCACAAGGCAGCAGCGATTCTGGGAGACAACCAGATTTAATTAATCCAAATGTACATTCAAACCTGGATAGTAAAGTGGGAAGACTGTACGGTAAAGAGATTAAAGGGCAGTAAGCAGACTGTTGTCAAGGAATGAACTCATGGTTGTGCCTTAAAGCCTCAGGAAGGTCACAATGTTATGCACTTTGGCCAAAACACTGGACACACAAGAAGCCCTTTGTCGAGTCCACATGTCAAAATATGATAATAGGCCTTTTTCAGATGTAGAGAACAAACTGAACATCATGCATTGAAGAGGATGGGATCAAAATCAAAGTCTTGATCACGAACTCATCAGAACCACCCACAAATTCCAGTTAGTTGCAATGTTAAAATTCTTTTTTTGTTTACTTTTGCTCTGACCTCCTTAAAAATCTTCCAAAATGTTGCTCAATTTATAGTGCTACAGTGACAAGTCTCAAACATAATTTTGGGGGCAAAGGGTGAACACTAAATCTGTAGTACTTGTGCCCCAACTAATCTGCTGAACAAAATTACATATATTAATATCTTTAAAACTATTAGGCTGAGGAACCCTTTATAAAAAAGTACTAACTGGCAACACTACTTTTTACTTGAATAATGCACTATTTTCAAATCCAGAAATAATTTACCTTCAAACCTGGTTATCTTTTCACCACCATGTTACATATCTTGATAAATAATCCCAAAGTATTTTTTTTTATTTGTACCCTGCATTAACATAGGAAGATGACAGGATAATTGACGCATTCAGATAGAACAAGCATTGGAAAAGCCAATATGCCTGGCGTTGCCCATCAGCCTTCCGGCTTTTCGATTACTGTTTTGCCCTGCCATGAGTTTTGCAAAATATTGTTGAGGAAGCTGCCTCTGACCCTCAATCTAAGATACAAAACACTGGGTAAACACAAAAAAATATTTTGGTCTCAAAAAGAAAACATTGTCCTAGTTGTCAGTAGCAAGAGAAATACTTTTTTGATGGGTTTTTTTTAAAAGAGCAGAATGACAACACTCACAGTTAAATTAGTCAATAGCTAAAGTGGACTCGCCCTGTGGCCGTTGCAGTAGTGGGCAGAAGCAAAATGTGAATGACAGCATAAGAGACCAATGGATGAAGATGGCTACTTGAAAGCCCCAATAATTAAGCATAATATACATATCAATTGATTAAAATCAAATGGTCTTGGCCAACGCTTGGCCTAAAAAGGACCGTTTTGTGTCTGAAAATTGTGGGGCATCTCCTCTATTTCAAGAGCGAGAGCTCTTTGCAATTGCAGTTCACCTGGATAAGCCCCAAAGGACCCGGAGCATAAAAGCCCAAATAAGTATGAACTCCAAACATATCTGTGTAAGCTACTGACTGAGTGGTCCAAGGGCCATATGTACTACGGTTCAAGTTTGCATTTCTTAAATAGTAACTCCGTAGGAATCGCTATGTAAGAAATGCAAAACTATATGTACAAAATTAGCAATTTCCTAATAGAGAATTCCTACAGATTAGAAATCGCCATTAGGTAATCGCAAATAGGAAATGCCATTGCATTCTCGCCTATGGTCAAAATAGGAAATGGTTTGCATTTCCTAACTTGGTGATTTCCTAATAGGATTTTGCAATTTAAGAAATGCAAAGTCAAGGTTGCCTCTATGCTTAAGGCCCCCTGGAGGCACCCCAACTTTTCTAGTGTACATGTAAGTGCCCATATGCCCTGCATATGTGCGCTTCATGTCACAATAAAAAAAAAAATTATTTTGCGCATGTTACCATCTACTTTAAGTGATTGGCAATTGCATTTCCTAAATGCCCAATTCGCATTTATAAAATGCTTTGTACATGTGCAAAAGGAATCGCAAATAGGTATTCCCCGTTTGTGATTCCTGACCCATGGTCGCAATTTGTGATTTCTAAAGTGTAGAAATCGCAAATTGCGACTGGTTTTGGCCCTTTGTACATCTAAGCATTTAACATTTCGTAAAGGGCCGAAATATCGATTCAGTCCGTTAAACGATGGTAAATGGCTCCGTAAATCTGGGCCTAAGTGCATTTAAATACAGCCTTCCCAACAGGAAAAAATTCTCAGAAAGCACCGACAACACCTTTCAAAGCAAAACTTTTCAAGCAAGCAAAGCATAATAAACAGCATATCCACATATACATATGTCATGCACCTAAGACAGATGCGTGTGAAGAGCTGAGTGTGTCGCCTTCATAACCGCCCCCACCCCCTTCTTTGCACAGAGGCGACCAGACTCGGACCAGCTGCTGCTGCCCTCCACGGAGGCCAGACACTACGGAACAATGTGAAAGCACACAGCACACAAAAGACAGGGAAGAAGCCTCGGGCATGGGTGTGTGCGCACACAGCAGGTGTAACCACAAAACCAGGTGAAATGGCGCTTGCAGTCCGGGTACACTGTCTTAACAGAACACTGTGTAGCCACTAATGGAGGCTGAAGTGCACCTTTGTGGCCAAACTAAGACGTGGGCAACCAAACGCCAGGGTGAAAAAATACAACGCGATAAGAATGAGATTGCAAAAACAAGGTTCGTAGGTCGGGACAAATGCACTGAATGTATTTAATAGTGCCCCCCCCCCCTGCCCCCCGTGACCTGGACAGCGATGACTCCCCTCCCCGTGACTTCCAAAGCACTATCCAATTGTATCTGTATGTATACTTGTATACTTTGTTTACCCTTTATATTGACCTTTGTGGAACTGTACCTTGTTACCGGGTCTGTTTAATAAAAAGATTTACAAAAAAAATAGTGTTCCCTGCCCCTGTCCTGACATTCCCAGCACACTGAGCAGATAGCCACAGTCCAAGTGAAAAGTTGCTCTACCGCCAAGTTTACTTAGATGCTGGAAAGTAGCACAGTTTTCCATCCAATGAAGTGTGTCCACAGGCAAAAGGCAGGTCCTAAAAATAAAAGAGGAGTGGTGGGACGTTATAGCATGAGGTATTTTCTGTAATTTTGGCCTTAACTTGCTTCTCCCTCTCCACAGGACAAATAAACTATCTCTAAGCCTTCCATGACGAACACACCCACATGCATGCAGTGCAGCACAGATTTGGCTTATTGTATGTAGTCTACTGACAAAAGTAATCACAAAACTACCCAATCACAACAAAGTAGGCAAACCTTATAACAAGAACCTAACATCTCCAAAATGCCATCATCAGCTATCACCCGACAGCCAAAAAAAACATTTCACCAAGCAATGCCCATGACACATATACCTATAATTTATGTTTCTGAAACAAAGCATGCTAAATAAAGCTAGATGTGGGTAAGCCAAACAAGGCTCACACTTGGCGCATGCTTAATGGCTGACTGGCTCAGAACTTGCCCCTTTGTCCCTGGGGTCTGCCGGGCCAAAATAGAGCCAAGTCCAGCATTGGAAAAACTTTTACCCCACATTTTTATATGTGCTTTAATAGACAATGTGGCTCCATATAAAAACACAATATAAGCCATCTAATATATACAGTGCGCATTTCTAATTGGCATTCCTTGGTCTACTCTTAGCAGTGTTGCGAGGACACTGGAGGCTGGTAAAAGTTCATGTTAGGAAAAACTATTACTTTTTACAGAGGTAAATGCAGCGATATATAATCTAACGTAATAAAAAAACGAAACATTTCAATAAATAACATATGTAACCTAAAAGAGCATGTACCACATGTTTACATAATGTCTGCTGTATCATTCACATGTGAGTGGGTGGCTTAGGTTGTTCTTTGGCTCTTAGCGCCAAGACAGACCCCTGTCTCAACTAGGCTCTCTCAGTGAATTTCCTGGCTTGCCTACCCTTAAACAGAACCCTGCGAAGAATTCTGTGCTGTTAAATCAAAACCACTCTTCTCTCACTACACCAACATACATCTTAGAACTTTTCAGACATAGTTAACATAAACATACAACCACTTGCACATCAGTCATATAAATAACTGGCGAGCAATACCTGTGCATGCTGGAGAATGGACAACCATGCATCATTGAAAAACAAGCAAGTCCTCCAGCATACCCATTAGAAACAAAAGAACTGGGGAAAGGGGTCTAAGCACAATTGCACCTATCCTAAGTGCTGCCTTATTTAGTCTTGTTGGTGCCACGGATCGGAGATTCTATATCCCCTAAATCTCCCAGGACAACCGATTGTCCCAACTTTCAGTTCAAACAAATTTTGATCCAGCACAGAAATTTCTTTTTCAAATATACAATAGTGACCATAGCTTATAAATCACAGTAGTGAAACATTCAAAAGCAGAATCAATTATGTTATTTTTGAAGTTCAATCTTTATTTAGTCTTCATAACGCACTGTAGCCAACGCGTTTCATCCTCCACGGACTTCTTCAGGGCAAATAAAGAAAGCTCTTCTTATAGTGTTAACATGTAGGAATGTAGCCTTCTCTCCAATCCAATAGATACTGAGTATCTTCAAGGGAAACTCCCTTACTGCTTCATGGGTTTTATTCGCATGAAATGTAGAGCACTGTATTTTCAGTCTCGAATCACTCGGGTAAGGTGGCCCAGTAATAGTTCAAATTTTGAGAGTGGATTGCAGCCGGCTCCATCGCGTGGCGTCTTTCGTGTTAGCATACCGGCTGCAATCCACTCTTAAAATTTGAACTATTACTGGGCCACCTTACCCGAGTGATTCGAGACTGAAAATACAGTCATCCTCCAGCATACCCATTCCACATGCAACTCATGAGAAAGATCCTATTATGGATCAAACTCGAATTACTTTTACATTAACATGAATTGAGTCAACCAGCCTGATCAAGCTTATTATAATAAGAACATCCATCTCAAGAAAGTGCTATGGTTTCAGAAAGTTATCCTGCAAATGAGGACAACATAACACACATTTGCGTGGGTGCTTATTCATTTATCTGGTCGCTTGTGCTCAGGGGAATAATGCAGAAATCTGCCAATGTACGGGATGCCGTACTGTGCCACCACCAGACAAAGGGCAAGAGACTGCTTGGATCGGCTGTTGACATCCACAAAATGGGCCAGTACAGAACCACACAGCTCCACTACCTGCGAAAGGACCACTACAGCAACAGACTGTTTCTCTACTCGCCCCTTCACAAGCAGCCGAACAGCCTGGTTCACTGCTTGTGGCAGTGCACCAAGTCTACTGCAAGACTATCCCACTGTCTGTAACAGGAAAGCATGCTGCGTTGCTGCCTGTCGCACTTCTATGCGGGAAAAATGTATTGTTGCCTGTAGAATGGAAACCTACTGCTCCATTTCCGGCAAAAGGGCATAGCTTCCGTCTGTGGCTCCCCCTACCTGTGACATGGCATTTGTACAACATGCGGCTTGAGTGCCTTCAGTAGAAAGGAGTGACTGTCGTGTATGCAGGGCTCACAGAATCCCATGCATTATAACAAGCTTTAGAACCGCCACACCACTCCGAACAAAATGCACTGAGGTCACGGGTCGGCCGTGAGGACCCACCCAAGTGGGAAACCTGTTACATCACTTCAATTATTAGAATAGTTCAAATGCTTGGAGCGGCGGGAGGAAGGGAATCATAAAACCTGCTAGCAGAATTGTAAAGGAGGGGGGCAGTGGGAACGGCGATATCCAGGGGGGGGGAAACAATGTACAGCACATAAAGGAGCAAAAAATGTGCAGGAAGATTGCTCATTTCCCCAACTATTTCACAGTCGAGTATTCTCACGAAGTCACCCAGCTTCAGAAACGCGCGGCTCCGCGCCGCCATCTACAGGGAAGCGCGCGCCACTGCGCCAGCACCTGCTTCGGTCTTAACTGGACTGTGCCATTGGCGGCGGGGGTGTCAAGTATTCAAAAGGAGAGGAAAGGGAAATATGATCATATGTAAGGCTCTTTTGGCCGCTCCAAAGGTAGGTAGGTGCCCTGGGGTTCATCAGGGACGGGATCCTTCAGTCGAACACAGCGGTTTCCGGGTCTCCCTTGCAGCCTCGTTTCAGTAGCCTGCCTGCGGTTGTCACTGTAAAGCAGCCTTACACAAACTCGAAGTCCAGTCAGAGTTATCACTCCTTGGAAGCATTTATTCCTCGGAACAACAAAACGAGACTTCTTATTCTCTGCTCAATTTGATGATTCCCATTGCTCGCACTGTAGCACACTATGATTTTTAACACATTTCCATTAGCCTGCACAATCAAATCAACTAAGGAGTCACTAAACATATGAACCTGTGTACCGTAGCTATTCCGAACTAGGAAATTCGACTTTCTTCCAGGTTTAATGTGAGGAATCGCATAGTCCGTTTTTGGAAGTGTTGGCACTGCAGCACCATTATTCCCCACAATGAATTTCATTTAACACTCGGATACAGTATCTTTATGCATTTTTTTTTAACTAGGAAATCTAGCTCATTCTTGGGGGCAAACATATGTAGTTATAACATGGGGCACATTTTAAATGGTATTTTATGGTGGAAAACCTTGGCTCCTGGCCAAACCAATATTTGCCTTGAGCTCAAATTATAAACCTATGTTATGACGTCACGCACTCGCTACAAGGCCGCATTAAAAATCTGGTTAAAGGTGTATTTTCCAACTCAAATTAACTCATAACTGAAATCTTTTTCTACAGTCGGTTGACATAAGCACTGCAGTGCAAGTCATTCATTATGAATCGAGAGGTGGTCAATCATGCCTCCTATGGAGAATGAGAACATGCAAGCAGGAGATCAGATGTATTAGTAAAAAGTTGGCTGTATTAAACTGTGAAGTGTTGTAAATATATGGAAATGTTATGCAATAGGAAAACAACTGTTGAATTGTTAATGTCGTGTTTATGGAGTGTAATAAATATACGGCCAGAGAATGGGTACGTTCTCAAAACGCAAATCTGGTTGTCTGTTGCGGTTTCATCCCATTTTCCCCAAGTACGGCCATAAAAACACCTGTACTTTTCTCCTTAAAATGCATGCAATTGAAGGCAGGTGCATCTATAAAACTGCCAATTTCACACATAAGGGTGGCTGCACACCTAAATGCCTCCAAATATCTTTCATTGAAACTGGCCATCTCCGGTGGCCAACACATGGCTAAAAGCAGAGCATGCTGTCGCCTCAAAGTAAGACTACAAGAAAATCCCCCCATTTCTCAATCTTCCACAGGCCTTGCGGTTGAGGTATGGGGGTCTTTGCTTTTCTCCATTAGTGTGCTCAATACCGACGATACATCCAAGCACTCCCTGAAAAAGCACCTTGATGACATGACCAAGACTCTTCAATGACCATGTTATCAAATGACATATTCGAAGCAAGCACACTCGACTTTTGGAAGTGCACATAAAGGAAACTGCAGGCTCTACTTTCTTTGCAATTATAACCTGCACCAAAATTACTACATAACATTCATATAATACCTCTATATCAGGATTATACAATAATGATACTGTTAAGAATTACAAAATCTCGTTTTACCAAAGGCCTGCCTGAGCAAACAAAAAACTCCAAAATTAAAATAAACACATTTTACACGGTTACATGTGTCCAGCCAGCCAGCCAGCCAGCCAACCCTCCTTCCTCCATGCCACTTCGGTTCCCGTAATCTGGATTTTACTGGACACATATACACAATACTACAGTAACTAACACACTTCGTATCGGGGGTGCTGCTCCTGCAAGTATTCTCTGTAAAATAATTATATATAAAGAAACTGAAGATATCACCCTGAGCATTGTTTTCATGCGAGCCAGTAGCCCACACCTGAGCCATTACAGGAACACACATGGAGCACCAAGTTAATACATGGAACTGAACTCTTCATACTTGCACACTATGTGGCACCGAAATGACCGGGAAAGATGCCAAGGAGAATAAGATGCGAAATTAAGGAACTGGGGGCAGCTTGGGGCACCCTACAAATGGAACATTAACAACATACAGCGTAACTAACTACTGGTCACCCACCGCAGCCTTCGTGGTCTTTCCCTCAGTTAGGAATTCCCCAGGATTGGAGACATCAAACTCATTCCAGAGACAGCATTAGACCAAATACCCTATAAAATAAATTTCCCAAGAAACAGGGGTGCAGGAAAACTCAGTGTGCCGATCGTTTCCAAGCTCATTAAACTTCAATACTTAACACGGTGTGAAATGCCACCTTGTGGCACAAACGGGAACTGCTTCGCTAACGTTTTAGAAAGCGTGTCAGTCAGTACAAGTAACAAGACCGTGGTTACCACAGAACTAGATTTTACTAATTGTCACCAGGGACATTTTAAGGGTTTTGGGGTGGCCTTTTATGGACCAGCATTGAATTTATGATCTAGTTGCAGTTCATTCGTGCCCTCGTTCGCAAGGTCACTGGCAATGCACATGCACGCTCGTCCAAATCCCAAACGCGTTTTCATCTAATATTTAGGGTTAGTGATGTGTTTTCAATATTGTAACAGCAGCAGCTCACTGATATTATGCAAATAATCTGACACCCTCCACTTTCTCATTTGTGAGATCCTGTTTTGATCTAAAGGAAACTTTTTTTATGGACTTGCATGAAACAAACACTTTCGCTGCAAAATATCTGCAATACTCTCAGACATCCCCCACATTAAAAATACATTAAAGGAAAATTGTAGTTAAAACAATCTTTTTAAGAATTATTGAAGTTCATAAAGGCAAGACTCTGCAGAACAGGGCTGGCTCTATCAGAGTCCCCCCTGAAAGGTTGGGGCCAAGGGCCAGAGCCCACTTTACCCATGCCTTAAAACGTCTCTGACTGAAACCTACAACTCTCTCCAACTTTGACGCAAAGACTTAACATCTGAGAAAGGTTAAAGGTTAAAGGTTGGCAGGGTGATGAGGTGAACTCCAATGAAGCTGACCAGAGACACATGTCCTATCTGGCAGGAGCATCCCTGCATTAACCCATAGTTCTCGCCACCAGCTACGCTAATAGATCAGACGAGGTATATCGGGTCAAAGGCCTTACACGATTCTTAGATCAAGGAGGTGGTCAGATATGTAGCTGTTCATACACTCCCTGTGCATTTCAGTCCGAAGCAATGCACCATAAGCACCAAAGCCTTAAATGTTTTCTAAGAAAATGTAAAGCAACAAAAGACAACGGTAACGCGCCACAATGTGACCTTTATAAAGTTGCAGGAGGTCGCTCTAGTTCCAATATGGCCGCCGCAATTGTTAACCAAGTACAAAGGATCCCGAGGGTTTTCCCTCAACTTGATTGGCACCAAGTTTTGGTGCAAAGTTGATGGCGTTGTACTGATGGGTGACAACGGCTCCATCCACGTCCGCTGCAAACAACTGATTGGCGAACAGCTACAAGCGCCGATCAGGCAGGCTACACACACTATTTAAGTAGCCAGGCTAGCGGCAGGTCTGCGTGAATGACGCAACCACGAGGCCCTCGTTCGAGACCTACCTTTTTATAATGCACCCATCTCAGGCCGAGCCACCCGTCGCAAATTATACCAATCCTACAGCCGCAGGGCAGGAAGCTTTTTGGAAAGATACAACAGCCCTCGAACCTCATTCTGAGAACCGAGCTAGTCCTCATAGGTCTCCGACAGCTTGGCTATCCCTCGGTGGATACAGTCTTAGCATGCCTCCATTTTATTATCTTAGAGATACCGTTCCTACCAGTCCGCTGTGTTAAAAACTGCTGCCCTATTATTTTTTTTTAGAATTCTTTCAAACCAGGCTTGCTTTAGCCGGAGCGACAGTTCAAGTTTTATTGCCTTCCGACTTGCTTTAGAACGAAACCATCCTCGCCTTTAAGTCAGGCACCAGTCACATTTAAACTTCGATGAGAGTCTCGGCGTTTACGCCACATCTGTCTATGTCCTGGTAAACTTGGCTCTGAAAGTTGGTTGTTAATAGTTCAAGGGTGGACACTACCCCTTGTGGTCGGACGCGCAAGTGAAGGTGCAAAGCACCGAGACATATACCACCTCGTTCCCCATAAACCGTGAGAGCAAGGCCTTAAAGGCAGTCAGCCGGGCACACAAGAAATGAAGCGAGAGGGAGATAAAAGAGCAGCCCCTGGGGAGGGGCAGGGAAGGTGGGAAGTGTGCCATCCCTTTTAGGCGGGCGGGAATCTCCCACATCAAAGGCAGCACGTGATGCACAATGGTGGAGGCTCGCGCGTTCATGGCGGGGGCCCGAGGCAGTAGAGTGACTGAACACACCCAGGACGTCTTCATTCCAAAGGTATCCAACAGCCACGAGCCACCAAGTAAAGGTCACCAAAAGAAAGCGCGTCATCAAGAACACCAGACAATGCGTCAAGAACACCAGACAATGCGTCAAGAACACCAGACAATGCGTCAAGAACACCAGACAATGCGTCAAGAACACCAGACAATGCGTCAAGGACACTGCCTTCAAGTCACCGACTTTCATTTCACACCGCCGATGCATTCTGGGAGTTGTAGTTGTAGATCACATCAGCTTTAACACTTTTCATTATTAAGATTTAGTGGAAGGAATATGTGGTCTGGAATATGGTGTGCTCCACGACATGGCGTCATCGTGTAACTTTAATCCAAATGCATCATCATGACCAGGTGCCCGATCAAGTGTGAGTTTGGTGTTTCTCCCCAACCAACCGAAGCAATGCTAGCAAACTTTCAGCTAGGTGTTATGAAAAGTAAGATCTGCCAACTTCCTTGATGCAGGTAGTAGATCTGCGAGTAGCGTATTCCTCTGCATACGTTACTTCTTTCTCAACACATCAATAAGATACTCCCACTTGTTACTGTACTTTCTTCTCAACTTCTGTCAACAGGCGCAAAGAGAAACAGAGAGCACAACCTGCTCAGTAACGAATAGGTGGACACAGGCGCATAACCCCTTTACCGACTATTGTCCAAGCCGATTAATACAGTACATGACATGCAACCATTACATGGTGGACATACTGTAGGGTAAGGTACAGTACAATCAGTATGTTCAAGCGCTGCGTGCAGACGAAGAAATAGAACTTGCAGCTACCAGGTATTGGAAGTGCATTGTGTTATTATGTTTAAAAATCTATAATTTCAAACACAGGAGTCAATGTGAGTTTTCCTTTGGTAATATTAATGATGTGTTCCAAACAGTCTAATTCTCTATCCTTCAGGTTGGCAAATTTGTACTAAGAGATAATACCAGTTACGTTTATGATATATTGATGTCTAATCTAAATGAGCTTCGCTTGACAACGGTTCTAGGTGAAATGCTGATATCGAATCGTGAATATATGTAATACTACTGCCTGAAGTATACTGATGTACGGTAAAATTGTCAAAAATTAATAAAAACACATTTAAACAAAAAAAACAAAAAAGAGAAAGAAAGCACGTTCCATCTCTAAAAATACACTGCTGGCGCTCACACCATTACATATGGGCCCACGCCGGTCCTCAACATTAGTTTGCCGTTACTTGACATTTCTACTGTGCTATCTGCCTCTTGTGTGGCTTCAGAGGGCTTTGATGCAGTCTATGAATGTGGCAGATTCTCCTAATGGGACATTCAGGTACAAACTGAAACGCAACTAATGTGGAAAAAGTGGATTAATAGATGACCTTCACATACATCCCATGCCCATCTCTGTGACGCCGGGGCCTGTACAGGGGGTCACCGCACAGGTAGCCGTGACCTTTGAGACATGTGTGGGACTGGTTGGCCTGGGTCGCGGCACTCGGAAGCACTGAAATGCTCCCGGGTTGATCCCAGCAGCGTAGTCACCCCCCCTTTTAAAGTGCATTTGAGGAGGCTGGCAGGTCTCTTTTCCGCTCACCACCTCGGACACGACAGGACCTGGTGACTCTCCTACCTGCATGTCCCCATCAACTGCACGCTCTGCTGCCGCAACTCTGCAGCCATAGTCCTTGTAATTTTCCTGTGATTGGTGCACCCGGGACCCGCATGGGTTAGAGATCATGTTTTGCCCCTCACCGTCCCCAGAGGAAAGGGCACAACGGGGTGCTCAGTTCTTGTGGCTCAGCAGAAAGGGCAAATGTAAGGCTTTCAATCTTGCTTGGTGAAGTCACCTGGGCTTTGTGGGTAGTCGCGGTAATGTTTTGTGTCTTGTCTAACAACTTTTTTCTTTCAGGTCATCGTAGTTCGCATGTCGTATTTATGTTGGTTGGCGATGAGATCATGATTGGTGGGACAGTTCGGGTCCATCTAAGGCCCCCTATAAGATCAAAGTAAAAGCAGCATCACTGGACTCTCCAAGGGGGGCTGGCAACAAGTCAAAAGAAGGTTGCAGTGGCGCGGTGGTTGTGGACACGCGCATGCACAGTGGGCGCAACCTAGCACAGGCCCTTGGGGGGAGGAAGATGAGTGTATAGGGGTGCCCGAGGGAGGTATGCTAGTGGGCAGATGGGCCCCCCTGCATAGACACTCCCGGTATGGGAGATCGGTGGGTTGGGTCCTCCCAAAAGGAGGGACCCATTCATGTCCAAGTTGGTATTGGACAAGGGGTTCTAAGAGGAAGGGTCCCGGAACCAGACATGATTTCACTAGGAAGATGCTTATGATGGATGCACAGGAACAATCTTAGTTATGGTTAGGTAACTCCCATGTATTAGCGACTCTGTTAAGGCTAGGGCATAACTAAATAGCCAAAAAGTTAAATTATGGGTTACTGTGCAATAAAAATGTCAAAATGTGTTTTCCTATTTATATGTTTTAATAAATACAAGTGGGGGTTTACAACCCCTAACCCAAATAACGTGATTTGTGTTTATGTTCCCTTATAAGGGTGTTTCCCCAAGGGACATCTTCATCTACCTGACCATATGACCATGCACTACTTACCATTAGCAATTACATCAACATAAGGTGGTACAACTACTGACTGACTCTTGACCGCTATTCCAATTGAAAAGCTCCAATCATAAATTGCTGCACATAATACACCATGAATGGTATGGCAGTACTATATTTAACCAACACACAAATCAATAAATATTTCTCAAGAAGGAAGGACTGCTACAATTTTTTGACACTAGACTAGGGAATAGCTATAATGCTGCTCTATGTAGGTTCTGTAGTGCTAAGCTAGTCACAGCTTTGTTGTATGCTATAGAAAATTTAAATATTTCCTTCTTGTCTTATGAAGCAATAGAGCAAGCAGTGGAAAGTATTTATGTCGGTTAGAAAGGGTATTTTAATCAAGGATACCAGCTTCATCTCGGGTCAGTCGGCTTACAGTATAGGGCATGCGCACCAACCATACAATAAATAGTGGTACGTAATGAACCAAGTCCCGCCTTGGATTAGGAAACTTTTTTTGTGGTAGGAACTCTTTAGATAAGGTTGGCGTTTTTAATTTGATAAAGCTGTTAAAAATTGTCCCTGGCCAAATTCGGACTTTGTGGGTCTGAGGTCTTTGAAATGTTAACGTACATTTCTAAAATGTAAACATGTGCATTTCGAACATGCAAACCAAAAGGAAATATTGCAATTGATTTGAATATTGTATGAGGATGAAAAGGATGACTCTATGGTTCTTTGTTGCACAGCCTGCAATGCAACGGTATTTGCGAGCCAACGTAGAACTGGAGATGTGAGGCTTTGTTAATCTCAAAATGGTTAGACTACAATTTTGTAAAAAGCATTGGATCAAGCATAAGAATCGCAACAGTAGCACGCAATATCCTTTCTGTGCATGTCTCTTGCAGGCTCTTAGACAGGTTGTATTTTTCTGTCTTGCATTATTTTAAGACAGATTGACTTTGATTAACTCAATGTTAATCAAATGCAAAATACTAACAGCTATAGGATTGTTGTATAATCCGGACATTGTAAATGTATAATCTTGATTTAAGCGTTCTATTCAAGTTTTTAATATAAAAACAATGTTTTAATTATTGTCTTTTAGAACGTTTATACATTACACAAAATGTTCAACTATTGAAATAGTAAATGGTTTCCAGCTCTGACTCCAGGGCCAAGCACAAAACAACTTGAAAAAACAAAAGCAGCTCTTGTGTACTCCATCAAATAACATGTCTTTTTAGGGTCAAACGTCTACAGTAATTGTAGAAAGCGGTTTTAGATTTACGTGATGAAAACAACTTTAGAACTTCCAATTTACCTGCAAGAAAATGTATTGGCAAAGCCAAGAGGTTTGACATTTGTAGAATGTTCTATTGACTTTGCCAATGATTGATTGTGTACTGGGAAGCAAGCACACAGACAAAAGCATCTGAAAAATGCATGCTACAAATAACAACAAAAAAATGCATTATTTTCTGTATCATTCATTTTCTGAGACGCTCACTTCCCACTGCTACCGAGCCACTTGCCTACTGTAAAATAATCCTTACTGCAGTCCAATGCAGGCAAAAGAAGATACTTAAACAGCCAACAGAAAAAAAGGCAAGACAAACACACCGGTGGACCAATCCATCACGCAACTGACAATATATCAAGCCAACGGTTGAAGGTTGGCTGACTCAAAGCCCGTAAATGAAAGGTGCAAGCGCAAATAAATGTCAAAACCTAAAAAAGACAACAGGTTCATGAATGCACTGCACAATCTCAGGTGGGTACAAAAGTAAAGCGTACTGTCCGTTTGGAATTGTGAGCAATGTTTGCATTTCAAGTCTCATGCTCTGTATTCCCAAATATTTAAAACTACACAGACCGACACAAAAAACGGATTTTGTGGAAATCCATGCGTTTGACCGCTAAAACGTTTTAATCGAAAAACAACTTTAGTAAACATGAGAACTCAACTACTTTTAGCCCTATCGAGCCTCTCAAGTAAATTACTTACCCCAAAAACAGCCACAAATCATGAATCATCTTTGATGAGTTCTGCCTAGAATCAAATTAACAACGTTATGAAATCCTGCATAAGGACGAGCCTCAAAAAATTAAAACGTGTCAGAAAAAGATAGGAAACCATTGGTAGGAAGTCTGTTACAAGCCACAATCTGAAAGCACCCCTCATTTCGAATGCAAAGATATTCCAAGTTGAGAGCAAAAGCCTTACATAGAATCTTGTATACATGTCTCCACAACCGATAAATCCATCCACTGACACAATTCAAGCCACATTAAATTCCAAGTATATTGCAGCAGGCACAGAATTCTTTAGGGTTGAGAAACAACTTAACAGATCAAAATAATATTACATTCTTCACCACAACCTGCAAGCTATGGTACCCTGTTCTGCCATTAAAACGTAGGCACCACAGTGGAGGCTCACATCTAGTCTCTGCTGTTGGTCCAGTATTATGTTAACATGACTGCTGTCAGTCAGTCAAACATCTTAATTTCGGTTAATTAAAACCATAAAAGCAATATAAAAACCATACAACATACAACAATAAAATTGCAATTAAACAAATATACGCCAGATTACAGTTCCTATATACAAAAATTTTAAAAAAAACAATTAAAAAAATTAGATACAGAGGATGGATACTAGATGACCTAGAATCAATGAGGCAGCAATTCCCATTATACTTGACCCATGTCCCCAAAACATTTTTAGTAAAATATCAGTTTGGGGGATTATTTGTATGCAAAGGTTTTGTTTTATTTAGACGAGCTGCAAAAACCAAACAAGCATTAGAAATGCAATAGGTCTCGCAGCATTAGAGTTAGTGCTTTTAGAATTGTTAATGGGTTTTTTTGTAAATCTTTAGCATGAGGGTGAGTGAGGGTGAGTGAGGGTGAGTGAGGGTGAGTGAGGGTGGGTGAGTGTGAGTGAGGGTGAGTGCGGGTGAGTGTGAGGGATTGAGGGTGAGGGGTTGAGGGTGAGTGAGGGTGAGGGGTTGAGGGTGAGTGAGGGTGAGGGGTTGAGGGTGAGGGAGGGTGAGGGGTTGAGGGGTTGAGGGTGAGTGGGGGTGAGTGAGGGTGAGGGTTGAAGGTGAGTGAGGGTGAAGGTGAGTGTGGGAGAGTGTGGGTGAGTGTGGGTGAGTGTGGGTGAGTGTGGGTGAGTGTGGGTGAGTGTGGGTGAGTGTGGGTGAGTGTGGGTGAGTGTGGGTGAGTGTGGGTGAGTGTGGGTGTTTGGAAAAACCACTATTTAAACTTCAATGTTGGCTGATGACCTTTAATTGTCAGAGATGGTTGGCTGATGGTACATTTTTCTGCTTCTCCGTCATTTGAGGAACTTCCGGTGTCTTTACCAACTATAACATTTAGCACATGTGCTTTTGCTTTTAGAAAAAAAAACTAAACAAGCATTGGCAAAGCCAATAGGTCTTGGGACCTTATAAGTGTTTAGCCATGCAACACTTGATATTGTTGCACCAAGGATATTGTGCTAGATAACTAAACACTTATAAGGTCCCAAGGGCGAGACCTATTGGCTATGCCAATGCTTGTTTTTTATGTCACATAAGTGTTATAAACATTCCTGGTGATAACTTAATGAAATTCTAACTTTAGGTACATTAACCAAGTGAGCTATAACCTTCTTAACTCAAAGTGAAGATGTCATACTGAAATATGAGCTCTCCGGGATTGGAAAGGACAAGCAATGGGGGTTATTAATGCCATATAGATAGGCGTACAGGTATCACCATAGCAAAGAGTGAACTCCCTAATAAGAAATACCGCTCTTAGCCAGTTCCATACACAACTGCAGAAAACAAATGTATGTTCCAGCAGCTGCATCGCATTTCCTCAGGAAAGGAAAGTGATGGGGAAAGAAAAGAGGGGGAAAGAAAAGTGAGGGGAAAGAAAAGAGAGGGGAAAGAAAAGAGAGGGGGGAAAGGAAAGAAAGGGGGGGAGGAAAGAGAGGGTGAGAAAGTAGGGGAGGAGGAAAAGAGGGGAGAAAAGAGAAGGAAATAAAGGGGAGAAAGAGGGGAGAAAAGAGGGAAGAAAGAAAAGAGGGGAGGGGAGGAAGAAAAGAGGGGAGGTAGAAAAGAGAGGAAAGGGAAGAGCGGGGAGAAAGAACAATAGGAGAAAGAAAAAACGGGGGAAGAAAAGAAAGGAGAGGAAGAAAAGAGGGGAGAAAGAAAGGAGGGTTGAAGAAAAGAGAGGAGGGGAAGAGAGGAGGGGAAGAAAAGAGGGGAGAAAGAAAAGAGGGGGAGAAAAGGCGGGAGACGTATTTAGTAGGAGCATTTTGTGTAAAGACCCGCAACCCCTTCCAAACACCTTTAGGTTTAACGGCAGTCAGTGAGAGAGATGCAAACAGTAAGAAGCAAAGTAAGACGGAGAGACAGAGGAAATATCAACTAGAGGCTGAGTGCGACAGTTTGTACTGAAGGGAATGGTGGTGACAGCTGCTTCATAAATGAAAACAAAAGGCGAAATCAAAACAATCGAAATGAACTCGGAATACAGAACATTCATCCTACTGCCCAAGGAAGGAGGGGGCTCTGCAGGGTGGACAGCAGACAGGCAGCGCAGAGGTTGCGCTTTGCTTTATGAGATCACTGTTCCTTGCTGGCACGTGTGACCCTTGACAATTATTTTGATTGATCCACGTTATGTTTATTCGGCCATGTAAGTGCAGTGAAACTTTAGAGTCCAAGGCAGTCACAACAGTGACATCTGCGGGGTAGCCTGTGAGACAGCTCTAGTGACTGAGGCCTGACCGTGAACGCGGTCTGTTCCCGGGGGACTACTTCAGCTATCTGAGGACTAAACATCTGTTCTGAGTATGTAGAGACCTGGCTCTGCTATCTACTGCACAATACACTGGGCTCTGTGTTAATCAAGCTGTGGGACACCCTGTAGCAGACATAAAAGCGTAACCTTATTTCCAATGTAGCGCGACAGCAAAACATAACATCACAAAAGCGCAAAATTAACAAAACAATGAAAAAAGCATAGGACGAAGGATAGGATAAATGGCAGATTTAAACAAATGCCGAAGAAATGGGAGAAAAAATAAAAACCAGAATAAACAAGCCTTTCACCGTAACACGGCGGGCAGGGGAGGGGGCGGGCAGGGGAGGGGGCGGAGAGGGGAGAGGTGCGACACGGCAGGCAGGCAGGGGAGGAGAGTAGGAGGAGGAGGGGGGAGGAGAGTAGGTGAGGCACGGCCTAGCGGCAGGCAGGCAGGGGAGGAGAGGAGGAGGGGGGAGGAGAGTAGGGGAGGCACGGCCTAGCGGCCGTGCAATCAAGTAGTGAGGGGGCCTTTGGGTATTAGTTGGCGCTTTATAAATAAATAAATTAAATAAGCCATGCAATGCTTGTGATTACAATGAATATATTCCAACATTAAGTAGGGATAGCAAACTCAAAAACAAATACACAAAGCTCTCGTTTTCGTGTTCACTGAATCTTCTGAAATACGCGGTATGAGCAGGGAAACAGTTAAGCAGAGGTGAACAAACTAGCTTGCACTACTAGTAATAATGGCACCAAGATTCCCTATCTTGCACTACTAGAAGTTAAACATCAATAAAAAACAGTTATGGAAGGCTTTATATGACCTGCCACCTCGGAAAGAACGCTTATGGAGAATCGTAAGGTGACTGCCAGGCCAGAGGCGTTCGTAAAGCTCTGTCAATCTACAAGCAGCAGCTGCAAACACCCTGGCTAATTTAGTCTGGAACTAAATCAACTTACAACGGGGGAATGGCACTCACCAGAAATATCTTGAAAATAGCATGGGGGGGGGGCGTGCCTTGCTGCCGACGTCCAGTCTGACGGAGCTCCGAGGGTGAGACCTTCTCCCCATAATCCGTTCATTGAATTGTACCCAGATGGCGTGTATTACCAGTTGAAGGTTAGCAAAGCAGATTGGACTGACTCCGGTGTTTCTCTGCCGAGCTGAACGCCAGGTGTGCTGTGCAACGAGGGGCGGCCTACATCGGCGGATGAAGCAGCGGACTAAAGTTTGCCAACCTGCCGAGTGAAGAGCCAGCTGCCTGAAACCGCTGCCGAGAAAGTGCTGATGCCTGGGGACAAAGATAGCGAGTAAGTCTGCTGATCAGCGTGCTGGGGCGAATAGAGTAAACTCGGTGGCCGACCGTACCAGGTGCAGGAGGTGCGGTGTGGAGGACCGGCCTGGTGCGGAGTGGCCTAACCATACGGCGGACTAGAGTTTGGTGAATAGTCAGAGCGCCAAGCTCACAACCGGACATCGCTGCAGAGAAGGCGCTGGCGCTTAAGGGCTGGTGTAGTGGGAGCGCCTGCTGAACGCACCGGCGCCTGCGACTCTTCACTGCCCCGGGTTGCCCTATTGGTGAGGATAACTTAAAGTTGGCGGCCGACATTGCTGGGTGCCGCGGACGCAGGGTGGAAGAAAGACCTGGTGCTGCTGAGAAGACCCGGTGGGAGCCCTCGAGGGCGAAGTCTTATGGGTCGTGCGACCCCATTGTCAGGGTGTCTGGGGGACCCCCATAGAGCGTAGAACCAGGGGATTTGGCGCAACCGGCGGCATTGATGATTAATGACCACAACTGACAACAAAGACTTTCCCCCACTGACAGAGCGTTAAGGGCCCACAGAAAACAAGTAGCTAAAACAAGACGGAGAAATGCGACACGGCGGGAAGGGGAGGGGGCGGAGCGGGTAAAATAAACAAGACGGAGGGGAGAGGGGAGGAGAAATGCGACACGGCGGGAAGGGGAGGGGGCGGAGCGGGTAAACAAAGACGGACATGCACGCGCCTGTGACTTTTAAGGTCAATGCGCATGCGCATAAGCTTAATGCGCATGCGCATTGACCTTAAAAGTCACGGGCACTGCAAGGAATCGCCACGATTCCTTGCAGTGCAGATAAAGAGTGGATAACTCGCAATACTCTCGCCTTGCTCGATGCGCATGCGCATCGACAGGCGAGACCTAAAAACTAGCTACAGCATATGTGACCTGCACAGAGTTAAGCATTTGTAGGTGTAAAAGTGCAGGCCGTACCTGAACAAAATTTAGTTCTTTCAAAATTGGAAACAAGAATTTTTTACGGGCCACCAAATAATGTTCGCAAAACATCACTAAGTGAAGCGTGTCCTGTGTAGAAAAGCTATCACAGGTACAGGGTGGGATATTTTCTGGAGTCCCCCACTTTGTATAGGTTCCAAGCACGAGATGAATGAGGTTAAACCTAAACCTTAATAAAAGAAAACGATGGTATGGTTTGGTTACAAACTTCAAATACGGTTCCATGGCTGAGGTGGTAGAAAGCCGGTATATTGACCTCACCAATGGTTTACCCAGTTCAACCTCTTCCCTCTCTAACTCCAACATATTTCGAAAATGCGACTTGACCCACCCTACATCCTCTTTCGCGAGGCTCTGTGGTGCAGAATACATGTCCGGGCGCCCTAGCCTCGCGCATGCCGCTCTAACATGCGCCAGCCAGGGTATACTGTCCGCTTTATCCAGGGCCATACAGTCTTTGAGTATGCGGTTATTCAACGTGATCTCCTCGTTTGTCCAAGTTTTAATCCAGCATACCAGCGGGGACATTTTTAGGAGATCCGTGATGTAGCCCAAGCCCACTTCACTATGAATTGAAAATGTGGGAGATGACTTTGGGAGTGACAACAGAGCCCGTATAAAATTGTTCTCTATGATTTGGATACCTGGGGATGAGACATAACCCCAAATATCTGCCCCGTAGGATGCAATTGCTACACATTTGGATTTGTAAATACGGATCATGGCTTCCATGGGTCTCGAGCCCAGTTTTTTGGAAAAATTCATGAGCGCTGTAGTAGATCTGGAAACTCCATTTGCCTTCAGTTTCAACTGGGGACCCCAGGTTCCTCTTTCGTCGAAGGTGACGCCTAAATAACAAAAGAAAGGTACCCTTGAAATAGGTGTTTCGTTGCAACTAAAGGTTTTGAGCTTCATGTTTTTCTTGCGTGAACCGGTTACCATGACATGGGATTTTGCTGTATTAATCTTTAAATCCAAGGCTTCCATAAAAGATCCAAAATGATCTAACAACCTTTGTAGGCCTGTGCCAGTACGAGCTATGAGGACGGCATCGTCTTCATAAAGGAGGACCGGTATAGGTGACCCTCCCATGCGGGGCACGTCCAAAGTAGCTAGATTCAGGGATTTACCAAGGGCGTTGATGTATAGTGTAAATAGGAGAGGGGCCAGGATGCAACCTTGTCTGACCCCTCTCCCTGATCCAAATTTCTCAGTACACCTACCTTCCCTTGTTACCCTTACAGAGGCGAACAGATTCTGGTGGAGATCGTGCAAAAAATTAACCAAAGTAGTGTCCAAACCCAAGTCCCGCAAAATAATCCAAAGTTTTGAGCGATTAACCAAGTCGAAAGC
Source organism: Lissotriton vulgaris (assembly GCF_964263255.1). Taxonomy (NCBI): domain Eukaryota; kingdom Metazoa; phylum Chordata; class Amphibia; order Caudata; family Salamandridae; genus Lissotriton; species Lissotriton vulgaris. The sequence continues at coordinate 910,803,037 of NC_141697.1, forward strand.
GGAGGATAAATCCATGAAACCTAAATATAAAAGCCCCTCCTTCACCACGGTGTATTTACTGATAATAAGGTGCAGGTTTAGGCATTGGTCCATGGTCCCCCTATGTGCTCGAAAACCATACTGCAGGTCAGAGAGAACCCCACTCTCCTCGAGCCAGTCCCCAAGTCTTGCTAAAATGACTCTGCCCAAGATCTTAACAGCAGAGTCCATCAAGGAGATTGGCCTGTAGCAGGCAGGATCCCCCCTGTTTCCCTTCTTGAAGATGGGGACAATGATGGAGGTGGACCAGGAGGATGGAAAGCCGGCCAAGGGTATCGCATTAAAGACATTTGTTAAAATTTTTGACCAAAATTGCGGATACTGAATATAAAGATCGGCAGGGACCCCATCAGGTCCAGGGGCCTTACGTTTACTAGTGTTTTTAATCGCCCTTTCCACCTCAAGGATGTTAAATTCCATCTTCATGTTGTTTGGGGAGGGGGCACTAGTTGGAAAAATAGAAGCCGTGGTTTCATAGATTTGTTTGAAATGGTGCAACCATTTATCGTCTTCGATCACACAATCCATGTCTGTTTTCCCATCCTCTTTAAAGAAAGGCTGATTAACTATGGCCCAACATTTTTTACTGTCTCTCAATACGTCTGTGGCTAATAAACTATCCCAAGCTTCCTCCTTGATTTGCGTCTTACGCTTGGCTAGTGCGAGTTTGTATTCCTTTCGGAGGTTTGCCACTAGTGTCCTGTCTCTGGGACTCTGAGTGCTTTCAGCTGGGCACTATGCGTTTGAGAGCAATCCTTGTTGAACCATTTATGCATGTTCTTAATGCCTTGCGCACCAATCCTAGACTCCAGGTTCTTAGAGATCCTTGCACATATCTCATCATAGGCAGCCAAGACGTCGATACCCAGGGAAGTAGGATCTAAGCAGACTGCCATGCTTGCCTCTGTTTCCTGTGCTAGTGTTTGGAAGAAGTGTTCGGGGACAATCTTCTCCCACTTAATACGCCTTCCCTGGTCCTTGGTAGACAGATCTCTAGAAGCTACCACACCTGTCTCTCTACCATTCATAAAACAATCTAAGTCTAGAGTTAATAGGACGGGGTTATGGTCGCTAAAGGTGGCAGTCACAACCCTATATTCCTGTGCCTTTCCTAAAACCTCCACTGATACAAAGATGTAGTCAATGATGGTGTTTGCATCCCTCCCAATAAAAGTGGGGGCTCTAAACTCGTTGTTTCCATGACCTGGTTCAAATAAATTTAGGTTGGCAAGGAAGGCCTCGAGCCCCTCACCCTCCTTGGTATGTTCAAAGTGGGGAATGCCCTCGACCGGTAATCCCCCGTATCTGTCATTATAACAATCCCCCTCACAGGGGTGAATGTTAAAATCACCCAGGATAACCATCTCTGGGACGGAAGTGCAATCATGTGTATAGACTGACAGATAATCTAACAGGGAAGTCAAGTGTTCATTCACAGAAGTGCACTCCCTGGAATTATAAAAATTAATAAACAAAAAAGTATGGGAGTCCGGGATAACCCACTCAATTATTAGTGTATTCATGGGTGCGGGTTCTATTTTTTTGAAACCCCCCGCCAAATTCAATGAGAACAGTATGAGTAGGCCACCCTTAGCTCTCCCTCTTACACCCGGAACTGCTGGGATAGAAAAACTATGAAATCCGTCCAATGAGAAACTAGTTGATGTGTCCCAAGTTTCTTGGAATGCCAAGATGTCATGTTGTTTAACAAAGCCCTGCCAGATGGGGTCAGAAGCCTTAGCAGTTAAACCCGCCACGTTCCACGTGAGGATTTTACAAAATAGCTTGTTGCAGTTAGGCGGGTAGTGCGAGTTCTGAGTCACCCTGCTCTCAGCAACTACAGAAACTTTATCAGGGATTAGAATTGGATTTAACTTTTGGGAAACCAGGATATTAGATTCCTTTGGCAGTTTAATTAAGGGGATACAGTGCCTCTGCCCATTTGAAGAATCCTGTGTTTGTCAGTCAACCCAGTCCGTAGATGACAGATATTCGTAGCGATTGGCAGTTGGAAAGTTGTAAAAATTATCTTGCCCGTTTATAAACTGGTGATGATAGTGGGGTTGAGTATTTTGTGGCCCTAAAGGGAAACCTCCTTGTCGCGGTCTGCCTCTTCTTCTCCTGACCAGGTTCCATTCCATGTCCCCCCCTCCTCCCAACCAGAGGGTTGCATTTCCCATGGGGGATTAAATCTCTGTCTTGGTTTTGGGTCTTGTGGCCCCTTTAGCCAGCTCCATCTGTTGTCTACTTGGTTTCCTGGTTGGTAGAAATAGGAGAGAGGCCTAGCAGTCACAGAACTTGCCCGATAGCTAGGTGCTCTACTGCTGCATATGTGGCCTACAACTTCGGTATTTTCAAAAGTAACCACCACACAGTCCCCTTGTAGATTTTTCCTATTTCCCCCCACCCAGGGTGTTCTCTCCACCATTAAGATATTGCTTGGTATGTTAGGTGGTAAGGGGTAATTTTTGGACAGCCAATGGCATACTTTGTTTTTTAAAGCCTGGTAAGATTCTACTTCCGGTGGTGAAATTTCGGTAACTCCGGTAAGGATGACTACATAAGGGCAGGCGTCAGGAGGAAGATGGATATTTCTGCGAGCCACTACCTTGGCTCTTGGAGCTGCGTCGAGATTAGAAGTCGATGGAGTGGGATCTTTAGATGTAACTTGAGGGGTTGGTTTAATTTGGTTTGTGTTCCCAACTTGTCCTAATTCGTTGGGCTTAGCTTGGGTACCACCCTGAGTTGGAGTATTAGTGGGTTTCTTGGGCACATTATTTTTTGCCACAGTAGCACTTTTACCAGCCATAGATGGATTATTGGCTGTGTTAACTGATTTAGTGACATGAGGTGTTTTGGTGTTCAAGTTGAAACTAGGGGCACTTATGTCCTTATGTATGTTTTTTAGGATGGTTTCCAAGCAACGTAGTCTAACCTCAATGGGTTCGAGCAGGGTTTTTAGCATATTAAAGATATTGGTGTTATCCGTGCTAAATCCGTTCCCCTCCTGAGGTTGTATAGCTAAATTAGCGACGTCCCCACTCAGCTCAAAAATTCCTTCCAGACTATGATCAATGATTGTATCATCTGGGAGACACAAAGGTAAGCCAATTGTAGTCGGGTGCGACCCCCTTATGTCATTAGAGGTAACTACCAGGACATTATTCGCAATAACTGGGTCAGGATTCACAATAACTGGGTCAGGAATAAGATTTTGTTGGTTATGGGCAGTTTGAACTTTCTTCCCTTTAAGAGTAGCTGATCTGTTAGCCTTTTGTTTTTGTTTTGGGATTGCCCCTTCTTTCATACCCCTTTCATTTAAGGTTGTAGCCGTGACAGAATGATTTGGCTCATTTCTGTGTACTCCACTGTCTGTCAGCAGATTAAGATTAGGAGAAGCCTCCAAGTCCAATTGAGAATTAAGAACATCGACATCCCCGGTGACCCCGATATTATGTACTACGGCATGTGTATTGGGCCGAGAGTCGATATTGGGTGTCTGTGCCTGGGCAATGAGGCCCAAAGAAGATCTCTTAGCCATTGCTAGGTCTTGGGATACTCTCCTATCCATTAAAATTATTCCCTCATCGATTAGTGCATGTGTGCGGACGATGAAATCGTCCAGGGTCCCAGTAAGTTTTTTGGCTCCTGCTACAGCCATGCTTCTAGTCTCCCGACAGTTCATAGCGAGCCTACGCTACGTGAGAGAACTAGTGACTATAGATATGAGGTATCGGGCGAAAAACTGCAGAAAATTGACCAGGGGTTATGGCCCAGGCCAGGCTCCTCAGGCCACAGAGGGCCACAGAGGGCCCGCCCTTTGCCCGGGCTTCGCTCGGCGTCCCGCTGAGCGGTAGACCGTTAAAGATAAGGGGGCGTTGCAGTCGGGGGGCGTGTCTTCCTGGGGGCGTGGCCGTGCACACCTGTGCAGCGCAGGGACTCCTGGTCTTACGAGTCCCTGCGGCGCGCTCCCTCGATGGTCTCGCGGTGCTCCATCCTCCAACCTCGGGCCAGCAGCACAAGCACTCCACCAGCCTTAACCCCACGCCACTCACCGCGCAGCGGCACCCGCGAAGCGGGTGCTGCAAGTTGTTAAAGTGCGGCAGGGCGGTCAATCCCTCCAGGGATACAGGGAGGCCGGGTGGAGACGGAATTGGCGTTCTGACAGCAACAAACAGCACTCAGGTTAGTTTCCGTGGGTAAAAGAGTCCCCTGTCAATCAACACTGTAATTCCTCCCCCCCCTTTAACTATTTTAGAAATATTGTCAAGTCTACGCTCCATCTACATTAGGAGACGCTTCAGTGCCAGATAACACTGGAGTCCAAACTCTGGAGAGAGCGCAAGCTTTGTTGGTGGGGGGGGGGGGGGGGACATGCCGGCCAAAGGCGGTTTCAGACAGGGCAGTTTCCAGTCGCTTCACCTCACGAGAGGTGGGGTGGGGCGACAGGAAGAGCACCGTTTCGCAGGAGTGTTATGTCACTTCCGCCCATCGCCCCTGCAGTGGCCAGGGGGTATAAAGATAGTCTTCCCCTTGGCCTCTTTTTGGGCCTGGCCGTCGCGGCTGGGGCGTGCAGCCCTATATTTGGACTTGAGGGGGAGGGGGGGCGGGGTTCTAGAATCCTAAAGTCATTCCTAGTTAGCAGGGGGGGGGGGTCCTCCAAAGCAGACTCCCCAGGACAGCACGAAGGGGTAAGGTCCAGCAGTCCTGAGTCAACCAGAGGATGTACACACCAGCCTGTGGGCTAGGGCGCACAGATCGATCACTGGAGGTGGGCATGGGCCTCTGCCCAACTCCTCGCAGCCCCTTGGGGAGCTTGATGTTCGGGGTGGTGCCCATAATGAGGACAAGGGTACAGTGACACAGGACCACCCCTCACGGATGCAGGTGGTTGCATCTGTGTGGTCCGATGGCGTGATGGACTGCGGAATGGCCCTGCTGGTGCTTCACATAATCCAATGGTATTTCTTGTTATGTTTTCTTTACTCACGTGCCTTTTATCACTTTGAATTTGATGACTGTTTTTTCACGAGTGTGGTTTGACAATTTTTAACAGAAGTGCTCCATCACAAACCAAGTTTTTCTCTGTAAGTGCTGTTGGTGCCTAGTTTGGGTGGTGTGGGGGTGCGGCCAAACTGGGGGTATGGGGCTTCTTCATGACAAAGCCTTAAAACAACCTACTTTTGGCAAATGGTTTGAGCATAGATAAGCATAAAAAATGCCAAAAAACCTTTTCACTTGCAGTGTTGGGCCCATGTAGCCCTCCAAATAAATAATGCAGCTCCAGTGGGTTGTGGAACGCAAACGGTAGTCACTTAATAAATTGTCACAGCATTTAAAACATTTCCCCCCCCCCCTAAAAACATAAAAGCATTAGTTTCCCACTCCTGTTATTAAGCATTCATGGTGTGTGCGCTATGGTGGGTGGTACTTGCCAGGCTAATTAGCACGTGATTGTTTCCTCCCTAGAATCCTCTCACCGTGGGAAGAGGGGTGGGAAAGGGATTTGGAGGGCTCTCTTGTGGGAAAGCGGCTATCCCGAACAGTCACTCAAAGGTGTCGCCAATACTGCATCACAGGCAGGTCGGGATTGCCGCCCAGGTGCCAAGTGTGCTGTAACAGTGAAAGAACCCAGCCACGTGCAGTGTGAATTACCTCAGCACCTGTCCCTCCCCGGGAAGGCCCAGCTAGCAGACACCGAGGAGAAAGCTGGCACTCGTCTGTTACGAAAAGACCACAACATCTTATTTATCGATAACTGCCCATAACACTTCTCAAACCAGTACCCTTCCTCGTTCTGTCCAGTTTTACCTGGCCTCAGCAGAGCACTTTTTTTAAAGTAGAAAAAAATGAAAGTTTATATTATGAGGCATAAAGATAATGTGGGTGTCTCCACAATATTCACTAGAAGATGGCTCTTTGAGATGCGCGCCATTTTAGAAGGCCCAGAGCTGCTCCTTAGTGCCTCATTATCATAAATACCTTTGCAAAACCTAGCCTCTTCCACTGTATTTACATTTATTTCCAATAACATACTTCTGATATGTCCCAGCAAAGATGGCCTAACTCGTGTTTTTAGAAAAAACTATTTCGCTTCGTTCTCGTTCCCTAAACCGATGCCTTCGTTTGACTTGGGCCCTACCCCAAAACACGCGAATTTGTCTACACTGCAACATAGCTGCCATTTTGATTGATAGTTCCCTTCCAGCTCCAGCATGCTGTGGCCTTCAGGCCACGCGAAGCTGCACGTGACTAGTGGGTGCAAAGGTAGAAACCTATAGTCACCTAAAGGTAAATACTCTGTAAAGCATAAGGCTCTTTGAGGAGGCCATAAGGATCCAAGGCCGCCAGCAGTTACGTGAACACTTTACATTAGGCATTCACCCAAAATAACTCTCGTCTAACACTGGCGACCCGAAATAATAGCGTTAAAAATGGCGCGAAATCTAAAACACCCACGCGCAAAACACTACTTTAGCAGAGTTACCAGTTCTCGCCACTCAAACTTTCTTGGCTTGTCTTGCCAGTGCAACGTTTTTCCATGCATTGTCAGATATTTTCCATAGAATAGAGAGCTTCTATCCAACCTAATGAAACCCAGTCAAGCAGCAAAATGGCCGATTTACCTTTTCCAGAATTTTCCCACGAAGGATGTGCAACTGCAAGAGAAGACCACGAGCTATTTTCTGGGAAGTATATCTAACAAGGAACCACTTTGATAATTTGAAATAAGGATAGTAGCAACACAGTTTGTAGCAAAAGTCACGGTTTTCACGCAAATGTGACAAAGAGAAAAAAATATTAGCAACTTTTAAGAAGTAGCACATTTTTCTATAGACTTTGGTGAAAGTTTTTTTTGTTAAACATTGCACGACTCATAATTCATCCCCCCAAAAAACAGTCCGGGACAGATAATTCACTCTAACACACCTTTAAGTTGTCGGGGAGAGCATTTCATGCCATTTTTTTTTACATGAACACCAGTTACGTTACACAAGGACACACTCATGTTTTTTGTGGTAGGCACGGGGCGATTAAGTGATTTGCTCAGAATCACAGGATGCTGAGCCGCCACCAATGCTCGAACCTGGTTCCCATGCTCCAAAGTCGGCAGCTCAGGCCGTAAGGCCACATCCTCTCCCTTACCCATATGCACTATTTCTCAATAAACACGATTCACTGTGCAATTCTGACGCGTGGCCACATTCCAGGCGCTAGTTCGTGAACGCTTTGTGGGGGGCACAGCCGCTGACACCCTAATGTGACATCCTCCTCGGATATACTTGTCGGGAGGTGTGCGGGCGCACGTCTGGTCTCACGCCAGCACCTAGCGTCTGCCATAAAGTCAGATCAAGGTGAGAAGTGTGCTTCCCCCCAGGCCAGTACAAGCCTAAGAAAGGTCCCACCACTGGGGGTAGAGGGGGCTGCAAACAAGTGTGCCGTCTCACCATCCATGACAAAAGAGCCTGCCATGCCAATTAGGATCCATTGACAAGAAGGTGAGCAAGTGTGCGAGGGAGGCTGCCAGAGATCAAAGAAGCAAGTGTCCACAACAATGGCGGACAGATGTGAGGGCTTACTTCCTGCATCAAAAGGGACTCTGAATATTCTGATGAGGGAGCGTGGCCGGAGACGGGCAGCGTCCACGGTGTCAGGGGACAGGAGGCACAGAATGATGTCCCGCAGAGTAGGCTGTTGCTTTTCTATACAATAAACCTGAACAGACGTCCACAAACACAAAGATCTCAAAGTTAAAAGACACCAAAGAGTCAGGATTGTAAAAAGGCAGAATGAGAAAGGACGAGCTGGGGGTGCACAGGGGGTGGTGGAGACGGAGGGAGCGTGTAAGGTAAGAGAGAGGATCATGGTGGGGTTAACTCAATGAAACATGGGTTAGTGGAAGTTATTGTAAACACGGGGACAAAGATGCAAGCGGAGAGACAGTGAAAGAAGCACGCCCTGAAAGAGGGAGGGGCGGCCTAAATGATAATGAGCGAGTGAAAAGAGCCCCCCAGTTCTTAACGGGAGCAAGTGGAGGACATCAACATTCATTTTGCAAACCTGGGCTTATTTGTCCACTATGAGACTCTTGATCAGAGCAATAAGTAGAAAGCAAGAAAGAATCAACGAGAAGTATATAGGAAAACAGCTACAAGGGGATTAAGCAGGGCTGAACAAAGGTTGATAAAACCAATAGTCTTGGCTGTAATGGGCCAAGACATCTAAAAACAGGCATTCACAAATTGCCGTTTATCACGGTAAAGCAAAAAGAACAACTGATGCACAGAATGCTGAACAATGTCAAACATTCACCCTAGTACAGATATCTGGGTTAAATCCATAATTTTCTTGCTCACCATGCCATTCCAGTTTAAACCCAGCCATATGCAAATCAGTCTTGACCCAGCTCCCCATGGGAACAATCCAACCCGTACTGCCAGGCCAGTTCCTCCCTGGACTGGAAACAAGCATCCTGGGACCAGTTTTGGGGTTCCTTCCCTCATCAGCCAGGCTAGCTTGACTTAAGTGGCATGGAGAGCACAGGACCCTTGTCTGGGCATACACTTCCCCCTTGGGGTGACAAATGAAAAAAGAACCATTGATGGACAGAATGCTGAACAATGTCAAACATTCACCCCAGTACAGAGATCTGGGCCTAAATCCATAGTTTTTTGCTCCCCATCCAACCCAAACTGCAATGCCCGGTCCTCCCTGGACTGGAAACAATCATCCTGGGATCGGTTTTGGGGTTTCACCCCTCATCAGCCAGGCTAGCTTGACTCCAGAGGCATTGAGAGCACAGGACCCACTACGGACATACCCGTCCTACTCAGGGTGACCAGTGCAAAAATAACAATTGTTAGACAGAATACTGAACAATGTCAAACATACACCCGAGTACTGAGATCTGAGCCTAAATCCATCGTTTTTTTGCTCCCATGCCATTCCAGTTCAAACCCAGCCATATGCAAATCAGTCTTGACTCTGCTCTCCATGGGAACAGTCCAGCCCAAACTGCCAGGCCAGGTCCTCCCTGGACCAGAAACAAGCATCCTGGCCAGACGTGGGTCCCGTGCTCACTAAGCCACTGGATTGAACCTTGTTTCCGGTCCAAGGAGGACCTCAATTGGAAGTTTGGGCTGGACTGTTCTCATGAGAAGCAGGGTTAAGACTGATTTGCATATGGCTGGGTCCACACTGGGGTGGCGTGGTGAGCAAAAGAACGATTGATTAAACCCAGATTGTGAAAGGGGGTGAATGTTTGCATTGTTTAGCATTCCGTCCATCATTTGTTCCTTTTGCCACCCTAAATGGGAAGGGTATGATCAGACGTGGGTCAGGTACTCACTGAGCCACTGGATTCAAGCTAGCCTGGCTGATGAGGGGTGATACCCCAAAACCAGTCCCAGGATGTTTGTTTCCGGTCCAGGGTGGACCTGGCTTGGTAGTTTGGGCCGGACTGTTCCCATGAGGCACAGGGTCAAGACTGATTTTTATATGGCCGGGTCCACACTGGGGTGGCATAGTGAGCAAAAGAACAATGGATTAAAACCAGATTTTTGTGACTGGGGGTGAATGTTTACATTGTTCAGCATTGCATCTATCATTTGTTCCTTTTGCGTTTATCACAGTAAAGCCTGCCATACTGGCTTTGCCAGTGCTGGGGTAAAAAGGGTAACTTTCTTGCACATAAGCAATTAAGAACTGAAACCGAGAAACAACCTGATTTCATGTGCTTTCCGGATCCAAGGCATCCTACATACATTCAAATGGAAACACTTCCTGGAAGGCAGAATGATAAGCAACTAGCCAAAAGCATGCAATAAGTTATTTATAATCCTCCAGGTTGAGCAAAAGCCCACTTTACCTCGATTTAAAAAAAAAATTGTAAACAGGTAGCAGCACAAAGCCAGACCTAAAAAGAACCTGCATCATTAAGATAAAGAGACAGAAGTATAGGGTAGTGGAGAATAGAGGCACGCGGTGGAATAGAGAATAGGCAGTCTTGGTATGCAAACACAATTAGATGGACGGAGTGCTGAAACTTTTCAGGCACTCACCGATCTGGGTCGAATCCATCATCATTCTTTAATGTTGGCATGCAGCATCCTCAGCTGAGCCAATGATGGACCCCTAGGACACATTTTGAGCCCTTAGATTGTATCGATTCAGAACGGAAGGGCAGACAGAGAGAAAGTGAAGGGGCAAGGCCAGAACGTTCGAAAACAAGGTGATAAAGAGGAAAAGAAAAGATGCCACGACAAGATCGGCGGAAAATAGGTTAAAAGAATATGGCTTAGAGTATGCTGCCATATGAACTGATGAATACAGTAGCGAAATGAGCGGTAAAAATTTAAATACATGTAAGTGATGGTGTAAAGCCTAACATTCCGTCAGGCCCCAAAACCCCACACAGACACTTTCGCAGTTGACCAGGGCAATACTGCCATCTAGTGGATTCATTTAGAATTGCACGAGCAGGACATGGCTAGAGAAGCAGAGCATTCGTGGATGTTGATTTTTCATGTAGCGCTATTATCAACTTGATGTCGCCTAGCTCTACGGGACGAAAGAGAACAAATGCAAGTGTACTTTTCATCAGTTACCGGGATGCTGACGAATTTCAGGCCTTGATTTGCGCATATTACAGAGGCGATGGTAGTGTAAGCTCGGTCTGATGGCACAGTGCACGGATTCACTTACTCCAGAAATCTGTTTCACCTCATGGCCACTGGTTGGCAGGGTGACTCAACTTTGCATCCTTCAGAGGGCAAGGAAATGAGTCCCACTGAGTGGAGTACGAAACAGGTACTCAACATGACCCAAGGGGTGTATGTGCGCATTACAAATACATGTGTTACATTATGTATGCTATGAGGGCAGAGTGTTGCAGCTTAGGGTAGGATCTTTGGTACATGTTCAGTTTAGCCTTAGAGATTTAGGTCTTTGGGTTTTGAACTCTATTTACTCTCAGGGTTTCACCATAATCATGTGGGTTAATTCTGAGAGGATTCCAAGACCAAGAAGTTACTTATAATGTAAAGCGTTTTTTTATCATACGAGATTTGCAAGAGTTGAGGCTGCTAGGAAGCCACTAGGCCCAAGCAGCGTATGGAAAATCTACTCAATTGGCAAAGAAGCAGCGACCTCCGGCGCACCATGTGGTGCTATTCGAGCTGATTATACAGCGGGGAACAAGCTCCTGGTACAAAAATCAGAGCAAGCAGCACAACATGCTTATTTCCGCTCTTAGAATTCTGGAATCTCGCAGAGTTTTCATGCAACTCAGAGGAATTCCGTGGAGTGAGAGACTGCGAGTTCCGCCCACCCCTACGAAGCTCCCATTGTGTCCTTTGGAGTGGTTTACCACTGGTGTCTGGAGGGTGCCGGGGGAATGTGGAGGTTGAAAAGCTACCATTGAACCTCAAAAAGGATAACCAAGTACGACACTTTTAACACTTGACTCTCTAGGAATACCAAGGCACAGGAATTCAAACAACAAGGACATAGGTTTAGACGCTCAGAATACATTTAACAAAGCAAAAAGCACGCAATATCGCTGCTACTTAAACCAGTGTTTACTTTAAAGAAAGAAAAACAATTTAGCACACACAAGAAAAAATACTACACATAAAAAAATGACTGGCAAAGTCAAGCAGTCCACTCTAGCTGCTTCAAACACAACCATTTCTTGCAGTGATCTACCACAGACTCAAGAAATGCCTCGATTCCTTCTGTTCAGATTCCAACCACTGCTGACCAGGCTTTCATTTTAGGAGATCTAGACATCTGGGTCATAAACCATTCTGATACGTCTAGCCAAAACGTTGCTGGAAACATGGATTCCCTCAGCTTTTTCCAGTTAGTCTAAGGACCCCACCTATGAGTGATGGGCATACACTCAAGCTGCTCATTCTCCCCGATGCCCGATTTCCTGCTCAAGTGTTTAACAGCTACCCATGTCAGATCACCAAATAATCAAATTGTACTCTGACAGTGAGCTTAATAGCCAATGTAAGAATTCACAGGATTATGGCCATCTCACCTTATTAAGAAATGTAAAACAAAACACCCAAAGCCTTAACCAGCTGCTCTTTGAAATGCACACTAATCATTTGTAATGTCCTGCGATAATTTAGATCTCCTGGAATCCAAACTAACCAAGGGACTAAGTGGTCTGGCGCCCACAAATTATGCCCCTTGCGGGCTAACAAATGGTTCAGTGATAACATTCATCTGAAGCTTCAAGCATGGGCGTTGGAAAGACATTGGCATACATCTAAATTACACTCTAATCACATGGCACATTCATGAGGCTACAAATCAGTTTGTACCAGAGGAAATGAATAGTTTCAATCTTGCACTGAGGATTCCTGAAGTTAAATGAAAGATTTGTTACACATCTATGAGGTAATGGGGATCCCCGCTTGTAATCCAGCGAGCCATGCCAAAATCCTCATGAAATCTTTGTGACAATCTTCTGTTATTCTTTAGCAACGCAGTTGTCACCGTAAAGGTTCACATTGTCATGGGCCATTGAGTCTGGTCATATCTCATATACCTGGCAGAGCCTCCTCACTCTGCCAGTAAGTACAAGTTTCCAATACTGATATTATTAATATCTGGATCTGTTCAAATAAATGCTCTCTTCCATGGGATAGCTACACTGTCAAAATTATCAAGTGGGGAGAGGGTGTAGCCTAATGGCTTGGGAGGGGGGGGGGGGGGGGGGTTGAACTAAAACTGGGGAACCGGGTTAGAGTCTCTGCATGGACGCTCAACATACTATGATTCTGGACAAATCACTTAATCTCCCCCCGTGCCTTAAAAAAATAAATGTGTCCTTGTGTAACGGAACTGCTGCTCATGTAAAGCGCTCGGATACCTTCGGGTCACGTTCGCACTATATAAATAAAACTAAAGAAAAAAAAACCTGGGACTAGCAGGCATGACACCAGATCATCACTGTATCGTCAATTAATTCCTATCCATTTGACATAACCCATAGACCCTCAAACATGCAATCATCACTCCTATACTAAAGAAACACTCCAAAGACCTACATAAACCTTACAACTACAGGCTCATCTCCGGCCTAACTGGTAATGTAAAGGCAACAGATTCACTTTTCGATGTAGAGAACTGACAGCCTTAAAATGAAAAAAGCTAAATTATACTTCTTGGCCCCAACAAATACACCCCCTTTAACTTTGCCTAAAAAATTGGGTTATCCTCCAATTCCTGTGCATCAAGCTGGATAAGTGGGAGCACTCTATGATCTGCCTTTTACCAAACAAATTAAATGTGGACTTTGTAACTGCATTTCAACATTTACGTCTGATAAACAGGGTTCTGATACTGCGTAGCTCGCCGCTCTCAGAAATACATCTATACCCAGGCTCCACCAGCCTTTTGTTCTCAAAACTCCATAATTCAAAAGCATAAAGCTCACCAGCATAGGGATGTATACATGGTGGGTACTTGAGTTCTTGCCTTCTTCCTTGCCACTCTGATCCAGCGTATCCCCTCCGCCCCCGCTTCACCTAGCCCGCCCGAGTCGGGAGTTCAAAGGTTCACATATCAACTAGTCCTTAAGGGTGACTAGTAATATGCCCGAAAACGAACATGCTACTTACCAGTATGCATCTGTTCTTGGCATGCAGGGCTGCTGACATTCATATCTGTGCATAGATCGCCGCCTAGTGTTGGGTCCGGATGATTGCACATTGTTGTCCTGGAAGAGTCTTCGAAGTATCACGAGATAGGTGGCTCCTCCCCTGGACTACAGTGCGCATGGGCATCCTCTCCATCCTCAGATTGCTTTTCGCCATTGTGGCAGAGATGGAGTGTAATACAGTGAGTGATGTCCATGCTACATAGTAATTCTGAATGCTACAGCTGCTGCAGGCGCCGGGGAGGAGGGTGGGCGATATGAATGTCAGCAGCCCTATATGCCAAGAACAGATGCATACTGGTAAGTAGCATATTCGGTTCAAGGTATGTGGGCTGCTGAATTCATATCAGTGCATAGATTATGTAGCAGTCCCTCCTGTTAGCGGCGGCTGCCTGTGCCAGCTGCAGCAGTCTGAAAAAGTTTTGAGAACAGCCTGTCCTACAGCTGCCTGCGGTCTTGAATGCACATCTATGCAGTAGTGTTTCGTAAATGTATGTGTAGTGGACCATGTGGCTGCCTTACATATCTCTTCTAAAGGAATATTCCCCAGGAAAGCCATGGATGCTCCTAACTTACGTGTGAAGTGTGCTCTTGGAGGAATGGCTAGTGTGCGTTTAGCCTTTGCGTAGCAAATCTGTATACACTTAACTATCCATCTGGCTATTCCTGCTTTGGAAATGGGGTTGCCTTTATGCTGTGGAGAAAAGGCAACAAACAGTTGTTTTGTTTTCCTGAAATCCTTTGTTCGGTCTATATAGTACATAAGAGCCCTTTTGACGTCTAATGTGTGTAGAGATCTCTCTGCGACATTTTCTGGATTAGGATAGAAAACAGGCAGTTCTATGGTTTGGTTCATGTGGAACTGCGAAATCACCTTAGGCATGAACGTAGGGTTGGTGCGTAGTACAACTCTATTTGCGTGGACCTGTATGAATGGCTCTTGAATGGTTAGTGCCTGGAGTTCACTAACTCTTCTTAGTGAGGTAATGGCTACTAGGAAAGCAACTTTCCAGGTAAGAAATTGAATCTCACAAGAGTGTAGAGGTTCAAAAGGTGGTCCCATCAGTCTGGTGAGGACCACATTAAGGTTCCATACAGGCGAAGGTGGGTGTCTGGGAGGGATCACTCTTTTGAGTCCCTCCAAAAAAGCTTTAATGGCAGGCACTCTGAATAGTGAGAGGTGCTGCCTGTTTTGAAGATAAGCTGCTATTGCGGATAAATGTATACGAATGGAACTGTACGCCAGATTACATCTGTATAAGTGCAACAAATAACAGATAATGTTTTGAATAGACTCATCCAGTGGGTTAATGTCATTATTGTTACAATATATGACAAACCTCTTCCATTTAGCCGCATAACATGCTCTGGTTGTGAGTCTTCCTGCCTCCTTGATGATGTTCATGTATTCTGGTGGCAAGTTGAGGTAGCCAAATTCTAAGACTTCAGGAGCCAGATCGCCAGGTTGAGCTGTTGCGGATCTGGGTGCTGAATTTCGCCATGGTTCTGCGTTAAAAGTCTGGGTGTTAGCCGCAGTCTGATGCGGTACCACGGAAAGTTCTACTAGCGTGGTGTACCATGGCTGGCGTGCCCATGTTGGAGCAACCAGGACGAGTGTCATTGAGTGTTGCCTCAGCTTGCGTGCCACCAGCGGTATTAGAGGTGCTGGGGGAAAAGCGTACGCAAACCTGCCCGACCAGTTCATCCATATCGCATTGCCCTGTGACTGCGGATGTGGGAACCTGGCGGCGAAGCTTTGGTATTTTGCGTTTTCCCTTGTGATGAATAGGTCTATCTCTGGATGACCCCACTGCTGGAAGTACGGTTGGAGTACTGATGGGTGTATCTCCCACTCGTGCATCTGGTGGCTGTGTCTGCTGAGCAGATCCGCCATCTGGTTGTCCTTGCCTGGGAGGTGTTCCGCCATGAGGAAGATGTTCCTCTGAATGGCCCACTTCCACATGCTCTGAGCCAGATGAGACAACTGTGGAGAGTGTTCCTCCCTGCTTCTGTATGTAGTACATGGCAGTCATGTTGTCCATCCGGATCAACACGACCTTGTTGCACAAGTGTACCTTGAAAGCTTTCATCGCCATGAAGATTGCCATCAGCTCCAGAAGGTTGATGTGCATTTTCTTCTGCTGTGCTGTCCATAGTCCCTGCACTGCGTAGTGGAGTACATGAGCTCCCCATCCCTGGATAGATGAGTCCGTCGTCAGTATAATCTGTGGCACAGGCTCCTGGAACGGTCGGCCCTTGCAAAGGTTTTGTGGGTTCCACCAATGCAGAGAGTTGAATGCCCGACCGCTCACCAACACTAGGTCTTTTAATTGTCCTTGAGCCTGATTCCACGGACGTGCCAAGCACTCCTGAAGCGGACGCATATGTAGTCTCGCGTGCAGGACTATGAAGATGCAGGAGGCTATCATGCCTATCAACTGCATGAACACTTTTGCTGGAAGCGAGTGGTGAGATCTGAATTTTTGTATCAGCAATTGCATGCCGTTTATCCTCGCTGAATTTGGCTGAGCTTTGGCTGCCAGAGTGTTTATTGTCGCGCCCAGGTACTGTCGCACGTGGGCGGGTTGAAGATGTGACTTTGGATAATTCAGCGAGAATCCCAGATTGTGAAGAAGATGAATGGTGTGGGACATGTGGCTGGCACACTGCTGGGCCGTCTTTGCTTGAATAAGCCAGTCGTCCAGATGAGACATGTATGTGCTGTCTTCGTAGGTGTGCTGCTACTGTCGCTAGGCACTTTGTGTACACCCTGGGTGCCGTAGTTACTCCGAAAGGGAGGACTTTGAACTGATAATGTTGATTCTGAATAGTGAACCTGAGATACCGTCTGTGTGATGGGTGTATGGGTATATGGAAATACGCATCTTTTAGATCCAGTGTTGCGAGGAAGTCTCCCTGACTGAGTAACGGCAGAACCTGCTGTAAGGTGAGCATATGAAAATGCTCTGACAGAATGTAACTGTTCAGAGGCCTGAGGTCTAGTATAGGTCTGAGAGACCCGTCCTTTTTGGGTATTAAGAAATACAGAAAGTACACCCCTGAGCCTTGGTCTTCTACAGGCACGAGCTCTATGGCTCCTTTTTGCAGCATACCGACGACCTCCTGCTGCAATAAGTGTAAGTGCTCTGCGGACATAGGACGGGGTCTTGGTGGTATGTTGGGTGGAGTGGATGTTAATTCCAGACAATACCCATACTGGACAATGTCTCTCACCCACCTGTCTGTGGTGATGGATTTCCAGACTGGCAGGAACTGTTGTAGTCCTCCCCCCCCGACAGGTGTTAAGTGGTCGGGGGGCAGTGACAGGTCGTCACTGTTTGTTATTGGCAGAGGATCTGGAATTGTTGTTTCCTCTTCCCTAGATGTTGTTTCCACGATATCCACCCCTGTTGTTTTTATTGTAGGTGGATTATGTACCTCCTTTATTGTACTGTGTCTGCTGTGTGGATTGGCCTCTTGAAGGTCCTCTAGTATTGGAGCGACGAAAGGAGCCACCCCGAAACTGCTGGGACTGCAGAGCCCCCATAGACTTTGCAGTCTCGGTGTCTTTTTTAATTTGTTCAAGCGTGGTGTCAACCTCAGGTCCAAATAAGTAGTCCGGGTTAACTGGCTGATTGAGGATAGAAGTTTGTATTTCTGGCTTGAATCCAGAGATTCTTAACCAGACATGTCTCCTTAACATGATGCTAGTGTTAATGGCCCTGGCTGCAGTGTCAGCTGCGTCTAGCGAGCACTTGATGGAAGCATTGGTTATAAGCTTTCCTTCTTGGATTAGTAGTTCTGCACCCTCCTTGTACTGATCTGGTAGGTGTTGCAACAGTGTCTCAAGGGTATCATAATGGGACCTGTCATATCTGGCTAAGAGTGCCTGAGTGTTGGCAATGCGCCAGATGTTAGCTGCTTGCGCTGCCACCCTTTTTCCTGAAGTTTACAGTACTTTCGACTCCTTGTCAGGAGGAGGAGCATCACCTGTAGTCTGTGAGTTTGCCCTCTTACGTGCATTAGAAACAACTAATGAGTCCAATGGCAACTGTCCTCTTATATTAGTAGGGTCCACAGGTGCCGGTCTATATTTCTTTTCAATTCTTGGGTTTAATACCCTGGCCCTGGTGGTTTCCTTAAAAATGTCACCAGCATGCTTAAGGACCCCTTTTAGCATGGGCAGGGTCTTGACTGTTCTTTCTGAAGTGGAAAAGGTGTCGACCAGAAAGTCTTCCGCCACAGGGTCAGCATGTAGTTGCACGTCATGGTTACTTGCCGCTCTTTCAATAAGGGCGTTGAAGGCAGTAGTCTCCTCAGTGGGAGATGTTTTTACACTGTATACCTGTGTGTCAGGGGCAGTGTGCAGATCTTTTGGGTCAGCTGGGTCTGCCCATGGTTGGTTTTGATCATCGGGATCAGTGTCCACATGATAAGTGTCATCCTCATTTCCGTCATCCCCTGCATCCACATCTGAGTATGTGGGTGAAAAAGAAATGCGTTACTTACCTGTAACAGCAGTTATCCAGTATTGGTGTCTTTCATAGATTCACATGCCTGAATCATTCCCCGTCGTCGAGACGGGAGCCTCCGGTAAATAAAAAAGTAATGTCCATAGACATACATAGAGAAAAAGGGTCTAAGGGCCTCCCCTTAGTAGCCTTTCCTTGTCCTTATGTAAAAAGGACCAAACTCTCACAGTCAGCCAATCAGCTCCGACCTCCCTCTAGAACCTTCCTGGGAGGAGCCTCAGTCCCTCAGATTTTCGTACGCACCCAGCTAGGTTGGCGTAATATAGTCCGAGAGGGAAGTGAGTCCTTCCAGGGGAGGCGGGAGGGTTGCATGTGAATCTATGAAAGACACCAATACTGGATAACTGCTGTTACAGGTAAGTAACGCATTTCTTATCCAGTATTAGGGGTGTCTTTCATAGATTCACATGCCTGAATCAGAATAGCTAGCAATCATAGTAGCACATTTGTAAAGTAGAGTTGCTCTGCCGTCATGTTAGATAATGCATATAATATCATACAACAAGGAGACAGCATAGATAGAACATCATCAGAGCAAGAATGTGCATACCTGGATGGCGGGATGTAGGAAGGCTCACCTTACTGAAAGAGATGGCGAAGCACCGCCTGGCCCACTGCCGCATCCTTCTGGAGTTCGATATCCAGGCAGTAGTGTCGTGAGAAAGTATGCGGTGACTTCCAGGTCGCCGCTCTGCAGATGTCCAGGATCGGCACTCCAGCAAACAGTGCTGCTGACGTGGACATTGCCCTGGTGGAATGAGCAGTAACATGATCATTCAAAGGCCGGCCGGCCTTGTCGTGGCAGAATGAAATCGCAGAGGAGATCCATCTGGAGATGCTTTGCTTCGTGAGAGGCAGGCCCATTCGTGGTCTGCTGTATGCCACGAACAGTTGTGAAGATTTCCTGAGAGCCTTAGTCTTGTCCAGGTAGAACTTTAGGCATCTCATAAGGTCCAAAGAATGCAGCGACCTTTCCGCTGCTGTAGAAGGGTTGGCAAAGAAGGACTTCAGGACTATTGGTTCATTGAGATGGAAGTCTGAAGGTACTTTTGGAATGAACTTAGGGTTTGGTCGCAGTATCAACCTGTCATGTCTGAATTGCATATATGGTTCCTGAATGGACAAGGCTTGCAGCTCACTCACCCTTCTGGCAGATGTTAGAGCGAGCAAGAGCGCCGTCTTCCATGAGATGTGTTTAAGAGATGCCCGATGAATGGGCTCAAACGGATGACGCATGAGTTGGTTAAGTACCAGATTAAGCTGCCATGTAGGAGGTACTTTCCGAGGCCTCGGAAAGGATCTGTATAGCCCCTTGAGGAATTGCTTGACTAGCCGACTTGACCACAGAGAAGGTCCTGTGACAGTCCTGGTGAACCTCGAGATAGCCGCAGGTGAACTTTGATGGACGCATGCGCCAGCCCCGACTGAGCCAAATGCAGGAGGTATGGTAATATCTGTTCAGGGGTGATGGTGAGGGGCCGTAGGCCCTGGTCGGAACACCAAATGCAGAACCTCTTCCATTTGAGAGTGTAGGTTTTGTTCGTACTGTCTGCCCTTGCTTTGGCTAACACATCCCTGCAGTCTTGTGGGATATTCAGGCCACCGAACTCTCTGTGCTCAGGAGCCAGGCTGATAATTTGAGCGATTGGAGGTTCGGGTGCTGCACTTGCCCGTTGGACATCGTCAGGAGGTTCGGGTGTTGTGTCAGGCGGATCGGTGATCTGATGGAGAGTCGAAGCAGATCCGAGAACCAGTGTTGCCTCGGCCAGAACGGGGCAATTAGGATCAGGGTACAGGGTTCCACCTTCATCTTCCTGAGGAGCCGTGGGATCATCGGGAATGGAGGAAAAGCGTATGCAAAGGCGTTGAAACATCCGATGGAAAATGCATTTCCTAGTGATCCTTGTTGGGGATGCCAACTTGCATAGCTTGGGCATTTGGCGTTCCTCTTGGTGGCAAAGAGGTCGATGTTCGGGACTCCCCATTGAGAGAAGATGTGAGTCAGAGCGCTGTCTGAAAGTTCCCACTCGTGGGAGAGGGATTTTTGCCTGCTCAGGGCGTCCGCGATGGTATTGTCCTTTCCTGGGACATATTCCGCTTTGAGCGGGATTCCTTGCAGCACTAGCCAGTTCCAGATCTTTTGCGATTCGCGTGAGAGAGAGAGCGAACGCGTTCCCCCTTGTTTGTTGAGATAGTGCATCGTCGTGGTGTTGTCTGTCCTGACGAGCACCGGGGAGTTCTGGATGCGTGGCAAGAAGGCTTGGAGAGCCAGATACACGGCTCTTAGCTCCAACAGGTTTATATGGAGCGATTGTTCCTGAGTGTCCCATTTGCCGCTGATCTGAAGGTCCTGGAGAACAGCGCCCCATCCCTCTAGGGAGGCGTCTGTGGTTATCACCAGCGGTGACGCTGGAAGGAGAAACGGTAACCCTACAGTTAGATTCTGGCGACGTTTCCACCATTGCAGAGCTTTGGACATTTTTGTTGCGATCCGAATAATGTCTTCGAAGGAGCCAGTACTTTGAGTCCATTGGCTCGTGAGTGCCTCCTGCAAGGGCCGCATTCTGAGTCTGCAGTGCGGGATGAGGAGTATGCAGGAAGACATCATCCCCAGGAGGGAGGTGTAAGTCCGAACTTTTAGGTGCGTTTTTGCTGCCACAGCCGTGGCCAGGGATAAGATCTTGTCTGTCCTCTCTTTCGAGGGGAAGGCTCTTGTGCACTCTGTGTCCAATGTGGCCCCTAGGAAGGTAATTTTCGTTGTGGGGACCATGCAGGATTTTTTGAGATTGAGCGTCAATCCCAGATTCTGAAAGAGATTGGTGCAGGCGTTGGAGGATGTGACTGCGTCTCCAGGTGAGGGTGCTTTCACCAGCCAGTCGTCTAGGTAGGGGAAGACTTGGTGGCCCAGTTGACGCAGGAAGGCTGCCACTGGCGCAAGGCATTTCGTGAAAATCCGCGGCGCGGACTTGAGGCCGAATGGCAGGACTTTGAACTGATAGTGACGGCCCGCCACCTCGAATCTCAGGAATTTCCGGTGATTTCTGAGGATGGGGATGTGGTAGTAGGCATCCTGGAGATCTAATGATGTCATGAAATCTCCTTTCTCTAGAATGCCCAGGATTTCCTGAATCGTCACCATCCTGAACGATTGGCTCCGTAGGAAGGTGTTGAGCGCCCGGAGATCCAGGATGGGCCTCCACTTGTTCTCTTTTTGCTGTACAAGAAAGAAGTGGGAGTAAAATCCTTTCCCCTTTGAGGATGCCGGTACCCTTTCGATTGCCCCTTTCTGTAGCATTGTCGAAAGCTCCTTGAGAAGCAGGCTCGGGTGTTTGTGTGTCCGTCTGCGTGGAGGGGTATTGGGAGGGATGGAGGTGAATTCGAGAGAATGGCCGAATCGAATAATTTGAAGAACCCACCGGTCCGTGGTGATGTACTGCCAATTGGTGAGGAAATGGGTCAGCTTTCCTCCAATTTGAAAGGATGGAGAGGGTGTTTGGACTGGCTGGAGTAGTCGGTCACTGGCGGCCGCCAGCGCCCCTCTTGGTATTTTTACCTCTGTAGCTAGATCTTCCAAACGAAGACTGGCGGCCTTGTTGCTGTTTGTTTTGGTATTGGCCTTTGTGATTGTATGAAAACGAGGATCTGTTCTGATAGGAGCCTCGATAGGAGGACTGACCTCTGGACCTGTTGCCCCGAAAGGACTGGTTTCTGGACTGCAGAGTGCCCAGTGCCCTTGCCGTGTCTGTGTCCTTCTTAATGGCCTGCAGTGCCTCGTCGATTTTTTCTCCAAAGAGGTGTTGCCCGTCGAAGGGCATGTCCAGAACCTTCGCCTGTACTTCCTGGCGGAATGATGTCGCTCTCAGCCATCCTTGGCGGCGCAGGACTGCAGCCCCCGCAAGTTGACGGAAGCCTGTCATGGCTGCGTCGATAGCACAGTAGTGTGGCTCACTGGTTAGAGGCGGCAGACCCGAGAGCAGAGGACGGCCCAGGACCAGGGTTCGATTCCCGGCGCGGCAGGTTTCTGGACCAGGGTCAGCGGACTCGATAATTCTCTCGCCTCGGTGCCCACTCTGATCAGCGATCACACTCGGCAACTCTGGGCATTAGCTTGCCTCATCTTCACTAACGGCCCCACCAGACCGCCGGGGATGCCTGGTCTTACCCTGGAGATACCCACTAAGGGACCATCTCTCAGGGAAGCCAGGAAGGGTTTCGCAGCGGTCGAAGCGCCTTGGGACCCTACGGGTAAGTAGTGCGCTATATAAATGCCTATACATTACATACATTACAATGAGTTCCGCTGCTGAAGATTGGCCTTCCACCAGGAGCGCTTTCACCTCACCCTGGACTGCGTCAGGTAGTTCCTTCACGTAAGGGGGTATGTCCTCCCAGAGCTGGCGATTGTAACGCCCCAACAAGGCAATGGAGTTGGCCACTTTGATGGACATGGCCGATGTGGATGTGAAACGTTTTCCAATCGTGTCAAGTTTCCTGCCCTCCTTGTCCGGGGGAGCGGACAGTGGTGAGGAAGGGTTGCGGGAGTGTTTCTGGGCCGCCTGCGTCACCACCGAGTCTGGTTTGGGGTGACCATTGAGGCAAGCCGCCGCAGTGAGTGGTGCTCTGTATTTCTTGTCTAGGCGTGGGACCACCACCGGTACAGAAGCAGGTGTCATCATTAATTTCTTTCCTTGTTCCCACAAAAATTCTATAATTGGAATAGCCTTTGCGGACTTTTGAGTCTGTTCCTTAAAATCGTGCAAGAAACAGTCTGTTTCCGTTGATTCCACAGCCATGTGGAATCTCTTCGCTGCTCTCTCTACAAGCTTGTGGAAGCCGGCAATGTCCACAGGCGGGGAGTCCGCTTGACGTGGTTGTGGTGAAGCTGGGGATGATGCTATATATTCATCCTCTTCATCCTGGTCTGAGTGGTCCGAGTGTACCTCCTGGACCTCTCCCTCCTCTAGTTCCTCCTCCTCCTCATCCTCGTCCGAAGAGACCACCACCTGAGGTTGGACGTCATGGTGGGTGTGAGGGTGATGCTGAGTTTGTTTTGGTGCGGACACTGGTACTTGGACAGTAGGTGTCCGATTCCCCTTGTCCTCAGGCGCATGACTCTTAGGCGCCTGACCGCCTCTGTCCGCCTCTGGAAAGCGTTGCTTGTAGTCTTGTACAAGGAATCGTAAGTCATCTACAAGGGTCGCCGGTAAGCATATCATGGGGGTGACTTCCGTGCGGACACTAGTATGGACAGAGTGTTCCTGATAGGTGAAGTCTTCCTGTTCCTCATCAGTGCTTTGGCATTTTATGTGAAGGTCCGAGACCGAAGTAGCGGGATCCAGATGGTCATCCTCTTCGGATTCTTCGCTTTGGAAGATTTCCTGAGGTGGTTGCTCTTCCACCTTGCTCGGAGATGTCGTTTCCGGGGTAATTTGTGGTTTGTTCTGCTTGCCAGACTGCACATCAGAGCCTGTCGTCGTCGAGGGAACCGTCGACGGCGGCAGCATCAGGGTCGATACCTCTACCAGTTTCGATTTTTTCCATGGCTCCGGCAGTGCCCCCTTCGACGACGAGCTCTCCGTCGACGGTGTCGTCGTCGAGTCCTTCGTCGACGGAGTCTTTGGTGTCGTCGTCGAGTCCTTCGCCGACGGAGTCTTCGTCGACGGGGTCATCGACAACGAGCTTTTCGTCGACGGAGTCGTCGACGAGGTCCTCGGTGACGGCGGAGTGGTCGATGGGATCTTGGTCGTCGACGGCTGCGGAGTCGTCGTCGACGTCTTCGTCGACGGTGCTCTCGTAGACGAGGTCCTCGTCGCCGAGTCTCTCGTCGACACCTTCGTCGTCGACGGTGGGATCCTTTGTAGCGCCTTCGACGACGATGGGCTCGTCGATGACGACAGCGTCGTCGACGGTGTCGTCTTTGTTGTCGACATGGTCTTCGTCGTCGACGACGATTTTAGAAGAATAATAGAAGAAACAGGTCTACCTGAAGATGAGGAGGACGTAGTCGTTGTCGTCGAAGCTGAAGGCGACGACGCTGACGTGGTAGACACTGAGGTAGTCCTCTGGGCTTGTCTTGAGGACGGAGCAGGCTTCTTAAAGGTTTTATCCTCCTTAGCAGACACTGAAGATGTCGCAGATCTCGCCTCTGAAGACTTTTTGTGGGTCTTCGTAGGAGGAGTGTCTGAGGGGCCAGGGGAAGCCTCCCTAGGCCTCTTTTTAGAGACAGCTGAGGTCCTGGAAACACTGCTCACAGAGGAGTCCAGATTGTCTCTGTCCTTAAGCCTGTCCAGCCAAATAAGAAGGCGACCTTCTCTATCTCTCACTGTCTTCTTTGGAAAAGACCTACAAATCTTGCATTTGTCTGAGACATGGTCCGGGTAAAGGCAATACAAGCACAGGTCGTGCTGATCATCCACATGGATTCTTTTCTTGCTACAGGAAGAGCAGGCCCTGAACAGGGCTTTCTTCTTCGAGTCAGACATGGAAGAAGTAGTGGAAAAGACACACTTACTGTCAAGACAGTGTAGTGCAGTAGTCCTTGAAGAGTTGAGGGTTCAGAGAAAACTTTCCAAGAAAGTTTGATGAATTTTGAGTAATCCTGAGGAGAGCTCAGGCTGGAGACTCCCTAGCACAACGTGCGGTAGAAAATCTGAGGGACTGAGGCTCCTCCCAGGAAGGTTCTAGAGGGAGGTCGGAGCTGATTGGCTGACTGTGAGAGTTTGGTCCTTTTTACATAAGGACAAGGAAAGGCTACTAAGGGGAGGCCCTTAGACCCTTTTTCTCTATGTATGTCTATGGACATTACTTTTTTATTTACCGGAGGCTCCCGTCTCGACGACGGGGAATGATTCAGGCATGTGAATCTATGAAAGACACCCCTAATACTGGATAAGTCTGAGGTTCTTGACCATAGGATTGGAGAGGTTCCACAAGAACTGACGATGTTCTTGAATCCCTCTTCTTTTTTAAAGGAATCCTATATGACTCTGAGTGTTTCTGGTATGATCTTCCTTTTATATATGGACAGTCTACCAGTTTCCGAGTCGATAAACTGCCTCAACTCCTGTTCTTCAGGCTCCTCTGTAGCCTCCACTTCCATCAACACTTTTTTGATGGCTCCGATACCTTTCTTTGGTTCGAACATCTTCGGACGCACCGTCGGTGGCAATCCAAATTTGATTGGTGTCGATGCGGGCTGAACGTTCCCGACCAGCTTTGGTGTTGGGGCCTTCTTCGGCCCGACTGCTGTAGCCTTATCTTTGATGCGTTGGAGTGACTCAGACACCTCTTTGGCTATGAATGGGCTCGGTTGCGTCGACTCGACAGGGTCCTTGGAGCTAGTCTTTGTCTTGTCTGCAGGCCTCGACCGAGGATCAAACCCTTCTTTTGGTTCGGGCTTTTTGTGTGCGTCGACTCCCTTCGGAGTCGGCTTCGTCGGTTCGACAGCCTTGACTTGGGCCTTCGGTGCCCCAGCCTTTGGCTCGATGACCTTCTTGAGCTTCTCGGTATCAACGGCCTTTTTCTGTTTCTTCGGCTACGAGGGGTTTGAGGCCTTGGAGCCGACCAGAGTTAGCTTCACTTTCGGTTTTGGCAGTGATGCTTTTGGTTTCGATGTCTTTGTATCGACCGATGGCGGTTTCGAAACCGATGGCTCTTTATATATGTTCGAAGCCGGGCCTTTATGCGGGGCTGTTGAACGAGTCTGTAGATCTCGGGTAAGGCCTTGTCCCTGGTCGAGTGCCTTGTCCCGCGACCTGAGCCTTAGTGAGCGCTTCATCGTCAGCCCCCGTATAACTGGTTGGGCCTAGCTCCTCGCCTGAGCTATCTTCTACGGACCCAAGGGCCTCTGCGTAGTCTCCTACCTCCTCGACGACGTTTTCGTCTTCTAATACCTCTTCGTCGCCATACTCGGAGTCATGGCCCGAAGCCGGATCCGAGTGTTCTTCTTGATCCTCCAGATCAACGACCTCTTCGGTCCCGAAGATGTTTTCTGGAACAGGCGCTGATCTCTGCGACTCCAATCGAGCCGCGCGTCGAATCCGAAGAGTTTTCTTCGACCTGAACCGGGCACAGGCCATACAGTTGGCTTTGTTGTGATCCGGGGACAGGCACTTTTTGCACACCGGGTGGACATCGATGTGCGGGTATTTTGCATTACTAAGTGGACACTTTTTAAATGGGCTTCTTTCCATCGTAGATCGAAGATCGGGTCAAAAGTGGAAGAAAAACTGTCTGATTCCTCGATGTCCTCTCGAAGCAAAGGTATCAGTACCGAACGAAACAATACCGACGCTGTTGAAAGCCTTTTGGCTTCGTAGAAAGTTTTCCTAACTTGAGCTAAGATAGTAACATCCGAATGCAATGGCGGAAAAAAACAATCTGAGGATGGAGAGGATGCCCATGCGCACTGTAGTCCAGGGGAGGAGCCACCTATCTCGTGCTACTTCGAAGACTCTTCCAGGACAACAATGTGCAATCATCCGGACCCAACACTAGGCACAGATATGAATCCAGCAGCTCACATGCCTCGAACCTGCTTCATTTGCTGTTAAAACAGCTTCACATGCCTGGTACAACACAATAGAGTCGGAGAAGGGCATACCTCTTTCACTTACATGGGAGTGCACCCCGAGTAGGTTTCTGAAAGGGAATCCGAGTTCTGTTTTATCTACAGGCAAAAGTGTAAGGATACTGATAACAGGAGAAAGCCTATGAAATAATAGTTATAGGTCAACTTAATGATAATTTTAGCCTAGTCCTATGATCTGATTAGGTCATTCTCAATATGTGGGTACATTTAAAATCCTATATGTTGCATTTAGTTGTGGAATTTATATATTACTTCATACCCCTCATGAAGGAACAAAGTGCTACGATTTACACCAGGTTCCCGAACGCCTAATTTAAAATCATTGGATTTTAGATGTTGAACGTAGGTAGGCCTATATGGGAGATCTTGCGTGAGGTACATGAGTTTTGGAAATATGATACAAGCATGGGGCGGAAAGATGCTGGCTATGCACAAGCATGAGATGGTCCAAAAAAATGTGATAAAGGGCATGGTCATGCATTTTGGCAACTAGCCTTTTTATTGATTTCTTATAGTCTATATACGATTCAAATATGCGAGTGGGGAAAGACAGGGCTGTTAACACTGCAGAATTCGAAGAGAGTTGTCAATTCTTCTTCAAGCAGGAATTAAGGTCAACTTAGGCATCTGAACTGAGAAGGAACCTCCACCAGTGCAAGACATTTTGAAGGAATGGATGGTCAAGAGTGGGGTCAACTTAGAGCTCAGTGATCTAGTTTCACAGTAGGTCCAAAGATTATGGTAAGAAGAGTGGTACATAGCTGTGGACAGTTCAATGTGCAATTCGCACCGTTTAAAGGAATGCATGTAGCTACAGCCAGCAATGTAATGATCGAAGGGCGGATGAATAGAAAACTTGGATATGCAAATTAAGGAGTGGTTTTGTACTTTTATTCTGGTTGCTCTGCAATCTGCAACTTGGTTGGAGAGGGGCTCAAAGTTATAAGCCACTGGTATAGTTTGAATCAGAAAGTAAGGTGATGATGGCTTGTTCCCTTTGACAGAAACCATGGTAGATGAACATTTGACTGGGGGATCTCATTACATACAATGATTGTTTTGGGACTTGATTACCTCGTGAAGCAAGGGAAAGATGAAAGTTCACAATGATGCCCACATGCTTTACTTTATGTTGGAGTGTGGTGGTAGGCAAGTTCTTTCATCAAGAAGGTTAAAGGGGGGGGTGGGGCGTGGCTAACTGCAGACGGGAATGGCTGAGCTCCTGAGCGCCACTCCCGCATTATTCGGCTAATCCTGGGTCCCGCGACCTGGCCTGTATCCTGACGCCTTCTCTGATGTCCGGTGGCACCTAGCGACAGTGTGGGAAAGTTTGGTGCAGATTGGTGGCCGCACCAGTGAGGAGCTACGTAGCCCTCGTCCTTGCATGCGGCCTGCTGGAGGAGGTGCGCCTCAGCTGGAGGACGAGACTACACAAGACTACACGAGGCGGCGGTCTAGCACTCCGTGGACCGGAAAAAGTAACGGGGCGTGTAGGAGAGTAGGGTCTGCAATCCTATGATCAACCAGATTTTTTGCTTTTGTTTCACTGGTTTACGACTTTCTCTGACTGTGGGCCTGCCAATCAGACCCACAGCCTGGCTGTTCTCTTTCTAAATTACGATATGTACCCTAGGTGCATCTACCAATTGGTACTGGGCCACCTTATCAGACCCCGTAACGCAGGGCATAGGTGTACCCAGGGCCGCCAGGGGCTGCAGCATGTATTATGCCACCCCTGGCTGGCCTCCTAAAATTGACACAACTGGCTGCATGACAGCTGGGGCAAAGTCGTGTAATCACCCTTTGCTTTAGGTATAGTAGCTCTATATCTAACCATACAATGGACACCCGAGTCCCTGTCAGTCACTCCTATGGCAGGCCTTGACAATCCTGAAGGCAGAGTGCGTGGGCTCGTGTGAACTAGGTTCTGGCCCGAGCCGAGCCCGGTTACAGCTTGCGGAATCAAGACCCAATGGCTGTTCCATGATAACGCGTACCACATCGGTAACTTCGGTGTCGCGTTATCAAGGCATGTCGAGTAAGGTGTCATACGAATCGGGATGCTGCCCCCTCACCAATTCTGGCGACGAGGTTAGCGTTCCGCCCTTCTAGAGGGACACGACATGTACGTAACTGTGAACCCCGGTTAAAGTTAACTAAAGCCTCAGCTCCACAAAATGGATGCTGCCACCACAGACACGAGTCTGACCTCCTGCTGCTGGGAGACCTTCCAGCGAGGAGCACTTGGACAAAGGGTTTCCTGTCGAGGGCGGTGTTCGCACCGTCCCAGACAGGGTTTGTGTATTCTGGGTAGGTAGGGCTTTTGCGAGAAGGTGACTGCGGAGTGGCACCCCGGTGCTCACTACGCATCTGCCGGTCAGAACCAGTTCCAGGGGCGCCAGCCCTGGCCTGGGGAAAGTCCGGCAGGGGAGAGGGGTGTAACTACCCCCCTTCCTGGTCCCACCCTTAGGGCAGGACCTAGTCATGTACCCACCCCTTTCTTTAGAATAAAGGCCGGAGCGGGGACCCTTCCAAATTGGATCATCTTTGAATCAAGAACTACTTTCTACGAAAGGACATTCGAGACTCTTCTCAAGATTTCTCCCTTGTGACTAAGGAGTAGTCACCCTGCATCAGCATATATATCGGGCCAACTTCTCACAGGGCGCAATTGCCGGCACTCTATCGGTACCCGGTAAGAGTCAGAATGGATTTCTCCTCGGCCTTAAGTGTGGCGGGGCCGGAGTGCGAGCGGAGACCACCCCTGTAAGGGAGAAGACGACCAGGCCAGGCCCACCCACGTGAGAAGTGCTGTGAGTGGCCCGTGGCCTCTGCTCTTGTACCGGAGGGGGCCCATCCACGACAGGACGAGACCAGCTAGCAGCCCGAGACCAGTTACGTGCACAGTGCAATTGATGCTTGGTCCCGCGGCGGCTCGAAGAGGCCCAGTATAGAGGCCTGTCAAACATTTCTCCCCGCTGGGCGGCCTTTGCTATTGTATCCGAGGGGGCCCATCCATGACGACAAGAGGCCCGCTAGCGGCCCGAGCCCAGTTAAGTGTCCAGCGCAACCGATGCATGGTCCAGTGGCGGATCGACGAGGCCTGGTGTAGAGGCCCGTTAATCATTTCTCCCCGCTGAGTGACTGAGGCCTGGCGCAATCTATGGGTCATTTCACCCCGCTGAGTGACTGAGGCCTGGCGCAATCTATGGGTGAGACCCTGGCGGCCTACAGCTCGTGAGCTTCCCAACGTGACATGAGTATTTCATGCCGGGTCTTTGTGAGGTCAGATACTGCAGCGGAACAATGTGATAACACGTTTGCCTCGCTTTGGCCGGATTAAAGGCTGGTGCAGCAAGATCTGTGGCGGAGAAGACTATGTGAGAACTGTGGGGACAGGGGGGGAAACATGAAAAAAAAAAAAGAAAGAAAGATAGAAAAAAAAATCTGAGCGTGTGGGCACAGTAGAGAGCACAACCAAGGAACTGAGCAACAACACTAGCCTCACCGTGCTGCACCACCAAGTCCCATCATGATCCATCCCTGGGCACTAAAGATCCCACACATCAGGGATAACTTACGGAAAGACACGGACTACTATTTTGAGGAGAACACAGGGTCTGTGAAGTCAGCAATTACGCTCTGGGGCGCATATAGGGCAGTGATAAAGGGGAGAGCATTGTCCATGATGGTGGGCCATAGGACCACAGGGCAGAGTGCTACCAATGGAAATCTTGAACGCACCACCTTGCAGTACCCCGATCAGGATACTCAACATACTCATAGTGTTAAGAGACAGGATTATAGCCAATTGCTTCTAGAGGACGCCAACAGGCGTGCTCTCGCCACCAGTCATAGAATATACAAACACAGCGACGCGAGCGAACTGGGAAACTATTGGCATGGCTGGAGCGCAAGGAACAGTCAGAGTAATGGGTGCGCGCAATTAACGGGCCCGATGACGTTCTGGTTACTGACCCCCAGGACATTGCGGAGACGTTCGCGAAACACTATGAGCAAATATACACACTTCCACAGCACTCAAAAGCACCATGGGCAGCAGATCTCCTCGCTACTATCAAGGTAACATGTATCTCTCAGCAGGATAGAGAGACCTTAGATGCGGATATCTCGGTTGATGAGATTCAGAAAGCTATTCAAGGCATCCGGGCTGGTAAGGCGATGGGCCCTAATAGGCTTCCGATCCAACTGATGAATCCTATGGCTATGAAGCTCGCCCCCCACCTGCTGAATCTTTACAATGAATGTTATGAGACTGGCCTCCTCCCGGCTGATATTCGCATGGCCACCATCGTGGTCATCCACAAGCCCGGTAAACCAATGGACGAGTGCACATCGTTCCGGCCCATTTCACTGATAATCGTGGAGGCCAAAATCTTGGCTAAACTGCTAGCTAACCGTCTACTCCCCCACCTCACTGACCTGATTCACCCTGACCAGTCGGGATTTATGCCGGGTCGAAATACGGCACGTAAGCTACATTGCGTTCATGGCGCGCTGGGTCGTGTGGAGACAATAGAGGAAGAAGTGATCTTGCTCGCGCTTGACGCAAAAATGGCAATTGACACCGTGGCATGGGATTAACTGTTCGCGGTTTATGACTCGCATAGGGCTCGGGCCCAAGTTGATTGGGTGGATCAGGCTTCTATATACGCTTCCCATTGCCCACGTCTCAGTGAACAGCCATCGCTCAGGCTCCTTTCCCCTTTGTCGTGGGACGAGACAAGGCTGTCTGTTCTCGCCACTTCTCTTTGCCCTGGTCCTCGAACCTTTACCAGTCTAGATCAGGGGGGACCCCGGTATTAGAGGTCTTAAATGGACGGACGAACATGAAGACCGCATATCGCTATATGCAGACGATATTCTACTTTATCTCGCCTCACCGGCGTGCTCCCTCTGCCCCGTTCTCCATATTTTCGATATTTGGGGCCCACTCTGGATACCACATAAACTGGTCCAAATCCCAGATGTATTCCCTCTGTGGTGCTCCGCCGCAAAGTTCTCGTGGTTACGCCATTCCAGTAGTGACCCAGGGTTTCCGATACCTTGACATCTTTGTAATGACAGATATAGCAGTGTTCAATGAACATAATCTGATGGGGCCGTTGCAGAGGTTTAAATCTGATGTCACCCACTGGAAGACACTACCCCTTACTCTTTTGGGACGGGCGTCTTTATTCAAGATGCCTACCATGCCACACTTTCTTTACGCCCTGCAAAATACTCCCATTCCGGTCCACGAAACCTATTTTTTGCAGATTGAGGCAGCAGTTAGAGATTTACTGTGGGATAATAGGCCGCCTCGGATAGCCATAAACAAGCTCACTATGGGTTGGTACGATGGGGGTATCGGGTTGCCGGACATGTGCCTTTATTACCAGGCGTCACAATTAATTGCCATCAACAAATGGGTGTTTGGATCCCATGCCGACCCCAGCTTCCGCACTGATCTGTGGTTAATGGGGAAGGGAGGTTACAACAGAGCGCTATACACAAACTACAAGAAATTACGTTTGACTGGCCCTACGGCCCGTACATTAGAAGTGTGGCACAGTGTCCAGCGACTGATAGGATGGCGAGGGCACCTAACGAGGTCTACCCCCTCTGGGAAACCAACATCTTTGGACGACTGAGTGCTTGTGCAGGGTTCGACAAGTGGGACATGATTGGAATTTCCACTGTGGGGAATATGTGGATTAAGGGCAAGAAAGTGTCATTTGCGGATCTCCAACTCAAATATCAGCTAGCACCGTCGGAGTACTTCAGGTATCTTCAAATTAGCCATGCCACAAACTGTGCCCTCCCTAAAGACACCCCTTCCCAGACTCCTCTCCTCTTGAGGGCAGATTATTGCTGGATCCAATGGACCGTAAGGCCATCTCCCTAATGTACAAGAAATTGGTCAACAACCGGGCCGACCCAATGCAGAAGCTGCAAGCTAGTTGGGAGGTGGACCTGGGGGCAATGACTGACGAGGACTGGACAGAGGCGCTGGCTCCCCCGAAAGAAGTGGCAGTCCCGATGCGACTCCGGCTTGTCCAGCTTACGATTCTCCATCGGGTGTACTTTGAAGCTAAACTGTTATTTAAACTCGGAAGGAGACCAGATACACTCTGTCTTCGACACTGCAATCAAACAGGAACATTCATACACATCCTGTGGGAATGCCCCCACATACAACAATACTGGATAGACGTCACCCGACAAATGACAAGGTCTTGTGATAAACCCATACACCCAACTATGCCTCCTTACTATCTGGGCAGCAACAGACCTCGCCCCAGCTGAAGAATCGTGGGCCACCGTGGGGTGGAGCATAGCAAAACACCACATTGTCCAGAAGTGGGGGGTGGACACTACACCACATGTACGAGATTGGGCTAAGGACATGGACCACACTATGGTAGTGGAGAAAAATGTATATAAAAGGTAGAGGATGTCCACGAAAATGGGATCAAAAGTGGGGGCGCTGGAATAAATACTGGGGGGACATTTGTATTTCTCCCACGGTGGAACTTAGATGGGATAGACACGCCATATTGGAGGTGGCAAGTGCAGACAGGACGACATAAATCTCCAGGTCAACTAGAATAGTGTGTGTAAGTTGTGTTCTCAGACCCGAAGACGTAATTGTAACCCTCATTATAATGCTCGGCCATTCGCTTTGTCTCATCTTTGGTGCTCCTGATAGATTGCAGGTTATATTGTAATACTAGAATGCTTGTATCTCCAGCTGAGCGGTCTATGTAATCTCATTACCGCTGCAGTTCTGTTTCTAATAAAAATGGTTTAAAAAAAAAAAAAAAGAAGGTTGAAGGGTGGTAGGTGGGCCATTTCCTGCATGTTACGAGCTCAGTTTTTAACAAATTCAGCTTGAGAGTTACTATCCAGTGCACACCCCTTGGAAAACATGGCCTGTGGCCTAGGTTTTGAGATCTGATGATTTTTTTTGTTTAATATGATATGCTTTCCATTGGCATAATTCTAGTAGTTAAAGTTGAAAGAGAAGACAAGGTCACAAAAAGGACTACAGTACTTGTTTTCAGTAGAGGAGTTGTGGTGGAAGCTTGACAGCTTACGCTATGTTATATTGATAACGTGTGCAAGTACCAGAGAGGGGGTATTTGTGCTGAAACAAAGGGAGAGGATATACTGAAGGGAAGCTAAGAACTGCAGGACTCATGTAAAGGAGAGAAAAGCATAGTTTTTTTACATTTGTTCTGAAAGTGTGGCACTTAGCCGTGCCTTTCAGTGAAAGCGGTGAACAGTTCAAGAGTTTGAGAAACAGGAAAAGGCACCACGACCCAGCAAGGTGTTATTTGAGAGGGAGGACTACCACCATTTGGAGGAAGCAGTCAGAAGTGGGCGAGAGGGATGATAGATAGAACCCATGTTATAGATGGTACGGTGGGAGAGCCACAACGCCTTGACATAATGCCTTTTCACAGGCAGCCAAAGAATATTATTAAGGTGAGCTGGGACAAAGGAAGTAGGGGGAAGATTGAGAATCAATTTGGAGGCAGAGTTTTTGTTAACTTCCAGCCAGGAGCTCAGGGAGTCTGGAAAAGCTAGGCAGAAATAGTTGCCATAATCTAGGTGGGATGTGATGGGGGAGTGGGCTTCAGTTTTCTGTGCAGATGTAGGAAGAAGAGGGAGAATTTTCCTAATTATCCATGACAGGCTGAAACAGGTATGGGAAATCTGACTAATCTGTTTAGACAAAGTAATGTTAACGTCCAAGGGAATACCTCAATGTTTTGATTGGGTATCCGGAGCAGGTGGAGCCCCTCATTCAGAGGGTCATCAAGATGTGAAGCAGGTGTGTGCCTGGATACCAAAGAGAAGTATCTCAGTCTTGTCGTTGTTGGGCTTAAGGCAGTTGTCCTCTATCCAGCAGCTAATGTAAGTTTTTATGGTTTCTAGTTATTTAAAACCATACCAATATAGCAAGAACGTGTAAAGACAGTTAAGACAAAGCAAAGTCGCATAGATCGTGGATCCATCTATCAATTTAGTACATCATAAAAATGCTTCTACTCGACTTCTTTCAGGTTAATTCTAGAATCCTAATATATCAAATAGACTACCAATAAAATGAGGCTCTATTCTGTCCAATACATATACTTTAAAATAGTAGTAAAAATTTGGCAAGATTGCTACACGGGAGGTTTGGGAGGTTTAGCAGGTAGCACAGTGGAGCCGTTTGTAGCCATCCTTTGGTAGGCCCATTGTGGTAAGGGCTGACATAACTAGCAGCAAAATCTGACATCAGGGTAGGCTATGTTGTGAAATCGCATGGGTGGTGACTCAGGACGAGATCGTGAGCCACGCTGTAAATGTCGAATCCTGTAAGGCTCATCACGGGTTACTCCCAACAGCCAAGAATGTAGGGCTGGAAGATGTTCCAACTAAACCGGACTTTGATCTACCAACAGACTGCAAGCAGGTAAATGAAGCGCACAAAGCGATACCAGACATAAGGAGAACATTGATGTAAACCCGGCAGATGAAGTGCATTGTGCGATTTTTTCAGACATGTAGTGCTAGCCCAGTTTGAAAGTAGTGTGTTGTGCTATCAGATCAGACCAGTCAAATCCAATTCACTCTAATATTTGCCAGCCTGAGGGAACAGAATCATAAGTTGATTAGTGATGTATGCCAGCAATTTCATAGGGCTTCAATCGCCAAAGGCATTTCCTTCAAGTTCCTAAAGTGCTTTCTTAATGGTAAAACAGGCCTGACATACATACCTAGTCCCTGCTAGATCTGGCCAAGGTTTACTGGAAAGGCTAAGGGCTTGTATTAAAATGCATGGTACAGTCTCTCAGGCTAAAGGAGCTTGTACGTCAACCAGCTGGTTATGTGCTCCTAATAGATTCGTTAGATGACAGGGGCGTGGTGGGATACCAGAGTCGTAACGAGTCACAGGCCAATGAGTAAAGTGCAGAGTCCGTAGGCGCCAGCCGTGCCCGGGCACGCCCCAGAGTATGGCGGCTGTGCCGTTCCCCATGTTGGAGGCGGGGGCCATGCATTTGGTGACGTGGTCGGCGCTGCCCTGCCTTACCTCTCCCCTGATAGGGTGCAAGTGGGAGCGACCCGGAAGCAATCAAGTGCTTCCGGGCTGCGTGTGGTAGACAAGGCCAGGAAGCCAGATTTAGCCGGTTTCCCGCAGCTAGGGGCTTAAAAGGGGCTGTGGAGCGGCGAATAGTCCTTTTCGCGTTTCCGCTCCACAGCTAGATCGCCAAAGCAACGGTCTCCAGGACAGAGACCGCATTGCGTTTTCCACACCCACCATCCCCTGAGGCAGAAGTTCTAATGTTATCCTAGGTTTCTTTTTTTTCTGTAAATTGTATTATAGTAATGAAGGTTTATAGCCGTTTTTCTTCCCAAATGCAGTTCAAATGGTATTAACCAGTTTTCTTTTCAGTGCAATGCTATTGTCGTATTTTATGTTGTATACTTGCTCAGGCAGGAAGGTCCTGATTAGTGGGTATATTTTAAGGTCCTTAGTAGGCATCACAATTGTCAAATGAGGACACATTGGGGGGGGGGGGGGCAGTTGGTCTCTCTTGGAACTGCAGGAGACAGTTACAGCCGGTAGGCTTGAAGGGTGTGTTTGATGGGGAAGTTCCGCTTCCCGTAGGCTTTTTGGGCCAAACCCCGCACAAGCTCATTGATGCAGGAAACTTGGCATGACAGCACATCCACTTGGAAATAATTTTGAGGGTGTAGGGGGTTCCCGGTGGAGGAGAGGGGTCGGCTGAAGAAGCGGGTGTGCGGTTGAACCGATGGCGACTGACCGGGCCTGGTCTGGTGGCCCGGGGGCTCAGCTGCGGGGCGCGGCCTGCCTCGGACGGGGGTAGACCGTACAGGAGGCTTGTCCCCCCTTTGTTGTGTTGTCCTGTCCGGCCATCTTGAAGCCCTTCGCCCGGAATCGGCGGGCGGCGCCCATGAGACGGTGGCGCCGGCTAGCCCTTGCTTCTTGGCGGCCCATCTTTCTGCACCAAGATTGCCATTAGCGGGACCCGGCGAGACTCCGCTGGGCCTTGTTCGACGGCCCGGTCCGGGGTTGAGGAACGGAGCGTCCTTGTTGCACTGACAAAATGGCGGCCGGCGCCCTGGGTCTTGGACCTGTTGGGGGCGGCGAATCTGGTCTGTCGAAATGCACGATGGCTGAAGATTGTGGGAGTGAGCCCACGATTGGCGATGTCTTCGCTGCCCTGTGTTCCTGGCGCGCGACCATGGCCTTTGACGCAGCTGTGCAAAATAGCGGTTCTGCCGCCGGTCCTGTTGGGCCACCCTCATGCATGCGGCCCGACTGAGGGAGTGTGCCGACTTGCCTCTTCCGGCTTTTGCAAGGAATACTGCCGCCGCTCATCTGGGAGATCATATGCCTGCTGCTTCGAGTCTCCAGGAGGTTTTGATTGTGGCGGACGTGGGTGAGGGCCCCATTCTGGGGTCCGTCCAGGTCAGTCTGGCTGGGGTACTCGGCGGCTGTGACTCGAACTGCTTTGGTGGGGTCCCACGGTTGTTCCGTGGGGGACACCTCCCCCCTTTGGTCGGCGGGACTGCACCCACGCTGTTTGCTGCTCCTGACGTTGCTCTTCGCCAGTTTGGTCCGCTGCCGCCATTGTTTGCATTGCTGCTCGAGACTGGGATCCCCTGTTTTGCACCCTTGGCCTATCTTGTTCCGATCCTATGTACACTTCATGCCTAACTGCTTGCTGTATTTCTCTTTATTGTGTGCTAAAGTAATGATCAGGAGAGGACAGGGGTGAGACAGACTTGCCTCGGTGGACTGCTAATTAATGTATGGAGATGAGGACTGCTCGCAGCTGTAACAGTATGACCGATTCCTCTTCATGTTCCTGATGTTGGAGTTTGTGTCGATCTCGTTTCGATGTGGGTTTTAAATGTGTTCAGGCGGGGGGTGGGAGCTGAATGTTCGAATGCATATCTCCTCTCCCACTGGGTTTTTTCTTCCCCCTTTCCTTCCTCTTTTTGTCTGTAGTGTTCTTTTCTTACTTTCTGATTCTTCTGTATTTCGGGTTCTACTTAGGGCGACAGGCACGCTGCCGGGGGGGTAGGCCGTAGCCTTCTGCAGGGGTGCAGGGTGGTGTGGGTGGGATGGGGTCTGTATATTGTTCGTTTTTTCTTAGTTCTATGGCTCTTTTGTATCCCTTTATCGGGACGCTGTGTCCGCGCGCGTACTCCATGGGGTGTTAGCTGGCAGTGTAGGATAGGACTTCTTCGCGTCAATGATAATGATAGCACACTTACACGTCTTACTTGCCTCGACCCCGAATGTGGGTCTCTAGTATTGTGTGCTTTACTCGCCATGGGGCGCGTACTGCGGCGCTGCGTTCTTTCTTTATTGTTTTTAATATTCCTTTTTCTACCCCTCCTCTCTTTTTCCCTTTATTTGGGTTAGTATAGTGGATGGCTATCTTTGCGTTGCTGTTCTGACTTCTTTGATTTGTACCAGCACATATTCAGGTGGTGACGGGTGGACGGTGGGCAGCGGTGGGAACTGATTTGAAACGGGGAGACTGTGCGTTGACTTCGCCAATTTTTGCTATTATTTCCGATTCTCACTGCTCCTTTGTACTGATGCTTTACCAACTGCCCGCCATAGGAATTCAGATGTCAACAGTTGCAACTGATCCTGCTATACTTCCTACTATATCATAAAATTAACCTTCTCTTATCCTGTTCCTAGAGGTTATACCGGGCCTTTTAATGTTGTCTGATTGTTCATATACTGCTGAGAAACTGCTGGAGAATTTCAATGCTGATTTCGTGCGTCCATAATGTGTCGTGGCCGGCCTGATTGGTTGTAGGCCCGTATTTGTACGCTTCTGTTTGCACAATAAAGGTTTTCAAAACTTTTTTTTTTAAAAAGACAGGAATGGCTATGTATTAGAAACAGGTTAAGGTAGCCAACTGGAATACTGTACATATCAATGTATCGGACTGGACTTTTCTGTGTATTTTACATAATGCAAATATGAAAGTTAATGTTTTGTTATATTTATGAATAAAATACGGCCGGGTTTTACGACCCCCAACCCAAGCCACTGTGTGTTGATTTTCCTTTATGGATGCCGTGGGGGAAAGTGGAAAGTATGTGGTTCCTTAAGGTCAACAAGTGAACAGGTAAAATGTATGTCTAGGGTTGGGGTGACTTGGCAGTACCTGCCCATATGGAATTGCAGATTAGAAAAGTCTGATGGTCAGATAACTAATGAGCACTATGCAAGGTCAGCAAATCTAGGTAATAGAGCGCATTTGGCCATATCATGTGGCCTATTGGTTTTGGCTCACACTAACCTTAGTTGTCCTGAAGTAGCCAATTCATAAGG
Source organism: Lissotriton vulgaris (assembly GCF_964263255.1). Taxonomy (NCBI): domain Eukaryota; kingdom Metazoa; phylum Chordata; class Amphibia; order Caudata; family Salamandridae; genus Lissotriton; species Lissotriton vulgaris. Next base: position 910,842,256 of record NC_141697.1, read on the forward strand.
CAGTTGATAATGTATCTAAAACCATTTCATTTGGCTTCAAGAGCCAGGATGACTTCCATTCGGTTTCCAAAGTACTTTTAGGATAGCAACAGGCCAGCCGTGCCTAGCCCTCTGGTCTTAGCCAGGCTGTAACAGCAGGGCTGCATGCCTTGGGTAGGAATGCATAGTGGGATTGCATTGGGCAGCAGCATTTAGGATTAAGGTAAAGCAAACAGACGACCACTTTTAACTGCCCACAGGGCTCAAGTTCAGTAACTTAAGCACTTCCCAGAGGAATTTCACACACCTAGATGAAACTGTGCATCAGCTCCACTCAGACATGTAGTAATGGCATTATTACATTGTGTTATGTCCAAGTGTCGAAATATCGTCTTTAACTAGTAGCACCAGGTTTCAGTTTTTTTTATTAACTGTACACTTAATTAAAATCTTTACAGTAAAAATAGAAAATAAAAAATTATTTTGCTTGTTTAAAAAAAGGTGTACGTCTGTAGTAGTTAAAAGATTGTTATAAAAAAGAACCGAATAAGGAGAAGGGTACAGCACCCCCAGTCGTAGTCCCATTTGATTGGCCTTTCCCAGCCTTGTAGGCGTAGGAATAAGTCTTTGCTTTCTTTCATAGGGGGGCGTATAGGTGGCACTGTCAATAATACTACATAACCGGTTCACTTCAACTCTGATCCGTTGCATTTGGGGTCAACATCCTGAATGACGAAATGCTTTTGTTGTGGGTTTTTAGTGCTAGTCTAATTTGGTGAACAAATTTCGCCAGTCTTGCTGGTGTCATAGTGGTGGATGGTTGACAAACACAGGGCTGATGCTTCCGAGCATGTTGTTATGCTCCGATTAAGGCAGATCGGGCGCAGCAGTCGCCGACGATCGTTCTTGAAATAAGGACAGCAGCAGAGTAGGTGCAGTCAGGATTCCCTTTTATATGTACATAGCCTACAGGATATAGAGTCCCCTCTTTGGGCCCAAGCGGGGTTGAAATCTACTATCCCGAGTGTGATCAGCCTCATGGTTAGTATTTTGGTTCGGGCCTGTGTTGAAATAGCCTCGCTTAGATATGGTTGTGCTTTGCCCACTGAGTAGGACTTGTTTAGGGGTTCCAAAGTAGAACTTCGACGAAGGGAGTTGTAATCGAGTTCAAAGGAGATTTCATATACTTGATTGTTAATGGCTCTCTTCCAAACATATCCTGTAGTACCATAAACTTTGTATACAAGGGTAAATGGTGACAACATCCATCAATGATTCCTGCCTAAAATTGCACAATTGATAGTTATGGTCGAATAGTCTTTTAAGCATCCACATTTATAAGCTTTTAAAGGAATTAGTCCATATCTCAGTCTAATGAGTTATTTTTTTGGAGGCCAGTTTCATAGGGTTGGATACGAATAAAGCATTTCCTTCATCTTGGTAAAAAAAGTCACACAACGTACAGCATGTGCCTTTAGAGTTAACTCTTGCCTGTCTTCATCTCAAGGTTTTATTTTTGAGATTGTGGCTAGCGTTTTGGAGGTCAACTTTAGAGGCAAGTTTTGATCAAAGATGTTCTGCTAGTCTAAAAGTTCGATTTAATTCCTCACACAGGGTTACCATTGGAGTGTCTTATACCGGATGCTGTGCCATATCAGTTCTTTGAGGGATCCTGTGGGGACTGCCTTGAGCTTTGCGTATTAACCCAAAAACAGAGCTTTCAGCAGAACGGATTGTTTGTCGAGTCCAAATTCCAGTCTTATTTGAGACGACGGTTAGGCGTGAGTTAGATTGAACAGACATCTGTAGCATTTAGTTTGGGCTTGTCCAGCCATGTAATGTAATGATCTTTAAATATCAATGAGCCACGAGTTAGAGTTGGCATACATTTGGCGTCGAATTACTCAGCAAATGTAATTAAGGCCTTTTTGCCAAGTTCTTAAAGCTCATAGTACTTGGACAAGGTGATCTCTTTTAGGCTGGTGAGCTGGGTTACATGGGAGCCACACTGGTTGAAGTAAATGCCCAAATTCTTTAGGTTCAATATTTGCTCCAAGTCTACATTATTCAGGAAAACTTGAACTTGCTGGCAGTATTGTTGTTTCTAACTCCACATTCCACAATTTCTGTTTTTGAATGATTGACTGCTAATTTGTTTTCCTTGCAATACAATGTGAGAGCTTCCAAGGATCGTTGAACCCCTACTGCAGTGTGATCAAATAACGTGTCATCTACATACTGGAGGTAATGAATATGTGTGCCCGCAAATTTGGGAGGAAGGACACAGACTGAAGCTAGTGTGTCATTTATGTCCACCAGATAAAGGTTAAGTTAAAATGGGGCTAAGATGGATCCTTGTTTTACACCAGGATTGGTCCATATCATATGGGCTGTGATTCCAGTATTTTCACTTTCGCCAAAGTCCTGGTGCAAAGGCTCCTGATAGCTCTCAGTAGGTATCCCGGAATGCTCCAGTTAGACAACTTCTGCCGAAGTCTCGATCTGTCCACTTTATCGGATGCAGTGGTAAAACTGATAGATGCTACATACAGAGGAGGGGCCTCTTTGATGTTGGCGGTCTTGATTAAGGAGGAGAAAATGATCAGATTGTCCTTAGTGCCCCGGATGCACTTAAAGCCCGATTGAGTAATAGGGATTAAAGCCTTCGCATTAGACCATTGCTCTAACTAGTTGTTCAAGATTTTTGCAAAACATTTACCCTCAATTTTAAAGAGGGCAATAAGCCTAAAATTGGCAGGTTGATTGATTGCACCTTTTTTATGAATTGGCGTTAATATAGAGCCACTCCAACTATGTGGCACTTCATTCAACAAGATGCAATTCTTGGTAAGAGAGCTTAGCGGCGAGGCCCATTCCGCTGATTTTAATATTCTGTTTGGAAGACAGTTTGGTCCCGGGGCCTCTGCTGATCAAAAATAAGCCAGTGTTAGTATGACATTATCTTTGCTGGCCAGTGTTTCGTCCCGTTGCTCATGGTTTTCATGAAAAAGGCCAACTTTGTCAGCCAGCAGGATCAAGGCCAGACCCTTCTTCTACGGTGTTGTACAGATTGGAGATTATTCCATCCACTTGGAGGCAGAGATTGAGGGAGTGACTTTCAAGTTGGTTTTATTCGATCTTTTTTGGACTAATCTCCAACATTTTGCAGAGTTTTGTTTATGAGAACTCATGGAATTCAATCCACAGTGTTCCTCTGTTTTTCACGGCAATTTCCCATACTTTTGGTCAGACTGTGCTGGACATTAAAGCTACTTGACTGAGAAAAGTTCTGCGTGGATACCCACATGTAATTAACAAGGCGCTCAAGCTAATGGTGTACGTGGAGGATGGACGTTGATCCAAGACGCCTTCTCCATTTAGGGTTCTGAGGTCCAGTGAGTTGGAAGTGGGGGCAAATTTTTTTTCCGCCATGTCCTTCTCTATTTTTCCCAAGACTATATCCGGAATATGCAAAGCAATATCTTCTTGTTGCCATATGGAGCGCTCTGCTGTTCTTAGTAAAAACATGTCTCCTCCAATTCAGCTATCCAGTGCCTCAGACTTTGCCCGCACCTCATCCAGACATGGATGCAGAACCCCCCCCCCCCCCCCCCCCCCCCGTTTCTCAACCCCACCAATACAGAACTTCTACCATTCAACAAAAACCACAAGCAATAACTAGTCAATAGTTGTTTACGGATATGAACCTGGATGGATTCGAACCCCACATTTCACCCAATGTTAAATCACTTAATTACCTTGGAACACATTGTTAAGTAAACCAACGCTGCCTGGTGCCAGCTCTCCCTACTGGAGAAAGCTAAACCCTTCCTCTCCCAGAAAGAGGCTTTAGAACTGCTCTTTAAGACCTTGTACTCTTGCACCTGGATGGCGGCAATGCCCAGCCCCAAAGTATCCCAGAGCCCACAGTGGCCTACACACCACAATATGCCCCATCAAAAGACTGAAGAAATATGATCCACATCACCTCTCGCAAGACTGAATTCCACCGGTTCACCTTCCCATTCCACACAATCTTCAAAAACAGCTGCATCGTCTATGAAGAGACCGCAAATGGCACCCCTATGTGGCTGAAAAGAGCCCCATCTCTGGTGTCTGTAAGCACACCTGCAACAAGAGTCTAGGTCGTTATCAGACTGAACATTAGGTAGTGCACCACAGAAAAAAAAGGCAACAGGTTTTCACCGTTAATCACCCGGCATCTAAAATGACATCTCTGTATCTATTACGATCGCAGCAACCCTGCTCAAATTTAGGACAGTGCTGAAGACACACCTCTTTACGGATCAGCATATCACGATGAAGTAACAAATCACCTCCTCTCTCTGAACCCAGCTCCTGCCCCAATCACTTTTTTGAGCCACAGCCGCCCTCCACTGCCTTTTGGCTAGCTCTGCACTATATGAATAGTGCATTTATAAATAGAAAAGGTAAAAAGATTGTTAAATGATTTAAAGAAAATATAAAGATGTAAAGTCTAGCTGAAAATATATTAATTCCGTTTTTAAAAATTGTTTCAAAAGATTCAGTGATAATCAAACAGAAAGAAGAAGCATTAGTATTTCAAAGTCGGAAGGGTTCTGCCAAGTAACTGGAGTGAATGGAGGACACAATGATTTATTTGTGCTCTCCTATTCGAGACTAGTGAAGACCCTCTTATGAGAGATAATTATTTTATTGGAAACTCAAGCACTGATTGATCGACCCTTATCCTCTAAAGCAAATGGTCCTGATGGAATTGCAAATACAGTAATAAAGAAGAACTGGGTGTAGAAGGATCAGGTTAGACTTCTTCTGTTCGAGGGCATCAGTAAATGCGTGGCACTTCCAGCCTTGTGGAAGGGATTAGCACTGGTGTACGTTTTCATAAAAGGAATTGAGAACTCAACATGACTGCTGGTACAATTTGCACCATATGGGAAATTAGAAGGTCAAGGTGTGTGGAAAAGTGGCACCGGCATAAAATAATGGCACTGAAGAGAATTGTCACCAATGAGTGGCATATGAAGACGAATTGCAGGCAGGATTAAAACAGCAATAAAATGCTAGGTAGGAATGGTTTCAGTTATCGAGATACATATATATATCTATATGTATCTGGAAACACTCAAACCACTTCCTGAAGTCTCGCAGCAGCAGACAGGCGAGGAAAGAGACACAGACCTCCGAGGTATTCAAGTGGGCAATGATTTTATTTTAAGTGACCCAACACAACGCGTTTCAAGCCCGTAAGCCCTTGATCACGTGTCACAGTTTGAATACACCATCATCTGTATTTAAAGTGCAAGAGTGCCCCTCCCACTGTTTACATCATAGATCACGTGTGCAACAACATAGAAAACATCCTGCTGTATTACTGCCAATTGCATTAACAATATGTTTTAGAAAGGCATATCACTATTGACACGCCGCAATTGATAGATATAGTCATATTTAAATATATACATTGCAATGACATATAAATTGCACGAGTGCCACTGAACTTATTTAAAAATAATAAATACAGTTTAATTTCTTTAAAACTACTTCACTATAAAGGATCAATCCCTTTGTATTTGCCGTTATCTTTATCATAGAATATGGGGAAATATATAACCGGTTGAATCCGTTTATAATCGACCCCTGTATTGGTTAATGCACCATAAGGTATAAGTATAATTGAAACAGTTCTTTTGGTTTTCGCACACTATGTAGTCTGGAGAATTGGGGAGGTGGCTAAAAAAGTGCTAAGAGTGCATCCCATTAAATTTGTAAAGTACAAATGTGAATGGTGTGAATTTCTCAAATTCATCAAATGTATATGCTAGGTCAATAGAGTGGAAATCTCTCTCTATATATATATATATATATATATATATATATATATATATATATATATATATATATATATATATATATATATATATATATATATATAGATATATATATATAGATATATATAGATAAACAGCCAGATCGTTTCGGCACTACCTGACTTTTTCAAGGTTTAAGACTATATATATATATATATATATATATATAGAGAGAGAGAGAGAGAGAGAGAGAGAGAGAGAGAGAGAGAAAGAGAGATTTCCACTCTATTGTGAGCAGCACAATAGAACAGTATCATGTTGAGTAACTAGGTCGTTCCACAGGGGGTGGCACCTACGTCGAGTAAAGTGATAGACCAGACCCGATCAGAAGCAGTAAAAGAGGATTGCCAATAATTTAGATGAAACAATACCCAGGTGTGTATTCTCAATTTTGAAAGTCATTTAGTGACGAAACACATGTTGGTTGTTCATCTCTGAAGAATATACATTTCTCAATTATCTGTACCGAATAATTATTTGACTGCTTACGTTTTGTAATAGGCAAGACCTGTGCCGTTTAAATACAAGCCCTTACTGTTTGGACATGATACTTACTTTTCCAATACGAATTTGAGAGCTTTGGTTTTTCATATGATAAGGATTAAAACAGCAGGTAACTTCACGAAATGCGGCAGGCACAAGCAAGCATGAGCTCACTGCTTTGGAGGTTCATATACTGTGGCGTGCCTCTGTCACTGCCTATAAGGAACCCATTGGAACCCTCAGACTTCAACTTCTTGCTTTTGAGCACTCTCCCCTTTGCTCCCCCAACGTGCATACCAGGATGTGTTACCCATGTTTCAGTTGTTTGCGGCAACAGTGTTGCCACTACGCTGAACCTTAGCATGCTACTTCGCATTCTTAACGCCATTAACACTCCTGCCTGACTGGGTCTGGGGGAAATAACTTATTGGATTACTCACAGACAGATGCTAGAAGTGTCTCACTCCCTGTGGTGAAAACGATGCCATTATTCCTCATAGTGGCAAAGGGGTTGCAAAAAGCATAGTGCATATGCTTTCCCCTTCAAAAAAGTCAATTGATTGTCTAAAGGAGAGAGGAGCTTGCCAGGAAAAAACACGAGGACCTTTCAGCATTATACAGAAGAATTTATATAGCTCTTCAAAACCCTTTATGAAGCGATGAAGCTCATTTTCAGACTAGTAGCATTCTGCACCGCGAGCAGCGCATGGATGGCAGAATGTTGCATTTGGTGTAATCCTGTGTAGGCAGGGTGAACAGATTTTCAGAATCAAAAACTTGGACAAACAGACAAAAATATGACTAAATAATAATCCTGCCTCCTCAAATAATGGTCACAAATGGACTAATGCAGGATATGGATATTGATATATATCTCAGTACTGTTTATTTACATACAAACAGGCGCTGACACCGTGGATATCCAACACGAAGTTTATTGTCCAAAGAGACCCTGGTGCGATTCATGGGTCAAGCCGCCTTGCTCACATAAAGGGCACCAATGTCTCAGGTCTACATATGCATTCCCACACAGGTTGATTGTCATGGCAACATAGTAACCGCATAGACATAGAAGAATCCAAGTAGTTCGTAATAAACAGAAGATGTGAAGGTGAATTAAATAAATAAAATTAGAGACTTCTAATCAGTCTAACACAAATACATATTTGTGATGAATATCTGCTGCTTATGGCTTTCCCTAGTGGCGATAGGAATATCGGAAAACAAAAGTTAATGTCTTATCAGCAGCATGAACAAATTACATGAGTAACCAAAATCCAGGTACCCTGTAAGTAGTGCACATGGGCCGAAGTTTAGTAACCCCCATATGAATTCTAAAAACGACACTGCTTGTGTCCCAACTTAAATAACCTATTTTGGGGATTGGGCCCCAGTGATCCTAATATCCTCTCAAATGAAATTATTGCATCAACCATCACCTTGAAAAAATGTAAAAGGCATCCATCCGTATACAGTCTCAGACCTGGTTACCTCACTGCAGATAGGACAAACACCATACACAAGTAAAACTATGCGCTGTAATAAAGAAGATACACTCCAAAAGAAAAAGTGGGGAAACAAAAGAAATAGCTAATATCTCAGTACCTAGCACCCTGTCTACGGGAGAGTGAAACAACAGCTAAAGATGTACCATTAACTCCTCATCTGAGTTCAGTCCCTGAAGTATTTTGGTGTTTAGCATTAGTGTATCTTGATTCCAATCTCCTCAATTGGAGCTGCTGGTTACCTCATCTGGGGCTTTTTGGGACAGAATCAATGGCAAAATATACCAAATCCTTAGCATTTTCCTGGTGACATCGATTGATATGTCTGGCCACAGGATACCTCTGGTCATCATTGGGGATTCCTCTAAGGTGCTGCAAAATCCTGACATGGACTTTGTGTATTGTGCTGCCTGCATATCTTTTTCGGCAAGTGCACTCTAGCATGTATACTGCAAAGTCACTTTCACAATTATACATGCCTTGTTCCGGCCATAACTACATGCTTTGCACTTTGTACATTTGAAAAATCCTTTCTTAGCTCTAAGCCAATCCGAGCCACCTCTCAAGTGTGACATGTTCTGCACCAGCTCTCTCATTGATGTGGCCCTCCTGAAGGATATTAATGGGGCCTGTGGTATATCTGATCCTATTACTGGGTCACCTTTCAAAATGCTCCAATTTCTGTATAGGATATTGCGTACTCTTGCATGGAAGGCAGAGTATCCCGCTATGAGTCTTACTGGGGCTGCGTGTGTGGGATTCTTCTTGATCTCACTTTTACTATCCTCAAACAACATCTCCTCATGACTTTTGGGTCTCGCTTTTGCCTCTGCTGAGCTCAAAACCTCCTCGCTGTAGCCCCTAACTCATTCTGTTGAATAGGTCTTTCTGTACCTCTCCCAAAAAAATTTCAGTACTGCAACTGCGCTTCATGAAAAAGCATTCCGCATAAGGGATACTGTTCTTAAGTCTGGTAGGGTGGAAGCGGCTAGCGTGTAGAATCGAATTACCAGAGGTCTGCTTTCTGTATATTTTGGTCTGCAGTTTGTTATTGTCAACATACACCACCAGGTCAAGGAAAAGCACTTCCTTCTTACTAATGTTGCTTGTAAAGGTGAGGGTCAAAGCATTAGTATTAATCTCTTGAGAAAATATCTGTGCTGACTTGGGTGTACCTTTCCACATGATGAATAGATCATCGATGTATCTGGTTAGAAGGACCACACTCTCGGACCAATACCTGGCATGTTTGACCTTGAGTAACTGCTCCTCCCACCAGCCCATATGCAGATTGGTATAGCTGGGGGCGAAGCAGGTACCCATGGCCGTCCTGTGTGTCTGTTTATAGGTGTGTTGATCGTACATTAAGAGACTGTAATCCAGACACCATTCAGCCATGCTAAGAAGCATGACTGTGTGCTGGTGTAAATGTATTGGTCTCATTCCCAGGAAGTGTTAAAGTGCTCTGATTCCATCCACGTGCCTGATGCTGGTGTAGAGAGCAGAGACATCTAAGGTCATAAAAAGAAACTGCTCATTCCAGGACACGTTATATATCTTTTGCAAAAAGTATCCAGAGCCCTTAATATACGAGGGTAGCTTCACTACAAACGCTTTAAGAAAATGGTCTATACATCTCAAAGTGACCTCAAACAGCCCCCCAATCGCGGAGATTATGGGACGACATGGAGGGTTGCTTGCATTTTTATGTACCTTTGGAATGAAGTGTATGCAAATAAGGAGGGGGTACCACCCAACCCACAGTATCCTGGGCCGTTGATGCATGCCTACCCTCCACCTCAGAACTATCAGGAGGCTTCAGCAATGTACCCCAACCCAAATCAATATCTAGTGACTCGCCATGCACAATATTGGCGCGACTAGAGGAAATACCCATTTTTAACTTAAGTAGCAAGCCATTAACTTTAGCAACTGAAACATTACTGACTAAAGGACTCTCCTTCGTTCCCCATTGTAACATCAATAAGTTTGAACTCTTTAAAGACCTAATGAATTTCTTCAGAAAAATCAGACTTCAAAACTTTTTTGAATCTACTGTTCCAGATGCAGAAGATAGTACTAATCTATCAGGACTAAAACCGGCATCTACTTTTCTACCCACCTTGGAGCAAGTATCTCCAGAAATAGCTACATTTGAACATGTTGTATTTAACAAGCTTACAGCTGCCACTAAATTCATACCGTCCCCCACCTTTAACATCACCCATGATGAACATCAAGCTCTAGCAGCACTCAAAATTAACAAAGAAATTACCATCAAATGCTGCGACAAAGGTGGAGGTATAGTGGTCTTAGACACTGACCAATACATACTAAATATGGAGAAACTTCTGTACAATACGAACCACTACATTCCAATCAAAAAAGACCCCACGAAAAGAGTCCTGTCGGCTATCCGGACTTTAACTACTAAAGCACTTAATGATAACATCATCTGTGAAAAAGAATGGCAATTCTTGAATGTCCACCAACCCAAAATGGCAGCAATATATGGGGTCCCTAAAATACATAAAAACAGTCATGATCCGCCCTACAGACCCATAGTTACCACCATTGGGTCAATTACTGAGCCGCTATCTAAATACATTGATACCATCTTAAGGCCACACATCCCTAATACTCCTTCTCACATCAAGGATACTAGGGACATTATTAATTTAGTGGAATCGCTGTCATTCAATCCAGAGAATCAATGGCTGGTCACTATGGATATAGAGGCCCTTTACTCTAATATTCCCCAACCAGGTGCAATTACAGCTGTTTCCTGGTTCATAGACGCACATGAAATAGACGGTCCAAAAACTTTCATACTTGATTGTCTTAGAATAGTCTTATCAGAAAATACCTTTGAGTTCAATGGCTCTCTCTATCAGCAGACGAAGGGCGTAAGCATGGGGGCTTCGTGTGCACCCACAGTGGCCAACATATATATGGCGGAGTATGAATCAAAATTCATCTACAACGATGTTGCCCCCTTTAGCGAGTCCGTTACATCTTGGGCTCGCTACATAGATGATGTTTTCTTCATTCGGACTTCAGAAACAGAATCGCTCGCTACCTTTGTGTCTTGGCTAAATCTATGTGATGACTATATACATTTTACTGCCACATCCAGCCAAACACAGGTAGAATTCTTAGATATTAACATCATAAGCGAAAACAATCACCTTCATGTAGATTTGTATGTGAAGCCAACTGCTCGCAATACACTTTTACATTACACTAACTACCACCCAAAGACCCAAAAATCGAGCATCCCGTTTGGTCAGTTCCTTCGAGTACGAAGGATCTGCTCCTCTGTGACAGACTTTGACAAGAGGGCGGCAGAGATGAAAAATAAATTCTTATCTCGAGGATACCCTAAGCGACTAGTCCGTGACTCCTACAAAAGAGCACGGTTCTTTGATAGACAACACCTACTGACATCTCGCACCAAAGAACCTAACTCTAAGATGGTCTTTGTAACAAGACATTCAACTATGAATGCAAAACTTCAACAAATAGTCTTTTCAAATTGGCACATTTTAAACGCCACTAAACCTAAAGAACACCAACTCCCCAAACCGGTCTTTGCATACAGGAAAAACAAAAATTTAAAAGACCTGGTTGTACGGTCTAGATTGGAACCTAAACTTACTTCTGCAACACAAAGAGCTCTCACTGGCATGACCCCCGTTGTAGGCAACTATAAATGCCTTACATGCACTGCTTGTGATTTTGCTATAGAGACTAAGGAATGGACCTTCAGTAACAGACAAATCATATCCCAAACTTTGACCAACTGCAAAACCACAAATGTGGTCTACCTTCTACTATGCCCTTGTGGTTTGGGATATGTCGGTGAGACCGCCCGCATGATGTCAACCCGCCTATCAGAACACAGATCAGCCATTCGAACTGGAAAGATGCAGGCTCCTCTGGTCAAACATTATCTGGAGGCCAAACACAATCCTAATGACATACGTTGGTACATCCTCGAAAAAATACGAAAAACACGGCGGGTACACAAGTACGTAAATGCAGAGAAATGTACTGGATTTTCACTCTGGACACATACACTAAAGGGATGAACAATGAAATACCCTGGGATCAGGTTATCAAAAATAATTATGGCTAAATTATTGTTATGCCCTTAATAGTATCCCTGCTCCTGAGCTCTTCCATCTCACATTTCCCTTTCTCAGGCGCCCCCCCCCCCCCTACCCCCAAACCCCCCCCCCCCCTACCCCCACCCAAATCCCCCCCCCTCCTCCCCCCGTAGCACTCTCCCTTCCTCATCAACAATTTCTGTTCCAATAGGTCTGCCACGTTTCGAGTAAACCAGCTACATCATTTTATATAGTCCCTTCTTTACCTTCATCACGGAATTCGTGAATTGAATTCCAGTTCGCCCATTGGCCCAATCACGTAAGCTACTTGCCTTTAAAAACACCGGCCACTTCCTGGCATTTCCCGATCGGGTTCGACCGACTGAGATACCAGAAGACTCCACTATTGGAAGGCAGGCGGAACTTCTTCTTAAGGTAATTTTATCTGTGTCTGCATTTACACGCCATAGCCCCTTAGCCCCACGGCCTCCCCGCTACGAAGCCTCGCTTCACTAATGCCTTGTTCATCACCTCTTTGGTTCCAGATCACCATAACATGGACATCGTCTTTGATGCATCGCATTGAATGAAGTATCCGACCTTCTGACCCCCATCATAAATATACCTAACGGATTGCCCACACAGGTACTACTTTCTCCCTCCCTCTTCCCCCTCCCGTTCCTTCCAACTCCCCTAAACCCCCCCCCCCCCCCCCGTTGCCCACCCTCCCTCCGCCATTCCCGCTGTCCGATTAATACACGCTTGTCTTTGCCCACAGGCGCTTCAATCAATTCCACTGCAATCTCCTCCCCCTTCCGGGCGGCTCCCGACAATACTAAATCCTTCTTACGGGCAATTGTGACGGAGCACTTATGCAGGTACCTATCTAAGATACAAGTCTCTCCCGCTAAACAAAGCAATCAGAGCTTTACGCTTTAGTGCATTATCCTTACATTTATCCATCTCTTCTGTGTCAGAATCACCTTTAACTCTATCGGTCTCATTTGGACCACTGTGACCCGAGGTCTTACAACATTGAATCCGTTTTACACAAAGGTACACGCACAGCTTTGATACTATATTTGTTTGTTTTTTTGCCTTAACATGTTTACCCATATTAGCGATCCTTATCAGGCACATATAGATACCACCTTCTTATGTTCACTATAACCCTTATTTTTATCACAATGCCCAGACAGCAGACATACCTATAGGACCCTTAGACTCTGTTCCTACGCTCAATCTGTCTTGATAACCAGTTAGGTTACTTATTATGTTGTAAACATTATTGGAAAGGCAGCTAGGATATGCATAGTGTTTTGTATATATCTACTGTATATACTCTGATTCCACAACCTATCTGTGTAAATAACCAGTCCGGTTGCCCTACATGTTGCCTACATTTATGTAAAGACAGCTAGGATGTACATATTGTTTTATATGTATTTTCTATATATATTCAAGCATGAACAGCCAGAGTGTACATTATTTTGTATATATCCACGCAGATATACAAATGTATAACCAGTTAAAATGTATACATGTCTGTACATATTTATGCAACCTCCGGTCAGGATGGGCACTCTTATGTAAATAGTTATGTAAATAGATTTGTAGATAGTCAGGAAGGGCACTTTGTGATCTATGTAGATTTGTAGATAGCAGGACAGGCCCAAGTAGTTTTATGACATTTTCGTTTGAGTTTCTAACCACAAATGTTTAAAAATTGCACTGTATGTTTTTAAGCACATTTATGATTAGGACAACACACTGACATGTAATGTATTTTTCTGTTTGCATAGGTTCATTTTGGAATTTCATGGCTTCCTGATGAAGGCCCTCAGCCGAAACGCGCGTAGTTGTTACATCTAGCCATGTTTTTAGATCGCAAATGATCAGTTTGTATAGCACCACCATTATAGTCTCCAGACAAAGAAATGTTATAAGCTGTATTGGAAAACAGAAATGAACAAAACAGTATAGCATACTATATATGTAGACCAATCATCACATGTATGGAGGAGACATTATAAAATGTGTGATTTTTAATTATAAAGAAATCTTTAAATAAAATAAAACATATATTTTTGTACCATGCATGTCGTTTAACTAGATTTATTACTGTCTGATGTCAGGTTATGTCCATTAGCTAAATATTGTTCCCAATTACTTGTTCTTCCAAACCACCTTTAGAATGAAGGACAGAATTGGAGTGACCGGGTAGTCAATCCTCAAGAAATCAAACTTACTTTTGGAAATGAAACCCTGCCCCCTCTATCAGTACAATTCTGTGTGGAATTTTTCTTTGATAACCTGGAGGCTCATGGGACTCACTCCACTCTACAGTAACAACCTCGGTCCTGTAGTTGCCTGAGCACTTCAGCAGTATACATAGCGAGAGGCCAGAGTACCACGTTGCCTCCCTTTTATGACCACCTCACTACTATGTCATGTCTATCCTAGATTTTAGTGATCACTTGTGTGTACTGTGCTCTTAAATTGTGCCCAGATTGTAGAAATTTGAAGCTCAACTCAATTGCAAGTTGTTTCAAATAGCATATAACATTTTCTGCAAATATATATATATATATATATATATATATATATATATATATATATATATATATATATATATATATATATATATATATATATCCTCAAATGGATTTAAAATAAATAATTCCCACCCCCACCCAAATGTTGTAGTGATAAGCTCCAGGGCCAGGCTGATGGTGCTTCGGACCACTGGGAATGGGCTCTGTAGAAGAAGATTCCCTTCACATTAAATCCTGCTGTGTTGCATGAATCAGGAGAGGCAGCACAGGAGCTGGCTCGAAACAAGTGACCTTCTGGCCTTGGTTTGTTAAGAGGTCCAGTGTTAACATGACACTGCACAACACGGATGAAATAAATAAAGTGCTTCGTTAACCGACCCGCTTTAAAAAACTGGGACATGTATAACAAGAAGAAAAAGTTTCAGGACGTGGATAGTGGTTTAAAAAACTGAACTGTCAGAGCAAATCTGGGTCATCTGGTCACCCTATATGAAGGTAGTGCTCTAGAGTTGTGCAAGAGTGACAAAACAGCTACTCTTATACTGGGACACAGTGCAGACAGGAATGCCAAAACTAGGTATGGCGGACACACTCAACAACGGTTATCATGACACTCATGAAGGTTACACAGGAACATGTACTAACCCTCATCTTCCTTTCAAACTAGGGAGGAAAAGAAAATTAAGGCCATCCTTAACAAGAACTGGCCGATAGTTCTAAGTGATCATGTTCTCAATTCAGTGTTGCCCCCTGCTCCTCAAGTGACCTTTAGGAGAGCAAAAACCATGGGTAGCTACTTAGATACCGCTGCGCCTGAATTAAAAACTAAAGCAGCTTGGCTACGACCCTCTAGGGGGTTCTTCAAATGCTCCAGCTGCCGGGCATGCAAATTTGGCATGTCTACCACCCACTACACGACTCCATTCAGCTCTGCAGATAAACCTATACTGGGCAATTACTCCTGCAAAACCGACTATGCCGTGTACGTTTTGGTATGTGCCTGCGAACTTCGGTACGTGGGGAGTACCAAACTCCAGGTACATATGCGCATATTACAGCACCTACGAGCCATACTCCATAATGACCCGGCTTATCCGGTCGCCAGGCATTTCGATCATACCCACAAAAGAGATTTGTCTTGCCTCTCTTATTTTGTGATCTGTTCTGTACCCCCGTCAAGGAAAGGTGGCAACAGAGAGCTGTTACTGAGAAAGTTGGAATCAAGATTCATTCTAGAGTTAGATAGCCGTTGGCCTAATGGGCTTAATAATATTGAAGAGATGCATCACTTCCTAGAATAAAGTTCCACTCTCAATATCTCTTTCTCCCTCTAGCGGCAACGGTTGCAGCAGTATAGATATCTCAAGTTAGGTTCCCTATTTGTGATATCAAGATTAATGTGCCCATTTCTTATTATTGAGTTCGTTTATCCGCAAGACCATATATTTTACACAAGTTAGGTTCCCTATGTGTGTACTTAGAACTTAATTTCTTTTTCTATCTTAGTCGTGTTGCAATTTTGTATATATCTATTCCTGTGTATATATGATAGTTTTTTGACTTTGCACTTTATATGCACTTTAGAAGCACTTTTAGAATCTACATTTTGCACATTTGCGCGAGTTATCTATGTATTAATGACAAAGTGATCTGTCTATTTGGTTTGTGTATACTGCAAGTTTTGCTAACTTCTATATATTCCTACACCCGTTTTTTAACACTTTAACACTTTTTTAACACTACACTTTTGATACTAACTTTTACCATTTACGACACTGATAACCTAAATGTATTTATGATCATTTTTAATTCAGGGCCCTGAATTTTGAAATATATGCTTATTTGGCTTTTCTAGTCTGGTGGTAATGCGGCTTATAATGCACTTTCATATGTATATATATATTTTTTCGTCGCAATCACTATTTTTGCACTTTCTTCACATATGCACTTTATTAAGGTCTATTTGCTGCTAGTATAACATTGCTGAATTTTGCACACTAAAGCTATGGTTCTCATGTTTCTGTAAATTTTAGATCCCTTTCACTGCATTAGCAATATCAATCTGTATACAATTTTTTGTTTATGTAATCATGATAGTGAAAGGTTGACTTGATAGATGGATTTAACCAGTTATTTTACTCTATTCATTTCAACAACTCTTTTTCATAATCCTGGATTCAACCTGCGATTAGCTTTTTTATGTGTGCCCTTGATATATTGACTTTACAGCGATAGTCTTTTTTCACTATCATCACTCACGTGACATGGGAAATTACCACCAGGGGGCGGTAACACACAAGTGCACTGCATTTAAAAATGGCTTGTGATTGCTTTATTCTTTCACTGCAGCGTGAACAAGGGCACTCGTGCTCGAAACGCGTCGCTGAAAATTGGCTTGTGAACTGAAATAAAACAAAACGTGCTTGCTGAATTGGTGGTCCGTTTTTCCTTCCTGTGGTTGGCGTGGAGGCTTTGACCGCATACGCAGATCTGGAGAGAGGGAAACCTGTGCTCTCATATATATATATATATATCCTCAAATGGATTTAAAATAAATAATTCCCACCCCCACCCAAATGTTGTAGTGATCAGCTCCAGGGCCAGGCTGATGGTGCTTCAGACCACTGGGAATGGGCTCTGTAGAAGAAGATTCCCTTCACATTAAATCCTGCTGTGTTGCATGAATCAGGAGAGGCAGCACAGGAGCTGGCTCGAAACAAGTGACCTTCTGGCCTTGGTTTGTTAAGAGGTCCAGTGTTAACATGACACTGCACAACACGGATGAAATAAATAAAGTGCTTCGTTAACCGACCCGCTTTAAAAAACTGGGACATGTATAACAAGAAGAAAAAGTTTCAGGACGTGGACAGTGGTTTAAAAAACTGAACTGTCAGAGCAAATCTGGGTCATCTGGTCACCCTATATGAAGGTAGTGCTCTAGAGTTGTGCAAGAGTGACAAAACAGCTACTCTTATACTGGGACACAGTGCAGACAGGAATGCCAAAACCAGGTATGGCGGACACAGTCAACAACGGTTATCATGACACTCATGAAGGTTACACAGGAACATGTACTAACCCTCATCTTCCTTTCAAACTATTCTGGTCAGCATAGCTGTAGAAAACCTCCGGGTATGCACCAATCCTGCGTTGGTGGCGTAACCTTGCTCAGTACCATCTTACACGGATGACATAGTAATTCAGAAGTACAAGTAGAGACAGTATGCATTTGCAGAGCCAACAACTTTGTGCAGGCAACTATAACTTCTTAGATCCAAGCAGATTTTGGACACCATGCAAATATTCTGTAGCTGTTCCCTGAACTTCAAGGCACAGAGAACATCTGCATAAACATAAAATAGGAAAGAGGAATGACTCGGATAAACTATAAGAAGGTCAAGATAATTATATTTCGCAAATGGTCAGTGGGAGGGAAGGAAATAGAAGTGAAACAGTTTGAAAAAAAATAATTGATTATGTAGGCGTAACAAATTATGAAAAACGGACCTGGTGCTACCACACAGGAAAGCAAGCAGTGATGACAGGTGCGGCTACAAATATGCACAGAAGCACCGTGGGGGTTTAGGGAAGACTTTTCTTAAAATGCCTCATAAGGAATACCATGTAAAGATCTGAAATGCTTTTACGCATTTTAGGTCACGGTTTGGTTGCAATGAGAGATTAAGACTGATGCAGAGGGACAGCAAGCTCTGTAAAAGATGTCCAGCAAAAAACCCTCCCACTCCACTTGATCAAGAGATTCAGCCAATGTGCAGTGCTTATACTTCACTGAGGTATATGACACCCATGATAGATGTTGCCCAGGCAGGAAAGGGATGAATGCCAGAACTGAATATAAAGTTAGAGGAGCACTTTTTTCAGCTTCTGCGCCAAAATAGTGGAGGGGGGGTTATTGCCATCAAAGAAGCCACTTAAGGGAGGCTTGCAGGACATTCGATAAAGCGCGTTCGAAGCGAAGAGGTAAGATACTACAGATTCTGTTGAATTGCATATCAACTGCTTCAGGGGACGTCAAATATTGTATTTTTAAACTGTATTCTAATTGTTTGGACATACTGCCAGGGGGGCAAAAAGAGTGGTTTTATTCAGATGAACACAGGGTACCAGAGTTCAAGGGCGTGCTCTGAAATAGAAAATAAAGTCTGCCCGCTGCGTGGACCCTGACAATGGCTGAAAGCTTCCTTTTAGAAAGCGAGAGCACAGAAGACAAAACAAAGAATCGTATCTGTGGAAAGGAGTTGTATTGTCAAATAAAGTTACATCAATATCGTAAGGTGATGATATGTAACTGTGCATTTTAGATTATTAATATGCTGAACTGCAAGGCAATAGATTTGAAATTAAACCCTACGTATTCTATTAATGCTATTTGAGTAATTCTGAAGTCTGCATACCTATTACAAAACCGGCAATAAAAGTAGTTTTAATGTGATCCTGCAGGGGAATATCTTTTATTTATTTATTAAACTATAAAAGTCTAGGAGAAACCAAAAAAGATACCATTTAGGCATCCCTATGTACAAGACGCCATACTGGAGCAGCACTTGCCTCGCTTGTAAAGGCCATAACGTCTTTTCGTGAATGATCTGCCGCGTCCTGCTGGAGGGGCTGTTCGGAGAGAAGGCTTCCGAGGCCTCTCGGCTGGGAGACTGCCAGGGGTCTGTTCCCAGAGGCTCGTTAGGATGTGGGCGGCTATCGACACATGTTCACACCTGCACGTCAATGGCCTCTCACATGCCACCCGCAGAGCCGCGCTTTGAAAGGCTGGGAACCGAGACAGTACTGACAAGGACTTGGACACGAGCAACCACCCCCCCCCCAATACACACACAGAGCACAACATTGTGATATCATCACCAGCCGGGTGCCCACATTAATTTGATGGCAAATAAGCAAAACAAATAAACATATATATGCCTTTGATACAGAAAAGTAGAACAAAAAATACATATACACACACACATACATGTATACACACGCAAACATTATATATATATATATATATATATATATCACACACACATATCAAATGCCCGATTATCCTCCAAAGGCCCAACCAACATTTGTTCTAGTTTTCTATATCAGAAGCATTTAAGGGGAAGCCATTTCAAAGTGGCACTTACAAAGCAGACAGGCCTGCTTTTGTATAGTATGTGCACATTCACACAACATGCTGACATACACGATCAGCATGCACAGACCAACACACCCAACAGACAAACAATATCACCTCCCAGGTCCAATGGACAAACAAGAGGTCATGCACAATGGTCTACACAAATACACGGCACTGTGCAGCAGAGGGAAGCAGAGGAGGGTGAGGAGGATGAGGGGGATACCGGGTCATAGTTCACGGGCATAGAGTTTTCAGCAATATGCTAGAAAGGAGTGTTGAAAAAATATGTACAATGGGGGACTAGTGGAGGGGCTGGCAGAGCATGGTGGGTACTAGACAGCGTGATGCAAAGTCTGTGGTTTCAAAAGGTACCAGGTCATGTATTAGCAACTCCTAGCAGGAAGTTACTGTAGGTAGAT
Source organism: Lissotriton vulgaris (assembly GCF_964263255.1). NCBI lineage: Eukaryota > Metazoa > Chordata > Amphibia > Caudata > Salamandridae > Lissotriton > Lissotriton vulgaris. The sequence continues at coordinate 910,862,316 of NC_141697.1, forward strand.
ACCAGACATAAAATGTCCTCTGCATAATCCACGTGCTTGTACCTGGATGAAACACAGGGACATACAAATAGGTAAAGAGCCTCTTTTGTAGAGATCCATGATATATGTGTGACAGTCAGTAAATCCTTGTTTTTTTAAAGCAGGATTTAGTATGCCGTCTTAGTGGGAGGAAACAGAACTACAACACCCAGCATGCAACGATATATTGGGAAAAGAAGCGACAACAGGTTGTGTCACCTGACTTGAGCCATTTGGCAACTATGCATATGGGTAATAAAAAAAATACATTTCCTCAATTCGTTTTTAACAGGATTTGTTTTTGGTTGGCTATTTTAAAATGTTCCTTGATTTTCGGTATCTACATTTTGAACTTGAAAGTGGAGTCCTAAGTAACAATTTCAGCTTCCCCCCCTCACTGTCCTCCTCACATCTGGTATTTTACCTTCAACAAATGCAAGAGGTGTATGCAATAAATGATAGTAATGGGTGGGGCGAAAGAATAGACTTGCTTAGATTTGTTAGTCAGAAACTGCCTGACTCAAAAGATTTTTCGTGAAACCACATCTTTAAAGCAAGCACTTGCAATGCAATAGGTCTCGCATTTACACCGTTTGAGCTATTGACGTAAATGACAATGCCTTTTATTTTTGTTGTAGTTTTTAAAACATAAATAAAAGGCATTGTCATTTATAATGCCAATAGCTTAACCTCTTGAATACCGAATACGTAGGTATCCTATATATCTGCAGTGATAGCGATTTCACACCTATATCTGCAGTGATGGTGATCTCACATCAATATCGGCAGTGTTGGTGATGTCACACCCATATCTGGAGTGATGGTGATCTCAGACCTATATCTACAGGGATAGCCATCTCACACCAACATCTGCAGTGATAGTCATTTCACACCTATATCTGCAGTAATAGTGATCTCACACCTATATCTGCAGTAATAGTGATCTCACACCTATATCTGCAGTAATAGTGAACTCACACCTATATCTGCAGTGATAGTGATCTCACACCTATATTTGCAGTGATATTGATCTCACACATCTGCAGTGATGGTGATCTCACACCTATACCTGCAGTGATGGTGATCTCACACCTATATCTGAAGTAATATCTGCAGTGATTGTAATCTCATATCTATATCTGCAGTGATTGTGATCTCACACCTATATCTGAAGTAATGGTGATCTCACACCTATATCTGCAGCAATGGTGATCTCACACCTATATCTGAAGTAATGGTGTTCTCACACCTATATCTGCAGCGATGGTAATCACACCTATATCTGTAGCGATGGTGATCTCACACCTATACCTGCAGTGATGGTGATATCACACCTATACCTGCAGTGATGGTGATATCACACCTATACCTGCAGTGATGGTGATATCACACCTATACCTGCAGTGATGGTGATATCACACCTGTACCTGCAGTGATGGTGATCTCACACCTATACCTGCAGTGATGGTGATCTCACACCTATACCTGCAGTGATGGTGATCTCACACCTATACCTGCAGTGATGGTGATCTCACACCTATATCTACAGTGATGTGATCTCACACCTATATCTACAGTGATGTGATCTCACACCTATATCTACAGTGATGTGATGTGATCTCACACCTATATCTACAGTGATGTGATCTCACACCTATATCTACAGTGATGTGATCTCACACCTATATCTACAGTGATGTGATCTCACACCTATATCTACAGTGATGTGATCTCACACCTATATCTACAGTGATGTGATCTCACACCTATATCTGCAGTGATGGCGATCTCACACCTATACCTGCAGTGATGGCGATCTCACACCTATACCTGCAGTGATGGCGATCTCACACCTATACCTGCAGTGATGGTGATCTCACACCTATATCTACAGTGATGTAATCTCACACCTATATCTACAGTGATGTGATCTCACATCTATACCTGCAGTGATGGTGATCTCAAACCAATATCTGCAGTAATAGTGATCTCACACCTATATCTGCAGTAATAGTGATCTCACACCTATATCTGCAGTGATAGTGAACTCACACCTATATCTGCAGTGATAGTGAACTCACACCTATATCTGCAGTGATAGTGAACTCACACCTATATCTGCAGTAATGGTGATCTCACATCTATATCTACAGTAATGGTGATCTTACACCTATACCTGCAGTGATGGTGATCTCACACATATCTGCAGTGATATTGATCTCACCTATATCTACAGTGATAGTGATCTGACACCTATATGTGCAGTAATGGTGATCTCACACCTATATCTACAGTGATGGTGATCTCACACCTATATCTACAGTAATAGTGATCTCACACCTATATCTACAGTAATAGTGATCTCACACCTATATCTACAGTAATAGTGATCTCACACCTATATAAGTCAAGTCAAAGAATCTTATATAGCGCACATATCACCAATAGGTCTCAAGGCGCTTGCGGGGATTCCAAAAACGGGGTCATATCTAATTCTGTTTAAAACAGCCATGTTTTCAATTCTTTGCGGAATCGCTGGTTATCTGAAATAGACGCAAGATGGAACGGTAGCTTGTTCCAGAGAGGAGGGGCAAGAAAAGAGAAAGATCGACCCCGTTTCTGCAGTGATAGTGATCTCACACCTATATCTGCAGTGATGGTGATCTCACACCTATATCTGCAGTGATGGCGATCTCACACCTATATCTGCAGTGATGGTGATCTCACACCAATATCTACAGTGAGAGCTATATAGCATTGTGGATTTATCGACAAGGGGGAGGCTGATGAATTGAGGGAAGTCGCACGTATATGAGCCTATGCGCGCTGCTCTCCCCTTGTCCCTCGTTTTTTCGTATGTTAACTTGTGCTTCTAAGTGGGTTTTCCTATGTAGTTTTAAGGTGTTTGGCGACGGGAAACTAACCAGAACAGCCATAAAATAAGTGATGAATATAATGAAAGGTGGCTGCTATTGTATGAGCATGGAAAGGAGGAGAGGTGAGTGAGTGGTGGATTAGGTGGCAGATTGGATATATTACTGCGGATTTACTGACATTGGGGGGCTGATGAACCGAGCGGGCTTGCACGTATCTGAGCCTGTGCGCGCTGCCTTTTCTCCTCCCTTACTAGTTCGCATTTTGCCCTGTGCTCATAAGTGTGTTTCCATGTTGAATTAAGGTGCCTGCCAATGGGACAGTGGCCGGTGCAGCCATAAATTAAGTGGTGAATATAGGGATAGGTGTACGATATTGTGTGAGCCCCAACTTTTTGGTGGGAAAGCAGAACATACCAGCGAATGAAGCACCGCAACAAATTTTAAAGTGGTACAGAAAAGCTTAGCCATGTCAGGTGATATGTGGGCGTCACACACAATAAGGTACTACTTATTAAAGTGATCACGCAAGTAATTGAAAAAGACAAAAAGGGTGACTAGTTAGAGAAAAAGGGAAAGGGGCAGGTGCAGATGACTGTGTAAAGATAGGAGAGAAGGAAAGGAGGAGAGGTGAGAGAGTGGTGGATTAAATGGCCGTTTTCATAAATTACTGTGGATTTACAGACATTGGGAGGCTGATGAACAGAGTGGGCGTGCACGTATACGAGCTTGTGCACGCTGCCCTCCCCTCCTCCCTTAGTTCTGTGGCATTTTGACCTGTGCTAATAAGTGTGTTTTAATGTTGAATCAAGGTGCCTGGTGACGCGGCACTGGCCGGCGCAGCAGTAAAATAAGCGGTTTACAAGGGAAAAGTGGCTGTTAATTATGTGAGCCCCAGCTTTTTGTGCGGGAAGTAGAGAGCTTGCAGCATGCGAGCCGGCTGGTGTATGTTGCTTGTTGTGGCTGGGGCTCTATATGTGCCGAGGGAACGCGAGCAGCGGCTTCTAAACAATTTAAAAAAGATAAGCTTGTGTGCGTGCATCAAAAAGGAAAACCTACCAGAGAACAAAGCGCTGTGAAAAGCTCAGCAGTTTAATACAGCTTGAAACATACAATCCCAAAGGTATCCTACTGCAGCTGCCATTGTCCCCATCAGATTGTCCATAAAAGAGTGCTAACCCACCAGAAAAAGCCCAGCATGAGAGGCCACAAGTACACAATCCAGTCCAGATAGGCGAGCCGAGGAGGAGACAGGGCATAAACAAATAAGCCTCATTTTAAATAGGGAGTGAGCGTTTACCATAAATGATGACGCCGGCCAATACAAAAGAGGGGCGGCACTTCAAGTGCCCTTCAGAAATCTCCTTGATCACAAGAGCCCTCGCACAGTGAGCAACGCATGCGCTGCAATGCTAGGCGAGACCTAAAAATGCACAAAGAAAACAAAAGGATGACAAACGAGCTAAGCACTAACTGTGTGCATACTTCTACCACTTAATCAATAAGCTGACAGTCCACGTAGCACACCACAGTATCTCATTCCGGTGAGATCGGCAGTGGGATTTGGGATATTAATTTTGATATAAGCACTTAGCCTAGCCAAATATTCCACCAAATATGTTGATGTCGCCACGATCTGGGACATTTATTATGACAGTTTTTGTCCCAATGCTCAGTGCAAAACAAAAGTCATTAGAACAAGTTAATGAAGCAGAACACATAGGGTCAAACTGGATTAGAAGATTACAAATTATTCAATGTGAGTTACTTAAGGACAAAGCTAACAGAAACAAACATTGGTATACCCAATAGGTCTCGCTTTTGGGACCTTATAAGTATTTAGTTATGCAGCAGAATATCCTTGGTGCAATAACATCAACTGTTGCATGGTTAAAAACTTATAAAGGTCGCAAAGGCGAGACCTATTGGCTATGCCAATGCGTGTTTTTAGAGGCCTGGCATGCAGTTTTAAATGGAGGCTGGTAAGAAAGGTGCCAACCCGAGGGGCAAGGTCTAGAGAGAAATAAGATAGGAAGAGAGGTGAGTTATAATGAGATAACACATAGAAAGGTGAAGCACAGAATGACAGGTCAAATAAACAAAGTAGCGAGGCAGGTAGAGACGGTGGGATGAAAAATAGAAAGATAGAGAGAAAAGAGGTGCAGATGAGGTAGAGAGAAGAGGATAATACAGAGGAAGTGCAAGGGAGAAGCAAAGAATGGCGAAATAGGGAGGGAGAGAAACAGAGGTAAGAGATGTGTTAAACGATCAAGACATTGGAAGCAGAGAGAGTGAACGGAAACAGTGAAGGAGATAGAAAGAGACAAGCATTGGAAATGCAATAGGTCTCGCATTAGGAAAGTTTGAGCGATTGGTATTGTAAATTACACTTTTTTTATTTATGTGTTGGTTTTGAAAATAGCAAAATTAATAGCTTTGTCAGTTACAATGTCAATAGTTTTAACTTTCGCAAATGTGACACCTATAGCATTTGTAATGCAATGTGTGTTGTATTTACGTGACTTAGATGTATTGATATTACAAATAACAATGGCTTTTAATTTTGTAAATAATTAATACTTAAATAAAAGTTAATGTAATTTATAATGGCAATACCCTAAACGTTTGTAAATAACTTTTGTGAAGATTATGTTCAGTGTATTTTATTGTGACGAAAAATCCAAGAACATTGCATTTGCACCTACACACACACAGAGCCACACACACACACACACACACACATATAGATGTGGTGGTGGTGGATCTGGGGGATATGGTGGTGGTGGATGTGGTGATGGATGTGGTGGTGGATGCGGTGGTGAATGTGGTGGTGGTGGTGGATGCGGTGGTGAATGTGGTGGTGGTGGTGGATGCGGTGGTGAATGTGGTGGTGGTGGTGGATGCGGTGGTGAATGTGGTGGTGGATGCGGTGGTGAATGCGGTGGTGGATGTGGTGTTGGTGGATACGGTTGTGGTGGTGGATGTGGTGGATGTGGTGGTGGTGGATGTGGTGGTGGATGTGGTGGAGGATGTGGTGGTGGATGTGGTGGTGGATGTGGTGGTGGATGTGGTGGTGGATGTGGTGGTGGATGTGGTGGTGGTGGTGGATGTGGTGGTGGTGGTGGATGTGGTGGTGGTGGTGGATGTGGTGGTGGTGGTGGATGTGGAGGTGGTGGTGGATGTGGTGGTGGTGGTGGATGTGGTGGTGGTGGTGGTGGATGTGGTGGTGGTGGTGGATGTGGTGGTGGTGGTGGATGTGGTGGTGGTGGATGTGGTGGTGGATGTGGATGTGGTGGTGGTGGTGGTGGATGTGGTGTTGGTGGATCTGGGGGATATGGTGGTGGTGGATGTGGTGGTGGATGTGGTGGTGGATACGGTGGTGGTGGTGGATGTGGTGGTGGTAGATGTGGTGGATGCGGTGGTGGTGGTGGATGTGGTGGTGGTAGATGTGGTGAAAGTGGTGGTGGTGGTGGATGTGGTGGTGGTGGATGCAGTGGATGTGGTGGATGTGGTGGTGGATGTCATGGTGGATGTGGAGGTGATGGTGGATGTGGTGGATGTGGTGGTGGATGTGGTGGATGTGGTGGTGGATGTGGTGGATGTGGTGGATGTGGTGGTGGATGCGGTGGATGTGGTGGCGGTGGATGCAGTGGTGGTGATGCAGTGGTGGTGGATGCAGTGGTGGTGGATGGGGTGGTGGTGGATGGGGTGGTGGTGGATGGGGTGGTGGATGTAGTGATGGTGGGTGTGGTGGATGGGGTGGTGGTGGGTGTGGTGGTGTATGTGGTGGTGGTGGATGCGGTGGCGGATGTGGTGGTGGATGCGGTGGTGGTGGTGGTGGATGCGGTGGTGGTGGATGCGGTGGCGGATGTGGTGGTGGATGCGGTGGTGGTGGTGGTGGATGCGGTGGTGGATGAGGTGGTGGAGGACGTGTTAGATGTGGTGGTGGATGCGGTGGATGTGGATGCAGTGGATGTGGATGCGGTGGATGTGGATGCGGTGGATGTGGATGCGGTGGATGTGGATGCGGTGGATGTGGATGCGGTGGATGTGGATGCGGTGGATGTGGATGCGGTGGATGTGGATGCGGTGGATGTGGATGCGGTGGATGTGGATGCGGTGGATGTGGATGCGGTGGATGTGGATGCGGTGGATGTGGATGCGGTGGATGTGGATGCGGTGGTGGATGTGGTGGTGGATGCGGTGGTGGATGCGGTGGTGGATGCGGTGGTGGATGCGGTGGTGGATGCGGTGGTGGATGCGGTGGTGGATGCGGTGGTGGATGCGGTGGTGGTGGATGCGGTGGTGGTGGATGCGGTGGTGGTGGATGCGGTGGTGGTGGATGCGGTGGTGGTGGATGCGGTGGTGGTGGTGGATGCAGTGGTGGTAGATGCAGTGGTGGTGGTGGATGGGGTGTTGGTGGATGCAGTGGTGGTGGTGGATGTAGTGGTGGTGGATGTGGTGAAAGTGGTGGTGGATGTGGTGGTGGATGTGGTGGTGTATGTGGTGGTGGATGATGCGGTGGTGGATGTGGTGGTGGTGGTGGATGTGGTGGTGGTGGATGTGGTGGTGGCGGTGGATGTGGTGGTGGTGGATGTGGTGGTGGCGGAGGTGGATGTGCTGGTGGATGTGTTGGTGGATGTGGTGGTGGATGTGGTGGTGGATGTAAATGTAAATGTATAGGCATTTATATAGCGCACTACTTACCCGGAGGGTCCCAAGGCGCTTCGACCGCTGCGAAACCCTTCCTGGCTTCCCTGAGAGATGGTCCGTTAATGGGTATCTCCAGGGTGAGACCAGGCATCCCCGGCGGTCTGGTGGGGCCATTAGTGAAGATGAGGCAAGCTAATGCCCAGAGTTGCCGAGTGTGATCGCTGATCAGAGTGGGCACCGAGGCGAGAGAATTATCGAGTCCGCTGACCCTGGTCCAGAAACCTGCCGCGCCGGGAATGTGGTGGTGGATGTGGTGGTGGATGATGTCGATGTGGTGGATGTGGTGGTGGTGGATGTGGTGGTGGTGGATGTGGTGGTGGTGGATGTGGATGTCATGGTGGAAGTGGTGGTGGAAGTGGTGGTGGAAGTGGTGGTGGAAGTGGTGGTGGAAGTGGTGGTGGAAGTGGTGGTGATGGTGGATTTGAATTTGAATTTAAAAACATTTATATAGCGCACTTATACCATGCGGTTTCATGGCGCTTCAGATTACGAGGGGATGGCAAAACGAGGAGAGTTAGGCAGCAAAAGCGCGAGAGAAAAGGAAGGTTTTGAGGTTTTTCCTGAATTCAGTGTAGGAGGATGTTGTGCGAAGTGCCGCGGGCAGGGAGTTCCAAAACACAGGGGCCAGAACAGAAAACTTGGTGCCGCCAGCCTTTTTCTTTTTGAATCGGGGAACAGTTAAGAGGGCCAGGTGGGAGGATCGAAGTGCTCTCCCTGGGGTGTAAGGCTTGATAGCCGAACAGATGAACTCTGGTGCTGTGCCCATTCTAGCCTGAAAGGTGAGGCACCCAAGCTTGAACAGGTGGATGCGGTGGTGGATGCGGTGGATGCGGTGGTGGATGCGGTGGATGCGGTGGTGGTGGTGGATGCGGTGGTGGTGGTGGATGCGGTGGTGGTGGTGGATGCGGTGGTGGTGGTGGATGCGGTGGTGGTGGTGGATGCGGTGGTGGTGGTGGATGCGGTGGTGGTGGTGGATGCGGTGGTGGTGGTGGTGGATGCGGTGGTGGTGGTGGATGCAGTGGTGGTGGTGGATGCGGTGGTGGTGGTGGATGCAGTGGTGGATGGGGTGGTGGTGGGTGTGGTGGATGTGGTGGTGGTGGTGGGTGTGGCGGATGTGGCGGTGGATGTGGCGGTGGATGTGATGGTGGATGTGGTGATGGTGGGTGCGGTGGTGGTGGTGGATGCGGTGGTGGTGGTGGATGCGGTGGTGGTGGAGGATGGGGTGGTGGTGGAGGATGGGGTGGTGGTGGTGGATGGGGTGGAGGTGGATGTAGTGGTGGTGGGTGTGGAGGATGTGGCGGTGGATGTGGCGGTGGAGGTGGATTTGGAGGTGATGGTGGATGGATGCACACATGGATGGATGCAAATGTGAATGGGTGGGTGAATGGATGCATGGATACGTTTATAGTTGATAGGTGTATACTTGAATGAATATATGGTTGGATGGGCCTGCCTGCCTGCGAGGGTGGATGGGTAGGAGTGGCAGCACACGGAGATGGATGAAAGTGTGAATGGGTGGATTTATAGAAACTGGATAATTTCAGATACAATTTATAATAAGAGGCGCTTTGCAGGCAGAGAAGGTAGCATTTTCAATTGCCTCAGAAGACATGGTTGATAAGTAGGTCCATCGCAATAGTGTTAAGATAATTTTGAGGCTTAATATTTTTTAATAGATCGGTTGGGAAATTCATCCATCTATAATACCATGGAACGGTGTAATCATTCTAAAATCTACAGTTCTTTTTTTAAGCTAACAAATCAGCCACTCATTAAAATGCACTTCCTGTACATTTTACATGTCTCCGCAATTCGAAATAGGAAGAAAGCCGGGTGGCAGAAAAAAATGAATGTTTTCTAGCCCAGAGTCTGTCTGTAAAGTTGTTAATTGTATAGCAAAAACGCCCGACTACAGTTGCGAATTGCATTAGAAACCTGGTATGAAGAAGCCATCGGAGCAGTTCTCAAACTACCCTCCCAGAAAAAAATATATATACTTTCGAATTAATTGGTAAACACAACAAGCGTACACATGGCGGAAACAAAGTTATCGAGGTAAAGCTTTGTAAATAAAGGGTGCAGTCTGTAACACTTACCTCGAACGAGAAGTTTAAAACAAAGTAGGGAAACACTGTATCACCCTATCCATGTGCATTTTAGCAACTGAACGCCATATATATATATACGAATTTTGCATATATAGGTCCGAGTTTAGGCGTACATAAAATGTTGCATTAAAGATTCAAACTGCATCTTAATCCACCTAAATAAAGTAAGAACCCATAATTAAAAATAAAAGTCACACAAAAACTCTTAATCATGCGAGGTTGGTGAAATTACATCAGCTGGATTCACCATCAACACTTTTTTAGCAAATGAAGTCAAACAATTTCCCGAACCGCCTGTGTACTGCAGCCTCTGTTATTGCAGAGGCCGCCGCACCCTCCCAAAGGGAGAGGGGGGGGGGGGGGGGGAGGTGCAGGGGCCGGCGCCATAACCCACGCCGAGCCTCAGTGGGGGAACCAGGTCTGGGCGCCCAAAAGCGTCCAGAAGCAACAAGCAAAGCTTACCGCCTCTTGCGGGAGCACTTCGGTGGCACCAAGAGACCCCCAGCCAATGGGGGGGGGTCCCGCTAGGTACAAACCCGCCAATGGAGGAGCAGCACCTGGTTGGCGGGAAGAGCGAAGGGGGGGATATAAGCACCGCTCCCCCAGCTAGCTCCTAACTTCGTGGAGCGGGGGAGGCGGCGCACCTGCATTTTCTGGAGGACGATACCTTCGTGCATAAGGCGAAGCTATGTTATGTTATGTTATGTTAACTGCATTTATTTTGCGCACAGCTGCTCCAGCGAAGGAGCGTCCTGGCGCATGGAAAAGGTGAACATAACACAACGCGGAAAAAAGGTGAGAGTCAACATAAGAAGATTAAAACAAATAGGTTTTCACGGCCCTGCGAAATGCTAGAAGATCCTCTAACAGGCGGATTTCCAAAGGAAGCGAGTTCCAGAGAGCCGCAGCTCTCACACGGAAGGAACGGCCGCCCATCCGGCTAAGCCTGAAACGCGGGGTAACCGCAAGGGATTGCCCTAGGGATCTGAGGGGGCGAGTCGGGACATAAGGGGATATAAGGTTATTGAGGATCTCGGGTGCCGAGCCTTTTAAAATTTTAAAAGCAAGGCTGAGTACCTTAAAATGGATTCGGCTTTTCACTGGTAACCAGTGTAAGGACCTCAGAGTGTTGGACGTGGGACATGACCTCGGCAGGCCCACCACTGCTCTCGCAGCCGCGTTCTGGACGCGCTGCAGGCGGACGATCTCAGCTTGGTTAGCTCCCAGCAGGAGCGAGCTGGCATAGTCCAGCCGGGAGATGATCGCCGCTTGGATGACCAACTGTCTCGTCGGGGCACCGAAAAATTTAAGCACCGGCCTCAGTCCGCGCAGAACACCAAAGCAGCATGCTGCCACTCTCTTAGTGTGGGTGGTAAAACATAAGGTGTGGTCGAGCCATACTCCCAGGTTTCTGAGCTCCATCACCGGTATGGGGGCAGGCCCGAGCTCCTGTGGCCACCAATTGTCCCCCCAGCAGTCCGTTCCTCTTCCCACGATCATCACCTCGGTTTTTTTTGCGTTCAGCTGGAGACAGTTGTTATTCATCCAGCTGGCCACCTCTCTCAGCCCATCTCGGAACCTGGGGGCATCCAGTTCGGCGTCCCCGCTGATCGTGACCGCTAGCTGTGTCGTCGTCGGCATATGAGACCATAGTAAGGCCCCACTGCCTGGCGACATCAGCCAGCGGCCGCACGTAGAGATTGAAAAGCGTGGGACTCAGCGAGGAGCCCTGGGGGACCCCCAGGTCCAACTGATGGAATTTGGACTGGAAAGGAGGGGTGGCAACGCAGAAGGAACGATCGCTGAGGAAGGAACGGAACCACTGCAGAGCGGGGCCAAAAATGCCAATGTTCTCCAGGCGGTGTAGGAGGATGCGATGGGACACTGTCAAAGGCAGCGCTAAGATCTAATAGAATAAGCGCTGCCGTTTGACCTGCATCCAACACACTCCGCAGATGTTCCACCATTGCCAGAAGGGCGGTCTCCGTGCTGTGCCCAGCACGGAACCCATTCTGCGTAGGATCAAGAACATTGGCCAGGGCCAGATGCTCAGATAAGGCTAGGTTAACATGGGCCTCCATGACTTTGGCCGGCCAGGGAAGCAATGAGATCGGGCGATAGTTTTCCGGTTTTAGAGGATCCAAAGATGGTTTTTTCAGGATCGGGGAAACCACCGCCTGCTTCCACTTGGCAGGAACAGTGCCTGAGGTCAGGGAAAGATTGATTAATGAACACACTGCCGTGCGCCCCTGAAAAGACGGATCTCTGAAGAGAGCAGGTCTGAGTGGGTCCGCCGGGGAGCCGGACTTGACACGTTGTGCCAGCTTGACAAACCCATCCCAAGAGAGAGTAGGGAGAGAATGTAATACCAGGCGGCTGCAGAGGTCATTCCGAGGGGAAAGTGGTAATGTCATGCTGGGAAATGACAAATAGATGTTCTTAACTTTCTCCAAAAAGAAAGCAGCCAAAATCTCACACTGTGAGGTGGAACCATCCACAGGCGGAGCCGCTCTCTTAGCCATCAAGTCTTTTAAGGCTTTAAAGATGGTCTTCGAGGGGTTATGGCTATTACGGAATTCCGTTGCGTAGAACGCCGCGCGGGCTCTACAGATAGCTCGATGGTAGAGCTTAACAGCGGCCAAGTACGCGGTTTTTTTAACGGCGTCGTACGCCTTCCGCCACTCCCTTTCTGCCCGCCTACACGAGCTCTTCAGAGCGCGGAGAGCACTGTCGTACCAAGGGCTCGACTGCCTGGAGCTGGATTTACTTGCAATAACAGGCACCAATCTGTGCTATGTCGGAGAAGATGGAAGAGAGCCCGAATTCCTGAGCGGTGTACTACCCAGCCAGCGAGGAGGCGAAGCCCTGCCAGCCTGGTTGGGGCCCGGAGAAGGGACAAGAGCAATGTAGGTGCGCCTGCTCCCAGCCCGTGCAACAACTGTTTCTGCGGAACTCTCGAGACGCTGCTTCTGGCTGCAGCGAAACTATCATTCATGCAGTGCCCTAGAGCCCACCGAACGGCCCCGGGCACAGAGGCGGCGGAGGCCTCCACCCTATTTGACCCCTCTTATGGGGATCTATGATTTTTTGTGATGGTGACTTGTGCACATGAGATTTTCTGACTAGTGATGTTTTAACTATCATGAAATGTGTACCCCTTTCCTCACACCCCTTCCCCTTTTCCCGTGTGGGCGCATCTAACTTTGTATATACTGTATATAATAACTTTCATTAGTTTTGGATCATTGATTGATTGCAACAGTGCGGTGAAAATAAAAACACCTTGCACTCTGATTTTTCTGCGAGATTAATTTGTTTCAAAACATCGTGATTTTTTCTAAGAAATTTTTGGTGTTTGGTCAGGGACCACTTCCATATATACCGTCCACCCTCAACCAGCAGGTCTGTGGGCCAGGAAGATCATCTCGGGCCGAATACCAGATAGCGGGGTCCAGAGGCGCAGCCTTTGTGGTGGCCCGGTGGTCTGTCCAGGCGGGCACCAAGGGAGAACGGAAAAGAAGATGCCTGGCTGCGCAACAGTTCGGCCTGCGCAGGGACCCCACGGAAGCGGAGCAGAGGTGGCAAGATGGCTCAGGGTGCGGAATGCTCGATGCTGAAACATGCAGCACCCTACAAATCACAGTCGAACCCGGCAAACCGGCGACCGGGAAAGGTGACCAGCTGCAAGAAAAGGAGCCGCCGGCTGAGGGAACGGAGGATGCCTTGCCCACCGCAGAGGAAAAAAGGCTGTTGATGAAGAAGAAAGCCTGGAGCGAGCGACGCGGCTTAGGAGCCCCCCCACTCCCAGCTCCCCAGACGTCGGGGGAAGAGGGAGCGCCGGGACAAGACAACAGACCGGGCAAGGTAAGGGATCAGACAAAGGTGGGCGTGAAAGGTTATTAGATACATTACATCCTATTTCTTTGTCTGGGCTGAGGGTGCTTGCTCACCGCGGTCGGCGCACAAAGGAGGGGTCGAGAAGTCACGACAACAATGTGCGAATATGGACGGTAACGAACGCTCCGCTGGCCTGCGGGGCAATTTTCTCCCCTCCAAAGCCACGAGCGCAAGTGGTTAGAGCAGATGTGGCGCAGGGGAAGTGGCATAATGGCCAGAGCTCCCAACTTTGGCACAGGGAACCAGGTTCGAGACTCAACGTGGGCTGAAATCACTGAAGCTCCCCGTAAATTAACGTGTCCATAACGGGTGCTTATGAAAAGTGCCGGTCTTGATGAGTAGGTGCTGGCGCTGTGCCCCGGAAATAACTAGCTCACTGAAATATTTATGTCTATAGTTTCGGGCTGACCCTCAGCTCGAATTTGCAGGGGTGCCAGTTCCTGTTTCCTGCCCCCTCCCCCCGTGTTAAAATAGAAAAGGACTCATCACATGAGGGGAGATTAGGAGATCTCCACCCCCCCCCCCCCCGGGGCGCAATCAGTGGCGAAAGCCGCAGGGGCCTCTCGAGGAGGGCTCGGCACCTATTTAATTTACGTTATTATTTACTCAATGTTAATCACGGCAACCCCCTGGCGGACTGTGGGCCTGAGAGGGTGCTCAGGGTTTGAGCCCCAGTGTTGTTTTCATGCGTGGCAGGGAATCGTACACTTGCAGAGGGGCGCGGGCTTGAAGTTTAAATAATTTTGCAAGAAAGCGAATAACGCGCCGGCCCGCCGAAGGAGCATGCTTACAGGAGACTAATGGCAGTAGTTGCGTAGTTATAGTCATTGGGCGCAATCAGTGGCGGAAGCTGCAGGGGCCTCTCGATGAGGGCTCGGCACCTATTTAATTTAAGTTATTATTTACTCAATGTTAATCACGGCAACCTCCTGGAGGACTGTGGGCCTGAGAGGGTGCTCAGGGTTTGAGCCCCAGTGCTGTTTTCATACGCGGCATGGAATCGTATACACTTGCAGAGGGGCGCGGTGTGAAGTTTAAATAATTTTGCAGGAAAGCGAATAACGCGCCGGCCCACCTTCCAAAAAAAAAAAAAAAAAAAAAAAAAAAGGGCGGTAAAACAAGCACTCCTCGAAAGCTAACTGGAGAAAAGATAAAGGAGATTAAAGGAGATTAAAGGCTCTGACAGGCGATATAGGATGGACCAATTTTGTTTATAAATGTGAGATAGCGTGCTGACTGGGGCACCGATCACTAAGGAAAACACAATGGTAACCTGGGTGGCCACCGATGCATAGCTAAACAAACGGCAGCGAAAATAAGTAGGTGGTTTATAAGCATCCTGCAGAAATGCAGGCAGGGCTGAAGCTGCCGGTTTCGCAACACAAATGGGGTGATATGAAAAGATATAATAGACAATAGTGCCCCCTAGCGTTACCGCCTTCTGCATACAGGCAACAATCCGGCAGCAGTATGTGACTGTACAGTAGGACCTCAGCTGAGGATAAAGAAATTCATGGACAGACCGGCCTGATAGGTGCCAGAGTCCATGGAGGGGCAGAAGCGGGCTCTTTCACCCGGACAAATGTGTGGCCAATTCAATGTTTAATAACTAGAGAGGTTTAACTGCAACACAATAGAGCAGCTCGTTGGCGGTTTTTGTGTTACGCCCTGCAGGTGAAGGGCCAACTTCTGCAAACACCAGGATGGGGGACAACCTAAGCAAGCTCCAAGGGACAGCCGAGATGCGCCAGGCCTTAGCATCAGCCTGGCCGCCATTAGAGGCCATTACCTCTGCCCCATTCTTTCAGGATCACGCACCTACCTCGGCATCGCAGCACGACATGCCAGAGGAAAGAATCCAGGCGGTAGGCAGGTTGCGGTCCCAGGCACACTGAGCAAAACCACATCTGACCACAGCTGCAGTAGACCACACCGCCGGCAGTCAGGACCATTCACGTTGGGGATGCCGCACGGCAGCGCGAGTGGCGGAGCGGGTCACCTTGGGATGCCGCACGGCAGGGTGTCAGGAGACCTCCCCCTCCTCCCCAAGAAAAGGTGAAAAGTTTGGGCCGTGGGGCGCGTTCAGCGCTGCAACCACCGCATGATGGTGCAATGCCTTTCCCAGTAGGCAAACGCCCACGGCTGGCGTGGATAGTGGGCCAACACCCCCCCCCCCCTTGCATCCAGGAGGCAGACATGATGATGGCTGGCAGGCCACAGGAGGGCAAGCAAACGAACACGCACGTGCATCCGCTGGTTGGGGCAACCAGGGATGAGTTAGAGCCAGATGCCAGCGACACTTGGAGACCTGCTATCAGATGCAGCATAGCACCTAGAAGCCCTTATGCATCTCGATGGGGGGGGGGGGGGGGAATCCCGGGCTTTCTATTGGGGGAGAAAGGCAGGGGGGCAGGCCATTCAGGCTGACCTCAGAACGGCGACCGCGGGGTACGGCGGTGCAACCATCGGATGGTCAGAGATGTTCAGCAGGAGACGGCGGAGGTGCGCCGAATTTTTACAGGACCGACGGTACGGAACCCATCAGTCAGGTTTCGTGGTCGGAGCTGTATGGCCAGGTCAGAGTCCACCTGTCCGAAGTAAGGTTGAGAGTCCAGTTGAATAACCACGGGGCGCAATGGCTGGCCCAAACCACAAAAAATCACGAGCTGGGGGGAGCCGCAGGAAGACGTTAGCCTCCCTGCGGCGTGGCGGAAATTGGTACAATGGTTGGCTAAGGAGACACACCGACAGGGTGGTGTGTAGGAAGTAGGCCACTCATTTTGGGATGCCGCACGGCAGGGTGAGGTGGCCGGGCCAAGGAGGGGAGTAGCAAATGGAGACGGCACTCGCGGCCCAGACCCAGCCGGACGGCAGGGCACAAAAGGTAGCGAGTTGGGGGCCTAACTCCTTGGAGAAGCTACCCCTCCCTACACGCAGAGCGCGTGGGTGACCAACCGAACGGTGGTCCCAGAAGTAACACGACAAAGAGGACTACCAAGGACTAACAAAAGAACTTTTTTTTGGGCGGGCCATTTACGAACTGAATGTACAACGATATGATCTGCACAATATGATGAGGACATATATGATTTATGACCCACAATATGATATGCACAGAATGATGATTTATGACCCCAGATATGATTTATGACCCAGAAATGACAGTTCGCAAATGACACAATGTGACCATTGTTCATGCTAACGGTGATTGGATAACCAGTTTGTGTATAATCCCAATAAAACTGCGGCCAACAACGACCACAACGACAATTCTCTGTTGGCCAATGTTATTGGGATACCAGGGTAAATAGTCCCCACGGTATGGGCGAGTGCAGGGGTGGGGGAGGCTCAGGGGCCGGCGCCATAACCCACGCCGAGCCTCAGTGGGGGAACCAGTTTTGGGCGCCCAAAAGCACCCAGAAGCACCAAGCAAAGCTTACCGCCTCTCGCGGGAGCACTTCGGTGGGACCAAGAGACCCCCGGCCAATGGAGGGGTCCCGCTAGGTACACACCCGCCAATGGAGGAGCAGCACCTGGTTGGCGGGAAGAGCGAAGGGGGGATATAAGCACCTCTCCCCCAGCTAGCTCCTAACTTCGTGGAGCGGGGGAGGCGGCGCACCTGCATTTTCTGGACCCACCCACCCACACCTAGGAACCAGCAGATGTCGCAGTGCTGGACAGCAACACAAGCGTTGGCGGAAATTGGTACAATGGTTGGCTAAGGAGACACACCGACAGGGCGGTGTGTAGGAAGTAGGCCACTCATCTTGGGATGCCGCACGGCATGGTGAGGTGGCCGGGCCAAGGAGGGGTGTAGCAAACGGAGACGGCACTCGCGGCCAAGACCCGGCCGGACGGCAGGGCACAAAAAGGTAGTGAGTTGGGGGCCTAACTCCTTGGAGAAGCTACCCCTCCCTACACGCAGAGCGCGTGGGTGACCAACCGAACGGTGGTCCCAGAAGTAACACGACCAAGAGGACTACCAAGGACTAACAAAAGAATTGTTTTTTGGGCGGGCCATTTACGAACTGAATGTACAACGATATGATCTGCACAATATGAGGATGACATGTATGATTTATGACCCACAATATGATATGCACAGTATGATGATGACATGTATGATTTATGACCCCAGGTATGATTTAAGACCCAGATATGGCAGTTCGCAAATGACACAATGTGACCATTGTTCATGCCAACGGTGATTAGATAACCAGTTTGTGTATAATCCCAATAAAACTGCGGCCAACAACGACCACAACGGCAACTCTCTGTTGGCTAATGTTATTGGGATACCAGGGTAATGGGTTGGGGAAAATAGTCCCCAAGGTATGGGCGAGTGCAGGGGTTATTGTGAAATAGTAAATATTTGCTTAGGAGTCAGTCCATGACAGGCCGCTGCGCTTCGGCCTGATGAGAGATCAACATTATCAGAGCGAGGACAAAGGCAATGACTGAACAACAGTTTCTTTGAAGTGACTGCAACATAATAAACGGCCTGTGGTCAGCTGGAAAACATTCAACTGTGTTTGACAAAGCGAAGCCAGAGGACTAAGCAAAGGCTGGGTCACTGAAAACTATCGAAGCAGAATTGTGACGAGCCCATCAGAAGCTATCAGATCATTTTCATCAACACCCGCCACTCCCCACCTCCAACTGGGCAATGAGGGCGTGTTTGGTGATGCAAGCAGGAGGAAAAAGGTTCAGCTACCTGTGGAACTGTAAATAACACCCATTTGAACAACAGACTAGACAGAGCCGAACACGAATCAAATACAGCCCACGAAGTCCATATATTACAGTAAAAACACAGTTGAAGGCAAGCAGACATGGGCTGCAGTCTCCAAGGTTGCTTACCCGTAGAATAAACACAGCTCTACACGGGGTAAAATTAGACATTCAGAATAAAAAGAAACAAGACGGAGGGCATTGCTGTGGGGAGGGGGGAGGAGAAATGAGTCTCGGCCGCAGCAGGGGGCGGAGCAGGGAGAGCGGCCTTTGAAGTGCACTTTACACGGCCGGCCGGCCGTGAAACTGGAAGCACGGCCGGCCGTGAAAGCCTTTGATGACGCAGGGGGTGGAGCGGCACCAAGCTGGGCAACAGATGGCTGACAATTTGATGCTGTGCATGCGCATTTTAGGTCAATGCGCTTGCGCATTGACCTAAAAGCGCACGGGCACAGCACCAAATCGCCAGTTGGGTAAAGTCTGTTTAAAGCCCTATAGTCTCGCTCTGCTCAATGCGCATGCGCATTGAGAGGCGAGACCTAATGAAAGCAAAGGGAGTGATAGATGGAGTGGAAGAGGTAGGGAGAGCATTGTAGAGAGAACGAAATAAAATAATGGGAAAGACGAGGGAAAGAGGACATCAATAAAAAGAGAGACAGAAGGCCAATAGGTGATGTAAATTGAGAGTTTAGATAGTGTATGAGAGTTGGGGTAGAGAAAGATGAGGCAGTGAGAGAAATGAAAGAGAATGGTGAGGTAGAAAGAGGCCTGCAAGAGGTAGAGAAAGGTGAGGTATAGATGGCAAAAATGATAGAAAGGGTAAGATAAAGAGATGAAATTAAGAGGGAGGTGAAGTAAATGGAAGAGAAGTGAAGGGGAGGAAGTGCAAACAGAGCAATAAGATGCAGAAAGAAGAGAAAGTAGAGAGAGAGAGAGAGAGAGATAGAGAGAGAGAGGCACTTGAGGAGAAGAGAGGGGCAGAGAGCTGACTGAGAGCTAGAGATCTAGAGGTAGGATCGGAGAGAGGTAGAAAGTTGAGGTCATGAGAGGTAAGTGCTGTGAAGCACTGAGGTTTATTGAAAGAGGTGTGACGTACAGAGAGAGAAGACAAGGACTGGAGAAAGTGTCCACACTGAACTAGAGGTTGGTGATTACCCTAAATATATATATATATATTAAAATAAAGCATTAAGAGAGTGCACTTTTACGGATTTCAGAGTGTGCACCATCTTGCACGGAGGATGACAAAAGAAACCATTTTGGCCCAAAAACACATCCAGCATGCAACATTTAGAATAATGGAGCAGATTAAGGAATGTGCTTAGGCAGAGGGTGAAAAGTACAGTACTAAGGGGGGCGTAGCTTGGACGACAAGCATGGTGGACGCAGCCTAGGTGAGCTCCGTCCCCGCCAACGACAGATCCGCCGATTTATCCTGTGAATCCCGATTCCCAGGGACCCGAGGATCCAATCCAGAACCGGAGACCAGCGTGCTGCCGTCTGTGACTTTTGGGCCGGCAGCGAGCCCCGAGGGCTGGGCATTACGGATCCGAAGCGGTGCGGCCTGGGAGGTCTGCGACAGCCGGGGAGCTCGAGTTCGGCGATCCTGGCGGCGCCAGCATAAGGGTGGCGGCGGCCCGGAGGGCGAACGCCCGACCAGCGGTGGCGGAGATTTGGCTGTCTCGGAGCAACCGAGGGATCCCCCGGCTCCCGGCCAGGGGGGGCAGACATCGCGGATAGCCCAGGGAGAGGAGTGGAGCGGAGGGGCCCGGTCCGCGGGCCGCACCAGAACAGCACAACACCGGAACGGCGCCCCAGATAGGCGACGGCCCTGCCGGGTGCCCCCGGGCTGGACTTCGCTGGGTGACAATATCCTGTTGAGAGAGCAGCGGGCTGGGAGCCCTGCCGGTCCTTTGGTGCACAGGACAGTCGGGTGAGGCCTACACAGGCGGCCGCAGCCGGGGACCTTGATTTTCGTGTACCCCTCCTGACGCCCAAGCAGTAGCAGGGGGACCTGGCCTTGGCGGACACGGGCGGAAGTTAGTGCGGCCGAATCCCCTGCATCTGGGGACCCCTTGGAGTGTGTGGCGAGTGACGTCTCCTACACACAGGTGCCCAGGGGGAGGCTCGTGGGCGAGACAGTGGACAGCTTGCCCGGCTGGGGCTTGAGGCGCCATAGAGACTGGAGGCAGTGGTGTGGAGCCCTGGAGAGGGGAGCAGCCACGGCAGACGTTAGACAGAGACGGCCAGTGTCAGCGGAGTCTGCGGGGGGCGCCACACACAGCATTCCGGCGGTCGGATATGGCCGCAGTGGGCCCCCTGACTGGGAGTGCATACAACGCCCGGAGGATCTGCGGAGTGAGCCTACCGTCGATGCAGTTAGGCAGCCATGACACGCGGAGCAGGTGGTGGTGGGGGAGGCCCCAAGCAAGGCCCGATGGACAAGTTTGCCGGGCCGGGGGGCAACGCTGGAGCCCCCGGTGGATCCCAGGCGGCAGGGCCAGACAACGCTGCACTGACGGCAGCCATCACTCAGTCCCGTGATGTGCTTGATGCGAAGATCGGGGTGGTGGGGTCGGATGTTACGCTATTGCGCCAGGACCTATGCAACGCGGTCTCCTGTATCACAGAGGTCGAGACACGCATCTCGGGGGCAGAGGATGATATAGTGACCCTTAAACGTAGAGTGGCAAATCTCGAATCCGTCCAGAAATGATTGGCGCACCGGGTGGAGGTTGCAGAAGGGTGCGCCCGGCGCAACAACCTCCGCTTTGTTGGACTACCCGAGGGCTGTGAGAAGGGAGATATGGAGGGCTTCCTGACGCGGTGGCTGGAGAGTTGGATGTCGCCGGACACTCTTTCTCGCTGCTTTATAATTGAACGAGCACACAGGGCCCTGATGCAAAGACCGCCGGAGGGAGCGCGACCGCGGCCTATAATAGCTAAGCTCCTAAATTATCACGACAGGGACGTGATCCTAAAGCAGGCCAGAGCGAAAGAACCACTGCGGTACGAGAATCACACTGTCATGGTCTTCCCGGACTACACTCGCATGGTACAACAGCAGCGCCAGTCATTTGCAGCAGCCAAGGCCCGGCTGTGGGACCTGAAACTACAGTATGCCCTGCTACATCCGGCCAGGTTGAGAGTGGTGTTTCAATCCCGCACGCATTTCTTCGACTCTCCTGAGGAGGTGTTTCAGTGAACAGATGAAATCAGACTGGCGAAGGTTCACACCTCACAGCGGCGAGACACCGACTCCCAACAGGACGAGGCACAGACGGAACCCACTCGGGAGGGGCGGCGCAAGGGCAATTGGAGATCCAGATCAAGGCAGCGGTCGGCGTCGGATGTGGCCTCCGAGACTGTGTTGGGGGCGACCGAGAGGCAGAAGAAGGGCACGTGAATTGAACTGAGAGACATTTGGTGGACTTACTCTTTCAGCCCTCTGCTTCATTGAGACCCCGTCGAGGGACATATCGGGGGGCCTCATCAATTTGGGGAAGAGTGTATAACGTTGATGCATTAATGAAGGTTCCGGGGTACGCCTGGGGGGTGACTGGGAATGGGGGGATTCTAGCGGTGGGGGAGGGGTACTTCTGGGTGGGTGTAGGTTCTAGAGCAGTTGTAGAAGGGGATGGGGATCCATTGGTGGAGAGGGTCGTCGACTCCGCGTTTGGGGTGGAGGCCCTGCATCACCGCGACAGGTACTTCATTGTTTCTTGAGGTATGGGGTTGGGGGGAGGGTTCCGGGGAACAGTTTGTTGCTGTTTCAGGGGGGGTTTGCACAGTCTGGACAATGTTCTGGTGGGGGTTGAGAACACGCACAGCGGGCGGGAGCAGGACTCAATGGATGCGAAGGGTACTGGATGTCGAGCCTGGATGATGGGGCTGTATAGCCCAAGGACACACTTCGTGTCCTTAGTTGGAATGTGAGGGGCGTGCTGGACAAGATCAAGCAGGGGGCGGTTTTGAAACAGGCCAAGAGAGTGGGGGCGGATGTTGTACTGCTGCAAGAAACACACCTCTTGGGGTCTAAAACACTGTGCCTTCAGAGGTTTGGCTATACACAGGTCTTCCACGCTGGAATTTCCAGAGGTTCCCGAGGGGTGGCCATTCTGATACATTGAAGGGTCCCATATGTCCACTCCACACACTGGCTTGACACACAGGGTAGCTACATCTTTGTTCGGGGCACACTAAGGGGGGGGGGGACAGGTGGTACTTGGTAGTGTATACGCTCCGCCTACTCTGCAGTGGTCCCTAGTAGAAAAGATTTTGGCGGTTTGAGCAGAGATCCCAAATGGACTGGCGGTCATTGGTGGAGATTGGAACGATGTGTTAGACCACACAAGTGATAGGTACAGGCCGGGAGGGAGTAGGGAGGCGACAGGACACACCAAATTGCACGATAGGATTAGAAATCTTGGATGGGTGGACACATGGAGACTGATGCATGGAGCGCAGCGGGAGTACACATTCCTCTCAGCGGTCCACAAGTCGTTTTCCAGGCTAGATTATATATTTGTTCCCCTGGCAGCCGAGAACAGGGTCAAGTCAAGTCAAGTCATAAAATTTATATAGCGCACTACATACCCAGAGGGTCTCAAGGCGCTTAGGGAGGGGAGGAGGATTACTTGTCAAATATCCACCTTTTAAGTTGCTTTCTGAATGCTAGGTGGTTCTGGGTAAGGCGAAGGTAAGTGGGAAGTGAGTTCCATGTTTTAGCCGCCAGGTGTGAGAAGGATCGACCTCCCATGGTGGTCTTGTTGATGCGAGGTACAGTGGCGAGGGCTTGGCTGGAGGACCGTAGTTGGCGGGGGGGGGGGTGTAGAAGGACAGTCGTGAGTTGAGGCATTCTGGTCCGATTTCGTAGAGTGCCTTGTGTGCGTGGGTCAGAAGTCGAAAAGTGATCCTCTTATTGACGGGTAGCCAGTGGAGGTTTTTCAGGTGACCAGAGATGTGTTCGTTACGCGGGATGTCTAATATGATCCTGGCTGAGGCGTTTTGGATTCGTTGGAGTTTTTTCTGGAGTTTAACGGTAGTACCTGCGTAGAGTGTGTTTCCGTAGTCCAGTCGGCTCGTGACCAGAGCATGGGTGACTGTTTTTCTGGTTTCGGTGGGGATGCAGCGAAATGTTTTTTTGAGCATGCGAAGAATGTTGAAGCAGGAAGAGGAGACGGCGCTGACTTGTCTGTTCATTGAAAGTGAAGAATCCAGGATAACGCCTAGGTTCCGTGCATGGTCTGTCGGGATGGGTGCTTTTCCAAGGGCTTCCGGCCACCAAGAGTCGTCCCATGCAGAGGGGGATGTACCTAAGATGAGGACTTCTGTTTTATCTGAGTTCAGTTTCAGACGGCTGTGTTTCATCCATTCGGCAACTTCTTTCATTCCTTCGTGTAGGTTAGTTTTGGCGGTGCTGGGGTCATTGGTGAGAGAAAGGATCAGTTGAGTGTCATCCGCGTAAGAGATGATGTTGAGGTTGTGTTGGCGGGCGATGGCCGCGAGGGGGCTCATGTATACGTTGAAGAGGGTGGGACTGAGTGAGGATCCTTGTGGTACGCCACAGATGACTTCGGTGGCCTCTGACTTGAAAGGTGGTAGGCGGACTCTCTGGGTTCTTCCGGCGAGGAACGAGGTGATCCATTCAAGTGCTTTTCCTTGTATTCCGATGTTTTTGAGGCGTTGTAAAAGGGTGCTGTGGCAGACTGTGTCGAAGGCTGCAGAGAGGTCGAGGAGGATGAGGGCGACTGTGTCTCCATTGTCCAGTAGAGTTCGAATGTCGTCTGTTGCTGCGATGAGGGCGGTCTCAGTGCTGTGTTTTGCTCGGAAGCCAGACTGTGAGGAGTCGAGGGATTTGTTGGCTTCGAGGAAGGCGGCGAGCTGGTTGTTGACAGCTTTCTCGATGACTTTGGCCGGGAAAGGAAGGAGCGAGATGGGGCGGTAATTTTTGAGTTCGGTGGGGTCCGCTGTGGGTTTTTTCAGAAGGGCGGTGAGTTCAGCGTGTTTCCAGCTTTCCGGGAAGGTGGCGGAGTTGAAGGAGCAGTTGATGACGTCTCGGAGGTGCGGTGCTATGACGGAGTCTGCTTTGTTGAAGATGTGGTGAGGGCATGGGTCTGTGGGGGATCCTGAGTGGATGGAGTTCATCAGGCGGATGGTGTCCTCAGTGGAGATTGGGTTCCAGTCGTTAAGGGTGTTCAAGGGGGGAGAATGTTCAGCATATGGTTGGGTGGGTTGGTCTCCGGGTTGGTTGTCGAAGCAGATATTTTGCCGCGTGGGCTGTCGGATCACTCCCCTACGACTGTCACTATTTGCCTGAATCAACGGCGGCAGCCGTTCCGCTGGCGTCTCTCGGTCTGGCACTTGCAGTTAGGGGACTATCAAGCACATATGAGAAGGGCAATCGCGCACTATCTAGCAGACAATGTAGGGACAGTGGCGACCAAGGGGACACTTTGGGAGGCTATGAAGCCCAAGCTACGGGGCGTGGACATTGCCTGGTGCGCGGTGGCTAAGAGAAGGCGTAGGGAGACCCCGACTCAGGCCGAGTTAGATATCAGGGAATTGGAGCGATGTAGTGGACTGGATGGGGAGGATCGACAGGTGGAGCAGTTACTACTTGCGCAGCAGTCCTATGCCTCATTATTAATGGACGAGGGACAACAGATGTGGCTAGCTACCCGCAGCAGAGTGTACCAATGGGGATATAAATCAGGGATGAGGCTTCATCGACTATGTCAGGGACAGTTCCATGCTCAGACTCCACCGAGGATTCTGGATTACTCAGGCTCCTTGATGACAGATCCCAAGCTGATTGCGGAGGGTTTTGCGACATACTATGCGGATCTATACTCTCCACATGAAAGCATAGACGCGGACTTGGTCGCTAAATTTATAGACGACTTGCCGCCAAAAGCGTTCACCGATGAAACCCGCGAACGCCTAGACAGGCCTCTGACAGAGGATGAATTGGGGGTGGCTCTTGGGGAACTGAACACTGGGAAGGCTCCCGGCCCCAATGGCTTCCCCAGCGAATTCTTTAAGAAATTTCATCTGCAACTGGGAGCCCACTACAGGGCAGTGGTGGAGGAGGCTAGGGAACAGGGCAGTCTACCCCTGGACTGGAGGCATGCCGAGGTGGTGGTGTTTCACAAACCGGGTCGACCCCCTGAGCGCTACGCATCATACCGCCCGATTTCTCTACTGAATGTGGAGGCCAAGGTTTTGGCCAAAGCGCTGGCCAATAGATCGCTACCGTATATTTCCGATCTTGTCCACCCTGATCAGGCAGGGTTCATGCCCCGGCGGGCAACTCGGCACAACATCAGGAGAGCCCATGTCGCGGTGGTTCGGTCCTCTGGGACACAGGCGGCGTTATTCTTGGCTGATATGGACAGGGCGTTCGATTCCCTCAGTTGGACGTATCTGTTCTCGCTCTTGCCGCGCCTGAACCTAGGGCCGGTGTTTGTGCCTCATGTGAAGTTACTGTATACCGAGCTAACGGCTTCAGTTAGAGTGGTGGGGGCGGTGTCATCAAAATTTGCCATTCAGAGGGGCACCAGACAGGGCTGTCCCCTCTCTCCATACTTATTTGCCCTAGCCATGGAGCCCCTGGCGGCCTGGGTCCGGATCGATGCGCAGTTGCGGGGGCTTGAGTGGTCGCAGGAAGTGTCAGACCGCATCGCATTATACGCGGATGACGTCCTGTTTTTCTTGACGGATCTTAACCCCTTCACTGCTGGCCCGTTTCCGCCCCTGTGCTGTAAACAAATGAACAGGGGCGGGCCATGACGAACCCCAGCCGTCATCAGCACACGAGCACCGTAGTGCATGACGGCTGGGGTTCGTCATCAGCATGCAAGGGGTTAACAGATCAGGGCCCCGCCTGCTGCGTATATTGCAAATCTTTGGCGAAACCTCGGGCCTCTACATGAATCCCCGCAAATCTACGCTCTGGGTGCTGGGGGGTGGCCCGACGCTGGGTGGCTGGTCATCAGAATTGCAGAAAGCAGCAGGAGGCCTTAAATACCTGGGAGTGTTTTTGACAGAGATGCCGGCAGTCGCGTGGGAGCGCAATGTAGCCGGTCTGGGAACGGACCCAAGTGGACATTAAAGTATGGTCCCGGATGCCGCTGACCATCTATGGCAGATCGGCCATTTTTAAAATGGTGGCCCTACCCAGACTGCTGTATCAGCTACAAAATCACCAGTACCCGATCCAGCCCTCTTGGTTTAAACAGGTGGACTCCGCCCTTGGGCAATTCCTCTGGGCTGGAGGATCGATTAGGGTGGCGTTGCGCAAATGCTTTCGCTCAACATATTGTGGGGGGCTGGCGACCTCAGATGTTCTTTCCTACTACCAGGCGTCCCATTTATTAGTGTTAAATGATTGGTGGTATGGGGAGAGGAGCGACACGGCATACGCACGAGAGGCTACTGATGGAACCACGTACGCTCCACACATGGCTATACGAGACGAGGGGGCGCAAGACCCTGCCGCCGGCGACACAAGTGGTCTTTGATGTCTGGAAACGGGCATTGCGGCAGATGGGGTGGTGGCAGACCCTAACTGAGGAAACCCCCCTAAGGGGCAACGGCCGCTTACCAGGTTTGGCGGCCCTCTCCGGGTTTTCAGGCTGGGACGCAATTGGTATCTCCCGGTTGGGGGAGGTTATGTCAGGAACAACGCTTAAGTCATTCCAGGAGCTCAGCACAGGATTTCACATGCCCCGCACGCAGTTCTTCAGGTATTTACAGTTGCGCCATGCCCTAGCCCCAGATCTGGGGGGCTTGACGTCCCTTCCCGAGTTTAGCCCACTAGAGGCCCGAGTCTTTATGGGAAACATAGACACAAAGAAAATCTCACGCATTTACCAGTCCCTGATCATACACTACTCCTCAGATCTGCAGACACTTAAGGAAACCTGGGAGGCTGAGGTGGGGCAGCTGGAGGAGGAGGACTGGAATGAGGCGATGGGAGGTCCCAGAGGGGCGGCCATATCGGTCCGTCTTCGTTTGATACAATTCAAATACTTTCACAGGATGTACTATACCAGGCAGAAGCTTTGGAGGGCGGGCCTGATTGGTTCCCCAGACTGTACTAGGTGTGGACACGAGGAGGGCACCTTCTTTCATACAGTATGGAGTTGCGAAGGGTTGAGTAGAATCTGGAATGGCGTCTGGAATGGGTTGGACGAGGCGCTGGGTTGGGTGCTCCCGCGCACGCCGCGGTTGGGGTTGCTGCATGTGCTAGAGGGGATGGGAAGCAACATATATAAGAGACACCTGCTCTTGCTAGGTCTCACTGTGGCCAAGAGAGACATTGCAAGGGCCTGGAAGAACCCGCAGGCCCCATCGCCCGTAGCGTGGAAGAGGGGCCTAGATTTCTGTATGGGGAAGGAGAAACCCATATTCCTGGCTCGGGGCTGTCCCAGCAAGGACTTCAAGATTTGGAAAAGATGGGCAGACTATAGGGGTATGTGGTTGGAGCCACCAGTGGAACCAGACCCTGATCTTGAAGCTTGAGTCCGCTCTGGTTTGGACTGTGTGTGTGTAGAGGACAGGACAGGTTGAGTACCGTGCAGGGGAGGGGGGGTGGGGGGGGGGATCCGGGTGGGATGGAGTCTGGGATGGTTGGGGGGGGGGGGGGGGGGGGGGGGGATGGGAGTTGGGAAGGGGAAAGTTGAGTTATGTACATTGATCCCGATGCATTGATTATGAACATAATGATGGATTACGTTATGGTTTATGTATACTGGTGTCCTGCAGATACCTCTGGGGTACAGGGGTCTGCGACCTTTTTATGTGATCTATCAATAAAAATGTGTTTTCAAAAAAAAAGTACAGTACTAATAGGGTGGCTACCGCACTGTAGGTCACAACAGACACTATCTCTAGTCCTGAACTATTCACCTAGTGGAGAAGTGTGGCTCAATGGTTAGAGCAGCAGACCATGATGCAGAGGTCTGGCACGGGACCAGGGTTCTAATTCCCGCCTCAGCGGGTCTTGGGCTCAATTTCCTCGGACCTGATAATTCTCGCCTCAGTGCCTATTCTAATCATGGGTCCCACTCTGCAACTCTGGGCAATAGCTTGCTTAATCTCCACAACGGCCCTAACAGCGCTGGGATGCCTGGCTTCACCTTGGGGGTGCCCAGGAGTGGACATTTCACAGGGAAAAGCCAGGAAGGGTTCCACAGCGGTATGCGTTACAGCGCCAGGACACCCCAGTTGGGGTATTAGTGCGCTTTACAAGTACAAATTACATTTACATTAACCTAAAAACAACTACATTTTAGGTGTGTTAGTGTAATTAGGTCAGTGGAAGCTTAACAAGACTACAATACCCATAATACATTAGGCTATCAGACAAAAGTCCGGGAGTGGAAATAGTGTCTCTGGAGGGAGGTGGTCACCGTACATTACACTCACTTTCACCAGCTGCTCTTAGAAAGTGGGCATTAGAGTGTGCGGCTAAATCAGGGTGCGTGCTGGGCTCTGGGTACGAGAGAGTTTCAGGAGTGAGGACAGTCTTTCCTGTGGCCGATACGACTGGTTCCATGCTCCACTTACTCTTTAGTGGATGACCCAATGCCCGATTAACCTCACTCAATTATCGCATCCCGCCACTCAACCAGGATGCCCACCTATTTAGATCAAACAGCTGTGCAGCAAACAGATGTGCTCAATAATTAAGGTATAGTGTGCACAACTTGCCAATTAAAACCAGCACCATACTGTACCTTCTTAATAATTTACAATGCATTATTAAACAGAAAATGCAGAAGGATCTCAACTACAGCCAATAAACGCAGCTGCCAAAGTATAATGTGTTTATGTTTAATTTACAAACTACAAACGGATGCAAAACGAATCTGGGAGTAGACAGAATGTTAAGTATCCCCTAAAATAGGTGCCTGGAGAATTATCAAAATGCAAACACTTATATCGCAAAACACATGCCCACTAAGAGGTTCGAACTCACAACCTTCAGATTATTAGACAGAAGCTCTGCCTTTTAGGCTAAGAAGGTTCAATGAAGAATTGAAACACAAGTTTTTCAATCGGAGTGCCATGTACTCAAGTTTCCTTCTTCAGTGAGAATACAGCACACAAAAACTTCACTTGATGTGTTGCAACAGTTGTGTGAATAAAAACGTTTGCACCTATTCATGGTGCTGTTGGTGCTAGCTGAGGCAGTGGAACACTTGATGAGCTCTTTGAAAACAAGGACATGTCCTCCGCTGGGTCTGTTAATTCTGTCCTGTCTTATAACCTTGTGCCTGGGGAATAGGTGTGGTAATGTCGATAGAATCAGCCAGGTTTTTGTGAGGAAGAGCAGTTTCAATGTGTGGTCGTGCAGCAGGTTCCATATTTCAGTAGAATGTTTATTGAGGGAGGTGTTGTTCAGGAGAAGGCAGAACAGGGAGGGGTGGGGAGTGGTGTGTAGGTGTGCGTGGCCGAGGGAGAGGTGAGTGTTATGTGCAGTGCATGTGAGGATGGTGTGAAGGTGTGGGAAGGTGCAGGAAAAGTGCCAGGTGGAACAGGGGAAGGGCACCTTTGCAGTCGACTACCGAGGCGTAGCAGCAGCACTGGAAGGTGCATTTAAGGCTCAGGGTGAGGAGAGGGAAGCAGAGACGTAGCAGTGATGGGGAGTGAAAGCAAGGGGTCTGGCGCTGCGGCAGACATGAATTAGGAGCGGGGTCTCTGGGGCTATGGGTTAGGCTAAGTAACTGGTGGAAACAGAGAAGGGAGTGTGGCGTGGGAGAGGAAGCAGGGAAGGTCGCAAATTCAGGAAAAGGGCAGGAAGAAGAGCAAAAGAGTGAGTAAAAGGAAGAAGAGGAGTTAGGAGAGCTATTGAGTTTGAAACTCGAAGAGAAGAGCTGAGACTAAAATAAGCCAAAAGCAGCAAGGATTGAGTGAAAAGGGCAGAGAAAAATGTTAAAGAATGAAAGGCAAAAGCACAGAAGATCAGAAAAGAATGAATGAGAAAGAGTGGCAGATGCCCAGAAGATCGGCACAGAATCATTGTAAAAGTTCAAAAAGCAGCAAAGAAAGATTGCGGAATAATGAAAAAAGTACATGAAAGTGGCAGAAAGAATGAGAAACGCACAGTAAAGCAGCAAAGAAGGAATAAGAAGGAAGGAGTTATGCACAGTGAAGTAGCAAAGAAAGACTGAGAAATGCACATAAAAGTGACAAGTAATGAAAGAATGAGCGATGCCCAGAAAACAGGCAGGAAAGGGCGAGAAGTGTTCCAGCCCGCGCCCGCCCACATGCACTCAAGCTCTGGGCCGGCCATGGCACCATCTGGTAGCACTTTTTTTTACCGCTCACTAAAAGTCGAGCAAGCAGCGCATGCGCTGCTCTGGGCTCTACCTAAAAAATGAAGCTCATTCCCCTATTTGAGAGCCAGTAGAAAGGAAGTATGCTGGTTTTCACTGTAGTTCATAATTTTAGCTATTATATAAATGTGCTTGCTGTAACCAATAGGACGCATAAAACAGCCTGGATCTAAATTTCAGCTGTGGCCAGTATGATGTGCATCGCTTTATATTTTAGAGTCCTTGAGGCCTCAATCACTCACGTAGAACTTTTGCTAAGTTTCAGAATATTGGTGCCTATATGATGTGTTTTAATGTAAGCTGGACACCCTTACTATAAGCTTGGCAGACATTAAGCTCTACTCACCTATGTGCATACATGGCACGTGCCATTGTAAGCTCTGCAGGATAGAACACACTCATTTGTGTCTGCGTAATGTGCATTAGCAGAAGCTGCACGTGGCTAGGTGTTCCTCCTGGTTGTAGACAAAAATATCGAGTCCGATTCATCTTTTTAATCCCGCTGCTAGTATAAACTCAGTGGGCAGAAAGCTCACCCACGCCCTGTGCCACTCATCATAGCACCTTAAGAAGTGGCCAGTGTAAGATTAGCGAGGCAGGAAGCCAGTGTAAAATCATGACTCATGTTACTTTGAGGATTAACAAAGCTCCCTTTAACGCCCCACACCCACATTTATAACACAAAACACATCCTATGAGGCATCTGAACTCTCAGCCCGACTAGAGATTTGTGAGACTGAGTTCACAGGTGGAGAAGGCATTCAGGATTATTTCCAAGGAATACATCTTCAAAAGGACATAGATATAAGCTGGTATTGCATTCAGAGCCCTTACCCGATGTCCTTCTTCGTCCACCGCATTACTACCTGAAAGTAAGGGAGAAAAAGTTAGCCAGAGAGCAGCATTGTACACAGGGAGAAGTTTTATATTTGTCCACTGCTCGCCCCATAATGATGTACACAGCATTGGTAACTCCGAACGATATCCATTACCCCTTCTCTGTTTGCCTTGTTTGTCAGAGGCAAAAAGAACAGATAGATGATGGACGGAATGCTGAACAAATCAAACATTCACCTCCAGTCACAGATCTGGGTTAAATCCATTGGATTTTTTTCGCTCGCCATACCTTTCCAGTTTGGACCCAGCCATATGCAAATCCGTCTTGACCCTTCTCCCCATGGGAACAGTCCAGCCTTAACTGCCAAGCCAGGTCCTCCCTGGACCAGAAAATAAGCATCCTGTGACCGGTTTTGGGGTATCACCCCTCATCAGCCAGACTAGCTTGAATCCAGTGGCTTAGCGAGCACGGGACCAAAGTCTGGGCATCCCCTTCCCACTTTGGGTGACAAATGCAAAAAGAACTATGATTGCAGTCTGCACTGCAAAGAGCAGGATTGAACTACTTTACAGGTTCACTTGTTTAAAGCGTTTTTAGTAATGCCAGTAACATAACAAGGCCAGAATGTGCATGCAAATCTCCCCTCCTGCATACCCTAGAATCATCTTTGAATGCTCACATTTGTGCCACGCCCCCCACTCCCATTCAACTGTCGTACAGGTGAACTGTGGCTGAGCTAAAGACATGGAGGTGGAGGTGGGCTGACAGTAATGACATCACTTGAAACCAAATCAAAAGACGACAATTAACTTGAGTAATCCTCCCCCATGGTTACATCCACCCTCATTTACAACATGTGAAATAAAACCAATGCTGGCACCAGTTTGAGAATAAAGTCCAGCATGAGCTTCTGCCTGATGAAATTGACAAATGCATTAGAAGTAGATAGAAAAGTCCTTACACTACAGCAGTCCCCAAGCACACTGACACGTGTGTAGGCCATGTGGCTGCCCTAGAGAGGTTTGAACCACTGAAAAGCCAATGAAGCTCATAATCGACGGGAAAGCCTTCTGTGGAATGGGCACAGTGTCTTGAGAGGGAAACCATTTGTATGGATTTGACTTTTGATTTGCAGATGATGGGTAGGGAGGGTTAAAATCTCGATGGAAATATTATCGTCAAACATTCGCTTCACAGGACACAGTCGACAAGCAGCAATGCTGCCTTTGGTGTGCAATGTTTGTATTTCTATACGGCTACACCTCTACCTCTGCGCCTCGCACTGCGGCACGCCTCGCACTGCTGCACCACTTCACTCGGGGACACCACCCCTTCACTCGGGGGCACCACCCCTTCACTCGGGGGCACCACCCCTTCACTCGGGGGCACCACCCCTTCACTCGGGGGCACCACCCCTTCACTCGGGGGCACCACCCCTTCACTCGGGGGCACCACCCCTTCACTCGGGGGCACCACCCCTTCACTCGGGGGCACCACCCCTTCACTCGGGGACACCACCACCACATCACTCTGGGACACCACCACCACATCACTCTGGGACACCACCACCACATCACTCTGGGACACCACCACCACATCACTCTGGGACACCACCACCACATCACTCTGGGACACCACCACCACATCACTCTGGGACACCACCACCACATCACTCTGGGACACCACCACCACATCACTCTGGGACACCACCACCACATCACTCTGGGACACCAACCACATCACTCAGCCCAACCACATCATCACTCAGCCCAACCACATCATCACTCAGCCCAACCACATCATCACTCAGCCCAACCACATCATCACTCAGCCCAACCACATCATCACTCAGCCCAACCACATCATCACTCAGCCCAACCACATCATCACTCAGCCCAACCACATCATCACTCAGCCCAACCACATCATCACTCAGCCCAACCACATCATCACTCAGCCCAACCACATCATCACTCAGCACCACAACAGCACTGTTCTTGCTTGCTACCAACAAGCATTGCCATAGCCAATAGGACTCGCATTAGGAAAGTGCAAGCTATTGGCTTTGTGAATAACAATGCTATTAATTTATGTATTTTCAAAGCTAACATATGAAAAAAAAAAGTCATTTACAATACCAATAGCTCACACTTTCCTAATGCGAGACCTATTGCATTGCAAATGCTTGGTGTACATTGGCACACGAATGTCGGTAGCAAGGTCATTTCTAGCTTGGAGCGCTGACTATTGGACATTGCATGTAAGGCTTTTTAAAGAAGGAGCCTCATGGCTTCCAAGACTAAAATAAAAAAAAAAAATGTAATCAATAAATTAAAATAATAATAATAATAATAATAATAATAATAAATGGTTTTTTATATTTTCATGGAAAAATTATTGACGGGATGGACATCATACGTCCAAGAGTGACCTACCGATCCTTCAAAAACAGAGGTTTGCTCATGGGGAGAGAAGACAGATTAATTTCTTACGTGGTGCTGGAATCACCAAGACCAGCCTAAACCACAGTGGAGGAAATCAAAAGAAATCTGGGAAGGTTTTGAGGAAGCTTTTTGTGGCGCTCTTTTGGAAGAGAATGTCATTCTACAATGCATCTTTCTACAGAAAACATGAAAAGCAGACTACCAACTGATAAAGTAGGCTGTAAAAACTTTGACCTAAAGTGTGTTCTCAATGGTATGAAGGTTTCCTTAGATTCTCAAGTGACATCTGCTTCAAATCACAAGGACATGGAAGGAACACGTTTACCAAGCTAATTATTTGAGCATTATGAATTTAGATCAAAGTGAAGCCGGTACTCACTAGAGATGTAGTGGGGAATAAACTTCTTCAGCAGTGACTTAAGATTGAAACACACAGCAAGATTCAAGAATACTTCTGCAAACACAATGTAAGGTGAGAATAGTTTTGGTATGTGGATGCCTATACGCCTTCTACCTTGGTTGCTTTTATATAAGAACAGATATCCGGATTTGCAGGTAATAACCTTCTAAAAACAGTAAATTTCACTGCAGAGCCCGACCTTCAGAGGTGCTTACACACACATACCACATGCAGTACAGCCATCAACGACTAAGAGTGTGCAAACAACTTACCAAACACATAGACTACAGCTCCAGCACCGCCAAGGCCCATTAGCCCTGCTAGCCGCAACACCATTTTTTTGGCATATGCTGTACTTTCCTTCTGTTTCTTCTCCTTTTGTTGCTCCTCTGAATCTTTTGAGCTCTCATTTTCTGAATTCTGCATAGGACAGAATATGGGAAAGGAAGCAGTTACTCACTTCAGATACGTAAACTGGGCGACAAAGCGTTTCTAAGATTGTAGATACATCGCCAGTCACAACAAAGCACATCTTTAGACTGAATAGTTGAATGGTTGCACAGATTGATGCTGTGGTAGCGCATAGTGATGTTGTGGTGCCCCCGAGTGATGCTGTGGTGGTACGATATACAGAGTGAGCGCGATAGATAGACAGAGGGAGGGCGATAGATATACAGAGTGAGGGCGATAGATAGACAGAGATAGAGTGAGGGCGATAGGTGCATGGGCGTTTGTGTGGGGGGGTGTGGGGGGTGTGGGGGTGTGTGGTTGTGTGTGTGTGTGTGGTTGTGTGTGTGTGGTTGTGTGTGTGTGGTTGTGTGTGTGTGGTTGTGTGTGTGTGGTTGTGTGTGTGTGTGTGTGTGTGGTTGTGTGTGTAGTTGGGTGTGGTTGTGTGTGTGTGGGTGTGGTTGTGAATTACTAAAAGGGTGGACATCAGCCCAAATGAAACTCTTCCTAAAATGCTTCACCCCGAAGTTAAGCTACGAATTGGACTACCAACATTGTAAAAAACTGTCAACATACAAATCCTATGTAGAATCCTTGGAATATAAGCATAACCAACCATATCTCGGGTTCTCATTGACTCACGGTGCAAGGAGGACAATCACCTTGTTAAGAATGGGCACATTACCCACACAAACTTACACAGTACGATGGCTACCAGGAGGAACATTGTTATGCCCCCTGTGTGAAGGGGGAAGACCAAAACTTGGAACATTTGCTGTTCGTATGTCCAAACGTAATAGTATCTACTGCACGGACAAGATTCCTTGCCCCTATTTACCGATCTTGTAGAATCTCTCGAGTAAGCGAATTAATAGAATTATACAAACAGCCACCAAATGAATTCGTCTGTTACAACTTTTATAAATTTCTTAAATCTTTTTTAACATTGTATTGATTGAAACGTGTAACTATTTCTTAATATTTCGTAAATGTAAATTTGTGGTCCTCTGATGAGTACCGATACAAATAAAACTTTTTGACTTTTTGACTTGACTTTTGGGTGTGGTTGTGTGTGTGTGTGTGTGTGTGGGTGTGTGGTTGTGTGTGTTTGGTTGTGTGTGTGTGGTTGTGTGTGTGTGTGTGTGTGTTTGTGTGTGTGTGTGGTTGTGTGTGTGTGTGGTTGTGTGTGTGTGTGGTTGTGTGTGTGTGTGGTTGTGTGTGTGTGTGGTTGTGTGTGTGTGTGGTTGTGTGTGTGTGTGGTTGTGTGTGTGTGGTTGTGTGTGTGTGTGTGGTTGTGTGTGTGTGTGTGGTTGTGTGTGTGTGTGTGGTTGTGTGTGTGTGTGTGGTTGTGTGTGTGTGTGTGGTTGTGTGTGTGTGTGTGGTTGTGTGTGTGTGTGTGGTTGTGTGTGTGTGTGTGGTTGTGTGTGTGTGTGTGGTTGTGTGTGTGTGTGTGGTTGTGTGTGTGTGTGTGGTTGTGTGTGTGTGTGTGGTTGTGTGTGTGTGTGTGGTTGTGTGTGTGTGTGGGGTGCGTGGGGTTGGGTGCGTGGGGTTGGGTGCGTGGGGTTGGGTGCGTGGGGTTGGGTGCGTGGGGTTGGGTGCGTGGGGTTGGGTGCGTGGGGTTGGGTGCGTGGGGTTGGGTGCGTGGGGTTGGGTGCGTGGGGTTGGGTGCGTGGGGTTGGGTGCGTGGGGTTGGGTGCGTGGGGTTGGGTGCGTGGGGTTGGGTGCGTGGGGTTGGGTGCGTGGGGTTGGGTGCGTGGGGTTGGGTGCGTGGGGTTGGGTGCGTGGGGTTGGGTGCGTGGGGTTGGGTGCGTGGGGTTGGGTGCGTGGGGTTGGGTGCGTGGGGTTGGGTGCGTGGGGTTGGGTGCGTGGGGTTGGGTGCGTGGGGTTGGGTGCGTGGGGTTGGGTGCGTGGGGTTGGGTGCGTGGGGTTGGGTGCGTGGGGTTGGGTGCGTGGGGTTGGGTGCGTGGGGTTGGGTGCGTGGGGTTGGGTGCGTGGGGTTGGGTGCGTGGGGTTGGGTGCGTGGGGTTGGGTGCGTGGGGTTGGGTGCGTGGGGTTGGGTGCGTGGGGTTGGGTGCGTGGGGTTGGGTGCGTGGGGTTGGGTGCGTGGGGTTGGGTGCGTGGGGTTGGGTGCGTGGGGTTGGGTGCGTGGGGTTGGGTGCGTGGGGTTGGGTGCGTGGGGTTGGGTGCGTGGGGTTGGGTGCGTGGGGTTGGGTGCGTGGGGTTGGGTGCGTGGGGTTGGGTGCGTGGGGTTGGGTGCGTGGGGTTGGGTGCGTGGGGTTGGGTGCGTGGGGTTGGGTGCGTGGGGTTGGGTGCGTGGGGTTGGGTGCGTGGGGTTGGGTGCGTGGGGTTGGGTGCGTGGGGTTGGGTGCGTGGGGTTGGGTGCGTGGGGTTGGGTGCGTGGGGTTGGGTGCGTGGGGTTGGGTGCGTGTGGTTGTGGGTGCGTGTGGTTGTGGGTGCGTGTGGTTGTGGGTGCGTGTGGTTGTGGGTGCGTGTGGTTGTGGGTGCGTGTGGTTGTGTGTGTGTGGGTGTGAGATGGTGTGTGAGATGGTGTGTGAGATGGTGTGTGAGATGGTGTGTGAGATGGTGTGTGAGATGGTGTGTGAGATGGTGTGTGAGATGGTGTGTGAGATGGTGTGTGAGATGGTGTGTGAGATGGTGTGTGAGATGGTGTGTGAGATGGTGTGTGAGATGGTGTGTGAGATGGTGTGTGAGATGGTGTGGTTGTGTGTGAGATGGTGTGGTTGTGTGTGAGATGGTGGGTGTGGTTGTGTGTGTGCTTGTATGTGTGTGTGCTCTTGTATGTATGTGTGTGTGCGGTTAGAGAAGGATGTATGTGGAAGGGAACAGCAAATCAGCACAGGAGAATAGAAGAGAACAGGGAGTTAAAGAAGGAGGCAGTGGAAGGGAACTGCAAATCAGCACAGGAGAATAGAAGAGAACAGGGAGTTAGAGAAGGAGGCAGGGTGGAAGAGAGCAGCAGATCAGCACGAGAGAAGAGAACAGGGAGTTAGAGAAGGAGGTGGGTGGAAGAGAGGAACAGATCAGCACAGCAGAAGAGAACAGGGAGTTAAAGAAGGAAGCGGTGGAAGAGAACAGCAGATCAGCACAGGAGAAGAAAACAGGGAGTTAAAGAAGGAGGTGGGCTGGAAGAGAACAGTAGATCAGCACAGGAGAAGAGAAATTGGAGTAAAAGAAGGAGGTGGGGTGGAAGAGAGCAGTAGATCAGCACAGGAGAAGAGAACAGGGAGTTGAAGAAGGAGGCGGATGGAAGAGAAAAGCAGATGAGCACAGGACAAGAGAACAGGGAGTTAAAGAAGGAGGCGGTTGGAAGAGAGCAGCAGATCAGCACAGGAGAAGAAAACGGAGTTAGAGAAGGAGGCGGTGGAAGGGAACAGCAAATCAGCACAGGAGAATAGAAGAGAACAGGGAGTTAAAGAAGGAGGTGGGGTGGAAGAGAGTAGCAGATCAGAACAGGAGAAGAGAACAGGGAGTTAATGAAGGAGGTGGGGTGGAAGAGAGCAGTAGATCAGAACAGGAGAAGAGAACAGGGAGTTAAAGAAGGAGGTGGGGTGGAAGAGAGCAGCAGATCAGAACAGGAGAAGAGAACAGGGAGTTAAAGAAGGAAGCGGGTGGAAGAGAGCATCAGATCGGCACAGGAGAAGAGAACAGGGAGTTAATGAAGGAGGTGGGGTGGAAGAGAGCAGTAGATCAGCACAGGAGAAGAGAACAGGGAGTTGAAGAAGGAGGCGGATGGAAGAGAAAAGCAGATGAGCACAGGACAAGAGAACAGGGAGTTAAAGAAGGAGGCGGTTGGAAGACAACAGCAGATCGGCACAGGAGAAGAGAAGAGAACAGGGAGCTGGAGAAGGAGGCGGTGGAAGAGATCAGCAGATCAGCACGAGAGAAGAGAAGAGAACAGGGAGTTAGAGAAGGAGGTGGGTGGAAAAGAGGAACAGATCAGCACAGCAGAAGAGAACAGGGAGTTAAAGAAGGAGGTGATTGGACGCTGCCTGGGGGGTCGCCATCTTAGGTGAGGAGCTGGGAAAGGGACACCAGTCTAGCGCTAGGACCCTCCCGCCCTCGGCCACTACAAAATGGAGCACTTACCCCGGAGGCGCAGCGGACGGGCGCAGCGGGCGCGCCGGCGGCGCGCCAAAGGCAAGCCTGTCTGCGCCCGTCCGCGCCAGGATCGCGCCGGGTGCAGGGCATGCTGGACAATCTCCGCCCATCACTAGGTATGATAGCGGGGAATTGTTGGCACTACGTCCCAAGACAGGTGATACATGTAAGGGTTGTTTCCCCACCGACCAACTGTGGGGCCCCTTT
Source organism: Lissotriton vulgaris (assembly GCF_964263255.1). Lineage (NCBI taxonomy): Eukaryota > Metazoa > Chordata > Amphibia > Caudata > Salamandridae > Lissotriton > Lissotriton vulgaris. Next base: position 910,901,455 of record NC_141697.1, read on the forward strand.
TCATGTTCACTTTGTAAATGGACATCCCCCTGGACATCCATAGAGATGCCCAAAAGCTCCGCTCCCCCGAAGCATAGTAGCAACAATTTCAAGGGAGGTCTCATCAATGCTCGCTCATTGTGCTGTCACAGCCAAGATATACACGACTTAATTATGTGCCATGACCTTGACGCTCTTTTCATAACTGAAACATGGCTCAACGACTCCTCTAATCCCGACTTGGCTACTGCCCTTCCCCCTGATTTTACCATCTTCAGGCAGGACAGACCAATCGGGCGAGGAGGTGGGGTCGCATTCATCGTAAAAAAATCCTTCTCGTACCACACATTCGACCTAGGCCATCTTAAAGGAAGCGAGAGTATCGGTTTCTCTATCAAGCTAAATCCCTCCACCTCTTTCACGGGAGGCCTAATTTATCGCCCTCCAGGCAATGCCACCCCCTTCTTGGACTCCCTGGGTGAAATACTGGGGTCACTTATGCTACGCTACCCTCATTTCACTCTAATGGGAGACATGAATTTGCAACTGGAGTCATGTGACGACCCACACGCTATCTGCTTTCAACATACCCTCAACATCTTTGGACTAGCCCAATTAGTGACCGCACCTACCCACCTAGCTGGTCACACGTTGGACGGTATCTGTTCCAACCTAGGTACTATGTCCACGTCCCCTCCCATCCCGCAAATCTGGACCGACCATAGTCTTATCCCCTTTGTCATTGAACAAAGAGTCCAAGCCCCATTAACTATAAAGCGTTCTCAACCCTCCTTCCCGATAAACTGGAAAAAGGTGACCGACCGTATTAAGCAGAACTCCCAACCACTGGCTCAGGCACCTAAGTTGGTGGGTGATGTGTCGGTTGACTCATGTAACTTTCATGTCTGGATAAATCAAATTATCTCGGACAATTCCAATCCTAAAGGTGACCGTGTGAAGTGTTCCAGAAGGAAACCGAGCGCCCCATGGTATACCCAGGCCCTAACTGAGAGCCACCTACTTTGCAGGATAAAAGAAAGGAAGTGGAGGAAAACATATGACGAGGCATCCAGAGCCCTCTATGTTCAGCAGAGGAAACTATACCTCTCTAGCATAAAATCCGCTAAAAAAGAGTATTATACTAAAGCCATCAACGACGCCCACCAGAAGCAAAAAACGGTTTTCTCAATCGTAAAATCCTTCACCCACCCCAAAGCCCTACAGCCTGAAATCCCTCCCTCTGAAATCTTGTGCAACAATATTGCAAATTTCTTCGGGGAAAAAATTGCTACCATTCAAAAGGATTTCCCGCCCCCCCCTGACCATTCCCATTCTACAACCCCAGAAGCAGGTAGCCGATAACCATCATTCCCTCTGCAGGTTTCAACCCGTCTCCCTCCAGCAGACCCGTAAAGCGATCATGGCCTGCAAATCAGGAGCACCTACTGACTCCTGTCCCCCTCGTATACTGCATCACTTAATTGAGGCAGTCAATCCGAACATCAACGCTATCATTAATGCTTCCTTAGACTCAGGGGTAGTGTCCAACGTATGGAAGAAGGCCATCGTGAAACCCTTAATGAAAAAACAAAATAAATCCCCCACAGACCTGACCAACATGCGCCCTATTTCACTCCTGCCTGCTCTAGGAAAGATCTCGGAGCAGATAGTGTACTGGGAGCTGAAAGCCTTTGTGGAGGACCATAACATTCTGCATCCACAGCAATCTGGCTTTCGCCCCAGCCACTCTACCGAGCAGATAGTGTACTGGGAGCTGAAAGCCTTTGTGGAGGACCATAACATTCTGCATCCACAGCAATCTGGCTTTCGCCCCAGCCACTCTACCGAAACAGCCCTTATAGAACTCTCCGACTCCATCAAGTTCCTGCAGGATGAGGGGAGGAAAGCCGTCCTCATCCTGCTTGATCTCACAGCAGCGTTTGATACAATTTCTCATGCCATCCTGATTGACAGGATGCGTGAGATTGGCGTGACAGACACAGATTTGGCATGGGTAACATCCTTCCTGACTAATCGGTCCCAATCTGTGTACTGGGCCCCCATCTATCCAGCGTAAAAACCATCACATCAGGAGTACCGCAGGGGTCCATATTAAGTCCATTACTGTTTAACATCTATATGGCACCCCTCCTAGCTGTGATAGAGTCCCATGGGATCCTAGTCACGTCTTACGCTGACGACACCCAACTCGTCGTCTCTATCGACAAAAACTGCACGGACACAGAGCTGCGTTTCCAGAATTGTCTCACAGATGTATTTCAGTGGTTGAACAAAAACCACTTGAAGTGCAACAGTGGGAAAACCGAAATTATACCATTAGGTAAAGATCTGCCCTTCCGTCCTAAGGATTGGTGGCCCAAAGATTCAGAGGCCCCGCCTAGTGCAGTGATTTCTGCACGTAACCTTGGCGTGCAATTTGATGCAGCCCTTTCCTTCGATGATCACGTCAGGATCACGGCAGGTTGCTGTTTCGGACTTATCAAATCTTTTAAAAAATTCTTTGACTTCCTCCCCATTGCATCCAGGAAATCGGTCGTGGTCGCATTAATACTCTCTCGACTCGACTACTCAAATGGGTTGATGGCTGGAGTGAAAAAGTCCACACTGAAGAAGTTGCAAAGTGTACAGCACGCGGCTGCAAGATTAGTGTTAAAACTTCCCAGGAAATCCTCAGCCTCAGCAGCATTAAATAGTCTTCACTGGTTGCCCCTGCACAAGAGGATCCTCTTCAAACTTCTACTAACAGTTTTCAAAGCACTAAAAAACATCGGTCCTAAATACCTTGTCAACCGTTTTGTTCACTATAACCCCGTTCGAAGTTTGAGATCCTCCGGTGGTAACCTTACCAAGATCCCGAGGTATAAATACAAAACCAGGGGCGGAAAAACTTTCACAGTCCTAGCAGCAAGGGCCTGGAACAACTTGCGTTTAAATCTCAGACTGGTTGAGACAGAGTCTTTTCAGGAAACAACTGAAGACCTGGGTCTATCAGCAATCTGATGCTTATGTGATGGCCGCTATCTAGAATTTTCATCATCTATTCTCATCCACACACAATTTCTCAGCGCCAAGATGCTCCCTTCGGAGCGATAGGCTGCGCTTAATAAATACTCACAAATACAAATACAAAAGAGAGTAGCAGATCAGAACAGGAGAAGAGGATAGAACAGGGAGTTAGAGCAGGAGGCGAGGTGGAAGAGAGCAGCAGATCAGCAGAAGTTAACAGGGAGTTAAAGGAGGAGGCGGGGTGGAAGAGAGGAACAGATCAGCACAGGAGAAGAGAAGAGAACAGGGAGTTAGAGAAGGAGGTGGGTGGAAGAGAACAGCAGATCGGCACAGGAGAAGAGAACAGAGAGTTAGAGAATGAGGCGAGAGGAAGAGAACAGCAGATCAGCATGGGAGAAGAGAACAGTGAGTTAGAGAAAGAGGAGGGTGAAAAGGGAACAGCAGATCAGCACAGGGAGTTAGAACAGCAGGCTGGGAGGGAGAGGGCTGCAGATTAGCAATTGTCGCCAATTTAGCTCCGTCACTTAAAAGATTGGTTTGCGCCTCTACCATGATGTGCAGCCAGTAGTTTGTTTTCCTGCCGGGCTGTGTCTTCTATCCTTCAGAGGTTGGTATTTGAAGTATGATTAAAAGCTAGTAATAGCAGTAATGGCTATTTAAAGCGCTTACAATCTGCAAAAAAGTGGTACGTTCAGCTTTAAAAGAAGTTAGTTGCGAAACCGTACAGACAGCAAATGTGTATTTGAAACATTTTTGCTATGTTGTGAACTATGCCTGTTGGTGTAGGCAGGTATGAATTTGTTGACAGTTCAGTCTACAGTAGGGGGGACATTCATTACAGACTCTAAAAGCAATAAGAAAGACGAACAGCCAGGAGCAACGAGGAGCCAGCATTCAGGAGGTGTGGGAGGAAGATACGACACGGGGATTGGGGGGGGGGGGGGAAATCGCTGTGCAGTTCCTCCGACTGCTAAATGTCAAATTCTATGCGCGATGATTGCATTCCACAGAGGCAAAATTGCCCCTCACGCACAACAGGGCAAAGACAGGGGGTGGGAGGCAACCGCAGGAGGGTCGAATAGGTGGTAGCAACAAGGAGCTGACATACAGGGGAAAAGGTGGTGGTGGAAGAATACACCCAGATGTGGACACACAAAGAGCCGTCACCCCCACTGAGCGGTAAAAGCCAAATGCTATGTGGGATGGGAGTGTATGACATGGAGGTAAAATCGTCCATCGATCATTACAATAGAGGTAAACACAATGTGGCACAACAGGGTAAAGAAGGAGGGGTGGGAGGACTTACCAAATGGAGCGACAGTCAGATGCAAAGAGGAGCTGTCACCCGGGTGAAAAGGAGGTGAGGGAGAAACTGGATGCAAACGAGGGAAAAATGAAAAGGGCCATGCGGGTTACACAGAGTGCAAAAAGGCACATGCGTTAGAAACACGCAAAAAGTACAAGGAAGGAATCAACACATGCCATGTAAAGAAGGGAAAACAAGCATTGGAAATGCAATAGGGCTCGCATTAGGAAAGTTTGAGCTATTGGTGTTATAAATGAATTTTTAGGTCTCGCGACCTATCGATGTGCGCAAGCGCATCGAGCGGAGCGAGAATTCATGTGACGAAAACATCTTCAAACCAAAGGGCTTTCAGCCCCGCGGTTTTCATGAAGTTCACGTGAACATGCACGCGCATCGCATGCAAGCCCAGCCCAGCCTCTCGCATTCCCAGGCTCTCCCGCCCCCATCCGGCATCAGGCTTCCCCTCCCCTAGCAGCACTCCTCCCACACCAGCACCTCCCCCCTCCCACACCAGCCTGCCTCCGCTCGCTCGCATTCCCGCCCCCCCCTTCAAACCACCTCACCTCAATCATTTACAAAACATTATCGGAACACAGACAATGAGGAACTATTCCTCCCACAGCCCGTGTGCTTAGTATTTGCTTCAGCGTCAAACGTTCAATGTGCATCAATGCGCTTCAAACCACCTCACCCTCCTCTAATTCCATTACCCGACTGGCCTCTGTCACCGCTCCCCCTCCCCCTTGTTTTTAGACCTACCACTTTGTTCACCTTTATTTTCTGTCACCCCTTCCACCTCATGTTACTTTTCAGCGCTTTCGTGTTCTGTCCAATCCTTCCAGATGAAAAGCGTCAAACGGCTGTGTATATGTCTTACTGCCAATTTAAATGTACTTGCACAACATGGGTTGTGTAATAGGCGGAAGCAGACGTGCGCCATTGTCTACTAGTATAATAGAAGTGATTCATGACATCAGATCGCTTAGCCCTCCCCTAGCAGCACTCCTCCCACACCAGCACCTCCCCCCTCCCACACCAGCCTGCCTCCTCTCGCTCGCATTCCCGCCCCCCCACCATTTGCCAGCATACACTCTCCAAGTGCTTCGCGCACGGCCATCTGTTCCCCAGCTCCAGCACCTCCCCTCTCTCTCCTGGCACACAGCCTTACTTGAAGGGGCTTCGGTTACTCCCCTGCTTCGTACCATCCCCTCTGTCTCCAAATGCACCTCTTTCACCGACTCCTTTCTCTCCTCCTCTCTCCACCGCCCCCCTCCCCCCATCCCCCCATCCTACCCCTTCAAACCACCTCACCCTCCTCTAATTTCATTACCCGACTGGCCTCTGTCACCGCTCCCCCTCCCCCTTGTTTTTAGACCTAGCACTTTGTTCACCTTTATTTTCTGTCAACCCTTCCACCTCATGTTACTTTTCAGCGCTTTCGTGTTCTGTCCAATCCTTCCAGATGAAAAGCGTCAAACGGCTGTGTATATGTCTTACTGCCTATTTAAATGTACTTGCACAACATGGGTTGTGTAATAGGCGGAAGCAGACGCGCGCCATTGTCTACTAGTATAATAGAAGTGATTCATGACATCAGATCGCTTAGCCCAGGGCAGATTCAGCTATGGCTTTATTTTGTAATTTCTCATCCGCATCTAAATGCAATCATTTACAAAACATTATCGGAACACAGACAATGAGGAACTATTCCTCCCACAGCCCGTGTGCTTAGTATTTGCTTCAGCGTCAAACGTTCAAAACAATAACATTATTATGTATTTGCTCTATTCGTAGCTGCAGGACTTAGCTTGGATCATGTTTTATTAATTAAATGTTTTTTGCGCACTCATCTTACTCTCCCCCTGGGAATGAACTGCAGAGAGTCGGGAAACTGCACAACTCGTCCACGCAAGGGTTTGCTCAGTCATTTCACTTAGGTGTGACATTCCCATAGTTTCAGTGCGCTTAACGTGACATTTAGAGAGGCGCAGCGTCGCTAGCTCTGCAAAGCACCTCTTATTATACATTGTATCTAAAATCATCCCGTTTCTATAAGTCCTGCACAAATAATAGCAGCGTTGCACTGCCATCAGCTGTAGGAGTGTTATGCAGGTCTCTCCATATAAACGTACAATCAAGCACATCTACATGCAAGAAACCTGCAGTTACATGAATTTTCGGACCTTCTCCATGGAGGGGCCACAGCCTGCGCTTTCATTTCAGTTTACCAAACCTTGCTTAAACTTCTGCCAAAGTCCCGGCCTTTCGTCATCATGCCCAGTCTTATTTTAGCACACATGACTTGCCTTCTAGAGTGTCAACTTCACCCTCTGACATGTCAGTTTCAAAGTCCTAATGTTCAGTGAGTGATCCGAATACAAAACCAAGGTTGGCTCAAGTGACACGCATGGCCACTGATTATTTTTATTTTACAGAACTCCCTCAACTGGTGATGAGCTGCTTCCGACATCTATTATTCAACATCCACTGCGCCCATCATGCATCCATTCGCCCAAGCATTCACCCACCCATTCACACTTGCATCCATCCCTGTGTGCTGCTACCACTACCCACCCATTCACACTCCCATCCGTCCATGTGTGCTGCCACCCCTGTCCACCCATTCACACTTGCATCTGTCCACGTGTGCTGCCACCCCTACCCACTTATTCACACTTGCATCCATCCATGTGTGCTGCCACCCCTACCCACCCATTCACACTTGCATCCGTCCACGTGTGCTGCCACCCATTCACACTTGCATCCGTCCATGTGTCTGTCAGCCCTACCCACCCATTCACACTTGCATCCGTCCATGCATGCTGCCACCCCTACCCACCCATTCACACTTGCATCCGTCCATGTGTCTGTCAGCCCTACCCACCCATTCACACTTGCATCCGTCCATGCATGCTGCCACCCCTACCCACCCATTCACACTTGCCAATAGGTCTCGCATGAAGGAAAGTTGGAGCTATTACAATTGCAAATAACAATGCCTTTTATTTTTGTTTTTATTTTAAAAACATAAAGGGCTTTGTCATTTACAAAACCAATAGCTCCAACTTTCCTACTGCGAGACCTATTGGCAGCGTCAGTGCTTGTTTTTATTTATGTTTTTTTTTTAAATAGCTAAATTAATGGCTTTGTCATTTACAATGCCAATAGTTATAACTTTCGCAAATGTGACAACTATAGCATTTGTAATGCAATATGTTTTGTATTTACGTGACTTAGATGTATTGATATTACAAATAACAATGGCTTTTAATTTTTTTAAATAATTAATACTTAAATAATTTATTTAATTTGTAATGGCAATAGCTTAAACTTTTGTAAATAACATTTGTGAAGATTATGTTCAGTGTTTTTTATTGTGACGAAAATCCAAGAACAGAATGAAATATTAACATCTTTTTGTGATTTGTAATAAAGCGTGAAAGCTTGAAAACAGCTTAAACATTGCGCTGAGTGATGGTGTGGTTGCGCTGAGTGATGCTGTGGTTCGCTGAGTGATGCTGTAGTGGTGCTGAGTGATGCTGTGGTTGCGCTGAGTGGTGTGTGCATCGGTGGAGCTGTTTGGTGGGTGCATTGGTGGAGCTTAGTTGGAGCATCGGTGGAGCTGTGTGGTGGGTGCATCGGTGGAGCTGTGTGGTGGGTGCATCAGTGGAGCTGTGTGGTGGGTGCATCGGTGGAGCTGTGTGGTGGGTGCATTGGTGGAGCTGTGTCGGTGGAGCTGTGTGGTGGGTGCATCGGTGAAGATGTGTGTTGGGTGCATCGGTGGAGCAGTTTGGTGGGTGCATTGGTGGAGCTTAGTTGGAGCATCGGTGGAGCTGTGTGGTGGGTGCCTCGGTGGAGCTGTGTGGTGGGTGCCTCGGTGGAGCTGTGTGGTGGGTGCCTCGGTGGAGCTGTGTGGTGGGTGCCTCGGTGGAGCTGTGTGGTGGTTGCATCGGTGGAGCTGTGTGGTGGTTGCATCGGTGGAGCTGTGTGGTGGTTGCATCGGTGGAGCTGTGTGGTGGGTGCATCGGTGGAGCTGTGTGGTGGGTGCATCGGTGGAGCTGTGTGGTGGGTGCATCGGTGGAGCTGTGTGGTGGGTGCATCGGTGGAGCTGTGTGGTGGGTGCATCTGTTGAGCTGTGTGGTGGGTGCCTCGGTGGAGCTGTGTGTTGGGTGCATCGGTGGAGCTGTGTGGTAAGTGCCTCGGTGGAGCTGTGTGGTGGGTGCCTCGGTGGAGCTGTGTGGTGGGTGCATCAGTGGAGCTTTGTGGTGGGGTCATCTGTGGAGCTCTGTGGTGGGTGCATCGGTGGAGCTGTGTTGGTAGAGCTGTGTGGTGGTTGCATCAGTGGAGCTGTGTGGTGGGTGCATTGGTGGAGCTGTGTCGATGGAGCTGTGTGGTGGTTGCATCAGTGGAGCTGTGTGGTGGGTGCATCGGTGGAGCTGTGTTGGTGGAGCTGTGTGGTGGGTGCATCGGTGGAGCTGGATGGTGGGTGCATCAGTGGAGCTGTGTGTTGGGTGCATCGGTGCTGCAGTCTGTGTAACATTGGAGATAATTATGAAACTACCACATGTGGTGGTTGTAGCAGTGTGTCCTCATTGGGAGCCTGCATGCATTCCTTAATCTTAGACACTGGTTTTCTGTACCCCTCTCTGTAGCTGTGTAACTTAAGATATAACTATTAAGCAAAGCACACGCCCCTATGGTCCGCACAGAGTCTTTTGGGCCTCTCTGGTAACAGATGGCTTGCACAAAGCTAAATAAATGTCAGGATTCCTGGTAGCTGCCACAGTGATATTTCTAATATATTGTTTACTGCTAACTCAACCAGTCCTGGTTTCCTCAAGCACCACCCCCTTGCATGTGGTTTCAGATCTCCATTTTGAGCTTCCCCCAAACGTATTTTGATTTAATTGTGTTCCCATGAGTTGCTTTTATTGCTAAACTTGACCACTTACTGGCCTTCCAGCTTCTGTCAATGAAGCCATATCGGTTGGAGGGATTTTTAAAGGGCTGTAGTAAATTGTCACCTCCCTGGGCATGTTTGGGTCCTGAGTGCCTTGCGTTTTCTGCACCATCACTGGATAGAGTTCCGTTTCACCTACTGCATGGTTTGCTCCCTTTTCGCCTGTAAATTAAGTGGTTCCAGAGGAGTTATATAGAATTTATCATCTTGGTACATACATACGGTCCGTTTTACAGTTACTAAATGAACTCCATGTGCTGTGTAGTTAACGGTGTTTTATTATATTTAGAAAATATTACCGATCCACAGTGTGGACTTGGGCATGTATTTGGAGGGTCGAATGTAGAAATGCTGCTAGTCCTTATTTGTCTGTTAAATTAGTACCTGTAATGAATGTATTTTTGATTACTTTGGTAATGACATATTGCGTTACCTTATTCTACATTAGGGTTTTGACTGTAAAGCCTCCATTCAAGATTGAATGTCTTAATGCCCTTCATTGAGTGCGCTGCTTTTGTGCCTCCATCCTTAATGTGTCTGTCAGTGATCACTGTGATAAGCTGCCTACTTTAGTGTGCCTCTCCATGATCACTGCGAGGAGTTGCCTTCTTCTTTAATGTGCCAGTCATCAGGTGTGGGAAGCTGCCTCCTTCCTTAACGTGTATTTCTTTCACCGCACAAACCCCTAACAGACTTCACAAACACCACACACACAGAAGCACCACATTACACACATGAGGAATCCCACACAGATGGGGGGGTGGGGGGTGCAATATTACCTACAGACATACAGCAATGAGGCGCGCGTGGTACTTTGGGGCAATCAAGCACGACACCCTGGTTTCAGAAAAGGATTAAAAGCAACGTAAAGATTTCCTCATAGCATTGCAACATTTTCTTTAGCCAACTGCACTGATCGTTTCATGTTGAGGAAAAGGGGAAATCTGCAACAGCGGGGGACCCATTTTCACTTCCTCGTGAGTCTTAAGAACTGCAGCTGCAGAGAGGAGCCGGGCAGTGCGGGCAGACCAGACAGACGGTGACAGCAGACATGAGCAACTGGATTGTGAACGAGGGGATCTCCATCGTTGTGATTGTGAGTACACCAGTGGTTCCCTTTTAATTACTGCCTTTCAGGCCTGGTGCAAAATTCATAATAGCAGGTTTGTTGATGACGTTTAGCTGTAACTGTTGCCAGTGTTCAAACTTTTGCGTGAAATGGTGGGAATGACGTGGCAGGGTCACAGTGGTGCACGTTTTTAATTATTTGATTCACGTATGTGTAAAAATGTCTCAGCAGTGACCTCGAGGCAATGAATATGTATGTTTCTGTGCCTGCAATATCAGTTAGAGAGAAGGGGTAAAAAAATACTCTGAGTGCAGGTGAAATGTTGCACTACCGAGTGAATGCCCTGTGCCGAAATACGTAATGTATTTTGATGCACATGAGAAAGTATAGAAAAGGAAAAGTGTGCGCATTCGACACACACTTGCCATGATCTGAACTGAAGCATGTAGCCAGAAAGCATGTTCCATCATGGCGTGTCAGACGACTGTATTAGTGTCAGCAGTGTCGAGTCAGGTGTGAGAAGATGTAAGCTTCTCGTAGGGCGAGCCGAGCATCTACGAGTTATTCTGAGGTTGTCATTCAATTCTGCCCTCTAAATGAAGCCCCTAGTTTCTATAAGAGTGCTTTGACAATACTGTGTTATGTTGTGTCAGATTAGCATACCTCTACCGCACCCCGGGGAAAACCTGCTCTGCTTGCTATTTCTACTTCTGGCAAATCAAATGCACAAATTAAGCCACTTGATTGTTGAACTGCAATGAAATAGAATTTTTGGCTTCCCAAACTCCATAAACCTGTAATCTTGTACTGGACACATTAGGAGTGCTTAGAAACAGACGGGGCTAACGTAGCAAGAGCAATAAACAAGTTAAACAAGTTTTAAAAGGAGACACGGCCTCCGGCCGTGAAACTGAAAGTACGGCCGGCCGGCCGTGAATAATTAGCGGGTGAGAAATGCGCTGGGAGGGCTGCCTTTGATGTGGTAATGCAAGGCAGGCAGGCGGCTGGTGGCATTGTGCAGGCGCTTTTTAGGGCTTGCGCTTGCGCAATCACCCAAAAAGCACATGCACTTGAAGGAATCGCCAGTGGAATCACCAGTGGTGGTTAACCTCTGGATAAGCCACATTAGAGCTTCGCCAGCTATGCGCATGCGCACAGCAGGCGAGCCCTAAAAATGGATGTGGTTCAAGAAAGGGGTCACATGGATGGTAAAGGCGAGTTCCAGGACGAGAAATACATATGGTCCAGAGAGCTAAACGGGAAGAGGAGGAACTATGAACAAGCCCTCACCCAAAGATAAAAAAAAAACAGAAAAAAAAAACGCGCGGCGGCTAAAGTGGAAAAAAATGCGGGCCCGCTAAAGTGATTGCGACCAAGCTTGCAGTGCATGTGTGAGCCCCCAGGATGCATTATGAGAACTGGTGCAGCCAGCATGCCCAGCAGTGTTTCACTTTTGTGAAATGTTGAAAGACTCTTTCCAGCAGGAGGTGCGTCATGGTTGTCAGAGCCAGTGGGACGGAACCTGACTTTTATATGCGCTAATTGATTAGGAATGTAACGAGCACTGTTTATATGGATTACCACGCATGATGGAAACGAAATCCAAAGATAGTGTTCAGGGATCTTTTAGATGCAGATAAAAGATTCTTTGTGTAACAGAGCCTCCAATAGTGAATGGAAGTCAGAGTAAGAGAGTAATCGCTCGTATAACTTTGGACCACACGAAGCAGATTCGCATTAGTCGCAAAATCACAAAGCCTTCAGGCAGGCGCTGAAATAAACGTGCGGTGCACTTTCAGACACCACCAATTACCACAACTTGAGGTCATCACTACGAAAACATGGTAAGCAGTTGTGGAGCACAGCGGCTTCTCTACGTTATTTTCACTCTTATTTTTCCCCCGATGAAGTTAAAACAAGGCACTGTGATTTTTAAAGTCTTCGCAAGAGATCAATAAACAGGATAGCTGAATACTGCAACGGAACAAGTCAGACAACGCCACGCTAGATGTCTCAATCGGAGCAGGCACTGAACTAAATGGATGAAGCATGTGGAGAGCAACAGGCTGCCACTTTCTTCTTGAGAGCATTTAGATAACAAGGCACTTTCACTCTATCTCACTTTAATGCACTCACTGAGATGTTTTGGGGAGAAGTTGTGCTGACTTGTTTGACTTTAGGGCGGGGTATTAGACCCTGTAGCGCATTGTGGGAGGTTCCACTGCAGATTTCTGAGGAGGGAAGGGAGCCATTTTAAAGAGTGTTTCCTCGTACCAGAGACCAAGCATGCTAACCCGCTATGCGGTGTAGCCCACGCACTCAAACAAGTAACAGAAGACGAGAACGCCGCTAGTGCATGTGCGCGAGTGTATGATTATTTTGCGGTCGCTTTGATGTGCTCAGTGGCCGCGCGGCTCACTGAGATCATCAAAGCGGCCGCAAAATTGCTCCCAAAGCTGCAGGTGGACAGATGGTGTGCGCGCGACCGGCGCACATGCACTGTGTCCGATCTGCAGACTTTGGAAGCATTTTTGGAAGCCCTACTATACTCTCGCAGAAGGAACGCATGCGCGTTGGCTTCAGCGAGACGTAAAAAGGCTCAGCTTATTGGAATAAATGGCGTAACCCCGCCTTTCCTACGGCTGCGTCACTACGCTGCGTTGATTCCAGGCAGTAATGCTGCATGAACGCTTTTCCACATTGCAGCTCTGCAGATTTTCTCCAGTGGAATGCCTGAGAACATAGCAGCCAAGGTAGACATCACTCTTGTGAAATGCGCTTGAACCTTTCTTGCCAAAGGTTTGTCTTCTTTGTCATGGCAAAACTTATTGTAGCTGCAATCCATCTGGCAACGGTCGCCCTAGTAACTCCAGTGCTTTGACAAACTTGCCCAAAAGCTAAAAAAAGTTAGTCAGTCTTGCAGATATTCTTGCTCCTTTCCAGGCAGAATTTAAGACACCGCCTAATGTCTAAAGTATGTGGAGTCTGTTCTGAAGGCGTGGCTGGATTGGGAAAGAAAGTTCTGAGAATAACAAATTTTTGGGGTGGAATTGTTATGGAACCTTAGGGATGAATTTAAGATTTGTTCCGAGGACCACAAAGTGACACGTAGAGACATTTGCTTGATAGTAAAAGCCTATATTTCACTGCCAGATCCACACTCGAAATATGACGTCCGCCCTATGGATGGGCTCAAAAGGTTTCTTTATCAGCTGTGATAGAACTACATTGAGATGCCACTCCAGAGAAGGAGCTCTCACCGGAGGAAAGGTTCAGAAGAGCCCTTTCATGAATTGCTTTACAATTTTGGTGGAACAAAGAGGAAGTTTTAGGTGAGCGTCTGTATTGAGATAAAGCAGAGATACAAATTCTTTTGATGGCACTTATGACACAATTGCCTCCATTTTAAGCAGTATGTCTCATTGGCCCTTTCTGCTCAAGACATGGTGAGAATCTCTTTAAATTCCTGTCAAAGGTTCAGATCCTGAAATATATTTGATTCAGGAGCCACGCATACAATTGAAAAGATGCTGGCTCCTGGTGACATATCCGGCCCCGTTCATGGTTAGCAGAGTTGGCATCGGTAGAAGGCAGATGGACTAGGCTTCTGAGAAGAGGAGCTACGAAAAACCACTGCTGCTTGGGCCATCTGCGGGCAATCGGTAGTAGGCGACAGCGCTCCGCTTTCATTTTGGTGAGTACATTGGAAATCAATGGGGGGAGGGGGGCGTAGGCATATATCCTGGACCATCGCATTGAAAGGGCATTCCTCCGTGATCCTGTGAGAGGTAATCTGCTGGTGTAGAACCAGCATTAGTATTATTGATCATTGCAAACAGGTCCAAAACCGTTTTCCCTCATTGTGAGAATATGTTGTCCAGTTGACCCTTGTTTAGCTCCCATTCGTGGCAACTGTCTTTTGTCCTGCTGAGGGTATCTAGTGTGATTTGAAGCCATGGAACACTCTACTCTCAGGGATATTCCATGCTTTGTTAACCAATTTCAAAGCTCTTGAGCCTTCTGAGATAGAGTTAGAGATTTGGTTCCTCCTTGCTTGTTGATGTAGAACTGCTTGTGGTGTTGTCCGTACGGACCAGCACCAATGATCCAGCTATACGAGAGAGGCAAGCCTGCAGGAAGAGGAATATGGCATTGAGTTCTAAGCTGTTGATGTGCATTATTTGTTGGGATGAGGACCATTTACCCTGAATCTGGAGGTCTTGTAAATGGCCTCCCCAACCCTCCATAGAGGCATCTGTGGTGATGATAAAGTCTGGAATCAACTGTAGAAAAGAGAGGCCTTGTGAAAGATGTGACCTTAGGCTCCACCATTTGAACGCCTCCCTCATGAGTGGAGTGATTGAGATCATGTCTTTGAAGGATTCTGTAGCTTGAATCCACTGCTGTTGAAGCTCCTCTAGCAGTGACCTCATGTGAAGATGAGCTACAGGAACTAAGAAGATTGCAGAAGAAAGCATGCATAGGAATTAAATTTATATCCTCAATGAAGCACACTGCTTTTTTGTTATGTTTCATATCAAACTTGCCAACCGTTCCTGCCTCTCTCAAGAGAGGAAGCCTTTGCTCTGAACTGTGGCTCGGCTCCAAGGAACGTCAATGTTTAACTGGGAATGACTGCCGATTTCTGTTAGTTTATGGTCCAGCCTAGCTTGTGGAAAAGTTATGCAGGCTTCCATAGCTTAGGCGGCTTGTAGAGAGGTCATAGCTTTTAGGTGCTAGTCGTATAAGAATGGGAATACTTGAGGACCTTGGTTCCGTAAAGCGGCTGCGAGTGGGGCCAGACACTTGGTGAATATCTACAGAGTGGATTTCAGACTAAAGGGAAGGACCCTGAATTGATAATGGGTACCAGCTACTGTGTATCTGAGGTACTTCCAGTGTTTGGGGTGGCTAGGGATATGGAAATATGCATCTTCCAGATTCAGGGATGTCATGTAATCTCCGCTGAAGGATATTTGAGAGCGTAATCATCCTGTGTATTTGATCCCGGAGGAATTGGTTGAGGTGTTTGATCTAAAATGGGCCTCCACTCACCTGATTTGTTGTATTATGAGGAGTGTATGTTGTATTCAGTAGAGTGTAATTGTGGGGAGTCTAACTATGTGGCACTGAGTTATTGTTTGGAGTGTATGTTGTATTGTAATTATGTAGCATATAATTATGTGGTATTGTGTGGAGTGTGTGTTGCATTTAGTAGAGTGTAATTATATGGTGTGTAATTATGTGGCACTGAGTGGTATTCGGAGTGTATGTTGCGTTGAGCGCAGTGTAATTATGTAGCATCATTTCGGCTTTAATTCCACGGCTCGCAGTGCAATCTAGTTTTATGTTTGGTTAAAATTCTTTTTCGTAGCACAAGCTGATTATAAAGAGTTAAGCTGCATTGTCAGAAAAATGCCCACGTGTTTATCATGCTGCTCAAGACACAATCGGACCGAAAGAGCCGCTCCATTTCCAAATCTAGATCCTGTTTTTGGAATATAAAACGAAAAGGCACAAATACAAGCAAATGATACAAATCGCCTGAAGATTGCAGCCAAGCAAATACATTCAGTAAAGCCATCAGGTGCAGTGGAACTGGAGTTGTCAAATTCCCGGCCCATGTACTCGCTATGCTTTCCCTAGTACTTACAATATTGGGAAATGGTGCCCAATATTGTATGGGCACCACTGCTCATGCAGATAAGCCCTCGTCTGGAGTATAGTGCACCCTGCATTAGGACAGTGAAACCTGCTAGAGGGGTAGCTTACCGATACTGTCAGGCAGTGCTAGCTGGCATGGCACCCAAGCAGGGTGCTATGTCAACTCATTTTCTACCTCACAGGGGCATGCAGGCTGCAAGGGCAGTGGCATGGTACCAGTGAGGGGGGTCCCGAGAGACCCTCTTCAGCTTCCAGGCACCCAGGGTACCATTTACTAGGGTCTTACAGGAGGCGGAGTCAGAATTAACAATTTGGGGGTTGTTTTAGGGAAAGTGCACTGGCACAGGGGACCCTCGATGGCAGAGACCCTGTGCACCACATTTGAAATCACATCAAAAGTATGCAAAACGTATAGGGGGGCTAACTATGCAAAAGAGTCACTTTCTCACATTCAGTATGAGATCTCCAGTTTAATTCTGCATCTAAGCCCTTACATGTAACCAGCACATAGACAAAGCCTGAAGTGCTTAGTCACCCATCTACGGAAACAGCAATTATCAAAATCTTGTCTAGTACCTTCACAGCAGCCCTGGGCGGCTAGATAAGACTTGTTTCCATCAAGTCCAATTAAAACCTTTAACAATGCTGACAATGAGATCCTGCATTGTTGTCTCAAGCTCCTCTCTTACTTGGGTCACACTCTTCCTTTCATGCGTATCATTGTTTCTTAAATTAAGCCTTTTCTCCTCATACTCCTGTTTAGCCTCGTGTTCACTTCCACAAGGCCAGCCTTCATCACTACCTGGAACCTTCTGAAGAGCATTAACCATCATTGCCTCTACCACGTCTACGCTGACACTGGGCTCTGCCTGAGCTTCATCAAACAACGCAATATTACCCTGTTCCTGGTACTAAATCATCACTGTCAAGGAGCTTCCTAAAACACAAAAGTACTAGAAATTAAGAATGATACTTCTAAGGGCACTACCAATCTCCACCTTTCCCTACACGTGTTGCTTACTCAATGACTGTTAATTGCTTTAGCCTGAAAAGCAAAGTGCCACTGCTGATTTTGTTAAACTGCATGATTGTTAAATGAAAACTGGAGGTAAATATTTTCTAGGCAAACCTAACAATGCTGAGAAGATGCAAGTTATATGGTTTAATTTTTCCAGGAACATGCTACGTACCTTGAAATTCTAAGAGTGGAATATACAGTTAAAAAAAAAAAATCATAGTTTACATGGGCTTCCAGTTAGGATGTGAAGATGGCCTGTTCATTGTGTGTTGAAGTTAAGTATTTTGAATCCCGACACTGTTCAGAAACTTTAAAAGTCCAAGAACCGACCAATGCCTGGTAGACTGCTTTAACTGTAATTTCCAATTCGTTTTGGTAAAACTTCACAACAATTCCCATGTGCCCAAGTTATATTTCTGTGACATTAGTGCATTCTAGTCTTTGTGAGTGAGAGAGAAATTATTGGAGCCAGGTAGGTAGTTTTCAGAATTAGAAAAGCTACACCTTCAGAGTATCTGATGCATATATAGAGCAAACATTTGCTGGGATGATGAGATTTGGCAATGTGCTATCGCTGTTCGATATAGTTCTAGACGTAGTCTGTGGTATACGATTTGCATATGGCTGGGTCCAAACTAAGGTGGAATGGTGAGCAAAAGAACAATGGATTGGGATGCTGTAGGAGAGTAGGGTCTGCTATCCTAAGGTCACCCCAATTTTTGCTTTTTGTTTCACTGGTTTTCGACTTAATGAGGCTGTGGGCCTGCTAATCAGACCCCCAGCCTGCTGTTCTCTCTCTAAAATTCACATACATGTACTATAGGTACATAACCCAATTGGAACTGGACTCCTTGTCAGCCCCTGTACTTTGCACCATAGGTGCTCAGGGCATAGGTGCCACCAAGGCCTACCAGGGGCTGCAACATAACTTTTGCCACCCCTGGCTGGTACTTAAATTGACACAACTGGCTGATCACTCAGCTGGGGCAAGTTGGTGTAATCACCTCTTGCTTAGATATAGTATACCTATATCTAAACCTATATCTGGACACTTATAAACCTGTGAGTCACTCCTATGGAAGGCCTTATCAATCCTGGAGGCAGAGTGCGTGGTTTAACGTGAGATGGAGCTCGAGCATGAGCTGAGCCTGTCTGCAGCTGTCGGGAACAACTCCCTAAGCTGTTCCGGGATAATGCCATACCACATACTATTAAGTGCATTATAATCCTCGCGGTTATATGTTAACTTTGGTTTGGCTTTATCAAAACATGTCGTGTAAGGTGTCATACGATATGGAATACTATCCCCTCGACAGTCCTGTCGACGGGGATAGCATTCCACCCCTCTAGAGAGAGAAGACATGTTAATTTACTGAAACGCGGTTGATTTTAAAAGAGCCTCAGCATCACAAAATGGACGCTTCTGCCACAGACACAAGTCTGACCTCCTGCTGCTGACCAAAACTCAGTCGAGGAGGCCTGAACAAAGGCTTTCCTGTCGCGGGAGGTGTCACACCACCCCAGACAGGAGATAGTGGATTGTAGCAGGGAGGTTTGAAAGAAACCAGACACTGCCTGGGGAGCACAAGGCTTCCCCTTGCATAATCCGGTCAAACCGGTTCTGAGGCACACCAGCCCCAGTCCCAGCGCAACCCTGGACAAAGGGAAAGGGGTGTAACCACCCCCTTCCTGGGTCCCACCCATAGGAGGGACCTAGCAGGTAATCCAGCCCCCTAGATTGGTATAAGAATGGGAGCAGTGCCAAAGCACTCAGATTATCCTGACTGAAACTTATGAAAGGAAACTCTGGACCCTTCGACATCCTACTCGACGTAGAAGACTGAAGAATCTCCCTTGTGGTCAAGGAGTGACCACCCTGTGCAAACAGGCTCCATCCAGCACCTCGACGTTTGCTTTGTTGCAGTTCCCGCCGGAACACGAGCGACAGAGATCGACAAGACCAAGCGTGCCTGCCTTCTAACAGCCCGATTAAGGTCCGCTGCTGTTTTTTCGTACAAATACTCATTTGCTACCTGGGCCAGCAAGCACTAACAGCCATCCAGTGATAGAAAAGGAAAGAAATATGTCCAAATTCGACGATAAACGTGAGGAAATGGCGCAGGATCTTTTTGGGAAAGACTCTTGTACTAATTCTAGCATACCAAATGTACCAAAAACTGGAGGACTGAAGGCACTATTCCAAAAATTGGAAAGACTTAGGAGACAAGAACTCTCACGATGGTGGGACGGCGTAACCCTGCAACAGTACATTCACCAGAAAAAAGTACCACGGGGGTTACGCATCCTAATATTTCCAACATTTGAGGATTTAAGTGAGGAATTGTTAAAGGATTGGGAAACCAATTTGGAGGGTGCATCATGTGTTATGATGCAGATATTAATCAAGCATGCTGAAGAGAAGGGGGCAAAACTATTGGTAGAGATAGAAAATGTTGTGAAAGAAATCGAGGCCTGTGGGAATCCAGATTTAGTCGAAAAAAATTATGAGATCTTGAAAAAAGTAATTGATAACCATCAAAACTACCTAAAGGATAAAAAACTAAGAAAGATAAAAAGGGATGACAAGGACTATCGTGATGGTCGCATATACACCTTTGCGAAAAAGTTTGACAATATAACTATAGACGACTCTACTAGAAAACGCATGAGGGAGGAAAGTGACGATTTAAGATCAGTGAGTAGCACCCCTCTCTCTTCGCTAGATAGTGTATCCTCTGCAACAGCCCCAGGTGGACTCCCTTTAGAAGCAGGCCCCTCCACTTTCCAGAAAGAAATGGAGAAACTAAGAATAAGTGGGAATCAGGCCAGAAAAGTACAACACCAAAAAAGACAAGGAGAGGTGGCAGGAGGCACAAAAGGTCCAACAGGAGAACAGGGAGAGGAACAAGTGAGGAGATCAGAAAGGGGGAAGAACAAACCCAAAGAACAAGCGAAGCAGTAGATGAGAATGAAGGGAATAAGGATACAGAAACGAGCAACCAGTCAGAATTGAGAATAGTCAATCTATCAGATAGATGTTTGGATGCAGATGAAAAGAAGTTATTGTGCAAAGGTTTGGGGTTCTGTCCTACTCAGGATGGTGATTTCTCAGATGTACATGTAGATCTGTTTAAATTCACTCGTCAGTTGAAATTAAAAGAATTTTTTTGCAACAAACCTATGTGTAACTCACTGTCTGGGAACCAGGGGCTTGAAGCAGAACCTGCTAGTATGTCTATTGCCGAGATAAAGGGATTACAATGTTTAACCACACTAAATGAGGAAATGGAGGTGGATTTAGACACCATCCGCTCTGAATGCAATATTATTGAAAACATGTCTGGTGATAGTGGTCTACATCCCAAATCTAAGTTTCTCCCCGGTACATACCATCAAAACATTGATATATTCAACGAGCGAGTCACTGCTGGCCTTTATAAGCTTGAGAGGGAAAGTATGGAACAACGATCTAAAGACTCTAACCTTACTAAAGGGGAAAGAGATGCTCTCAAGAGATTACGAGAAGACCCCAATATAGTAATTAAGGAGGCTGATAAAGGGGGAAACATCGTGATTATGAACAGAAAGGACTATATTAATGAGATTGAGAGACAGTTGGGGGATAAGGAATGCTATGAGCGGGTGACACAAAACCCTACTGCATCACTGACCATAGAAATCAATTCCAAACTGCTAGACTGGAAAGACATGGGGCTACTTAGTGACCAGGAATACCAATACCTACTGGTCTCCAACCCAAGATCCCCCTGTATATATATCCTCCCCAAAGTACACAAGGGGGGGCCTTTCCCGCCCGGCCGCCCCATCATCTCGGGAATAGGCTCACCAACTGAGAAACTATCCGAATATATAGACCTTAAACTTAACAAACATGTTCTGAACTTGCCATCCTTTATTCAAGACAGCAAGGATATTTTGAACAAACTGCAAGATTTTGAGTGGTCAAATGATCTTTATTTTGTCACTCTAGATGTCACAAGCCTCTATACTTCCATCCAGCACGACATTGGTCTAAAGGCGAGTGAATTCTATCTGGACAGAGAAGGGGCGGACCTGTTACATAAGAACCAAATGGTCCTAGAAATGATGGAACTAGTGTTAACAAAAAACTATTTCCTATTTGAAGATGTGTGGTACCACCAAAAGAGGGGTACCGCGATGGGGACCAAATTTGCGCCATCGTATGCCTGTCTCTTTATGGGACAATTTGAAAGGGAACATGCATGGAACCAGAGTGCCTCCCCCTGGACCAATAACATCGTGTTCTGGGGGAGGTACATCGACGATATCATCTGTCTCTGGTCAGGATCTGAAACTGATCTTTTGGACTACTTTGGCTACTTGAATAAGAACTATATGAATGTGAAACTCACGATTGAATATAGCAGAGAGAGCATACACTTTCTAGATTTGAAGTTCTATATCAGGAACAATAAAATCCAAAGTACTCTCTATCGTAAGGACACCGCTTGCAATGCGGTATTGCACGCAAGCAGTGCACATGCTAGTTCCACAATAAACAATATACCATTTGGAGAAATGGTACGTCTCAAGTGGAATTGCACGGAAGCAGAATCTTTTGATGCTAACCTGCAAACACTTAAGAGTCGCTTTGAAGCTAGGGGTTACAGCAAGGAGGTTACCCACAAAGCAGAGAGTAGGTCACGTAAGATTCATAGAAATGAAACCCTCAAAACCAAGTCACGTAAAAAACTAAAAACAAGTGCAGATGTCAGATTTGTAACAAAATATACTAGATACAACAGCAGTATATTTAAAATTTTTAAAAACAATTGGCATCTTCTAAAAGAGGTCCCAGTATTGCAGGTACATGTGAGAACCAATCCATCAGTAACATACCGTAGAGGCAGGACACTACGCAATCAACTATGCCCAAGTTACTTAAAACCAAGTAGAGACACCAGTCTAAACTGGTTGCCACAAAAACCGAAGGGTTTTTTCACATGCAGGGATTGCAACATTTGTGAATATGGTCGAGACAAAACTAAACGTTTTGCATTTAACGGATCACAAAACTTTGAAATCTTATCCTTCATAAACTGTGCAACCACCTTTGTGGTATATATTTTGGGCTGTACCTGCGGATTAATTTACGTGGGCAGCTCGAAACGCAGTTTGAGGGTAAGAATCCAGGAACACAGGAGAGCGATTCTGAATAGAGACGTGAGATATGTTCACACAAAACATTTTTGGGAGAAACATGGCGGGAAGCCCGACTTTTGGTTCCATGGTTTGGAACATGTACAACCGCTCATAAGAGGAGGGGATCGGGAGGTTCTTCTTAGACAACGGGAGGCAAGATGGATATGTAAACTACAATGCATAAAATACGGCATGAACTTGGATAATGAAATGTACCACTTTTTGTGACTCATGACAATTTGTATTGTTCTGAATAAGAGGCTCAGCAAGATCTTGATATCTGTACATTTTCTTATATAAAATATCAAGGAAGGGCTCACTGGCTGTATTAATGAGAGTATACCATACAATTGGGTGGACATGAATCCTACCTAGGCACTCCTTTCCTCCGCCCCCTTCCCTCACCCTCTCATGCTTCGAATGCTACCTGTCAAAATCTGCAAAGTATACCCTCCCCTCCTCCCTCCCTTACCTCGCCCTTTCCACTGACTGCCCCACCCATTCCAGTACTTTTGCTCGCCCATATTGAACTGTATACACCTGTACTACAATGTCCACTCTATTATAATAAAAACACTGTTCCCCCTCGTGATCCGGACACTCTATACAACCACTAACTTCAATTCTGTTCAAGTAATAAACACACTGACTCTATTAACGTGGAGGGAGTGATTTGATCGGCATATATACACTATATGCGTTCCGAATAAAAACTAACGATAGTAATTATTGCAAATTCAACCCCTGTTCTATATAAAAAAAGACCATTCTAAGATGGCGCCCGCGGAATAACTAGTATGCAACTGTAACAGAACTATATCCGATGCCTCACACAGAAGACTAGGGTCCGGTGGGTCACTAACATGCCGAGGGCATGTGACCCAATGGAAAGGCTATGATACCCTTGCAAGCATATGAAACGATACAAATAAATAATAATATAACCCGATTCGCAACAATGTATCTATTTTATATATAATTCAGTGATTTTTACAACAACGCAATAATATGATTCCTAAAAATAAAACACTTATAAAACCCGACTCCGAACTCCTATTCTATACCTTTTCGGCATAAATATGTAATGCGCTAGTATACAAACATAGCGAATATTGCCCACTCAAATATGGCGGCCGAGATTAGAAAGACCAGTAATGGTGACTAACACGGGGCTGACAGACGCGGACCAATAGGTGACCCTGCCTTTCGAATTTAAGGCGGTTTCCGTAATGGCGAAACCAGCCTGGAACCAGCCATGCCGAGACGCTGATACCGAACGTCTGCAACTACAGGTGAGAGACCGGGATTAGGGTTTAGCGGTTAGTGGTAATGGGTCTAGATAAGATAATGGGCTACTATGGAGGTTACTTGTGTAGGTGGGTTTTTCTATATACATGAAAGCCCAGCTCCCCCATTACATTAATGCCTATATGGGTCCCCCGCCAACCCCCCCCTCCCCTCCCCCGCTTGGGAAAAGTGGTGGCTAACCGGGAGAAAATAACTAGAACCCTCTTATAACCAATGCTCTCTTAAAATCGGTTTTGCATTTTCGAATGCAATAGTGTGGGTGCTATTATTTTTCAGACCATCCTTCACGGTAGCAGCGCTAGTTGAGATACGTCAGGAGCCTGTATGGCTCTGTTCTCCCTCTGTGATAGGGTGCAAAGACATTGAATAGAGGCTTTAGAAATCGGCCCGTCTAGACTACATAACTACCAGCAGGGTAGTCTCTTATGACATTGATTTCTAACACACTACTGTAAAATGCCATATACAACTCCATGATGGGCTTAGTGTCTTCTTTCTACTTTCCTTATATTCTAGTATTGCAACAACTTTGCACTAATACGGCCAGGGATGGACACACAGTGGACCACCTGAATTGACTCAAGGGCAAGAAACATCAGGCCTTTTGGAAACGTGACAACCATAAGGGAAGACAGAAACTGCATGAATTAAAGGTATGCTTATAAGGGAATAACTGAAAAAGAATGTCTAAAAACTCTAAAATACAGAGGTTTTGAAACAACCTTTTCCCTTTTGAATAGAACTACATAGGAGGGAATAAATGAAAAAACAATAAAGAAAAATAGCGTGAAAATAGGTGAAGTACCCGAACACGATACACCTGAAAGATTTGCAGTGGTAAGAATTACAATGTTGCCGCTACACAGTTCCCCAAAACTAACCCATAACGATGTTTAAATCACCCCTACCATCTCAGGGATGTTCCTGTTCCAGCTTGAAATCAAATAGAAATGGACAGAAGAAGGATGTACTATCATTTAAGATATGGGTCACAGTTATAGAATGATATCAGGACTTTAATGTTACAAATGTTAGGAACTGTAGAGAATAGATATAAAATAATGTATTAAGCTCAAATTTGTGACATGCGATATGAAATTGTATAAAATCACCAAACACTTATATGAAAATTATACAATATGTTCTAGTTTTTGACTACTAGCTCTCCATTGTGTACAAATACTACAATACTGGCAAAAGCGGTTGTGCCACTGCAAACTGAGATATATGTGGTTCTAATAATTAAGTGTGGTCGGCCTACTCCTATATGTGGAGCACTTTGTATTTGAGTTTAGGAGTCTTGAGGTATTGTAATAGGAGTCTTTTGTTGATGTTGAGAACCAACCATGATGATCTTTTAACTTGTCTTCACGGTCTTCCGTGTAAACTCCTCCCCCTTCCGTGGTAGTAACCTTTTAGAAAGTTGTTTTTAAGATAAATGCCCTTTTCCCCTCACCCCCCCCCCCACTCCGCTTTTTTCGGAATATGATTGTATATTATGAATTATATCCATATGTTGCACAACACGTTATTGATTAATCTTTCCCAATTTCCGATCTATGTGTATTTCCCTCTGTGGGGTAACAAGTGCTCTACAAGGAATGTTTAAGATGCAATGTCAAATGGGAAATGTGTGAAACTGATGAGAGTATTGTCTTTTATTGTACTTTCAGCCCTGAAGAAACTCCTGGGTAGGGAGTGAAACGCGTTGGCTGAACTTGTTGCATACCTCATTGATGATTTGTGTTTTTAATGGACAAAGATAAATAAAGAACATTTTTCTACTTACTTCTTTTGGACTACTATTTTGGTGCGCCCCCTTGAACATTAAAAAATTCAGCCCGATCCACAGTCCCTGCAGAGCTGAGACCCGTGGAGGCGACCGGAAGCATGGGGGCCGTCATCTTGGAAAGACCACGAGACGCTGACCGTGCAGCCCACGAGTGACCCTCTAAGCTGTACATCGGGGTTTGAGAAGCCCCAGCCCTGAGCCTCTTTTGCACCGAAGCTCACCCCTCTACACTCTGCTGCGTGGGGCCCTTCTGCTTCTTTTGGCTCAACGCGATGGCCCGGTCACTTGCCCGTTGGCTTGTGGCCCCTGTGCCGACGAACTACGAAATCTAACTTGTGATTCTGGTTGCTCCAGACTTGCACTCGCTCCTCTGAAAAGGAGCACCCGCTCTGACCCTCCTGGTCAGAGTGAGAAGCAATCTTCCAGTCCTGCGTGGATTGCTCTTGCCAAGTGTTGTTTGCTCCAATCCTGAAGCCGACATCGCAGACGGCGAGAGCCTTCGTGGGACAGCTCGTGATCCACTCCTGGACGTCGCAGATGCCCTAGAGTCCACGTGGCAGCGGAGAGAAGCTCCTCGACAACCACCTGATTGTGCCCGACATAGCCTGGTTCCGTCCTGGTTCCACCCTGGTCACTGCTGAGTGACCCAGACTCTGTCCCCTCTGCTTACAGGTACTCTACAACTCCGATCCACCCTTGGATCGCACCGGACACTTCTCCTTCACGACGCCTGCAGCATCTTCAGCTTCAAGCACCATCAACCAGCGTGACAAAACCAGACACTACTTCGCACCTTGCACCCGCTTCCTGTGGGTGAGGTAACTCATCAACGCCGGTGTTCCCACACTGGTACACACCTCTAGTGTATGTGTCTAAAGTTTCATCTTGCTAGGTTAAGCGGAAGTCTCCTTAAACTATAACTTTATAACTTTTACGCACCATTGACTTTGCATTGGTGCATGCCTGTGCTTTAAGCGCTGCACCCGAATCCCGCAGGCTTTTCCCCGACTTCAGCATTGCTAGTCCCGACTGCTCCCAGCGATTCCCTAGGCCCTAGGCCTAACCACTGTTCGATTGGTATCTCTTATACCACTTTTTTAATATATGGTTTGCGTGCCCCCCGGCCTCATCCATAATTGTGCAACTTTCATATGTTTAACTGTGCTTTTGTTTAAACGCTTGTGCCTCTGCACTCATAAAGAGTATAGAGGATTATTCTAGTAATAAATACATATATTTTTATAATATATACTTGTGTGGTGTCCTTTCATTTGATATTACAGGATTGTGATTGGTAAAACAGCTTGCTTAACACGACCTCTAGAGTTAAGCCTTTAAGGCTGCTTAGTCCATGCTACCATTAGGATAGCTTGTCTATAAGGTTGACTTACAACCAGACACCATAAGAGATTGTTTGGACTGATACAAGGTGGTTCCAGAATTGGAAACATCATATATCAGGCCAACTTCTCACAGATGCTACCACGAGTGATTGCCATTGGTTAGACAAATTGCAAGCATTCCTCCCATAACCGTTTGTGTTTTCATGTACCACCCTAGGTGGCATGGGTGTGCCCAGACGTGTGTCCCATGCTAACGGTCACTGGGCACAAGCTGTAACCAGCCCTGGGTTGCTTGTGTTCCGGTTCAGGAAGGACCTGGCCTGGCAAATTGGGCTGGACTGCTATCATGAGGAGCACGGTCAAGACTTGTTGGCCTATGAATATATGGCTAGACGGTAATCAGTTAGAGGAAGTAACTAGTTATAAATACCTTGGGTTCTATATGGATAACAGGCAAAACCATCAAGAGCAAAAAAAAATCAATGTGTCACAGAGAACTAGTGCATTAAAATTTGGCTTTAGGACACTGGCAAAAAAATTAAAGTGGCGGTAACACAAACCTTTGCTCGCAGTGATGTCGGCCAAAATGCTTCCAACAATAACGTATGCCAGTATTGCTTTACATGGCAAAGACTCTGAACTTTTAAACAACTACTAGTCTCAACCTTCAACAAGCATTTACAATGCAATGGTCTCGGCATTATTAAAGGTAGAGCTATTGGCATTGCTCATGACATTTTTTTTCATTTTTTTAAACATAAATAAATGATATTGTCATTTACAATGGCAATAGGTTCAAGTTCAAGAATTTATATAGCGCACTACTCACCCAGAGGGTCTCAAGGCGCTTGGGGAGGGGGTTCATTATTTATCAAATAACCAGGTTTTAAGTTCTTTTCTGAAGGAGATGTGGTTCTGTGTAAGGCGGAGGTGAGTGGGGAGTGAGTTCCAGGTCTTGGCCGCCAAGTAGGAGAAGGATCTACCTCCCATGGTGGATCTTTGGAAACGCGGAACTGCGGCGAGGCCTTGATTGGAGGATCTTAGTTGGCGGGTGGGTGTGTAGAAGGATAGTCGAGTGTTGAGGCATTTGGGCCCTAGTTTGTAGAGGGCCTTGTGTGCGTGGGTGAGGAGACGGAATGTTATTCTCTTGTTGACGGGAAGCCAGTGGAGGTCTTTCAGGTGGCCGGTAATGTGATCTTGGCGAGGGATGTCCAAAATGAGTCTCGCTGATGCGTTTTGGATGCGTTGGAGTTTTTTCTGTAATTTGGCTGTGATTCCGGCGTAGAGGGTGTTTCCGTAGTCTAGTCGACTCGTAACCAGTGCGTGGGTGACAGTCTTTCTTGTTTCGGCGGGGATCCAATGGAAGATTTTTTTGAGCATACGAAGTACGTTGAAGCAGGAGGATGAGACGGCGTTGACTTGTTTGGTCATTGAGAGTGAGGAGTCTAGGATGAAGCCAAGGTTACGTGCATGGTCTGTGGGTATGGGTGGTGAGCCCAGATCCGAAGGCCACCATGAGTCGTCCCAGGCAGAGGGGGATGATCCTAGGATGAGTACTTCCGTTTTGTCTGAGTTAAGTTTTAAGCGGCTGTTTTTCATCCATAGGGCTACTTCTTTCATGCCTTCGTGAAGATTGGTTTTGGCGGTGTTGGGGTCTTTGGTGAGGGAAAGGATCAGCTGGGTGTCGTCAGCGTAGGAGATGATGTTAAGGTTGTGTTGACGCGCGATGGAAGCGAGTGGACTCATGTAAACGTTGAAGAGGGTGGGACTGAGTGATGATCCTTGTGGTACACCGCAGATGACTTCGGTGGCCTCTGATTTGAATGGGGGGAAGTCGGACTCTCTGAGTTCTCCCAGCTAGGAACGAGATGATCCAGTCCAAGGCTTTAACTTTTATGCCGATGTTGCTGAGGTGTTGTATGAGGGTGCTGTGACAGACAGCGTCGAAGGCGGCGGAGAGGTCGAGTAGAATGAGGGCCACTGTTTCTCCGTTGTCCAGTAGTGTTCGGATGTCGTCTGTCGCTGCGATGAGGGCGGTTTCGGTGCTGTGTTTGGCTCGAAAGCCGGACTGTGAGGGATCGAGGGAGTTGTTGGATTCGAGGAAGGCGGCGAGTTGGTTATTGACGGCTTTCTCAATGACTTTGGCCGGGAATGGGAGGAGGGATATGGGGCGGTAGTTTTTAAGTTCAGAGGGGTCTGCTGTGGGTTTCTTCAGGAGGGCGCTGACTTCGGCATGTTTCCAGCTTTCTGGGAAGGTAGCCGAGTTGAAGGAGCAGTTGATGACATCACGGAGATGCAGTGCGATGATGGAGTCTGCTTTGTTGAAGATATGGTGAGGACATGGGTCGGTTGGCGAGCCAGAATGGATGGAATTCATTAGGCGGATGGTGTCTTCCGTGGTGATTGGGTTCCAGGCGCTGAGGTTGTTAGAGGGCGGTTTAGGTTCTGAGGGGGGTGGAGAGGATTGTTCGTTGACGCTGTTTTCGAAGCGGTTATGTATGTCGGCAATTTTGTTATAGAAGAAGGAGGATAACGAATCGCAGAGGTCTTGGGAGGGAGTGATGTCGTTTGAGGCTGCGGTGGGGTTGGTGAATTCTTTGACGATGTTGAATAGTTCCTTGCGGTTATGGGCGTTGTTGTCGAGTCGATTCTTGAATGCTGGTTTCTTGGTGGATCAAATCAGTTGGTGGTATTTGCGGGTGGCTGCCTTGAAGGTGGTCATGTTGTCGGTGGTTGGGTTTTTCCTCCATGTTTTCTCGAGGGTACGGCATAGCTTCTTGGATTTCTTAAGGTCATCGTTGAACCAGGGGGCCTTTTTGCTGTCTTGTTTGGTGTGATGGTTTTTCAAGGGGGCTAATTCGTCAGCGCTGTGAGTGATCCATTGTTTGAATTTGATGGCAGCTTGGTTTGGGTCCGATGAGAGGGCGGGTGGGTTTTGGTTGAGCGATGTGAGGAGTTGGTCGGTGGTGATTTTGTTCCATTTTCTTCGGGGAATAGGATGTGGGGGGTTGTGGGTCGAGGTGGTTTTGTAGCTGAAGTGAACACAACTGTGGTCCGTCCAATGGAGAGCTGTGGTGCGATCGAAGGAGATGTGTTTACTGGAGGTGAAGATTGGGTCGAGCGTATGTCCGGCTACATGGGTGGGGGTGTCAACCAGTTGTTTGAGGCCGAGATTGGCCAGGTTGTCAAGAAGGGTGGTGGTGTTGCTGTCGTTTTTCTTTTCCAGGTGGAAGTTGAGGTCTCCTAGTAGAATGTAGTTCTCAGAGGCGAGGACGTGCGGACTGATGAAGTCAGTGATGTCTTCGCTGAACTGTTTACGGGTTCCTGGAGGCCTGTAGATGAGGGTGCCTCTGAGTGTGGTCCTAGGGTCGGTGTGGATCTGGAAGTGGAGGTGTTCGGCGGTTGTAAGGTTATCGTCGGAGTTGGTCGTGATTTTGATGGTGTTCTTATGGACGATGGCGATGCCGCCTCCTGTTTGGACTGTGCGGTCTTTTCGGATGATCTTGTAATTGTCCGGGATGGCTATGGCTATGTCGGGTGTTGATGGTGCGTTCATCCATGTTTCAGTAAGGAAGGCTACGTCCGGTGATGTAGTGTCGAGTAGATCCCAGAGTTCGGTGGCGTGTCTGTGGACCGAGCAGGTGTTCAGCAGGATGCATTTCAGGTGGTTAGAGCCGGAGCTGTGTTTGGGGTTAGTGGATGTGGTATGGGTCTTGTTGCTGGTGAATTTGCAGTAGTGGCAGGTGAAGGGACCGTGGGTACGTCCCGGGATAGCTTCGTAGCATTGTGGTGTGCGCCCGGGGTTAAGGGCGAGGAGGGTGGCGGCGTCATACCTTAAGCTGGAGGAGTGTGGTTTGCGGGGGCCAGGGGGTCTGGCGCTGGGCGCGGTCCAGGCGCGGACGGGCGTAGACGGGCTTACCTTTGGTTCGCATGGGGCGCGACCGCTGCGCGTGAACGCTGCGCGCAGAGGCATCTGTCATATGTGGATAGTGGGGGGGGAGGGGCGAGGGAGGATCAGCTGGGAGGCGGGAGTGTGGTGGGGGGACGGGCTGGGATACACAACAACAAAATGGCAGCGAGTGAAAAAGGGAAACAGGACGCACTGAGTAACTAGCCACAAAACGCTATTGCAAACAATGCTGGCAGCAGAGCGCTATAACAATTACTGCAATTATTGATATAACAAATTACTTCAGGCACCAAAACGCTGCTTGGCAACAAAGCGCTATGTTAATGTAGTGTCAAATTAATTCAGGCACCAAAACGCTGCTTGGAAACAAAGCGCTATGTCTAATTAATGCAAGGCACGCTCAGCAAAGCGCTACGATACCAGTCGGTGGGGCGGGAGGGGAGCGACCGTCTCTGATGGAGTCAGGAATGGTCACAGCGTAGGGGCAGTCAGGTCAGCTCCTATCTTCCAGTGGGAGGGGGGGTCAGCTGGGAGGCGGGAGCGTGGTGGGGGGACGGGCTGGGATGCACAACAAGTGAGTATTAGAGAGTAGTAGAGAGTATTCGCGGACACAGAGCTACACACACACAGACAGAGCTGCGCACACACAGACAGAGCCGCACACACACACAGACAGAGCCGCACACACACACAGACAGAGCCGCACACACACACAGACAGAGCCGCACACACACACACACACACACACACACACACACAGGCACGCACACACACAGAGCCGCGCACACACACACACACAGACAGAGCCGCGCACACACACACAGACAGAGCCACGCACACACACACAGACAGAGCCACGCACACACACACAGACAGAGCCACGCACACACACACACACAGAGAGCCACGCACACACACACAGACAGAGCCACGCACACACAGACAGAGCCACGCACACACACAGACAGAGCCACGCACACACACACAAACAGAGCCACGCACACACACACAAACAGAGCCACGCACACACACACAAACAGAGCCACGCACACACACAGGCAGAGCCACGCACACACACAGGCAGAGCCACGCACACACACACAGACAGAGCCACACACACACACAGAGCCACACACACACACACAGAGCCACACACACACAGACAGAGCCACGCACACACACAGACAGAGCCACGCACACACACAGACAGAGCCACGCACACACACAGACAGAGCCACGCACACACACAGACAGAGCCACGCACACACACAGACAGAGCCACACACACACACACACACACACACAGAGCCACGCACACACACACAGAGCCACGCACACACACACACACACACAGAGCCACACACACACACACACAGAGCCACACACACACACACACACACAGACAGAGCCACGCACACACACAGAGCCACGCACACACACAGACAGAGCCACGCACACACACAGACAGAGCCACACACACACACAGAGCCACACACACACACAGAGCCACACACACACACAGAGCCACACACACACACAGAGCCACACACACACACAGAGCCACACACACACACACAGCCACACACACACACACAGCCACACACACACACACAGAGCCACGCACACACACACAGCCACGCACACACACACAGACAGAGCCACGCACACACACACAGACAGAGCCACGCACACACACACAGACAGAGCCACGCACACACACACACAGAGCCACGCACACACACACAGAGCCACACACACACACAGAGCCACGCACACACACACACAGAGCCACGCACACACACACAGACAGAGCCACGCACACACACACACAGAGCCACGCACACACACACACAGAGCCACGCACACACACACACAGAGCCACGCACACACACAGACAGACAGAGCCACGTACACACACACACACACACAGACAGAGCCACACACACACACACACACACACAGAGCCACACACACAGAGCCACGCACACACACACACACACACACACACACACACACACACACACACAGAGGCACAGAAAAACCTGGCTGACAAGCATGGAACAGAGGCACAGAAAAACCGGGTGAACAGAGGCAGAGAAAAATCGGGATGACAATCAGCACAGCTTGTGTTTAGTAACCCAGTACAGAGTGCAGACACCCTGCTCTTTCAGATGTAAACACTTGCAACACCACAATCCTCATCCAGCAACGAAAGGCTGGTTGGAGAAAGAATACCACCCCGGTATATCAGATGAAAGCAAGAACAATTCCACAATCCGCGCATAGTAACCGAGCCGAGCTCTAAGGAGGAGGTACCCAGACCAGTAACCAGCTGGAAGGTAGAACACCACAATTGAATTGAACTTTGTGCAGGAACATGACACTAACATACTAGATGTAAATATGTGCTGCAGCGCAATCTGCACTATCAGCAAAAAGATGTCTTTGCTTGCATTCCAGATGTCAAAATAGGGAACGCCACATTATCTGTTTTGGAGAAAAAAAACGCCACAATGCCTGCATATCAGCTGTGTCGTGTCCAACATTGCTATAATAGACTGGGACTGCAGAGAGATGACCACATTAAATGTCAGATCTAGCTACAATCCATGTATATTAAGCCAGTAGAACTCTGCAGAAGACTGACCACACTCATTTCCAATCCTTGAACAGGCAGGAGCTATGCGCAGAAAAATGTACAACACAGCAATCCCTGTATTATAGCAGATCAGGGACCCTTTAATAATTGGAGATTAGTGGCGCCTGCAAAAAATGACCACAATGAAGATTCTTATATGTACAGAATCACGAACCGTGTGCAGGGACAGACCAGTTGTGTCTGCAGAAGGGTAGGAAGAGGTGCACAATGGATATGTACATTTGCAATGCCAAAAACCCCATTGAGTAAGAGATTAGTCCTCTCTGCCGGAAACTAACAACGTGCGCACTTCAGTTACATACACGTGCAACACCAAGGACGGACGAGTCCTCTACAGAAAACGCCTGACACTTAAATTTTTGATTTAAACACGTGCCTCACCACAATCTTTTTACAGTGACATACTAGTGTTCTATGCAGAAAAGCAACACCATTTGCCTCTCAGATATTAAACTATCACCACTCTTTCCTGTCTCCCCTTAATCCACTCCCATCTATTCCGCTCAATGGCCTGAACCTCATTTGTACCCATTTAAAATCTGAGTACAGCAATCATCACTAGTAAATGACCAGTTAACCTTTGCATGGGCCTGCCTCTAGACACCACAATTTGTTGAAATCTGTAAATTATACAACAAAGGACGACACCGACTAACCATGCTCACAACCTCGGCATCATCCTCGACAGCCAACTGACCATGAAGCGACAAGTCAACGCAGTTACCTCCTCCTGCTTCCACACACTTCATATGCTCTGCAGACTATTCCGAGGAATCCCTACCAATACCAGAAAGACCGTCACTCAGGCCCTCGTCACCAGCCACCTGGACTACGGCAATGCCCTCTATGCCAGCATCTCCACCCAACTCCTCAGAAGACTCCGGACCATACAGAACGTGACAGCCAGACTCATCCTGGACCTCTCCAAATGAACCCATATCGCCTCCCAGCTGAGAGACCTCCACTGGCTGCCCAGCCACAAGAGATGTCAGTTCAAGATCCTCACGCACGCCTACTAAGCCCTCCACGATCTAGGACCGGTCTACCTCAACCATCGACCGAACTTCCAGAAACCCTATAGACACCTGCGCTCCTCTTCACTCACCCTCGCACACACCCTGCATCTGTCGCAGCGGCTCCTTCTCCTACATCGTTGCCAAGACCTGGAACGACCTTCCCATCCAGCCTGCACAGACCCCTCACTGCCTGACTTCAGAAAGACTCAAAACCTGGCTCTTCGACGGAGACACAACGCCCAGATACCACTAAGGGTGACAGTGTCGCTCTTTACAAATGCTGTTTGACAAGCATGTAACAGTTATTTTGTGAGGGACACATTTTATTTCCACTTCGCGCTCATCTGGAATGTGGAACCTTGTGCCACGTTCCAGGACGGTTGGAGATTAGAGAAGGATGCTGATCAATCTGATGGTTTCCCTGTTGATGTACAATTCCAATAAAGCACTTCGCAAATATTGTTGTGAACTTACATTATAATATACATTTGCTACTGAGTGACTATTAGACGTTCTGGATTTGGGGTCGGGAATATGCGCTAAAGGGGGATTTGGTTCTGGCTTTTACCTCAGGGAGCATATTACACGTATCAATTGTGTGCGGTAGACAGCTCGTGTGACAGCTGGAGAGCAATTTGCATCTTAGCTCAGGAGCTTCAGCACCCCACTCCAGCAACTGCACCTCTGCCACACGTGGTTGAACATTCAAATCATGTATTCATCTCCAGTACGTTGCGGATTGACGGGTTTGGACACCACCATGCCTGAATAAATACGCTTGTCAGCATCATTAGAAAGTCAGTGTCGACAAGAGCGCCTGCTTTCATGCGCAACGCCAGCTCTCCTTGGTCACGTGCTAGAAAGTGCCTTCCTCCTCTCTATACTGCCACAAAGAAATAAATACTAACGACTGCGTGGAGGGAGGGGAGAAGTAGTGAGATGTCCATGTGCACTTTTGGTGCATTCGTCTTTCCGCTCTCCTAACCTCCACCACCACCCCTCCCAGGCTCCCACACACCCACCCATGAAATAGCGATTCGGAAGCATGGCTTAATTTCTTAATATATATATATATATATATAAATATGGGGGAGGAGCTACGCCACGATCCAAGATGGCCGCATAAGCTCCCGGCCCCGCCGACCTCCACCGGCAGCTCGTATATCCTGCCTTTTATCCTTCACACACGCCGGACTCCCACACGTATGAAGTGCTCCTGACTCCTGCGGTGCAAACCCGGACTTTCCAACTTACCGGGTGACGAAGTTACGTCAAATTTCCTTCTCGGCCTATTCCAGGGCTTCCGCCGGGACCTCGATTTCTGGCCCATCCGGGCTGGAAGTGATCAACATCGGCTGTGGGACCAGGGTTGCTTCCGGTCTTCCGACCTCGGTCCACTCCTAATTCCAGCTGGCAACTGAGTGACCGGCTTAATCCAAGGACACGGCACAGTGACGCATGTGATATCGGTGACCGCGATCCGGGGTCCTATGCCCGGTGACCCCCTGGGGAGCCGGGGTTGACGGGCTGGCCCCCGCGAATGGCGAAATACCGACTCTGCCTGTTGTGTGAGCACTCGCTGTTGTCTGTTGTGTGAGCGCTCGCTGTTGTCATCAGCTCCGTGTGTGCCTGACTCCTGGACGGTGTTTCAGGGGTCCAAATCCTGCCTCGTCTCATGCCGGAGGAGATGGGGGGGGACTGATGGCACACCATCGCTGAGGTCCGTAATGGCCGCCATTGGGGCGCTCCGCTCTCACTTCGCCGTCCTGTGCCAACCGATGTCTGTAATGCTGGATACCGTACACTTGGAACCGGACGTGGATATTCCGACAAGATGTCAGCATGCCTTGGACCCCGTGGATTATTCTCCGTACCATTTAGAGATCCCCGGGCGGAAGCCTGCTTTAGCCTATTTTGATGACTCTGGCCTCATGGATGGTGCACCTGTGATCGTCGTTGGCTTTCCCTGCTCCACTCCTGTTCGACGGAATATTGTTGCTAAAGGTTTTTACCGCCACGGACAGTTCTTCAGTGACTTTCGGAGAGGTTAGTCTTCCTTCTTCATCCTCTATTGTCAAACTTTCGGATGCCGCCATCTTGTCTCCTCTCCTCGAAACGTCGCCATTGTCTTGAACTGTCTTGGACGCTTCGCTTTCTTCACGATTGCTGTGGCTTGGGCAACATGGGCCTTCGTGAAGAACCGAACTGGTCAGGGTTGACTTTGACATTCGGGGTTAGCTCTTCTATGTACTTTATGCCGGATATGCACCGTGTATATTACTGGGAGACGGGAGGTTTTTGTTGGAGCTCTCCCCATGTATGTGTTCAGTACTCGCTTTAATAGTCGACATTGAATTTTGGGGAGGTTGCTGCTGGTGGGGGGTAATGGGGGCCAGGAGTGTGTCTATTGCTCTCCTCCTCCGCTTTCTTTCCTTTCTTTAGGACAGTTCCGGGGCGACAGGCACGTTGTTAGTGGGGTTGGCCGTAGCCATTACAGGAGTGCAGGGTAGCGGGTGCTGGGGGGGTTTATTGTTTTAGTTTGTTTTGTTCTACGGTCTCTTTCTTCTCCTCTTTCAGTGGGGCTTTCCTTCCTTTTCAGTAGGTTGGCTGTCTTTCTTTATCTCATTTCTTTTTCTATCTGGCGTCTATACTTACCTATGCCTCACTGTCTTCGGAGGGTGGGTTTTCGGGATGATGCTCTAGCTAAATCGCTCGCTATTATACTGTTTTTATTCCTTGTCTGCCTCGGCGGGCGTAGTGTGTCTTAGGCTGTATTGTTCATCACCTGGTCCTGATTGCAATGCGGGGTACGTCCCCCCCCCCCCCATCTCTTCTTAATTTTATTCCATGGTGTGACGCCATCGATAGTGCAGCCACTACTGCCTCTTCATAACAAGCATTTGCAATGCAATAGGTCTCGCATTAGGAAAGTTTGAGCTATTGGTATTGTAAATGACAATTTTTTATTTAGGTTTTGTTTTTGAAAATAGCGAAATTAATAGCTTTGTCATTTACAAAGCCAATAGTTATAACTTTCGCAAATGTGACACCTATAGCATTTGTAATGCAATATGTGTTGTATTTACGTGACTTACGTGTATTGATATTACAAATAATAATGGCTTTTAATTTTTTTTCAATAATTAACTTAAATAAAAGTTATTGTAATTTATAATGGCGGGGGGTGTGATGGGGTGCGGGGGTGTGACAGGGTGCGGGGGTGTGACGGGGTGCGGGGGTGTGACAGGGTGCGGGGGTGTGAGGGTGTGTGGGGGGTGCGGGGGTGTGACGGGGTGCGGGAGGGTGAGGGTGCGGGAGGGTGAGGGTGCAGGAGGGTGAGGGTGCAGGAGGGTGAGGGTGCAGGAGGGTGAGGGGGGTGTGAGGGGGTGAGAGGGTGAGGAGGGGTATAGCTTGAGTTTAGCATGTATTAATACTTTTTAATGTATATTTAAAGTCTGTAATTTCACACGCATGAATGTGATAGTTATTTGTGTTGACTTACTGGCAGCGCTAGAGGGCGCAATCGGTGGTGCAAGCTGTAGTGTTCTTCAGAGAAGGGCTCTGGCACCTATGTTTTATTTTATTTTTTTACAAATTAAGAACTGCTCCCTCTAATCTGGTAAAATAGATCCTTTAGCACATTAAACTCAGACCTACTAGCTTTGCCAATGCTGGTTCTACTTGCCCTTCCATTTCTGATTCTCTTCTCTTACTTTTGAACGTGAAGTTAGTCATCTCCCCAGCCGCTCTTACAGTGCATCACTGGCAGTGCACGTGTCCCGCGCTGCACCCATAGCGCCACCTGCAGTGGAATCTGTGAAATAACTGCTTCGTAGCACTAAGAAACGAAGACCCCCAGCTGCAGCAGGGAACCGTTGTGACTGTTTGTAGTGCTGAAAAGTTCAATACCCTAACCGAATAACGCAGTTAATGCCAGAACAGCTGGGTGCTATATCCTTTGTAGCGCTCAGAAGCGGGTGCTTTCTAGAGTGCTACACCGACACTGCTTCTACCACCAAGACAACGATGCCGTTCTTGGCGACTGAAAGCTGGTGTTTGCAGCACTGGGTTTCCTGTTACCTTAAAAGCTTACAACGGGATTGAAAAGATGAAAAACATGTTTGTCGCCGCGAGCCACACGTTGCACGCGCTCAGCCTACACTTTACGCTGTTAGCCACACTAAGAAACTTTCACACAAGTAGCGGTTTCCTGGTGCACTTGACGCTTCTGAGCTTTTAATTACGCAGGCGAAGCTCCCAGCTTTTGATTCTAGCAAAGTTTCTTCACTTTCAGTTCAACCGCGAATTATTATTTTTTTCGTCGCTCTTCAAAACAAGCACTAAGGGGTGTAAAAAATGCCTTGGGAGGCAGGCGCCGCCGCGCTGCCTGCGGCGACCTGGAAGCTCTTGGCCGGCCGGCCAATCCACTCGCGGCCGACCGGAAGTCCCGCCTCCCGAGGTCCGCGGCTGCCGGCGTATGGAGCGCCCTGCCGTCAGAGGTAGCCCGGGTCCCCAGGAGGGGGCCGGGGAGAAGGAGGAGTGTGGCGCCTGTTGCGGGGCTCCTCTGACCTGAGGGAGCCCCGATTTACATGAGGAGACGCGCCGCGAGGAGCCCCGCCGGAA
Organism: Lissotriton vulgaris; assembly: GCF_964263255.1. Taxonomy (NCBI): domain Eukaryota; kingdom Metazoa; phylum Chordata; class Amphibia; order Caudata; family Salamandridae; genus Lissotriton; species Lissotriton vulgaris. The sequence continues at coordinate 910,940,313 of NC_141697.1, forward strand.
GAGTGCAGTTGGTGAGTGGGGCCCAGGGCTGAAGCGAAGTACGTGCGTGCCTGTGGGGGAGGGGAGGGGAGGGGAAGGGGGGGGAGGGGGGGAGAGTGTGTGCGTGCGTGTGTGCGCGCGAGGGAATGTGTGTGCGCATGCGTGACTGTGTGTGATTGATAGAGAGAATGCGAGGTAGGGGATAGTGTGCCTGTATGTGTGCCGTGTGCCTGCGTGTGCATGAGCGCGCCTGTGTGTGTGTGTGTGTGTGTGTGTGTGCGTGCATGCAGAGGGGTGGGGGCTGCCTGTGTCTGTATTGAGCAAGGGCTTTGCGCATGCGCAGCTACCAGACGCTCGCTCCCGAGGTGAAATCTGACCTCGTCAAAGCGCGCGTCTGGTAGCTGTCCTCATTCCTAAATACGGGCCACAATAGGTCTGAAGCAGACACCTCAATGCTCACGCATTGAGGGTTAGGTCTGCTCGACCTAATAAAAAAATGAAACCTTTGATATCCTTCGCTTAGTGGCACATACAATCACATGCTATGCTTGTCTCGTTGATATTACGCGGTCTTATATATGTGCATGCTACCTGAATCTACTTCCTAAGTTTGCGGCCGGCCCCTGTGGTTGTAGGCCTGCACCTGTAATGCTTTGAATAATTCAATAAAGGTTTTCAAAAATATATATAATATATATATAATATATATATATATATATATATATCTCATCAAGAGGCCACACCAGGGGAAATAGCGAAGGCTTCTTTATTCGGTAGAAAACACCCACAGTGGCGAATGCATTTCGGCTTTGAGTTCGCCTTCCTCAGCGCCATGGGTATGTGCACGGTTCAGGCATCTGCTTGACTTTAAATGTCTTTGCCTCCTCCTGCTGCTAGACACGTGACTCCGCCCCTCCAGGTAAGTACCAATCGCATAACACTGCCTGCAGGCTGCTTGTGGTGCGATGCCTACAGGACCCAGAATGCACCATTCTTGGCCGTTCTCGGTGTCTTGCGGGGGTAAGTCTTGTCCCAGCCAGTTGTAGTGCCCCCAGGGGTTCGCCGAACATCAGCTGCCTCCTCCGCTCCCCAGACCGCAGCAACCCCCAAAGTCCGGGATGAAGTATCGGCGGGGGCAAAGTAGGAAGTCCTCCACGCCTACTGTGCAATCTAGCCGATTGCAACACCGCCCGTTCTCCTCCCAGGTTCGGAGGTGGACCCTGGTCTTTCCCTTACCAGGGACAATAAGAATTTCGCAGAAGCGAAGACCAGCGTTGCCAGGGCCAACTGTACGCTGCGGGGACCTCTCTCTTAAACGAGACAGGATTGCACTCGTCACAACGGCAGAGGAAACACTGTGTGAGGGAGGCGCTGAAGAAGGCACTACACGCCGAAATGCATCCGCCCAACAAGAACCCTCAATAAAGCATTTCTTCACGTTCCTCTTCGGGTGCCTGCTCTTTTCTTTCGGGAGAAGATACTTTTCAATAAATTATGCGCCAGCCAGTGCGCATCCCTGTGCATCCCCGCCGCATAAAGAGGTCTGGACTTCCTGGCTGCTCTACGGGGCTTTGAACTTTTCAGTGTGGTTGCACTTAAGTCCAGATCCACCACTACGCCAGGAGGAGACTGCGGTTTGTAGGTATTCAACCTGCAATTTTGGACGACATGCACCGTCATGTTAGCCCCCGTGATGGACACTTGGCAGAAGGGTGGCGGCGGTTACGAAGAGGACCCGAGGAAAGCGCTGATTGCGGGACTCTTGTTACCTCCGTGGTTTCCTCTAGCACTGTGCCTGTCAAGTTTCCCTGTTCCTGTACCGCCCGTTCTCCTCTCAGGTTCGGAGGTGGACCCTGGTCTTTCCCTTACCAGGGACAATAAGAATTTCGCAGAAGCGAAGACCAGCGTTGCCAGGGCCAACTGTACGCTGCGGGGACCTCTCAAAGCGCGACTTCTGGTACACGCGCTGAAATATCATCAAGAACTCCTCCGTAGAAAGAAGAGAGGCCACACCAGGGGAAATAGCGAAGGCTTCTTTATTCGGTAGAAAACACCCACAGTGGCGAATGCATTTCGGCTTTGAGTTCGCCTTCCTCAGCGCCATGGGTATGTGCACGGTTCAGGCATCTGCTTGACTTTAAATGTCTTTGCCTCCTCCTGCTGCTAGACACGTGACTCCGCCCCTCCAGGTAAGTACCAATCGCATAACACTGCCTGCAGGCTGCTTGTGGTGCGATGCCTACAGGACCCAGAATGCACCATTCTTTGTCGTTCTCGGTGTCTTGCGGTGGTAAGTCTTGTATATTATATATATATATATATATATATATATATATATATATATATATATATATATATATATATATATATATATATATATATATATATATATATATATATATATATATATAGATCTCTCTCCAAAAAAGCAAATACCATTGAGCTTGCAGAGGGCTCACAAAGCCGACCTCACCATCCGGTTCTGCACGCCTCTTTGCCGCTTGCCTTTCAAGTCTCCTGTGTTATTTCTCCATGCCAGACGCGTTTCGAGGCCACTCCGCCTCGTAATCATGGGCTGTGTGTGTAGATACTGAAAGCTCACCGAGCATGACAACACTTTTATTTATTGACAAAACGCCCATAATGGGCGTGGCTCACAGGTAATGCCGTCAGGCATGATGGTAACTGTGGTCCTTCATCGGTGAGAAAGTAGTTCCCTTAAGTAGGTTCAGTTTTCATGCACATTTCATCAGTTACTTAATTAAAACATTGAGTAGGTCGGAGTTCATGAAGGGCAGCAGTGTTTACATCACAAGTCAGCAATGCTTCGCAAAGTGAATTCGTTTCTCTCCACAGCCTTCCCCAGCCTTCACAGCTTGCTGGGAATGGAGCCCCTCTGCCACGGCCAGAGCTGCCGTGTATATGTTTCCAAAAAAGCAAATGCCCTTGAGCTTGCAGAGGGCTCGCAAAGCTGACCTCACCATCCGGTTCTGCACGCCTCTTTGCCGCTTGCCTTTCAAGTCTCCTGTGTTATTTCTCCATGCCCGACGCGTTTCCAGGCCACTCCGCCTCGTAATCATGGGCTGTGTGTGTAGATACTGAAAGCTCACCGAGCATGACAACACTTATTTATTGACAAAACGCCCATAATGGGCGTGGCTCACAGGTAATGCAGTCAGGCATGATGGTAACTGTGGTCCTTCATCAGTGAGAAAGTAGTTCCCTTAAGTAGGTTCAGTTTTCGTGCACATTTCATCAGTTACTTAATTAAAACCTTGAGTAGGTCGGAGTTCATGAAGGGCAGCAGTGTTTACATCACAGGTCAGCAATGCTTCGCAAAGTGAATTCGTTTCTCTCCACAGCCTTCCCCCGCCTTCACAGCTTGCTGGGAATGGAGCCCCTCTGCCACAGCTGCCGTGTATATGTTTCCAAAAAAGCAAATGCCCTTGAGCTTGCAGAGGGCTCACAAAGCGTGTAACGTAACTGGTGCTCATGTAAAGCGCTCCAATACCTTCGGGCTGAGTTCGCGCTATATAAATCTTATATATATATATATATATATTACCTACTGGCGGCCGCCAGTAGGTAGTTATAGTTAGGATTTTTTTCAATGTTAAATCTCAAATTCATTGGAAAACGGCACCGGGAACCTCAAGAGGGAGCTTAGCGAGAATAAGGTGTACCCGCCTTTAAGGAAATAGAACGCCATAATTTTCGTCCTTCAAAATACTTGTCGACTCCTCCCGGTAACAACACACACCACTACTGATCAAGATCCCTCAACCACGCAATCAGCGTGTTCACAGTTTTCGAACCACCAAGAAACTTAACCAAAGCAGTGCCCGGAAACGGACATTTCCGGCACTAGTGTCATACTTCATGAGGCCCTGAAGATTCGCAGTGTGTTCCCTGCGATGAAACACGTGTTGGCATCACTAAAGGAACAATAAACAATTACTTAACACCAAGAACAGAACATCTTTTTTGAACTCTTATACCTCAACTTGGATGAATGATTCTCTTAAAGTCACTCCGAAAGTGTGGATGTATACAAACCGATCATCTCTTTTCAACACTATCATTACTAAAATGTTCTAATTTGTATAGTGCAAGGGCATTGTTGTTCTATTGTTATTTGTGTGGATCTTCTTGGTCCAACCTTGAGCGGTTGTGTGAGCTTACCGCTCGCCCTTTTGCCTGTACCAGCCACTTCACAGTACTCTCCACTTTCCGGATATCCAGGTGTGCGCCCAATCTCCCTGGTAAATGTAAAAATCTCCTTGCTGTATAACAAAATTCTATTTGGAATAACTTTGGCGCCGGTTGACGAATCTGACTGAAAATTTCCTCAAAATGGCCTCGCGGCGTTCCGGTCCTTCCCTGAAAGTTTGGGGGGGGGATTAGTCAAGCGGGGGCCGAGATAAAAGGGGGGTCCCAAAAAAAACCAACAATTTAAACCATCTAACTTACTTTGTGATCGATTCCGTACCAAAGAACATCCGTGGTGGGGATCGAGAGAAGCTTTTAAGACAGCTTGAGAGCAAATACATTGACTCCTCAACACCAGAATACCTAACGGGCTGAACAGGGGGGGAAGATTTACAGGTCTTCCTTTGAGGTTTAGGTCTTAACGGGTTGTAAACAGCAGTACACTGGTAGGGTCATTGTTTGATGTTTATTACTTTGGAAGTAAACCCATGCTGTCTGAATATCTATCACATGTCATTTGGAAATATGTAAGCAATGTCCCCCTGTGATTACGACAATATTCTGGATAATTAGTCTCATGAATTTAGTTTCTTTTGTCCATTGTATATTATATACTAGGTCCATCAACATTCATTACTCTGTACATGATTGTCACTCTACCAGCCGGTTTTACATTGGATTTAATGTAATATGGAATATTCAGTCACTATGGCTATAGTCGGTTCACAGCAACAGCAGTGATTTTTTACACGATTTTTAACTGTGTTTACAGCTAGAATTTTTGCGCAGGTATAATGATTTGGAAATTTATAGCGATTGATCATAATATAAGGTAAATCATCATTATATACACACTGCGAGTCGATTAAGCACTTTGTTTTAAGCACTTTAGCACTGTTTTTGAATACCATCATGTCTTATGGGTTTATTTTACATATTGTGATAAGGTATTATAGATCAATACATACCATGTTTTGCACATAGCAATATTACCATTTCGTGTGTAGTCTCCCCTGACAGTAATTGGGAGCCAACAATTGAGCCTTCATATGCACTTGCACTTTATTGTATTTTGCACATTGGATCGATTGCACTTTATTAGAAGTATTGATTATTATAAATGATCCCAGGAAGAGGATAATTTGGAATTAATGCATCAAATTGTTCCTGGAAAAATAACGTGCTCTATATTGTTGTACATAGCGTGATTTTGTGCATAAGTATTTTCTTTATGTTCATTACCCATGTGAGCTGATGTTATTGTCATTGAGCACAGTATTTAAACACCCCCATTGGTCATTTGAAGCCATGTGATCAAGGCCGTTTGACGGGCGAAACGCGTCATGCCGGTGGAGAGGGAAAAATAAAACCACTTTGAAATTTATCTTTGGTGTTGAGAGATCTGTACCTGAGGAGAAGAACGTGAGGGGAGCCACTCTTGCAGGAATATATATATATATATATATATATATATATATATATATATATATATATATATATATCCTACTGGCGGTCGCCAGTAGGTAGTTATAGTTAGGATTTTTTTCAATGTTAAATCTCAAAATTCTATTTGGAATAACTTTGGCGCCGGTTGACGAATCTGACTGAAAATTTCCTCAAAATGACCTCGCGGCGTTCCGGTCCTTCCCTGAAAGTTTGGGGGGGGGGATTCGTCAAGCGGGGGCCGAGATAAAAGGGGGGTCCCAAAACGCGTTTTCCCCATGTTAATTTCCATAGGGCGGTCGATTTCACTTTTAGCCCGAACGGCTGAATGGATTTCCACCAAACTTGGCAAAATTGTAGGGACTGGTAGCTCGATGTGCCTTTGCTATGTCTCATGATGTGTGCTCCAGTGGTCTTGAGTAATTTAGGTTCAAAAAAATATATATATCTATGGCAGCGCCCCGGTACGCGCCCCGGGGAGCGCTCCGGGCGCGCCACGCGAGGTGCGCACGGAAAACTGATTGGCTCTCGGGTGTCTGTAAACATTCGAAACAGTCCGGAGCGGCCGCCATCTTGTCTCTCTGTAAAATCGAGACACAAGAGGTGGCTAAAACAAAGGGGGAAATGACCATAAGGCGTCAGGGATAGACCCCCTCTGACCCCCTAGGTTTGATGTGGGGGCTATAAAAGGGCCCCGCGGGGCATTTAAAATATTTTTTTTTTTTCGTTTTGCGCAGGGGGAGCGCCCGGTACGCGCACCGGGGAGCGGACCAGGGAGCGTACTATGAGGAAAAAAGAATGACAGAGTTTTTAAAAAATGAAGCCTTTTTTTTTTAGAAATTGGAGGTAGTTCTAAAAAGAACTTTTTTTTTTCTTCTTTTTGTTTTATATTTTTTTGTGTTTTTTGAACATTTTGTACTTTTTTTGGCTTTTCAAAACAGTTTTATATTTTTTTTGTATTTTTTTAGGGGGAGAAACAAAAAAAAGGGAATTGAAACTGGCTCAACTAGAGCAAAAAACGCAAAAAATTACTTCTTTTTGGGGCACTTGTGATTGTCACCTGCAAGGACGATGAGCTTTATGCTCTTTTCACCATAGGCGATAAGCTTGCCACATGCAGAACAAGTGATTTTAAAATCAGCAAATCGTGGCTGAATACAAGGCATCATCTCTGATGTTTCTGGGCCCGATGAAGTGGGTTCGTTTCTTTGGGAGGTGGTCCTTGAAGACTGGGGGATGTTACTGGCCAGTTTCCTGAGCTCTGCACGAGAATAGTTGTTAGGGTGTTTACGGGTCATATGTAGAATCATGGTATTGTTACCAAAGGAATATTTTTTGTTTGGGTTGCCCCTTGAGAGTTCTTCCTTACAGATTAGGCAAGTTACCTTGGCCGCTTTTCACTTTTTTCTTGCCCTCTGGGAGTGAAAAAAATTCCCATACAATGTGTGACTTGGGCTTGTATGGGGTATTTTGTTCAGGCAGCCATCTTCCACCATCCTCCTCTTCCTCTTCCTCCTCTTGTTGACCACCAATGTAATCTTGAGCTGGTCCTCTTGGTGGGTTGTGGTGGTGGTGGTGGGGCAGATGCACCAGCTGCTGCTGCTACTGAAGCCATTATAAAGATCAAAAAGGTACAGAGAGGTACAAAGAGGTCTTCCTAAGTCAAAGGACAAAGTCAGAATAAGGAAAAAAGGTGGGGTCTTTCATCATTTGGAAAAAAAACTGTCCTGAACCAATGAGAAGTGTTATTTTCAGGTCACAAGACCAGGGGCTTCATCATTATGAAACTAAAACTGTTATGAACCAATGAAAAGTGTTATTTTCAGGTCACATGACCCGAAGCGCTTACGCTACGCGCCCCCGGGGACGCGCCCCGGGTCGCGTCGCGTAAGCGCGTCGGATGTTTACGTTGCGCGATCGTATTCGCTCGAGTACTTCCGGGTGCGCTTACGCCGTGCATGTCACGCGGACGCGGCTACGCGATACGTCACGATCACGTTTTCGTTCCCGATATGGGCGCTAACGGGACGCTCCCCGGTACGCGCCCTGGGGCGCTTCATAATACTACGCTTTCCGGGGCGCGCACCGGGAGCGCTTTGAGAAAAATATATATATATATATATATATATATATATATATATATATATATATATATATATATATATATATATATATATATATATATATATATATATATATATATATATATATATATATATATATATATATATATATATATATATATATATATATATATATATATATATATATATATATATATATACAAAAAAATGGGCTAAATTGTAGAAACTGGTAGCTCGATGTGCCTTTGCTATGTCTAAAGATATATGCTCCAGTGGTTTTTACGAAAATTAACTTTGAAAAAATATATATTGGGCTACATTGGGCTATATATATGTTAGAGCCCAAATGTAGCCCAATGTAGCCCAAAGATGGCCACCAGAGACAAAAAAAACAAATGTAGCCCAAATATCAGCCAGATGTAGCCCAACTATAGCCCAATGACAGAATGTCCCAGAGTGTTCTAAAGAACAACTAGAGCGCTAACAGTCTTACTTATAAACTGAGACTTATAGTTAGGAATTAGCATTTAAAAAACCTATGAAATTCACTGAAAAAACCATAGGTTTCACACCAGTTATAGTTAGGAATTAGCATTAAAAAAAACTAATAAATTCACTGAAAAAACCATAGGTTTCACACCAGTTATAGTTAGCTGGAAATTTTACTGACATAAAACCAATGAAATTCCACGTTATAGTTAGTTGGACTCACTATAACTTGCGCGTGTAATGCACTGCTGATGACATCACATATTACATCACTCATGACATGGTCAGTGACATCACTCATGACATCACTGATGACACTATCCTTGTGACAAAGTGACAGACCTCCTTTCACTGTAAAGTAACCCTTGAAACACATATTCAAAAATAGAAACTAACATTTTCAAAAAAGTGGATATACCCATACCAGTTACAACAACCAATTCAGTAATTCCACCATCTATATACACATCCACTCATTCACCAACAGTTCTATATAGTCACTCATACATATACTCACTCATCATATGTAGTGATACACCTATACATCCTGTTACACACCGACAGTCATCAAAAGGTTACTCACACGCATACTCACACATGCAAATAAACTAATAAACATCCATTTATTTACATATACAGATATACACACACTACCACCTTACTTCTAAGGAAACTTACACATACTTACTCTCTTAAACTATCACTTATAGAAACACATACTTATTTAAACAGAAACTCTTTCAATCTCTCACTCTCACATATACTGACTTATATATATCAATACTCACATATACTACATTAAAACATATGTCGTTACTGATAAAGACATTAGTGAGGCAGGTATTCACTCACTAACACACACATATACACACTCATCCACCCATACAGTCCTGCACATATGCTGTCTTCAAAAAACATACAAACAGTGAGTCAGTCATTGATGCATCTATCTGCAAAGTAACATCCCCACCAAACCATACAGACACTCATACTGATACTAAAAAAAATCTAATAACCCATATACACACACATGTAGCTACTCACCAAACCATGCAGCCACTTATACACAAAGTGAAACACTGATATATATATTTAAATATTTAAACATTATTCGCTAATATATGTATTCACTAAGATACACTTAATAAGGCAGTTAACCAATCAATTCTTTTAAAAACAAACATCCATTTACACACTTATTTAACCATTTATTCTTCCATCGTCCTTTACAAATACATATATAAAACATTTATTTTTCAGAAAGACACACATTCACTGGATGGTGTCATCAGTGATGTCATGAGTGATGTCACTGACCATATCATGAGTGATGTAATATGTGATGTCATCAGCAGTGCATTACACGCGCAAGTTATAGTGAATCCAACTAACTATAACGTGGAATTTCATTGGTTTTATGTCAGTAAAATTTCCAGCTAACTATAACTGGTGTGAAACCTATGGTTTTTTCAGTGAATATATATATATATATATATATCTCTCGTCAGACAAGCGCACGCAGTTACTCCTGTTTTTCAGCTGCGCAATAAATAACAAGGCGAGTTACAGAGCCACAATTCTACCCCCGTGCTTTTTAGAAATTATAAGATGTATTGAAGAAGACGTGTACTGAAGTGCCAAAATTACTAATCACGCCGCGCAAACAGATAAAAAATGCACTGTGCACGTTCCATTTAGTGCGCACGCCATGTCTCGGGATACAATACTCTGCACCAGAGATCTATAGCATGTAAACGCAGAGCACGCGCAGAGATCAGCCCGTGACACGGGCCGGGATGGCGTACAGCTTTAAATAGAGCCCATTTAAATGCACAGCATGTCCCCGGTGAACTAACACGGTAGGGTCACATTGCTGTCATTGTGTTCACAATCACCATCAGTCACACTGCCAGGACGGAAAAGCTCAAATCAGCGTTGTCTGTAATCCCTTCTGGAAGTGGAGCAGACAGCGGGATTCCTGCGTGGTCCCAGCTCTGCAACATAGCGGATCCTGCGGGATCCTCCTTATAGCTCACAGAAGTATCATCCACGGGAGGACAGCGCGCCATTCAAGGAATGAAAAGACAGCCATACGCCTCTTCCTGCACCGCGGTGCTCCTTCCTCATGGGTATCAAGGAATCTGATGCAAGATGTAAGCTTTGCATCTACAATAATCCTTATTTGAAAGATTTAATCACACGCTGATTGTGAGCACAAGTAGGGACCGAACAACGGCACAAACAGGGGTGCACGAGCACTAAAAACGGCACAAACGGAGGCAGAGGCTCGAGGCTCACCTTCACTGCGGGGGAAAGAAAATGGCAGATGCAGGGTTCCGAATTTTTCGGAATCGGGGGCGTGGTTTTGCTGTTTTGAGTGACGCATTACGTCACTGTCTAAAGAACAGCAAAACTTACGCCCCCGAATCCGAAAAAGACGGGGCTAAATTGGAGTGACGCATCTCTCCTCCAATGGCTGGCCACCGTTTAGGAAGCCATCCAATGGAGGAGAGACAGGGCAGGGAGGCGGGTTCCACAGCCCTACTAAGAAACATTAATTCTCCGACCCCAGACTGCGCAAGCGCAGCCTTTAGGTCCTCAACCTAAAAAGGTCTTCCAGATACATCAGTCAGCCTCACCAGCCCAGGTGCGATTCAATTAGGCCTTTTAATTGAAACAGTAAGGAGAATGTAAACCACAATAAAGCTTTAGTATCGACTGAAACAGAACACGGCAAACTCCCTACTCAATCAGACCCTTTGGGCAGAATTGTAAAAGGATAAAAAAAAGATTTTTTAAATCACTATACAATCAATATCTTTATAATGCACTAATAACTACTTGCACGGTCGAGCTGTGGAACAAGAACCCGCCTTTTTTTTACCTTTAAGCAAGTAATAAATAAAACAGCAACATTTTAATCCCTGCTACTTGACAAACAATTCTTCAGTTCGAGGTTGCACGCCTGGATGGTGATTAACAACTACAAGACCCTTGCACCGGGCACCTTATTTAAAGATTACATTCTCGATATACCAAAAAGACAATTGATGGCCTTACACTTTGGGAAACTACTGCTGATTGTGGACCAGCCCACCAGGGTACATAAAGGGCCTAAAACATGCAGACTCTGCGGTAGCAATAAAGAGGATTTTATTAATATAATTTGCACATGCCCCCAACTACATACTGCATGAGTCACATTACTAAGGAAAGCTTTAAACTTCAGAGGAATAAGGACATGCAGAGCTTCTATAATAACCCCTAAGACCCTCAAATGAATTGTAAACTGGTTACATTTCTGAACTCTCATGAACAGGCCCTGAAAATTGAAACACCAACGTTGAAGCAGAATGAGAAAACCATATATTTTTGGAATTTTATCATACAGAATATGTAAGTAGCTAAAATCTGTTAACCTTACGAACTGGTTCAACATAACTTTCAACTGTACTACAGAGCGCTGAAATCTTATGATTTAGTTAGAACTTTTCAGTATAGGCTACGAATCTTATTGAAATAACAAATTCATTAATTTGAGAATGGACTGCCAAAAAATGTTAAAAACATGTGCTTGCAGCAAATCTGCCAATGCAAAACTTATTTTTTTTACATTTTTTAGAGATTGTATTGCTCCTTTTATGTGAAATATTAAGGTTTTAATTAACTAAACAATAAACATTTACTTATCTGCATATGTTTGGGTTCAAACTGAGGTGGCATGGTGAGCAGAAGAACAATAGGTTGGGACGCTACCCAGAGTGATTGCTAGTGGTTATACAAATTGCAAGTATTCCTCACATCACATTTTCAGTGGTTTAAGGTGATATTGCTCACACAGCAATAATATACATATTTTTCAATACAGCAACCCTCACTTGTGACTCTCTCCTTCAGCTGCCCTCTACCACTTCAGATGCATTAATTACATTATGATGCATATACATTAACCCCTTCTCAGCCACTCTCATTGGGGTGCCTTCTTCTATTCCCTCAGTATACTTTCCATATCCCTTTCTACTCTCATCTCCCTTAGAAATGTCCCTTCTCCCTGAGTATGTCCCCGCACAGTGGACCGACCCATTTCAATTTGGCACCGCATCCCATTTTCTCAATTACTGGGTGCCCCTAGCATTACCTGCTGTCGGTTCTTCTCACGCAGGATAGCCTCTGTGAGTCCAGCCCCAGCCGTGGTCCCTCCTGTGGTCGTTGCGCTCAAACCTCTACACCACCCACCCACGAACCCACGCAACACCAAGCGGCCAGGCAGCATAGCAGCCGCCATCTTTTACAAGTCAGTTCACAGGGCAAAGTCATTGGACGAGACCAGCAAACAAGTAACGAATCAGAAACGAGTACAAGGAAAAAAGTCCATAACTGCCAATCACAATGGCACAGGGCGGGATTTCATGTTCTATGAACCAATCAACGGTGGAGCTGTCAGGTTAATGGCCCGTTTTCTGTGACCCTAACCTATGATTGGAGTATAGGCTCATATGCCCTGTCAATTAGGTCATAGCCAGGCGGCCATGTTTCAAGTGGCAGAAACATCCAGGACTAGCGTTATAATCTATCCATTCTTTCTTAAACGTGAGCTGCCCAGAGATATATATGTGAGGAAGTCGATGACAGGTACTTCTAAAGCACCACTTTCTCTCTCTCCCTCCCTTTCTCTACATTGACGTTCTCAACTGACCTTCTAGACATGTCCGTCAACCCGGTAGGAGGAGTTAAACGGTATACTTGTGCATTAGTATGGAAACCGAGAAAGGACATGAAACTTGCCAAGGACACACGTGCTCGAGTTGCTGTTTGCTGGAGTGGTGCTAATTGAGCATTAGGATGAATTCGTTGGAGCATCACAGAGCGACTATGCAGAGTAGCATAGGTGGGCAGTCTATTGTACTGCGCCTCTGTCTGTCACATAGCCAGGGCACAGGTTGGGAAGGAAAAAACAAGCAATAGGTCTCGCATTAATAGGAAAGTTTGAGCTATTGGTATTGTAAATGACATTTTTTTATGCGTTGGTTTTAAAAATAGCGAAATTAATAGCTTTGTCATTTACAATGCCAATAGTTTTAACTTTCGCAAATGTGATACCTATAGCATATGTAACGCAATATGTGTTATTGACATGACTTAGATGTATTGATATTACAAATAACAATGGCTTGTAATTTTTTGAATAATTAATACTTTAAAAAAGTTATTGTAATTTATAATTGCAATAGCTTAAACTTTTGTAAATAACTTTTGCGAAGATTATGTTCATTGTATTTTATTATGACGAAAATCCAAGAACAGAAGTGAAATATTAACATATTTTTGTGACATTTGTAATAAAGCTTGAAACATTGAGAGAACATATTTGAACCAGTTGTTGAATGATTGCACAGATTGATGTTGTGGTGGCGCCGAGTGATGTTGTTGTGGCGACGAATGATGCTGTGGCGTTCAGTGATGCTGTGGTAGCGTATAGTGATGTTGTGGTGCCCCTGAGTGATGTTGTGGTGCCCCTGAGTGATGTTGTGGTGCCCCTGAGTGATGCTGTGGTGCCCCTGAGTGATGCTGTTGTGGTGCTGAGTGATGCTGTGGTGATGCAATAGTTAGATAGAGTAAGTGTGATAGATAGATAGTGGGAGGGCGATACATAGATAGAGTGAGGGCGATACATAGATAGAGTGAGGGCGATACATAGATAGATAGAGTGAGGGCGATACATAGATAGATAGAGTGAGGGCGATACATAGATAGATAGAGTGAGGCCGATGGATAGAGTGAGGCCGATGGATAGAGTGAGGCCGATAGATAAATAGATAGAGGGAGGCCGATAGATAAATAGATAGAGTGAGGCAGATAGATAGATAGAGTGAGGCAGATAGATAGATAGATAGATAGATAGATAGATAGATAGATAGACAGATAGACAGACAGACAGACAGACAGACAGATAGATAGATAGATAGATAGATAGATAGATAGATAGATAGATAGATAGATAGATAGATAGATAGATAGATAGATAGATAGATAGATAGATAGATAGATAGATAGATTGAGGGCGATATATAGCGTGGTATTGTGTGGAGTGTGTGTTGCATTCAGTAGAGTGTAATTATGTAGTGTGTAATTATGTGGCACTGAGTGGTATTTGGAGTGTATGTTGCATTGAGTACAGTGTAATTATGTTGCATATAACTATGAGGCACTGAGTGGGATTTGGAGTGTATGTTGCATTGAGTGCAGTGTAATTATGTGGCATGTAATTATGTGGCACTGTGTGGTATTTGGAGTGTATGTTGCCTTGAGTGCAGTGTAATTATGTGGCACTGTGTAGTATTTGGAGTGTATGTTGCATTGAGTGCAGTGTAATTATTTAGTGTGTAATTATGTGGCACAGAGTGGTTTTTGGAGTGTATGTTCCATTGAGTGTAGTGTAATTATGTGGCCTGTAATTATGTGGCACTGAGTGGTATTTGGAGTGCATGTTGCATTGAGTGCTGTGTAATTATGGGGCGTGTAATTATGTGGCATGGAGTGGGATTTGGAGTGTACATTGCATTGAGTGCAGTGTAATTATGTGGTGTGTACTTATGTGGCACTGAGTCTGATTTGGAGTGTATGTTGCATTGAGTGCTGTGTAACTATGTGGCGTGTAATTATGTGGTGTGTAATTATGTGGCAATGAGTGGGATTTGGAGTGTATGCTGCATTGAGTGCAGTGTAATTATTTGGCCTGTAATTATGTGGCACTGAGTGGTATTTGAAGTGTATGTTGCATTGAGTGCTGTGTAATTATGTGGTTTGTAATTATGTGCCACTGAGTGGTATTTGGAATGTATGTTGCATTGAGTGCTGTGTAAATATGTGACACTGAGTGGGATTTGGAGTGTATGTTGTATTCAGTAGAGTGTAATTGTGTGGTGTGTAATTATGTGGCACTGAGTGGTATTTGGAGTGCATGTTGCATTGAGCGCAGTATAATTATGTGGCGTGTAATTATGTGGCACTGAGTGGTATTTGGAGTGTATGTATGTTGCATTGAGTGCATGATGGGGCCCGCAGTACAGAGGCTTCTAGGCGTGGGGAACAAGGGTTTACACCAGAAAGCAATCCTAAATTTAGTTTGTAGCGCTGCAAAACAGGTGCATAAGTAAAACAAATGCTCCCACCAATGCCGGAAAACAAGACTCAGCACCGTTAACAGGCGTCATCCTGTAGCCAGGCCACAAGCAGCAAGCCACGCACACCACTTACAAAGAGAATCCTCTTCTAGACTGACACAGAGTACCACGAGGAGCGCAGGCGTCCCCTGCAGCTTTCATGAATCCCATTCTCTGAGCACCACAACTAGCACTCACCGAAGGAGGGGGGCATGGATGCTGTGCAGTGGGGCACAGAGGCGCAACTAGAGCCAAATTTCGGGGAGGGGGGGGCTACTAAAACAAGCATTTGTAATGCAATAGGTCTCGCATTAGGAAAGTTTGAGCTATTGGTATTGTAAATTACAATTTTTTTACTTATGTGTTGGTTTTGAAAATAGCAAAATTAATAGTTTTGTCATTTACAACGCCAATACTTTTAACTTTTGCAAATGTGACACCTATAAAATTTGTAATGCAACATGTTTTGTATTTGCATTTGCAATGCAATAGGTCTTGCATTAGGAAAGTTTGAGCTATTGGTATTGTAAATTACAATTTTTTTACTTATGTGTTGGTTTTGAAAATAGCAAAATTAATAGTTTTGTCATTTACAATGCCAATACTTTTAACTTTTACAAATGAGACACCTATAAAATTTGTAATGCAACATGTTTTGTATTTGCATTTGCAATGCAATAGGTCTCGCATTAGGAAAGTTTGAGCTATTGGTATTGTAAATGACAATTTTTTATTTATGTGTTGGTTTTGAAAATAGCAAAATTGATAGCTTTGTCATTTACAATGCCAATACTTTTAACTTTTGCAAATGTGACACCTATAAAATTTGCAATGCAACATGTTTTGTATTTACGTGACTTCCATGTATTGATATTACAAATAAAAATGGCTTTTAGTTTTTTTTAAATAATTAATACTTAAATAAAAGTGATTGTAATTTATAATAGCAATAGCTTAAACTTTTGTAAATAACTTTTGTGAAGATTATGTTCAGTGTATTTTATTGTCACGAAAATCCAAGAACAGAAGTGCAATATTAACATCTTTTTGTGACTTTTGTAATAAAGCTTGAAACATTGAGAGAACATATTTGAACCTGTTGTTGTTGAATGGTTGCACAGATTGATGCTGTGGTTGCGCTAAGTAATGTTGTGGTGGCGACGAGTGATGCTTTGGCGTTCAGTGATGCTGTAGTAGCGCATAGTGATGTTGTGGTGCCACTGAGTGATGCTGTGGTGATGCGGAGTGAGGGCGATAGACATATAGATATAGTGAGGGCCATAGATAGATAGAGGGGGATAGATAGATTGATAGAGTGGGATAGATAGAGTGAGGGCGATAGATAGAGTGAGGGCGATAGATAGATAGATTGATAGAGTGAGGGGCGATAGATAGATTGATAGAGTGAGGGGGGATAGATAGATAGAGTGAGGGAGATAGATAGATAGATAGATAGATAGATAGATAGATAGATAGATAGATAGATAGATAGATAGATAGATAGATAGATAGATAGAGTGAGGGCGATAGATAGAGTGAATGTGATAGATTGATAGAGTGAGGGGCGATAGATAGATAGATAGATAGATAGATAGATAGATAGATAGAGTGAGGGTGATAGATAGATAGATAGATAGATAGATAGATAGATAGATAGATAGATAGATAGATAGATAGATAGATAAAATGAGGGTCGATAGATTGACAGAGTGAGGGGCAATAGATAGATGGAGTGAGGGCAATAGATAGATGAGTGAGGGCAATAGATTGATAGAGTGAGGGCGATAGATAGAGTGAGGGCGATAGATAGATAGAGAGATAGAGTGAGGGCGATAGAGAGATAGAGTGAGGGCGACAGATAGAGTGAGGGCGATAGATAGATAGAGTGAGGGCAATAAATAGAGTGAGGGCGATAGATAGAGTGAGGGCGATAGATAGAGTGAGGGCGATAGATAGAGTGAGGGCAATAGATTGATAGAGTGAGGGCGATAGATTGAGTGAGGGAGATAGATAGATAGAGAGATAGAGTGAGGGCGATAGAGAGATAGAGTGAGGGCGATAGATAGAGTGAGGGCGATAGATAGAGTGAGGGCGATAGAGTGAGGGCGATAGGTAGAGTGAGGGCAATAGATAGATATAGATAGATAGAGTGAGGGTGATAGATAGATAGATAGATCGATAGAGAGTGAGGGAGATAGATAGACAGATAGATAGATAGATAGATAGATAGATAGATAGATAGATAGATAGATAGATAGATAGATAGATAGATAGATAGATAGATAGATAGATAGATAGATAGATAGATAGATAGAGTGAGGGCAATAGATAGAGTGAGCGCAATAGATAGATAGAGGGAGGGCGACAGAGAGATAGAGTGTGGGGTTGTGTGTGTGGGGGGTTGTGTGTGTGGGTTGTTTGTGTGTGGGGTTGTGTGTGGGGTTGTGTGTGGGGGAGTTGTGTTTGTGTGTGGGGTTGTGTGTGTGGGGGGTTGTGTGAGTGTGGGGTTGAATTATCATTTAACTTGCAACTAAGCAGCTTCTGTTCACAAGCTTGTAAGCAGCAGTTACATAAATCGGGAGCTGCAGCATGCCCATGGCTTGCCAGTGCATGTTGCAAATGAAACTAAGTATAATGTGTCCCGTCACACCTTCTTATTTCAGAATACAGCAGTGCACAATGTAATAATTAATGCTGCTGTCTGAAAAATCATCCATCTAACAAAGAATTTGTGACAATAGATCGGTATAAAAAACTTTCATAAATAGATTATTGATTTGAACAAAAGATACAAACTGTAAGTTATATGTTAGAACTACACAGCACTGTAATAAGACCGCTGGAGAGTCTCCTTGTCTGCTGTGTAGATGCTTACAACCTGCAGGCCAAAGATGAGGGAAGTGGAGGAGCAAAAACGAGAGAGAAAGAATGGAAGAAGAAATGACAGATGGAGCTCAAGTGTGAGAGTGAGGGACAGAGAAGCGAGAGGAGAGAGATTAAAGGGGAGAGAGAGTCAATGAAGGGGATAGAAATAGAAAGAGAGAAAGGGGAGGAGAGAGAATATAGGGGGGAAAAGAGAGAGAATGAAGGAGAGAGAGAATTAGAGAGGAGAGAGAGAGAAAAAGATAGAAAATGAGAGGGGGCAAAGCTAAAACAATGGCAACATTTTTTTTCAGGGACATCATATGTAGCAAATAAAGAACCCAAACGCACACATTTGGGAACCCCGAATATTCCTAAATACTGCCATGTAAAATGCAGCTCTGCATGTCCGTGCCTAGTGACGGATCACGCGCCTGGAAAAGCTCACAGCGGGGGTGAATGGGCGCCACAGAGAGAAATTAAACGAAAGGACGTGAACAGATAACCCAGGCTTTTGATAGATGGTGCAAAGCTAAAACAATGCGCCTATTGCCTGTGAGATGCACAGTCTGTTGTTCCTGTCTGTGTGAGAAGCGCCCTCTGTTGTTCCTGTCTGTGAGATGCGCCCCCTGTTCCTGTCTGTGTGAGATGTGCTCCCTGTTCCTGTCTGTGTGATATGCGCCCCCTGTTCCTGTCTATGTGAGATGCGCCCTCTGTTGTTCCTGTCTGTGAGATACGCCCCCTGTTGCTCCTGTCTGTGTGAGAAGAATCCTCTGTTCCTGTCTGTGTGAGAAGCATCCTCTGTTCCTGTCTGTGTGAGATGCACCCCCTGTTCCTGTCTGTGTGAGATGCGCCCTCTGTTGTACCTGTATGTGAGAAGTGCCCACTGTTGGTCCTGTCAAGTGTGAGAATGAGTGAGAGAAAAGAGAGAGCAAGAGGAAAAAGAACAAGCATTTACAATGCAACGGTCTCGCCTTTGCAAAAGTTAGAGCTATTGGCATTGTAAATGACAAACTTTATTTATGGGTTGGTTTTGAAAACAGATAAATAAATGGCATTGTCATTTACAATGCCAATAGCTTAATTTTTCGCAAATCCCTGGAACAGCTAAAAGCGAGCTACATCTTCACCATTAGTGTTAAAGGCTCGCACAGAGTGCTGTCAATGTGTCCAGTGATGTATCACTGAGCATATCTCCTATGCTGAACGCTGTAGCGTATGTTATAAAAATACAGCCATTTTACCGAGCACTTTGAGGCAGAACTGATTCAATTTTATCAGAACTACTCCGTTTATAACACTACAAATCAGCCAGTGGACTCAAAAGTGCTAACGCTATTTTACAGGTTATGTACAGCCCTGGAATGGACACACTACTACAGGATCAGTACTTTAACAGCTGGTTCCTATCAACAGCTGCCGGCTCTAACAACAGCGGGAAGCTCAGATGATGTGATCACTTTGGGGAGAGGGAAAGAGGTAAGAAGTTTCAGTTCAACCTTCTTTGCTCCCATCCTTCTCACCAGGTCAGTGCTAAGTATCCCCGTTTCATTCCCCGACATCCACCCACCCACCATGAAAGACAGTGCTATTTCTTACATCCCCGTACTGACCGTGCCCCCATCTTTGATGATGATTTTCTTCGACAGCATGACACTGCGGTTGCAGCGCTTCTTTTTCTTGCCCTGGGTCATTGTACCATCCTCCACCCCATCCCCCTCGCCGCCACCCGCAGCTCATTCACTCGTCGCCGCCATCTTGAACCCGGAGTCCCAGGCACCGACCGACATTAACTCGCAGCGTCGGCAAACTTGCTGCTGTTGTGGTCACGTGACCCTGGCGAGGAAATGACGCGTGCTGCATTCTGACTGGCCGGCGCCTTGGTGACGTGTGCTTTGGAAACAGGTCTTTCCCGGTTGTGCTCTGCAGTTCCGTCCTGGCTTGAAAGAAGGCAGCCCAGATATAAACGTGACAATCACAAAAGCAGCTTCAGCCTCCCTCTACTTAGGGGCAGCTGACTAAAAGCGCACCTAGGAATGGGAGCCTTTGTACTGCATTTTTCACCACCCCAAGATTTGCTTTGCTTCGATCTCCATGGTACGTCGTTTGTGCCATAAACTGACAATACAGCTAAGACCACCAAAGCACACACGTCCCAGTGAAATGTGCCTGTATGTTTCCCTACGCATTGCATGCTCTTGCATCACATCAGAGGTGGCGTTTTCTGCAATCGAACTCGACTGTCCGTGATACACTTCCGTTCACTATTCCTTTTACTTTACACACACATACATAATGCTTATCATAATATCCCTCCCCATGTGACAGGAGAAAGCTGCTTCCTTGGGACCTGCAGAGTGCGCAGTTCTGCAACTCTTGTTCCAGTTTTACTTCCTATTTAATTTCACGAGTCTCCCCTATAGTATTCGAATACAAGACAACGGGAAAACACAAGCACCTCCAATCTTTTATGTAAAGTTCCTTGATTGTTCCCATCAGTGAGCATGTTATGCGCAATAACAACACGCGCAACCAAAGGATATTCTTCGTCACTCCACACCCGCGAAAAACGAAAAGCATCTAATGATGTTGTCAAATGACTGCTCAAGTTAGCCTGACCAAATCCATATCGGGTGCTTCCCTCAATTAACTATTACTACATACCTGATGACAGTGTGAAGTCTCCTCAAAAGCTGACCAGCCAGGGCCGCCATCTTACTTCCCCACCCAGGAAATTACAATGACAGCACTTCCAGGGTCAGGTCTAGTCATAGAGTCGTTTGAGATGACGAGCACTGTTACCATGGAAACATAAAAGCTACTCTGGCTGCACGAACAGGAGACTCCGCTCTTTTGGCACACTGTCATGGAAATAGAAAAGAGGCA
This sequence comes from Lissotriton vulgaris, assembly GCF_964263255.1. Classification (NCBI taxonomy): domain Eukaryota; kingdom Metazoa; phylum Chordata; class Amphibia; order Caudata; family Salamandridae; genus Lissotriton; species Lissotriton vulgaris. The sequence goes on from NC_141697.1 coordinate 910,961,428, forward strand.
CTGCACTGGAAGCTCTTTAAGAACGAGCACACGCTCCTGTTGATACTACGGCCACCTCCCAGCCTCCCCAACATGGCACGGACAGTGGGCGGGCGGGAGGGAGGAGGCACGGACAATGGGCGGGCGAGAGTGAGGAGGCACGGACAGTGGGCGGGAGGGAGAAGGCATGGACAACGGGAGGGAGGGCGGGGGATAAACAAGGCCACGGACAGTGGGCGGGCGGGAGGGAGGAGGCACGGACAGTGGGCGGGAGGGAGAAGGCACGGACAACGGGAGGGAGGGCGGGGGATAAACAAGGCACAACAACGGGAAGGGGAGGATAGAGAACATGGACAACTCCTCGGCGAGAGGGAGGGTGTGGGGGGCGGGACTTAAAAAAAGAGACAGAAACGCCCACGAATCGCGTCGTGACGGGGGAAAGTGTGATTGACAACCATCTCTTCCAATGGCTAGCCTCCATTTATGGAGCTAGCCAATGGAAGAGAGAGGCGGGTTAAAGCCCCCTACTGAAGCTCAAAAGATTTCGCCTGCGCGAACACTGCTGCGCAGTGGACGCCTGGCGAAACCTAATAAAGGGGAGAAAGAGTGAATGAAGGGTAGTGAAATAGAAAGGGTGAGAGAGAGAGAGAATGAAGGGGGGAGAGCGACAGGAGAGACAGAATTGAGAGGCAGAATTAGAGACGGGGAGAGAGAGAAGGAGAGTGAAGGGGGAGAGAGATTGAACAAGTGATACAAAAAAAGTAAGCCATGCACGAGTGATTAACGAATGCTGATATTTTTAAGCCCACAGTGAATGTTACTTTGCCCAGTGGGAGAATATAAAAATGTAACAGGTTACAGAAAGTGAGGGGTGGATCTTCTCTTAGAGAGTGCTGTTTCAGGGATAATATACCTGTGGGTCTACTTTGTACTCTACAGCACATGCTGAATAAATAAAGTCAAGCGCTTGCCCGTTTACTGGAGTGGGACGACCGACACACGTCACCAAGGAACTCATCAGACATGTGCAGGGCAACACTGCCAGGAAAAACATGAAGCATTAAAACTGAACAAGTCTGTAGCAGGAAACATTTTTACTGCGTCAAACACTCACGCTACAATGTTGTTATACAAACAAAATGCCGGGGACCACATAACCGTTCAAAACCAATAATAAACATCAAACTTAGACCCCGCTTAGACCTGGCTCACTTAAAACCGGTTAAGTAAAGTGTAATGATAATAATTTTTGGGCGGGAGGGGGCGGGGGGGCTGAATCCTTTTTACAGGGCTTTGTGTATATTCTAAATGTCACTAAGCAAAACACTAAAACAAAAAAAGAAACAAACAATGTGTAGAGGCCCTCAAGTTAACCTACTAAATATTTCCTAACTGTACAAAAGGCTCAAGTGTTCCATTTTAAATTGTGGTTTTGGGTGGCCAAAAGCAGACCGAAAGTCTGTGCTAGTGTAATGTTTTGGAGTGAAAATCGACACTTTAGAAAAGAAACAAGGGGAGGCTAATGAAGCACTAACAAGCAGAGAAGGACAGATTGAAACCTATTCGTAGGCAGCATATGTGGGGTGCAAAACAAGCACAGCAGGCTGGTAAAGTTGTGTTCACACCGAGGCACGCCAACAACTATTTGAAAAAAAAATTGATGTACAGCTCGCACATGATATTAATTACAAAAACTCTTTAACCACATTTATTGAGACTGGTATGCACTCTTCATCACTGTTCCGAAGGGGGGGCTCAAGGAGAGGGGGGGTCGACTTGATTGAGGAAGTAATTGCATGGAATAAGTAGATGGATGGGATGCGTGCAGAGTGGAGAAGCCAGGGTCAAGGGTACAGCAATGATAAAGAGTGGGTGGGGGCATTCGCCACAATCGCAGGATGGCATACCAAGGCAAATACCGTTAAGGAGACCCCCATCCCTGCGCAGCTTCCAGCAGCAAACTCAGGCGTGGGAGCGCTCCAAGACCGCAGCAGCAGAGAGGGCGGAGGCGCCCTGGGAGAAAGAGCCAGACTCCTCCTCACTACAAAGTATGCAAATAGGCTTCCCGTGTAAAGTGTGGTTGTGGCCTCTGTGCACCGCAATGGGCGCGAACTTGGTGCAGGGTGCTGGGTGGGCACGTGGTGTGATGAGCGTGCCCTTGGCACGGACTTGACAAGCAAGAATGTGCACAAAAGTGTGGACTGAGACATATGTACAAGGTGTGACACCTGTGTGTAAAAGTGCTTGATGTGGTTGGGCTGTCTTTGTGCAACATGTAGGAGGCGATCATTGTGCAGGGTGCAGGTCCTGTCTACGTGCTCTTGACCTTTCGTCCGACTGAGGCCAGGGGGACCAGGGGCAGTGCGGAGTCGGACGTGGTGCTTGCAGGCACTCGAGGTGGACAGAATAGGGGGCGTTGGGGTGGTCTTTGCGAGTCGGGCATGGCAAAGAGCGAGTGCGGGGAGATGGCGATTTGGGCGGTATGGATAGAGGACTGACATTGCTCATAAAGGTTGCTGCGGGTCGGAAGGAATGGGGGGCATGGGCCCAGTGGTTGGTGGCTTTGGGAGTGTGCTGTGGGGCGGTGGAGGCTTGCAGTGGGGGTTTGGCGCACCCTCCTCCTCGGTGGGGATTTGGATGTGTTTGGACCGGCAAAGCGGGGCCCTGGCATGCCAATGGCTGTTGCGTTTTGAATTTTGGGGGGCTCATTCGTGTCCCGTTGGTTGATCTGGTTGCGGGGGCAGGATTGCAGGATATGTGTGGGGAGGGGCGCATCCTGCAGTTCGACGACGGGCGTTGTGGTGCTTGTAACGGGTTTGGAGCGTGGTTAGGCAGGCGAGGTTACCTCCAGAGGGTAGGTGCTGGCAGGTTACGGCGAAGTGGTGGGGGGAGCTGCTGTGGGAGCATCGGATTGGTAGTATTGAATTTGGTGTTTGGATGCAGGAAGGGGGGGCCCGTGTTCAGAACTGCCGACATAGAAGCGGTCGAATAATGTCAGATCTTGGCGTGGCTCAACAACAGCCGGTGATCCTGGGCGGTGTAATTCGCCCTGGGGTAGCGCACCGGGGGGAGGGGGCAGAAAGGCGCGGGGCACAGCATTGGGGGGGGTCCCACAGGGAGTATGGGTGCCACCTGACGGACCGTTTAGCGGCGCCGTGAGCGGGGGAAGTGGGGGGGGGGGTTCGGGTGCATATTTGGAAGGTTGAGGGAGGGTCGCATGGCAGGGGAGTAGGCGCAAGGGAGATGGGTACATGCATGGGAGGCCTGTAAAGGGGATTGGATGCTCGTGAAAGGGGGGCGGCTTTCGAATGGTTGGAGGCTCGTGGAAGATTACGGATGCGTGGGTGGAGCACAGGGTGGTAAAAGAGGGAGGGGTGCGGGGGGTCACCTGTGAGGCGGAGTGCGTCCCGGATTGCTGGGTTCAATAAAGTGAAGGAAGGCAGGGGGGGGTCTCGTGCCGCACACAGGCAAGGACCGGGGCTCAGGGGTTAAGAGCTGTCGGGCCATCACGCAAGACATCGCCTGTACCAGTCACTCTTTTACGAAAACCTTTGTCACCATGCACTGCGAGGCCCCCCCGGTGGCATCCGGTGGGGAAGCTGGGGGGGCCTCGCAGTGGATGGTGACAAAGGTTTTCGTAAAAGAGTGACTGGTGCAGGCAACGTCTTGCGTGATGGAGCACGGCTGCCAGTGTGCTTGGCACAGCATAAATAGCGGCAGAGGATATGAGGGTGATCACAGGGAGGGTGGGTGCAAAGTTTTGAATGGGTGGGTTCACGGGAACGCTGGGACGCGGGGAAGGTCGCTCGGGGAGCCGGTTTCGAGTTGTTGGTGGGCCAGTTAAGGGTTGCAGATGCGTGGATGGGGGGGCTCGGGAACACAGGGTGTGTCCTGGCAGATCAGTGGGGGGGGGGGGCGGGGTGAAGAGGGCTGATGTGGGTAGCTGGCGTACGCGGTTGGGAGGCGGCATGCGCAGGAGCAGTGGCTGCGGAAGGGGACCGGTGCAGGATTTGGGTGGGCGTCATGCAGGGGCCTTTGATCCTGCTGGGGCCGATTGGGATGGGGGTTTTAGTTCTGCAGGCGCTGGGGAGACATGGCGTGGGTCAGGCACTGTTTGGAAAGGGGATTACAGTGGAGGATGCAGGGATGGGTCCGGGAGTGCCGCGCAGAGAAGTGCCATCGGGAGAGGCACGGAGGGAGGGTGGCCAGGTGACCTGGAGTGGAGGGTGGGGATTGTCATGTATGGCAACAGAGGCCTCTTGGGAAACCAGTTCGGAATTGCACAGCAGGCTTGTGGATAGCCTCCTTTGTGTGAGACAGGCCGGGGCTGGAAGCGATGGTCGGCAGCTGCGCAGCATGTCTAGTTCTAGGACAGCCATTAGGCATGGCCGATGAGAAGGTCAGCTGGGGATTCCACGGGCGTCCAGCTTCATTGCGTGGGATTGCCTTTTCTGTGTTGCACGGTACACTACTAGATGCCCTGCAATATGCCAGAGTGGGGGCAGGGTGTGTGAGTGGTAAGATTAATGTTGTTTATTTATTTATTTATGCATGTTTGTGTAGCGCGGACTTTACCAGAAGGTGTCGGAGCACTTCGCAATAGGAACAGTAAGGATACATGAGGAGAAATTACAAGTGTACAAATTACAAAAGTAAAACATTGAGTTTCATGAGGCAAAAGTGACAAATGTGAGCAAAATACAGGAGGTAGCAAACGGTACATTACAGGAGGAAAAAGTTACAGGAGACAAAAGTGAACAAAGAAGGGGAATTCACCAAGCAGTGTAAGGATTGCATAAAGTGACACGCAAATCAAAATAACCTTTATAAAATAAAAGGTGTTAGATGCAGATTTGTTAAATGCAGTGGTTGGTGAGATGCGAGGACAATGAATAAGAGGTGGTATTCAGCATGACGAAAAGCCCTAGCCCATTATTTAGATCAAAGTAACACTTACAATATGCAGAAAAAAACAAGCCCTCAAGTGAGAGCAATAAAGCAACAAGCTCTCAGCATTGCTGTGGCGGGGGGAGCGCATTCCTTTAAAGTCTATCAGAGCGGCCGCGGTTGCTTTGATGTTCTTGTCTTGTCTTGCTGTGTGGGAGGGGTAGGGGGAGCTAAATATTGTGCACACGCCTGGCTCACATGAACTGTACGCGATCCGCAGCTAGGTAGACTTATCGGACTGCTTACTATAATCTCGCCTATTCAATCCCTACGGGATAGAAAAGGCGAGACCTAAAAAGGCAGAGTGGAGATGCAGGGGCCCTAAGAAAGGGCGGCATGGGTGTGCTTTAAAAAATACATTGTCAATTTAAATAAGGTGAACTGCAGCTTTGCGTGTGCCAGAGAGGGGCTGCGCATGACACCTCAAAGCAATCACAGCACCCGTGCTATTAAACTGAAAGTGCGGCATGGGTGCCCTTTAAAAACAAGCCCGGGACTGGTGCGCGCGCGGGCGCTTGTGCCCGCCGCTGCATACGAGAGATCAATTATAGTTAAATAGTAAAAGAATGCAATGTCAGGGGAGCCTCACCTCAAAGAACAGACAGCGGGAAGGTAAGCAGAATAAATGCTCATGAAATAAAGTGCAATTCCTCAGGTTAGGTTGGAGGCACAAAAAATTGTTCATGTGAATACGGCGAACAGTGGCATTACGCAGGCCAATGAAGGGCTGCGCATGACACCGCTTTGCGATCACAACAACCGATCCATTAAACTGAAAATGCGGCATTGGTGCGCTTAAAAAAAGAAAACATTGTTAATGTAAATACGGCGAACCGTGCCAGTGAAGGGCTGCGCATGACACCTCTATGCAATAGCGGCACCCAAGTCTTTAAACTGTAAGCGCGGCATGAGTGCCCTTTAAAAAAATTCATTGTCAATGTAAATATGGCGAACCGCAGCATTGCCTGTGCCAGAGAAGGGCTGCGCATGACACCTCAAGGCAATCACGGCACCCGCGCCGTTAAACCGAAAGTGCGGCATGGGTGCTCTTTAAAAAATACATTATCAATGTAAATACAGCAAACCGCAGCATTGCGCGTGCCAGAGAAGGGCTGTGCATGACACCTCAAATAATTCACGGCACCCGCGCCATTAAACTGAAAGTGAGGCATGGGTACCCTTTAAAAACAAACATTGGCCACGCCGAAAATAAATAATATTTTTTAAAAATCTGCGAGTTACTCCCCAAAAATCATGTGAAGGCCGAAATGTGACAGCAAGGTTTCGGGTGGTGCAATACGCAGGACTAAAGGACCGAACATCTGCGCTGCGTGTTTGAAAGTGCACAGACTTTCATACTGCTGCCGCATTCTGCTAGTCCTTTCTACTCGCCACAGAAGTCTGTTTTCTTTCCAGTCCGGTCCCCATTTCATAGCAGAAGACAACCATCGCAATGACTGTCCCTTGACAGCATGTCATGGCAAAACAGAAAGCGATCCGGCGTTCGTAGCACTGTGTATTACGGAATGGGATGTTTAAAGCAGACTCTCTGTGTGAGCTATGTCCTTTGTGATTAGTGTCTCTCAGCTGAGTAACAGTCTCTTGACAGAGGGGAGTAGCAGCTGGTCTGTGCGGACACATCCGGCCAGGGGACATGGCTGTTACTGAAGCCAGCTTCTAGCAACAGTCTATAAAAGAAAAAATTGCTCGGCGCCAAAAGTGGCGGGGGAGCGGCTTCCTTTGAAGTCTGATGGGGGGGGGAGAGCGGTTTGCTTTGAAGTCTGAGGGAGGTCGGGGGAGTGGCTTGCTTTGAAGTCACAGACAAATGGTGTATAGAGTGCGATATGCAATGTGGCTGGTGATGTGCACGCGCCTGGCTCACATGAAATGTGTCTAATCCGCAGCTTGGGGAGACTTTTCGGACGCCGTACTAGAATCTCGACAAACAAGCATTGCTAAAGCAATGCTAGGTCGAGACCTAAAAAGTGGATGGAATAACCAAGTTAGGCAATATGCAAGTGACATCATGGCTTGTGACATCACCTTGCGTGACATCGCAAATAGAATCACAGGAAGTGGCATCGCTACCCATTGCATTACAAGAAGTGACATCAAATCTTAAGACCCCACACATATGTTTATTAGGTCATTCATTAGTACAATTGAGCGCATTACAATATTTAACCACTGGGATTTGTGTTAGGGTTGTGCCCAAAAAAGTTATGCAAAATCTGGTCCTCATTTATTTTTTACAACAAGAAGAAACAAAGCAGTATGTCTGTTCCTCTTAATTGGTTGCAAATTCTACATTTTAAAATTTCTTATGGGGTCGAGACACCTACTTCAGAGATATTTGTGTGTCTATGAAATCTTAGGGAATAATAATAATGGTACAATAACTCTGGAGGTTAACGTATTTGCTGGAGAGATGTATGTTTTGTCTAGGCCCAGTTTTGAATCAAAGTACTACTGTGAGTTAATATCATACATCAGGCGTGCAATGCCCATTGGGCTCAAAGGGCTTCAGCCCCCGACTTGTGTGTCAGCCCGGCTGAGACAGCTTCCCGTCCACACACACACACACACAGCCGCAACTGAGTACTTCACAGGTCTTTAAAAGACCATTTACTTGCTAACGAGGCGTTGATGTGTTTTCACTCCTTAGAGCCCCTGCATCTCCACTCTGCATATTGCTGAAAGAATCAGCCCGACCCCATAGCAGCACACTTTCAAGACCCTTACACGACAATAGACCTGATTCAGGCCTACATAGAAGTAAATGGGAGAAAAATAATCTCCTGATTCTTTTTTTTAATCTCCCACTTTCCTCTTCTAAAATGTCAGCATGTATGTAATATGTCTCCTGCAAAGCACTTTAAAGAACATGCAGATGACAGGTTTTTATTTTATGCAAATGGGTAAGTGGGTTACTGCTTTTAACACAGATCCTATTGTTACTTGCAGTTCATAAATTGTAATCCTAATATAGCAAAGTGAACAATCAAGGAAATATGGCTCCTACACTTGTAACCCTCACTGTTTTATGTAACACATCCTACACATTGATTTAACATATTTGATTTATTGTAAATGCATAATGTGCACATGTGATGTAAAGCGCTCTAACACCCTGCATTCGGATGAAAAGTGCTGTGGCGCTAAAAAGAAATAAAATGTAATAGTGGTATTTAAATTATTTGTGTAAATACTGGGACAGACCAACACATCTAACATTCTTACAGTGCATGCATATCTCATACATACAGGGACTGAACAAAGTCAAAAATGTGCCTCTCTTAATTACCTGTGAAGTGATAAGCTGTGTGCCTTTGTTCCTCTCAATTGCATTTAGGTGTGAGGCTCCCGATAGCTCCCAGCCAGGATACTCTAATAAAAGAAGGCCTGATGGCCCCTTAACTTTGGCCTTTTAATGGGCCCAGCTGGAATCTGATAAGCCCATTCCGTGCCTTCACGTTGCTGCTCGGAATGTGCCAAGCGCTGGGCTAGAGGAGCGCGCCTCTAGGGCCCGGCCCCCCAGCCCTACGCCACGCCATAGGATAGTGTAGGCGGCCGGCTCTCCCTATGGGTGGCCGGCCGGGGAAGTACTTCCGGGGCACGTGTGACGCACTTCCGGTGCGGGCGGCGGTCAGGCGACTCAACGGGGAATTGGCCAAGTTGTGCTCAGTGAAGGGCCGCTTGTGTCACATCCCACACCGGATGATTTCAGGAGAGACAATATTCCATCGTGATGGAGTTCACTTATCTGACATTTGGCACGGATACATGGATCAGGGGAATATGGTCCTTCATGCAGAACTTACTGGTTAGTGGGGAGAGTGACGGACCTGTGGGCCCGGGTCACCCTCGTGGCGGTAAAGAGACCGTAGACCATTGACATGGACTTACAGAATGGACGGGAGTCCGCCTTGCGTACTCCCTAGGCCAGCACTGAGGGGAGAGACAGTAAGCTCTCCGCAGGGAGATTGGAGCCACTGGCTGGGGAGGCTAGGGCGCCAGGTTACGGGCCTCCTGGGATCCTGGGCAGCCTGGTGGTCGAGGGGTGGGCCCCGGAGATGGAGGACAAGGACCCGAGGGCAGGGGCCCATCAGTGAAGGACGCAGGTGGGTTGCGCCTTGCGTGGGGAGCTCAGCCTTGGAGATGCGAACCAGAGGGCCCCTTAGTGCTAGGGGAAAGAGGAACTCTAATAACAAAGAATGATTAATGTCAATTATAAAAGTGTGATATTGTTATGGATTTGAATATGTATTGTCATGTTAATGAATGTTGATATTAAACATGGCCGTTTTACAACCACTCTATTTCTGTGAATGATGTGACTGTGGGTATTGGCGGGCGGGGAGCATGCTGGGGGATCCGGGCCCTATAAGCAAAGTGTAGGCGCTGTTGAATGTGTCCGGGTGGTTGAGAATGACACTGTGACAAGTTTAGCATATTTCTGTGGGGCCCAACCTCATGGAGGGTAGACGGCATCCACCCTGTGAAAAGAGTGGGTCTAACTACATGTATCCTCCCTTGTGCCCTGTACATAGCCGCACCCACTCCCCCACCACAATATAACTCATGATTCACAACAAAGCTCTGAATTTTCAGATCAGAAGAAACTTTATTTGGCTGCGAAGCAACCACAAAAGGCAAAGTTTGCAATAAATACATAAATGTGCAACTTTAACAACAATAAATCATCTAACAATTGTAAAGAGTGAAAACATCCTACTCAAAGTGCATTGTGCTTCTAGAGCGTACTGCAACGCGTAAGAACGAGCCTACATACAAACAAGTTTCTTCTTAATGGAGCAGTTTAAAAAAATTAAAAGCTTGAGAGCAAAGCATCACATTTCTAAATTTAATAAGAGGAATTAAAAACAACTTTGTTCATTTTTGATAAAAACTGCAATAAAAAGTAAAATGTAGTGTGGTCTGTCTTGAGGTACCATTACAGAGACATACACATGATTATAGGTTGGTCTGGACGCCTAGTGGGAAGCATAATAAATATTTTATTGTGTCAGCCCTAAAATGAAACATTATAGAACATTCCCAAAGTTCTCTTCCACTACATAAACAATTGCTAAGAGCTTTTTCAGAATTTACCAACAAATACATGGGAATAGATGATTTTATTGTTTCTGCCCTTAATCTTTTTTCTCGGGCATGGGATACCAATAAAGTTTGAACTTCCTTCCAACCCATGGTGGCGCATGTTGCAACATTAGTTAATGCCTGAGGCAAACCAATGTCATCTAAAGATTTTTCACAAATTTCAACCACAGGATGTCAAGACCTTTGTCACACTCTGGACAATCTTCAATTATGTTTCTTGTTTGTGATGCCTCTTCGTTTTTCCAGATGGACATCCATATCAAAGGGGGCAAGTTCGAATTTGATCCCCTAAGTGACTTAACCCCAGCTCATTATGGCAAATAAAATGTGAGGTAGAAAACGGAACTGATAAACGCTTTAGACAAAAACAATTTTCCTCCACCTGGATAACTGATGTGTCCCGGATCCCCCACCCTACCGCCAGGGGCGGCTCTAGGCAGCCCTGGGCAGGGAGCGTAGGTAGGGGGCCCTGGAAGAGGGGGTCCGGGCGGAGCGGAGCGTGGAGGCCCGTGAAGAGGGGGGGTCAGGGTGTTTGGAAGTGGAACAGAGCCGGAGGCTGCCAAATCCCTGCCAGGGGCCGCCACGCAAATATGTATCCATCCTCAGAGGATTGTTATATTAAGGATATATATTGGCGTGATGGCCCCTCGGGTTTGGTGGCCCTCTGCAGGTGCACAGCTTGCACATGCTTAAGGCCGCCCCTGCTACCGCCCATATGCAGCCACAATTATACATTGTGAGAAATGCATTTGAAACATAGGCACCCCAACCTGTCCACCTGGCCGGATACGGCTGACTGAAGAGGGAACCAACAGCCCTGGATAACTTAGCCCTGCGCTCCACTATATATTAATTTTCACTCATCAGTAGAGAAAATAACATTTACTTGCATAACAGGGCAACGCTTACGATTTTAGCTGATTCTCCGTAGTTTGTTAAATAAAAAATTCTTTATTTTGGTCTTTTAGAGAAAATAACATTTACTTGCATAACAGGGCAACGCTTACGATTTTAGCTGATTCTCCGTAGTTTGGTAAATAAAAAATTCTTTATTTTGGTCTTTTAATCTTAAAACTTCACCCTGTTCAATGCAATTTTATGAGGAATTCAATTCAGCCATTTATTTTTCTACATCTCGATCAAATTCTGTGGTTCTGTTGGTATGAAATGTATACCTGATACATGTACCAAACAAAATTAGGATGATTTTTTCTGTTCATGGACCCTAAGGGAGGCGTGGATTTTTTTGCAGTGGATCTATTAAAACAGTGGTTCAGTGGAAGTCGAAAATGAATATTAGATGAAGAAGACCTTATTGTTCAGTTAATTAAAACTTACAATGGATCACAATATAATCACCAAAGAAAAGATAATCAATAAATAACGTCATCAAATCTGTTTTCAATCAGTAGGAATACCCAACGTCACTTCATTAGAACTCGTAAAAAAAAAAACAACCTATAACCTAAATCATATGTACATCACGACGATCCGCAACTATAAACCACCCAAAATGGAAGATAATCCTACTAACTTTGCCTAGTTAAGGTTTGGAGAAAAGTGCTTTAATATTCAAAAATACGGAGCATTGTTGTTCCCAATTCATATAATTTCATTTAGAATATCTCTGCAGACAATGTTAACCCGTGAAGGTCTAATTGTTTAAAATAGTCAGAGCAAAGTGCTACGTGCCTTTACTAAATTTCCTACTTCATATTAAAACTGTACTTATGATAGTAGAACTACAATTCAAAAACTTCCTAGTTTAGCATGGTCAATCCTACTTAACTATTACATTAAAGGTGAAAAAGTAAAACCATTAAAAATCATACTGATTGGGTCACTTTTCCATATGATTTTTTAAAACAGTGTAAATGGGACATAGACATTTCCTACGCACTACATGTGCCACTAGCAAATACAGTTTTAACTCTGCAATAGCCATGAACTTAAGAAATTTCCCTAATACTTAGTAGAAATTAAATGTGGTTTAAAGTCCACTCTCCAGAAGAGATGGGCATGAGTCTGAGAATTCGTGGGAAGAGCCAAACTAGGTATCTGGCTTGACTCCAAGTGCCCAGGTACGAGCTGAGACTAGAAAGAAAGATCGAGTTGTGTTGTCCATTTTTGCTTCGGTAAACATGTTGCCTTTTTAGCTTCTAGATACTGTGGCGTCCTCCCCAGCATGGTTACCCACTAATGACTACGCCACATGCGGACCTTCGTGTTACACATCTTTATTCTGCTGCGTGTAACTGCAAACAACATTCCAAACCAGCCTTCACTGCATTCCGCTCTAACACTTACATCACAGTTCTGCAGAGTCCATCAGTAGCCAAAAGGATTTCATCATTACTAACTTGCAAGAGAGTACAGATCCCACTCTGTTACTATAAAAATTACTATAGATATAGATATAGATATACGGTATACATTGCAGCCGATAAACGCCGTACGCCTGCCTCTATGTGCTGGTGCCAGTGGTGGCAGCAGAAGCCTCCCAATATAATCACAAAGAATCCCATCCAAAACGAGAAGGAAAGCGGCACACCAACTCCATCCACAAGTGTTTGTTTGTTTTGCACAAATAAATACTTGTGGATGGAAATGGTGTGCCGCTTTCCTTCTAGTTTTGGATGGAATTCTTTGTGAATATATATATATATATATATATATATATATATATATATATATATATGCGCGGTGTAGGGGCAACAGCAGTCACTGACGTTTCAGACCCAGTCTCTCCTTCAATAGTTAGATCTGATGAACGATTAGTTAAATGCCAAAAATTTGAAGAGTCTGGTAATAGACTTCCCAGTGCTCTGGGCAGTCATTATGTGTCCCTTGGTAGACACCACATGAAAGGTTCTGTATCAAATGTAGCATCAGATTTTCTTCTCTGCATTTGTCGTGCGAGCACAGGATCTCCTTTCTTAAAGACTATGTTTTACGCATGTCGTCTTTTGTCAGCATACTCTTTCATCTTTTGTTTGTTAACCAAATCTTTCTCACAATTTTCTTTCTCATCTTTCTTTCTCGGATCGGTCAGCTGTGGTAACTTGGTGTTCATTGCTCTCCCAAACATTCATGTCGCAGGACTTTCACCTGTGGTCCAGTGAGGTGTTGACCGATAAGCTCTCAAGGTAGACTTATGCAGAGTTTTAGATTGAGCTTCTTAAGAGTAGCACGCTGCACTGCTTTCTTTAGCGTACTCCTAAAACGCTCAACCAGTCCATTTACCTGCGGCCACAGATGTGTGCTCTTTTGATGCTTTATATTCAAAAGCTCCTAGAAATCTTTGAACTTTCGACTATTGAAAGGCAGACCATTGTCAGACATCAGTATGTCTGGAATACCGCATGTCACAAAAATGCCATCTAGTCTTTCAATGATTCATTCTTGAGTGATGGACGAAAGATCTTTAATTAATGGAAATTATGAGTATTCATCTACAATCACCATCAGGTGATGTCCATTATCGAGTGGACCAAAAAACTCAATAGCTACTCTCTTTCATGAATGTTTCAGGAGTTTTGACGTGTTCAAGGTGTGGTGAGTAGCTTTTGTAAGAAGACAGTTGCATAGAAGACAGGCCTTTACTTCCTTTTCAACCCGGTCTTCAAGATAAGGGAACTAGACTTGGTTTTAGAGATCTTGGTTTGTGGCAACAATTTCACAATGTCCTTCATGGACCACCTCAATTATTTTCTGTTGCAGACTCTCCGGAATCAGGATTCTTGACCGTCGTAGTATAACTCCTTCCTGAGTTCAGGACAGTTCATCCTTGACATTTTATATATTCACCATCGCTGGCAGCAGTTGAGGTTGTTGGTTTTATGACTGATGTGCACTTATAAAGAAAACAAGATGGTGCCTGGGGAAGTAGGTACTCACAACTTAGTAGATGTATCGTTTGGTGCTCTGGAGGAGGGAAAGCCACCTGATCTTCCTCTATTGGAAAAGGCTTTTCCAAATTGGATTTGAGAAAATTCTCAGAGCACTCAGAAAATTGTTCAAGCGTCGAGGTCGTGGTATCAACAGTTCTTTATTGCACTATTCACATTTTTGCCATTCTGCTAGTACTTTTCATTTGCCAATACCGGTTTCTTCTTTTGCTGCAATTGTGACAGCAGACTTCATCAGGGCTAGAATACAAATATAATAATATTATAGAGAGGAAACTCTAGGGATAATTGTAGTTCCGTCACCGGGGTCAGTGACCCATGGAGCTCCTGGCGTGTGCTGAATGTGGTCCTATGGGGTACAACCTAGGTAAAGTATACTGCTATTTACAGAAGGTGTATGGGAGGGGGAGGGGAGTGGTGAGTTCCATACAGTCAGTGTATGCTATAAACCACCATCATTAGTCAGGGATACCAAGCCCCAGGTGCATAGCATATATCATAGTAGGTATAGAAGCATCATCATAGTGCAGATTCATAGTGTATACAGCCCATTCTTCTGGTGGATTGTGCACGGAAAGGTATTGATGCCTCTAAATCATTAAGAGAGCCATGTTAGTAGTGACCGACAATATGGTTGTATAAGAGGTGAGGCTTACCACGTATTATATACTTTTAGCTTGTCCTTTTATCAGTAGTTGTAGGAATGTACAGTTCATTTGGTCATAGTAGTCTTAAAAGGGGTATGATATACTCTGCAAGGGTAAACAGAGATCTTATTAAAATATCTAGACTATTTTAAGTACCATCATGTTGTCTGGAACAAGGCAAAATAAAGGCAACATGTCTTACCTTGTTAGGACCAGTAATCTTGTGTGGAAACTGGGTTCAGGTAGTGATGCTGGGTTAGAGTCTATAATAAAACAGAAGTACCAACTAGTGTGTATATTGTAAGTTGAGTGTGCAGATAAGGGAGTAAGCCCAAGAATTCCCGTACGGTACGTATATCCCAGTCATCGTAAAAGGGCAGTTTGAGTCTCCCATTGTGACAAGAGAAGGCTAAGGCTACCGCATAATATACGATATGGGCCCATATGTATCATTCCAAATTGCAAACGCCGAAATTCGCAGAATTTCGGCATTTGCGATTGCAATTGGGCTTAATGGTATGTATTAAAAAAAAACTGCCTAGCAAAATAAGGAATCGCAAAATTTGCTATTCCCTATTTTGCGATTGCATTTAAGGAATCGCAATTTGCGATTCCTTAAATGCAATGTAAGAGGCATAGAAAAAGTGCAATTTGGCCTTAAGGAATTGCAAATTACCACCAACTTCAAGTTGGATGTAATTTGCGATTTCTTTGAAAAATGCACTTTTTTGCATTTTTCAAAGTGCAATTTGGCGCTCATACATGCCCTTAGGGCATGTATGTGCGCCACATGTGCACACATGCACATTTCAGGGGTGCAACAGGGTGTCCTTTTGACACCCTGGCACCCTTGAAATTGCATTCTCAATTTTCCATTCTCTAATTGAGAATCGCAAATTGAGAATGTCTTCCCATTCATTCCTATTGGCCTCTAAGAATGAACGGGGGGCGGGGTATTCCTTATTTGCAAATCGAAGTTTGCGATTCGCAACTAAGGAATATGTAGGATTCGCAAAATTATTCGCAAAACCTACATACATAGCGTTTTGCGATTTGCAAATAGCGATTCGCAAAAAATCGCTATGTGAGATCCGCAAAAGAACATTGTGATACATATGGCCCGTGGTTTCTTAAAATTAAAATTGAGCCCCGTGAGTGGACCCCATGCTCTGCATTGGAGATAACGCGTGTGACCTGATGCAAGTACGCCCCTTCCATCGTGTCAGTACTGCCCAAGTCACAAGTTATTGTGAGACGAAATATATATGCTACCTCACAGGGTAAAATGCAGTCAACTACTCATATTAAATTAAATTAGAACTCTGGGAAAAGACCCCACGCTCTTAAGAAACACACCTAATGGTGTTGCACAGTCCCATGTTCCAGAGAGTTTCACACAATATTGTGATAGCAGACAGGTATCCCAGCAATGCAGGCATAAGACAGGTATCCCAGCAATGCAGGCACAAACCTCCTATGTAAGTCAGGACAGATATGCAACCAAAGGCTAGTAAATCCACCAGCCTGTATCATAAAAAAGATTGTCTATAGAACCCCATTCATATGCTTAGCTTCGAAAGGTAGTGGTCCTGTAGAGTGTCGGATCCTTGACATGCTGGAAGTGCTATTCATATGCATAAGAAACTGTAGAAGGACTAGCCTATACACACGGACCTATGGTATGTCAGGGAACCATGCGGGTCATATTGAAGTGCATGATACCCAGTATCTGATTATACTGGCAATCGAATATATATTGGTTTATCTATTGTTAAATATGTACCTAGTTTTGCAATACCATGTAACCAAGAGGGATGAGATAGTGAGGGGTTATAAAGTGAGGGATAGGTATAAAAGGCAGTTAAAGAGAATATAGGTTCAAATTGCAATTTGTAGGTATCAAGCCAACAATATATACAGAACATCTATCCCTGTAACTCCACATTTTTTCTATTGTGCATCACAGTCTTAGAATCTTTTTTTTTTTTTTTTGAAAACCTTTATTCAAAAAAGAAGGAGATACATGCGCGGGCCCACAACCATCATGGCCGGCCGCAAAGACAATCAATGAAAACAGGAGAAACTGAGGCCAATCAGTAAACAGGATATATTAAAATATACCAGACGTGGTTGTGGGGCTCGCAAACAGGATATGAAGTTTTCATTTTTAAATTTTAGAAAAAGAGTAGGGGCTGCAACAACAAGGACATCGCACCTCACAGGATAGGAGCACAAGGGAGACAATTGGGACTTACCCCAATTACAGTCGGAGATAGGCTATAACTAAAGCGACTATGCAATACGGGCAGCCACGGCGATAATACTGGACAGTAAACCACATTACAATAATCCACATTTCTAAAAATCACCCCAGAGAGCCTACCCCCCAAGAACAGAAAAACAGAGGCTTATCGAGAAGCCGAAAAAGAAAAAGGAAAGGTGCAAGACCAAGGGACAGCCAACCCTACGAAAGAGGAAGAACCCTCCCAAAGCAGGAAAAGAGCGATAGGGACCATAGAACAAAACAAACTAAAATAACAAACCCCCCCGCACCCGCCACCCTGCACCCCTGTAATGGCTACGGCCTAACCCACTAACAGCGTGCCTGTCGCCCCGGAACTGCCCCACAGAAGGGAAAATATAAGAAGAAGTGGAGGAGGAGAAAATCAAACAAGCCCCCGGACACCTGATACCCCCTGCCGGCGGTGGCCCCCCCATAGCACAGCCGGCGGTGGCCCCCCCATAGCACAATCATCATCAATAAAGCAAAAACAGTTAGCATTATCACAGGGAGGACAGTCACCAGGAAACCCCCCCCCTCCTACATCCGTTATGCAGACGGGCCGGAACAAAGGAAAATGGCGATCCCCTTCGACGGGACCCTGAGACTCGGCAATGAAAAACAGGACATCCAGCGACGACACACCATCGGATAGGAGACATAGAGGGAAGACCATGTACTGTAGCAGATGAAGGAAAGGTGAGGCCAACTCTCAAAGGACCAAAGTCGGGCTGCCACTCGTGCCCCTGCAGATGGAGGGTCAAATCGCTCGTCTGGATCGCAGATTTCTGTGCAGGCGCTGCCGCATCCGTGGCCGGTCGCGAGCAGACATCATCTAGTTTCGCCGCCAGGGAGACACATGCGCCGGTGAATTGCGTACGGAGCGCCCCAATCGCCGCCATTACGGCTCTCAATGAATGTGCGCCATCCATCCCCTCCATCCCGGGGTCCAGAGGACGGAGGGGAACACAATCTCCAGCCCACATCGCCGGGCTCCGGGCACTCAATTGGCGATCGCAACAACAAGGGCGCCCCGAACTGGTACACTCAGGACAGACACCGGCCGTGGGTGCAGCCCGCCCGCCCGCCCCCGGACCGGGAAACGAGGGTCAGGCACTCAACCCACAGCCGCGATGCAGGAGGATCGCAGCATGTCACAGTGTCTCTTCTCCGGTACCATCCATCCACGAGGACAAGAGTCAAGAGCGGAAAGAATTATTCAGACCTGGAAGACCTGCCACAATCGCGGTCCCACAGCCGATGTTGATCAGGTCCCTCTCGGGTGTTTCAAAAATCGAGGTCCCGGCGGCAGCGCGGGAGTAGGCCAAGAATGGGACACGACATAACTTCGTCGCTGAGTCAGGTGGGAAATCCGGGAAAGCACCGTTGGCATCAGGCAACCTTCATACATCCAGGCACAGGGCGTGGGTAGAGGATAAACGATAGGATAGACGGGTCGGCGGAGCCGGGAGCTTATGCGGCCATCTTGGTTCGCGGGGTAGCTCCTCCTCCTCAGTCTTAGAATCTTATTATGATATGACATTTACAGATTCGATTTCTAGTGGCATAGTACATCACTCAAGGGGAATTAATGCAGTTCCTAATGTTATTTACAAATGTACCATTAGCCTGCATACACACATCATACCAGTCAGAAAAGTAGTTTTCTATTGGTATTATAACAAAATGGTACCAGTTACAAGTCAATAAACCATCACATTTTAGAGACCTCAGAGTGGAAGGAGTTATAGAGGGTTCTTGAAATATCTTGTTTGTCTTGTCTCCAGTATTTTAAGATTGCAATTATTCGCATACTGGCTCGATAGTAACCTACCGTCGTAATCAGCCAATATGTAGTGCAATTCTAGGTCAATATTGAGCCCCAATTCAACAGCTCTAAGGCTCTGATGTGTAATTATATCCTTCAACTTTAACATGGCACTATCATGGCTCGAGACAGTGGTAATCTGGGCCAATGAAATAGAAGCTGGTGTGTTTGATCTTACAATGAAATTAATTTAGGCCTCAGCCATTTTGAATGGAGGACAATGATCTTGTATAGTAGTCAGCAGGGTTCGGATCCTTCCCTTGACATTGCACAGTTGTATAATTGTACTGTTTTAACCATAGTCCCCACGTTCAATGCGAGGAAGCATTTTAGCCCTTGGATTGCCAAATATAGTCAGTAAAGCTTGATGATCAGTTACCAGCATAAAAGGTTTTCCATACAGGAATACACTGAAACGTTCAAAAGCCCATACATTGGCTAAGCTTTATTTATCAAGGCGAGAATAGACCTTTGCACTATTTAAATGTGTTATCATGTCATCAATGTGTGGTCCTGGATGTCGTTCCCTTTCAGTTGCCTTGATTGCCTGATGTATGTCAACGCATATGCGTACAGGTCCTTCACTGTCCTTTTTAGGCACTACTGCTGTGGCAGAAACTCATGGCATTGGACCAATGGAACACTAAATAATATCATGCTTAATTAGTGATTCAGATTATTTTTCAACAGCTTCTTGCAGAGGAAAAGCAATTTGCCTATGTCTCTGGGCAACAGGACGTACGTCTTCGTTAGTATGTAACTTTACTTTCACAGTCTTAAGCTTTCCCAAACCAAGAAATAACAAAGGGAACAGACTTCTTATTTCATGATGAACGGACTTCTTATTTCATTATTTCACGCCGCTTTTGACACAGTCTGCCACAGCACCCTTATACAACGCCTCAGCAACATCGGCATAAAAGGTAAAGCCTTGGACTGGATCATCTCGTTCCTCGCCGGAAGAACCCAGAGAGTCCGCCTCCCTCCATTCAAATCAGAGGCCACCGAAGTCATCTGCAGTGTACCACAAGGATCTTCACTCAGTCCCACCCTTTTCAACGTTTACATGAGTCCACTCGCTTCCATCGCGCGTCAACACAACCTGAACATCATCTCTTACGCAGACAACACCCAGTTAATCCTTTCCCTCACCAAAGACCCCAACACCGCCAAAACCAATCTTCACGAAGGCATGAAAGAAGTAGCCGAATGGATGAAACATAGCCGTCTAAAACTCAACTCAGACAAAACGGAGGTGCTCATCCTAGGATCTTCCCCCTCCGCCTGGGACGACTCTTGGTGGCCTTCCGCTCTGGGCACAGCACCCACACCCACTGACCATGCACGTAACCTTGGCTTTATCCTAGACTCCTCTCTCTCGATGTCCAGACAAGTCAACGCAGTCTCATCCTCCTGCTTCAACGTACTTCCCATTCTCAAAAAGATCTTCCGCTGGATCCCCCTCGAGACAAGAAAGACTGTCACCCACGCACTGGTCACGAGTCGACTGGATTATGGTAACACACTATACGCCGGAATCACAGCCAAATTACAGAAAAAACTCCAACGCATCCAAAATGCATCAGCGAGACTCATATTAGACATCCCTCGCCAAGATCACATCACCGGACACCTAAAAGACCTCCACTGGCTTCCCGTCAACAAAAGAATTACTTTTCGCCTTCTCACCCACGCACACAAGGCTCTCTACAATCTAGGACCCGAATGCCTCAACACTCGACTGTCCTTCTACAAACCCACCCGCCAACTAAAATCGTCCAATCAAGCCCTCGCCGCAGTCCTGCGCATCCGTAAATCCACCATGGGTGGCAGATCCTTCTCCTTCCTTGCTGCCAAGACCTGGAACTCACTCCCCACTCATCTCCGCCTCACTCAAAACCACATCTCCTTCAGAAAAGAACTTAAAACCTGGCTATTCGACAAATAATGAACCCCTTCCCCTAGCGCCTTGAGACCCTCTGGGTGAGCAGTGCGCTATATAAATGCCCGAACTTGAACTTAAACTTATCAATGTTGTAATACACTAAAATAATAAGTCCCATGTCAGCGGCTGTGCTGAAATGGAGTAGAAAGGCACTTGAGTCTGTGCCTTGAAGCACATGGATGGGTACTTGCAACGTTGTTTTCTTTTGTTTCTTTGTCGCCACAAATAAACCTTTACTTTTTAAGGGCGTCGATGCAGCCCATATATACACTTTGGTTTTCAATGGTATTAGTTACAGCAATAGAGATAATTAATTGTATTTCTTCTCAGGCATAATGTTTATCAATGCACCACTGTCGATACTGAAAGGTATTGATAAGCCATGTCACTTTCAGTGTAATTTTCGGACGGTGTTTGAATCAATTTGGTGCTTTGGCATGTCGATCTTTCTTTGGCTGACATTTTTCTTCACAAGCAAGCCAAACCAACTTGCACACGCTTTTCTGAGGTAAACATCGGCATGGCACAATCATTTTCTTCTCTGTCACTTGATAATGATACAGAACTGTTTGACTATGATTTAGATGAGGATCGACTTTGTTCAGTATCAATTTGTCTTAACTGATGTCGCCACTTCTCGGCCCGCTGGCCCGCACGCCCCCCGCCCACCACACATTCATTTGCCCTTGCATGCCCTCCATACCCCCCCCTCTCCAGGTTCTAAGAAGAAGTTCCTAACCACAGTTTTGAGTTCAGGTTTTGATCGGTAATTTCGATGCCAACAGACATATCGCACGTTAGTAGTGAACTGTCTAGTAAGGGGACATGGGGACGACAGACATACCTATCTCCGCTGGCACGTGGTTCACGGGATATGACAGAGTGCAACAATCTCTCTCATACGCTTAGTTTCCTCACCCGCAAATCCACGAGCGAGCATATACGATCCCGCCAGGTGGAGTGCTTCCTCATGTGCTACAGTTGAGATGTATTTATGAACTTTGTGGAAATTTCTTTTTCTAAGTGTAACGACTGACAAGTGATTGGTATGCTACCCCCACGGGGGACTCTGTAATTGCAAAACCTTAATAAAAAGATATAAACAAAAAAACTGATGTCGCCACTTGACCATGTTGGTGTGCGTCAAACCTTGCTTCTGGAACGTTCTGGCGGTCATTTTGTCTTTGCGCCGTGACTCATTGCTAATAAAAACTGGGTTACCAATATTATAAGTTGACACTTTTCCTTTGCAGAATAACCCAGAATGTGCGGAATGACCCCTTCAATCGGGATTCTCTCACCAACAGTCCTCCAAACGATCATCAAAAGAGTTAACATCAGCACCCTTGAGTTCCATAATTTTCTAAGCTTGTTTTGGAGATACTTTAACAACAGTTCTTCTGCTCCACTACCCTTTTCCTTACAACAGGATGGTACCTTCGGAAATGTAAAAAATCCTAAGAGGCAGGGAAAATCTGGATTTCCCTTTCTTGACTCTGTTGGGTTTCTTAATAATAGCCCAATCCCCAATGTTAAGATTAATCTCATTAGTTGTGTGGTTCGTCTCAAAATATTCCACAACAGCGTCTTCTTTATTTTTTACAAACCTCTCCACATACAACATTTTATTTTCCACTATAGCAGGACTTCCTGTGCAACCTTGTGACAGTATGAGATACCTCGGTATAAAAATTGTAAAGAATATTAATTTGATTGCCCCTACAAACTTCACTCTGTTGGCTAAGGAATGCAGGAAACTAATGAGGTCTTGGGGACATCTTCCATTAACGCTTCTAGGTCGGTCAAACTTAGTCAAGATGTCTATCTTACCTAGGTTGACCTTTATTTTTAACAGCTTACCACTTTATTTTGATAAAACACTGATAGCGAAGATGCAGAGTGACATTACCTCATTTGTTTGGAGGAACAAGAGTGCAAGAATTGCTTGGAGCAAATTGAGGCGTCGTAGGGAGAAGGGTGGTTTGGCCGGCCCTGACCTTCAGATTTATCCTTGGGCCTTTCAGCTGACACACGCCCGAATGCTACTCAAAACACCACAAGATCAGGGCATCGGCTTAATGTTTTCAACATTACTGCAGTGTGAAGGTCTAAGTCTTACGGGTTTTCTATTTAAGTTCGGAGACCCGAAATTTTTTAAGAAAAACAAGCTGAAGGTACTGCAGGGCCTAGCAAGAACCTGGTATAACCTTAGAACCACTACTAAAATAGGCTACCATTCTCACGGATCTCCTATATGGGATCTTCCTGCTCCTCCGTGCTGGACTAAAGATGCATTGATATGCCCATTAAAAGACGCTGGTATCTTAACATGGGGTGACCTGTTCTTTGAAGGGGAAATGTTTTCTTGGGAACATCTAGTGAGCAAGGTAGGCCCCAATCTCTCTAGATTAAAATTCTTACAAATCTCAAGCTGGGCACAAGCACAAAGAATTGGCCCCCCCCGTCGCCAACAACGACCCTTAGGAGGGAGTAGTCAACTAGAATCTTCTTTACTGGACAGGGCACCAAAGTCTAAGGAGGTCTCCTATTTTTATAATCTAATCC
This sequence comes from Lissotriton vulgaris, assembly GCF_964263255.1. NCBI lineage: Eukaryota > Metazoa > Chordata > Amphibia > Caudata > Salamandridae > Lissotriton > Lissotriton vulgaris. The sequence continues at coordinate 910,984,649 of NC_141697.1, forward strand.
TAGGGGAGATTGATGGAGAATTTCATCTTTCAGACCAGCTGTGGGGCTCCTCTTTGCCTGCAATAAACGTGAATGAACTTTGGTTAACATCCTGCAATGTTCTCTGGGATATTGTTAAACCTGCCTGGCTTCGCAGAAAGCATCTTTTTACCCTGCATAGGGCTTACTACTCTCCTCAGAGGTTGTCCAAATTTTCAACAGGTGTAACAGTGGCTTGTCCCCGTTGTGGGCAAGTGGCAGCCTCAGACGCACATATGTTCTATGGTTGCCCATATTTAACATCCTATTGGCAATCAATAGGCAATAAATTAACATCTTCAATAGGCTCTACTGTGAACATAGATCTCCGCCTAGTAATATTTGGAGTAGTCGACAAAAAGCGAAATGCTAACAACAACCTCTTGTTCTACTCCATGTTGGTGGCTCGACGTGAGATCTGTAAGCGGTGGAAAGAGGCTTCTCCTCCGTCGTTGCACGATTGGTGTTCCTCCATGTTACATATATCTAAAATGGATCTTTCAAGTGCTGGAAAACCGGATAAAAGAGCCTTTTGGTTGAACTCGATTGGTCTCAATAACTTGAGCTGGGGTTTTTTTTTTCTCCCCCAGTTCCAATGATTATGAAGCCATGACGCACTCTCTTCGCTCTACCACTCTCGCCGTCTCTTTAAGGCGAGTCTGTGGTAACAGCAATGGTGGAATCTGGCTATTGGCAACTTCCGTCTAAATGGTACATAAGGGTCTGAGATCAACTGGGAGACCGACATGGCTGTAGGGTCTTGGTGGTTTCTTATTACGATTGACCCCACCATTCATGCACTGAGACAGCATGTCTATTTGTTATATCTCACTTCTCCATGTCCACGGTACTGACGGGCCAGCCATGGTTGAGATGAGGAACAAGCACTCATTTTAGGATCTCTAACCCAGTCTGGATACAACGCACACCTGCATAACCTGTTGGGTAGTAATTTTAATGGTGACTCACCTGTAGTACTATGTGGAGTAACCAAGTAACTCCATACTTAAAAAAATAAAAAAAAAGTTTTCAACTTGAACACCTGAGGACAACGCAGTTTGAACCCCCTCTTTCGAAAACCTATTCACTTGTTTTACCATCCCATTAGAGTAGATTTAAAAATGGGTTTTATTGTCAGTGACAATCTCTCTTGGTGGTCCTTCCAACTTGAATACTTTCTGTAAGAATGCAATAATGGAAGCAGTATCAGGTGTGGTGGAAAAATCAAAATAGACATCTTGAAAACTAATCAATTAGGACTATCATGTAAAAGTTCAAATGGTCCTGCAAAATCAAGTGATGTCTTAATCCAAGATCCATTGGGTAAAGGAATCATATGTAGACTAGAATCACATGTCCTCCAGTGTTCACCAGAAACAAGACGTGCCGCAACCCACCTGTTGACCTGGACATCCATGCCAGGCCACCAGCAAAATTGTTTGAGATTACAGATGGTAGCTGTAATCCATAAATTTCCCTCATGAGCATTCCCAAACAAACACTTTCTTAAGGTTGTTGGTGGGATCAGAAGATCATGTCTCAATAAAAAACCCTCCACCAGGGACAGTTCATCAGCAACGTGGCAAACCTGGCTCTAAGTTTCAGTCTTTGGGCCACCCATTCTTTACACACTTGTCTACTTGCTGCAGTAGGGAATCTGCATTCAATGCTTCTAACCATTCTTTGTTAGAAATAGTGCACTGATCCTCACTGCAATCACCAACAAGGGCTACAACACATTCCACATCATTCATTCATTCTTCTGGGCTATCAGTATTTAAGGGCATCCTCGACAGACAGTCCGCCTTTCCATTCGGAGATTGGAGTGGTGGGATTTGTTCTCCATCTCTTCTATTTTTCCCTGTAGCTCAGTTATCTCCTCTAATATGTGCTGCAGCAGCTCTGTCAGCTGAGCAGGCTGTCCTATTGAAAATTCAGCTGGTGCTCAGGGGGTTAGCAAATTGGACTAAAGAAGATTCTCTAGAGGCTGTATTGGAGGTGGGAGTGGGAGGGACGAGCTTATGCCCGGGAAATCTGTATCTTCTTGTGTGACTCTGCTCTCCCGGTTCGTAACGGAGGCACTTTTTAGGTGAGCTGCACTAACTAGAAGGGAAAGTTGTAACTTATTGCCTTTATTTGTCATTAGCTGTTGGTCCCTTCCTCCCACCAGGGGAGTGTTTGAATCTGAGTGGCAAAGCAGGGGGTAAAACGATTTTGTTTTAAAGACTGGAGTGATCTCAAATATCACGGGCTACCTTCAGTGATTCAGCAGTGTTGAATCATTATTGGCGTGGGGCCCAGTAACTAGTTATTATTTTGAGTAGGGGGTCATTGATCCCATAAGGAGAAACAAGTGGCTTGGATGAAGGTCACTTAACATCCTCAGGTCATCTCCCCATATACCAGTATTCCGTGTGGCATCTGCTGTTCCCTCTGGCGGGTTCTGGGTTTCCATTATGGGCACATTCCCGTTTTTGTCTTCTTTGGCATTGATTATGCTCAGTACTCCTTTTGCTTCCCCTTTATATTCTATCAGCAATTTGAGGTCTGCTTTTTGAACAAATTCCAAGATTCTTGTGCTTGGCCCCCCAGATGATGCTGAATGGTTGTGAGGTCTGGTATTCTTGATTGATTTTGCTGGAATGCAACCTTTTCCTGCAACTTCCCACATTTAGTGCCGCTTCAATAAGCCAGAAAAGCGAGAACCTAAACTGTGCTTGCTGAATGGAGTGGATACCAAATAGTTCAAGGTGTTGCAAGCCGCACCCACCGGGTGGGCCACCTTCGCAACTGGTCAGTTTTGTTACTGGTGTAGTGTAGCACCTAGTTCATCTCTTTAAAGCTGTCAAAATCTGCTTGTCAATCTTTTGTAGATCATTCTTTTGTATGCTGTATATCACGGTTGGGTGGGGTATTCAATTTGTTACAGCACAGACTCATAACCTCTAAGGGCCTGTCACATAATCATGCCCTTTTCTTAGCCGAGTAGAAGGAAAGCCAATGCTGATTCATATGGCTCCCCATCAGCACCAGTAAAACGGTGACAAAGGCCCTTGTCACCAGTCAGTTGGACTATGACTATTCACTCTATGCAGGCACCACCACCAAACTCATGAAAAGACCCCAGACGATCCAGAACGCAGCAGCCAGACTGATCCTCAACCTGCCTTGGAGGACCCATATCACCTAGCACCTGAAAAACCTCAGCTGACTCCCCATCCAGGAAAGATGCTAATTCAAGCTTCTGACCCACACCTACAAAGCCCTCCCCAACCTAGGACCTGCCTACATGAACCGCCGCCTGAATTTCCACCTTCTTCCCAGAAACCTCTGCTCACCTCGCCCTTTAACAGATACCATGCTTTCGCCGCTGCCGCACCACAGGCATCTCTTTTTCCCACCTCGCCACCAAGTCTTGGAACACCCTTCCCCTTCTCCTCCCCCTCCATACCTCACCCTCGTTGACTTACTTCAGGAAGAGACTCAAGACATGGCTCTTCAGCTGATACCTGCAGCACAGAGCCTAAATACCCTCTTGGGTGATTAGCCGCGCTTTATAAATACCACTTGATTGATTGACTGCATATGTGGAAGGGGAAGGCACGACATGAAAAACATCAAGAGTCGCATGCTGCCCCCATAGGTATGCGGACCACCAGTTTACTTGAAACAATTGATCTCTCAGTACACTTTGTGATGTCAACCACTTTGGTTAAAGTGGGGCCTCTGATGCTTAATAGTTTCTCTTGAATTGTTTTAGATCACACCTGTACACAAATTGATCTCATGTAAGTTTCATGTGAATTTTTGAAATTACAGATATGCGGTAGGAAGATGGCTGGGGGGTCCTTCAGGCTACACCTGTGGCCCCCAACCATAGTGTGGTTTGTGCCCTAGGTGGGCACCAGGGCACCCACCCTATGTTGGCTGAGCCCTGAGGGATGGGCTCCCCAGGTAAAAATCAGGCAAGGGAAGGGGGCCACGTGTATCCTGCCCTAAACAAATGTGCTGGGTCCCTGGGAATGGAGCCCTTGTGCCCAAAATCAGCCCAGGGAGGGGGGCACATACCCCTGGTGCCAGGCCCCAGGGATGGGGTCCCAGGGACTGAAATCGAAGGGGGCACTTGCCCCTCCCTCTGAACTATGTTGCCAGGCCCCAGGGAATGGGGTCCCTGGGGCCAAAAGCAGACCGGAAAGGGGGACCTGTGACCCCCTCACCCTAAACAAATGCACCAGGCCCCGGAGGTCGAAACCCTCACCATGCACTGCTAATTACCCCATATATTACATCAGTCATGACATGTTATTTAATTATTTATTTATTTTATAGTTTTATAGAGCGCGAACCAGAACCGTGAGGGTATCAGAGCGCTTTACAGTATTAAGGGGTGGTGTGCGAAGGGAAGGAAGAGATCAATTGGGTAAAATAGGGATACATAATGCAAGGAAACAAGTAGTCGAAGTCCCGGCTACATGTGGGAGGGAAATTAAAACAGGTAGATATATTGTACAGGAAAGTACATAGTCTCAGCTCTTGGGGAAATGCCCAGGAGTGCAGGAATGGGTATCGTCCATAGAAAGATAAAAATGTAACGTGTTCGTTAGGCAAGGTATTTACCCATTAAGAAGTTTTTTGTCTCCTTAAAGTTTGCCAAGGACGGAAGACTTCTGATGGCGGGTGGAAGAGAGTTCCAAATCCTTGGCGCCGTCCCAGTGAAGGCCCGGTTGTAGTTTTTTTTTTCCAGAAGCGTGCAGGTTTCAGCAGTAGGTCTTTGGCAGAACGGGAGTTTCTGGGTCCACCTGATACCACGAGTTTTTGTGCCAGAAATGTAGGGGTGTTGTTATAAAGAGCTATGGGGCATATGTAGGTAGGCGTTTGCGAATCACAAACAGCCTTTTGTTATGTAGGTGCCACATATCAAAATAAAGAATAGCAAAAATTGTGATTCCTTATTTTGCTCAAGCATTGAAGGAATCACAATTTTGCGATTCCTTAAATGCTATGTAGGAGTGCCTTTGACATTGCGAATATGTCTGAAGGAATCGCAAAATACCACCTACTCCAAGTAGATGGTATTTTGCGATTTCCTTTCAAAATGAATTTTAAAACAAAATTCAAATAGTGCATCCATATTCTAATCTGGACATGACTAGTGCCTGTACTGCCGTTTTAAGGTCGGACACATCGAGGAAGGGTTTTAGGTTTCTTAGGTAATTCAGGTGGAATCTAGCCGTTGTGGCCATCAAGTTTATATGGCCACGCATGTTCAGGCTGCCGTCCAGGGTTATTCCAAGGGATTTCGCCGAGTCAACAATCGTAGGAGGGCACTTTAGTGCTGAGATGGTCTTGCTCCATCCCTGAATGTCTGGATTGGGTTTGAGTGGAGAGATCAGAAGGAATTCAGTTTTATTTGCGTTGAGTTTAAGCTGGTTGAGGTGAGCTAGTGGACTGTTAGCCTCAAGGCCTCATTCAGGGAGAAAATGTCCTATGGGGGAAGAGATTTTTATGTAGATTTGTGTATCATCAGTGTACATATGGTAGAAGATGTTAGCGGCACGTAGAACCTCGGTGAGAGGTTCAAGGTAAAGGTTGAAGAGGTTAGGTGAGAGGGTTGATCCTTGGGGAACTCCTACTGTGACCGGAGAAGGGGCTGATGAGGACTCTCTGTGTGCGGTTATGGAGGAAGGATCTAAACCATTCAAGTACGGTGCCCTTCAACCCCATTCTGAGTTTGAGGCGTTCCAGGAGAAATTGGTGGTTAACTGTGTCGAAGGCAGAGGAAAGGTCTAGGAGGATTAGGAGACAGGTTTCGCCTTGGCCGAGGGCTTAGAGAGTGTCATCTACAATGTGGAGGAGGGTGGTTTCCGTGCTGTGACCTGATCTGAACCCGGATTGGAAGTCATCTAATAGGTGAAATTTGTTGATATGTAGGCTCAGGTGCTGTTATACACATTTTTCCAGAACTTTGGTTAGGAGTGGGATGTTAGAAATGGGTATATAGTTCTCGGCAGGAGCAGGGCCTAGCGTAGGTTTTTTTAGGATGGGGACAACTTGGCCAGCCTTAAGCGAGTCCGGAATTGAGCCTTGGAGGAGGGAGGTGTTGATTACTGCGGTCCAGGAAGGGATGATGGTATGAGAGGCTGCAGCTAGGCAGTTAGATGGGAGAGGATCATTGAAAGTGATTGTTCGGTTTTAAGGAGGCAAGAATTTTTCGAGATAGAGTGTTTGTCATAGATTTTAAAATTGGACCAGTGCGCTAGGTTTTTGGGTGAGGTTTGGGAGGACAACGCGGGGAGAAGAGGTAGAGCTGTCAGATTTTGATTTTAGTGTTGAGTTGCGGATTTGAGTTCGTTACCTAGGGCAGAGATTTTGTCGCAGAAGAAGGAGGAGAATTCCTCACTTGTTATTAGGGGTTTCTGTATTTCTTTGGAGGTTTTTGCTAGTTTGTTGGATTGGTGTTTGACCAATACGAACAGCTTGCGAGGTCAATTTTTGGCGTTCTCCAGTTCCGTTCTGAAGAATTATTTTTTTGAGTTGAGGATTTTCTTATTGTAGGCATTTCTGGCCTGGCGGAGAAGTTTTACATGTGCCGCTGAAGGGTGTTGTTTCCAGTCTGTCGAAGGATCACCTCTCCTTGTTAAGGGTTCCGCTGAACCATGGATTTCGGTCTTTGATCTGGGTTCTTTTTAGTTTAAGTGGTGCCAGGTCATCGAGAATGTCGGATATGGTAGAAGAGTAAAGATCAGCTAGGTTGCCAACCGAAGTGCACTGGAGGGAGGGGGTGGGGGGGTGGGGGGGTGGGGGGGGGAGGTCGGTCTCACAACACGCTGCCAGTTTCTCGTGATCAAGGTTCTTGGTGTCTCTAACCCATCGTTTGGGAATCCTGGGTTGAGGTGTACATGTCTTATGGGTGCTGGGCAGGAGGAAGGTGATGGCGTGGTGGTCAGACCAATCACAATGGTCAATAGAGATAAGTTTGACCGCTGCTTCTTTAGCAATGATCCAGTCTAGGGTGGCACCTTTCGAATGAGATGGGAGGGAGCAGGCTTAGATAAGGGCTTGATCAGCCAAGAAGTCTCTAATTGCAGTGACCCGAGGATCCTTTGGGTCATTCCAATGCAAGTTGAAGTCGCCATGGAAGATGTCATTCGAGTTTGAAATCTTGGATGTGATGATTTCCATGAGGAGGTCCGTAAAGGTGTCGTTCTTGCCGGGGGGGTGGTAAAAGATGTGTAATTTGCACAGTTGTGAAGTGTTGGCGATAGAGAGTGCAAGGTATTCGCAGGAGTCGGTAGGGTCTGCTACAGCGGGACTCCAAAAATAAATTCTAAATTGACATTTCCATTTCCCTGAATCCACAGTACACACATTCATTCAACAGTGGGACCCATTACACTGCGCACTTTCTCTGTTCATTTAACTCGACGTCAGGGATTTGGTGAAAGAACCAGGAGTCCTACCATAACATTGGCGGGGTGTCTAGATCTAATTTAACTATTTACACCTATAGTTTAAAACGATTTACCATGGTTTTCATTAAACATCATTTATTCAGACACACCACCATAATAGCAATGGATCTGCTAGAACGAAAATCAGGCGTAGGAAAATACAAGACCAGCTTTTAATTCTCCATTTATCTAATTTTTATTCAAAACAAACTTTAGTATGTCTGAAATTTAGGCATTTATTAATTCTTTATTCAGTAAAAATCTTTAACTTTATTTCAAAATGATCATTTATTTAAGAGCTCATAGTTCCAAATTCACTTTCTCCTAACATCCCTAACTAATACCCTCATCTTATCCTAACAATCCTGCAAAGAAAACAAACAAGCAGAAAAGAGATCTTACATCCAGGAATCGATCTTCAGTCCGGCAGCATCTCCAGAGGAAATCAAAAGGAGCGATGCCTCTAAGCAAAATCAGGGTTTTTTTATACACTAATTTCCAAACTTAATCTATCTAAAAAGTATCTAACATCACCAATTCGGGTTCTGATTGGACAATTTGGGGTGGGTGAGCATCTCCTCACAATTACAACATCATATTCACAATGATTCAGCAGATTCATAATACTCTTATTGTTTTAGGACAGTCTTGGCCAAGTCACATCCGTGACTCGAAACGTTGGGACCTTTTTCCACGTTTAGAATACTTGAATGTCTATATCTTGGCACTCATCCTCGTTCTCAGGGCGTGGTAACCTTGAACTCCCCATCCGAGCACAGGCAGTCCACTCGCACTTGCAGGCGTTGGGTACACATGCGCAGTTTAACATTCGCTCGCAGTTCATCAGAGCGACCATTTTCTTGGTAGGCCTCAGAGGCCACTTTTTGGAACTATCATAGAAACAAACTCAAATTTATGTGAACCCTTTTGATGCTCGTGACGGAACGGTTCCGTCACGAGCGCCGGTTGGGCTGTGCTTATGACGGAACCGTTCCATCACGGCCACGCCCGTTTCTTAGAACCTTCAGCACAGCGTGAAAATTCGCGCCGCGCTGAAGGTGTTAAATATAGAACTAAAGCCCTTCTGTTTACCTCCCACCATACTAATGTTTTCCCATTAGTTATTACCTAGCAGGTAAGCCACATAAATGCGTTTTATACTCACATATCCGACGACTTTCTGGCACAAAACATATACAATAAGCACATTTAAACTGCGTTTATTTATATTTAAGCTATGAATTAATTCACATCACAATTACAACACATATTAGTTAATTATATTGCTTCATGCAAGCACGATTAGTATTCCCGTGTGTATTTTATGTATGCATTTTATACTATGGTTGATTATTTTCATCATAACACACCATTAGTAAAGTTAACGTTATGGAACATTGATTTCACGAGGGGTACACAAAATTTTGTTTTTGCCACCTCGCTCTATCAATTCCCTCACTTGGTGATCCTGTCACCAAACATCTTTCAAAATTTTGGAAAATTTAGCAGAACATGTTTCAAATTCTTCATATTAGTATAATCTATACTCTTGTAACTTTCTCCTTTGATTCTTTAAAAATCTTCTATCTAATTTCTTCCATTTCTATTTCATTCTTTTCTCTTTCCCTTGCTTTTCGTTCTTGAATTGTCTTCTTTATTGCCTTTCTGAAATCTCTCCTACCTTTGCATATACAGCATAATCTTATCAGAAAAATCACTATTACTAAGATTGTTATTAGAGTTAGTAAAATCATTGACCTACCTATTTCCTGGAACAATGCTTAACTGCTGTAAAACTTCTACCTAATTTTCAAGAACACCTTCAACCTCCAGTGGTTCAATCTTTTCATGTAAATCTGTAATGTTTGTAATATACTTCTCAATATTCTGACTTTTATCTGGAATATAAGTACAACAATGTTGCACTTTCAATATTCCACAGACTCCTCCCTCTTTTGCTAAAATGATATCAAGGGCAAGTCGATTTTGCATTAACATAGCTCTCATAGCAATCATTTCAATATCAACCATCAGGAAACCTCCTGCTGTGTCTGTTGACCATCAATCAACTATTGTGGAAATGTTTCTGATTCTATTTGCATTAAACAAAATTCCCACTGCTGCTATTAGTGCTCCAAAAACTTCACCTATTATTTCTAACACACTCTCTCTTCTTTTACGACTTATAACTTTACCTATCTCATGCTTTCCATTAGTACCTCTATCTACATGGAAAATTTTAGGAAAGACAAAGCCCACATAACAGGTCCCATACCAATGGTCGGGTAACCTATAGTAAGCTTTATTCTCACAGATAAAATAAACACCCGGAAAAACAGGATTATTTTCCACTTTAAATCCCCAACCCCCTAAAATTCTATAGGTGTCCTTACATTGACTGGCACCCACAAAATAATTGTCATACATAGTATTGTCTCTTCTAATACAAAATTTCCCTAACATTGGAGTATCTATGTTTATAGCCACATTCACATTCTTATCATCAAGATTTTCATAATTAAATGTCCAGTATTTAGATTTCGAATGTTTTATTTTCTCACTTCGTTTATAAGCAATCCTTCTTTCCTCAACCATATTCAAGAACGTCTTTTCTTCAATTCTCAATTTACATGTCAAATTATTATTAAAAGCATTCTAAGAAATACTCTCTCATCTCTTTTGCAGGTTTCTTTTTGTTAAATGCACTATCAATTTTTAGTTTTGCAAAAATTTCATCTACATTGGAATAGTGATATTCCAATTTCCCAGTCTGATAAAACAAACTTGCAATTACACTACAGGTCACACCATATGTAAGAGGAAGGTGGTGATAGGTCACCCCTTCTGACACTGATGCTGGCAATTTTACACAAACATAGCAATCATCAACATTCATGGTTTTAATATACTCAAGCAATAATTTTGAAAAGGTGTTTTTCGTATAATCACTAATAGACCTATCCTGATGCACCTCTGGTTTATACACATGGGTCTCATGAACTTCTACTTTCTCCCTTGGCTTATTTGAACTTACATTTGGCTTCAGTTTTTTTAAACTGTCTTGTAAAGGAATAACAATATCTAAAATTACCCACAATATTATCAATAATCCCATACATATTGAACAGCATCTGCACCATTTTCTAAAAATAGAACATTTTGTTTTATGGTTGATGACGGCCATTTTTCTCTAACACAATTTCTTCGACCTTGTGTCACTTATAGATTACTCAATACACAGATCACTAACAAGATTTCTTCGACCTTGTGTCAATTCTATTCTAAACTATATTATAATTAATTCTTCTAACAGGTTTTCTTCGACCTTATGTCAACTCCGACCTCTTCTATATTTACAATATCCGTCTCACAGGACTTCAGGGTTTTATTTAATATCATATATTTCTTGAGCACCTAACAAATTTTCTTTAAGTTGACTTCTTTACACACTTTTTCCCATCAATTTTGGGCAGTACAGGTTCTCTTGGCTGCTATTGACTTCAACAATAGGCGGTAGGACAATATACGTCCACTCAGGTGATTTATATTTCTGATTTGGTCCTCTTACTCTTTTTGGCCTTTGAACAACTTCTATTTTCTTTCCCAATGTCTCCTTCTGGCTAGTGATCTCATTCACTTGCTCTTCCGACTCATTTGTTCTGTTCACCAGTTTGAATCTCAATCCACCAGTTTCTTTAGGCCAACTATCTCCTTTACAGATTATCTTACTTTTTGGCTCTATTGTGTTATGCTCCACTCTTCAAGCTCTTTTCCTTGGGCTTTTTCTTAATGCAGCTTCATCTGCACTGTCATCAGTTTCACTTTCAGTTTCTTCAACTGTGTCATTGATTATGATTTTCACAATGTCTTTGTCTTCCTCAGGTTCAGCTTTCTTTTCTGTCACTGTTAGGAACACCTTCATAACTGGTACTTGGAATCTCATCCTTTTCGTGAGTTACTTCCTCTTCCCCAGTTTCAGGATTTCCGTTCCTGCTTTCAGAGTTTTAAGATTTCTCTTCAGCTTTCTCCTTTTCAATGACCTTATCTTCACCTACTTTTGCGTCTTTACTGGTGTCTGTCTTTACCAATTCTCGATCTTCTGATTGATCTTCAGAATCTGGTATCTCCACAACCTCCCTTTCACCTTCACCTTCAGACGCAGAACTGGCTTCTGAAACTTCCAGATGTCGACGTTCCTGTCGATCTTCAGTATCTGGAGTTCTTTCTGGTTCAGCTTCAGAATCAGAGTCAGTTGTACTTTCACCGTCGTATGGGTATTCAGGTGCAGGCACACGAATGGTGTGGCTTGCATGCACCCACCTCTTCAATCCAGCACACTTGACTGCAGTAGTACTAACCAAGATCACCTGACGTGGTTTCTGCCACCGAGGTACTAAAGAGTTTCTCCTGCGATGTACCTTCACTCGAACCCGGTCTCCAGGGACTAGATCATGAGCTGGATTTTTCTTTTTGGAATTTGACTCAGTTCCCACCTGGTGGAGCACAGAAGTTACCACATCAGACAGGTTTTTGCAGTAATCCGTATGATGTCATCATTAATTGTCAATAACTTATTAACAGGTACATAGGCTTGCCTCATCACCCTGCCCATCAAAATCTCATGTGGACTTAAACCAGTTTCCTGTCAGGAATGCTTCTCAATGTCATCAGAACAAGCGGCAAGGCGTCTGGCCACTTAAGTCCTGTTGCCAAACACATTTTTGCAATTCTGTTCTTAATGGTTCCATTCACCTGCTCCACTACCCCCGAAGCCTCAGGTCTGTAAGCACAATGCAGCTTCTGGCGAATGTCTAAAGCTTCACAGATCATTTGCCTCAACTCATTTTGAAAATGTGGTTCGCGATCTGATTAAATCAATACTGGGAATCCAAAACGCGGTATTATCTCTCGTAAAAGCAGTTTGGCAACAGTTATCCCATCATTCCTCCTCGTGTGGAATGCTTCCACCCATTGGGAGAACAAACAGATTATCACAAGAATATACCTAAGCCTATTATTGCATGGGGGCAACTCGCAAAATCTATCTGAACCCATGTAAATGGACCACCCTCCCGTCCTATGGTTCCCAAACTTACAATGGTTCTTCTGTTTGGATTAAATTGCTGACATACCAAACACCTTTGGCACAAACTTTCAGCAATCATCCTGAACTTTGGATTATGCCAAGTTTGTCTAAAAAGATGAATCATGGCATCTCTTCCAATGTGGGCTTGACCATGGTACATTCGAGCCATGTCTGAGATCATGCTATCGGGCATTACTGTTCTTTCATCTTTGTAAACCCAAATTTCATCTTCTTCCCTCTGCCTGCATCCTGCTTTTAGCCAAATATATTTTTCCTCTGCTTCTGCCTCTTCCTGTATCTGTTTCACTTCCTGCCATGTCTCAACTACAGTGGTTAGCATTAAAGGACTCGGAACATGTTCTTTTAGCTTTTCTCGATTGATTGAAATTTGATTTATTTTTCGCACAATGCTTTGCAATGGCATCCGCATAATTATTTCCTCTAGAAATGTAATCCTCACTCTTTTTGTGCGCCGAACATTTTACTACAGCTATTCTTTCAGGTAGCTGAATCACATCTATCAGTGTTTTTACAAATTCAGCATTCCGGATAGGTGTTCCCACAAAAGTCAAATAACCTCTTTGAGACCAAAATTGTCCATAATCATGAACAACTCCGTAGCCATATTGACTGTCTGTCACTATGGTTACTTTCACCTCCTTACCTAGATCACATGCTCGTATCAAAGCAATCAACTCCGCTACTTGAGCACAATGAATTCCTTTCAAATAAGATGCTTTCAACACTTCTGCCACCGTGCAAATAGCATAAGCAGCGCTTAAAATGCCACTCTCTGTTCTCAGGCATGATCCGTCCACAAACATCACAAAATCTGATTCAGGTAACGGTTCATCCCTGATATCTGGTCTGGGTTTTGTGCAATACTCAAGAACATCCAAACATTTATGATCAAGCTCACCTTTCACTTCTGCTTCAATAGTGTCAGGTAGTAATGTTGAAGGATTAACATTCACACATCTGGCAATTGTCACATTTTCAGCTCCCAAAATTACTTTTTCATTTCAGGTCATTCTGCTGTTGGTCATGTACTGTGTCTTGGCTCTAGTGGGGAGAATCTCCACAGAATGAGGTACATACACCCTTACAGGAAATCCCATCACTATTCCCTCACTTTGCTCCAAACTTACACTGGTAGCCGCTACTGCTTTCAGACATCCTGGCAAAGCCTTTGCAACAGGGTCCAAAACAGCTGAGAGATACACAATTGGTTTCCTCATTTTTCCATGTCTCTGAATTAATACTGACAATGCACATCCTTCTCGCTCACTGCAGTACAATTCAAACTCCTTTTCTTAGTCAGGCATCCCTAATGCTGGTGCTTCACACAGTTTTGTTTTCAGCTCTTCAAATGCTTCCATTTCAGTTTTGGTCAAAACTATTGGGTTTCGGGTATCTGCTTTTGTCAATCTCTGTAATGGTTTTGCAATCAATGAAAATCCACTAATCCACTGTCTACAATAACCTACCATTCCCAAGAACATTCTGACTTGTCTTTGAGTTTTAGGTGGCTGCATTCGTGGTATCATCCTGATTCTTTCTATTGTGACTTGTCGGATTCCTTTGGCAATCTTGTGACCTAAGTATTGTACTTCTTTCTGACAAAACTGTAATTTGGATGGAGACACTTTATGTCCTCCTCTGCCAAATGATTCAACAATGCTACTGTGGCAGTTACACATGCATCTTTTGTTTTTGATGATACCAAAAGATCATCTATGTATTGTACTAATACAGATTCTCCAGGCATGCTCAAGCTTTCTAATGATTTCTTTAACAGCTGATTAAAAATCGATGGACTCTCAGTGTACCCTTGTGGAATTCTACACCATGCTAATATACGATTCTGAAATCGAAACGCAAAAATTGGCTGGCTTTCTGAATGCAATCACTGTGTACCACTCTGCATCATGGGGAATTTGGTACAAAATCACTGCTGGATTCGGAACAATCGGGCAACATGGGACAACAATTTTGTTAACCTTTCTAAGGTCCTGTACAATTCTAAATGTTCCATTGGGCTTTTTCATTCCCATGATTGGTGAATTACAAGGGCTGCTTTCTATTTCTCTCAAAATTCCCTGCTCAATCATTTTGTCAATCACTGGAGTGTTTCCTTCAATTATTTCTGCAGGCATCTTATACTGAGGAATATTTGGGTAGCTTGCACCTTCCTTTACTGTGACTCTTACAGGATTAACACCTTTCATAAATCCTATAACCTTTCCAGTGAAATCCCATACTTCTTCTTTCACTACTTCTTTCAGTTCAACAGGAATCTTTTCTCGGTCAAAAACAGGAAATAACTTGCTCTGCTCTGCCTCAATCATGAGCATGGTCATTTTATACAAGCTATCTTCATCTGGAGTTTGCAATTCTATGCCATCCGGTGAACAATATATGGCACAGTTCAACTTGTACAAAATATCCTTTCCTAACAAATTAACAGGACTACTATCGCACACCACAAATCGATGCATATCTTTGTAATTTCCAATTTCTATTTCAACTGGTTCTGTCAGAGGAGTTTGTATCTGTCTATTAGCTACACCTACAACTTGGATGCTCTCTCCCGAGAGAGGAAGATTTTGAATTTCCACTGATCTAACAGTAGAACGGGTAGCACCAGTGTCCACTAGGAAAGTTATTTCCACATCATTCACTTTTCCGTTCCCAAATGGACCAGACTGATGTACCTCGAGTGGCTCCAAGCACACACTCTTCTCCCTCTCTCAGGCACCGTCATAAACTTTCATCCGACTCACTGCCACCTTCTTCTTGTAACCAATACTGAGGACACGCATTCACTCTTTGCGGTCTTTTGTACCTGTTCACCTCCGCTGAATCCTGTCTCTGCACTGTATCTCTGCTGGTTTACACTGTTTGGCAGTGGCGGTTGTGGCACCTGACTTTGCTGATTTGCTATCTGCTGTTGTTGCTGTTGTTGATTTACCTCAAACTGCACCTGCGAATTTAACAAATTATTTTCCACGTTAACTCTTGGCTGACATTTACACTCTTTCTTCCAATGCCGTAACTTGTCGCAGTTAAAACAAGGGGATTTCTTCTTTAGTTCATCTATATTTCCTACTAACTTAGGTTTACCCTTAACATTTCCTTGATTCCCTGTATTCTTATTTTCCATGTGCGCCACTTGTTGTTCCGCTACTTTTACTTGTGCCCACATAGCTTTTTCTTTCAGCTTTTTCTGTTTTGCATCAATTTCTTCACTGCAATATTTCTCCTTTCTCAAAAAGTCCTCCACAGTAGCTGACTGCCAACCTATTGTGCTGTGGCGTATCATGTCTCCAATCTCTGGTCTCAAACAATACTCAAATCTGTGAAAAAAATGGCTCATATCCTTCTCATTTAGTTCCTCATAACCACTATGTTGTTTAAAGACTAACAGCAATCTTTCATAAAATGAATGTACAGATTCTTTTGGCTCTTGTGTGGTCCTGTCTATTTTTACCCAATCAGTTTCTTTTGGAGGCATCTTATTTTTCAACCATACTCTTACTTATATTTCCGCATTACATCTGGTGATGGAGCTCCTGTGACTTTGCCTCTAGCAAATTTTTCTCTTGGCCAATCAATAGCTATTTTACATTCTGTCCATAAATCTGCTGGCACTACTATGTCAAACAATCCATCCAGATCAATCCACAAAACGTTTGACACTTTTACAAATCTGTCTACCTGTCGATACCATTCTACTGGTTTCTCTCTCAACCTAGGGAAATCATTTGTGAATGACAATATGTCTTGTCTACTCCAAGGAACATGTACATATCCTCCTCCAGGTATCTCTCTCATGGGGGACTCACTTACCACTGCCTCTTTTTCCTTGATTGGAAAAGCTAATGTGGATTTATCATTATTTTCTTCTCTCTTCTTTGCCCACTTAATCCTCCACTTGCTCACATCTCCCCATTTTCGCAGCAGCACAATTAATTCTTTTATTTGTGCTAGCCTCCCAGCAGTATTCATGTTTTCAATGTCTTTTTCTGCAAAATCCACTCTATATGATTTCTGCAATGATTTAAATTTTGAAAATTCTACTCCTAATTCACTTGCTAATTCCTCCAATTGATCATACTCTGTTTTAGCTTTCCATGTAATGCTTTTACACATAAACATAAGTTCATCATCCTGGTACGTTTTTATTTTATCTGTTCCAATTGTTCCAATAATTAATTCTTCCATATCGACTTTTAGCTTTGCTACATCCAGTAATTTTGGTTCATTCTCTTTCAATTTTAAAGTTTTAATCCAGTCACTCAATTCTCTATCTGACGGTCCTACAGGAGTTTGTATTAAATCTATTTTATCTAGACTTTTCTCTGGCATTGCAGAGTCAGATTCTGCACCAATCGGGTATTTGTATAATGAACTTTGGTTAAAAGTCAATTCAGGTGGATTCACATTAGTAGTCGCCTTATTTCTGACAAATCAGGATAAATATTTTCCTTTACTTTCTGCAAACCTGTTGTAAGGGGATTGTCAAGCTTGGCTCTTTTATCCTCTGATTTTCGAACACTGGTATTACAGGCCCTATTGTTACAGGGACAGTTACTGCTACCATGTTTTTAGTAAGGTTCTGAATCAGTTCATGTGCAGAACGTTCATAATCAGAAATATTTGGTTGCACATCACTTCGGTTTTCACTACTTCGTACACTTTTGTGTGAATCATTCATTTGTACAGGAGTACCTGTAATTCTGGTTTCCACAATTGGAGTACTTGGAATATATCTTGTTTCTACTCTGTCTGGCACATCTTTTAAACTTGAATATTGTCTCGAAGTTTTATTATTTCTTTCATCTGTTACCGGGGCATTCGGAGTAGTTCATAAAGAACTTGGCTGATATGGTGGCGGTCTCCTATTTAATATTTCTTCTAATACAACATCTTCTGATTCACTATCACCATAACTTTGGTTCACTACCTCCACATTCCTTTTCTTTTCTGTGCATTTCTGTCCTTCATATTCACCTACTAATCTAACTGGGTACATACCATCAAACACATTACCATTTCTCCATCTACGCATTCTACTCTCATGTGTTGCACCCCATAAATCTCGACCTCTACCTTTTGGTCTGATATGCCTACATAGCCTTTCGCTCTCTAGTTCATGCATCTCATCCTCCCATTCAACCAAAGCCTCAAACTGTGTCGGTCTAGGTCTCGGCTCAAGCTTCATCATCTTGTCTCTCAAGTTTCTCAAGGACTGCCAAATCAAATGATCCTTCTTCAGGAAAAGCTAACACACCATCATCCTGAGTATACCTTGCCCAATTCTCTAACCAAATACATGTATGGTTGCCATATTTTGACGACATGTAAGAAGCTGGCGTTTTCGGTGGAGGGAGTAATTTTCCCTCTCTAGTCACAATTTCCTTGTCTTTTGAAAATACATTCTTTCATTTCTTAAACCATGAAGGCTTCTTCTTTTCTTCTTCGTAATAATAAGACATTTTTCCGGTAGTTCTCTGTCTTTCAAAAGAAATCGCGCACTTCCCTGTTTTGCTGTTCCGTAACACCAACCTATCACAGCGCGGTTTATACTAGCATACCAATTAGAACAAGATACATCTTCTTAGTGCTTAACCAATCACTTTTCTGCGTTTCCGTGATGAACCTATCAGCTCCTACTCTGTCCTGGTCACGAGGACCAATCCCAGCGCGACACCTTTGAGGTCACCAGCGCTCCGGCTTCTGCAGCGCCAACTGACCCCTCCTTTACAGGGTTTTTTCAAGAAGCCGTATTTACAAAATATTTTACAAAATCAGTTAGTAACCTACAGAAAAAAATACCATTTGCCTGTTTCGCTAATAAAGTGATAGAATTTTCTTAAACACACAAGTATTCTGTAACTGGAGTAGACGGCTCTTATGTCCACAGAATTTAAAACTCGTCAATAAAGTAGCACTACCCTCTACCTGTTAGGGTTTGTGCACAGCAAAGAGCATGTCCCCTCTCATTGCACTAGTGGTCTCTGTAATAGCTCTCTTTAAACATACTACTGAAAGCCTTTCTTGTTATCTCAGCCCCTCCCTAAGACGTCTGTGTATGTTGCTCAATGTATTCACAAGTTTGGACATTGCTGTCTTGTTTGCACATTGGACCTTGCTTTTACCAAGGCTTATTTAGAAAACATTGGACCTTGCTTTTACCAAGGCTTATTTAGAACAATCCTCCCTAGGCCATGCGTTACTTCAACTCATAGCATAATAACTGAAGCTCTGCACACCTGCATGTGATAACCACACCCAGTTCTTCGAACCACACCCAGTTCTTCGAACCACAACCAGTTCTTCAAACAACACCCAGCTCTTCAAACAACACCCAGCTCTTCAAACAACACCCAGCCCTGTCTATAAAAGGCAGCCCCTGAGCCTCACCCAGTGCTTGTGCTCGTCTACCTCCCACTTACCTGAGAACAGATCCTTCGGCGCTGGCACTCCTGCTCTCTCCAGACCTTCATTGACTTCAACGGGTGCAGCTTCTGGCTCTTCCTTCTTCTCGTTTCTGGCTACTTCTTGCCTCAGCCCCACTTCTGTCCACTGCAATCGACCTGCAAAAGAGAAAGAGGTCAAAGTTAGACTGATCAGTATCCCTTTTCAGCAACAAGTACGTGCAAAACCTTTTATTACCTGAAAGAACTTTATCGGCGATTAAATAAACATTGTTTTACATGGAACTTTTTAAAGAAATATATAAGAGGAAACCATTGACAGCAAGGCAAACAGTAAATCAAGGACTAGCACAAATTACCTGCTGTATTTTGATGTAAAAGTACAGTATGAAACACACAAGTATGTGTGTTTCATACTGTACTTTAACAGTGTGAAAAGTGAGTTTGCTATTAAGAATTTATCCTTTAGTTATATTAAGGTGAATGTTAGCGGTTGGTAATTCTGATAATGATATTCGTTTGATTTTACAGTAATAGAAAGCACATCCTAGAACAGTAACACATTCCAAACCTGGAAGCTTGAGACCAGGATCCAAGAGGTACTTTTAGAAGAGAATTTCTGATAAGATTAAGGTTTAGTCAGGAACATATTTAGGGATAGGTTGCACTTATCTGTTCTTTGTTTACGTTTCATTAGGCACCAGTTTCTACAGAAGTCAGTGAGGGCCGCAGATTTTAGCAGCTCTTCTACAGTGGAAACGCAAGAACGGTGTTGTCTCTCTTTTTTTATTTTATCCACTTCCCCCCTTCCCTTGAGCTTCTGGTTCTTAGTGCACTGTTTTAAAACTAGTGTGCTGGAACAAGCAGTTTCAGGGTGGGGTCGGACTGTCTTCAACCTCCATCAGAACTGAACAGAAACTCAGGTGAGCTGGGCTTTGACAGACCCTTACCCTTCTATCAGGCAATAACGAACTCGTTTCTCTAGGAAAGCACATACAGAGATCTTTTTCACCTCCTTAGAGACGATCCCAGAGTTTCACCAGAACGCGTATTGCAATTCCATTTACACATGTTCATGCAGAAATCCCTACTCAGATATACATGAACTCTGTATCACCAGTAGGCAGCGTTTACTTCTAGCCCACCACAGAATTCCTCTATCATTAGTAAAGTAGACGCCACTTCTTTACCCTTCTATCAAGCTCGGGTTAAGACCTACTACTCTCCCAGCAATAAGTTTTAATCAGAATACGCAATGACCCCTATACTTGAAGGCTAAGATTTTATAGACTGCCCTCGCTATACATTTATCCTTTCACACCTAATGTCCCTAAACAGTGATATATGACAATACCACCGCAGTATACGACGATACTACTTTTTTGAAACAGACCAATGCACTGTGCGACTTTATTTGCCACACTTCCTCTGCCTGCAGACAGAGACACTAGCTTCACACAACACTTGGGAGCTTTTTCTGAACTACATATGACTTAATACAAACTCAACAGATGTTAGTGCATAATTCTGTACATTTTAAACTCTATATAGTGCTTTATACATAATCCTAGCTAATTTCCTTAGCAACCACTACTCTGCTACCAAGATATAACTGCTATAGCGGGACTCCAAAAATAAAATCTAAATCGACATTTCCATTTCCCTGAATCCACAGAACACACATACATTCAACAGTAGGGCCCATTACACTGCACACTTTCTCTGTTCATTTAACTTGACTTCAGGGATTTGGTGAAAGAACCAGGAGTCCTACCATAACATTGGCGGGGTGTCTAGATCTAATTTAACTATTTATTATTCACACCTATAGTTTAAAACGATTTACCACGATTTTCATTAAACATCATTTATTCAGACACACCACCATAATAGCAATGGATCTGCTAGAATGAAAATAAGGCGTAGGAAAATACAAGACCAGCTTTTAATTCTCCATTTATCTAATTTTTATTCAAAACAAACTTTAGTATGTCTGACATTTAGGCATTTATTAATTCTTTATTCAGTAAAAATCTTTAACTTTATTTCAAAATGATCATTTATTTAAGAGCTCAGAAATAGACATTTATTTAAAAGTTCAGTTGGGAAGTTTAGCAAAGAACAGATAGTTCCAAATTCACTTTCTCCTAACATCCCTAACTAATACCCTCATCTTATCCTAACAATCCTGCAAAGAAAACAAACAAGCAGAAAAGAGATCTTACATCTAGGAATCGATCTTCAGTCCGGCAGTATCTTCAGAGGAAATCGAAAGGAGCGATGCCTCTAAGCAAAATCAGGGGGTTTTATACACTAATTTTCAAACTTAATCTATCTAAAAAGTATCTAACATCACCAATTCAGGTTCTGATTGGACAATTTGGGGTGGGTGAGCATCTCCTCACCATTACAACATCATATTCACAATGATTCAGCAGATTCATAATACTCTTATTGTTTTAGGACAGTCTTGGCCTAGTCACATCCGTGACTTGAAACGTTGGGACCTTTTCCCACGTTTAGAATACTTGAATGTCTATATCTTGGCACTCATCCTCGTTCTCGGGACGTGGTAACCTTGAACCCCCCATCCGAGCACAGGCAGCTCACTCGCACTTGCAGGCTTTGGGTGCACAGGCGCAGTTTAACATTCGCTCGCAGTTCATCAGAGCGACCATTTTCTTGGTAGGCCTCAGAGGCCACTTTTTGGAACTATCGTAGAAACAAACACAAATTTATGTTAAATATAGAACTAAAGCCCTTCTGTTTACCTCCCACCATACTAATGTTTTCCCATTAGTTATTACCTAGCAGGTAAGCCACATAAATGCGTTTTATACTCACCTATCCGATGACTTTCTGGCACAAACCATATACAATAAGCACATTTAAACTGCATTTATTTATATTTAAGCTATGCATTAATTCACATCACAATTACAACACATATTAGTTAATTATATTGCTTCATGCAAGCAAGATTAGTATTCCCGTGTGTATTTTATGTATGCATCTTATAATATGGTTGATTATTTTCAGCATAGCACACCATTAGTAAAGTTAACGTTATGGAACATTGATTTCAGGAGGGGTACACAAAATGTTGTTTTTGCCACCTCGCTCCATCAGGTCCACCGGCAGTTCCGTGACCAGGAGGTTGGATCGGTAGATGCAAGAAATGCCACCCCATTTTTTCTTTGAGTGCCTGTCCATCCTTACGATGTTGTAGTTGGGTGGGACAAGGTGGTCTAGGTATGGCGATGAGGATTCCTTGAGCCATGATTCAGTCAAAATTGCTAGGTCCGATTTGTGTCTCAGGATGAGGTCGGCACCATCAGATGCATGTTTTACAGCTGACCGGCAATTTATTAGGAGGCCAACTAGGGACGGGCCGGAGTGAGTGTCAAAGGTAGAAGCAGAAATGGGAACTCTAGCAAGGTTGCTTTTTACCACCCCTCTGGTGCGGCGGGTAGCAGATCTGTTAGGGATAGATGCAACCGTATCGATAGGGAGTACTTTCCTCAGGTCTGAGGGGCATGGGGTGGTAAAGGCTGAGTCGTAACCACTGAGGAGGTCGGCTACTTCTTCCTCCGAGAGTTCTGAGGGATTAGGTGTGCCAGGGGTGGGATTGTAGGTATGGAGGAGAGCAAGAATGTCCTCCTCCGAGAGGTGGCAGGGTTGCTTGCGGGGGCGCAGGTGTCTGAGGGAAAGAGGTTGGGGGAGAAGGAGGGGCTTTGTGGTGGGGATGTGGGTCACGTTCTGCGAGAGCCAGAGATTGGAGAAGGAGAGTTCGGTGATGTGAAGAAGGTGCCTTAGGTCCAGAATGGACTTGTGGATGCCCAGGGTCAATTCTGTGGCCCTGCGGTGAAGGTTATCAATGTCCCTAAGAGAGGTAGGATCTGGCCGGCAGGGGGCCAGTAGCGAGGGAGCAGTCCTGATAGGGTATGCTGGTAGCCTAGAGGTATTGATGAGAAAACTGCTTAGTGGGGGGGCACAACTTATAGTTACCTTAGGGCATGAGGTATAGTTTCTTGAGATAACTATATCTGCAAATGTTTCTAGGTGTTTATGTGGGTAAAATCTGAACCTAACAATAACATCAGTGTAACCTTTGTTTTTTTAGCGAATATATATATTATTTAAAAAATACTTTTGGGGGAGGGGAGAGCCCGCAAACCTGCCATTTTCAAATTTTAATTTTTTATTTTTATTGGGGACAAACCCCGCAAACGTCCCCTTATCACTTACCTCTACTACCCTATGCCCTTACACTCCCCCAAACTCTAACATACCCCTACCACCCTATACCCTTACACCTAAAACCCCAAAATACCCATACCACCCCATCTCCTACCCACCCCTGCTTGAACCCTAAAAATATAATTTCCACCCAATACCCATACCCACCCTAGACCTTAAAACACCTTAAACATCCTATTGTTTTTGGATGGCGCTGGCGGGGGAAAAACGGGATGGTGTGTTTTCTTGTTGCGTCATTCCTGCTCACAGGTGGGTGGGGGGGGGGGGGACTGTTTCAGGGGTTGGGTGGTTGCAGGTAATGCGGAGTTGGGGGGTGTTCTGGGGGGAATTTGTTTTTGGCATAGTATGTACTACTGTTCGCGCCCCTAGGAGGCTGTTTGCAGAGGTTAAACTTGGTCGCCCGGATGGGCAAGACCAAAGCTTATGGGATTCAAATTTTTAACTTGGAACGTGCGTGGCCTGGGTACTTGCTCCAAGCGGCATAGGGTGCTGTCCTTCCTTCGCCGGCATGGAGTATCAGTGGCGTGCTTACAAGAAACGCATATGAATGAAGAGGGTGTTCTTAAGTTGGCGAAAAAGTGGAGGGGTCAGATGTTCCATTCCTCCTTCTCTACCTATGCTAGGGGGGTCCTGATCTGGGTGGCTCCAGGGGTTCCCCTAGCAGTCCAGTATGTTGAAGCTGATGTTGAGGGCAGATATGTTCTTATACGTGTAAAACTTGATGGGAGGGACTTTCTGCTGGTGAACTCTTATGCACCTAACGTAGATGACCCGAGTTTCTTTACCGGCCTGCAGGAGCTCGTAGCGACAGACTTAGCGCCGAGACGCCGCAAGGCATTTGCGCGCTTTAGAAATTTTAAAAATAAATAAATAAATAAAAAATAAATAGATGCCCCCCTCCTCTGGTTTGGAGATTTTAATTGTGTACTGGATCCACTGCTGGACAGGCATCCCCCCCCCGGGTACAAAACCTCGGATGACAGCACGACTCCGGGAGGTGATGGATAATCTGGGTGCTGTGGATATCTGGCGCCTCGGCAATCCCAGACTGAAGCTTTACACTTGCTATACCCCCCACACACAACACACATAGCAGGCTCGACAGGGTCCTTGCTGCCAACATTGGCGCATCCCTTGTCTTATCGGTCACACATCAGGCCCGGTTTTTATCCGACCATTCGCCCGTGACGTGCATGGTACAGTGGGTGGACCAGTCCTCCTGCCCAAGGACCTGGCGGATGCCAGGGGATCTTCTGCAGGATCCGGTGGGACGGGACCATGTGGAGACGTCCCAGCGTACTTATTTGGACCTGAACTGGGACGTGGGTGATATCCCCTTTGCGATCAAATGGGATGCCCTCAAGGCAGTCGTGCGGGGCGCTTGTATGGGTCTGACATATGGAGTACGTAAACAGTTGCTCCCTGACCTCGCAAGTGCTGAGGAGCGCCTCAGCCACTACCAGTCCTTACCGGACCCGGCTGGGTTGAACATGGACTCTGAGCGGACTGCCCGAGAGAGCGTCCATGATATTCTGGTCCGGCTGTATAGATTCACTCTTGGTCGATATCGCCAACGCCTTCACCGAGAGGGGGACAAGCCGGGCCGGTTGCTGGCCTGGATTCTCCGAAGGGAATCGGCCCCTGCGCGGATCGTTGCCTTGAGAAATCCCGCTGGGGTCCTGGTACACTCGGAACGGGACCTTCTTGCGGTGCTCCGCACACATCTGCAGAAGGTCTATACTGCTGACCCCCTGGTGACCGAGGCGTCGTTTCAGCCATACCTCCGGGATTTGCCCCTTCAGACCCTCTCTAAAGAGGATGCTGCGGACATGGATACTCCAGTGACGCTTCATGAGGTCAGGGTGGCGTTGGCCGCCCTACCGAAGGCTAAGACGCCGGGTGGAGACGGTTTTCCCCCGGAGTTTTACCAGGCGTTTGCTGATACCCTCGCGCCCCATCTCCTGCAGGTTTACCATGAAGCGATGGAGCGAGCCGCGCTCCCGCCCACCATGCAGCAGGGTGAGGTCTGCATGCTCCTAAAACCGGGTGGGGATGACTGTGATCCCGCGGCCTACCGGCCAATCACTTTAATCAATACCGACACCAAAATCCTTACTAAGATCTTGGCCACCCGGCTGGCATCCCATATGGAGCGCTTGGTTCATCATGATCAGTGCGGGTTCATTCCGGGCTGCAACACCGCCATGAATCTCCGGCGCCTGAACCACGTTCTACATGAGGTGCGCAATAGGGAGGATCCTCAGGTCCTGGTCTCGATAGACCTGCCTAAAGCCTTCGATACAGTTAGCTGGGGGTACCTGTTAGAGGTGCTTCGGTTGGCGGGCATGGGGCCCCTTTTCTGCGCCTGGATTCGTATTCTTTACAGTGCGCCTACAGCCCGGGTCAGACTCGGAGCGGCCCGCTCGGAGTGGCAGTTGGGCAGGGGCACCCGCCAGGGGTGCCCCCTGTCACCGCTCCTGTTTGCTCTGGCGATTGAGCCCCTAGCGGTGACACTACGTGCGGAGATGGCACCCTGGGGAATACGGGTGGGGGATGTGGTACACCTGGTCTCACTTTATGCGGATGATGCGTTGTTCTACCTGACCTCCCCACGGGAGTCGCTACCGATCCTGTTACGCCACTTGGAACGCTTTGGTGCAGCTTCTGGGCTGCGTCTTAATCCTGAGAAATCCCTGATCTTTCCCCTTGCGGGGTGCGGTGAAGACCCTAGTGTAGGTTTCCCACCCCTGGGACTGCGGTGGGAGATGGAGGCCTTCCGCTATTTGGGTATTCAGGTGGCTGTCTCTGATGAACAATTGCTGGTCCGGAACGCCGACCGTGTGCTCAGTTCCCTACAACAATCTGTATCCTTCTGGTATACACTTCCACTCTCTCTCATGGGACGGTTGGCCGTCTCGAAGATGGTGATGCTGCCTAGAGTATTGTATGTCCTACAGAATACCCTCTGTCCTCTTCCTCCTCGAATTTTCAACAAGCTTAATACAATGCTCACCTCCCTGCTTTGGGCGGGCAGACGAAGCAGAGTAGCGCTACGTACGATGGTCAGACGCTGGGAGGAGGGGGGCTTGGAAGCCCCGCGCTTTGATTTATACTATTACGCGGCCCAACTTATACCAGCTGCGTGCTGGTTCGCAGGCGCGGAAAATTGGGAATTGCGACTCCTGGCCGGTAGCGCAGATGAAAAGTCATTGCAAGTGGCTCTGATGCGTGGCAGAGGAGTGGATGGCGACCTGCCGTATATTGTCCGGCATACTGCGGGAATCTGGCAGCGAGTGGTGGAAAGGGTGCTGAGACGGGCCCCTTTTCATAGGGAGCTACCAATATGGATATTGGCACCGGTCACACTAATGGAGGAGCACATGTCTTTTCGGGAATGGCGTGAGGGCGGCTGCGATACATTGGCAGACTTGTATCCGGACGAGTCCTTCGTGTCCCTGGAGAGAGCTATAGAGACCTTCAGTCTTACTGGGGGCCAATACCTTCACTATAGAGGCCTGCGGGACATGACGAGAGCGACATGGCCACAGTTCCCTGAGGCTCCCCAGGTGTCCCATACCTTGAATATCCTGCTATCGTGCGGCGCGGGACGGGGATTGATAACACTTTTCTATACAGCGATGAGATGCGACTCAGCGCCTCCGATGTCCCCGTCCTGGGGGGCATGGGAGGCGGATCTAGGGGTTGCCTTAGACCCGGGACAACAGAAGCGGGTAGTGACGCTTACCAAGAAGGTGTCGTGTAACGCCTGTTTCAAATTGATCCATTTTAATTTCATGCACCGCACTTACGTAACCCCAGTTGCTCTGCACCGCATTGCGGCGTATAAATCGGATGCCTGTCCTAGGTGTGGTTCCGTCGGAGCCGGATTTCTCCATTAAGCTTGGGAATGCCCGCTGGTCGGGGACTTCTGGAGGGTAGTAGTAACCCACATCCGGAGGGTCACAGGACTACATCTTGACCTGACCCCGATCCATTGCTTGTTAGCCCTGGTCCCCAAACCCAAGAAGAGGAATCTCTCATATAAGATGCTCCAGCTGCTTTTGGTGCTGGCTAGACGGCGGGTGGCTATCACCTGGATGGGACAAAGGGCACCAGATATGACATTGTGGCTTCGGGATGTGGGGGAATGGACATTAGCTGAAGAAACGCACATGCAACATACGCGTAGGGATGAGCGGCTACAGGAGGACTTGCTTGCATGGCGTATGATGTGCACTGTGGGGTCGACTGACAGCGACTCCGATGCTACTAGTGCTGCATTGTTCTCGTCCGAGGAATCGGGACCTGAGGAAGGGGTGGCGAGTGATGGGGAGGGAGAGTAGGGGCTGGGGTAATGCCCTGACGACTGCGCACATGTTACCTATTGTCAGTTTCTATACTTGCACTGTATCCCGTGGATCTGATTCTTGCATCTCCTGTTCTATCTGCAACTGTTGAAGCCATGCTGGGAGTGTGAACTGCGTACACCTGTATTTATGTATACTGATGCCAATTTTTTGGGGGGGGGACTGTATTGTTTATTCTGCTGAAAAAATAAAGTTTAAAAAAAAAAACACCTTAAACAACCCAATGCCCTTACTCATCCCTAAACCCTAAAAATATCCTCACAACCAATATTTTTACCCACCCCTAAACCCTAAAAATACCCTCTGCACCAATACCTTTACTCTGCCCTAAACCCTAAAAATACCCTTACCACCCTATACCCCCGCCCAACCCATAAACCCTTAAATATATATATACACCTCACACACACACACACACATATACTTAACCTAAACTAGACTTATGCGTGGGAAGTGTATGCGTGGTAAAAGCACTAAGAAAATGCATGTGTGGTGAATGCATGCGATAACATCACTGCATAGTTAACCCTGCATTGTAAAGGATGTTTCAAGCTCGACCCAGCCTCACAGATCACCTGCACTCCAAAATATTACTCTCACCTGTCCTGATGTATCATTTACCAGCTCCTTATGCCACTGTTATGTTCACCTCCAAATATCACGCACCCCCTGAAATAGATCTGAATCACACCCTCATATCTCGTTGTCCCAAGCAGTTATTGAAATATTACTAGTGTATGGCACAGGATTATGCATTACTGCAACATACCACTCACTTCACACTAAAATAACTCTCAAACTCACCTCAGGCTCTTAGTGACGTAGCTGCATTCAAAATTACTTATTTGCATCCCAAATATTACTTGAACTGCAAAATATTTTTTTTTAAATCAGATGACTACCCCATATGCCAACCAGGATCAAACAGTTTCCACATTCAAACAGATAATTCACCCAAGGCCCAAAATATATCTTACGTAATGTTGATCCAATTCTGACATGGCACAGTGGGCAAAAAGCATTGGTATGAAATGCTGTCAGAGCGTTTGCCAGTGACTGAGACTTTTGCAAGTGTTTCAACTATCACCTTTGTGAGTCAGTGTGATTCTCTAAGTTCAATGGGCATGCCTAGATATGGGTCCCAAGTTCTCTGTGCCACATGGATCAAGCTGCACCTCACTGAGAAGGGCTCAATAAGGCCAAAACCTGTCTAAGATTGCTTTTGCTCCAATCTAGTTGGGAACTTGTCTGACTGAACTCTTCCTACTGGTGAAGGGCCTAGTCTGATTTGCATATGACTGGTTACTGTCCACAGAAGCATAGTGAGCAAAATGGTAGACTGGGGTTTGGTCTAGGTGATTGGCTCAGACATTTTCAAACCTTTTACCAATGTAATTTGTGTTTCGCCAAACTATCACCTGCACAACAAGATGTACCTTACCCACACTCCAAATAATACTCATCTTCAGCCCTATAGTTATATTCGGCACACCAGAATCTCTCCTTTGCAACCCAAATTTACACATCAGTACCCCAATATCACCAGATTCCCTAGTATTCACCTGCATGCATGAATATCACACCCATACATCAATATCACCTCATTCCCAAATATGCATGCAGAAATATCACTCACTGTAATGCACCCAATCAAACTAGCAATTCCTTATACCTCAAAAGTTAGTTCACCTGCATTCATATCACTTAATTATCCGTAAAATATCACCCAGCTCAAAAGATCACTCCCTCGCTCTGCAAAATAAATCGAATTCACCTTTACCTCATATGGTTCAACTGCAAATTATTATTAATTTGTGCTGCAAATAATAAGTCATTTACCTTTGGTAACCCTATTTCTGGTGGAATCTCTTATCTAACCACACGTTTCTCACCTTAAGAATATAGCGAGGCTCCAGACTGGAAACTTCCCAGCAATGTTCCTGTGCTCTGATAGGTAGCACCATGTGACTTCACGGTGACTCTTTCCCCCTGCAAGTGACCGAGCTTAGCCACTTATAAGTGCCACCATTGCACGCTGACTCCCAATCTGCCCCAAAACTTAAACTTTACTCCAAAAATCCTACAAAGAGCTGGTCATCTACACAGTAGTCCATTGTGTGGTCAATTTATAAGTTCCACACACTTTTAGGGTTAAATTGATGGAGCCTCTCCTTATTCTTTGAAAGATAAAGTGGAGCAAAAAATGGCAGACTGATCGATTGGCTAACACGGAAAGGTCTCACAACATTGGGCAAGGCATCCTTCTGGGTCCCCAGCATTAACTTGTCATGACACAAGGGAGTGTAGGACTGCTGCCCCAAGAGTTTACTCATGCAGCACGCAGAGCATCTATGCACAGTGAGCATCTATGCATTGGCTCAAAAGGTCAACATTAAATACAAGCCATTTATTGAGGTATGGGAAAACAATGTACCCCCAACCTTCAGAAGTGGCCAGCAACCACCGATTTCACTTTCGTGAACACCTTGGGGGCTGCGGTAAGGCTGACGGGGAGCATACCGAATTGGAAGTATTCCATTCCCAACATGAACTGCAGATAATGTCTCTGGGTCTGCATGATGGGTACATGAAAATAGGTATCCTGCAAGTCAAGGGACACCATCCAATCTCCTGTGGGATGAGCAGAAAGAATCTGGGACCATGTAAGCATATTGAATTAGCTTTGCCACAGAGAGGCAATCAGTGGACGGAAGTCTATATAGGCCTAAATCTGCTTCCTTTCTTCACTGTGAACAAGTAATGTGAACCCTATCTTTAAAGCTGGCACCCACTTGATGGAACCTTTGGCCAGCAGAAGGTCGACTTCTATCAACAAGATTGCAGAATGGTCCACGGATATTAAATCTGATGGGACAAAACGGGGCTAGACTTAGCTCCTTTGATTGATTTGTAAGACCAGCTGTCCAACATGCCTGGCCAGGTGCTGCTCGGCCAGTGAAATGTTATTACCATCATTTTCCAGGACCACTAAAAGTACCACAGAGCAACGGTTTAACACTTTGCTGCTGCAGCCTTTGCAGCTATCAGTGTGCAGATACTTCCCATGTTTTAAGCAATTGTTCTTGTATCAAAACCAATCGTATTAGCCTTCTTTAAACATATTTTACAATACTAGGCATCTGAACTACAGAGTGTATGGACCGGTTTTTGAGGGTTATCCACCAACGTACAGCAGATTTGTGAAATTCCTGAACGTTGCTGTTAAAAACAATTTGGGAAAAGTTCTGATGTATGTAAATATTGTACTTCTTCCCG
Organism: Lissotriton vulgaris; assembly: GCF_964263255.1. Lineage (NCBI taxonomy): Eukaryota > Metazoa > Chordata > Amphibia > Caudata > Salamandridae > Lissotriton > Lissotriton vulgaris. The sequence goes on from NC_141697.1 coordinate 911,015,547, forward strand.
TGAATTATAGAAGATTTGGTTAGGTAAACAATCTACAATTCACGAGAACGGTAGGGTTTTAACTTGTTTCAATTCTTTGATAAATGCGGTTAAGCTCTATTGTTGTTGACATGCATTCTGCCTAGCCATGACCAACATATTTTTTTGTTTTTTAACTTGCCTTTGTTTCCTTTAAAGCTTTTTAAGCAGTTTTTTAAGCAAAAATGATGCACAATAATAGTATTATAACAAATAAAAACAATTCGTAGCAACAAGCAGTTAATTTCTACAGGATTAAATATATATAAGTAAGGAGTAGTTTCTGTCCTGTAACTCCAGTTCTGTAGTAGGGGTATCTCTGTTATAGTCATAATCTAGTGAATAGTCCCGCCCATGTGCGTGGACCCCGGCAATCAAAAATAATCTCTTAAGTTGTCAAATCATGCAGAAACTGCAAAGACACTTAAGAGAAAATTTAAAGACAAATAATGCAGCCTATATCCACAGTCTACACTGTCCAGTACTTCAACTAGAAATTCCACCAAACAACACCACACACAACACAGCCTGCCCAGTTTCTACCATTGAGAAACTTGCCTCTACCAGTAAAAGACTCTGGAATGATAGAGAGGAAGGCATGGACAGACAAGCCCCATAGGCTGCCATTATGTGGCTTAAATAGGATACTGTGCCTTTAAGAGAACTTTCCAGAACTTTCTCCCAGTATCCCAGAATGCATAGCAGGTCCCTCTTACTTTCAGTTCTTTTTGAAGGCGCAGCACGCCAGACCTGTAGCATTCCTGACATGAAGAAATATCTCCACCTGGGAGGAGGGCGGGCGCTTATGACTATAACAGAGATACCCCTACTACAGAACTGGAGTTACAGGACAGAAACTACTCCTTCTGTAGTAGGGGATCTCTGTGTATAGTCATAATCTAGTGAATAGAATGGCAAGCCCATCCCCACACCAAAGCGGTGGTGGAGAACGAAATGAACACCACTATTGCGCGAACAAATTCTGCAGCGAAGCCTGTCCAACCTGAGCATCTGCCCTGGTATCAGTGTCCAGACAGTAATGCTTAGCAAAGGTATGAACCGACTTCCAAGTGGCTGCTTTGCAGATTTCAGCAATCGGCACGTTACGGAGCAAGGCTGTCGTGGCAGCTTTGCCCCTGGTGGAATGAGCCTTAGGCTTACCTCCTAAGGTCTTATTAGCTTTTAGGTAACACAATTGTATGCAGGACACAATCCACCTAGAAATGGACTGCTTAGAGGTAGCAAGACCCGTCCTGGCTGATCCATAATTGATAAACAACTGGTCAGACCTACGAATATCTTTGGTTTTATCCAGATAAAATTTCAACACCCTCCTAACATGCAGGGAATGGAGAGACCTTTCCGCTGGAGTCGAAGGATTCTGAAAAAACGTAGGCAAAGTTATGGTCTGGTTGACATGAAAATCAGAAATAACCTTGGGAAGAAATTTAGGGTGAGTACGCATAACAACCTTAGCAGCATGAAATACAGTATAAGGTTCTTGGCAACACAACGCCTGAATTTCACTCACCCTGCGGGCCGATGTAATGGCCACGAGGAACGCCGCCTTCCAGGACAGGTGCTGCAACGAAGCCTTATGAATAGGTTCAAAAGGCTCCTTCATCAACCTGGACAGCACCACATTCAGTTCCCATGAAGGCGAAGGAAGCCGGACAGGAGGGAATACTTTCTTCAAGCCTTCCAAAAAATCTTTGATCACAGGGATCTGGAAGAAGGAAGTCTGTGAAGGGCATTTCCTGTAGGCAGTCAATGCAGCAAGATGAACCTTAATGGAATGAACATTAAGTCCAGACTGCGCCAAATGTAGAAGGTAAGGAAGGATGACATCTTCCTTGCACGTCGTAGGGTCATAGTTCTTAGACTGGCACCAGATACAGAACCTCTTCCACTTGTAAGCATAGGAAGTCCGAGTGGAAGGTCTCTTAGACTCCTTCAGTATGTCCATGCAATCATCGGGCAGATTCAGATGGCCATATTGCACTATCTCAGGAGCCATGCCGCCAAACTCGAAGACGAGAGGTTGGGGTGTAACATCCGTCCCCCGAACTTCGTGAGAAGGTCCCGCCTGCACGGCAGCCGAATGTGAGGAAGGAGAGACCGGTGAAGCAGGTCTGTGAACCACCACTGTCTGGGCCATTCCGGGGCAATGAGTATCATCCGAGCCCTGGACCGGGCCAGCTTGATGAGCACCGCCGGAATCAGGGGAATGGGCGGAAAAGCGTACAGAAAGCTGTTCGACCAGTTGATCCATAACGCATTCCCCAGCGTCCCCTGCTGGTAGTACCTGGAGGCGAAGTCTTGGCATTTGCTGTTTTCGGCGGTGGCCAACAGATCTACGTCTGGAGTTCCCCACCTTGCGAAGACCTCTCCTAGTACTTCGTCGTTTATGACCCATTCGTGGTTTTCCTGAACCAGTCTGCTCAGTGCGTCTGCCTGAACATTCTGCACACCTGGCAGATGGGTAGCCGTTCTCGTCAGTCCCCTGGCCAGAAGCCAGTGCCAGATCATCTGCGCCTCCTGCGACAGAGTGCGCGATCTCGAGCCCCCCTGCTTGTTGAGGTAATACATTGTGGTGGTATTGTCCGTCTGTACAAGCAGAGAGTTGGTCTGAAAGGACGGAAGAAAGGCCTTCAGTGCCAAGTGAACAGCTCTGAGTTCCAGGAAATTGATGTGATACGTGGCCTCCATCGGGGACCACGTTCCTTGAATCTGTAGGTTTCCAGAGTGCGCTCCCCACCCCAGGAGAGAAGCATCCGTCACGACAGTCTGCGTGGGAATGTCCTTGTGGAAGGGAACCCCTCGGAGGAGATTCTCCGCTGAACACCACCACTTCAGAGACTGAAGAGCATGCAGAGACAGTAGTATCTTGTCGTCCCAAGATCCGTTCCTCTGATCCCACTGGTCTTCCAAGCACTCCTGCAGCGGTCTCATGTGCAGCCGTTCGTGTGGCGTCAGGAAGATACAAGAGGCCATCGATCCCAGTAGAGAAGACACCGTCCTCACTGTTGTAGATGGAGTTGTCATAAGAGCCTGAGCCTTCCGAAGGAGTGATAATCGTCGCTCTTCCGAAGGAGACACGCTTGCTGACAGTGTATTGATGGAGGCTCCCAAGTACTGTATGCATTGGACCGGAGTCGGGACAGACTTGGACATGTTGATGTGCAACCCCAGCTTGTTCAAGAGAACGCACGTCTTCCGGAAGTGTGCTCGCGCTTCCGAGAAGGAGGACGCCTTGATCAACCAATCGTCCAGGTACGGGTAGACAAACACCTTGTTCTTACGTAGGTGTGCTGCTACCACCGCCATGCACTTCGAGAATGTTCTCGGCGCAGACTTTAGTCCGAATGGGAGTACTGTGTATTGATAATGATTGGCGCCGACTTGGAACCGCAGGAACTTCCTGTGTTTGTGTGCAATGGGCACATGGAAGTACGCATCCTGTAGGTCTATAGCACATAGCCAGTCTCCCTGTTGCAACTGAGGATAAATCTGATGCAACGACAGCATGCAAAACTTTTCCCTGCAAATCCATCTGTTTGCCTGTCGCAAGTCCAGAATGGGCCTGAACTCGTTCTTGTCCTTCTTGCGAACCAGGAAGAACCGGGAGTACAGACCTCTTCCTCTCTGAGACAGAGGTACGTCTTCTATCGCCCTTTTCCTTAACAGGATATCTGCCTCCGCCTGGAGCAGGCGCAGCTGAAACTGCGAGCTGACCGGTGGAATTGCTGGAGGCGGGCTGGTGAACCGAAGACTGTATCCATTGCAAACAATATTCAGCACCCACTTGTCCTGAGTAATTTTTCTCCACTCTGCCAGAAAAAATTGAATGCTTCCCCCTACCGGAGTGGGTAACAGATCCGGGGGAAGTAAGTGCTCAGGGCCTAGACCCGGCCGGGCCTTTGGTCGCTGGAGCAGACTGTTGGCCTCCTCTGCCCTTCTGGCGTTTCTGGAACGGCTTACGGAACTGTTGATGTTGCTGTGACTGTCCCGCAGGTTGGCCACGTCCTCTGCCTTGCCCACCGAACTGCCGTTGGAATGGGCGGTACGATTTCTTCGCTTCTTTGGGCTTCTCCAGGCCCACAGCCGTGAGCGTTTCGGCCTCCGCCTTCATGCGGGCCATTTCGTCATCCGCATGCTTCCCAAAAAGGGTCTCGCCAGAGAAAGGAAGGTTGGCTACCCTTTGCTGAGCGACCGGTTTTAGTGAAGTAAGGCGGACCCAGGCGTGACGTCGCTGGTTAACCCCATGGCAAAAACCATGTGCCGCTAATAGGGATGAGTCTGCTGCAGCGCTGATAATCTGATTCGCTACCAGCATCCCTTCATTCAGCACTTCCTGGAAATCTTCCCGCTTCTCGCGGGGAAAATGTTCAGCAAACTGCTGGAGGGAGTCCCAGAGGGCGCGGTCGTAGCTTCCCAACAAAGCCGTGGCATTCGCAGCCTTCATAGAGGTCGCCGATGTTTCACATACTTTCAGTCCAGCTGAATCCATCCATCTAGACTCTTTATCCGGGGGAACCGTGGATGACGGGGTGGTGGCATGTTGTTTGCGGGCCGCCGTAACAATTACAGAATCCGGAGGAGGTTCTGCCCTTAGAAAGGCCGGGTTCGAATCGGGAGCCCGGTATTTTTTCACGATCTGTGGCGCGATCGCTCCTTCCTCCTAGAGCGAGAGCGTGATCTCCCGGCCCGTGGACGCTCCACAGGTTTCCGTGGGGGCGTCTTCCTCGGTTCCTCCTGGGGTCTAGGTTTCGGGGTCCCCTTAGGAGGTGTCGGCAGAGGAGGTAATGACGTCGACCGTTTGCTGGCCTTCCTGCCTCTGGGGAGCCCCCCAGAGGCCTCAGCAGAGGCAGAGGGAACCTTCCCAGCCTGCCCAGACCCACCTGCAGCCGTCTTTCTTCAAGGCCTTGAAGCCTAATCTTCAGCCTGTCCCTCAGGGTCCTTGCTGAAAATTGCTGGCAGTCTTCAGGGACATGTGTGTCAGGGAGACAGACGATGCAGACGTCGTGTGGATCACTCTTGGCCTTCTTCCTTCCACATGCTGGGCATTTGTCGAAAAGACCAGGCATTTTAGAGCCCTAAAAAGCCTGAACCAACACACAGGAGAGAAAAGAAGCACCAAGAAAGAATACTCAAACACTTTTATCCAAAAAAGTGACAAAAATCCAATAAACCCTTGAAACAAGGGAGAGCTCAATGCCAGGGTCCTGTTAGCAGGAGCCGGAAAAAAGAACTGAAAGTAAGAGGGACCTGCTAAGCATTCTGGGATACTGGGAGAAAGTTCTGGAAAGTTCTCTTAAAGGCACAGTATTATATTTAAGCCACATAATGGCAGCCTATGGGGCTTGTCTGTCCATGCCTTCCTCTCTATCATTCCAGAGTCTTTTACTGGTGGAGGCAAGTTTCTCTATGGTAGAAACTGGGCAGGCTGTGTTGTGTGTGGTGTTGTTTGGTGGAATTTCTAGTTGAAGTACTGGACAGTGTAGCCTGTGGATATAGGCTGCATTATTTGTCTTTAAATTCTCTCTTAAGTGTCTTTGCAGTTTCTGCATGATTTGACAACTTAAGAGATTATTTTTGATTGCCGGGGTACACGCACATGGGCGGGACTATTCACTAGATTATGACTATACACAGAGATCCCCTACTACAGAAATGATTTATCAAGCAATCCTCTAAAAGATTAAAGTTATTCTAAAGTGTGTTTAAGGCGTAAGTATGGGTACCCATGAGATAACAATTATTTCACTTATGTATTTTTTTTTAATAATGATGGCCATTTCTAAGCCACAGAGATCAAACCACCAACTGCATGCTCTGGGTAGATTATTATCAAGCCAAAGTCGCACAATGAAAATGCTAGCTGTAACTATTGCAGACAAAGTAATTCCTTCCTATTACATAGGTAAGTATGCATAAAACCCAAGCAGTATTAACAGTGTAGCTATCTGAAGAGGAAAATTAACTAATCTGGTCACTTCCTGAAATACAAGTACCCATCATCATCATCATAAATAACTTTATTCAATTCAAAAAGAATCATAAAAGTATACAATTTAACATACAAATTCACAAATGGTATTTCATATCCAAAGGTTCCAAAGGTTCAAACACAGAAACGCAAAACACGGAATATGGAAAGCACAATATCAATAAACATTATGTTCTTTATAAAAGTTCTTAAAAAACAATCCAATAGAGCTAAACATAAAAATTACTTTAAAAAACAGTTTATACCCAACAAGCCTTAAAAGTCCTGCCGAAAGCCCCAAGAATTAAGTCTTGTGGGTGTGTAATACACATCCTGTAGCATCGTATAACGCTGTGATAGGTTGAGTACCTTATGTTCTAATCTAAAACGTTTAATAATAATCTCATAGTTGCTAATAGCCCTCTTTTCGTCTTACCATCTATTTGCTAGATGGAGCATATCATCTGGTATTTGCTCTAGAAACATTTTGTATGTCTGACCAATAAGCTCTTTACATGTTTTAATATCCAGGACATTAATATATGGAAATAATTCAAGGTTTAACCTTGGCTCTGTAGCGTTTGTAATAAAGTCACAATTGTAAATATTGTTAAAAGAAAAACCGCTCCATGGAACTGAATGTTGAACAATGAGTGTGCTGAATGATTGGAATATTGGTCCATTAAATAGCTGACCCAACATGCGGACGTGTGGAGCCAGATAGAACAATTTTAAAAAGGCATCATTTGAAGAGTCTTGGAAGTATAGAGTTTATTCCAGAGAGGCACATATTTATACATTTTAGGTATATCTAAATGTTGTGTCATTGCAAACCATAAATGAGTATAACCAGCAAGCGACTTAAATCTTATCTGTTTGAAGTGCAAAGCATAAAAAAATAGTCATAAAAAGCCAATAGTAGTGTCCGGATCACTTTATTGGCAAGTACTTAAAAACCTAGATGAGAAAGCAACCCAATAATAAAATCTGCAACAAGGCAGAGACCATTCTCCCTGAGAAAGGGGAAACTGAAACAAATTGAATAGCCCTGCAAGGACTTTTTATGCTGCCATACAAATTGTGAAAAAGGTGAGCCAATTTTCTTCAAGAAAACAGAGGATATGATCAAAGATAAGGCTCTGAATAGAAATATGGGCAGTATTTCATTTTAATCATTTTACATCTTCTGATGACACCTATAAGAGCATATTCCTGTTTTTAAAGGAGGCTACAGTAACAGTCAGTAGGGAGTCATAATTACGTTTTTATACATCTCATACATTTGAAATTACAGTTTCACTACTAAATATGTAGCCTTCGTAACATAGCGGGAATCCGAACAAGGACATTTATCATTATGCAAGAATTAAGTCTTGTTCAAATTCAAAAAATATCCTTAGAGTTCTCCAACTCTACCCACTTCCTATTTGATACCAAGAAGAGCTAAAGTCGGATTGGTGGTAAGAAAGAAAAATAGCATTATCATCTGCATAAGCAGCTAACTTCATATCTGTTCTGTTGACTCTCAAAATTGGGATGTCTGTGTTCATCATTAGATGTTTAAAGTATATTTTAGGATGCAAGGCATCTTGCAGAAAGGATTCTTACACATCTAACCTGAGCCATTAATCCTCCATTGAAGAGCAGAATTCTGTGGATTTCATTTGATTGTGGAATTTATATAGAGCACTATTGCTCGGGGGCTTCTAGGCGCTTTGCGGAGGAATTGCCGAAGATGGTATTTTTTCGTTTGAAAAGAGCCATGTCTTAAGTAGCTTTCTGAAACCAAGCAGTGTTGGGCAGTTTTTGATATTTAATAGAAGCAGATTCCACAGCCTCACAGTACCCAATGGGTCAAAACTGAAATGATATAGAACTTGCCACTGAGAGGGAAAAGAGACCCTATCAAAAGGCTTCTTGGTACTTAGCCTAATCATTGCCGTTGGCATTCCAGTAACCATAGCAACACCAAGGACTGATGTGGCCAAATCTGTGTGATTGGTCACATCCTGGGATAGAACAAATCCACTCTGCATAGGATCAGCGCATCCTTCAACCCAAGGTGAAATCCTACTTGCCAATATTTTCCTAAAAATCTTAGGAGTTACAATGTAGAGGAGAAATGTATTTTTCTAAAATATAGCGATATTAGTTTAATTCCAAGAGGGCGGAGATACAGTTCTTGTAGCAAAATAATTGAACATTAATAACAAGAAAGGTGGTAGGCTTTTAGTAAAACTTGAATTTGTAAAAACCAGAAGGGATAGAATCCTGACCCAAAAAACAAGTTATTTACCACTGGTAATGCTCTTTTTTGGTGGCTACTGTAACTGTAGATTCCTCATCTTGAAAGTACCCTCAGGCGCCTTACTCAATGCAGAGATTTTTGTCATTACTGCTTCTGCACAACAGCAGATGCCACTGTGTGGCTTCCTGCCCCGACAGTTACATTGCAGCTGCATATAAATATGGCTCCTGCCTTTCTCGATTATGTCGGACCTGGAGACTAATATTTGAACAGATGGAACATTGTGGAGATTGCTAGAATGGGACCTTAATATAGAGAGAAAAAGAGACCATTCCACAGATGGGAGAGTAGTGATGAATCTACAAATATTTAGAGTATCACCAGAAAGAGCGTTACCGAACCTAGGCAACTTGTTCTTCTGATGGCTACATCTTACTGCATGTTCCTCACCTTGTGAACAGATACCAAAGTAGTACTTCCCAGGTGGTGGGTCTGTGAACTGCCTCAAATCAAAAATACTGCAAGATCAAACAGGCAGTAACCCTCCTGCTGGACCCAACTATCATAGCAGTAGTGCATCCTAAATGTGTGAATTGACACCCAAGTTGTGGCCGGACAGATGTCTAAATGACAATGCAGTAGCAGCAGCTTCGGCTCTGGTCGAATGAACTCTCAGAGCCCTTTGGAGGATGTTTCTTAGTCAATGCGGAACAGATTTTAATACAGATGATTATTCCCCTTGATATGATCTTTTTCTGTACTGCTTTAACCTTCTTTCCCCCAGAGACCCACACAAACGGTTGATTGCCCACCCAATGGTCCTTGGTACACTTGATGTATAAATCAAAGCTCTTTTTGGGGTCCATGTGATGGAATCTGTCCTTCTCTTTTTAGGGGTGAGGCAGACTAAAGAATGTCAGAAGAGTGAGGGACTAGCCAACATGAAAAGGAGTCACAACTTTTGGCAGAAATGCTGCTCAGGTCTGGAAAAAAGGTACTATGTTAAGGCTGAACATAGCATGCAGTTCGGTCATGTGATAATTATGTTACAGTAAAACCATTAAGGGGCCACCTAAATACTGAATTTAGGGGCATTAAGGGGAGTGAAGGGTAGAAGCCAATGGGCTCCTTACCCTTGGGGTCACTGAGCCTCTTCTATGACCACTTCCTGTGAGGAGTGGGCATATCCCGGTCCCAGAGTTCCTAATTCCACCAAAATCAAGATGTGGAATCCTTCTTTCGTGCGCCACATCAGGAAACCCAACTTAGGAGTGCGACTGGCCTGGTAGTGCACCACACCTCCTTGCATACATGATCTCCCTCCTGCCCTGGTATCAAATGGGCCTCAGGGCAGGGAGTGGAATCTCCCAGGTCTGGGGGAAGCGGGGTCACATATCTAATGTGGCAGGGGCAATGAAGTCCATGGCCTTGGTATGCAGGGTCACTAGCCATCCTGCTGGAGGAGGTGTGAACACCTTCCGCAAGAGCAAGTATTGTTTCTGGCCTCAGAGAGCGTGGGTTCTCACCTGCAGGGGGTCAGAAACATGTCTCTGGTGACAGGCTGGATGATACCAGTCAGCCAGCACACTAAAGAGGCATGAGCCATCAAAGGGCAGATCCATGAGAAAAGCCTGCAGGTCTCCTGAAAATCCCATGTACAAAAATCCATGCAAGAAGGTGCAGCACAACGCTGGTACTAGCTTCCCTCCTCAAACAGCCTAGTGGTGTCTAGGCCAGCATGATAGCAAATTTGTCTGTGTCTTGTCCATCATTTATTGTTTGAGCCAGAGAGGGCCTAAGGTATTCTGAAACTGCATGCAAGATCTCACTGGCTATGGCCCATAGGGAATATAGCTGCCGAGTAAACATACTGTTTCAGCACCATGTAGGCCAAAAGAACATTTGTTTGCCAAAAGCCTTAAACTTTCGAACTCTATCCAGTTGAGCCTTAGGGAAAGAATTAGTGTTAACCTTACTGGTAGATACCTGCACCACTAACCTGTCTGGAATAGGGTCCTTAGTGAGGCAATCAGGGTTGCCAGGGGCTGGCCTGTGATGCCAGTCCACCTGCCCTTTCACTGCTGGGCAGGAACATGGTTAAGACTTTGTGCCCATAAAAGTATCCATGAAGATCTCATTGAAGTGAAACAAGGGCTCAGATGAGGAAGGCCATGGTTGTAGAATTTCTGAGGGAATATTAGTCTTACTTTCAGCAGAAGGCAACTGTAGATCCAGGACTTCAGCTGACCTTAGAAACCAATATCGCAAATGACCGCTCTCTCCAATAAGTGGTTCAAGTGGAGAGTCCAACCCTGTATCAGGGGATGTATCGAGCACACTGGCCTTTTGCAACTCTGTGTAGAAGAACAAGTTACTTACCTTCAGCAAAGTTCTTTCGATTGGATACTCTAACAGAGTCCTCACCTTCTGAATATTCCCCAGGCACCAGTCTACATCCGGAAATTTTCAAGCAGTAACCCCTGCACACCAGTAGATGGCACAGTGCAGCTCCGCGCAGCAGTTCCGCTCTGGAAGTGGCATGAGGACAGCATTTAACGACCACCCAGGTGTGCGGATACCAGTTTATTTTTAGGCTGTATGAGTCACCACACGCAGGGCTCAACAGCAGATAGGTCCTGACCAGTGTGAGGATTTCTAGACTTGAGACCTTTTTAGATGAAAGAGTCCATTTCACAGAGCCGGGAAGTGGGAGAGTTAGTGAGTGATCTGTGGTTAGATCGAGTATCAACCAGAGTTACTGAAGGTAATTAACTTGTTCTACTGATGAATACTTGTAACAACTGACTCCTCACCTTTTGAATACATAGCAAAGCAGTATCTCCTAGGTGGTAGGTCTGCTAACTGATTCAGACTAAAAAGCCTTTCAGGACAGAGTGGGCAATGTGCCGTCTTGTCGGACATGGCTGTCCAGATAGTAGTGCTTCATAAACATGTGGAGTGAATCCCACATAGCAACATGGCAAAAGTCCTGCACAGGCACTCAGATGCCAACGCAGTTGTAGCAGCCTTGGCGCTGGGGAAATCAAGCCACATGCTTTGGGGCTTCTTCTTAGCCAGTGCGTAGCAGATATCGAAGTAGAGAACAAATCATTGTGAAATGGTCCTTTCTTGCACTGCACTGTCCTTTTTCCCTCCATAAAATCCAACAAAGAGTTTATAGTTCTTCCGGTGTTCCATGGTATGATCAATGTAGAAGCTGATAGCTCATTTGGGATTCAGCTGATGTAGTCTCTCCTTTTCCTTCTTAGAGGAGTGAGATGTAGTGAAGAATGCCAGAGAAGGATGTTTCACTTGGCGTGAAAAGAAGTGACCTGTTTTAGGAGAATGGAGGCTCAGGTCCTCATCACCAATGTGTCCGCTTACAATGTTTTGTAAAGCAGGTTGACAGTGAGAGCTTGTATTTCACTCCCACACCTTGCTGATTTCATGGTGCTGAGGAAAACTGTTTTTAGGACAAGAAGCTGTAATAGACAGCTGTGCAGCGGATCAAAGGGAGTACACATTAGGAATCTGCGGACTAAGTTCAGGCCTTACTGAGGCATGATGGTGTAGTTGGAAACATGCTGCAAACTTTTCAAATAAGTTTAGCAACAGGTGACTTAAATAAAAAAAAGCTTATCCAGCAACCTCAAAAAGCAAACAAATAACATTACTGTGCCCCAGGCAAGTCCTTGCTGGGCTAGGGACAAGACAAAAAAACACTTTACAGAGTTTGGCTTGAAGTGGTAATCTACTGAGTCCCCGATCAAATCACAAACTTGTCCCAACGGCAGGCGCATACTGATTTCATGAAGAGACACCTGGCTGCCAGGATGGCAGCAACAACTTTTCGAGGGCCGTCAAATGTAGTCAACTATTACTGCTCAATCTCCAAGCATGAAGATTGCGCATGGTTGGGTGCAGGACATTGTCCTTGTAACGCGGCAGCCTGATCAGAGAATACGTGCTCAGCCCAGAAGTTCCAGGTACAAGACTTGCCTTGCCCAATCTGGTGCCACTAGGTTAACTTGGTCCTGGTCTACTCTAGAACTTGGGGTATGTGAAGTAGCAGCAGGAAGGTATATAGGAGTCCTGGGTTCCACTCTAGGGGGAGGGAGGGAGGGAGAGAGGGAGGGAGGGAGAGAGGGAGAGAGGGAGAGAGAGAGAGAGAGAGGTGTAAACTCCAACATGCAAAAGTCCTGATATTGCAAGTTCTCGTTGGTGGCTTACCAAAGTTTTCCATATTTACAGATGATAACCTGCGCCATCTCCGGGTGAAGCAGCCGTCCGTGATCCACTGGGCCTCAGCAGCTGAGTTTGTCCACCCTGGCTTTCAAAGATTCCACCAGGAATAAAGGCCTTCTTAACGATGGAATCACTGCCCCCTGATTGATATCTAGCTGTAATTAAGATGCCTGTGCTACCAGACTGCCTGACCCACGATATGCCATGTACCAGGCTCCTTGTTTGATATAAAAACTCAAATAAAAATAAAAAGCTGCCAGGTTATGCGCCACCAGGAAAATCCTTTGGATATCTAGCCACTCCCAAGGTGCAGTGCCTCCTGGCACAGCGTCCAGGACCATGCTCTGTTTTTTGCAGTACCACATGGGGATAAGCATCTGCACTAGCCTTCCTTTGATGAAAGAGAGGAAGGCTTTCAACAGATAGCCCACAGCTCCAGCAACTTGATTTGGTGCTAGGCCTCTGACAGACTAGACACATCTGATCTCCACCACTCCTAGATGGCTTCTGCAGCACAGAACTGATACATCTGTTTCCACTATTCGCTATGGGTGGGGTAAGTAGAGGGGTCTGCAGCTGACCTAATCTCTGCCCAGCAGCCACCACTACAGGTCTTTTGGAGTGTCCTTCAAAATGTGGACATGATTGAATAAGACCCTCTGATGATGTGCCCTTTGGGACGTCAGATCTCACTGTTGAGCCTGCATATAACTGGCATGCTGCACCAGCAGGATTCAAGAGGCAAGTAGCCCCAGCAGCCTCAGAGTCATCCTCATAAGAGCCAGGACAAAGGCAAAAAAACATTGGGATCATATCCCGAATGTACTAGATACACCACTCCTGGGGTGGTAGGGAGTTCAACAGAGATGGAATTGCACATTGTTTAGAATAGCTCAGATGAACGGGTGTGTCTGCGAAGGAGTCAGGTGCAACTTTGGCAGATTGATGGATCAAGCCCTGATCTGTTGACTGGGTACGAGTGTTCTGCTTAATTCAGATACTCTGTCCATCACCACCCCCTTTTCTGAATAGTTTTGTCCACCAATAGCATGGAAGGGTATGCTCAGACATGAGTCCCTTGCTCATTGCACCATCAGGATTCAAGCAAGCCGGGCCGAAGACGGCTGTAATGCCAGAAACCGGTCCCCGGAAGCTTGTTTCCTTCCCAGTAAAAGAATTGGCTTGGTAGTTTGGTCTGCCCTGTTCCCATGATGCACTGGGCCAGGGACAGACTAATTTGCATGTAGTCAGGTTCTGAGCTGGGATGGTGCAGTGAGCTAAAAAACGGTGATGGATCAAGCCCTGATCTGTTGACTGGGTAGGAGTGTTCTGCTTAATTCAGAGACTCTGTCCATCACCACCCCCTTTTCTGAATAAATTATGATGAAGGCATTTTTCCTCCTTCTGACCAGAGTGTATAAGGAGTAACAGCCAGTACCCACTTCTGATACCAGTACTCTGTCTAGGGCTTCTTTGGCTAGAAGGGCCTGTTCTCCCTCCTGCAAGGACGACAGATGTTCCTATATCAGCCATATTCAGGGTGGTGGAAGGTGCAGTGGTGTTAATAGGAGGGCCATCCTGCCTCCAACAGGGTTGGCTGTGTGTCTGGAAGGTCACACAAAAGTGCTTTGTGTTAGCAGCAGGTTAAAGGGCTGTCCATGTTGTCTGTTGGATCCACAGCCTCAATCCCAAAATAGCAGGGAATTCCTGCTGGGTCAGTTTTTAAGTGGCTGATGTTGATGGTATACATTAGGTAGGATTGGGCATCTAGAGATAAGTCCATAAGACCTCATCCAGACACATTTGGGGGGGGGGGGGGCATTGGTACCTATTACTCTACTGAGACAGTCAGTAGTGTGGATTCCGCAACTTATGGGAATTGAAACAGTCTAGAATGACCTGTGTAAGAGAAGGTCTGATGTCTTCTGCAACAACATGTAAGACCTAGGCCACAGAGTCCCAAATAACCTTGAAATTGCAGCCAAGCTGTCAGCTTGTACTGAATGAGTAAAAGGGAAAGGCTGGCTGATAAATACATGCACTTGCCAAAGGTCATAATGCCCTTGGACTTACAGTCCGGCTGTGCAGTGAAGAATGTGTTTAGATTGTCCCTTCCCTACAGGTGGACACCTGCTCCACTAAGCTTTCAGGTGTCAGATACTGGGTTATAAAGGTCGGGTCACCTGGAGCAGGACTATTTCTTGACTTAAAGGTGACCCAGAACATGGCTTTGTCCATACTCCCAGTGAGGTATTTGTTAGGGATTCGTTAAAAGGTAGCAGAGGTTCCAAGTGCATCTGGCCTGGCTGAGCGACCTCATTCAAAACATTTATTTTCACCTCACTGGTTTGCAGTTGAAGATCAAGTACCCCTTTCCTCAGTGGTAGGGTCCAGGAGGAGAGGCCAAGCCAGTATCTCAGGAAGTGTTCAGGGCACTGGCAGCTTCTAACTCCTCATACCAATTGTTATCAGTGTACTGAGGCACCAGTTCGTCACAGGCATCATGTTGGCAGTTATCGGAGTCAGTGCCGAAAGTACAAGTTACTTACCTTCGGTAACAATGCATCTGGTAGAGACGTTGTCTAGCCGCAGATTCCATAACTTAGATTATCCCCAGGCGTCAGACTGGACCCGGAATTTTTTTGCAGCAGCACCTCTGCGCGCCGGGGGACGGTCCACACGACCCCGCCCTGACGTCGTCCATGTACAGGACGTCAGCAAGGTCTTATAAGTCCCTCCCGGCAAGCTGACGTCAGTTTTCTTCAGAGAAACTTTTCCGCGGCACAACTCGGATCCTCCAACAAACAAGCATTTACAATGCAACAGTCTTGCCTTTGCAAAAGTTAGAGCTGTTGGCATTGTAAATTACAACATTTTTATTTATGTGTTGGTTTTGAAAACAGATAAATAAATGGCATTGTCATTTACAAAGCCAATAGCTTAATCTCTCGCAAACGCAAGACCAATGGCATTTGCGCGCGCGCACACACATACACAGCCACACACACACAGCCTTCTCTGACACGCAGACCTGACACACAGCCTTCTCTGACACACAGATCTGACACATAACCCTCTGTGACACCAATGCCTCTGTTTGCCAGCCTTCTACGACACGGAGACCTCGTAGGCCAGCGCACGGCCCTGTATGACATGCAGAGCTCTCTAACACACAGCCCTGTCGAGATCCCGTCCCCTCCGGCATACTCCCCTCTTTGGACATATCCCTCGGAGACACTGACCCATCGTATACAGTCTTTCTCAAGCTACAACCCTCTCTGGCATACACCTCCTTGGAGCTACAGTTCTCTAAAGCACATGATAGCCCTCGCAGATGAAGAGACGTCTCTGCCACAAAGGCATCCCAGCCATGCAGCCCACTGAAACACCGACCCTTCTGACACAGCCACACATGCACACAACCCTCTATGAGATACCTGCCACACTGATGCAGACCTCTGACACGCTGCTTTCTCTGACATATATTGCTTTGCGGTCCACAGCCAAGGTGCCCCACCACACTTCAGTTATTATTTACACAGCACAACAAGCTGCTTCGGTCCAGTATGTTCACTTCTGAAATGCACTTCAAGCTCTTAAAGATGCATGGGTGCTATTCTAGCAGCCTGTACGGTTATGATGTTGCCTGCCCTCAGCACCAGCGACCAGTGCCTGCTTCTATGAAGGCTGCCTTACCTGTCAGCAGGCTGAGCGCCCATGTTATGAGAAGCCCCGTGTAGCAGTTCATGGGGGGTGGGTCTTGTAGGCCCTCAGAGGCTGCTGGGGGTCCGTCCTTTCTCCGACAGAGGCTTTCCAACTCTGTCCTCTGCGGTCCCCCGGTTCCTACACACCAAACTCCTCATCACAGGAAGTGGAAGGGACAGGCAACTTTTGGGCGGGGTGGGGTGATGGCTCTGCAGACGACTGGAAAATGTGCTGAATGAAGGCAGTATCATATAAAAACTGCTTTGTATGGGACTGGGAAGCTGCAGCGAGGTAGCCCAGTGAGTTAATGTCGCATCTGTGGAGATGTAGCTGCCATCTGCCCGGAGAAGTGCAGTCAGACTTCATTAACAAGACAACTGAAAACGAGCACCACATCTGAAAGCAAATAGAATTCAGATGATAAGGTGCCATTCTTTTTCAGGCTTAAAAGCGGATAAGACAGTCCATCGGATCACTATAGCGCTGTAGATGCTGCAGGGATAAATGTGTGACCTGCAGATCAAATAAACGTATGTACCCCTGAGAAGGGTCAGAGAAAGAACTGTTATCACAGCGCTGTGGGAGCGTTCCGATAAAGCTACATTTTAATTCAGAGTGCTTTTTTTTAATTGGATTTGTATCACGTCAACGTTTGTTATTCTCAGAGACTGTAGGATAGCTTAAAGGGTCAGCTTGCAGGCAAAACCGCAAAGCAAATAAGACACAGTATTCAGGAAGTTACAGGCTAACTTAAACAAGCCCATCCCGCGAGCGGTGGGAGGAGGGGACATCGTACACTGTGCGGGGAGCTCCTACCTCACGGGGAAAAATATGGCATGACACAGTCTTCAGGCAGTTACAGGCTAACTTAAACAAGCCCATCCCGCGAATGGCGGTAGAGAGCGTGAGCGCTTGCTCCCGTTAACTACTGGCTTCGCCTGACGTGATTCGCTGCTACAGGAGGCAAAAAAGCGTAAAAAAGAAAGCCATGCGGGGAACAAGAAAGGGCAGGCGCGAGGAGGGACAAAGGCGTGCCAGGGTGCAATGAAGGTGCTTTGGCCCGCTCCTAGGACGCCCACTTCGACCCGATCCATTTCAGTCTGACGTGCCCTCTCTTGGCAGCCGGAGCTGCAGCCCACTGTTGTCTCTGCCCGCCCCTCTCGGGCCCTCGCTAGCCTGTTGACCTTTACTCAAGATGGCCATGTCCTACTTCCAGGTGGTGATCATGGCGGGGACGGTGGTGCTGGCGTACTACTTTGAATACGCGGACACCTTTTCCGTGCACGTCCAGGGTTTCTTCTGCTATGACAGTGCCTACGCCAAGCCATTCCCCGGACCGGAAGACCTGAGCAGGGCCCCGCCGCTGCTGGTCTACTCCCTGGTGACGGTGATCCCAATGCTGACGGTAAGCGGGCGGGCACAGCTGGTTACAAGTTATTAACCCACGCAGGACGCACACCTCCTCCTTTAACAAGGGGACGTGCTGCCACACGACTGTAGAGAGGTGTCAAGCTGCACGCACACAGCCACACAAACTCACATTCGGAACAAGCGCTCGCCATGACGGACACTTTTCTCTTTCTGCCGTCCCTTTGAGACTGGCTTGGCCTGACTTACGTTTGTGGTAAAAGCTTTCTTATCTTCTTTATGGGGCGAAACAGATGGCCCCATAAAGAAGATAAGAAAGCTTTTACCACAAACGTAAGTCAAGGAGCCCAGTCTGAAAAGGACGGGGCTTAGCGAGAAAAAAACACGTCACTAGGACCTCTTCTCTAATGGCTGGCCACCGTTTAGGACGCCAGCCAATGGAGAAGAGGGGCGGGGGTTAATCTCGCTAGTACAAAATACCCTACCTCATTCAATCTCTCCCGCTCGACTGCGCATGTGCGCAGTCTTTCGCAGGCCGAGACCTAAAAACTGTGAAAGTATGGGAACAGTGTGCAAAGGATGACAAATCCGTGAATAAAGGAGGAGGATGGTGGAAGACACCATCATACAAGAGAGAATTAAACACTGCCTACATATTAAGTGAAAAGCTGTGAGAAAGAGCCCAGCAAGCTAAGCAAAGACCCTTCCCCGAGTGCAACAAGGGAAGAACATCTCAACAGACAGAAATAGACTGATATTGCCATGTAGAACTGTGCCGTCTAGTAAGAACGGAGCACAGAAAGAACAACTGTCAACTGTAGGAAGGTATGAAAAGACTGGCCTTTTCCCTATAATAACGGAGGTTGGAAACAGAGCACAACCGACACCCCCAAGAGGATGACCAAGAGGATACCAGGACCCGAGTTAATAGAGAAGACGGAAGGAAGGGAAGGTAACTAGAGAGGACAACTAATCTCCTTGTGAATCAAAAGGTACCATATTACAGGACAGAAGCCTCTCAGCAGAAGTTAACTGTATATGCAAACATTCAGAGGGGTGCAACAATCTGAACTTCCTTAGGAGATAACCCAATGGCAAATGAAGAAGCCAGTGGAGAACACCACTTGGCAAGGGCCTCGCAGAACGGGGAGGCTGAGTGGGCGTTAAGGAATCTGCGGCTAGACAACGTCTGTACCAGATACATCGTTACCGAAGGTAAGTACCTCGTAAACCTGATAGAAAAATCTAGCCACAAATTCCTTAACTTAGAATAGATACCACAGCCATACCCAAAAGGGGAGGTGGGTCTGCAACAGAACAACAGAAAGCACCAAGCAACTGATCCCACAACAGAGTGAAGGATAGAGGGGGATGCTGTGGCGGAACAGCCAGACAGCAACCCAAGCAGCTCGGAAGAGCAGAAATAACGGGAGGGTAGACATCCTAAAAATGCCAGAATAGCGCTACACCATACCCGTCTAAAAACTACAGGTAGAATGGCATGAACCATATATCCGAACAAACGGAGAGAGAGAGAGAGAGAGAGAGAGAGAGAGAGAAAGAAGGACCACTCTCCGCTAAATGGCGCACGATGAGTACACCGACCCAAAGTCGAAAAGAACCTGAAGAGATGCAACCAGAGCCTAACAGACTAGCCTATAGAAGGAAGGCTGAAGGAGCCGGTGCCAAGAGCCCAAAGGCAAGAGCTAGAACCTGAGCAATGCGTTGGGAATAGCAGGCGGGACAAAAAACACGCCAAGTGCACACCCAATTCCAAAAAGGGGAAAAAACAGGGAATAGCTGCAATTTTAAGCCAGCTGAAGCAGATAGAAACATGAAGCAGGCAAACGGCCAGAGAGACCTAAAAGTGGCGTACACAAAAAAACATAAGAATGCCCGACCGGGCAGTATGAAGCCAATGTGAGAAACGACCCACAAGATAGACTTGCAGGTAGTAGCCAAGGACCACTGCCAGCAGAAGAGCTGTCCTGAATGGCGTAGCTTTTACAATAGTAGGAGACAATTAGGGAATAATCGTGGGAAGAGTCTCAGAGTCCAAGACCAAACACTCCAGAAAAGACAAGTACAGTATTTAACAGCAAAAAGGGAGCAGCTGTCAAATTGGGAAATCACCCCAGTAAGTGGAAACAAGGAGGAACCTTCTGGGCAACTTGCAAACAACGCAGAAAATCTCTCCCACACATGGAGACATAGAACCAGACTCGCAGCCTCGAAAAGAGGTGGTGACGCAGGAAGAGGAATTCCATGGCAACCGGCATGCATACATAAATGTATAACACATAAATATGTAAAGACAGAACTGGCCAGGAGCATGGAACATGCCCATACCTAGCACAGTAAGGGCAGGCAGGAGCCGCTTTAGAAGAGGAGATCATGAAACCTCCCAAGGAGGTGGAACAGGCAACAGCAGGATAACCCATGGCGTATAGAAAATGGCAAAAAAAGACACAAAGGGGTGCTATTGGTCTGTAATGGCTAGAGAGTGTCTGTTTTCTAATAGATGAGTGTATGTATAAACTAGTTAAGTGTGACAGAAGAGAAAAGAAAATAATCAGAAAAGTGAACCCATCAGCCCACCCATTGGCAGAACATCATCATCTGGGATTTTTTAGAATACAGACTGGTATCCACTAGGTATCTCACCCTGGAGTATTGTGAGGAAACTCTAGTGTAGGATCCACCAGTGATGGAAAGCCAGACAGCAGTGTATCATGAGCTGTGAGAAATGAAAAGTTGCAGTGCTCAAAGAATTTGTGCTGGTAAAGAGTGTGGTTTAAAATTGACTAGCATGGTGCCTAATGTCTAATTTTATTAAGGCGGTCACCATGGTGACAAGGTTAAAAGCAGAGTGTGGATGGATGAAAGCAAATATTACCATCCATAGATGGATCAATCGGTCGACATGTTTCAGCCGAAAAGAGGCTTTCTTCAGGACCTATTATTGTAACACTACTGCAACTGTGAAAAATAGTGAATCATAATACATACCATGCAAAAGTAATAAACCTACCATACGTGTATTTATTTGGTGGTAGGATATGAAATCATGGTTAGTGAAAAAAACGCTCCTGAAACACAAGTGGTAAATACAGACACACATGACAAATACAGACCAATAGCACCCCTTTGTGTGTTTTTTACTAGTTAGACTAGGGGTTAGGGTGCATATAGGTCTGTAAACTCTTGTTCCCCTGTAGACCCTCTGTTCATTTTTGTTTTTTGTTAGTATAGAAGATGGCACCAGGGAAAAACAGAGAACACCGTACAATGGACCACCAAGCGACGCATTGAGCCCACAGGTTCTCCAGGCTGAGGTGATATAAGCAGAGCTAAATAATAGCATACAAGTACCCCACATGGAGCATGCACACCCCAAACAACAGGGAACACCTCTTAGGGCAATAAAGCCAAGCCGAAAGAGGGCAGTAGCGAACCGAACCCGTGAACATGAGTTCCAAGCCCTATGACATTACGGAGCTGAGCCACTGGCTCAATACCAGTCAGAGGACCAGACACAGCAACCTGTGTAACACTGCCACAGCAGGCCAACAGTCAGCTCACAGCAAAACGCATCCAAAGGATGCTAATAAAAGGGTAATTACCCTTGACCACAGAAAAAGAAGACGTAAGGCTCACTGCCCATGTTAAACACAGAGCGCATCTAAAGGATGCTAAATGAACACGCATTGGCATAGCCAATAGGTCTCGCCTTTGGGACCTTATAAGTGTTTAGTTATCCAGCACAATATCCTTGGTGCAACAACATCAAGTGTTGCATGGCTAAACACTTATAAGTTCCCAAAGGCGAGAACTATTGGCTATGCCAATGCTTGTTTTGAGTGAGTGGCTTGTGTAGGTATACCACTGTGAGGTAGAGATGCTGCGAGTGCTTTTACAGGAGCCCCTGTGACATTGCGCCTCTTCAAAATGTATCTTAGGTCTAGTGTAATACTTATAGCCCCAATTCCCGTCTTCTCGTACCCAATGCATCCTTAAATGTCCCATGTACAGACGGGGTTAACACTCCTATTACCCCGGCCCTCCTGTGACACTTTACCTGTCACAGGTGGTGATGGTGGTGGTGGTGTACATGGTGGTGGTTGACGTGGTGGTGTTGGTGGACGTGGTCGTGGTGTTCGTGGTCGTGGTGTTGGTGGACATGGTGGTGGTGGATGTGGTGGTGGACGTGGTGGTGGATGTGGTGGACATGGTGGTGGACGTGGTGGTGGATGTGGTGGATGTGGTGGTGGATGTGGTGGACATAGTGGTGGTGGACATGGTGTGGTGGTGAACTTGGTGGACATGGTGGTGGTGAACGTGGTGGACGTGGAGGTGTTGGTGGACATGGTGGTGGTGGACGTGGTAGACGTATTGGTGGTGGATGTGGAGGACAAGGTGTGGTGGTGCACATGGTGGTGGTGAACGTGGTGGACATGGTTGTGGTGGACAAGGTGGTGGTGGACGTGGTGCTGGTGGACGTGATGCTGGTGGACGTGGTGGTGATGGACATAATGGACATGGTGGTGGACATGGTGGTGGTGGACATGGTAAACGTGGTGGTGGACATGGTGGTGGTGGTGGTGGTGGATGTGGTGGACGTGGAGTTGGTGGATGTGGAGTTGGTGGACGTGGAGGTGGACATTGAAGTGGTGGTGGTAGATGTGGTGGCGGTGGAAGATGTGGTGGAGGTGGTGGTGGATGAGTTGGTGGTGGTGGACGTGGTGGTGGACGCAGTGGTGGTGGACGCGGTGGTGGACGTGGTGGTGGTGGACGTAGTGGTGGTGGTGGACGTAGTAGTGGTGGTGGACGTAGTAGTGGTGGTGGACGTAGTGGTGGTGGTGGACGTGGTGGTGGAAGTAGTGGTCGTGGATGTGGTGGTGCATGTGGTGGACATGGTGGTGCATGTGGTGGTGGACATGGTCATGGTGGTGATGGACATAGTGGTGGTGGTGGACGTGGTGGCGATGGACAAGGTGGTGGACGTGGTGGTGCATTCTTTAAAGCTAGGGTATGTAGGAATGTCACCAGACCGTGATTTTCTGATGAGGAAAGGGGCCGTGAAAGGACCAGAGAAAGGAGAGATCAGACAAAATGCTAACTGTATACCTGTGGGAGATGGGGCGGAAAATGGCTTGCAGTTGTACTTGAATGGTGCACTTATGAGCGTGCCTTTTTAATCAGCGGGAATATAAACAATTAAAAGTAAAACTTTGTAAACCAAAAAAAAACGTTTCATGTTATATGCGCGAGGGCTGCTTTTTTTTCGGGGCACATTCAAAAGTTTGTTCGTTTCTTTAAATTGTGCACAAGCATGCAATGGCTGCTTTCTGGGGACTGGGCACGAGGACATTGGGAGGGGCTGCAGCTGTTAGAAGTATGGTGGACAAACAAATGAATCGTTATTTTTTCCCTTTTTTATCCTAAGAAACGTGGCCCCATAGAGATTGAAACAGTGCTTTAAATTGGTACCAGTACATCTTGTGCGAGTGGTTCGCTTACTATTTATAGAAGCAATTTCAACATACCCAAGTTTTATGAGCTGCCAGCCACGTGGAGCTGGAATGCTGAGTCAAGTCAAGTCAAGTCAAATAATTTATATAGCGCGCTACATACCCAGAGGGTCTCAAGGCGCTTGAAGAAGGGTGGAGAATTATTGGTTGAATATCCAAGTTTTAAGTTGCTTTCTGAATGCTAGGTGGTTCTGAGTGAGGCGAAGGTGAGTGGGAAGTGAGTTCCAGGTTTTAGCTGCCAGGTAGGAGAAGGATCTTCCTCTCATGGTGGTTTTGTTGATGCGAGGTACAGCAGCAAGGGCTTGGTTAGAGGAGCGTAGCTGGCGGGAGGGGGTGTAGAAGGAAAGTCGTGTGTTGAGGCATTCGAGTCCGAGTTCGTAAAGTGCTTTGTGTGCGTGGGTTAAGAGGCGGAATGTTATCCTCTTATTGACGGGGAGCCAGTGGAGGTTTTTCAGGTGGCTAGAAATGTGGTCTTTACGCGGGATGTCTAGTATGAGTCTGGCTGATGCGTTTGAGTTTTTTCTGAAGTTTTTTTGCGGTGGTACCCGCGTATAGGGTGTTACCGTAGTCCAGGCGGCTCGTGACCAGTGCGTGGGTGACCGTTTTTCTAGTTTCGGTGGGAATCCAGCGAAATGTTTTTTTGAGCATGCGAAGAATGTTGAAGCAAGTTGATGAAACGGCGTTGACTTGGCCTCTGGCCACCAAGAGTCATCCCAGGCGGAGGGGGAGGTACCTAAGATGAGAACTTCTGTTTTGTCTGAGTTCAGTTTCAGACGGCTGTTCTTCATCCACTCGGCTACTTTTTTCATTCCTTCATGTAGGTTGGTCTTGGCGGTGTTTGGGTCTTTGGTGAGAGAGAGGATCAGTTGAGTGTCATCAGCGTAGGAGATGATGTTTAGGTTGTGTTGGCGTGCGATGGTTGCGAGGGGGCTCATGTATACGTTGAAGAGGGTGGGGCTGAGTGAAGATCCTTGTGGCACGCCGCAAATGACTTCAGAGGCCTCCGACTTGAACGGTGGGAGGCGGACTCTCTGAGATCTTCCGGTAAGGAACGAGGTGATCCAATCCAGTGCTTTTCCTTGGATTCCGATGTTTCTAAGGCGTTGTAGGAGGGTGCTATGACAGACTGGGTCGAAGGCTGCGGAGAGGTCAAGGAGAATGAGGGCGACTGTTTCTCCGTTGTCCAGTAGAGTTCGAATGTCGTCAGTTGCTGCGATGAGGGCGGTCTCGGTACTGTGTTTGGCTCGGAAGCCAGACTGTGAGGAGTCAAGTGATTTGTTGGTTTTGAGGAAGGCGGCGAGCTGATTGTTGACGGCTTTCTCAATGACTTTGGCCGGGAATGGTAGGAGCGAGATGGGGCGGTAGTTTTTGAGTTCGGTGGGGTCAGCTGTGGGTTTTTTCAGAAGGGCGCTGAGTTCGGCGTGTTTCCAGCTTTCCGGGAAGGTGGCGGAGTTGAGGGAGCAGTGGATGACGTCTCGGAGGTGGGGTGCGATGATGGAGTCTGCTTTGTTGAAGATGTGGTGAGGGCATGGGTCTGTGGGGGATCCTGAGTGGATGGAGTTCATCAGGCGGATGGTGTCCTCAGTGGAGATTGGGTTCCAGTCATTAAGGATGTTCATGGGGGGTGAAGGTACGGCAGAAGGTTGGGTGGGTTGGTCTCCGGGTTGGTTGTCGAAGCTGTTGTGGATGTCAGCGATTTTGTTGTGGAAGAACGAGGCTAGGGAGTCACAAAGGGTTAGAGAGGGAGTGATGTCGTTGGAGTTGGCTGAGGGGTTGGTAAATTCTTTGACGATGTTGAATAATTCCTTGCTGTTGTGGGCGTTGTTGTCTAGTCGGTCTTTAAGTGCAGCTTTCTTGGCAATCCGGATCAGTTGGTGGTGTGTGCGGGTGACGTTTTTGAAGGCGTCCTTGGAGCTGGTGTTAGGGTCTTTTTTCCAGGCCTTCTCAAGGGAGCGACAGAGTTTCTTGGATTTCTTAAGATCATCATTGAACCAGGGAGCGTTTTTGCTGCCTAGTTTGAATAGATGTTTTTTCAAAGGTGCTAGGTTGTCGGCGCTGTTGGTTAGCCATTGAGTGAGGTTAATGGCTGCTTGGTTGGGAGACCTCAATTTTCACCTGGAAAAGAGCAACGACAGCAACGTCACCACCCTTCTGGACAATCTCGCCAACCTCGGACTCAAACAACTTGTTAACACCCCCACCCACTACGCAGGTCACACACTCGACCCCATCTTCACCTCCAGCAAACATATCTCCTTCAGCCACACCACAGTTCTCCATTGGACGGACCACAACTGTGTTCACTTTGTCTACAAAAAGACCACAACCCGCAACCTCCCTCAACCTACTCTGCGAAGAAACTGGAACAAAATCACCATCGACCAGATCTCCTCATCGCTTCTTCAAAACCCCCCTGCCCACTCTTCGAACCCCAACCAAGCAGCCATTAACCTCACTCAATGGCTAGACGTCTGAGCTGGTTGAGATGTGGATGGAATTCTTGTGGACGATGGCGATGCCTCCTCCTGTTTGCTTGGTACGGTCCTTACGGATGATCTTGTATCCTTCCGGGATGGCAATGGTGATGTCTGGGGCTGAGGAGGCGTTCATCCATGTTTCTGTTAGGAAGGCGACGTCCGGAGAGATGGTGTCTAGAAGATTCCAGAGGTCGATGGCGTGTCTGTGGACCGAGCGGGTATTGAGCAGGATGCATTTTAGATGGTTGGTGTCGGGTCTTTGTTTGGTGTTAGTGGATGAGAAGTTGGTATTGGTGCCATCATACTTGCAGGAGTTGCATGTGAAGGGTCCATGTGTGTGTCCGGGGGCGGCTTGGGCGCAGTTGGGGCGTCGGCCTGGGTTGAGGGCTAGGAGGGTGGAGGCGGCGTATGGAATGCGGGTGGAGTGGGTAGGACGGGGAACAGGGTGTCTGGCGCTGGGCGCGGTCCAGGCGCGGACGGGCGTAGACGGGCTTACCTTTGGCGCACCTTCGGCGCGGCCGTAGCGCGCGGCCGTAGCGCGTGGACGCTGCACGTTGGGACATCTGTCTTCAGTGGATGGTGGAGGGGGCAGAGCGTGGGAGGGGCTGCTGGGAGGCGGGAGTGAGGCGGAGGAAGGGCCAGGGACCATACACAAAATGGCAGAAACAACAACAAACGCTGCTTGGGGCACAGGCAGTGGGAGTAATGGGGCGCTAATAGGGCTATGTCTAGTCAGGGTAGTGCAGCAATTGAGGAGGAATACAAGCGCAGGGTCAGAGCGCTGTGAGAATATGCAGGTATCACACAACACGCACGTACTCAAATAAATGCCCACAACACGCACGTAGTCAAAGAAATGCCCAGTAATGCGCGCTAGCGCTACAAGTTAATAATCAGAGGTCAAGCGATTGCAACAATAGTAATAATTAATGTGTAGTAAAGCGCTACTATGTATCAATCCAGTGCCGAGTTGAGCGCTACAACACCACGGGTATAAGGGGAGGAGCTAAACAAATGTCCGCAAGTTCGTGCTAGTGAAAGAAAATGCCAATCCGAGTTGGGCGCTATGATGTTAGAAGGGAG
Organism: Lissotriton vulgaris; assembly: GCF_964263255.1. Taxonomy (NCBI): domain Eukaryota; kingdom Metazoa; phylum Chordata; class Amphibia; order Caudata; family Salamandridae; genus Lissotriton; species Lissotriton vulgaris. Next base: position 911,042,211 of record NC_141697.1, read on the forward strand.
TGTGCAGGCAAGCGCTACGATTTAATATTAAAGCAGAGTAAAGTTAAGCGCTACGATACCATCAGGTTCAAGAGAGGTGGAGGCGAGGGGAGCGACCTTTCGTGTCCAGGACAGGAGGGTGACTGGAAGTGAGACAGAATGCAACAACGAACACACCTACAGCCCCTAAACAAAGAAATATATGGCTTTGATGAAAGGAAAGGCATTGTTAGACTTGAGGTATAAATCTGAGTTGAAAGGAACGACCAGTTTGTGTTTTGTAAATCACCCATTCCTGTTTGTCACAAACGACTAAGTCTAATTAAATTAAGCTGTTTTACTAAATGATTTACATGGTTCTGCACCTTTACAAGTAAAGATGTTTTAGTTTTGTTGTAGATATGCTTTATCGTCTCTGGAGTCTAACTATTTAACGAAAGTGAAAGTGCATCGCGATGCACTTAATTAGACATGACGGACAAAAGACAGATGGCGGCTGCACGCGTGCACGCGATCGTGAACACAAGCTTGAGGCAGCCTCTGGTAGCACTTTGAAAACCCCCTTACTATAGTTGAGCAAGCAGCGCATGCGCTGCTCTAGGCTCAACCTAAAAAGAACCACCACGGAAGACAGGCCTAAGAAGACCTAAGTGGGAGGACGAAAGCCCGCAAGGAGCCGGTGAACCGCCGATTTGTCGTGAGCATCAAACAGGAAAACCCCATCAAAGGGTAAGTCAACCAGTCTCTCCCAGATATTTTCAGGGAAGACGCTATCTCGCAACCAAGCGTGACGCCTTAAGGCAACAGAACCCGCCATAGCTCGGTCTAAAGAATCCGCAGTGTGAGAAAGTGCCATCTGTAATGCCTTGGTATGCCCCCACTTTTTTCTGAACTGCTGATGGGCTTTGACTGAGTGTGCCCTGGGTTCCTGCCAACCAGGTACCCAGGGCCTGTGTTCCTTCCCTAAAACGGTGTTAAAACTAAAATCCATTTTTCCTCTCTGGCCATCTATCAGCCCCTAGTAAATGGTACCCTAGGTACCCAGGGCATGGTGACCAGAGAAGACCCCTGAGGACTGCAGCACTTATTGTGCCACCCTCAGGGGCCCTGTACCCTGACACCCACACACTGCCTTTGCAGTACATAACTAAACCAAGAGTCGACATGGAACACATCCCTGTGTGCAATGCCCACAGAACCCACTGCCCTGGCATACTTCAGTCACCCCTCTAGCTGGGTGCCCTATGCCAGAGGTGTGGGCACGGGTGCATGAGCCCTGTGCCCCTACAGTATCCAGGGCCATTCCTGGGCACTGTAAGTGCAGTGATGCCATTAAGAGTATATGGTGCTGGGAGGTTGTCATTACGAACTCCACAGCACCATAATGGCTACACTGAAGACTGACAAGTTTGGTACCAAACTTCTCAGCCCATTACACCTGCACTGATGCCAGTGTGGGATTTAATGTAAAATGCACCCGAGGGCATCTTAGAAATGCCCTCTGAAAACCTAACCTACAATCCACGTCTGGGCTGAGTGGCTGCAGAGGCTGCCACACAGCAGACATGTTGCTGGACCCCTGGGTGGAGAGCGTCCGCTCTCATGGGCCTGCAACAATGCACATCCTAGGCGAGGTGCTAGATCTCCTCCCCCAGGATGTCAGGGGAAGCTTCAAAGGCATGCCCCCTCTGTGAGCTTCTCCAGACCATTTGCTGTACCCAGCAGCTGGCCCCCACCAGTTCTGACCCCACACTGGCGGGGAAAGCTTCGTCAGGAAGGGGGATGTACCAGCCTGTGCCAACCCCACCCCTCAGGTGGGAGAGACGAGGTGAAGCACAACCCCGGGCTCCGGCCATCTTGAAGACGGGGAGCCCTGCCCAATCCCAGCTAGGCTCCTGCCCCCTCCCACAGGAGAGGAGCAGGCTAGGGATGTAACCACCCCAGGACAGGGACCTATTGGTGCCTGCCCTTGCCCTACCTGCAACGCCCCTAAATTCTGTATTTGGGGGCTCCCTGAACCTTCGTTCCTCAGATCCCGATACCAAAAGAAGAAAGAAGATCAAGAAGAAGACCCGCCGCGCAGCTGCTAACAACAGGACGACAACAACTGACTTGGCCCCAGCCCTACCGGCCTGTCGATCCTGGAACCTGCTCCTGCCTAAATCCCGGCGACTCCTGCGGACAGCAACCTTGGGACACCCAGAGGACCTGCCTGCCTTGACCCTCTTAAAGACTGAGACTCCCATCAGCAGAGGCTCTGCTGCAACAACCCCCCCCCCCCCCTGGTGCCAGCCAGAAAGCTCCGGATCAGCCCACTCTGCACCCGCCGAGCCTTAACCGTGCCCGAGTGATCCAAGACCACAAGGACGTCCCCCCGGCGACTGGGACCCTCAGTCCAGTGCCCAAAGACCCTCCTCGACGAACCAGACGACGCCTGCAGACTCAGAACCAGGGCCCCCCCCCCCAAACGCGACCAGCTGAGGGTAAGCTTTTCCGACACCCAAAGACACCCCTGCACCCGGCGCCCTACAGCCCCCTGTGCCTCCCTTTGGGGTACCTACCTGTGCTCCAAGATCCCAACTTACCTCTCGACATGCTGGTCGCCCCTGGAGAGTCTCTGCCTCCGAGCCTGCAGCCTTTATTCCCTTTGATCTTTTACATTGGATAACATTGAGCGCCCGACGGCTCAAAAGCACCCTGCACCCAGCCGCCCGAGTACCGCTGGCTGTGCCACCTTTGTCCTATCCTACTTTCCCTTTTTGCCCTGAGCAAGATACCAGGAGCCCAGCTCCCACAGCCGCGTGGCCTGCTAGCCAGCAGCGACCAACCGGAGGCTTCCCGTCCCCCGTTGGATAACATTGGGCCTAACTACCTTTGCACCCGGCCGCCCCTGCGCCGCTGAGGGTGAACCAACTGTACCTACCTGACCCTGGGGGACCCCTTAGTCTATGCCCAGAACCACAACTTCACCAGTCGAGTACTCACCAGGAAACCGGTAACTCACTTACCTGCCATTGAATAACATTGACTGGTTTGACTCGAAAAATCTTGTCTACTTTTGAAAACTTGAAATATTCATATAAAATCATCCGAATCCGGAATTCCGAAATACTCACCTGTGATCAGGAGAGGAGCCAGTACTGTACCTTGTAGACCAGTGCTGAAGCGCAAAAGTAATCCCTAGTGGGTTTACTAGTAACTTGTATTTTCTCCATAGGAATCCATTGTCTTCTTTTCTATGAAATTCTTCTAAGTGTCTACTTTTGAAAACTAGAAATATTCTTTAAAAATCATACGAAACACTGAAACGTAATTACTTACCTGTTTTGAGTTGAGACCCCAGTGCTGGCCTCAGGAGACCAGTACTGGATTACAAAAGTAACAAGATCGTACTTTACCTGCAACCTGAGTTTTCTCCCATTGGATAACATTGCCAGATTTCTGTTGAAAAGTTTTTAAGTGTGAACTTTTAAAATAGCTTTTTATTCCTGAAAAATCACAATACCTAAAACGTTTTTGCTAAACTGTTTTCAGCTTAGACCCTAGGACGGAACCTAGGAGCCAGTCTTGGAATTACCAAAGTAATCTACAAAGTAATCAACTGTGTTTATATAAGGAAATCCATTAATCTCAATGCTAAATTGTGTGTAGAATTGTGTTGCCTACTGCAACCCCTATACCTATTGTCTTTACAAAGTTTATTGCCTTTCTGCAAAGTACTCATCTGAGACCTCTCATATTGATAACAGTATATTTTTTGATACCTGTTGGTTCTAGAAATAAAACAACTATATCTTTTGATATAAAAATAATTGGCCTGGAGTTCAGTCTTTGAGTGTGTGAAAACATTTGCTGACTGAGTGTGTACAACAAATGCTTTTCAGTGTCCTCTGGTACTGCCTTACTGCTCGACCAAGCTACCACTTTAGAGAGCAAGGTCACACCTGGCTTAAATCTCTGTTATACCTCTGGGGTTTGAGGACTCTATACACACTGTACCTTTTTCTGGTCCAGTATATATAGAGCCACTTTCTCACACGCAGTATCTACGGCTGAGCGGATTGTGAATTTGGCAAGGTCGCAGCCATCCCGGAGGAGGTGAAGGAGATCAACGTGAGCACCTTCAGAGGCAGCAGAAAGCAAAGACTTTGCAGAGTCCCACAGGGCAGAGGTAGCCCGAGCCAACACACACACTGTGTTTAAAGACCGTAGGGCTGCACTAGTGGATGCAAAGATGTTCCTACCCCATGACTCAAGCAATCTGGACTCCCGAGAGGGAGGAAGCATTAGTGGGAGCAGGGAAGGAAAGGCAGTCTGTAAAACAAACCCATGCGCATCAGGGTGCACAAAAAGACAAACAGGATCATGTGTAGCTGGACGGTGGCGGTGCAAAACTGAACGAGCCACCGGGTCACCTGAAGCAGGCCGAACCAGGTACCCAAAAGGAATCATAAAGGGAAGCCTCAAATGGAAGGGGCGCCTGCACATTCCCGGACCCACGGTGAAGGACATCAAGCAAGGGGTCCACAGACAAGGGGGCAGAAGGGAGTTGCATGTTTAAAATGCCAATGAGACCACTCTCAGAAAAGCTGCACTAGCCTATGTAGCCCTCCGCGGAGGGGACAACAGCTCATCAGTGGGAGGGTTGTAAGATGACCCTCCCAATACACTGAGGGTGCGACCAATGCCCCACTGAAGGGAGCCCCATTGAAGGAGGAGGATCCTCCTGGGGAGGTGAAGAGCCTGCCGGATCTGGGAGCTCCTGAGGAGGCTCCACAAATTCCAAGGGGGGCACTGGTAAGAATACCTCCGGCGTCGCCAGGCGTGAGGGCGACGCCGAACTCGCTCCAGAGGCTTCCAGAGAAGAGTCCACAACCCGGAGTCGACACAGCGCCAAAACGATACGTGCCGGAATCTATTGTGCCTCGTCAGTCGCCAACTCGGCTGCATCCGTCGTCGATTCGGCACCATCTGGCGCCGAAACCACAGCAAGTTCCTCTTCCGAAGAAGGAGAAGGAGCCGGAGAGGCAAGCTTTCGGCGCCGCTCCGGCGCTGACTCCGCCTTAACCACGACAGGCTCCGACTCCGGAGAAACGAAGCGGAGGTGGAGCCGAGCCTACAGCGCCAGAACGTCGTCGACCCTGGCTCCGGACAGGCAGCCGCCTGCCCTGAAGGCCGGGGTGTGCTCAAGGCAGGGCTATGAGCACCGGCAGCCACCTGCAACGCCATAGGGAGCCAAGCGGGGCTATGCAGCACGGCAGAGGCACCGTGGGTCGTAGAGGGGGACCCAGCTGGGCCGTGCCCGGACTACTCCATGTGAACCGTAGAGGGGGACCCAACCGGGCAGCGCCCTGACACCACATCTCCGACATTCCTGGGGGGCAAAGGCTCAATTGGCGCCTGGGGCGAACCCACCGGCGAGTCAGTCGGCGATCCCAAGAAGCAGAGGCCCCGAGGATGCCCCAGGAATTAGAGAGGACCCAAGGGAGGCCTGCAAGGGGGTAGCATAGGCCTCCATTTGGGCCAGAGTCGCCCCCACGCCTGGAAAGGGCGGATAGAGGGGGGGCGACTGTCGGGAGCGCACGTCTGGACTGTTCCAGGAACCAGTGCCCCTGACAACAGAAGAAAGGGAGGTCGAAGACCTCGGCGACATGTGCCTCGACTTACCAAGTGGCGAACGACCGTCCAGGGCCCCAGAGGGCGATCGACAGCGGAGCCAAACACTAGAGGGACTTGCCGGCGATGAAGAGGCCGGGGGATGAGACGACACCGACCGGGACAGCCGTGCTGAGAGAAGCTTCATAAGGTGCTCCCACCGAGATTTCGGCTTCAGGCGTTGGCAGGCTTCGCAGTCCGTGGAATCATGGTGCTTGCCTAGACACCACATACAAATAAGATGCGGGTCCTTCGTGGACATCTGCTGCGAACAGGAATTACAAGTTTTAAAGCCCGAAGGCATCGCACACTGTTCCTGACACGAAGCGTCGAAAAGGAGGCCTGGAAACAGGCCCGTGGAACCGCTCACTCCGGATCCACATCGCACGCGGAAAAGAAGGAAACTGACGTCAGTGAGCCAGGAGGGACTTATATGACCTCGCTGACGTCACGTACGTGGACGACGCAGAGGTGCTGCTGCAAAACATTTCCGGGTCCAGTCTGACGCCTGGGGAAATTCTAAGTTAAAGAATCTGCGGCTAGATGTCTCTATCAGTTAAGGTGTTAAAAACCTGTGCCTGGCCACGAGGCAGGGGCAATGTATCTCAGTCTCAGCGAGGTCAGCTCGAGAATCCAAAAGCGATATCACTATCGGTATGAGTAATTTTTAGGTGTCGCATCAGTGCTGATGATTCAGACTCCAACGCAGGTCTTGGTTGTGAGAAAGTGCCTCTTTTGTATAGTTAGCCCCCCACTTTTTGCTCTGTTTTGATGTGGTTACAATTATAGTGCAAAAGGTCCTTGCCAACCAGGTTCCTTATGCCAGTGCTTCTTCCCTAAAACAAAATCCCCAGTTGGAACTTCTACCCCCGGAAAGTCCCTAGTAAATGTAACCCTAGGCACTTTAGGGCCTGGGAGGCGAAGGGAGGCGAAGAGGGTCCCTCAGGACCCGCTCACTAGAACCATGCAACTGCCCTTGCATGCCCCTCTGATGGAGAAAATGACAACGTCAACATGGCACCCTACCTGGGTGCCATGCCAGCTAACACTGCCTGAAGGCAAAGGTATGCCGCTCCTCTAGAAGGCCTCATAGCCCTTAGGCAGGGCGCCTTACATTGGTGTCTCCTCCGCTAAGGTGGAGGAGTGTCGCCCTACTAAACAAAAGGAAAAATATAATGATAACTATTGTCATTATCATTTTATTTTTCCTAAGGTGGGGGAGGTGAGGTGAAGCACAAATTTCAGTCCCCGCCATCTTGAAGATGGTAAGACTGCTCCAATCAGGGCTAGGTCTATGCTGCCTCTCACAGGAGGGTGGCATAAGTGAGGGTGTAGCCACCCCAGGTAAGCTGCCCATTGACGTAGGGCCAATATTAGGACTACTCCCCTAAAACACCTTCTAAATTTAGTATTTAGGTGGCTCACCTAGACCTAGAAACTAGATCTGCGACTGCCTAAGAAGAAAGAAGACAACCCTGCAGAGAAGACTGAAGACGACAACTGCCTTGGCCCCAGCCCTACCGACCTCTCTCTAGATTCTATGAACCTGCGACCTGTCTCGCAGCCAGTGACCTCTGAAAACCCTGGGAGGACTGCTGCCTTCGAAAAAAGACTCCAATCTCCCGTGGACAGCGTACCTGCCCAAGTAGAAACCAACTTCAAGGACCCCGGATCAAGGCAGATCCACGTCTTCAACCCACTCTGCACCAGACGCCCCAGGCCCCAGTCTGAGTGGCTCACCTGTGCAGTGAAGTCTTTCAAGCGATTCTAACCTCGTGCCCAGCATTGGCTGACTGCTCCTGACCTCCACGACGGTGCCTGTAGTGGGAATCCAGAGGCTCCCCACAACTGCGACCGGCTCCAGTAAGAAAAATCACTTATCTCTTCTGTTGTTGATCTTCCCCCTGCAACCTCCAGTGCCACACCTGCAGACACTTTACACCAAAAGAAGAATCCCCATTGAAAAGCATTGGGCGCCTGACGCCAAAATTGCACATTGCACCCAGCCGCCCTGTGCCACTGGTGGTGTATGTTTGGTGCTGCTTCTTGGCAGCCCCTGTGCGGCTGGTGTTATATGTTTGGTGCTGCTTTGTGGCCGACCCTGTGCTTAACCTAACCACCCATCGCTTGACCTCTGCATCAAATCCCCTACCTGCAAGCTATGTGGTCCAGGCACCCCTGGTCTCCACTGGAAAGCATTGGGGCGAACACAGATTTTGACCTCTGCATATTAAGTACAAACAAGGTATACTTTGCTAAAATTGGTCAAGATCTCTTTTTTTGAGTTGTGTGTCCATTATTGTTCACTGTTGTGAAATAAATATCTTACACGCCTGTGTTATGCCTAAGGCTGCTCGCCCACTCTTCCACTAATAGAGCACTTTGATTTTTACATTGAGCCATGTGCACTTTTCGGGAACCCCTGGACTCTGTGCGTGGTATTACCACCTAGTGGCAATATCATATACCAATCACCATCCTCTACCTAACCATCATCATTGCTCTCTGGTGGTGTACCTTTTACAGAATAAGACCTACAAAGAAAATGGGGTCTCTTGTAACCCAGCCACTGTGATACAGAATCGGGTTATATGAAGGGCGATTGTGCTTTAGTCATTTCATAGCAAAACATTGGTCGAAATTGTGCAGAATTCCGTTTGTGGTCCAACCTCAGAACAAGAATACAGTCTCCTTCTGGCACCGTCACCACTGGTGTCGAAGAGTAGCAGCCCGGTCAAAGGTGTAGACAGCAGAATAGGCTCCTGTACCAGAGTTGGGAGTGGACCCCGGAATTGAGTCAGCTGAGTTTGTTGGCTCTCGGGTAGGCCCCGCCAGTGGGAACCCGACTAGAAGCTCTGTAGATCCTTGGAGCCCAAAGGCATTGCCAGAAAGAGCTTGAAAAGTGCTGAAAATCTGCAGAATGGCCTCTCCGAAGGCCTCTATTTGCTGTGGTTTTGCTAACGACTGAGGAAACTCAGAGTGCATTGCTGGGGAATTGGTTCCATACTCTTGGACCCTAGAGAGCACTGATTGACATCGTAACACCCTTGCACCTTCTAAATAAACTGATGTCAGCATGCAGGGGTTGCGCTTCTATGCGGTTCCACTCTGTCATTTCCAGGGCAGTACGGGCCACATGGAGCAGCATGGCACCACATAGCGGTGCACTGGGGACATAGTTGAATGCCAGGGGACTGTTCTAAAGGTAAGGAATCTTCTGTTTTAAGTGTCCATCAGAAAACTCTGTATCTTCGATATCTTGATGATAAAGTGATCGGGTCCTCCAGCATCAAAGTTTTTTTCAGTGCCCAAAGGTAAGGAGTAGTCCAAACAGGTCTAAACTTGATGGCAGAAAAAATACAATATGAGGTAGAGCCTGCGTCCTGGTGCAATGTGGGGTTTAGTGTGTGTATATCACGAGACACCTCAAAGCCTAAAACATCTTCATAAATAAAACAAATTGCCTATGTCAAAGCCCAGCAAAAGATGGCAGGAGTGTATACAGCATGTGGCCTAAAGCAGCACCTGTTGCAAATTAATTTTTATTAACTCTACAACAAAATATATTCATTAATTTCGAGTACAATAGTTTTGTGGTCCTGGGTCAATAGTGCTAAGCAACAGTAGATCGAATATGCTACTTACCAGTATGCATCTGTTCTTGGCATGAAGGGCTGCTGACATTCATATCTGTGCATAGATCGCCGCCTAGTGTTGGGTCCGGATGATCGCACATTGTTGTCCTGGAAGAGTCTTCGAAGTATCACGAGATAGGTGGCTCCTCCCCTGGACTACAGTGCGCATGGGCATCGACTCCATCCACAGATTGTTTTTAGCCATTGCGGCAAAGATGGAGTGTAACACTGTGAGTGATGACCATGCTAAGAGTAACTAGGATTGCTGCAGCCGCTACAGGCACCGGGGAGGAGGGCGGGCGATATGAATGTCAGCAGCCCTACATGCCAAGAACAGATGCATACTGGTAAGTAGCATATTCGGTTCGAGGCATGTGGGCTGCTGAATTCATATCTGTGCATAGAATCTATAGCAGTCCCTCCATTAGCGGCGGCCGCCTGTGCCAGCTGCAGCAGTTTGAAAAAGTGTTTTTAGAACAGCCTGCCCTACAGCTGCCTGCTGTTTGGAGTGCACATCTACACAATAGTGTTTTGTAAATGTGTGTGGGGTAGACCATGTGGCTGCTCTACATATGTTTTCTAAAGGAATATTTCCAAGGAACGCCATGGAGGCCCCCAACTTGCGGGTGGAGTGGGCCCGTTGGGAGATTGTTAAAGTGCGTTTGGCTTTTTGATAGCAGATTTGAATGCACTTAACAATCCACCTGGCTATACCTGTTTTGGAAATGGGGTTGCCTTTGTGTTGTGGCGAAAAGGCAACAAACAGCTGTTTTGTTTTCCGAAAATCTTTGGTCCTATCAATGTAGTACATTAAGGCTCTCTTGACGTCTAGTGTGTGGAGCATCCTCTCCGCCACTGACTCAGGATTTTGGAAGAACACAGGCAGTTCAATAGTCTGATTGATATGGAACTGGGACTACCTTAGGAAGAAATTTTGGGTTAGTGCGGAACACCACCCTGTTGGAGTGAATCTGTATGAAAGGTTCCTGGATAGTTAGTGCCTGGAGTTCACTAACGCGTCGCAGTGAAGTGATCGCTATCAGGAAAGCCACTTTCCACGTCAAGAACTGAATCTCGCAGGAATGTAGAGGCTCAAAAGGTGGACCCATCAGTCTAGTGAGGACCACATTTAGGTTCCATTCAGGAGCTGGCGGGTGTCGGGGAGGAATAACTCGTTTGAGTCCCTCCAGAAAAGCTTTGATGGCAGGCACTTTGAAAAGTGAGAGATGCTGCCTGTTTTGGAGATAAGCTGCTATTGCGGATAAATGAATGCGAATGGAAGCATATGCCAGATTGCATTTGTATAGATGAAACAGATAACAAATGATGTTGTGAGTGGAAGCACCTAGCGGGTTGATATTGTGGTCTGCACAGTAAATGACAAACCGCTTCCATTTCGCCGCATAGCATGCTCTGGTGGTGGGCTTTCTTGCCTCCCTTATGATATCCATGCAGTCAGGAGGCAAATTGAGGTAGCCAAATTCTAAGACCTCAGGAGCCAGATCGCCAAGTTGAGCTGTTGCGGATCTGGGTGCTGAATGTCGCCATGGCTCTGCGTCAAAAGCCTGGGTGTGAGGTGCAGCCTTTGATGCTGTACCACGGAAAGTTCTAGAAACGTGGTGTACCATGGTTGGCGTGCCCACGTTGGAGCAACCAGGATGAGCGTCATCGAGTGTTGCTTCAGTTTGCGTGCCACCAGCGGTATTAGAGGCGCTGGGGGAAAAGCGTACACAAATTTGCCTGACCAGTTCATCCATATTGCATTGCCCTGCGACTGTGGGTGTGGGAACCTGGCGGCAAAGCTTTGGCATTTGGCGTTTTCCTTTGTGGCGAACAGGTCTATCTCTGGATGACCCCACCGCTGGAAGTACGGGTGGAGTACTGATGGATGTATCTCCCACTCGTGCATTTGGTGGCTGTACCTGCTGAGTAGGTCCGCCATTTGATTGTCCTTGCCCGGGAGGTGTTCCGCTATGAGGAAGATGTTCCTCTGAATGGCCCACTTCCACATGCTCTGAGCTAGATGAGACAACTGTGGAGAGTGTGTTCCTCCCTGCTTCTGTATGTAGTACATGGCTGTCATGTTGTCCGTCTGGATCAACACGACCTTGTTGCACAGGTGTACTTTGAAAGCTTTCATTGCCATGAAGATCGCCATCAATTCCAGAAGGTTGATGTGCATCTTCTTTTGCTGAGTTGTCCATAGTCCCTGCACTGTGTATTGGAGTACATGAGCTCCCCAACCCTGGAGAGATGCGTCCGTCGTCAGAATGATCTGTGGCACAGGCTCCTGGAACGGTCGTCCTTTGCAAAGGTTTTGTGGATTCCACCAATGCAAGAGTTGTATGCACGACCGGTTAGCAACATTAGGTCTTTCAACTGTCCGTGAGCCTGATTTCACTGACTTGCTAAGCACTCCTGAAGCGGACGCATATGTAGTCTCGCGTGCGGGACTATGAAGATGCAGGAGGCCATCATGACTATCAACTGCAAGAACACTCGTGCCTGAAGCGAGTGTTGAGGTCTGAATTTTTGTATCAGCGATTGAATGCTGTTGATCCTCACTGAATTTGGCTGTGCTTTGGCTGCCAGAGTGTCTATTGTTGCACCCAGATACTGCCTTATGTGGGCGGGTTGAAGGTGGGACTTTGGGTAATTCAGTGAGAATCCCAGATCGTGTAGAAGGTGAATGGTGTGGGACATGTGGGCGGCACACTGCTGGGCCGACTTGGCTTGGATAAGCCAGTCGTCCAGATAAGGGTAGACGTGAATGCTCCGTCTCCGTAGGTGTGCAGCCACTGTCGCCAGGCACTTTGTGAACACCCTGGGTGCCGTGGTCACTCCGAAAGGGAGTACCTTGAATTGGTAATGCTGGTTTTGAATGGTGAATCTGAGGTATTTTCTGTGTGACAGGTGTAGCGGAATATGAAAGTATGCATCCTTCAGATCTAATGTTGCGAGGAAATCTCCCTGACTGAGCAACGGTAGAACCTGCTGCAATGTCAGCATGTGAAAGTGTTCTGATAGAATGTACTGATTGAGGGGTCTGAGGTCCAGTATGGGTCTGAGGGACCCGTCCTTTTTTGGGATCAAGAAGTACAGTGAGTACACTCCTGTGCCTCTTTCTTCCACAGGCACGAGCTCGATTGCACCTTTTTGCAACATGACGAGTACCTCCTGCTGCAATATGTGCAAATGCTCTGTGGACATAGGACGGTGTCTTGGGGGTATGTTGGGTGGAGTGGATGTTAACTCCAGACAATAACCGTATTGGATAAGCTTTGTGACCCACCTGTCTGTGGTGATGGACTTCCAGACCGGCAGGAACTGTTGGAGTCTCCCCCCGACCGGTGTTGTATGGTCGGGTGGCAGTGACAAGGCGTCACTGTTTGTTAGTGGCGGAGGATCTGGAGCTGTTGTTTCTGCGACCTCTGCCCTTGGCGCTGTTTCCACGATAGCCACCTCTACTTTGTTTAGTGTACGTGGTTTGCGCTCCACCTTTATTGTACTGTGTTTGCTGGGACAGCTGGCCTCTGGAAACACCTCTATTGCTTGAGCGACGAAAGGAACCACCCATGAACTGCTGCGACTGTAGAGCCCCCATTGACTTTGCAGTCTGTGTCCTTCTTGATTGTTTCCAAGGTGGTGTCCACCTCTGGGCCAAATAAATGGTCAGGGTTTACTGGCTGATTTAGAATGGTGGTCTGTATCTCTGGCTTGAACCCGGAGATTCTGAGCCAGGCATTTCGCCTTAACATGACACTTGTATTAACTGCTCTGGCCGCGGTGTGTGCTGTGTCCAGTGCACATTTGATAGAAGCATTTGATATCAGCTTCCCTTACTGTATAAGCATCTCTGCTGCCTCCTTATATTCATCTGGTAGGTGTTGCAACAGGGTCTCCAGTGTGTCGTAATGGGCCCTGTCATACCTGGCTAAGAGTGCCTGAGTGTTTGAAATGCGCCAGATATTAGCTGCCTAGGCTGACACCCTTTTCCCCGATGCCTCTAGCACCTTTGATTCTTTATCAGGGGAGGAGCATCACCCGTTGTTTGTGAGTTAGCCCTCTTCCGGGCATTAGAAACAACCAGAGAGTCCAACGGCAACTGCCCTTTAATGTAGGTAGGGTCCCCAGGCGCCGGCTTGTACTTTTTTCAATTCTGGGGTTAATCACCCTGGCCCATGTAGGCTCCTTGAATATCTCCCCAGCATGCTTTAAGACACCCTTCAGCATAAGCAGAGTCTTGACAGTCCTCTCTGAGGTGGAAAAGGTGTCAAACAAAAAATCCACGTCAATAGGGTCAGCATGGAGCTGGACATCATGATTTTTGGCCGCCCTTTCAATAAGTGCATTAAAACGCAGCTGAATCCTCAGTAGGCGACGTTTTTACAGCATACACATGAGTGTCTGGGGCAGTGTGTGATCTACTGGGTCAGTAGAAATTTTGGCCACGTGGAGAGATAAGTTCCACAAGAACTGGGGTTATAGTGGAATCCTTCTTCTTTTTCAATGGGATCTTGTACGACTCCATGGGCGGTTCCGGGGCGATCTTTCGTTTATAAATAGAAAGTCTGCCTGTTTCGGCATCGATGAATTGTTCCTGTTGCTCTTCGAGCGAGGGTTGTCGATGCTTTGTGGATGGTACCACTGTTGTGGGCCTCGGCTCCGTTGACACCTTCCTGGGCACTTTGACGGCCATTTTAGGGACGAAGGCCTTCGGTACCACTTTCGGCGGCAGCGTGAAGTGGATGGGTGCCGACGCCTTTCGAGGTTTATCGGCAGTGTTTGGAGGTGGAGCATCCTTCGGTCCAACAGCTGAATCCTTCCCCCTAATGCGCTTCAGCAAGTCCGCTACTTTGTTCGCAAAGGAAGCGGAGGGTTGTGTCGACTTGACGGAATCCTTCGAGCCCCCGTCATTGAGCGGAGTCGAGGGCCGCACCACCTTTAGCCTTGTCCGGTCGACGCGTATGCTCGAGAACCTTCTGAGCTCCGAGTCCTTTGTCGGTCTCGACGGTCTTCTGCGCCGATTTCTTCGGGTCGACGACCTTGACTGGTGTTTTTGGTGTGCCAGTCTTTTGCTCGACGCCCTTTAACGGCCTCTTAGGGTCGATAACCGCTTTATGCTTTGTCGGTGCCGATAGTACAGAGGACTTCGAGCCGGTCAAAGCAATTTGCACTTTTGCTTTCGATTTTGCCTCTTGTGCTTTGGGTTGTGTAGACACCGAAGCTTTCTCTTTCGGTTTGGCAACTTGCGGCTCTTTAGAAATGTCCGAAGCCGGGCCCGAAGGCGGGGCTGTGGAACCCATTGGAAGATCTTGGGTAAGGCCATCTGGCGATCCCTCGACCTGAGCCGCCTGAGGTATTTTTGCCCTAGTATCAGTTTGTGGGCCTAGCTCATCGCTTGAGCTATCTTCCATGGTCCCAAAGGCCCCATCGTCGTCTCCTACCTCGTCGACGACGTCTTCTGCATCGAGCATTTCAACATCCGCGTCGTAGCTGGAGTCGACCTCGGATGCGGGATTAGACGGGTTCTCTCGAACCTCCCTATCTGCTTCCTCATCATCCTCGGCATCGAAGATGTTCACCGGGTCAGGTGCCGTCTGCTGTGCTTCCTTGCGCGCTGCGCGTCGAAGTCGAATTGTTTTCTTGGATCTGAAACGTGAACAAGCCATACAGCTGGCTTCATCGTGCTCCGGCGACAGGCACTTGTTGCACACCGGGTGGACGTCGATGTGAGGATATTTCGAGTTGCACACGAGACATCTTTTGAACGGGCTCCGTTCCATGATGGTTCGTCGATAAGGCCTCCGGCGTCGACCGGGCCTTCAGTGCCGAAAAGCCACGCGGCTTCTCCGGATGTCCGACTCGGGAACTGAGCTGGAACAGAACTGGGCACCGATCGCAAGACAATACCGACGATAAATTAAAGGCCTTTTGGCCAAATGAAAGTTTTATATCGATTCCGAACTAGAGTGAACCAATATGCATCCGAACCCAATGGCGGAAAAAAACAATCTGGGGATGGAGTCGATGCCCATGCGCACTGTAGTCCAGGGGAGGAGCCACCTATCTCGTGATACTTCGAAGACTCTCCCAGGACAACAATGTGCGATCATCCGGACCCAACACTAGGCGGCGATCTATGCACAGATATGAATTCAGCAGCCCACATGCCTCGAACCTACCAGTTATTGTCCAATAACCTGTTTTCCACAGGACCCTAAAAATAGTCCACTCAATTGACTCGTGGCAATTTTCCTTTTCAGCAAATTAATGGCTTCAGCAATAGAGCTCTTGGTAAGAAGCTCTGAACCTGGCTTTTGAATTTCTGCACTTCCTTTCACCTAAGGAAGGTCTACCTGCATGGCATTATATCCACGATCAGAAGTTGCTTGCTATCATGCTAACTACTACCGTTAACCTCTTATGGAGGGGGAATACAAGAGCTCTGGATAACAAAACGGTTCAATAGAATATATAAGTACTAACTGGCAGGATGCAGGCAGAGGTGTTGTTATTTTGGTTGAGAGGAAGGGGGAGGGGCTAACCTGCACAGTTAACAAATTGTGGGTCTGATCATATCGGGCAGCACGAGAAAGCATTCTGGCAAAAAATGATGGCTTAATTGCCTCCTTGATTAATACTATGCCACTTGACCCACATAGAAATAAACCCAGAACCCCCTGGGGCCCAACATCTGTAAGGAACAGTAGTGGCATCAGAAAAATCAGATACACTGGTCATTTAGAGAGCCACAAATTTCGAAAGTACCACAGAGCTCAAGAGACCTACTGACCCTATTTTGCAAAGGGCTTTGCTGCACTTGATCACTATACTTAACAAATTATTTATTTCTATCCATTCAATTGAAAAGTGACCTTTTCACTACTATTAATTTAATGTTGCACCCCAGTTCTGACGGTCAGTACGCATGTCTGAGAGCTAGGTGTTAGTATAAGTATATACAACAAAGTTCGAAACCGCCAAGTCACCTGAATTCGAGAACAAGAGTTTTTAAGAATATCATGTAAAATATTGCTGTGGCAAAAACAGGTAGAGAGACTTAAGAGTAGGGCGACTCGCTGCCACATTGTAGCCGACCAGCGGGTTGTTTGCCACTACTGGTTAGGTTCGGAGATGTGGCCTCTAGAGCATTGCTATGTGCAGTTCTAAAACTGAGAGAAATCAATTTTCCACCAAAAAAGTCAAACTTTGTCTTTATGGAATTGACCATTGCATTTTCTGCCCAACCTCGAAATGGGATTCACTGTAATTTCGTGCCTTAAGTTGTCACAAACCACTGTCCTTGTAACCTTGTGCACTGAAGTAGTGTTCAGATTTTAGTGCTTGAATCCAGAGACACTCCTCTTTATAAACGGTTAGGTTTAATTAATGATTTGCAGAGTTTGACGGCCAAAATAAAACCCTTACGTGCCATATTGACTTGAGATGACATAGGTTAATCAACCAACTAAACAATAACTCAGTCCAGATTAACACAATCCTTGCATCTTACACTGACTGAACCAATCGGAAAACTAAATCAGTACAGTACAACTGGCAAGCTGCATACATTAGGAGTCTGAAGTGCAGGGACAGTGAGGGAACTTAAAGCAGCACAGATGAAGGCATATTTTGGAGACGGTGCCCAACCAAATAGGGTTGTATTGGGTGCTACCAGCAGCAATCTTCCTGCTTCCAGTTGGTGGGCCGCACAGCAACTGACTTACCTTGTCTTTTGGTAATGCTGGGCCTTCTTGCCTGTTTGAAAAACCTTATTTACGAAGGCTGCCACTGATCCGGCATTGCTGTTTCATGGCATGTGCAGAATGGAACGACGCGTGGATACAGGTCAATAGGCTCTCTTTCAGGAAAGGGCCAAGAAAAGATTGATTGCATTCAAGATGCTTTTATTGAAACAACAGCTACACAGCGGAGGGCCTGCTCTTCTCAGAGGTCACCCATGGAGGTGCGTAAAGTCTTACACTCGGTCTTCATTATGAAGCAAAAGGAAATGCATCATGGTCTTCGCTGGCCAATCACAAGTGCAGGAGTGACAAACAAAAAGGTTTACATATCTGGTTCAGAAAACAGAACATAAGACATCTATCTGTACAGGAGTCCGAAGAGAGTGTCTAAAGATTAAAATGTAATCTTCCTATGCTTCCAATTTGCCCAAGAACCTCAGGTTGAGGATTTTAAGCTGTTCGTCCAGTTCCATCCGGACGATTCCGTCTTCTCCGTCAATACTCAGGAGTACCCCTGTAGCTTCTCGGTCCTCTCCCAGAATTACTTTCACCTGCAAAACCAAAATGCCAGAATCAAAAAAAGAAAGGAAAAACACCACTTCAAATGAGAATTGCTAAATGCAGATGTCAGAGGAAGAAGAAAGGAGGCGATTACCAAAAAAAAGGCATGACAAAGAGGTAACTTGCATCAATGCATCATCTATGACATCACTACTGGCAACAGACGCATGGTCCTGAAGCACTGCTCCATGTATGGCTATGTTATGTAGAAAACAAAAGGTTCGTATATTATGTGACATCACAATCAGAGGCATATTACAAATATGTGCCTCTTATTAGGAATCACAAGCACTAGGAGGGTTATGTGATATTACACATTCACAACAGTATGGACACCAAGCCAAATGTTGTGCCTCATCTAAAGCATCATACTATTTCAGGTAAACAAGGTTCAGCAAAGTAAATCATCTACCAAATCACAGAAATCAAGGCCGACATGGCTTCCCCAAAGCAGAGCTCGGACTACAGCATTATATTGTGAAGGTAGAGGATATCAATGCAGCATTAATCTAACAAATCACATATTCATGACAGAGAAACTGAAACTTAAGTAGTGTATTTCATTACAACACACATCAGACCCAAAGAATATGGCACCTTTGACATCACATGAAAAGGAATATCGGCCAGTATCAAAAACCTATAACAGACCGCATTGCCAACACCCATGGTTTACTGGTTACATAGTAAAAGCAGTACAAAAGGTCTTAATGAGGAGAAAAGGTAATAATTCCTACCTTATTGTTCTTGGTTGGAGTAACGGGTTCCAGGTGCTCTCCAGAAATACTTACTACCTTCTCACCATCCTGCAGGAAAACAGAGCACAATCCGCCCTAGAGAGAAAGAGTCCGTCAATCACCTGAAACCCAGACCCAGAATGAGATTACATTTCGACAAAATCTATAAAATGCCACATTAGAATTTATCAGAATCCGTGAATAAGGAGTGTGCTCTAACATTGAGAAACAAGACCATTAAGTTCTCAGGAATCAGCCGCTGACAAAAGAACAGATTCAGGTGAATCCTTTTTTCAGGTCTATTAACAATGGCCTCTTCGCTTTTTACTCTGTGCACTCTTTCTGTACACCAAAAACTACTCCATCATAAACATGTTACGCACTACCCGCATACGCAGATCTACTGTTGCTGCCTTTGGGCATATAATTCTCCAAAGATTTATTAATGCCTTATGCCCAGAACCCTCTCTAATGTAGAGAACTGCACCTATTATCCTTGAGCACATAACTCTTAGTTATTATATGCAGTCCTTTTAATTTTGAAACTATGGGAAACCCATTTAGGATTTATTAATATCTATTTGAAGCATCTTCGGGCACTGTACTAAGCGGCTATCGAGCAATCTCATATTCCTTCTGACTTATTAAATACCTGTCTGCTCAGGGGTATCTTTACCTTACACAAATTAATAGCCAATATTGTCTATAGGTGGGCACATTAGTCCAGGCAAAAAGTGACATGCCCTCACACGTTGCCAAGAGATCCCTTTGGCTGGGGAAGTGTCTCTTTCCAGAATCATCACTTACTGTCACACTGCGAATGACGCCGCACTGCCCAACCACTTGGTTGTCCACATAGGTGTCTCGAACTTTGACTTGAATGTCAGTGGTGACCCACTCGCTGGTGCTTTGCTCAATGGATGAACCAGGAGTGTGGGGGTTATATGCGCCTGGTGATGGGGCACCTGGTGTCATGGGACTGTAGCCCACTGGACTCGGACTTGGACTAGCCTGAAAAGAAATAAGAACAGTTCAGAGTCTCTTTCCATTCAAAGTGGCACAGATTCATCAACTGACACTAGGATTACAAGTTTGCATGCCGACAACACAGGCTCCTGAATGATAGTTAGCAAATGTTTATTTGGTTTATAAATGAAGTTCATCTTGAGTGTTTTGCAGCCTAACTGAGAATCAAGTTGTTGCATGCAGATTTGTGATTCAATCAATCATAAAAACAGAATTTGAAGCACACAATTAACAATGCACCCACATGAATGATTACATGTGTTCAATGGAATGCAACAAGAGCATTTTACATGGGGGGACTAGTAGGGGAAAACTTTACCTCAAATGTAAAGCTAGAGGTAGGTTTTACAGAAGGGAAAACTGGCACTATGGGAAGAGAAAGAGCTTGGTAGCCGAAATGGAGAAATCCCAACAGCACCTATCCAGGCTTTCCCACACAAAAGGCTTTGAGTCTCTGTTTAAAAGGGTATTTAGAAAGGAAAGGGCTCTTGGAGGAATACACCCGATTAGATGAACTTGTAGCTTGGCAGAATTGCTGTTATAAGCGAGTTTTTCAGCTTTAACCTATGGCACTGCTTGATAACCCTAATAAGGAAACCCAACCAAATATAGACCTACCCCACAGGGTATGAAGGAGGATCAACATGTAATGAGTTGCGTAATAGCTGCAACACTAGGAAAGAATGTTTTAAAGTCACAGTGAATTTGTTCATTGGATTGCTTTATACACCTACTTCAATATAATCAGGTGAACATGTTTCAAGATGGCACCCACCTTTAGAAAGGCAAGCATAGACATTGCACCTGAACTTTGAGGAGTTCCAATCAAATGAAAAGTAAGTTTAAAGTCAGTACCTAGTGCTATAACCACATAGAAAAAATATATAAGACATATAAGGGTTAAAAGCGAAAAATGTAACGCTCCGGGGTTGGGACGTGGGCATCCACGCTGCAGGTGGTGGTGGGAGGACTTAAATACTTGGGAGTGTTCCTATCCGAGACCCCCCAGTCTCTTGGGAGCGAAACTTAGCGCCAGTTTGGGACCGGGTTCGAACTGAAATGAAGACTTGGTCACGCATGCCCCTCACGATATATGGCCGGTCAGCCATCTTCAAGATGGTTGCCCTCCCGCGTCTCCTTTACCAACTGCAGAACCACCCCTACCCGATCCCACCCCAATGGTTCCGACAAGTGGATTCGGCGCTGGGACAATTCCTATGGACAGGCGGCGCTGTACGGGTGGCACTACGCACCTGTTTCTTGTCGACATACTGTGGAGGGTTGGCAACAACGGACATCCTGTCGTACTACCAGGCATCCCACCTAGTGGTCCTGAACGAGTGGTGGTATGGGGACAGGGGGGACCCTGCGTATGCTCTAGAGAGGCATCTTATGGGGTCAGATACCCTATATACTATCCTGTACTCGGCGCCGCTGCGGAAGAGGCTGCCACCAGCCACCCAGGTCGTATTTCAGATTTGGAGGCAGGCCTTACGTCGTATGGGCTGGTGGGGCACATTAACTGAGGAGACACCCCTGTGGCTTAATGGACGCCTGCCGGCACTGGCGACCTTCCAGGGGTTTCCGAGGCTGGGACAATATCGGAATTTCAACACTGGGGAATGTAAGCCAGGTACGACTCTTAAAGCCTTCCAAGACTTAAGTGAGGAATATGAGATGCCCCGATCCCAATTTTTTTAAATATCTCCAGTTCCGCCACGCCATTACACCGAGCCTAGAAGGCCTAGACTCTATACCCGAGTTCAGCCCGCTGGAGGCGAAGGTGTTTATGGAGGACCTAAGGGGATAAGAAGATAGCCCGCATATATCAGACCCTGGTGACAACACTGCTCTACTTCCCTGCACAAATTGCGGGAAGCCTGGGAAATAGATGTCGGGACAATGGAGGAAGAAGATTGGCGGGAGGCACTTGAGGCCCCCAGAGGTGCTGCAATTGCGAGGCGTTTGAGACTCGTTCAATTTAAATATCTATATAGAATTTACTTTACGAGGGAAAGACTATGGCGGACGGGCCTGATTGAGTCCCCAAACTTTGAACACGAGGATCCCGCTACAGCTACAGGAGAATGCCCTCATTTTAAATTATGAGATCACTACAAAGGGACTTTGGGTACTGCAATAGTGCTTGATATTGGCTCAAATGCAATACCACTTGTTTGGACACTGAAAACTTTAGGAGTATTATGGATGCCTAAGATATGAGAGAGATTATAATGAAAATAACCTTAGATATTTGGGAAGAATAATTGACTAAGGACAATCATTTAGGGTGAATGTGACTTCTTTAACGTCAAACATTTTCATGAATCTTCTATTTTCTTTATATTTTGATAACTTTCAGCGATAATTTGAAAAAAACTTTTTAAAATGATATATGTATATGTTTTCACCTGAAGGAGATTGTAATGAAACAAAACGCATTGGCATGGAAACTTATAAACTAGTCAATCTGAGAAATTTCTACATATGTATTAATTTGGATGGAAAATTGTTTTGAAAAGGATTCATAAATTGTTTTTAAATAAGAAATGAAGATTTGCTTTTATTAGGAATTAAAATAATTAACAGGACTACAAACAAGTAATGCAGTCTTGTTTTATTGTAAAGATTTTCATCCCACAGTGAAATATTTTATGACCAGGGTAGCAGTCTCATACCACGAGCACCAAAATTATATATTAAATATATTTGTAATTGAGTGAAGTTTGCCTTCAAGGATAACATTTAGGAGCTCAATGAAAACCACTTTTGAAAACGTAAATTACTTATTTTGCCTACATAATGGAACCAGACTTCTAGAATACAGGACAATGTAGAAAAGTGCCCCTTTTTGGCATGGTCACTCCCACTTTTTTCCTGGTATCTAATGCAATGTTGACAGAAATGCCTTGGATTACTGCTGTCCAGGTCCTGAGAGCCAAACCTTTCCCTAAAACTGTGCAATTGTTCCCCCAATTGCCAATACATTTAGCCCCCCTTGTAAATCCCTAGTAAATGGTTCCCCAGGTACCTAGGGCAAGGAGGTTAAAGCGGGTCCATACGGGCTGCAGCATGTATTGCGCCACCCTAAGGGACTCCTCAGCACCAACATCAATTTGCCATTGCAGACTGCGTGCCATGGTGCAGAGAAAAGTAAAGACACAAGATGGCACAACTCCTGTGTGCCATATCTGCAGACAGTGCATGCAGTATAGGTAAATCACTCCTACAGCAGGCCTTACAGCCATATGGCAGGGTGCACTATATCACATGTGGAAACATATCTGCATGAGAGGATATGCTCCTTAGATATTACAAGTGAACATGGAAGCCATTTTTAGAACATGTGGTGGACACTGGTGTTTACGAGTTCCTCATCTACATGATTGCTTCACAGAAACTAGAGATGTTTGGTATCAAACAACTCGTATTAATAAACCCACACTGATTCCAATTATGGACTTTTTAATACATGCATCCAGAGGGGACCTTAGAGGTGACCCATAAAACCTACCGACTACTAGTGTGCTGGCTGACTGGTGTATTCTAGCCTGCCGCCACAGACAGATTTCTGACGCCCTGCAGGTGAGAGCCCGCGATCTCAGAGGCCAGAAACAATACCTACCCCGGTAGGAGGAGTTGTCACCTCCTCAAAGCAGGATGGCTAAGTGATCAGCATATCAAGGCAGGAGGCTTCAAAGGCCTCTGTTGTCTTTGATATGTGACCCAAGGCTTCCCCAAACATGGGAAATGCCACCCCTAATCCAGGTCTAGTGGTTGGGTCCGGAATCGTAGTCTTTTCTTTGTTTTTTTTTCGTAGCCCAGGTGGGCGTCGACGTACCACCTTCTGGTGTCCTTCCTGTGACGTCGGCACGCTTCCTGCGGAAGCTCCCACCCTTGGGCGCCATCTTCTGATTCTTTTGTCTCGTTTTGTGTTTTGTTTCCGAATCCATGGCAATGTTCAAGTAAGTGATTCACTGCTTTGACCTCCAAGGTGTCTGTTTCAGTCTCGTCTTTATTTTTACCACCTTTCTCTCCAGCCTCATCTTTCTGGTGGAGAGGTGGGTGGGTTCGCTAGTGAATCCAGTAAGATCTTCAAGCTGCAAAACTACACCAACAGGTAAGAAACTATTAGTTTTGCAGCGTGAATCTTTCTGGATTCACTATGCTGTGCATAGACTTTGTAGCAGTTTGTTATATTTGTGGCTGCTGGGTGGAAGATGAGCGTTGGGTGTTGAATATGTGCTGAAGCACTTTCTGTCCCACTTGTGCTTCCTTGTTCATTTGTATGTCCACATAGTAGTGCTTTGTGAACGTGTGAACTAAAACCCATGTTGCCGCCAGGCATATGCCCTGAATGGGTGTGTTAGCCAGGAATGCTATTGTGGCTCCTTTCATCCTGGTAGAGTGGGCTCATGTTCCCTCTGCCAGCTCCTGTCCTGCTTGCTTGTGGCACAACTGTATTGTTTGTGCGATCCACCATGCAATGGTTCCTTCTGTTACTGGTTTCCCCATGAAACGGTTTGCGAAGGACACAAAAAACTGCTTTGTTTTCCTGTGTCCCTTAGTTCTCTCTATGTGTTCTCTCTATGTAGTGCATGACTGCCCTTCTGGCGTCCAGAGTGTGTAGTGCTCTTTCTGCGCTTGTGGCTGGTTTCTGGAACAAACTTGATATTTGTATTGTCTGATTGATGTGGAACCTTGACACCACCGTCGGCATAAAGTGTGGGTCCGTTCTCATCACCACCCTACGTTATGTATCTGGATGTAGAGTTGTTGCAGTGTTAGCGCCTGTAGTTCACTCACCCTGCGCAGCGAGGTGATTGCCACCAAGAATGCTGTTTTCATCGTTAGCATCTGTAGTGAGGCCTTATGAATTGGTTCAAAAGGCTCCTTCATGAGTTCTGTCAGGACTAAATTAAGGTTCCATGCCGGTGGTGGCACCCTCTTTGGTGGTGCAATCTTTTTTGCTCCTTCCAGGAATCTCTTTACTATCTGTGATGTGAAGAAGCTCTTGCCTGAATTGTGTAAGCGACTATCACCGCCAGGTGTACCCTTAGTGAGGATGAGCTCAAGTTTTCCTCGAGCAGGTGCGTGAGGTACTTAAGCACTGTTGAGTCCTTCTGCATCTTCTTGTGCAGCTTTTATTTTCTGCACCATAGCGTGAACCTCTTCCACTTTGCCACATAACACTTCCGTGTGCTGGGTCTTCTTGCTTCACGTAGTACCCTCAGGGTGCGAACTCTCTGTCCTCAGGAGCCATGCTACTAGGCTGAGGCTCTCTGGCTCTGGGTGCAGCACCTCTCCGTCTTGCATAGAGAGTAGGTCTGTCCGTCTCCCGAATCTGTGGGGTGCACTCTGTGTCATCTCCATTATCTGCGAGTACCAGGTCTGCCTGGCCCACTGCGGTGCGACCAGTATCAGAGTCATGTTGCTGGTTCTGCACTTGTTGAGTACTTTCTGTATCAGAGGGATCGGCGGAAAAGCGTAAGCAAATGTCTTCGACCAGCTTATCCATAGGGCATTCCCCAGGGACCCTTCCCCTGGTTGCCTGGATGCGAAGTTATGGCATTTTGCATTCTGGCGTGTTGCAAACAGGTCTATTGACGGTGTTCCCCACTTGCCGAACAGCTTCTCTGTTTCTTGTGCATTGAGCTCCCACTCGTGGGATGCCGATGCCTGTCTGCTTAGCCAGTCTGCTTCTACATTGTCCTTCCCTGGTAGGTGTATGGCTAGCAGGTCTCTCTTGAGCGGGATGGCCCATCTCCACATTTCTTGCGCTAATTTTGAAAGCGGGACTGATTGTGTCCCTCCCTGCTTGTTTATGTAGAACATCGCTGTTGTGTTGTCTGTCTGGATCAACACGGTCTGGTTGTACAACTTCGTCTGGAAGGCCTTTATTGCGAGGAAGACGGTCTTTAATTCCAGGTAGTTTATGTGTATTTTACCGAATCTGCTGGTGTCCACAGACCCCTCACTGAGTTTTTCCATGTGAGCGCCCCATCCCTTCTAGGATGCGCCTGTGGTGATGGTCACCGTTGGCGATGGTGGTGTCAGAGGCTTCCCCCTTCTCATGTTCCCCATGTTCCACCATGCTATCTCTTCTTGCACTGAGTGCGTTACAACCACTAGATCTTCCCAACGACCTGTAGCTTGTGACCATTGTTCCTGTAGCCATTCTTGGAAAGGTCTCATGTGCAGGCGTACATTTGACACTAGATGTATGCATGACGCCATCATGCCCATGATTTTGCTCGCCGTCCTCACTGTCAGAGCTCGCCCCTTCTGGTAGAGTTGTGTCTCCTTCAGCAGGGCTAGCGTTCTCTTCTCGCTGGGGAACACCTTGTTCTGTAAGGTGTCGATCTGTGCTCCCAGGAAGATTTTTACCTGTTCCGGTTTCATTGAGGATTTCCCCCAGTGGATGGAGAATCCCAGGCCCATCAGTGTGTCTGTCACTCTTTGTGCGTGCAGCTTGCACCTCTTGTATGAGCTTGCTTTTACTAGCCAGTCGTCTAGGTAAGGGTATACGTGTATCCCCTCCCTTCTTAGGTGTGCTGCGATTGCTGCGAGGCACTTTGTGAGGACCCTTGGCGCCGATTTTAGTCCGAACGCCAGGGTTGTGAATTGGTAGTGGTCCTTGTGATGATAAATCTGAGTGGCTGCTTGTGCCCCCTGTTCATTGGGATGTGCAGGTAGGCATCCTTGAGGTCTATGGTAACCATGAAGTCTCCGTCTTGTAATTGTGGGTGTACCTCTTGTAGGGACGTCATCTTGAATTTTTGCGTTCTTATGTACTTGTTTAAGAACCTTAGGTCCAGGATGGGTCTCATTATCTCGTCTACCTTTGGTACCAGGAAGTAGGTTGAGTACACTCCACTGTTTCTTTCCTTGTAAGGTACTGGTTCGATGGCCTGTTTTTGCAACAGTTCTTTTGCTTCCTTTTGAAGTAGTTCTAGCTCTTTCCTTGCTAGCGCCCTTCTTTTCGGCTTTCTGTTTGGTGGTCTCCTTTCCAACTCTATGCAGTAGCCGAACTGTAGGATGTTGAGTACCCACTTGTCTGTGGTTATTTTCTTCCACTCCTGGGAGAAAAGGTTTATTCTTCCACCCACTGGTGTTACATGATCGCAGATGTTTAGCTCGTGTACCCCCTTGTTGTTGTATCCGTGCTCCACCCTGGGATTTTTTGCAAGGATGGGCACCTGTCTAGTGACAAAGTCACTTAGAGGCGGGTTGTTGACCCCCTCTTCTATTTTGTCCACGTCCATTCCCTCTCCCGCGAAAGTACTGGCCCCTTTGCTGGTACTGCCAGGGTTGTTTTTGTTGCCCCTACTGTGTCTGGGTGTCGGACTGGTGGGACTGCTGGAACGCCTGGTGAAATGTTCCTGGCTGGTTTCCTCCCCTCAGGTATTCGTGACCGGGTGCCCCTCTTTGTCCCTCAGAATTGCAAGGCCCCCTTGGATCTTGCAGTCTCGTTATCTTTCTTCAGTTGGGTGAGCTTCTCATCCACTGGAGCACCGAACAGTGTCTCTCCGTTCAGGATGCTGTGTTGCACTTCCGGCTTTAATCCTGAGCCAGGCTTGCCTTCTTTCCGTGGAAGACCATCATCAGGAGTCTGCTGGCCGTGTCAGCCCTGTCCAAGGCAGTCTTGAGGCAAGAATTTGCCACATTCTTCTCTTCTTCCACAAGATGTGTAGCCCTTTGCTGGTGTTCTTCAGGAAGGTGTTTTAGTAAGTGGCCCAGTTTGTCTAAGATCTGGTACTGGTGCCTGTTGAACAGTGCGTTGGAATTTGCCATGCGCCAATGCATTGTGGCATTCCATTCGACCTTTCTCCCAGTCAGGTCCATACTTCTGCTTTCCTTGTCCGTGGGTGGCCCTGAGGTTGTTGGCACATTAGCCCACCTCCTTGCCGTAGCTGTAATGATGGAGTCCGCCGTGACTGATCCCTGAATGTAGGGCGGGTCCTTGGAGGAATGTTTGTACTTGTTCTCCGTCCTGGGTGTGATGGCTTTGCAAGTTGCAGGCTCCTTGAAAGCCTCCCTCCCTTGTGCCTTGACGCTGTCGAGCATCTGCAGGTACTGGCTCCTAGTTTGTGTTGGGAGCAGTGTTTCTAGGAGGAAATCTGCCTTTTGCTTTTCCTCGTCGAGTTTTACCCCGAAGGCTGCTGCTGCGTTCCTGATGACTGTGTTGTAAACCCCAATGTCATCAGGCGGTGAGGGCCTCAAAGGGTACGTGTCCACGCTATCCTCCGGACTCTCGGTGCCGAGCCCAGGATTGTCCTCTGGTCGTAATCCCCTCCTTCTCGTAGTAGGAGGCTTCTTCTTCTCGATCTTCCAGCACCTCCAGGCTTCCAGACTGTCCTTCGACGTCGTAGTCCTCTTCTTCGGTTATCTCGACAACCTGAGGTCTTGGTTTCGTCGGGATTAAGAAGTCCTTCATCCTGGCGTCGAATTCTTTTTTGCACTGCAGGATGTTATCCATTTTGGCCTCGAGCCGCCTCTTTTTCTTTTCCATTTCGGCGGCATGTTCGGCGTCGAATGGATCGGCCGCTCTCTTCGGTGGATTGGTCGGCGTCGAGGCGACTTTCGGCGCCGAGCTGAGTTTCGGCGCCGTTCTGGCTTTCGGGTCCTTCTCTTTCGGTGTCGAACGTTCCTTCTCGGGGACGCTTTTCGACGACTTTTGCTGTTCTCCAGCTTTCGGCGCCTGGGAGTCCCTCTCTGAGGATCCGCTGGGCCTGTTTGTAGCCGCGGACGCTGAAGATTTCGGCGTCGGCGCTTTCGAGGACTTGCCCTCGTTTTTCGAGAGTCTGGGTCAGACTGTCGAGTGTCTTTCGGGGCTTTAGGGGCCGTCGAGTCCCCTACCTTTCTAGGAGTCTTCTTATCGGTCTCTACGACCGCGTAGTCGTCGTCTTCTCCGGCGACGTTGTCCTCTTCGTCTGTTGAGAGGCCCAGGTCTCGAAGGGATAGTGGCTGGCCCTTGTCCTGCATGCTGGCGTTGGCCATCCTCTGTCTCGCTCTTACTCGAAGAGTCTTCGGGGTGAAGGCGGAGCAGGCATTGCAGTCCTTGCTCTCGTGGTTGACCGGTAGGCAAAGGTTGCAAACCGGGTGCTGGTCCTTCTGCGCGTACTTGTGGTGGCAGTTACGGCAAAATTTGAATGGTGTGTTGTCCATCTCCTGCGTTCAGGGGGCCCCCTGAGCACGCATTCTCTGATGGACGTCGAAGTTCTGGAAGTTCTCCTGCTCTTTTGCCGTCCTTTTCGATGGTGTAGTCTCTCGTCGTCTTTTCCAATCTTTTTTTGTCCAAAAAAGGCTTTTGGTGTCTTCTTTCTCCAAAAATGTCTGGAGCCCTCTCGGGACCGATCCAGACCCAACCACGGAAAAAAGAATCTGAAGATGGCGCCCAAGGGTGGGAGCTTCCGCAGGAAGCGTGCCGTAGTCACAGGAAGGACACCAAAAGGTGGGACGTCGACGCCCACCTGGGCTACAAAAAAAAAAACAAGGAAAAGACTACGATTCCGGACCCAACCACTAGACCGCGGAATAATGCACAGCATAGTGAATCCAGAAGGATTCACGCTGCAAAACTGTAGTTCTCCAGTAATGGAAGTTTCATAGATTCACATGCCGGAATCATTCCCCGTCATCGAGACGGGAGTCTCCGGTATATAAACAAGCATTTGCAATGTAATAGGTC
This sequence comes from Lissotriton vulgaris, assembly GCF_964263255.1. Taxonomy (NCBI): domain Eukaryota; kingdom Metazoa; phylum Chordata; class Amphibia; order Caudata; family Salamandridae; genus Lissotriton; species Lissotriton vulgaris. Next base: position 911,071,243 of record NC_141697.1, read on the forward strand.
TCGCATTAGGAAAGTTTGAGCCATTGGTATTGTAAATGACAATTTTTTTATTTATGTGTTGGTTTTGAAAATAGCGAAATTAATAGCTTTGTCATTTACAATGTCAATAGTTATAACTTTCGCAAATGTGACACCTATAGCATTTGTAATGCAATATGTGTTGTATTTACGTGACTTAGATGTATTGATATTACAAATATCAATGGCTTAAATTTTTTAAATAATTAATACTTAAATAAAAGTTATTGTAATCTATAATGGCAATAGCTTAAACTTTTGTAAATAACTTTTGTGATGATTATGTTCAGTGTATTTTATTGTTACGAAAATCCAAGAACAGAAGTGAAAAATTAACAACTTTTTTTGATATTTGTAATAAAGCTTTATACATTGAGAGAACATATTTGAACCAGTTGTTGTTGAATGGTTGCATAGATTGGTGCTGTGGTGGCGCTGAGTGATAGAGTGAGTGCGAAAGATAGAGTGAGGGCGATAGATAGCTAGAGGGAGGGCGATAGATAGAGTAAGGGTGATAGATAGAGTAAGGGCAATAGATAGAGTAAGGGTGATAGATAGAGTAAGGGCGATAGATAGAGTAAGGGCGATAGATAGATAGAGTAAGGGCGATAGATAGATAGAGTAAGGGCGATAGATAGACAGAGTGAGGGCGATAGATAGACAGAGTGAGGGCGATAGATAGACAGAGTGAGGGCGATAGATAGACAGAGTGAGGGCGATAGATAGATTGATAGAGTGAGGGGCGATAGATTGAGGGCGATAGATGGATAGATAGAGTGAGGGCGATAGATAGTAATTATGTAGCGTGTAATTATGTGACACTGAGAGGTATTATGAAGAGTGTATGTTGTTTAGTGGAGTGTAATTGTGTGGCGTGTAATTATGTGGCACTGAGTGTTATTTGTAGGGTATGTTACATTGAGTGCAGTGTAATTATGTGCCATGTAATGTGACACAGTGGTATTTGGAGTGTATGTTGCATTGAGTGCAGTAATTATGTGGCGTGTAATTATGTGGCACTGAGTAGTATTTGGAGTGTATGTTGCATTGAGTGCAGTGTAATTATCTGGCGTGTATTTATGTGGCACTGAGTGTTATTTGTAGGGTATGTTACATTGAGTGCAGTGTAATTATGTGCCATGTAATGTGACACAGTGGTATTTGGAGTGTATGTTGCATTGAGTGCAGTAATTATGTGGCGTGTAATTATGTGGCACTGAGTAGTATTTGGAGTGTATGTTGCATTGAGTGCAGTGTAATTATCTGGCGTGTATTTATGTGGCACTGAGTGTTATTTGTAGGGTATGTTACATTGAGTGCAGTGTAATTATGTGCCATGTAATGTGACACAGTGGTATTTGGAGTGTATGTTGCATTGAGTGCAGTGTAATTATCTGGCGTGTAATTATGTGGCACTGAGTGGTATTTGGAGGGTATGTTGCGTTGAGCGCAGTGTAATTCTGTAGCATATAATTATGTGGCACTGAGTGGTATTGTGTGGAGTTTATGTTGTATTCAGTAGAGTGTAATTATGTGGCGTGTAATTATATGGCACTGAGTGGTATTGTTTGGAGTGTATGTTGCATTGAGTGCAGTGTAATTGTGTAGCATATAATTATGTGTCTGAGGGTGCAGAGTGTGAGGGTGCAGAGTGTGTGAAGGTGCAGTGTGAGGGTGCAGTGTGTGTGAGGGTGCAGTGTGTGTGAGGGTGCAGAGTGTGTGAGGGTGCAGAGTGTGTGAGGGTGCAGAGTGTGTGAGGGTGCAGTGTGTGTGGCCAAAAGTAGTGTGAGGGTGCAGTGTGTGTGGCCTAAAGTAATGTGAGGGTGCAGTGTGTGTGGCCTAAAGTAGTGTGAGGGTGCAGTGTGTGTAGCTGGCTCAGTGTGTGTGTTGTGGCACAGTCAAATGCATGTTCATGCCTGAATGGTCTTTTTTTTTTATAAGGAATGTAGCAGTTTGTTTCTTTGTTTGGTGACTGTATTGTGTAATAGTTCTATTTTATGTCCGTGAAAAATACCGGAAATATTTGTGATAAATAACAGTGAAAACTCCAGACAGGTGTTTTCAATTGTGTGTAATTTGTTATTGTTAAAAAAACAAGGGATATGAGTGAAGTAATAATGAGTGCGGTAAACAAACAGGGGTGCAGTGTGTGAGGGTGTGAGGGTGTGCAGAGTGTGTGAGGGTGTGCAGAGTGTACGTGAGGGTGCAGAGTGTACGTGAGGGTGCAGAGTGTGTGAGGGTGCAGTGTGCGTCAGGGTGCAGTGTGTGTGAGGGTGCAGAGTGTGTGAGGGTGCAGAGTGATGAAGTTTAAAGCAGGACATTTGGGAGGGGAGCAGCCTTCGTGTGTCTTTAAAAAATAAAAAGCAATTCACAAAAAAGCGACAGTACTATACGCAGAGAATGCTACTCACAGAGAGGGTGGAAATGGGGAAAGATTTCAGCAGATAGGGTGCAAAACGAGGGAGTTCACACACTAGGAGTCACAAGGACGGTGTGAACCAGGAGGACATGAAACGCGCAACACCGTTGTACTCTACGGGAGCAGCAAAAAGCGTGCACTTTAAGAGTGCATGTGGGAGTCTCACAGATAAGTGTAGGAAAACATAGGAACCCGCGCGCCATTGTTAAAAGCTCTTGGTGCATCCTGCAACAAGATGCGGCGAAACCGCGTTAAAGCTCGTCCATGGTGTTTTAACCAACTCTTGTAGCCCTGCTTGTCCGCCTCATATTTGTTCAAAGCCTTTTCACAACGGTAAGTGATGCAAAGACTAGAAAGATGTCCAAGAGCAAGACGAGCATGCCCGACAATTCAAAGTCAGTCTTGGCGATCCGGTCGTGAATGAGAGCTATTTGAAAAAGCAAACAAAAGCAAAAGAACGGGTGGGAGGTAGTGGTGTGGGGACGCTTCCGCACGAGGAGATTAAGTGAAGTGGGAGCATACTAACTGTGTTTGTACCACCGAAATGAGCTGTTTCCAACGGAGATGGCTGCTGCATGTAGGGGGGGTGGGAGGTAGTGGTGTGGGGACGCTTCCGCACTGGGAGATTAAGTGAAGTGGGAGCATACTAACTGTGTTTGTACACATAAATGAGCTGTTTCCAACGGAGATGGCTGCTGCGTGTAGGGGGGAGATACAATGGAAATGCAAATAAAATTAAAAGGGATGGCTGGGAAACAAGGTATTGACATGGAAGAGAAGGGAACGGATGTGAACTGAGAGTGTTGGGGGGGACGGAGCACAGGGAAAGGAGAGGGAAGAGTAGAGTGACCCAGAGGAGGGTTATAAGTGCTATACGGAGGTTTGAAAGCGCTTTGGGAACAAGCGATGCATGCTCTGTGCTGGGGGACGGCCATTAAAGGAAGGGGGCGAAGAGGAGCCTGTACGAACTCGGACATCAAAGGAAGGGTGGGAGGGACATTGGCGAGCGAGGGGTGAGGGGGTGTGCAGCCTGGTGAGCTGAAGTGGCAGCAGAGGCAGAGCTCGCGCACGAGGGGAGTCTCACAGATAAGTGTAGGAAAACATAGGAACCCATGCTCCATTGATAAAAGCTCTTGGTGCATCCTGCAACAAGATACAGTGAAACCGCGTTAAAGCTCGTACATGGTGTTTTAACCAACTCTGGTAGCCCTGCTTGTCCGCCTCATATTTGTTCAACGCCTTTTCATAATGGTAAGTGATGCAAAGATTAGAAAGATGTCCAGGCGCAAGACGAGCGTGCTCGACAATTCGAACTCAGTCTTGGCGATCCGGTCGTGAATGAGAGCTATCCAAACAAGCAAACGAAAGCAAAAGAACGGGTGGGAGGTAGTGGTGTGGAGACGCTTCCGCTCGGGGAGATTAAGTGAAGTGGGAGCATACTAACTCTGTGTTTGTACCACAGAAATGAGCTGTTTCCAACAGAGATGGCTGCTGCGTGTAGGAGAGGGGGATACAATGGAAATGCAAATAAAATTAAAAGGGATGGCGGGGAAACGGGGTCATTAAAAAAAACACATGACAAGATCAATCCGGTGAAAGCACACAGTAAATCCAATAAAAAACAAGATACGGATACCTCTTCTAGGAACAGATACAAACTAACTCCATCTTTGTACCACAGAAATGAATTTGCTGCTGATACAACTAAAAAAACAAGGCATTAACATGGAAGAGAAGGGAACGGACGTGAACTGAGAGTGTTGGGGGGGACAGAGCACGGGGGAAGGAGAGGGAATAGTAGAGTGAGATGTAACCCAGAGGAAGGATATAAGTGCTATACGGGAGGTTTGAAAGCGCTTTGGGAACAAGCGATGTGTGCTCTGTGCTGGGGAGGGGGAGGGCCATTAAAGGAAGGGGGCGGAGAAGAGCCTGTAAGAACTCGCGGCAGACATCAAAGAAAGGGGAGTCTCACAGATAAGTGTAGGAAAACATAGGAACCTGCGTGCCAATGTTAAAAGCTCTTGGTGCATCCTGCAACAAGATACAGTGAAACCGCGTTAAAGCTCGTACATGGTGTTTTTTAACCAATTCTTGTAGCCCTGCTTGTCCGCTTCATATTTGTTCAAAGCCTTTTCATAACGGTAAGTGATGCAAAGACTAGAAAGATGTCCAGGCGCAAGACTAGCATGCTCGACAATTCGAACTCAGTCTTGGCGATCCAGTCATGAATGAGAGCTATTTGAACAGGCAAACAAAAGCAAAAGAATGGGTGGGAGGTAGTGGTGTGGGGACGCTTCCGCACGGGGAGATTAACTGAAGTGGGAGCATACTAACTCTGTGTTTGTACCACAGAAATGAGCTGTTTCCAGCGGAGATGGCTGCTGCGTGTAGGGGGGCTGGGAGGCAGTGATGTGTGGACGCTTCCGCACGGGGAGATTAAGTAAAGTGGGAGCATACTAACTCTGTGTTTGTACCACAGAAATTAGCTGTTTCCAGCGGAGATGGCTGCTGCTTGTAGGGTGGCGATACAATGGAAATGCAAATAAAATTAAAAGGGATGGCGGTGAAACAAGGTATTAACATGGAAGAGAAAGGAACGGACGTGAACTGAGAGTGTTGGCGGGGGACGGAGCACGGGGGAGGAGAGGGAAGAGTAGAGTGAGATGTAACCCAGAGGAGGGATATAAGTGCTATACAAGAGGTTTGAAAGCTCTTTGGAAACAAGCGATGTGCGCTCTGTGCTGGGGAAGGGGGCGGAGAGGAGCCTGTAAGAACTTGGACATCAAAGGAAGGATGAGAGGGACATTGGCGAGTGAGGGGGTGTGCAGCCTGGTGAGATGAAGTGGCAGCAGAGGCGGAGCGCGCACACGAAATGCGCGTGGTTGTGCTCACATGCACTGTACCCGATCCGCAGTTTGGGTAGACTTTTGAAAGCCTTACTATAATCTCCCCAAACAAGCATTGCTAAAGCAATGCCGTAGGCGAGACCTAAAAAGCAATGCTTAGTAGTATAGCAAACTATAAGCCTAGGCCCATTTCCCTTTTGCAACCCATAACCTTCGTTATGTAAAAGAGACCAAACTTGTCCCTGGACCAATCAGAGCTCCTCACCCTCTAGAACACTCCTGAGAGAACCTTTTGCCCCTCAGATTTTCGCGCACTTGTGCCATAGACACCTTCTGTGCTAAATCCAAGGTGAGCCTCTCAGGGGAGGAGGGTGGGTCGCATGTGAATCTATGAAAGCTTCCAATGCTGGAGAACTACTGTTACAGGTAAGTAACTTGTTTTCTTACTCCAGTATTGGAGCTTTCAGATTCACATGCCTGAATCAGAATAGCGAGCAGTAAATCATAGCACATTTTGTTTTGTCACCTAAGACCATGAACTAGGCAACATCTGTCATCTAACAATAGTACTAGCCATATATAAATACATACAGATAGATGTTCATAAATCATATATAATACAGCACATGACAATAAAATGTGCTTATATCACCAACCAAGGAAGGAGGGATGGTAAAGAAGGCTCACCGTTACTGGAAAAGGTTCCTCAGTACAGCTTGTCCCACTGCCACATCCTTCTCTGCAGGTACATCAAGGCAGTAATGTCTGGTGAAAGTATGCATACTCTTCCAGGTAGCAGCCCTGCAGATATCCTGGATAGGTACGCCCGAAAATAAAGCAGTGGAGGTGGACACTGCTCTTGTGGAATGTGCACGAACATGTGCATTTAACGGCTTTCCAGCTGCCTGATGACTGTACTGTTTTGCACTTGAAATCCACCGGGCAATTCCCCGTTTTGACAACGAGAACCCCTTCCTGGGGGCACTAAAAGCCACAAATAATTGGGTAGATTTCCTGAAAGGCTTTGTTCTTTGCAGGTAAAACTTCAGACATCGTTGAACATCTAAAGAATGGAGAGTTTTCTCTGCAGCTGTCGACAGTTGAGGGAAAAACCTTTTAAGGATCAACGGCTCATTCAGATGAAAATCTGTTGGTACATTTGGAATGAATTTGGGATTGGTCCGGAGGACAATCCTGTCCTTCCTGAACTGTAGAAAAGGTTCCTGAATTGTGGGAGCTTGCATTTCTCCCAATCTCCTGGCTGAAGTGAGGGCTATTAGAAGGGCCACTTTCCAGGATAAGAATTTAAGATCCGCCCTGTGAATTGGTTCGAAGGGCTGTTTCATCAACTGGGATAGAACAATGTTCAACTGCCAAAGCGGTGGTGGAGGCTTTATAGGAGGGAAGACTCTAAAGAATCCCTTCCTGAATTGTTTAATAATTCTCTCTGACCATAGAGAAGGACCTGATGAAGTTCTCCTATATCGAGAAGTTGCTGCCTGATGCCCCTTAATAGAAGCATGGGCCAAACCAGATTTCCCTAGCATCAGAATATATGGAATGATTTGATGTGCCGCTGAATTCAGAGGATGGAGATTGTTTTCCTGGCACCATAAACAGAATCTCTTCCACTTCATCCTGTACGTTCTATTTGTGCTCTCAGCCCTGGCCTTTGATAGTATATCCCTGCATTCTGCAGACATTTCTAATTGGTGAAATTCGTGGTATTCTGGAGCCAGGCTGCTAATCACAGCGGTTTTGGGCCTAGATGAAACACCTGTCCCCGGGACATAGTCAGGAGTGCTGGTATCGGCTGTAGACGAATTGGACGATTCTCCGACAGCAGGAGCAACTCTGTGAACCAGTGTTGCCTGGGCCACCAAGGGGCTATCAGTATTACCTTGCACGGTTCCTTCTTCATCTTCGTGAGCACCCGTGGCAGGAGAGGAATCAGTGGAAAAGTGTAGGCAAAGACACCTGACCATGCCATCGAAAACTCATTCCCCCATGACCTCGTTGGTGATGCCAGCTTGCGAAGAACCAGCATTTTTTGTTCTGGGCTGTCGCAAACAGATCCACTGTCGGAACTCCCCATTCAACAAAGACTCTCAGTATTATGTCTTGGTCGAGTTCCCACTTGTGGCAAGTAGATTTCTGTCTCCTGAGAGTGTCCGCCTTGATATTCTGATCTCCTGGAAGATGCACCGCCTTTAGAGATACTCTGTGTCCTACAGCCCATTCCCAGATCTTTTGTGCTCCCGCGATAGGGAGAGTGATCTTGTGCCTCCTTGTTTGTTGACTTAGTGCATCGTGGTTGTGTTGTCTGTTCTCACTAAACAGATCTTCCCTGGATTCTTGGTTGGAAAGCCAGCAGCGCCAAGCCTACTGTTCTTAGCTCCAACAGGTTGATGTGAAGTTGTTGTTCCTGCAATTTCCATCGACCGCTCACCTGCAGATTTTGAAGGACTGCCCCCCATCCTTCCAAAGATGCGTCCGTGGTAATTACCGAAGGAGCTGGTTTGGTAAAGAAGGAAAGACCCACGGAGATGTTTTTGCTTTGGGTCCACCATGTTACTAACTGCAGCATAGCTGCCATGACTTTCACTTTGTCCTCAAAGGATCCCTTTGCCTGATGCCATTGTAGATCCAATTCCTCCTGCAATGAACGCATTTTTAGTCTGCAAAGAGGAATGAGAGGTATGCACGAGGACATAGTCCCTAGGAGCGATTTGTATTTGTGTACTGAAAGACACTTTTCCTCTAGAATCCCTTGGCCAGAGTTACCAGTCCCAGTTGCCTCTGTGGAGGGAAAGGCTTTGTTCTTTAGGGTTTCCAGAATTGCCCCAAGCAATGTGATCTTCCTTGAAGGCTGAAGGGATGATTTTTCCATATTCAGAGTCAGCCCCAATTCGGCAAACAACTGTATGCATGCCATAGTGGAAGTTTGAGCTGAAGTTTCCGATGGTGCTTTTATCAACCAATCTTCCAGGTATGGAAATACTTGGAGTTTTCGTTTTCTGAGAAAGGCTGCCACTGGCGCTAAGCATTTTGCAAATATTCTCGGGCAGACTTGAGGCCAAATGGCAGCACTTTGAACTGGTAATAGTCTCTGGCCACTGTAAACCGAAGATGCTTTCTGTGAGAAGGATGAATAGGGATATGAAAATATGCATCTTGCAAGTTTAGAGTGGTCATATGATCCCCTGGGTTTGAGAAAAATAGAATGTCTTGGAGGGTCACCATCCGGAATTACTGATTCTTGAGGTAAGTATTCAGAGATCTTAGGTCTAATATCGGACGCCATTGGAGAGCATTCTTCCGGACCAGGAAGAAACAGGAATAAAATCCCTTTCCCTTCTGGGAGATCAGCACCAGTTCTATTGCTCCCTTTCGGAGCATTGTCCGAATCTCCAGGCGCATTTTAGATAAATGTTTGATCTCTCGACCTTTAGGTGGAGTGCAAGGGGGGAATTGAAGAAATTCTAGGGTATGTCTGAATTGTATGATGTTGAGGACCCATTTGTCTGTAGTTATTGTCTGCCAATTATGTAAATGGGAAGTCACTCTTCTACCCAGGGGAACTTGTGGAAGGGACGGAATACATGAAGCTGGATACCGGAGGTTGTCATTGTCTTTTATTATTATGCTTTCCTTGACGACCTCCTCGTCCTCTAGGAGCGGACTTAGTATAGCTCCGTGACTGTCTCTGCCCGTACTGCTGAGAGTATTGTTGTGATGACGATGAATAAGAGGGGTATCTTCCTTGTTGGTAACCGCCTCTATAGGATGTTTGGCCTCTTCCTCGGGCGCCTTGAAAGGGCACATTAAGATATTGGAATGTACCAAGGGCTACCCATCTTGATACCCTGGAGGGCCTCATCTACTTGCCTTCCAAACAAATCTTCCCCATCGAATGGGAGATCTAGAATCTTATTTTGGAAATCCAGTCTAAAGGCAGTAGCTCTTAACCAACCTTGGCGTCATAGGACCGCCGCATCCTCCGGGAGCGAAAGGCTGTGGTCGCGATGTCCATCGCACAGTCAATGACTTCAGCCAAAGTCCTCTCTCCTTCCTGAAGAACTTTTTTCGCTTCTTGTCTATTGTCCTCTGGATTGAGGTCTATGTATGGAGCCATATCATACTACATCTGTCTGTCGTATCTGCACAGAATGGCAAAGGCATTCGCTGCTGTAACAAGGGGAGGTGACATAGAGGAAAACCTCTTCCCTGCCTTAAATTTCTTTTCCAGTCTAGCGAGCACAGGTGTAACTGTCGCCGGTGTTTTCATCACCTTCAAGCCTTCTTCCCACACATGGTTGACAATTGGTATGGACCGAAACCAACTTATGGTATGGCTTTTTAAAATTATAGAGGAATCATTCCGTCTATGTCGTAGCCATTGGAAGCTGGAATCTCTTCGCAACTCTTTCCATTAAATTAAAAAAAACACTGATAACCACCGGTGGGGAATCAGCCGGTACTGGTGTGGGCGATAATCGAGATGGGATTAGGTAGTCATCCCATTCCTTGTTGGGATCCGTTATTTCTCCTTCTTCCTGGTCATCATCGTCCATGGTAGCCGGATCCTGGTGGTGCTGAAACTGAGGTGTTTGTTGCGTAATTTGCCTCTTGGCCGGTCACTCATACACGCACTGCGCACACTCCCCGTGGGTGTGCCCCTGCTGGCCCGTTCCCGCCGCTGCTCGCAGCTGTGCCCCTGACCACGAGGCGTGGTCTCTGCTTCTGGAGCGCAGCGCCGCTCCTGCTGCCTGCGTGACCATTCTGCTCCTGCCGCTGCTCTATCGTCTGTCCCCCCTGTGCTAGGGCTGCCTTTCCCCGCTTTGCCCAGCCTTTCTTTCTGCCTGCCTGTCCCTTGCCCAGTCCGCCGTTTTCCCGCTGTTTTTACCGCCGTTTCTTTCTTCCCGCTGTGCCCCCGTCACCTCCCCGCTCCCCGCCGCTGTTCCCCTGCGGCCCGCTACCCTCCACCTGGAGCCTTCCCATTCGCCGCCCCGCTCCCGCCTCCCAGCTGCCCCTCCCTCGCTCCGCCCCCTCCACTCTCCTCTTATGGCAGAGTGGCCAACGCGCAGCGGGCGCGCCAATTGCGCACCGAAGGTAAGCCCTTCTGCGCCCGTCCGCGCCCAGCGCCAGGACCCCTGGCCCCCGCAGATCCCATCACGCCCGCCGGACGTACGACGCCGCCACCCTCAACGCACTCAATGACGGCCGCTCCCCGGGATGCTACCGAGCCACCCCGAGACGCACCCACGGACCCTTCGGCTGCAACGCCTGCAAGTTCACCTGCATCCGGACCTGCCACGCACCATCACCCGCCAAGACGAACACCAGCAGCAACCACCTCAAGTGCATCCTGCTCAACACCCGCTCCGTCCACAGACACGCCATCGAACTCTGGAACCTCATCGACACCACAGCTCCTGACGTTGCCTTCCTCACCGAAACCTGGATGAACGCCTCCTCCGCTCCCGACATCGCCATCGCCATCCCAGAGGGCTACAAGATCACCCGGAGGGACCGCACCGCCAACCAAATGGGAGGAGGCATCGCCATCATCCACAGGGACACCATCCGCATCACGACCAACACCGACGGCATCCTGACCACCGCCGAACACCTACGCTTCCAGATCCACACCGACCCGAGAACCACCCTCAGAGGCACCCTGATCTACCGACCACCGGGACCACGCACACACTTCAGCGAGGACATCGCCGACTTCGTCAGCCCGCATGCCCTCCCCTCCGCTGACTACCTCCTCCTGGGGGACCTCAACTTCCACCTGGAGAACAACAACGATCACAACACCTCCACCCTGCTCGACAACCTCGCCAACCTCGGCCTCAAGCAGATGGTGACCACCCCCACCCACCTCGCCGGTCACACACTCGACGCCATCTTCTCATCCAGCAAAGACATCGCCTTCACCCACGCCACTGGACTTCACTGGACGGACCACAGCTGCGTCCACTTCACCTTCAGAAGAACGACGACCCACCACCACCAGCAACAGGTTGCCCGTAGAAGCTGGAACAAGATCACAGCCGACCAACTCGCCGCTTCCCTGAGCCAGCACCCTCCCGCCAGCTCAGCGAACCCCAGCCAGGCCGCCGACAACCTCACGAAGTGGATCAGCAACTGCGCGGACGAACTCGCCCCACTGAGGACCCCGCCCAGCAGACCCGGCAGCAAGAAGGCCCCATGGTTCACCGACGAACTCAAGAGCTCCAAGAAGAACTGCCGAGTCCTCGAGAAAGCCTGGAGAAGAGAACCAACACCGGACAACATGACCACCCTCAAGCTTGCCACCCGGAAACACCACCAGCTGCTCCGCACCACCAAGAAAACTGCCTTCAAGGACCGGCTGGACAACAACGCACACAACAGCAAGGTTCTCTTCAACATCGTGAAAGAGCTCTCCAACCCCAACGCCAGAAACAACGACATCACCCCTTCGCAAGAACTCTGCAACTCCCTCGCCTCCTACTTCCACAACAAGATCGCGGACATACACGACAGCTTCAACACCCAACCGACGAACGCCACGACCGACACGACCGAACCAACGCCCCCCACCACCACCCTCCGCGCCTGGACCCACATCAGCACCGAAGACACCGTCCGCATGATGAACTCCATCCACTCCGGATCTCCGACCGACCCTTGCCCTCACCACATCTTCAACAAAGCCGACGATGTCATCGCACCCCACCTACGGGACATCATCAACACCTCCTTCACCACCGCCACCTTCCCAGAGAGCTGGAAGCATGCCGAACTCAGCGCTCTACTCAAGAAACCAACAGCGGACCCCACCGAACTCAAGAATTACCGTGCCATCTCGCTGCTCCCGTTTCAGGCCAAAGTCATCGAGAAGACCGTCAACAAGCAGCTGACCACCTTCCTCGAGACGAATGGATCCCTCGACCCCTCGCAGTCGGGCTTCCGGGCCAACCACAGCACCAAGACCGCCCTCATCGCTGCCACCGATGACATTCGAGCCCTGATGGACAACGGAGAAACAGCGGCCCTCATCCTCCTAGACCTCTCCGCGGCCTTCGACACCGTCTGCCACCGCACCCTAGTGCAGCGCCTCAGCAACGTCGGAATCCAGGAGAAGGCACTGGAATGGATCGTCTCCTTCCTCGGCGGAAGGACACAGAGTCCGCCTACCACCGTACAAGTCAGAGGCCACCGAACTCATCTGCGGCGTACCCCAAGGTTCCTCGCTGAACCCATCCCTCTTCAACGTCTACATGAGCCCCCTCGCGACCATCGCACGCCAACACAACCTTAACATCATCTCCTACGCCGACGACACCCAGCTGATCCTCTCCCTGACCAACGACCCCGCCAGAGCCAACCTTCACGAAGGAATGAAAGAGGTAGCCGAGTGGATGTCGACCAGCCGCCTGAAGCTGAACTCGGACAAGACGGAAGTCCTCATCCTGGGATCCTCGCCCTCCGCCTGGGACGACTCCTGGTGGACCCCCGCCCTGGGCACCGCACCCAAACCGACAGACCACGCACGCAACCTGGGCTTCATCCTGGCCTCCTCCCTCTCCATGACCAGGCAAGTCAACGCCGTATCCTCGTCGTGCTTTAACATCCTGCGCATGCTACGGAAGATCTTCCGGTGGATCCCCACCGAGACCAGGAAGACGGTCACCCAGGCCCTCGTCACCAGCCGACTGGACTACGGCAACGCCCTCTACGCCGGAACCACCGCCAAGCTCCAGAAGAGACTCCAACGGATCCAGAACGCCTCAGCCAGACTCATCCTCAACGTCCCACGACACAGCCACATCTCCGAACACCTGAGAGACCTGCACTGGCTCCCGGTCAACAAGAGAATCACCTTCCGTCTCCTCACCCACGCTCACAAAGCCCTTCACGACCAAGGCCCGAGCTACCTCAACAACCGCATCAACTACTACGCTCCCAAACGACACCTCCGATCAGCCAGTCACGCCCTCGCCGCCGTCCCCCGCATCCGAAGAGCGACGACAGGAGGAAGGTCCTTCTCCTACCTGGCCGCCAAGACCTGGAACTCCCTCCCGACCGACCTGCGCCTGACCCAAGACCACCTCGCCTTCAGGAAGAAGCTCAAGACCTGGCTGTTCGAGCAGTAGCAGCACCCCCCCCCCCCAGCGCCTTGAGACCCTCCGGGTAAGTAGTGCGCTCTACAAATGCCTATGATTGATTGATTGACTGTAGTGACTCTGCTTCTGACTGGAGTAGCAGGGATAGAATGCGAGTGTGAAACGGGGTTTTACCGAGAGGCTATTGTCGGAGGAAATCTTTTTCTATAATCTGCTAGCATAAACTGTGGATCAATCATCATGGAGGAAAGCATAGCAACCATTTCCTCTTGGTACCCTTGTCGATAGTGTTGCTGCAGGGGTTCTGGTATTCTCCATATCCCTCTTCGTAGTCATCCTCCTGGCATTTTACATGTAGTTGTGATGGACTACTGGCATAACCAAAGGGTCCGTCATCATCTTCCTCTTCTGAATCTTCCTCCTCTGTAGATGTGATGGAACCAGAGGAGTAATTTTGCTCGGGGAGGTGACCTCCAGTGTAATCCCCTTCTTACTGACAATCCGCTGTTTTTCTGGAATTTCTCTCGTAGAGATCGCCGTCGACACTACCGTCGTCAATGCCGCCGTAGACACCAGGCGTAGAGCGCTCTCAGTCGTCGACGACATAGTTACCGTCATCGATGTTCCCATCGACGTCACCATCGACGACACTCCCGTTGTTGACATGGTCATAGTCACCGCTGTTATCGTCGTCGATGCAGTTTTCGATGTTACCGGCGTCAACGCTGACTCCGTCAACACCACTATATGCAACGATGGTGACTTTGCAATTTTCTTCACCTCTATCTTCGTCGTCGCCGACAATGGTTTCTTCGTCGACTATCCCGTCGACGATACAAGTTTTTTAGAATTCTTCTCAGGAGGCATAGAAGACCACTTCCTGAAGGACTCCTTGACCTGAGGAGGTGACTTTGAAGGCTCAGAAGTAGATTTCTTTGACAAATTCTTTACCAGAAGTGTGTCCTTTACTCTCCTTTTCCTTAGGGTGAGGAGATTTTGAAGGACTAGGCCCAGAAGACCAATGAGTGGTCTTTTTGAGGGCCTTCCCAGGACGTTCCCCTGAGGAATGAGTCTGAGGAGATTTTCTTCTCTTTTGAGATCTCCTAGATGTAGAGGGGGATTCCTCATCGCTGTCACTAGAGATAACAAATAGTTTCTTACCTGTCGGTGTAGTTTTGCAGCTTGAAGATCTTTCTGGATTCACTATGCTGTGCATTATTCCGCGGTCTAGTGGTTGGGTCTGGAATCATAGTCTTTTCTCTTTTTTTCCTCTTTTCGTAGCCCAGGTGGGCATCGATGTCCCACCTTTTGGTGTCCTTCCCATGACGTCGGCACGCTTCCTGCGGAAGCTCCCACCCTTGGGCGCCATCTTCGGATTCTTTTTTTCATTTGTGTTTTGTTTGCCAATCCTTGGCAATGTTCAAGTAAGTTATTTACCCGCTTTGTCCTTCAAGGTGTCTGTTTCAGTGTTGTCCTTGTACTACCACCTTCTTCTCCAGCCTCATCTTTCTGGCGGAGGTGGGTGGGTTCGCTAGTGAATCCAGGAAGATATTCAAGCTGCAAAACTACACCCACAGGTAAGAAACTATTCATTTTGCAGCGTGAATCTTTCTGGATTCACTATGCTGTGCATAGACTTTGTAGCGGTTTGTTATGTTTCTGGCGGCTGGGGGGGAAGATGAGCGTTGATTGTTGAATATATGTTGAAGCACCTTCTGTCCTACTTGTGCTTCCTTGTTCATTTGTACATCCACGCAGTAGTGCTTAGTGAACGTGCGCACTGAAGCCCATGTTGCCGCCAGGCATATGTCTTGAATGGGTGTGTTAGCCAGTAAGGCTATTGTTGCTCCTTTTTTCCTAGTAGAGTGGGCCCGTGCCCCCTCTGCTAGTTCTTGGTCTGCTTGTTTGTGGCAGAGCTGTATAGTTTTGGCGATCCATCGCGCAACGGTTCCCTTTGTTACTGGTCTACCCAGAAAACTGCTTGCGAAGGACACAAAGAACTGCTTAGTCTTTCTGTGCTCCTTCGTTCTTTCTATGTAGTGCATTACTGCCTTTTTAGCGTCCAGAGTGTGCAGTGCCCTCTCTGCGCTTGTGGCCGGTTTCTGAAAGAAGCTCGGTATTTGCACCGACTGGTTGATGTGGAACCTTAACACCACCTTTGGCATAAAGTGTGGGTCAGTTCTCATCACCACCCTATCATTGTGTATCTGTATGTAGGGTTCTTCTAGCGTTAGCTAGGTCTAGGATGGTTCTCAGTGTTTCGTCCACCTATGGCACGAGGAAGTATGTTGAGTACACTCCTTTGTTCCTTTCTCTGTGTGGTACTGGTTCGATGGCCTCCTTTTTAGGTTTTGACTGGCCATGCGCTTTGCGCATGTGCCAAAAAACCTCTTGAGTTGTGTGTGTGGCTTTGGGTCGGCCCTCGTCATTGATTGGCTGGCTCCGTAAACGGAGCCTTGCCATTGGACGAGGGGCCTGTCCGTCAATGCCGGACCAGACACGGGGGCGTTCCTGAGATTCTTTGGCTTTTGCCGACGTCACGCGACGTCAGCTGAAAGCCGGGAACGCCCCCGAATCTGGTCCGGCATTGCCGGCACCTGCCTTCCTGCTCTGCGTGTTTGTTCCCGCCCCTGCCCCCCCCCCGCCCCCCTCCCGCTCTTTGTGCACCTGCCTTCCTGCTCTGCGTGTTTGTTCCCGCCCCCCCTCCCGCTCTCCGTGTGTTTGTTCCCACCCTCCCCTCCCGCTCTCCGTGTGTTTGTTCCCACCCTCCCCTCCCGCTCTCCGTGTGTTTTATTTATGCGTGTTCGCAGAAGGGGCATGGGAGGTGAATCTGTCCGTCAACGCGGACCCGTTTTCATGTTTTTCAGGAATTGTCCCCATCGCCGCCCGGCACGCGACCAGGAAGTCAGGCAGGCCGGGGGCGGTACTGCGGGACACTCGTCATTCCCCAGGGCGCGCTCTGATTGGCTGCCGGCCCGGGACCTAAGTGGAGGAAGAAGCAACCTGCAACCTACGCCGGAGACCGAGGAGAGTCCCGAGGAGAGGGAGCTCTTAAGCCGCCGACGAGACCCGGTGAGTGCCTGAGAAGGAAGGGGGAGGCGTCGGGGCACTCTGCCGGTGCAGCGCATGTAACGTTTCTACTGAATCCCTGGCACCTAACATTTCCGGGATGCCGCTCTACGGTAGTAACATCCTCTGGGCATCCTTAAGGAAACTACCACAGGAAGTAATGGGGCTCAAACAATGGTATCTAACGGGCCACAACATGTCTGTTGGGATTAGGACCCCTCTGGGATTCTACGTGAATTACAGTGACGTGTTACAAATCTCATCCACTTTGGACCAGGCCTAGCCATACTGCCACATTGGCTGCAAGCTGTGAGGCGGCCTTCAGCAGGACCCCGCCACCACTTAATGCTTGCACGCTAGTGGGCTGGTAGCAACACTTTTTGCTGGGCTGATTCTGGTTTGCAGTTCGGCCCGGGTGGTCCCGTTAACGCTAATACCCCCTGTGCAGAACATCTTGAGCACAATGGCTGCCTTGGCGCCAAAATTTCTTCAACAACCCACTGTGGCCGTGACAACGAAGGCCACAGGACAGGCGACAGTCGGTGGCATGGTGTAACCATCCCCATGGCAACCGCCTCCAAGTTTGGACTGCTGCGGTACAATGATGTAATCACGAGGGAATGCCGCGGGCAAACTGGAAGGGTGAGGCGTGCCCGCTTGCAAAACTGCACCTAAAAGCTCTCATCTACTCTGCCAACATTTTCTCCGGACGCGGTTACTATAATTGAACTTTCACATTTCAAGTAGTTGCACCTAAATCCGCGGCCCTCGCACCACAGACGTCTCCTAGGTGCATTCTAGTTCTTTGCCCCTATAGGAAGCAAGGGGCAGCCTTCCTCCCTCCCCCGTAAGACACAGGCCTGTTTGTTTTAGGACGCGCAGCGGGGGTGGAATCCTCCGTGCTTCCCGTGCCAGAAACAGCATGTCGACCACTTCAGTTACACATCCATGCCGGGAGACAGTATCCGCTGGAAAGTTCTGAACGTGTAGCGCTCCACCCCGTGAGCGCCAACGGGGTGCTCCAGAATCATTTGGCCACCGATCACAGAATAACAATCGGGACAAAGTAGTGAACAGCAGCACTGTGTGGAGGAGAGATGCCTGCCAAAGGCTCGATGTATTTATCCTGGGCATGTCAGGCCTCTACATCCATAGTCGGGCCGCCGTTAAGCAGAGGCCCACACATACATGCCCCACTACAGGTAAACACAGAAGGCGTGTGTAAGACAGCAGCCTTGCGCTACGGTTCTATTTTCAGCATGTGTATACCGCCTTTTGCTATTTGTAAGGCACTGTAGCGCTTTATTAATCCGGGTGCCCTTTTCGACAAGTTCGGAGATGTAATTGATTGTGTGGTTGTTTTTAGCCTTGTGGAGTTCGAGTATAGTTAAATGTCTTTTTGTTTATCGTTGTGTAGGTTACCGTTAAAGTAAAACGAGGTTCAGCCTACTCAAGATTTTTGCTCCAATACATTTTTTCATCCATATAGCGCTTCCCAACCTCTGCAAGACATGAGGCGCTTTAGTATGCTTGTGATTAGTTGGCGGGTGAGCGTATGCATGAGTTGTATGAGGGAACAGATCTGTTGGGTGCAACGCCAGGGTTGGCGATGGTGCGCCCCCCTCTGCTTGAAGTGGGGGAAATAACAATTGTGGGAGGAATTGAAGCTATCGTTAATACTACCACACCAAGTATGGGGTCAGGATGGTCCACCGAGGCAAGCTGGAGGTGCAGCCCCGGGATTAACCACGACGAAGGTGATGTACCAGAGGCAAAGGCACCACACTGACACCGCTGTGGGATCTATGAGGATCCCCATGAAGCTGTGGGTGTCCGAGTCAAGAACAGTCACAGATACCGCAGGTCAGGGGTCACCACGCAGAAGCAATGAAGACAATCCAGACACCAGAGGGACTCGAGGCTCACAGGGGAGCGGCCAAGGCACAAGTCGAGGATATTCAAACACGCGAGGGGTGGGGGTTGATGCACCAACCCGCGGGGAGGCCGCACCTCACCAAGGTAGGTGAGATTCCTGAAACAAACTGCACAGTCCCCTCTACAAGCCACCGACAGGCTTTAGTGACTTGCTTGCGGTGGGCATAGAAGGGCTGCCCTTTCGACACTCTCACCCGAGGCATCATACCAAACTATTGCGTTATTCTTTGCCTACAGAGGGCTCATCTCCAGCGGGGACAGGCAGAACCCGAGCAGCAGCTCGGCGGAGGTCAGGCGTTTCCAGTGCTTGGAGTGTGACCACGAACGAGTCCTTCCGGTATGCGTTGTCGCTTTTACACCATGGTCCACCATTTGGCTGCTTTCAGCGGAGTAACCCAAATCCAGACAGGCTGGTGTTTCTCAACGGCTGGGATGGTTGGGAAGAGTCAGTCACACGCCATCTGCTCATCAGGCGCCCCCTAGCAGTCTGCTAGAAGCAACCCGACCTAGTCACAGCCCTGCCAGGCGTTTTCAAGGACGCGACCCTGATATGTGACTAACGAGTTCCCAGCCCCACTGGCCTTTTAGTGGCCGCCGGCAATCATGGCATGTAAAGGGCGGCTCTGGCCCAGCTCTACTCTGTCTCCGAAGCAGAGTGGATCAGTGTTTACAGCGCATCAATCGAATGAACACTAAGTAAGGCCTCCTCAGACACCACAACATACAGCAGCATGGAAACATATGGCGCCTACCATTTCCCCTTCTTTCCCGTTTTTCTGTAGTGCTGCACATCCTACGTTTCTTACTACTATTAGCTCTGGTGAATGTTGGCTCCGGGCTCTGTAGATTGCTTCGTGGTGACAGTTGTTAAATGCCAACGTGTGCCATTAAATGACAAATACCATACGTTTTAAATTGGCATTTTTTCATTTATTTTTTTAGTACCTGCCAAACACCTCTGCTGTTCCTTAACTCGAGAGACCCTCCCTGAGGTGATCATTATACGTCTGACGCTGACACAGGCCTCATATCTCCCAGAAAGGGAATGAATGGATCTAAACTGATTCAAAATGTGTCTCTTCAAATCCAGCCCATCGAGCTTAAATGGATGCTAACATGAATGAATAACACCATTAAACTGTAAAGCACTTTGAATTCTAGTTAATGCCACAACTGTGTGCATGAGAGATGACATCTAATGCAGTCTATCTCAGCGCACTTCACAACTCATTCTCTTATTTTTAGGTCTCATCTGAGACAAGGCATGTGCTGTCTCTTGCAAGACATTTTGTAAGTGTACAATGGTCTTTGATAGTACCACATTGCTTACCATTAGTTGCCTTCATTGTCACTCATTTGCAAGATCCACATTTGTGAGTGCATACGGACTTCACTTAAGCTTCCTGTGTTTCTCCCTCCCCTGGAGCAAAGACGCATTACTTGTGTCCTTCCAATGTTCCCTTTTAGGGCGTTACTTTTGATTTTTATTTAAGGACTCAACTAGAGTGCATGCCTTTTCTAAAAGTTTCCCTCGTGTGCCACACGTGTGTTGCTGTTTCTCTGCCCGTGTCCTTCTCTTCTACATTCTCGTACTTATTATTCTGCCCACAAAACGTGTGAGTGTGGTTCTTCCTCCAGTTCCACGTTGTGCACTCTCATCTGTTTTGACCCACCCACGCCCTCTGTCTTCCTTCCCATGTAGTCTCCATGTTACTTAACCCCACCTGCACCCTCAGTGTTGATTCCCCTACCCGTGGTTCCTGTGTTGCTGCCCCACCCCAGTGTTGCTTCTTCCACTCCATACCTCCCCTCTCCTTGGTGTTTGTGTTTCCATCCTCCGTGTTCCTTCTCTTCCGACCCGCCTTTTGTATTGCTTTCCCTCCGTGTTGTTGTCCCCCCCCCCCCCCCCCCCCAACCTCTCCCTTTTTAGGTTTTGACTAATGATGTCCATGTGTGTTTGTTGTGACTGCTCTGACTATCTTCGTTGATGGAAACAGGAAGCGTAAGGGATTTATCCCCTCCCCCCCCCTAGATTTTGGAGTGGAGGGGACACGCGGTAGAAGTTTAGGTCGACAGAAAAACTGCGCACTTCCACTGTTGACATCCGCATGGGATGACTACCCTGCTGCTTTCGACCTGCTGACCGGCCTAAGGCTTCAGACAGGGTCGGATTTATTCTCTGGGGCCCGAGGACAAATTCCCGAGGTCAGATGTAGGTGTTGTTTGTCAGGTCTGGGGCAGGGTCCCCATTTAGCACATTGTCATTCTCCATAGAATGCGTCTCCTTCTATCCTGGGCCAAGGGCCCAGCATGGAGGACTCTGCCCTGCTTCTGTGTAGGAGTTCACATCCTCCTGGCAAAGGGAGGTGCTGGGGGCTATTGGAGTTCCTCTTTGATAAGGTGATGCATCTTTTTCATGCAACTCACCTCAAATACAGACATACATGGGAAAGCAAACCTGCTACATACCTGTTTGACACTTAATGCAACTGCTTTGCTTTGTCAACAAATGCCCCGAGCAACGTGTTTGTGACAGTGAGTGCAGAGTGAGGGTGAGTGCAGAGTGAGGGTGAGTGCAGAGTGAGGGTGAGTGCAGAGTGAGGGTGAGTGCAGAGTGAGGGTGAGTGCAGAGTGAGGGTGAGTGCAGAGTGAGGGTGAGTGCAGAGTGAGGGTGAGTGCAGAGTGAGGGTAGAGTGCAGAGTGAGGGTAGAGTGCAGAGTGAGGGTAGAGTGCAGAGTGAGGGTAGAGTGCAGAGTGAGGGTAGAGTGCAGAGTGAGGGCAGGGTGAGTGCAGAGTGAGGGTGAGTGCAGAGTGAGGGTGAGTGCAGAGTGAGGGTGAGTGCAGAGTGAGGGTGAGTGCAGAGTGAGGGTGAGTGCAGAGTGAGGGTGAGTGCAGAGTGAGGGTGAGTGCAGAGTGAGGGTGAGTGCAGAGTGAGGGTGAGTGCAGAGTGAGGGTGAGTGCAGAGTGAGGGTGAGTGCAGAGTGAGGGTGAGTGCAGAGTGAGGGTGAGTGCAGAGTGAGGGCAAGAGTGACAGTGTGTGCAAGAGTGACAGTGTGTGCAAGAGTGAGTGAGTGCAATGACAGTGAGTGCAGAGTGAGTGCAGAGTGAGTGCAGAGTGAGTGCAGAGTGAGTGCAGAGTGAGTGCAGAGTGAGTGCGAGAGCGACAGTGAGTGCAGAGTGAGTGCGAGAGCGAGAGCGACAGTGAGTGCAGAGTGAGTGCGAGTGCGAGAGCGACAGTGAGTGCAGAGTGAGTGCGAGTGCGAGAGCGACAGTGAGTGCAGAGTGAGTGCGAGTGCGAGAGCGACAGTGAGTGCAGAGTGAGTGCGAGTGCGAGAGCGACAGTGAGTGCAGAGTGAGTGCGAGTGCGAGAGCGACAGTGAGTGCAGAGTGAGTGCGAGTGCGAGAGCGACAGTGAGTGCAGAGTGAGTGCGAGAGCGAGTGCGAGAGTGAGTGCGAGTGCGAGAGCGACAGTGAGTGCAGAGTGAGTGCGAGTGCGAGAGCGACAGTGAGTGCAGAGTGAGTGCGAGAGTGAGTGCGAGAGCGAGTGCGAGAGTGCAGAGTGCAGTGAGAGTGCAGAGTGACAGTGAGTGCAGTGAGAGTGCAGAGTGACAGTGAGTGCAGAGTGACAGTGAGTGCAGAGTGACAGTGAGTGCAGTGAGAGTGCAGAGTGACAGTGAGTGCAGAGTGACAGTGAGTGCAGTGAGAGTGCAGTGACAGTGAGTGCAGAGTGACAGTGAGTGCAGTGAGAGTGCAGAGTGACAGTGAGTGCAGAGTGACAGTGAGTGCAGTGAGAGTGCAGAGTGACAGTGAGTGCAGAGTGACAGTGAGTGCAGTGAGAGTGCAGAGTGACAGTGAGTGCAGAGTGACAGTGAGTGCAGTGAGAGTGCAGAGTGACAGTGAGAGTGCAGAGTGAGAGTGCAGAGTGACAGTGAGTGCAGAGTGAGTGCAGAGTGACAGTGAGTGCAGACTGACTGCAGAGTGACAGTGAGTGCAGAGTGACTGCAGAGTGACAGTGAGTGCAGAGTGACAGTGAGTGCAGACTGACTGCAGAGTGACAGTGAGTGCAGACTGACTGCAGAGTGACAGTGACTGCAGTGTGTGAGTGTGCAGGGTGCACATTGTGTGAGTTTGCAGGGTGAGCAGTGTGTGAGTTTGCAGGGTGAGCAGTGTGTGAATGTGTAGGGGAAGTGTGTGAGTGTGCAGGAAACAAACACTCAAACTAAGTCCACCACACACTACTGCATATACTAGTGAATACAGTCATCTCTTTATACAGAAAAAATGAGTTATATTTAGAGGGGTCGGAGTGGGACACAGTGGGTGGATGGATGCATGATGGATGGATGTATGCATGATGCATGGATGTATGGGTGGATACATGGATGGGTTGGTGGTTGGATGGGTTGGTGGATTGCATAAATTGTTGAGGGATTGGCTGTATATATGCATCTATCCATCCACCCATCCATCTATCCATACACCCATCCATACACCCATCCATGCATGCACCCATACATGCATCCACCAACTCATCTATGCAAGCATTACAACAAGAGCCCGCAGCTCTCCTTCGTCTCTCCTCGACCCCCCCTTCCCTGAGCCCGCAGCTCTCCTTCGTCTCTCCTCTCCCCCCTTCCCTGTGCCCTGCCATTGTAAATGACAATGCCATGTTAAAAAAAAACATAAATAAAAAAAATGTCAAGAGCAATGCCAATAGCTCTAACTTTAACAAAGGCAAAACCATTGCATTGTAAATGCTTGTTTTAGGAAGTCCTCAGCTTCCTTTTGAAGTAGCTCTAGCTCTTTTCCTGACTGCACCCTCCTTTTCGGCTTCCTGTTTGGTGGTGTCTTCTCCAGTTCTATGCACTATCCGAACTGTATGATGTTTAGTATCCATTTGTCTGTGGTTATCTTCTTCCACTCCTGGAAGAAATGACTTAGCCTGCCTCCTACAGGTGTTACATGTGCGCAGATGTTTGGTCCGTGTAACCCTGTGTTGATCTTTTTGTGCTCCACCCGGGGAGGATTGGCGCGGGTGGGCACATATTTCATAACGGAGTCACTTTGAGGTGGGCTGTTGGCCCTCTCTTTTGTTTTGTCCACATCCGTTTCCTCTCCCACAAAAGGACTGGCCCCTCTGTTGGTGCCATGTTTGTCTCTGGTGCCCTTGCTGTGTTTGGGTGTCGCCATGTTGTGACTGCTGTAATGTCTGGTGAGACGTTCCTGGCTGGTTACCCCCCTTCTGTTCGGTCTTCGTGATGGGGTACCCCTCTTTGTTCCTCTTAATTGTAAGGCCCCCATGGACCTTGCAGTTTCGTTTTCTTTCTTCAGCTGGGTGAGCTTTTCATCCACCGGCGCCCCAAACAATGTCTCTCCATTGAACGGGGTGCTTAGAATGTTGTGCTGTACCTCTGGTTTGAACCCCGAGATCGTGAGCCAATCCTGTCTCTGTGACTCCCAACATCAGCCTGCTGGACGTGTCTGCTCCGTCCAAGGCTGTTTTGAGGCAAGCATTTGCCACATTTTTCCCCTCCTCCACAAGGTGTGAAGCTCTTTGTTGGTCTCATCTGGGAGGTGCTTTATCAGCTGTCCGATCTCGTCCATAATTTGGTACTGGTGCCTGTTTAGCAGGGTGTTTGAGTTTGCCATGCGCCAGTGCACTGCAGCATTTCTTTCTATTTTTCTCCCAGTTAGGTCCAACCTCCTGCTTTCCTTGTCTGGAGGTGGTCCCGATGTTGTTGGCACATTCGCCCTCTTCCTCGCCGTTGCCGCAATAATGGAGTCCGCAGTAACACATCCTCGGATGTATGGAGGGTCCTTGGCGGAGTATTTATATTTCTTCTCCGTCCTAGGTGTTACGGACCTGCATGTCGCTGGTTCCTTGAATGCCTCTTTTCCCTGTGCCATGACACTCTCAAGCATTGGGAGGTACTGGCTCCTAGTCTGCGTGGGGAGCAGGGTCTCCAGGAGGAAGTCTGCCTTTGGTTTCTCCTCATCCAGCTTGACTCCAAAAGCTGTTGCCGCGTTCTTGACGACCATATTGTAGACCCCAATGTCGTCTGGCCTCGAAGGGTACCTGTCCACAGCCTCTTCTAGGCTCTCGTTGTCTAGGTCCTGCCACTCCGTATCCTGTGTCCCCGAGGATGCTGATCCGAGCGTTGCCCGCTGATAGTCTTCACCCTCGTCTTCGTATTAGAACGTTTTTTCCTCTGGGTGTTCCTGGATTTCGGGACTTTTTGGCGGCTCTTCGGCCTCGAAGTTCTCCTCCTCTTCTATGTCGACGATCACCGTGCTAGGCTTCGACGGGATGTTGAACTTCTTCATCCTTTCGTCGAACTCCTTTTTTCTTTGCAGGCTGTTATCCATTTCGGCCTCGAGCCGTCTTTTCTTTCTCTCAATTTCGGTGGCCTGTTCGGCGTCAAACGGGTAGACTGCTCTCTTCGGCGTATACTTCGACGTCGAGATGGGCCTTGGGTCCTTTGTCGGCGCCGAAGCGACCTTCGGATCCTTCTCTTTCGAAGTCGAACGTTCCTTTTCGGGGACGTGCTTTGACGACCTTGGCTTTTCGCCGGTCTTCGCCGCCTGGGAGTCCTTTTCGAAGGATCCGCTGGGCTTTTTGTCCTTGGATGCAGCTGTGGCGGTCGAGATTTTCGGCGCCAGTGCTCCCTTCGAGGACTTCGACTCCGTTTTTCGAGAGTCTGCCTCAGACTTTCGAGTCTGTCGGGGGTTTGGGGGTCGTCGACTCTCCTACTTCTTTAGAAGTTTTCTTATCGGTCTCTATGACCGTGTAGTCGTCGTCTTCTCCGGCGACGTGGTCGTTTTCATCGCTCGAGAACCCCATGTCTCGCAGGGACGGCTGCTGACCCTTGCCCTGCATATTGTAGTTGTTTCGTCTCTGTCGCTCTCTAACCCGGAGAGTCTTCGGTGTGAAGGTGGAGCAGGCGTTGCAGTCCTTGCTCTCATGGTCGACCGGTAGGCAGAGGCTGCAAACCGGGTGCTGATCCTTCTGCGCATATTTGTGGTGGCAGTTACGGCAGAATTTAAAAGGTATGTTGTCCATTTTGCGCGCTCAGGGGGCCCCCTGTGCGCAATCTCCGTTGGACGTCGAAGTTTTCGAAGTTCTCCTTCTTTTCGTGCAAAATCAACTCTTGAGTCTTCTTTCCCTCCAAAACTCTGGAGCCACTCGGGAACGATCCAGACCCAACGGCGGAAAAAAGAATCTGAAGATGGCGCCCAAGGGTGGGAGCTTCCGCAGGAAGCGTGCCGACGTCACGGGAAGAACACCAAAAGGTGGGACGTCGACGCCCAACAGGGCTACGAAAAAAAAAGAGAAAAGACTACGATTCCGGACCCAACCACTAGACCGCGGAATAATGCACAGCATAGTGAATCCAGAATGATTCACGCTGCAAAAGGAATATGCTACTTACCAGTATGCATCTGTTCTTGGCATGTAGGGCTGCTGACATTCATATCTGTGCATAGATCGCCGCCTAGTGTTGGGTCCGGATGATTGCACTTTGTTGTCCTGGAAGAGTCTTCGAAGTATCACAAGGTAGGTGACTCCTCCCCTGGACTACAGTGCGCATGGGCATCTTCTCCATCCTCAGATTGCTTTTCGCCATTGTGGCAGAGATGAAAATAGTAAAGTAAGAGATGGCCATGCAGAAGATAATGCTGCAGCTGCGACAGGCACCGGGGAGGTAGGCAGGTGATATGAATGTCAGCAGCCCTACATGCCAAGAACAGATGCATACTGGCATGTGGGCTGCTGAATTCATTGCTGTGCATAGACTGTATAGCAGTATCTACTCTAGCGGTGGTTACCTGTGCTAGCTGCAGCAGTTTGAAAAAGAGTTTTTAGGACAGCTTGGCCTACACAGCAGCTTGCTGCTTTGCTTGCACGTCTACACAGTAGTGTTTTGTGAAAGTGCGTATGGTAGTCCATGTGGCTGCCCTACATATGTCTTCAAGAGGAATATTCCCTAGGAAAGCCATGGATGCCCTCATTTTTCTTGTGGAGTGTGCTCTTGGGGGGACGGTTAAAGTGCGTTTGGCTTTTTGATAGCATATTTGAATGCATTTAACTATCCATCTGGCTATTCCTGACTTTGATATTGGATTCCCTTTATGTTGTGGTAAAAAAGCAACAAATAATTGCTTTGTCTTTCTAAATGATTTCGTTCTGTCCACATAGTAAAGCAGAGCTCTCTTTATATCTAGTGTGTGTAGGGCTCTTTCCGCTACTGACTGTGGATTTTGAAAGAACACTGGCAGTTCTATTGATTGATTAAAGTGGAAATTTGATACGACTTTTGGCATAAACTTAGGGTTTGTTCTAAGAACTACCCTGTTAGCATGTACTTGCATGAAAGGTTCTTGAATTGTTAGTGCTTGTAATTCGCTAACTCGCCTGAGTGAGGTAATGGAAATCAAGAAAGCTACCTTCCACGTTAAGAATTGTAGTTCGCATGAGTGTAGAGGTTCGAAAGGAGGTCCCATAAGACTGGTAAGTACTATATTTAGATTCCAGACTGGGGAAGGAGGGTGTCTTGGAGGGATCACCCTTTTAAGACCCTCCATGTAATGATGTCTTGTAAAGCGCATGAATCACCCCACATGGGGTATCTCCGCGCTGTAGACCACTGGGGAACCCGTCCTGGCTTTCCCTGTGAGATGGACCTTACTGGGTATCTCCAGGGTGAAACCAGGCATCCCCGGCGTATGTGGGGGCCGTTGTGGAGATGAGGCAAGCTAATGCCCAGAGTTGCAGAGTGTGATCCCTGGTTAGAGTAGGCACCGAGGCGAGAATTATCGAGTCCGCTGACCCTGGTCCACGACCCTGCCGCGTCGGGAATTGAACCCTGGTCATGGGCTCTCCTCTGCTTCCGGGTCTGCCGCCTCTAACCAGTGAGCCACACCACTCCACCCTAAAAGCTTTGATTGCTGGTACTCTAAACAGTGAAAGGTGTTGCCTGTTTTGAAGGTATGCTGCTATAGCAGCTAGGTGTAGTCTTATTGAAGAGTATGCTAGGTTGCATCTTTGAAGATGCAGCAGGTAACATATAATGTTTTGTGTGGAAGCATCTAAAGGGTTGATTTGGTTATTATTGCATAAATAACAAATCTTTTCCATTTAGCTGCATAGCATACTCTAGTAGTTGGCTCCTTGATAATGTTCATGCAATCAGGAGGCAAGTTGAGGTATCCGAACTCTAAGACTTCCGGAGCCAGATCGCTAGGTTCATCTGATTGGGATCTGGGTGCCTGATTTCTCCATGGTTCTGAGTTAGAAGATGGGGTGCGAGGCACAGCCTTTGATGAGGAACTACTGAAAGCTCCAGGAACGTTGTGTACCATGGTTGTCTCGCCCATGTAGGAACAACCAGGATTAGCGTGAGTGACTGTTGCCGCAGTTTGCGTGCCACCAGCGGAATCAGCGGTGCTAGGGGAAAAGCGTACACAAATCTGCTTGACCAGTTCATCCATATCGCATTGCCCTGTGACAATGGATGTGGGAACCTGGCGGCAAAGTACTGGCATTTCGAGCTTTCTTTTGTGGCAAACAGGTCTATTTCTGGGTGACCCCACTCTTTGAAGAATGGCTGGAGAACTTGGGGGTGAATCTCCCGTTCGTGTAGTTGTTGGCTGTGCCTGCTGAGCAGGTCTGCTATCTGATTGTCTTTCCCTGGAAGGTGTTCTGCTAGGAGAAAGATGTCTTTTGGAATTGGCCACTTCCATATGCTCTGTGCCAAGTGGGACAGCTGTGGAGAGAGTGTTCCTCCCTGTTTCTGGATATAGTACATTGCGGTCATGTTGTTCGTCCGGATCAACACAGTCTTGCTGTACAAGTATTTCTGGAATGCTTTCAGGGCTAGGAATATCGCTAACAACTCTAGTTGGTTGATATGCATTTTTTTTTGTTTGGTTGTCCAGATCCCTTGTACTGTGTAGTGAAGGAGGTGGGCTCCCCAGCCTGTCAGTGATGCGTCCGCTGTTAGTACTAGTTGTGGAACCGGCTCTTGGAACAGTCGCCCATTGGAAAGGTTTTTGGGTTCCACCACTGCAGAGAGTTGTGAGCGCGACTGTCTACCAACACTAGGTCTTTTAGTTGTCCTTGAGCCTGGTTCCATTGCCGTGCTAGGCATTCCTGCAATGGACGCATTTGAAGTCTGGCATGGGGGACAATGAATATGGAAGAGGCCATCATGCCTGTGAGCTGCATGAAGACTCGAGCTGGCAGAGAGTGTTGTGGCAGAAATTTGCGAATGAGCATCTGCATGCTGGCTATCCTCGCTGAGTTTGGGTATGCCTTTGCACTGAGGCATCTATAGTGGCTCCCAGATATTGTTTTTTTAAAATTTATTTATTTATTTGCATTTGTCGAACAGTATACATATCTTTTGATGGGTTACATCTGATGTGTAGTATCATGGTACACACGCCAACAAGGGAACATTGCCCCCCAACAAATCCCCCCCCACCCTCCCAGTGTCCCTTGTGATCCCCAACCATACCAACATTACATGGTTCCTAAGTGAGTTGAGTATATGTCCATATCGTACCTAGAAAGAATTACAGCACAGTCATCAGAATTTGTTGCAGTCTGTGGGTTGCGAGTCTCAAAGGAGAGCCCGGGTAAAGAATAATAATCATTTACATAGTGTCGAGAGCATCAGTACACAACGGCTTAAGTAGAACTTTCCCCCGGATCGTTCCTCCTCCCGCGCCTCCCCACAAGTTTTAAACAGTCCCCGCCGCTCCCGCCTCCTCCAGCTGAACCACGTCATCCCCTTTCTGCCTCTCTCTGAGATATTATTATTATTATTATTATTATTATATTTCTTATATAGTGCCAGAATCGACCCCCGAAGGGGTATCTCCGCGCTTGCCTTGGGAACCCGTCCTGGTTTTTCCCTGTGAGATAGCCCCTACAGGGCATCCCCAAGGTGAAAGCCAGGCATCCCGCCGCGCGGGGGGGGGGGGGGGGGGGGGGGGGGGGGGGGGCGTTGTGGAGATTAAGCAAGCTTAATGCCCAGAGTTGCAGAGTGTGAACCCATGATTAGGTCAGGCACCGAAGCGAGAATTATCGAGTCGGTGGACATTTGAGCTCAACACCCTGCCGCGTCGGGAATCGAACCCTGGTCCCGGGTCTGACCTCTGCTTCAGGGTCTGCCTGCTCTAACCAGTGAGCCACACTTCTCCACTATACAGATAGGCCAGCAACGGGCCCCAGATGGCTTTCGGCCACTACTTCATGGGTAGTTGTTCCGCATAGGCAGTCAAGTTGTCTTGCCAAGTAATCATGTCATGGATCCATCCCTTGAATTTAGGCGCCCTGCCCCAGCGGCACACCACCTGGCGCCGTGCCAGCTCCCAGATATTGTTGTATGTGGGACGGTTGCAGATGCGATTTTGGTTAGTTTATCGAGAAGCCTAGGCTGTGTAGCAGCTGTAGTGTTTGGGACGTGTTTTCTGCACATTGTTGGTACGATGTTGCTTGTATTAGCCAATCGTCCAGATACGGGAACACATGAATGTGTTGCCTCTTGAGATGTGCCCCTACTGTCGCTAAGCATTTTGTAAACACTCTTGGAGCTGTGGTTACCCCGAAGGGCAAGACTTTGAATTGGTAGTGTTGACCTTCTATTGTGAACCTGAGATATTTTCTGTGAACTGGATGGATGGGTATGTGAAAATAAGCGTCCTTGAGGTCCAATGTTGCTAGGAAGTCTCCTTGCTGTAGTAATGGGAGCACTTGCTGTAGTGTGATCATATGGAAGTGCTCCGACAGTATGTATTGATTTAGGGGTCTGAGGTCCAATACTGGTCTGAGGGAACCGTCCTTCTTGGGAATAAGGAAGTATAGGGAATATACTCCTTTCCCTTGATGTTGGAAAGGGACTGGCTCTATGGCCCCCTTTTCCAGCATGCATTTCACCTCTTGTTGTAGCAGGGTGATGTGTTCTTTGGACATAGGACGGTGTCTGGGTGGTATGTTTGGGGAGGTAGAAGTGAGTTCCAGGCAATAACCATACTGGATAATTTGTCTCACCCACCTGTCCGTGGTAATTGCGTTCCAGACAGGTAGGAATTGTTGGAGTCTGCCTCTGACCGGTGTTAGGTGGTCTGGAGGTAGCGTGAGGAAGTCACTGTTTTGTGGCAGTGGAGGCTCTGGTGTTATTGCCTCCACGTCCTCTTCCCTTATTATTGTTTCCCCTATAACCTCCTCTGGTGGAGTTTTTGGTAAAGGAACTTTGTGTGTTGCCTTTGTATGATGATGACATTTGGGAAGTATTGCCTCGTGTAGCTGTCCTGTATGAGGAGCGTCGCAAGGAACTTCTGTGTCCTTCATTTTATCTAAAATGGTGTCGACAGCAGGGCCAAAAAGGAAGTCTTGATTGACTGGCTGATTAAGGATGGTGGACTGCACCTCGTTCTTCAAGCCCAAAATACGCAGCCATGCATGTCGCCTTAGTAAAACACTAGTATTAATAGACCTGGCTGCGGTGTCTGCTGCATCAAGCGCACATTTGATGGAGGCGTTTGTGATGAACTTTCCCTCCTGTCTGAGGTCATCAGCTTGGGCTTTAAAAGGCTCAGGTAGGTATTGCATTAAGCTTTCAAGCTGGTCATAGTGTGCCCTGTCGTAACGAGCTAGAAGAGCTTGTGTATTGGCAATCCTCCATGAATTGGAGGCCTGTGCTGCTACCCTTTTACCTGAGGCTTCTAATATCTTCGATTCCTTATCGGGGGGAGGGGCTTCCCCCGTTGTCTGTGAGTTAGCCCTTTAGCGTGCATTAGCCACCACTAGTGAGTCTAATGGTAACTGCCCTCTGATGTAGGTAGGGTCTGTAGGGGCTGCTCTATACTTTTTCTCAATCCTAGGATTGATTACCCGTGCCCTGGCTGTATCTTTAAATATGTCAGGTGCGTGTTTTAACACTCCCTTTAGCACACTTTTTTCTGAAGTAGGGAACGTGTCAAATAAGAAGTCTTCCTCTACAGGGTCATTATGCATATCTACATTGTGGTACTGTGCTGCCCTGTCTATTAATTGGTTGAAGACAATGGTGTCATCAGTAGGTGAAGGCTTAGATGGATAAGAGGAGACATCAGGGATGGGATGGGTGTTCTAAGAGTCAGTTGGCTACCCCCATGGCTCATCTTGAGGGTTAGGATCCTCTGGATAATCATAATCATGCTGTGGATCCTCCCCTGTGTTTCCCTCATTGTCCCCATAGTGAGAAGTAGAGTAAGGAGCAAAAGGAGTAGTAGGCATAGTGGGATAGAAAGGAATGAAGGGTCTAGAGGGAGAAGTCTTAAAGTCCTTCTTCTTTAGTGGAATAGGGGAATGAGGGTCAGTGTCCAGTGGCCTCTTCTTCCTGTGCAGGATTGTCACTTTACCGGTCTCCGGATCAATATATATTTTTGCCTGGTCGTCTACTGGATCGGGATGGAAGAGTTCTTCCTCCACTGTTCTTGGTTGTGACTTCTTTGGGTACTCACGATTTGCCCCGGTGGGATCTCGTCATCGGAGTCCGATTAGTCCGACGGTGACGATCTCTAGGTCCGAATCTGGAGCTTCTGGAAGTTCTTGGTCATCATCGAAGATGTTGTCCGGTTCCGGTGCCTGTCGATGCATCTCTTGCCTAGCGGCCCGTCGATTCCGTATGGTTTTATTCGACCGAAACTGGGCGCAGGCTGGGCAGGTTTCTTCCTTATGGTCTGGAGAAAGGCACTGTTGTATACTTGATGCTGGTCAGTATGCGGGAACTTGGAGTGGCATTGTGGGCATCTTTTGAACGGGCTCCTTTCCATCGACAGCAGGCCCACGTGGCGTCGAAAAGGCCCAACGGC
Source organism: Lissotriton vulgaris (assembly GCF_964263255.1). Classification (NCBI taxonomy): domain Eukaryota; kingdom Metazoa; phylum Chordata; class Amphibia; order Caudata; family Salamandridae; genus Lissotriton; species Lissotriton vulgaris. The sequence continues at coordinate 911,103,507 of NC_141697.1, forward strand.
CCGCGTCAACGACCGATTCAAGATGGAAAGCTTTATCGAGTCAAGAGGTACCGAGCAAGAACAATACCGTCGAAGTCGAAGGCCTTTTGGCCTATATAAAAGTTTTGTTTCGATTCCAAAGTTGGAGTGTAGTAAAAACATCCGAACCCAATGGCGGAAAAAAACAATCTGAGGATGGAGAAGATGCCCATGCGCACTGTAGTCCAGGGGAGGAGTCACCTATCTCGTGATACTTCGAAGACTCTTCCAGGACAACAAAGTGCAATCATCCGGACCCAACACTAGGCGGCGATCTATGCACAGATATGAATTCAGCAGCCCACATGCCTCGAACCCTCCTTTCTGGCCTTTATCTTCTAAAGCCATATTAAAAGGTGTCCCTCACGATCTCCAAGTGTCTTACTAGAGAAAGTGCGACATACCTTGGAGTCCTTGGCCTGGTGATCAGGGTATAGACAGTCAATGCAGTCATCAGTGTAGAGCCTTTTCTTTGAACAAGTAGCACAGGCTCTAAAAAGACCCTTCTTCTCTTTCCCAGACATTCCTAAAAGAATGTACTTGAAGATAGATCAAAGTATTATCAAATCCAACTGAGGATGAAAGAACAAAGTTCCTCAAAAAAGCTGAAAAGACAGAGTTTGAGCAGAGCTCAAAGGAGACTCCCTAGCACAACGTGCGGTAGAAAATCTGAGGGGCAAAACGTTCTCTCGGGAGTGTTCTAGAGGGTGAGGAGCTCTGAATTGGTCCAAGGACAAGTTTGATCTTTTTTACATAACGAAGGTTATGGGTTGCAAAAGGGAAATGGGCCTAGGCCTCTTTTCAGTTTGCTATACTACTAAGCATTGCTTTTTTATATACCTGAGACTCCCCTCTCGACGACGAAGAAGAGATTCAGGCATGTGACTCTATGAAAGCTCCAATACTGGAGTAATTGAGTATTTAGGTGGCACCCCTGACACCAGGAACTTAGATTCAAAAGATTAAGAAAGAGAGGACAAAGAAGAGCCGCGAGAACTGAAGACTGCTGTGGACTTTTGGCGCCACACCATGCCTGCACCAGTCTCGACAATCGTGACTAGTGACTCATCCAGCAGATGACTAGCTTCCAAGAAACTTGGGAGACTGCCAGCCCTTTGCAGATTACCAGCAATCTTCCTGGGATTAGAGGAGCTACTCCTCTGCAGTCCGCAGACACCAAAAACCAAAGTCGAGTTTACCGAGTTGCCTTTCCCTGGCCAGCCAGACAGAGTACCCTACCAGGAAGAGGACCTTATGGTCCTGAAGGTCAGATCTGTTTCCAATACCCAGGGTAACGGACCCCTGCAGCAAACAGAGCCTGTGAGGTGGTCCTCCTTCTTTCCACCAGTACAGTACACACATCTACCAAACCGACCAGCACCTACGCACCCGGATGCCCCAGAGCAGGTAAAGAGTAACTACTGGTGGTACTTTGAACCTTGGCCCCCTACGACCCTAGGTTCTGAAGGAGACACTGATGGAGCAAGGTTTCGCAACTTGCTCGAATGTAATCCTCTCATATAACCTCGTAATAAATTACTAATAACGTTTGTAATACTAATTTTACCCGACATTTTTACACTTACTAGAGAAGGGGAAAGCTTGCCTATGTGTTTTACTAACAAGTAACCAGAGTGCAACTAAAGATGGCTGCTAACGCGGGAAAATGCATTGCGCATGCCTCAACTGCATGACGTTTTAACGCTTGGAGGGAAAGCTTTGCTTCTGCGCAATGACAGTTAAAATGGCAGCTTAAGAACTCACATGCTAAGCATCTGCTCTGCTGAAACTAAATCGCATTAATATACTAAGTAATAATGCATAAATAGTCTTTATTATTAAATGGGATTAGAGTAGAGATAAGTGGTATACAGTGAAATAATTGTATTTGAATCTAACATCTTGTCTTTTTGACTTCTCTATTAGTTCGATTTTGGGCTTTAAAGAGAGCTAAGGACTGACGATCATGTGACACCCATCCGCATGCGCGGTAGAGACAACTCCGTTGTCATGAGCTCAAGTCTTGGAACCCGGCCAAGGACAACCTTTCTACATGTCCTGGGAACCAGCTGAACATCCTGAAGACTCAACGGACAACTGTACACACTGTATACATTGTTGATAATGCATTATGAACATGGGTGGGAATTAAAGCTTGGGAGAAACAAATTAATGGGCAGGAACATAAGAAAAAGTATTAAACTTAAAAGGCATAATTGGAGTAGTTAGTTAGATTAATTTGCTCAATCACTGCCACAACGCTGAGAGATAGCGATGCTGTCCAATTGCTGATCGAAATACCTAAAGAAGCAGACTTAGAATTTTCAAACAAGTAGAATTAGGCAGGAGATCGCGGAAGAATCGAGGAGCTAATAGAATTAGAAAGTAGAGCGCAGAAGAATCGAGGAGGAAAATAGCATCAGAGCGGGGTGAGACGCAGGCGTCAAAACCAGAAGAGGCTACCTGTCCTGTCCAATTACTGTCCTGAAGCACAAGTTACTACTTTTCTAATAATATATCTGTAAGAGACATTAGTTAGTGATAGATTCCTTACCTTAGAATATCCCCAGGCATCAGACTGGATCCGGAAAGTTTTTCGTCAGCAGTATCCCTGCGCGCCAGAATGTGGCGTAGGGCGGCTCCGCATCTGTCGCTGGTGTCGTATGCGCCGAATCGACGTCACGGAGACTACTTAGGTGCCACCCATGCGCGCTGACTTCAGCTCTGTACACGACTTTCCGAAACAGGAACGCAGAGCCATGCACGAAACAGACGACTGGTGCCATGAAACTAGGGCCCTGAAAGGGATGACCTTAACCCTAGAAATCAGTTTGCAGAATAGGAAGGATGGGTGGGGCGGTAAGGAATCTATCACTACTAATGTCTTTTACAGCTATATCATTACACAATTAGTAACTTGTGCATCGGAAAGAGACACGTTAGTGATAGATTCCTTACCTTAGAATAGATACCCCAGCAATACCAACCCCGGTGGTGGGTCTGCGAACAAGATTACACCAGAATGTCACGGAGAACAGAACAGCCAAAGAAGCTGTCTCTTCGGACTGGACTGTCAAGGCAGTAATGCTTGGTAAACATGTGCAGCGAGGACCACGTAGCTGCCTGACAGTGAGAAGTTGGCCTGGTATATGATGTACACTATTCTAGTGAGCACCTTGCACCAGTCCAAACGACCCTTATGGTGATTGGTTGTAAGTCAACCTTATAGACCAGCTATCCGAATGGCAGCATGGACAAAAGCAGTCTTAGGCTAAACTCAAGAGGGCATGTGAAGCCGCTGTTTTACCATATGCAATCCTTTTAATACCAAATGAAAGGACACCACACAAGTTATATATTATAAAATATATGTATTTATTACTAGAATAATCCCCTGTACTCTTTATGAGGACAGAAGCACAAGCGTTAAACAAAGAACTTCATATAACATACAAAAGTTGCACAAATATGGATAGGCCCGGGTGGCCACTCAAACCATATACTAAAATAGTGGTATAAGAACCACGTCACGAACAATGGTAAGGCCTAGGGCTTTGAGAATCGCTGTGGCTACACTGGACTAACAAAGGTTAGGTCGGGGAGGTCCACATGATGCGGGTGCAGTGTCTATAGGCAACCGCATGCATCAATAGAAGTCAATGGTGCTTAAAAGTTAGAAAGTTACAGTTTTGGGAGTCTTCCAACTGGACTAGAACTTAACCACTTAAAACTAGGACACTAGAGGTGTAAACCACTACAGGAGCACCGGAGTACTCTCGTTACCTCACACACAGGAAGCGGGTGCATAGGTGTCAAAGTGCGTCATATTTTGTCGTGGAGTTCTATGGAGCCTGGAGGAAAAGATGCTGCAGGCAACCAGGAGAGAAGAGTCCGGTTGGATCCAAAGGTGGACCGAGAATGTAGAGTACCTGAAAGCAGAGGGGACAGAGTCTGGGTCACTAGCCAGTGACAGGAAGGAACCAGGCGATGTCGGGTTGCGATCATGTGATGTCGTGAAGCTGGTCTCCGCTGCCACGTGGACCAGGAGGTATCGACGACGACCAGGAGGTGGACACGGACTGTCCCACGAAGGCTCTCGCTGTCGGCGGTGTCGGTTCTCGAATCAGAGTCAACAGGCCTTGGCAAATGCAACCCACGCAGGAATCGAAGATGGCTTCTGGATCAGACCGGCTAGGTCTGATGGGCTGCTCCTTTTCAGGGGAGCAAGGGCCAGTCTGGAGCAACCAGACCAGCAGTGAAAATTCGAAGGTTCGACGACACAGAAGTCACTAGCCATCGGGCAAGTGACCGGACAATGCGTTGAGCAGGAAAAATGCAAAAGGGCCCCACGCAGCACTCGGAGTGTGGAGAGGTGATCTTCGGTGCAAGAGCTGCTCGGGGCTGGGGCTTCTCAATCCCCAATGCACAGCTTCGAGGGTGTCTCGGGAGCGGCACAGGAAGCACTTCACTGGCTTTCCAAGATGGCCGGTCCCACGTCTCACGTCGCCTCCACGGGTCTCAGCTTTGCTGGGACTGTGGATCGGGCTGTTGGAAGTCTGGGAGTCCAGGTCTTGTTGGTCTCTGTCGTTCGAGCTCCGGCGGGAGCAACAACAAAGAAAACCTTTGAGCGCTGATGGTGCCTGCTTGTGCATGGTGGTCACTCCTTGACCACAAGGGAGATTCTTCAGTCTTCTACGTCGAGTAGGATGTCGAAGGGTCCAGAGTTTTGTGTCAAAGTTTCAGTCAGGATGATCTAAAGTCTATGGGCACAGCTCCTACCTTTATTCCAAATCAAGGGGCTGGATCACCTGCTAGGTCCCTCCTATGGGTGGGACCCAGAAAGGGGGTGGTTACACCCCTTTCCCTTTGTTCCTTTTCACGCCAGAGCTGGGGCTGGAGTGTCCCAGCACCGGTTTGAACTGGACTTTGCATGGGACACCTTGTGTGCCCCAGGCAGTGTCTAGTTTCATTCAGCCCTCCCTGCCCCAATCCACTATCTCCTGTCTGGGTGGTGCTAGCACCTCCCTGTGACAGGAAACCCTTTGACCAGGCCTTCCTGCCGAAGTTTCGGTCAGCAGCAGGAGGCCAGACTTGTGTCTGTGGCAGCAGCATCCATTTTGTGATGCTGAGGCTCTGGTTAGATTTAACCGCGTTTAAGGAAAGTAACAGGTCTTCTCCCTCTAGAAGGGTGGAATGCTACCCCCGTCGCCAGGACTGGCGAGGGGGTAGTATTCCAAAGCGTATGACACCTTACACGACATGTTTTGATAAAGCCAAACCAAAGATAGCATTGAACCGCGAGGTTCATAATGCACTTAAGAGTATATGGTATGGCAATATCCTAGAACAGCTATAAGGACATGGTTCCGAAAGCTGCAGACAGGCTCAGCTCGTGCTAGAGCACCATCTCACATAAAACCAAGCACTCTGCCTCCAGGATTGTTAAGGCCTGCCATAGGAGTGACTTATAGGTGCATATGTGTCCAGATATAGGTTTAGACATAGGTATACTATATCTAAGCAAGGGGTGATTACACCACCTTGCCCCAGCTGAGTGTTCAGCCAGTTGTGTCAGTTTGGATGGCCAGCCAGGGGTGGCAAAAGATATGCTGCAGCCCCTGGTAGGACTTGGATGCACCTATGCCCTGGGTACCTATAGTACACTGTACAGGGGCTGATAAGGTGACACAATCCCAATTGGTGATGTACCTAAAGTACATGGTTGTGAATTTAGAGAGAGAACAGCAGGGCTGTGGGTCTGATTAGCAGGCCCACAGCCACATTAAGTCGAAAACCAGTGAAGCAAAAAGTGGGGTGACCATAGGAAAGCAGACCCTACTCTCCTACACTGACAAATGTCCTGCAAGGAACGCCACGTTCCAAGGCAGTATTGGCTGCCTTTGCCCTAGTAGAATGGGCACGCAGCCACACAGGTGGCTCCTTCTTAACCAACGAGTAACATGCTTTGATGCACAGAACGACCCATCGAGAGATGGTCCGTTTGTGCACGGCCCAACCTTTTTTGGCACCCATGTAGCCAACAAAGAGCTGGTCATCCATCCGGAACTGTTGTGTGCGCTTCAGATGGAACGAGAACGCAGGTTTAGGGTCCAGATGGTGGAACCTCTCTTCCTCTTTTGAAAGATGCGGAGGCGGAAAGAAGGTGGGCAAAGTGATGGTCTGCCCGATGTGGAAGGACATGGCAACCTTTGGCAAGAAAGAAGGACGGGTCCTTTAAACCACCTAGTCCGGATGAACAGAAAGGAAAGAAGGTTTAGAAGAAAGAGCCTGGAGCTCACTCACTCTTCTGGCAGAGGATATAGCTACCAGAAAAGCTGTCTTGAGAGTGAGAAGAAGTAATGGACAGTTATGCAGGGACTCAAAGGGAGCGCACACGAAAGGTAAATACAAGATTCAAGTCCCACTGAGGCACTATGAAAGGCACAGGAGGAAACGTGTGTGTAATGCCTTTGAGGAAGCGATTAAAAACCGGGGACTTTAATTTTTTTTTTTTTTTTTTTTAAAAGGCTGATCTGGAAGCCGTAGAAAGGCGGAGATGGTCGAAAGTTAACCTTTGATAGTGCCCAGAGCAGAGCCCTGCTGGGCCAAAGAGAGAAGGAACAGAAGGACCTCGGAAAGAGGGGCAGAAAGGGGATCCACAGCCTTTGCTGTGCACCATGCCACAAATTTGTTCCACCTGCAGGCGTATACAGTTTTACTGAAGGGACGCCTGGCTGCCAGAATGACATCGCAGACTTCGGGAGGAAGGTTGAAGCTGTTAACTGTCGCCGCTCAAACTCCACGCATGGAGGTGGAGTCTGGACAGGTTTGGAGGGAGGACTGTCCCATGCTGCTGCAACAGAAGATCCTTCCGAAGAGGCAGTCGGAACGGGGGCTCTATCGCCATGCTGAGTAGCTCGGGATAGCAGTATCTTCATGCCCATTCAGGAGCCACAAGGATGACTTGGGCCCGGTCGCGCCGAATCTTCTTCAGCACTCTGGGCAGAAGTAGTTTAGGCGGAAAGGCGTACAACAGACCGCAGCTCCACTCATGACGAAAAGCATCGCTGAGCGAGTGCCGTCTTGGATGCACAGAACTAATGCCATTGCGCGTTCTCTTCGGTGGCGAATAGATCTAACCAAGGCTCTCCCCACTGCAGAAAGAGACCTTGCGCCACGTCAGAGTTCAGACGCCATTCGTAATCCATCATGCACCGGCGGCTGAGGTCGTCCGCCTTGGCGTTCAGAGAACCTGCCAGGTGTTGAATCACCAAGGTAATGCCTTGATGTTCCAGCCACGTCCAGAGGCGCAGAGCCTCCTGACATAGGGTTCACGACCCCATCCCACCCTGTTTATTGCAATACCACATGGCGGTGGTGTTGTCCATGAACACCTGCACTACACTTCCCCCGGACAGAGTGAAGGAATGCTTTCAGTGCAAGTCGGATCACTTGAAACTCCAAAAGGTTTCAATGGAGCCGGGACTCCACCGGAGACCAGAGGCCTCTGATCTCCGCCTCTCCCAAGTGGCCGCCCCATCCCAGGAGGGACGCCCCGTCACCACTTTGTGCTCCGGTTGGGGAAGGGAGAGGGATCTGCCATTGACGCAATCGGGATTAGTGAGTCACCACTGCAATTGTCGTGCAGTGCGCTTCGAGATCTGGACATGATCGGACAGGTTGCCCTGATGCTGTGCCCACTGAACTTCAGGTCCCACTGCAAAGCCTGCATATGCCACCTGGCATGTTGCACTAGCAGGATGCAGGAGGCCATCAGGCCCAGGAGCCAGAGGGTCATCCTGACCGAAACCTGGGATAGAGGCTGAAAGATCGGAATCATAGCCTGAATATCCCGGACTCGCTGCTCGGGAGGATAAACCCCAAACCGCATCGAATCCAGAACCTTTCTGAGGAAGGGGAGCTTCTGAGAGGGACTTCGGCACGTTGATGGAGAAGCCCAGCAAATGCAGGAGGTCGGCTGTAGTCTGGAGGTGGGCGACGACTGCCTGGGGCGAGCCCGCCTTCAACAGCCAGTCGTCGAGATAGGGGAGGACTGAAAGCCCTGATCTGCGCAGATGAGCTGCGACCACCGCCATCACTTTCGTGAACACCCGAGGGGAACTAGTAAGGCCGAAGGGTAGCATGGCAAACTGAAAATGCTTGTGGCCTACTGTGTATTGCAGGTAACACCGGTGGACCGGCAGGACGGGGATATGAAAATATGCGTCGTGCAAGTCCAACGCTACAATCCAGTCTCCATGGTCGAAGGCAGCAAAGACCTGAGCCAGAGTCAACATCTTGAACTTCTCCTTCTGGAGGAAGCGACTGATGTTCGTGAGGTCCAAGATGGGGTGCAGGCCCCCTTTCTCCTTTTTGGGGACCAGAAAGTAGTGGGAATAACAACCACGCCCTACTTCTGGCCCAGGAACGCGCTTGATGGCTCCATTGGCCAAGAGGGCTGTGACTTCCTGTTGGAGAAGCGCAAAGTGAACCCCCGACATGCGGTGGAACTGAGGTGGCATGGCTGGGGGGGCAGACTCGAAGGGGAGGGAGTAGCCCCTTTGGACGATTTGAGGCACCCACCTGTTCAAGGTGACATAACACCAGTGGGGTAGGTGATGTTGAATCCTGCCGCCCACCGGCATAGGGTGCACCTCAACACTAGCACTAGAAAGGCTTTGAGATGGATGCTGGGGGAGCAGAGGTGGACTGACCCGCACGCTGTCCCCCTGTGCCGCCATGGCGGCAGCCACAGCAGCGTCTGCAGCCATGCTGAGGTTGGTTCTGCGCAGGTTTCTGGCTGAACGAACGTGTTGGGGCGCTCCTTCCGTGGCCACGAAAGGAACAAAAAGTAGACTTGGCCGGCGTATGGTGGAGAGACCCAAGGACTTGGCCATAGACCGAGAGACCTTAAAACGCTCCAGAGCACTGTCTGCCTTATCACCAAAGAGGCGAGTACCATCAAAGAGCATGTCCATGAGGGAACTCTGAACATCCCCTGAAAACCCAGTGGACTGTAACCAGGCGTGGCGACGGAGGGCCACTGTCGTGGAGATCACCCTACCCAGAGAGTCCGCGGTGGCCAGCCAACACCAGATGGTGAACTTTGCAGCGTCTTTCCCCTCAGCAACAGCTTGGGAAAGTACTGCCCGAACCTCCTCCGGACACTGAAGCAGCGTCTGCGCCACCGTGTCCTACACAGTGTGAGAGTAGCGGCCTAAGAGGCATGCAGTGTTCACCGACCCCAGCCCCAAGCTGGCAGAGGAAAATTTCTTGCCAAACTGCTCCAGCTTCTTTGATTCCTTATTCGGCGGGAAGGTAGGGAATGCGCTTTGGGAAGTGGAGGCATGGATGACCAGGCTCTCCAGAGTTGGGTAGTTCGTTAAAAAGGCAGGGTCACCCAGTGCCGGGCTATGACGCCTGGCCACGTTCTTATCCACAGGAATCCCTGTGGCTGGTCTAGACCAGGTGCCCATCAAAACATCCGTTAAAAGCCTCATTGAACGGAAGCAGAGGCTCCATAGAGCTTGCCGCCGGCTGAAGAACTTCAGTGAGGAGGTTGGTGTTGAGAGTGACAGTAGGCAGATGAAGGTCAGGGGCCTCAGCTGCTCTACGGAGCACCACAGTATATGTGGCGCCCTCCTCCATGACAGCAGGAGGAGACAGAAAACCAGGCTCAGAGGAGAGGTCAAGGCCACCTGTATCCTCAGACTCCTCCGTCCACTCCTGTTCAAACTCGTACTGCCGTGCAAGAGGGTCCTCAGACCCCTCCCAGTTGTCCCCCTCCTCCCCCGCTCGTGGTACAGGCTGCTACGGTGGGGGAGGGACAGGGGAATACAAATAGTCAACGGCGCTGAACCGGCTCTATGTCCCAATTAGGGTCCCAACCCGGGCAAAATTGTCTGGAAACCCAGGCAAGGGCGGAGGTGGGACGAACAGGACCCATTGCGGTGCCGGGAACGTTGCAGCGGGAGGCACCGGGGCTGGAGCCGCCGGTGACTGCGTTGGTAGCGGAGCCGGCGACAAGGAAGGGCCCTCAGCTGGGACCGCTGGGCCTGAAGGCGCGCCAGCGGGAGCCCGAGGCCTGAAAAGGCGGTCCCATAGCAGCAAGAAAATCTTGCACCAGGGCCGGAGTCTCTGACGGACCCGGATAAGGTGGGAAGGCCGCGGGACTCACAGGCTCCAACGTAGCCTCGGGGGAGGTACCCATGGACCCCTCGCCCGGAGACTGACGGGGGGACGTTGGAGAGCGCCAACGCTTCTTTGACTTTTTTCTCATGACGTCTCTTACCTCATTCAGAGTGTGAAGACTTCGACCCTGAGGAGCGATGGTGATGGCTCCGCGATCGGTCCCTTGAGCGACCCCTGGACCTCGAACGGCGTGGAGATGACTGCCGGGCCTCCAGCAGCTTTTGGGACCGCTCCTGCTAAACCTTCGGAGCCATGGCCAGACAGTCGGAACATGACCGGGGGTCATGGTCGCACTCCAGACAGTAGAGACAGAAGCCATAAGGGTCGGCCACCAACATCGTAAGGCGACAGACCCCGCAGGATTTAAACCCAGGCATCCCTATGTGGCACCAGAAGTTAAAGACTAAAAAGAAGTAGAGACAAAAGTCTCAAAAAAGTTAGTCAAAAAGTGACTAGGGTACGTGCTCTAACCGGATCTGCGCTTGCTGGCGCAGAAAAAGAAAGAACTGACGTCAGCATGCATGGGTGGCGCCTAAGTAGTCTCCGTGACGTCATCTCGGCGCATTCGACTCCAGCGACGGACGCGGAGTCGCACAACGCCACATTCGGACGCGCAGGGGTACTGCTGACGAAAACATTTCCGGATCCATTCTGACGCCTGGGGATATTGTAAGGTAAGGAATCTATCACTAACGTGTCTCTTTCAGATCTTATCACCTGAATTTTCTAAGGGGTCCATAACTCTTGGCCAGAGGGGTCCGATCTTGCACCATCCTAGGTAAATATAAATCTGTGTATTGTGTCAATGTGCCTTTTCCCTCTATCCTCTCTTCCTGAGGTACTGGTCATTGAAATTTATAATTAATTTAGATAAATCGAGTCTTACTTCTTCAGAATGATGGAGTTAAAACTGTAAGGAATATGCTACTTACCAGTATGCATCTGTTCTTGGCATGTAGGGCTGCTGACATTCATATCTGTGCATAGATCGCCGCCTACTGTTGGGTCCGGATGATTGCACATAGTTGTCCTGGAAGAGTCTTCGAAGTATCACGAGATAGGTGGCTCCTCCCCTGGACTACAGTGCGCATGGGCATCCTTTCCATCCTCAGATTGCTTTTCGCCATTGTGGCAGAGATGGAGTGTGGTACAGTAAGAGATGTCCATGCAAGAAAGTAAGAGTAAGAATGAATGCTACAGCTGCGACAGGCACCGGGGAGGGTGGGCGATATGAATGTCAGCAGCCCTACATGCCAAGAACAGATGCATACTGGTAAGTAGCATATTCCGTTCGAAGCATGTGGGCTGCTGAATTCATACCTGTGCATAGAATGTATAGCAGTCTCTCCCCTAGCGGTGGCTACCTGTGCCAGCTGCAGCAGTCTGAAACAGAGTTTTTAGAACAGCCTCTCCTACAGCAGCTTGCTGTTTGGAATGTACATCTACACAAAAGTGTTTTGTGAAAGTATGTATGGTAGTCCATGTGGCTGCTTTACATATTTCCTCTAGAGGAATGTTTCCTAGGAAAGCCATGGATACCCCTAGTTTGTGTGTGGAATGTGCTCTTGGGGGAACTGTTAAAGTGCGTTTTGCTTTAAGATAACATATTTGAATGCACTTAACTATCCATCTGGCTAACCCAGATTTTGAAATGGGGTTGCCTTTGTGTTGAGGTGAGAAGGCAACAAACAACTGCTTAGTTTTCCTAAAATCCTTAGTTCTATCAATGCAGTATAGAAGAGCTCTTTTGACATCCAGTGTGTGTAGAGCCCTTTCAGGTACTGACTGTGGATATGGAAAGAACACTGGCAGTTCTATTGTCTGATTTATATGAAAATGGGATACCACTTTTGGCATAAATTTAGGGTTTGTTCTAAGAACTACCCTATTTGCATGTATTTGGATGAATGGCTCTTGAATAGTTAGGGCTTGCAGCTCACTAACTCTTCTAAGCGAAGTAATTGCTACAAGAAAAGCTACCTTCCATGTTAGGAACTGTAATTCACATGAATGCAACGGTTCAAATGGTGGTCCCATTAGTCTGGTTAAAATGTCGTTTAGGTTCCAGACAGGTGAAGGTGGGTGTTTTGGGGGGATTATTCGTTTGAGTGCCTCCATGAATGCTTTAATTGCAGGCACTCTAAACAGCGAAAGATGCTGCCTGTTCTGAAGATAAAACGATTCAGAAAAGGGGGTGGCGATGGACAGAGTTTCTGAATTAAGCAGAATACTCCTACCCAGTCAACAGATCAGGGCTTGATCCATCACGGTTTTTTAGCTCACTGCACCATCCCAGCTCAGAACCTGTTCCCATGATGCACTGGGCCAGGGACAGACTGATTTGCATGTAGCCAGGATCTGTTGACTGGGTAGGAGTGTTCTGCTTAATTCAGATACTCTGTCCATCACCACACCCTTTTCTGAATCGTTTTGTCCACCATAAGCGTGGAAGGGTATGCTCAGACATGAGTCCCTTGCTCACTGCACCATCAGGATTCAAGCAAGCCGGGCCGAAGACGGCTGTAATGCCAAAAACCGGTCCCCGGAAGCTTGTTTCCTTTCCAGTAAAAGAATTGGCTTGGTAGTTTGGTCTGCCCTGTTCCCATGATGCACTGGGCCAGGGACAGACTGGTTTGCATGTAGCCAGGTTCTGAGCTGGGATGGTGCAGTGAGCTAAAAAACGGTGATAGATCAAGCCCTGATCTGTTGACTGGGTAGGAGTGTTCTGCTTAATTCAGATACTCTGTCCATCACCACCCCCTTTTCTGAATTGTTCTGAAGATAAGCAGCAATGGCAGCTAAGTGTATTCTTATAGACGAATAAGCTAGATTGCAACGATGTAGGTGCAAAAGGTAGCAAATGATGTTTTGCGTTGAAGCATCTAGTGGGTTTATGTCATTGTTATTACAGTAAATGACAAAACGCTTCCACTTTGCTGCGTAACAAGCTCTGGTAGTAGGTCTTCTTGCCTCCTTGATAATGTTCATACAGTCCGGAGGTAAGTTTAGGTACCCAAACTCTATGATTTCAGGAGCCAGATTGCAAGGTTCAGTTGTTGCGGATCTGGGTGCTGTATGTCTCCATGGCTCTGAGTGAGAAGAGTGGGTGTTAGCCGCAGTCTTTGATGAGGCACCACGGAAAGTTCTAGAAAAGTTCTGTACCATGGTTGCCTCGCCCATGTTGGAGCAACCAGGATTAGTGTCAATGAATGTTGGCGTAGTTTGCGTGCCACTAGCGGTATTAACGGTGCTGGGGGAAAAGCGTATGCAAATTTGCCTGACCAGTTCATCCATATCGCATTGCCCTGCGACTGCGGATGTGGAAACCTGGCGGCAAAGTACTGGCATTTTGCGTTTTCCTTTGTGGCAAACAGGTCTATCTCTGGTTGACCCCACTGTTGCAAGTACGGTTGTAGCACTGTGGGATGAATCTCCCACTCGTGCATTTGTTGGCTGTGTCTGCTGAGCAGATCCGCTATTTGGTTGTCCTTGCCTGGGAGGTGTTCCGCCATGAGAAAAATGTTTCTTTGAATGGCCCACTTCCACATGCTTTGGGCTAGATGTGATAGCTGTTGAGAGTGTGTTCCTCCCTGTTTCTGTATGTAGTACATTGCTGTCATGTTGTCCGTCCGGATCAACACAGTTTTGTTGCATAAATGTACTTTGAACGCTTTCATTGACAGAAAAATTGCCATCATCTCTAACAAGTTGATGTGCATTCTCTTTTGTTGTGTCATCCATAGGCCCTGCACTCTGTACTGAAGGACATGGGCTCCCCATCCTGTCAGGGATGCGCCTGTTGTCAACACTATTTGTGGTACAGGCTCTTGGAACAGTCGTCCCTTGCAAAAGTTTTGTGGATTCCACCAATGCAGAGAGTTGTATGCACGACTGGTCACCAACACTAGGTCTTTTAATTGTCCTTGAGCCTGGTTCCACTGCCGTGCTAAGTACTGGTGTAGCGGATGCATGTGCAGTCTTGCATGAGGGACTATGAAGATGCACAAAGCCATCATGCCTATGAGTTGCATAAAGACTCGGGCAGAGAGCGAGTGTTGGGGCTTGAACTTTTGGATCAGCTGTTGCATACTGTTTATTCTTGCAGTGTTTGGGTATGCTTTTGCTGCCAGAGTATCTATAGTTGCTCCCAGGTACTGCAGTACATGGGACGGCTGGAGATGAGATTTTGGGTAGTTCAACGTGAAGCCTAGACTGTGCAGGAGGTGAATGGTTTTGGACATGTGGCTGGCACATTGCTGGGCCCACTTTGCTTGTATTAGCCAGTCGTCCAGGTACGGATATACGTGAATATATTGTCTTCTTAAATGTGCAACTACTGTCGCAAGGCATTTTGTGAACACCCTTGGGGCTGTTGTTACACCAAATGGAAGGACTTTGAATTGGTAAGGTTGAGTTTGTATTGTGAACCGGAGATATTTTCTGTGAGCAGGATGTATTGGTATATGGAAGTATGCATCTTTGAGGTCCAAAGTTGCGAGGAAGTCTCCTTGTTGCAGTAGTGGTAAGACTTGTTGTAGAGTGAGCATATGAAAATGCTCTGATAAAATGTATTGATTTAGGGGCCTGAGGTCCAATATTGGTCTGAGAGACCCGTCCGTTTTGGGGATGAGGAAGTATAGTGAGTATACTCCTGTACCCTGATGTTCTAATGGTACTAGTTCTATGGCCCCTTTTTGCATCATGCTGATGCCTTCTTGCTGCAATAAGTTTAGGTGTTCTGCAGACATAGGACGGTGTCTTGGTGGTATGTTGGGTGGTGTGGAGGTTAGCTCTAGGCAATAGCCATCCAGGATAATTTGCCTTACCCACTTGTCTGTAGTGATGTTTTGCCAGACTGGTAGGAAATGCTGTAATCGCCCCAGACTGGTGTTGTATGGTGTGGGGGTAGCGCTAAAAGTCACTGTTTTGTGTTGGTAGAGGATCTGGTGGTATTATTCCCTCGTCCTCTGCCTTTGTGTTATTGCCGCGGTATCCACCTCTATTGTTCTTATTGTAGGTGGTTTGCATATTTGCTTTGTAGACTGAGGTCTGCTGTGATGAGCTACCTCTTGCAGCACCTCTGTAATTGAAGCGACAAAAAGAGCCTCTATGCTGTTGGGATTGTAAGGCTCCCATAGACTTAGCTGTTTCAGTGTCCTTTTTAGGTCTCGCCTGGAATAGCATTCGAAGGATGCGTCCAGCTGGAGACTTATAGCTGCCGGTCTCGGGGGAATGAGGGACAAGAGGGTGTTACGAGCTTGAAAGCCGGATTTGGGTGCGCGAACGCGCACGTTCCGTCCTGCACCGCGCCGTGCACTTCCCTCCCATACATGCGCGCGCATATACACACACAGACAGACAGACACTCGCTCGCTCACACACACACGAGCACCCATACATACAGAGAAGGGTAAACATCGTTTACAACGATGTTTTCACAACGCGGTACCTTTACACCGCGGCTGTGACAACGCAAGTCGTTACCACGACTTGCGCTGGAGGGCGCTCAAGGTCTAAAAATAGTTAATTTACTATCCTAACACCTTCCCTAGGGTCCACGGGGACTGGTGTTAGAATAGTAAATTAAACTATTCGAAATCCGCGCCCCCCCAACGCAAGTCGTGGTAACGACTTGCGTTGTCACGGCCGCTTTGTAAAGGTATGCGTTGTGACGGTACGCGTTGTACCGTCATATATCCACAGAGAAGCTACCCCCGCCGTCGCATACACACACTGCATACACACACGCTCCCCCCCTTACCTCACCAGAGACACACACACGAGCGCACATACACACACGCACGCATACAGAGACACCCCCGCCGTCGCACACATACATACACACACACGCGCCCCCCCCGCTCCCGAATACAGTCCCACTTACCGCCAATCCGGTGTTCTGTAGCCTCCGCGGGGCTCTCCCTCGGGCATGGGAGCCCCGCGTCACCACTGCTACTCGGGCCAGGAACTCCGTGGGCGCTGATTAGCGCACAAGACGGAAGTCCCGTCCCCACGCTGTTTCGTTTTCAGGAGTGCGTGCGCACATCTTGTTTACTAATGTGATGCCTGCTGCTTGGCTGGTTCCACTGTACCGCCTGCTGCAGGAATAAGATAATGGATTCGTCTGATGAAAACTGGACTTGAGATTGCAGAGTTTGGATGAGCTCATCTTGCTGCATTTTGCAGGGTTTAGGTCATCCTCTTTTTAAAACCTCTGGGTGAGCTCATTTTCAGAGGAGGACTGCGTCAGGATAGATGGCGGCACCATAAGGGAAAAGAAGGAATGAAAATGTCACATTCTTCCTGGGCGCAGCTCTCCCCCCATATTTTTTTAAATATCCACTGTTCTGACTACCCTGAGCACCTAACACATGTTCTTACTTCGAGCGAATCTTCGTGTATGTGATCGCAATTTCCCAATAACCGTATTGCAAAACGTGGTAGCGTGATATCAACTTGCCAGTACTACTGTATAGCCTGTACTCTTATGGTCTGTTCCCTCCTAAACAAGCATGTCCTCCTGCTACACCAAGGGAGGGTGAAGGCTAACACTGAGTTCTTAAGACTGCCCATCACAATCTCTGCATGCATCACCTGTGTGATGCCGCTAATTATATTTCCCCACCTGCTCAGCTCGGGTATTCAAAGGCGACAAGATAACTTGCCTCTTCAACCAATGGATCATTCTTCCAATTCGTCATTTGCCCTCACTGCTTGTTTAATTTCATTTGTTCTTTTGTTTGTAATGGTAGTCAGTGCATAGAGCACCTCTGGTTAATAGCTATAGTGTGTTACCAGCTGTGGGTATGCCATGTTTCTGCTGCCTGATCCATTGCATTAGTTAATGGCTGGGTTGTTCTGCCCTAAGATTCCGCACAGAGTTTTATATGCCAGTAAAGAGTGTTCTTAATTTCTTCAATGTGAGATTTTGTTACTCTATTTCGGAATTATATTTATCAACTATTATAACTCAGATTAGAATTTAGGACTATGTGGGGTCAGTTAAAAGTGGCGAGGAAGGGCGAATTGCCCAAATAACATAAAGTCCCTGACATGTGTTATATTGTGATGATTATTCATTTAGCTTTTAACACTGGGAAATGCCATTAAAGTTGAGTAGATGCAGAACAGTATATGTTCTATGGTAGCCGTATTTCTTAGAAAAAATGGTAGTCATTTGTATGAAGGTGTGTGAAATTACTATTCTTTTTTGTCTAGGCATAGTTTGTACAGCTATTAAATAGGTTTAATGTAATTTATTTTAGTTTGCGCTATTTTAAGTTCATAATTTAATGTGAAAAAGCACACTTTGGTTTATTGCCCACTTTTCTCACTATTACAGGGCTTCAGATAACGCTGCCCCTCTTGGTAAAATTCTACCCAGATGGCAACCCCTATAAGTACTGCCCAATGCATTGATAAAAAGAACAGTATTGACAACCGGATTGTAATCGTTTTAATTCCAGAGTAGATAATAACATAAGCCCAATTTGGCGTTTTGTTTATATTTAATTAGTGTTTTTATATAGCGCGGTCATAGCCTTTGGGTATCGTGACGCTTTACAAGAGTAGCGTTACCAACAATCATCTTGAGGAATTATTTGGGTTACTGCAAGGGAAACGTGAAAAAGAGACATTCAAGAGTGCGTGGGAGATCATGGTTTTGACCAAGTGCCTTTCAAACAGAAGGTAATCTTCTGCAGGGGGAGACTCTTCAGTAATGGATGACAAAATGCATCTATTTCTGGAAGTCTCGAATCTCCCTAAGAAGGCGGGTTTTATTCCCACAAGCGCTCCGAGTCTGTGAGTGAGTTTTAGAGGGAAGCCTGACACTGCACGCGCGCACCCCCCGACACTGCGCGCGAGCGCGCACGGACTCCTCGTCCTCGAGACAGGAAGTTAAGGGGTGCTCTGGGTTTTGCATGATTTCCACATACTTGAACCGGCACCCAGCACAAGTCGGCTGCTGCTCAGGAAGTCTTATATGTGTCTTTGGTGTTGCTTGTAAAATTACGTTTTTACAACCTGTTTTATGTAGTAACAGACACGCAGTCGTCTGAATGTATTTTATCATTGAAAGTCGAGGCGGGAGTGAGGTTCTGCCTCTCCCACCTGCTTGTGGGGTTGGCTGCTCTGTTTTCCTGACCTTGGTTTCGAAGTTGTTTTGAGACTATTGCACACTCTGCACCCTCACACACACACTTTGCACACACACACACACACACACACTCTGCACCCTCACACACACACACACACACACACTGCACCCTCACACACACACACACTCTGCACCCTCACACACACACTCTGCACCCTCACACACACACACACTCTACACCCTCACACACACACACACACTCTGCATCCTCACACACACACTCTGCACCCTCACACAATTACACTCTACTGAATACAACATACACTCCACACAATACCACTCAGTGCCACATAATTATATGCTACATAATTACACTGCGCTCAACGTAACATACACTCCAAATACCACTCAGTGCCACATAATAACACACCACATAATTACACTCTACTGAATGCAACACACACTCCACACAATTATAAATTACAATAACTTTTATTTAACTATTAATTATTAAAAAGAAATAATAGCAATTGTTATTTGTAATATCAATACATCTAAGTCCAGTAATTACAACACATATTGCATTACAAATGCTATAGGTGTCACATTTGCGAAAGTTAAAAGTATTGGCATTGTAAACGACAAAACTATTAATTTCGCGATTTTCAAAACCAACACATAAATAAAAAATGTGTCATTTACAATACCAATAGCTCAAACTTTCCTAATGCGAGACCTATTGCATTGCAAATTAGTTGTCACCTGCGTTTCCATGGTGTGGGTGTTTACCTGTTGAGCCCCTGAGCAATGAACTGCTACTGGGGGTTTAAACAGGGCTGGAATGAACGGAGAACTGTAGATGCTTCCAGCTGCTGCTTTCCTGCTTCCTCGGTGAACTAACTGGGGTAGGGAGCTCCTGTGCCGCACTGTATACCTGCTGCAAAGGGTTGGAAAATAAAGTAGGGCTCTAGGTGAGAAATGCGTAAGTGAGCAAAGCTCTGTTCGCCTAGATTTGAAGTGGCAGTGCGCTCTCTGATGACAGCCGTCTGGGGTGGGAACAGGGGGTCCCATGGAATTCCTAAACTGCGCCGGGCACACCTTTTAAAAGGTGCGCCCAGCGCAATAAAGGAACATTCACTTCATGTATAATACGGCCCCTGTTGCTCAAAGCGAGTACCCGTCGCACAACTGCAGATGTCCGGTGTAGTGCTGCGACGCAAGGCAGATAACAGAAGGAGCTGCATGTTCAGACCTCTCCTGCGGGCATGGGACTTTACCAACGTGCAGTTCATAGTTACATTTGACTGCCTTCAGAAGAGCAGGGCCTGGAGCATGGCGCCTGGTAGCATGCTGTGGTGCTGCACTCCCACAAGAGGGTGCACGAGAGCCTGGCACACTGCCCTACCAGGTGTGCCCATCCATTGGACAGGGTGCCACCTCTGCTCCATGCCCTTGGGTCAGTGTTCTTCACGGCCTGCTTCCTTTGCAGCCCGTACTGAGGGGCCATCTTGTGCTTTGGACACACACCCTTCTTGCTCGGACAGTGGTAGAGCATGTAGGACCCGCTGGTTTCAACCCATTATTTAATGGGTGCCGGCTGGTGGATAAGGCAACAACAGTAAGTTGGCTCATCACTCCCTTTCTAGGCTCTGTTTCGTGATATTTGGCTGTTTGTATGCACCCGAGCATATTGTATAATGCTATTAAAACAGAGACTTTTTAGGTCGATCCTGAGCAGCGCATGTGCTGCTCTTCGAAGCACGCTGTATTCAGGTATGGACTTGCTAAGATAAGCTTGCAGTTTTGTCCTATCGCTGAAGGTTGGTAGGTTGGGGAAGAAGTGTCTGGGGCATCCTTTAAACAAGCATTCGCAATGCAATAGGTCTCACTTTTGAGAAAGTTTAAGCTATTAGCATTGTAAATGACAATGCCTTTTATTTAGGTTTTAAAAGCAAAAACATAAATAAAAGGCATTGCCATTTACAATGCCAATAGCTCTAACTTTAATAATGCGAGACCTATTGCATTGCAAATGCTTGTTCATCTTGTCTAGGATTGTGTCTACAGCTGGACCAAACAAATAGTCAGGATTTACTGGCTGGTTTAATAAAGTAGACTGGACTTCGTTTTTGAAACCTGAGATGCGAAGCCACGCATGTCTCCTGAGCATAACACTGGCGTTAATTGATCTGGCCGCTGTATCTGCCACGTCTAGGGCACATTTAATGGAGGCGTTAGTTATTAGCTTTCCCTCCTGTACTAGGTCTTCAGCCTGTTCCTTATAAGGTTCTGGTAAATATTGGAGAAGTGTCTCTAGGGTGTCATAATGTGCCCTGTCGTACCTAGCTAACAGGGCTTGTATATTAGATATTCGCCATATATTAGCTGCTTGAGCAGCGACCCTTTTTCCTGAGGCCTCCAAGATCTTTGATTCTTTGTCAGGAGGTGGAGCTTCTCCAGTGGTTTGTACGTTTACGTGCATTGGATACCACTAAGGAAACTAAAGGCAGTTGTCCCTTAATATATGCGGAGTCTACTGGTGCTGGCCTGTATTTCCTCTCTATTCTGGGGTTAATGACCCATGCCCTAGTTGTTTCTTTAAATAGGTCACCTGCATGTTTAAGTACCCCTTTTAACATAGGTAGTGTTTTGACAGATCTTTCTGATGTGGCAAAAGTGTCAAAGAGGAAATCCTCCTCAATGGGGTCTGCATGCATCTCTACATTGTGATAGAGGGCTGCCCTGTCTATTAGTGCATTAAAAGCAGCTGTATCCTCTGTAGGAGAAGGCTTAGCAGGGTGTGCAGGTGCATCTGGAATGGGCTGAGAATCGCAAGGATGTACTGGTTCTGCCCATGGTTGAGCTTGACTGTCTTGGTCAGGGTCTACTGTGTAATTGTATTCCTCATTTCCTCATAATCCACCTCTTCATCTGAGTGTGTGGGTGTATATGAGTACGTGTTAGGTATAGTTTGTTTTATAGGTTCAAATAGAATAGGTGAAGTAACACAGTCCCTTTTCTTTTTGAGTGGGATGACATAAGTCTCTTTTTCAGTTTCTGGTCTGATTTTTCTCTTGTAGAGAGTGACTTTGCCAGAATTAGGATCAATGTAACGTTTTGACTGTTCTTCTGATGAGGGGTCTGGATATAAGATCTCCTGCTCAGTAGTTCTTGGTTGTTTTGCCAATGTCTTTGGTTTTGTTTGTTTCGGGTCGATACCGGTTTTCGGGTCGACTGCCTTTGTTTTAGAGGAAATTGGTAGACCTAATTTGATCGGTCCGAGAGTTTTTTGTGTTTCAACAGTCTTTTTAGGTTTCAACAGTCTTTTTAGGTTGTGCCCGTTTCTTTGGAGCCGATGTTTTTATTGCTTCGACATTTTTCGTCGAGTCGATAGTCCCTTTATGACTTTGTAGCATCTTTGGAACTGGTGTTTTTGGACAGATGCTTTGCTGTCTCGGCTCGATGGCTTTCTTCGGGTCGATGTTCTTCGGCTCAATATGTTTTTGTTGCACAGCCATTGGTTTGTCGACTCTGTTTCGGTTCGACAACCTTTTTCGGATCGAGTCCCTTTTTTGTGTTGTGGACTGTCGGCGCAGATCTTCTCGGTTCGACGGCCTTTTGTTTTGGAGTGGATGTTTGTGCGCCGGCCTTCGGCTGGACGACCCTTGTGTTTGACTCCGATGGATCGACATAGTTTGGTCCGAAGACTGTATTGTCGACGATTTTCTTTGGGATCGATTCAGATGGATCGACGTAGTTTGGTCCGAAGACTGTGTTGTCGATCAGTTTCGGTTTTGTTTTTGGTTCCACAACTTTTGGTTTCGATATCAACAACTTCGGGTTATGTTGATCCGATGGCTTTTTTCTAATATTTTTAGCCGAGCTGTATTGCGGGGCTATAGAATGTGTTTCGAGATCTTGGCTAAGGCCTTCTGGCGATGCCTCGACCTGAGCCTGTGTAACCACAGAAGTGTATGTTTGGGGCGTTGTACTCACGGTTGGCCCCGATGTAGTTGGCCCCGTTTCATCACTGGAGTCGTCTTCGACGGCCCGATCCCTTGTTAGTCATCTCCTACCTAGACGATGTCTTCATCTTCGTCGACATAGTAGTTGGAGTCATGCTCTGAATCTTGATCCGACTGTTGATCTGAATCTTCGGCCTCGATGAGATCTTGTTCATCGTCGAAGATATTTTCCGAATCCGGCACTGGTTTCTGCATGATTTGCCTTGCGGCCCGTCGAACCCGAGGTGTCTTTTTGGATCGAAATTGGGCACAGGCTAGGCAGTCGGTTTCATTATGTTCTGGAGATAAACACTTGTTACGTACAGGGTGTTTATCTATATGTGGGTATTTAGAATTACAAAGAGGGCATCTTTTGAATGGACTTGGTTGCATCGACGACCGGTACCCTTGGCGCCGAGAAGGCCTGCGGCCCAATTCGACGTCCTGAGTTGAATAAACTGTAAATAAAGCTGTCGGCACCGATCGAAACAATACCGACGAGTCCGAAGGCCTTTTGGCCTTTTCGAAAAGTTTTTTTCGATTCCGAACTTTGAGTAAAGGAAAGAACATCCGAACCCAATGGAGTAAAAAACAATCTGAGGATGGAGAGGATGCCCATGCGCACTGTAGTCCAGGGGAGGAGCCACCTATCTTGTGATACTTCGAAGACTCTTCCAGGACAACAATGTGCAATCATCCGGACCCAACACTAGGCGGCGATCTATGCACAGATATGAATTCAGCAGCCAACCTGCCTCGAATTTTGTCTTTTGATTCTCATGAAAAATTGAGATAAACCTTTAAATCTTATCAGAGTCTGAGGTTATTAACCGCTTGGATGAGTCGGACGTTACGGTGGGCGTGTGCGGAGGACGGCCGGGGGCCGTCCGAGCCACACCCACCTTTTATTTCGCCCGCACCGCGGCAGAATTTCCGCCGTGGTTAAAGGGTTAAAGAACAGAACAGGTAAATGCATAAATGGTTAAAATTACCATCATAATCCACTAATATAGATCAATTTGTAAAGAAAAAGGGATTAGTATTAAATAGGCTCAAAGTTGAGAGGTAAACCGACATAGATTTAGCCCTAAAATTGATCCCCAGAGGCATTTCATCGACCAGATTGTGTGTGTGTGTGGTTCATGCGCCCGAATGAGTATTTAGTGATAATTGTCCGCAGGTTGGCGTCCCGCTGGATCAACACCCAGACAATGATCACAAATAACTATATACACACATGCCTTTCCTTAGGAAGCACTACTGCGTAAAGACGCACTTAACTGAAATATTTACTTATATGTAAAAATTCATGCTTAAAAAGTACTTACTTGATAACAAAATTCTTGGTATCAAAATGTATATAAAAATACGATTTTTTTTCTAAATTGGTATCTGTTTTATGCCTGAGTGTGAGTCTCATTTATTGACACTGTGAGTACAAAAAATGGTTAGCATGACTCTCAGATAAGCCTAAACTGCTTGTCCACACAACCACAAAAGAGAGCATTTAGTGTTATCATTTTTAGGTCTCGCACCTGGCGACGCAGCGCGATCTATTGTTGTCGACTTGCCTCGGAAGGGGGACAGGAGATGGGCACGCGCATGGCGAATGGAGGTCGTGAACGCGCCCGTGAACACGCACGTAGCGCAATGTGCCCATGTCCTGTCCCCCTTAAGTCCTCGCAAGGACACCTTGAGGGAGAACCCGAGGAAGATTCAACAGGAGCAATTGACGAGGAGGCCCACTAATTGGACAGTACCAGCAATGGTGGCCACCCACACCATGGGGTGGCCACCTTTGCCACAATTCCAAGGACACCCACAACATTTTCAAAACTTTCAAGATCAGCCTTTTTTAGGGTTTGGCCCAAGGAGACCAAGAAGCAGAAGAAGGAAGAGTGCACAGGTCCATTGGAATCAGCCCACAACATCATACAATCGAGCTTTAGTTCCCGGTTTTCAGTATTAATACACCGGCACTCGAAATGTGTGTATCAATTAGGAGTAAGAGGGCTCTCTTTTCTCCACTCTTTGTCTCCACCTTAAACCCTCGATGGCCGGTCTGTTTCACAACCGCTTAACAGGCAGGAAGATATATTTCTGCCTGATTAATCATAAACCTGTCTAGAAGTTCAACACAGAAACCTACGATTTGAGGTGATTAGAAGAACTAGGAATAGGTACACATGACAGCACATACACTAATGAATCCTCGTGTACTCATGACCTCAATTGTCTTTACATTTGAATAGCGATTTTTCTTTTCTTGTTTCATGTATGGGCTTAATTTTACATACATTAGATATCATCACCATACTGATGAACTCTCAGCGAGAGTTCTGTGTCCCCTTACATCTATTAGAGGATATTAACAAACTGATGGATATTACTGGCACATGCAAGCTTTTTTTATCTCACTGGTGATGGTGGCTGGTTTTGTAATAGCAGACTGAGTTTTGCTATGGTTAGGTCATTTTTGACCACTAATGCTGTTTGGTGATCAGATGACATTGAAATGTTGTTTTTCCACCAACGTGTGTTGTTGGATTGTTTCTTTTTCAGAGCGGGGCCTCTATAGAACTTGAGCTGGTGCCAGGTGAGGTTTACCTCTTGGTTAGTAATGGTAAGCCCCCCTTTTTTTGCTAACAAAGCTATTAGCAAAATGAATAGTATCATGGTGCAACCATTTTAGAAAGCATTAGTACTTGAAGAGGTGTTCGGTTTACTCATTGTCTTTTTCCCTAGATGCAGTAGAGCCAACATGCTAGCATCAATGGTCAGAATGATAATACAACAGCAATAATACTGTATGTATGAATTTTTTTGTCTAATATAGTGATTGCAGTGACACAAATATTTGTAGGTCCTGAAGAAAGCCAGGAAGACTATTTCCATGTGGCTGAAACATGTCGACCAGGGGAGCAGTGACTAATTCCTAACTGCGCCATCTTTGTTTTTTCACTTTCACACTTTTTAACACCTGCAATGCTACAGCAATTCTCCCTGGATGCTGAACCCCCATGAATCCCCTTGTTCATGACGAGCTCAGCTCGTCATAAGCACACAAGCACTGTGCTGCATGACGAGCTGAGCTCGTCATGAGCATGGAAGGGGTTAATAGGAAGACACATGAGACACTGTAAGGAAGGATAGTACACCGTCTCCATGGTTTATCCTTTTTAAGAAACTTTTTTCACAGTTTTCTTGCACTGTATTTTAGAGACTCTCGAATCACCCAATTTCTACAACACAATCCCATTTGCATTTTTCCTTCTGTAAGAACCACATAGAAGGATACAACTATCTTCTTGTTCTCTCTGATAACTAAGAGAGGAAGTAGAGGGTTGTTTGGGACCCAAGATGATGACACTGGGCACATGATTGTGTATTGATGGGATACCAACTATCCGGAGGTGATTCAGAGTATTTTTGTTCTCTTGGTTTTTTCTTTGCTTTCTAGATTTAATTGCACACACAGCATCTTAATGAGTTGTGATATCCTCAAGATATATATCTAGAGGTGTTTGCTTTAGTCGTGTAGGTTCTAGTTGTTATTGTGAGAATAAGAATTAGGGGGATTGAATCCTTACAAGACTTTAAAACTTCCCTCAGACCCTTTCTTATTGTATTTATTCATTGAGCTGGGTTGCCAGTTGTGCAGGAGTAATAGTTGTTGATAGACAACTCAAGTTAAAAAAGAACCTTGCCAGTTTCCGAAGGATGTAACGAAGTAAAGCCTTAACCATGGCACTTCTAATCAGTCCAGAATGCTGCGTTTACTGCTTCACTCGTTCTGTTATTACCCCTTTCCCCTACAAGATCACTGACAAAATAATGGCTTCTCTTATTCCAACTTGTATGAATGAACTACACCATATCTGAGAATGACATATTTGCTATAGGGCATCTTAATTTTGGTGAAATATCTACCAGCGATGTGCACATTATATGGTAAAGTTTCAGCTTCTATGACTCGGAAGCTCTTGCAAGGAAGACGGTGTATACCTGATAAAAATAAGTGTGCCATTTTGGTGTTAGGAACAGCTTCCAACTTGAATTGCCACCCAGTGATATGCCGTGAGATAAGTAGTCCTTTTTAAAGTAATAAATATTGAAACCGTTAACCGCTGCCTCAAACGTATGGAGAAGGGTGTGAGAAGTTGGCCTGATATATAATGTTCACTATTCTAGTGAGCACTTTGTATCAGTCCAAACAACCCTTATGGTGATTGGTTGTAAGTCAACCTTATAGACCAGCTATCCTAGTAGCGTGGATACGAGCAGTCTTCGGGCTAAACTCTAGAGGGCGTGTTAAGCCAGCTGTTATACCATCACATATACCCCTTGAACACCAAGTGAAAGGACACCACACAAGTGTTATGAAAATAAACAGTGTATTTATTTAGATCACAACAGCCCTGTACTCTTTATGAGGACAGGGTACTAAGCACACAACAAAACTCTTACGAAAATACTTTAAGTTGCACAATTTACACAAATGCCCGAGGGGCACGAAAAACCATATACTATGAAAGTGGAATGCGAAATTACTAGCAGGTAAGTACTGTACTAGTAGGCTTTGGAATCGCTAGGACTACGTTACTGAACCTTCAGATTACTAGTAGGAGGCCTAGGGGACTCGGGTGCAGAGTGTGCACTCTCACGCGGGATGCGGGACAAAGTCTATGGGAGCTAGTAAAGGCAAAGTCAGTGTTCTCGGGCGAACCCGATAAGGTAGGTCGAAAACGACAGTGGATCTGGACCCTTGGATAGTGAGGCTATGCTGGGGCACCGAAATGCCGAAGTTACCTAGCCCAGGGGCTGCAGCTGCATAGGTCTGTAAAGACGTGGGGAATCCTCGTTGACTAACCAGGAGCCTGAAGAAAGAAGTTGCTGGCAGGCGACCAGTGAAGATTGTTCGAGTGATCCAAGCCTGGATCGAAGATGGATGACACCTCAAAGCAGAGGGGACCAAGTTCTTAATCACTAGCCAGTGATTGTGTGGGCACCAGGATGGCACCGGGCGAAGTCACCTCGACCAGGTGAGTGGGCGACGCTGGGCTCTGCAGTCTCACGGACCAGGAGGCGTTGTCGGCGACCAGGATGGAGGTGCGAGCTGTCCCACGATGGTTGATGCTGTCGACGTCGCTGGACCCAGGATTGGGGCAACAAGTCTTGGCAAATTCAAGCCCACGCGGTGGACCTAAAATGGCGTCTGGAGTGGACCAGGAGGGTCCGGGGTGCTCCTCTTTTGGAAGGGAGCAAGGGCCAGTCTGGAGCAACCAGACCAGCAGTGTTGTCGTCGTTGATCGTCGTCGGCAAGGCTATAAGCCAGCGGGCTAGTAGCCAGACAACGCGGTGAGCAGCAAAAAGCAGAAGGGCCCCACGCAGATCGTGGAGATGCTGGGGGGCTGGACTTCGGTGCTGGAGCTGCTCAGGGTCGGGGCTTCTCGGACCCCAAAGCACTCACCAGAGGATCCCTCGGCGGTCGTGCTGGATAGAAGTCGTGCAGTTCTGATGATGGCCGGTCCCTCGAGGTCTTGTCGCACCTACGGTTCTCAGCTTAGCTGTAGAGGTAGGTAGAGGTCAGAGGTGCCAGGGAAGACGGGTCTCGTCGAGCTGGTCAGTCGGATTCCTGAGGAAGGACGTGCAGCAAACCGCAGAGTTCTTAGATGGTGCCTGCGGATGCAGGGTGACTACTCCTTGGCCACAAGGGAGAAATCTTGAGAAGAGTCGAGAGTTCCTTTCGTAGAAAGTAGTTTCTTGAATCAAAGATGATCTCATTTGGAAGGGTCCCCGCTCCTGCCTTCATCCTAAAGAAAGGGGTGGGTACGCGACTAGGTCCTGCCCTAGGGGCGGGACCAGAAAGGGGGGTGGTTACACCCCTCTCCCATGCCGGACTTTCCCCAGGCCAGGGGCTGGTGTGCCCCTGGAACTGGTTCCAGCCGGCAGATGCGTAGTGAGCACCGGGGTGCCACTTGCAGTCATCTTCCTGTAAAGCCCTGCCTACCCAGGATACACAAAACCCTGTCTGGGATGGTGCTAGCACCGCCCCTGACAGGAAACCCTTTGTCCAAGCTCTCCTCGCTGGAAGGACTCCCAGCAGCAGGAGGTCAGACTCGTGTCTGTGGTGGCAGCATCCATTTTGTGGAGCTGAGGCTTGAGTTAACTTTAACCGGGGTTCACAGTTACATACATGTCGTGTCCCTCTAGAAGGGTGGAATGCTAACCCCGTCGCCAGAATTGGCGAGGGGTTAGTATTCCAATTCGTATAACACCTTACTCGACATGTTTTGATAAAGCAATACCAAAGATAGCATTTAACCGCGAGGATTATAATGCACTTAAGAGTATATGGTATGCGTTATCATGGAACAGCTATTAGGACTTGGTTCCGCAAGCTGCAAACGGGCTCAGCTCATGCCAGAGCACCATCTCACACGATTCCAAGCACTCTGCCTTCAGGATTGTCAAGGCCTGCCATAGGAGTGACTGATAGGAATCTGTGTGTCCATTTTTAGGGTTAGATATAGGTATACTATATCTAAAGCAAAGGGTGATTACACCACCTTGCCCCAGCTGTCGTGCAGCCAGTTGTGTCAGATTTAGATGGCCATCCAGGGGTGGCATAATACATGCTTCAGCCCCTGGTAGGCCCTGGGTACACCTATGCCCTGAGTTACAGGGTCTGATAAGGTGGCCCAGTACCAATTGGAAATGTACCTAAGGTACATGGAATCCATTTTAGAGAGAGAGCAGTAGGCCTGGGGTCCTGATTGGCAGGGTCCCAGGCCAACTAAGTCGGAAAACCAGCAAAACACCAGGCAAAAAGTTGGGGGCAACCATAGTCAGGTATCCACCTTCCTACAAAGGGTATATGTGTGTATGACAATTCTGTATTGTTCATCTACCCATTGCCCTTATAAGTGAACATTAAGGCCGCCTGACAAACGGATGCAGAAAACTCGTTTCCAATATCTCAGTTTCCTAGACTTTAATGTGGGAATCTTGAACTGCAGCCTTTAAAGCTGGTGCCAAGCACAACTGCACTAGATTTATAAACCTTTTGTCTGAAAATGTGTTTTGTATTCGCAGAATAAATGAATTAGCACTGCTGAGAAACTCATACCTCTATACTCGGAGACACACTGTGTGCTTGAACAAAAAGAATCAACGTATTCAAATATTGTTGCTCTAGTGGTTCGTGCCAGTCTCCACTAACATATTTTCTTTCAACTGTTCTTAAGATGTGTTGGTGGTGTGGTGCTTGCATGTAGATGAAACCTCGAGTGGTAACAGCTGCCTGCCTATGCATCTATTTGAATGACCATTTCCTAATAATAAAACGGTCTGAATCAGTAGATCACAGTGAATGCGGATAAGCCTACACTACAGTCCTCAAAGGTGACATAACTTCAATCTGTACTATCTCTTTACTAAAAGTGCCTATTCTTCCGTATGGTATTTTTCCAGAGTCCTTCCAAAGAATGACAGCCTAGAATGAAAGTGCCCAGGGCCTGACAGGTTTTTTGCGATTTGTACAACTTTGCCCTAGATTACTTCTGTTGGCAGTTATCCTGTGGCAGTTGCTGGGTGCAGACCACCTTGAATTCTCGGAGCTGGTGTACAGTAGCATTCGCCGATATTTACCCTTTTCCTTCTTCATGTGGGAAATATTTGTTAGTAGCTATCGTGAACTGTCCGCCTTGTCTTGTATTTACAGCAGAGTTATTTTGCGTCTTACTTTTGTTACTCTACTTTAATCCACTACAATAGCTATGGATAAGCCAAGACAAGGGCTTGTGTGGCAAGCAGAAATTGCAGTGGCCAGAGCAGAAGAATGTATACTGACGAGTAAACTCGGCTACTTAAAGATATCACCTGAAATAGTTTGGAAGCACCGGTGGTTCGTTAAACTCACATAAGCCAGGGTTCACACTACACCGTGTGTTAGGTGAGAAGCCACACAACCGGCAGGTTCGCCCACGTAGCAAACACGGGTAAAGCTGTGAATGCGTGGTACGGAAGCCCAGAGGAGCAGTGGTTAACGGCACGGAAGCAAGCAAGCAGCAGTGAAAGAGGTTATTTTAGGGGAGTAGGTGACCTTTTCTGATGACCCGACACTACGAACAAGACGCGCAGCTGCGAGACGCGCTCTGTGGTGGGGGAGTGGGAGGGGCGTTGAAGCGCGAGTAAGACTGAGAGGCAGGCGGAGCGAGGCGCGCGCGCTTGGTAGAGCAGTCTGCTCTCCCAAGCGAGAGGAAAGCCAGATGGTGCCTGTGCGCGTAACCGCATGCTTTAGGGCACACAAAAAGCATGTGGTCGGATTTTTAAAGCCCACTTACTAAATGTCTCGCCAGTGCAACGCATGCGCTGGCTCAGGCGAGACCTAAAAATCACCTTGCATGCTGTTCTTTATAGGGTGTGATGAGCGGAGTCATTTATCAGATCACGGTGTCAACAAACCATACCTGGTACGCC
This sequence comes from Lissotriton vulgaris, assembly GCF_964263255.1. Taxonomy (NCBI): domain Eukaryota; kingdom Metazoa; phylum Chordata; class Amphibia; order Caudata; family Salamandridae; genus Lissotriton; species Lissotriton vulgaris. The sequence continues at coordinate 911,134,299 of NC_141697.1, forward strand.
ATGGGTGAGGGGGTTGGATGATAGCTGGCAGGCGAAAGGTTATTTGGATAGCCAACAGGACTTGGTGCCACTTGGTGGTAACTCTGTGGACTTGGACTTGGCTGATAGGACCCCTGTGGAGATGGTGCAGCGTATGGGGAGAACTGGTCTGTATTGTACCTGAAGGAAGATAGGTTTGTAAAATGAGAGGAGAGAAGAGGACTGCAAGCCCATATGGGACAGAAAGGGTACAGAAACTAGTTATTCAGTGGGGTGAATACTCACATTGCTGGCGTGCCTGGTGTTTGAGGGTTGTACTGCGGATTAACCGGCGGGGACTGCACATCTGGATAGCCTGGTGTCTGTGGGTTTGGTGTCCCAACATATCCCGTCGGAGAAGGTGAGGGTTCGTCATCGAAAGCAAACTCGTATTCTTCTGCCTCAGCCCTGAAGAATACAAAAGTAACCTGAATGAAACACTGGTTATGACTTTATGACAAGCTGGTCTCACTACATATGGTACAGACCCACATGCTTCTAATCAAATGAAGCTTCTGATACAATCTCATGATATCAATTTTGTGACTGGTGGGAATGGTCTTCAATTTTTACACTTGCAATCTTGATTCTTTCACAGGTATCTATATCTGGCAGGAAGGCAGGAGATGTAGAAAGTCTTTCTAACCATGTTCTGCATGCAATGAAAGGACTGGTGAAGTCTTAATGATGAAAAACAAGTGCTATTTATTTAAAAGTGTTTGCCTAGCATGGCGCCCATTATAGTCATCGGCCTAAAATATTAAATGACTTGCTTCACACAGAAGCTCAATTTTAATCCCCACAGAGAAGGCGACCCCACCAACCTGGATGGTGTGTTAGGGTTGTTTGGGTCCCAGGCTCCGCTCTGTGCTGGTGTCCGGCTGCCATCATGAAGAGGCGTCTGTGATCCATAGTGAGGTGTCCGGCTTCCTGAAAAGAGTTTAGAATCAGTGGCAAGATAATAGTTAGGAAATGAAAAAGTTAATCATTAACAACACTAGCAAAGGACAGTTACTATTCTGTACCTGGGTGCCTAATTGAATTAAACGATTTGCAAAACTCTGGGAGTTAGTCATTTGCTTCAGATTAGCCCTTCAAATTAGCATGGTATGTATCAATGTGGGAGCGTTAAAATAACCAGATACCCCTGTGATGTCTATCAGAAATTAGCATGACAATGAAGACATTGCCATATTCAAGATATTTGTTGAACAGACCCATGATTTCCATAAAGAAGCTGATAAATAGAACATTTTAATGTAAGTGGGAATGAAGTTGCTGCGATTCTGAGGATGTATTATTTGTCTCACCTGTGCATCCTGTCTGAAGTGTGAGTTTGATCGTAGTGTTTAGCGAAGGCTTGCACTAAGGGAACACCCTGCCTTGCCACATATTTTAATGTGTTGTTCCTGGTCTGTAGGATGATGGGTAATAATTACATCTGCCTGTGGGGCTTAGTGGACAAAAGAGGTATTCTGTTGTCCCTAAGAATTCCAAAAATCATTTTGTTTGGTTCTATACAAAAGGAGTGAAAACAGGACAAATAAATAAGAAAAAAATTTCCTTTATACACAAGGAAAGGCAACATTGTAGACACAGCTAAGATCCAGAGAAGGTAAACGGAGTAAGTGTTGGATACACACCGTAATAATATGGCACCCAGTAAACAGAGATGGTAGAAGTACTCTGAAGGTCACTCATCATTCCTACTGTGTACCAGTCAATCCTGTGTCGAGGACTGAAGAATTCACTTTAGGATGTATACCCTATTAAGTCCTCAAAAAATATTGTTGAGCTACTTTGGACTATAAATCGCTTCAGTGAAAGGTAAGAGCTGTCTTTTGATATACAGAAGAGAACTGACCTTTCACTTTCTGCTGAAACACTGTACTGAGAAACCAAGGCAGCAAGTTCAGAGCTTGAGCAACAGAAGGATCAAGAATATGTATTTGAAATATAAAAGATGGATTCAGAATAAGTGCCATAAACCGAAGCTCACAAAAAGATGGGCAAGGGTGTATATGACCAAAGTGCATTGAACTAAACTCGCAAGTTCTACAAAATTGAAAATCAAAGCCATGAATCAAAGTCTGAACAATATTGTTATGCAAATGTGTATGTAGAGAGCTAAACCCCGTCATCTCCAGCTTAGGACTCTTCTGAAATTTGAAACACAGAATGTTTCTGCTACTTTAGGGAGGTTATCCGTCCACTCTGACGCTAGAAGAATAATGTTCGCTTGGAACCTGAGCAAGATTTTCACACTGGAAAACTACAATCATAAATAACTTTTCCTACTCCTAGAAGGAAGGGCACTGCTACTAGCAGGTGGTGGGGAGCAGCTGAAAAGTTGAGGGAAGTACATAACGGGAAAAGGTTCAAGCACTCACCATCATGGACAGGTGTCTGCGAGCTGTACATGGGTGTTCTGGATCCAGAGGCATACATGGGAGTTTGGGAGCCGTACATGGGTGTACGGCCGTGAGCAGATGTCATTCCACCTGGACGTCTAGCACCGCTGCAAACGTAAAAAAATTGCTTAATTACCCCTGTCCTGTGCTCGAGTCACAGCTTCATGCTACGCAGAACCTCTTCAGGGTTTCCTGGATCACCCCTCAGGAAGGCTACAAGTGTCATTAGAATTCAGCACACTGGACAATGAAAAGTAGCTTGAGCAGTCATTCATCCCTCTTTCAAAGCAATGTCAGGCCTCCCAAATCCAGGGTGTTATATCTGCCAGCAACTTGTGGAGCAATTTCACAAGGGCATCCTTTAGGCCTCCCAATTCCATAAGGATGCTTTCCTCTTTGGACCCAAAATTCCTGGTAAATTGTATATCCTAATTCCACATGCACACTTAACTCTGAGCTACTTTGTACCACCAATTCCACATCAAACATATCTTCATAACAACTTTAAATAAATAGATTCCCCACTTTTTTAAGGGTACATACTACCACCCAATTCTGATCTCTTTGCCATCAGTGCCTGGGGGCTATGCCTGATCCCTTCAAAACACCCCCCCCCCCCCCCCTTGAAAAAATGCAGCACTTACACTGTGGTGAGACGCTGACGATCTACTGAGATAGTCTGACAGGTGGAGTGGAGCTCGACTCGAGCTGTGGATTCAGTGGCATCCTTCACGACTCCAATGTACCCTAAAGACACAATAAGGTCACTAAACAAGGCCTGCAAATAAGGGTTTTAGCCTGGGAGTAAGCAATGGGTGCACCCATCATAGAGTTAATATCTGGCAGTGTAAGCCACAAGGAGAGAATAAGAAGATGGGATACATGGAAAAGAGTAAAGAACTAGGGCAGAAAAAGGAGTAAGGGTTTAAGGGGGAAGGAAAAACAGTGATGAATTGAAAAAGGAAAACACAAGTAGGTTAAAAGTAAGAAAGGAGAGATACCGGGAAATGAGCAAGGAGGAATAGGAATATTAGTGGAAGAAGAAAACAATGAATGGAAAGAAGGAAATAGGAGGGAGAGAAAAGTCAAGAGTTCCATTATAAAATTAGTATTAAAAGGAATGAAATCTGGAAAGGAAAAGTAGAGATAAATAGCCAATAAGATAAAGGGAGAAGAAAAAATATATAGAAAGGAAACTGGATAGAATAGGATATGCGGTCAGAGGAGCATGTTGTGAAATTCTGGTGTCAATAAATGCAAGCTAAGAATGAAGAGTCCTAATAATGCCTTTTCACTGCGGAGACTCCAATTGCCACCGCCACAATGAAGGGAAAGGAACCAAGTGCTGGAAAGGAATGGGCTTTTGACAAACTGGGGGATTCTTGGAAAAGCATAAAAAGAAATGAGACATTCTGGGAAGGTCACTTTTCCACCTACGTCTCTTCTGCTTCCTACCTTTGTAGGGTCCTTGAGAAATGCGAACAGTTTGCCCAATCAGATCACTGTCTCTACGTCCCCGGCCTCGACCCATTCCAGCTCCTGCAACTGCACCACCTCTTGGTCCAGCTGGAAGGTAAACAGGCATAGCATAGGATGGTAAGATTACATCAGGGCATCCACTCTCCACTTTTAAAGCACTACACTATTAACTGGTCATCCCGTAAGAAGCAATCAGAGAAAGAGCGGCAAACAAACATCCCTTTTGGCACCAAGTATGAGAGTGACATAGCTACAAGGTAGGAGTCCTGTTGGACATGAAAAGTGGCAATGTTTTTATTCAAAGATGACATTTACACACTTTAGTCTACCTATAACCCGGGTACACAGCAGCTGTATTAAGAAATGTTCTCACCTGCCCCGCTAGGATGCATTGGACTACTAATGCGAGGACTCATTGGTGCAAATCCTCCTATTGTAAGGTTTGTGACATCCCGAGGCTGTAAATAGAAAAAGAGATAAAAACATTCCTAAGAAGACTGTTCATATTAGTTCCTCCTCCAACTAAAGTGTTGAGTATACTAGACCCTCAGCATAAGTTGAATGAAGCCCAGACCTTGTAGCATTTTGTAGGTAGTAACTATTCCCTGCAGCACCCTGAAGACAAGTCCCTGTGGCACCCTTCCAGAACAGAACAAAGACATTATATTTAATCTAGCACTTACCCAGCGCTGTGTTATCGCAGAAGCCCAAAGTGCAGCCAAAAAAGGAGCCATGCAGCATCCAATATTTACAAACAAATCGCTGTATCAGCCCTTATGGCCGGTCTTCCAGCACACTTTATGGGGGAAGACTATGCTCTTCTACAACCAGGTCTCCAAAACCAGGCTATACGGTAGCATCCCATGCCTGAAAGCTTTGCAACCTCCCGTGAGGTTTGGAGGAGGCCTTGCTCTGCAACACCACTTAACGAGTCTAGGCTAAGCAGCATACACGCCAACATTTTGAAACAAGACAGAATGAGAGAATGACAAAAAAAAGGGATATTTATTTTCTCTATTGACTAACATTGAAGGGGTGACAATTTTAGGCAGAAGACACTTAAGCCATTTTGGACTTGAAAAATATGGAGTTTCCCAACTGAATGGTGACTGTTGACATGTATGCTACAGTATCCCTCGATGTTTCTCGGACAAGACCCAGAGACAATTCTAACTTTAAGTAAACAGATTTTGAAAGAAGGCTGCCTTTATACCACTAGCCCTGATCTTTGGACTGGGTAAGAGTGGTCTGCTTAATTCAGACACTCTGTTCATCACCACCCCCTTTTCTGAATCGTTTTTGGCCACTATAGGTGTGGCAGGGTATACTCAGACATGAGTCCCTTACTCACTGCTCCATCAGGATTCAAGCAAGCCGGGCCGACGACGGCTGAAATGCCAGAAACCGGTCCCCGGAAGCTTGTCTCCTTTCTGGTGAAGAATTGGCTTGGTAGTTTGGTCTGCCCTGTTCCCATGATGCACTGGGCCAGGGACAGACTGATTTGCATATAGCCAGGTTCTGAGCTGGGATGGGGCAGTGAGTTAAATAACGGTGATGGATCAAGCCCTGATCTTTGGACTGGGTAAGAGTGGTCTGCTTAATTCAGACACTCTGTTCATCACCACCCCCTTTTCTGAATCGTTTTTGGCCACTATAGGTGTGGCAGGGTATACTCAGACATGAGTCCCTTACTCACTGCTCCATCAGGATTCAAGCAAGCCGGGCCGACGACGGCTGAAATGCCAGAAACCGGTCCCCGGAAGCTTGTCTCCTTTCTGGTGAAGAATTGGCTTGGTAGTTTGGTCTGCCCTGTTCCCATGATGCACTGGGCCAGGGACAGACTGATTTGCATATAGCCAGGTTCTGAGCTGGGATGGGGCAGTGAGTTAAATAATGGTGATGGATCAAGCCCTGATCTTTGGACTGGGTAAGAGTGGTCTGCTTAATTCAGACACTCTGTTCATCACCACCCCCTTTTCTGAATCGTTTATACCACTATCTGTAGCAACTCCTTACAAACATGTGTCTTCTTGTTACACAACAGTTACCTTGGAGCCTCCGGCCAGGACAACGTGGCGCGTTTTACAAACAAACATGCCTCCATTTTCCACAAGTTTCTTACAGTGCAGGAATGCAAAGCCTCGAAACAAGTGGCGAATCTCCCCCTCACGACCCTGCAGGAAACAAAGGAAAAAGATATTCAGTATTCATGTCTAAAATTCAATCTCTGTCTCAAATCACATCTCAATCTACAATCATGAACTAGCTAAAGGAGGGCATTCAGTTGAGGAAGAACAATACAATAAAACCAGTTGTTCTGCATGCAGGGTGTGCCTGGAACAGATCCAATCAATGTGACAAAACTTAGTTAACTTTAATAAAAGCATCTTATACCGAATGAGGCCCATCGATGACTTTCACAATGTCTTTGACATGGATGTTGTTCTGCTCAGAATCCAGGGCTACTGCAAACCGGTTGTCCTTCTTCCTGGTCACAGCCTGGTGCTTTGTTGTGACCACTTTCCCATGCATATTCAGAATCTGTGGGATGAGGCGGAGAGCATTACATCATGTCTAAACAGGTCAATCATTCGCAATGCTGCCTGGGGATGTGACACAAGTGCCATAGCTGAGTACCCACCTGAAAAGTCTCTCTCTCCAGACGAACAATCACCCCCACTGTCTGCGGGTCAAGCTGCACCAACTCTCCCCACTCATGCTGACCACCGACGTCCACCCCAGACGCGGTCTCAGAGCATAACTGCAAGTCCCGAGGTAGTACCTTCAACTGAAGAATTAAAAGCAACAAGATTATCATATTACAGATCATGAAAGGATTTAATGAGGAAAAAGTCTTGACATCAAGTGATTTTTATTCATGGGAGTCTACAGTTTTGGAGTGGGGCTGGAAGCGATTGGTTAGATAAACCAGCCCGCATTAATCTCACAGCAACCAAGGATTGAGTAAGGCCAGGATGGTTGTGGTGCAGAAATAAACGATCCAGTGGTCCTCTCCCTAGAACTGCTCCCCACATATCTCATAATGGCCACAGACGGCAAGCTGAGGGTCTACTGTACAACTCTGCCCTGCTGCTGTCAGACTACAACCAAGAGCACTACAGCCATTTTTATTTCATCACATTGGTATGTGTTCGCATATATGGAGTGGTACAACGCGAATCAGGCCACTAACGTATGGTGCACTGCAATTGGAACTGGAAAATAGTATCAGGAGTGGAAAGGAGTTTCAGCACAAGAGGGTCATTTAGAAGTGATGGGAATGGTAAGCAGAGTTCAAAGTGGAGGCATGCAGGTGTGGTGAGAGCAGGGCAGGTCCTGGGCAGGGGAAGGGATGATTTAATATCCAAAGGGCTCTGTGGATTGCAGAGAAATCCGATGCGCCCGTAACCAGTAGACCATACACTTAATGATGGACTCAGTTGATTTGACAGCAGTTGGTCTATAATGTATTAGTGTTGGATCCCTTAGACGGGTTTCCTTCTTTATTTGCCCAAATGAGGGTACACCGCCCGTCATTTGCGGACACCCTACTTACATAATTGCTGCGTTTGTCGAGTTAAAAATAACTATGCGCTGAGATTCAGCATGATTTAAGTCCAGATAAATACTAATGGCTTATTTAAAAGTTCTGAACAACAAAGCGCTTACTGAGTGTCTTTGTTTCCTTTCCATTTGCACAGCTATGCTTTTAACTGAGAGACCCATCATGAGAATTTGAAAACAATTTGAACACATGAGGCAAGCATCTCTGTCTGAGGCCACATAGTAATTAGCTGGCTCTTCTAAATATGTTGTTGGTAATCTATCCGGCTGGAACTCCTTTCCTCATTTGCGACCTGTAACCAGGACGTTACCTGGCAACTAGGAGTTGTTTGCAGAGGAGATTTGCAATTTATTTTTAGTGTATAAACCGCATTCTAGAGCATATTTCTTAGGGACTAATCACAATATGGCAGCTCAAGGATGTATCACTTCAACCACCCCAGACCTGTATTCATTCCATGGTCTTTCCTGCCAATTAGCTTCAGCAACAGAGACAAAGGGGTTGCCTTGGTTTAAAAATTTCTGCCATCCTTTCAGCAAGGAATGTGCTTTAACACTGCCATTTGTAGTAAACAAAATCAAAATTATTTGTTTCTACTAGCTTGAGATTTACTCTGTCTGAAGATGCTGCAATCGCGAACACTGGCTTTTGTCTTTTTATAATTCTTGTATTGCTTAAACCTAGAAATTTGGCACCCAACTCCCATCTCTTAAAATAAGGGTATGCGATCTCACTGAACTGCAGGTTTCATCTCCATCACGATGTTCAAAGCATCTCTTTTTGTACTACTTCATGTGTTTCCTTATCAGCTGCATCTGCAACTTGTCCAGTAACCATGCATATTACGATATTCAGTGAAGAAGCCCAAAAAGTCTTGAATTTGGTGTATCAACATGCAGACTAAGGTTAAATCTAACAATTTTGGTTCAGCTTTGGGATTACATGATTAGTCCCCATCAACATGGGCCCTTTAGGTTAATTGAGCTAAGCCACCATTTGGTTTTCAGCTAGGATTAAAATGGAAACGAATTCCAGAGTATCAACACCATAGTAGTAAAAACACACGTGTGAATATGGGGGTGGAACAAGGTTGACCCATGTGAAACTCAGCCGGATTAATCGGATTTGGTGCATACGGTTTGGACCTTTTGTTCTTAAAAGTAATGCATATTTCACCACACTGGAGCACTTCAAGCCTGGTAAAATTGTCTGTGTCTATATAATATAAAAAAAAACTGCTTAGTTATTAGTTTACTGTATTATAATGGCAGTTATTCGTCTTGCACCCCTTTTAAAAATTTCTATTTCTTAAGTATTTTGTTGGAGAGGACAATAAAAAGGATGTCAATCAGAGTATACTGAAATGCTGTAGACTGAAGGAGTGAGGAAAACTCATGCAATACACAGGAAAGGTATGGTGAGTACGCAGACGGGCCATGTCGTCGATTAGAGCTGTGCAAAAAGAAAGATGTAAACCCTACAGTCTCTTACCTCATGCATTGTGAGATCTGAAAATAATATGACAAAGTTTTCCTCCACTCGCACAATAAGCCCTGTGTCCCCCTCATAGCGTCCAGCGATCACTTTCACATGGTCTCCCATTTTGAAGTATTTCCGCAACTCCTGGGCTGGAAACTCCAGGATATCCTGCAGGGGACACAAACTGGGGATGAGACTAAAGAGAGCAGCGTTCAACCTGAAATTTGCATTTAATTCACACACATTCCTTGCATTTGATATCAAATTACCCTGACACGTTGCTCCTGACAGTTCTGACTCTTCACCTCACTTTCTCCTCACTAAAACTTTACAAGCTAATCTTGGGCACAATCTGTGTACATACAAGAGAGGCAAATAATGAAGCTTTTCTTCTCACACAGACCTAAGAGTGAAGAAAAGGCTTGTAAGTGGGAAAACAGGGATGTCCTGCTAATTCCCCATCTGTAAGAACACTATTGTATTGTAATTGCATTTATATAGCGCTTACTAACCCTGAAGAGGCGTCAAAGCACTTTTACGGCAAGTAGCACGCTACTCCGGGACCCATAGAGGATTAGTGTTGAATTAGTATAGTGAAACATGCAAGTACATTTTAAATTGTGGATAGGTTAGTCAGTTATTTGGATTTGGAATGATAGCTGAAGGATAGAGGAGAAAAAAAGGTTTGTATTTATATAGCGCTTGTTACCCCTGATGGGGTGTTGAATCACGCTATTAAGGAAGCCCATAAAGGATTAGTGGTGAATTAATATGATGAATATGAAAGTATTTCAGTGGTGGATATTAGTCAGTTATTTGGAGTGAGAAGGATAGCATAGGGATAAAAGGGGAAGAAAGGCCTGCATTCATATAGCACTTGTCACCCATGATGGATGTTGAAGCACTTTTCTGGCGAGTAGCACGCCACTCCGGAACCCATAAAGGATTAGTGTTGAAAATTAGTATAGTAAAATTGAAGTAATTTGAGTTGTGGATATGTTATTCAGTTATTTGGGTAAAGAAGGGTAGGTGGCGGGATAGTGAAGGGAAAGAGGTTTGTATTTATATAGCGCTTGCTAGCCCTGATGGGGTTTTGAAGCGCAAGTAGCACGCTACTCTGGAACCCATCAGGATTAGTGTTGAATTAGTATGGTGAAACATGAAAGTAATTTTAGTGTTTAATGCTTTCTGATTTGATGCAAATATTTGCAGAAGCTGGAAAGCAAAATTTACTATTCTTGGTTTTCAAAATAATATGTTCATAAAAAAATGAAAGCGGGAAAAAACATTTACTACACTACTGTAAAATTTCAGGTACCATTTTCAGCATCATTTAGTAAAGTGAGTTGATGCATGCTAGTATTTCCCCAAAAATATTCATAATGGAAAATCAATGTAACCAGTTTCAAAAGATTATAGGGAAAAAATAAACAAGCATTGGCAAAGCCAGTAGGCCTGAAATTGGTGGGCAGCTTTTTCAAATTGTTTTGCCATGATTTTTGTAAAATCTTATTGGTGTGGGAGCTGCCGGACCCTCACCTTTATAACAAACTTAGGCAAAAGCAAAAATTGTTATTGGTCTCAAAAAGCACACACTGCCACAGTAGTTACTGGCACTGGAAAATCAACTTTGTGTGCAGATATGCTCGTTGTGAAAGAGCAGAGAGGGTGAGAAAGCGAGAAAGAGAGAGAAAGAGAAAAGGAGACAGAGCGAGCATTTTAATAGACAAGGTCACAGTCAATATCAGACCAAATTAGGGGCCCAATTATTAAAGAAAGTCTCAAAAGTGCACCCATGGTATATGTTCTTGCATTAAGTGTAGCTATACAGCTTTCGTGAACTCCCAAGCATTTACAGAAGCAGGACAAGAAATAGTACTCCTAGAAAATATGTGTGATTGCATTTTAGCATGAGCACATATGCATGGGTAGATTTGCACAGGCGAAAATCTGAGTGCTTGCAAATTCACTTTCCCTCCAACCACTTTTTTCCACAACTGTGGAAGAAGGTATATGTCTGTCATTGTCAGGAGTAAATTTCCAACATTTCTCAGTATGGGCAAAGATTAGAGAAGAGTTGTTGAAAACCCTTAGCACATGCAAGTTAGTAGGTTTGCACAGACTCAAAAAGGAATTCTAACCCTACTCATCATGATCCATGAAGTCACCACCACCTCTACCAACTCTACAGTTGAATACAGAGCATCAGGTCCCATGTTCATTCACCCGCTGGGCCTCTCTGCTCAGTTAACAAAATGCCCACTGAGACGGGGTTCCTTTTAGTGAAGTGATTAAGAACAAATCCTTTCACACGCACCCCTATAACAATTGTTACTAGACTAAGAGCTCCTTTTTACAACTGCCCTTTACCCTTGTACTCATGCTGCTGACTAAGCTCAAGGACAATACATGTTTACTGATTTTGCTGCTATTGGATACATCCTTTAGCACTTTAAAAGTGTATGTACTTATGTGCTAGATATGATGGAGTTTTTAACTATGAACGTATCCTGGTATATGTTTTCAACATTATCTTTAATGCATTATGTTTTTATCAATTTTACTGTGTGACTTTTATGCGATGGAAACATTGCAAATACAGAATGACCTGACAATACAGTGTATCATGCAATACGTCAGTAATAAGCCCCTTTACCTTTAGGTCCTCGTGCTTGGGCATGATGGTAATCTTATTGCCATCAACACTTAAAATTCTACCCTGGAGATTGATCAATTCTCCTTCGCAGACTTCCACATTGTCTCCCGGCTGCAGTGTGTGTTCGCGCTCCTTCCCTACACCAACGAGAACACAAACATTAGAACATTCTTGCCCCACAAGCACAATGTACAGTAATATTTTTTCCCCCAAGACTACAGAAGACCTGCTCCATTGAGGAATAAGAATGCAGTATGAACAGAAAAGGGTGGCTAAAGTAGCATGACCCCACTACCATGAGAAATCGATTGGCAGCTTTAGATACAAGTATGAAGCGCTTCAGTCGAAGCGGCACTGGAAAACCACAGCAATATGTACCCACAGATCGGCAGATCCGACTGCTTCTACACTTTTGTAATCTTACATGCAGGGGGATGGAGGGTGTGCTTTAATGCCGCAGAATGCGGAGGGAATGAATGCTTGTTGTGCCCGGTCGAACGCCCACAACTGAAGGGGCATGTTTACACAATCTTCTGTTGGAACTCGGCCCAAGGACCATCTTTTATACATCTGCCTGGAGATCACTTCTTTACCCATGTGAAGCGGACTTCGCAAGCATGGCTGTTCCCAACCACTGCATCCTCTCCCGAAATACTCATCAAGAAGCCAACAGCTGGCTAGGAGGAAGCGCATGCAAGTCAATAGGGAATTGTGCAAGGAGCCTTCTGTGATTGACACTAAAAGGGGGTAAGAAGAGGCCTACCAGAGTTCACTGGCGGCCTACTGGCAATGACAAGAAAACTTGTGGGAGGAGTAAATCCTCCTGGGGGAGATTAGTAGGAAACAGTAGAAGTAACACATTAACTAGGGTTAAAGCGTGAGCTGATTGAGATGAATAGAGACCGGCCTGCTAGAGATGAGTGGAGAGAGAGTGGAGCACCTAGGAGCCCATACAACTTGCATGGTTGTATGGGCTCCTAGGTGCTCAAGTATGAGCCATATGGGTGTCTCAGGCTGCCTGACTGTTTGCAGTGTGCGGAACGAGAAGCACAGAAGGCCAAAACAGGCATGTTTGGCTGTGTAGTTTAGGTATGATGAGAACTTGGGAGGGGGTGTGGGGGGACACGTTGCAAGGACGAAAGAGTACAATTTGTGGCCAATTGTTACTCTGGAAATCAAGTGGCTTTGTGTAGAATTCAAGAACTGAAATATTGTTATGGTCGATTGAGAATTGAAAGGACGGGAAACGTGGGGCCTGATTTAGATCTTTGTAGATGAGTGTAAAATGAAGGATCCCCCCTGAGCTCCAAAATTATCAAAATTCTAGGTATTTCAGAATCAACATAACCATCAGAATAAGAACAGAAATCAAGTATCCAATTTAGTTAATAGAGTAGAAAATCACAGTCACGTGACCAATAGTAGTGATCACTAGCATTCAAAGTTCATTTCTCTAATCAGAGATAGGTAAAGTCCATTAAATGTCCCAATATCTTATCTAGTTGTTAAATATAATCCAGACGCTGTAAAATCCAGAATAAAGATCTTCTTTATTTCCTTGCGTGATATTTCAGATACTTCATTACATCCAAACACAGCCAACGTAGCCAACACGTGTTTCGTCAGGCATCAACATGTGCCAAAGACTTCACCAGGGCTGCAGTCCAAACATCTCCAAAGTTTTAACACTTTATCCCTCCTGAGCCTTGTTATTAGGAGCACTCCCTTTTTTCTTGTTGAATGGACCCTTAGCCTCTCTTCCAGTATAACACCCTAGGTTTTTTGGCAGTTGTGAGCTCACAATAGTCTTTGCTTGCTTGTGAAAAGGAGATGAAAAATTACTCAACTTACCAGACTGGTTTTGTCCTTTGCAAGTAATACCTATCTTTGTGCCTAACATCCAGCGTATGTAAGGCTCTCTCAGTCTGCAACTTGGGTTGTGGAAAGAAGATCACAGGAACTTGTGATAGGACTTTTGGTAGAAACTGTGGAATTGTTCTCCTCATTACATTATCCTTGTGGATTTGTAGATATGGTTCCTGTGTTGTACACATCTGTATTTCACTATCTTTAATGATGTAATGGCACTTAAGAAAGCGGTTTTTAATGTTAGGTATTTGAGTTCGGAGTTCCACATGAGTTCAAACTGTGTTTGAGTTAGTTGAAACAGCCTGAAAATAAGATTCCATGTAGGTGTGGGTGCTGCCCTCGGGCATACAATACTCTGCTCTACTTCCAGGAAACATTTTATTATGGTGTGGTGAAGAAGCATCTGCAATTGCTAACCTTGTACACACCACTATGGCTGATAAGTGAATCTACATTGAGTCGCAAGAGAGCTTTTTGTGTAGCAAATGCGTAAGGTACCTGTTCACTATAGGGTCTTGTGTTCAGCCTCTACCTGATCTCTGTAGTGTCTTGTATCCAGCCTCTACCAAGGCCCTTCCTGTCACCCCAACGTGTTCCACTTATCCGTATATCACTTCCTTGTGGTTGGTCTTGCATTCTTAAGTATCTACCTGGCTATTGCTGGGACAAATTATATGTCCTCAGGAATCATGCTGACGAGCTCAGGGTAGCTGGTTCCGGACAGAATACTTGTCCATCCTGTGTTGCTTATAGGTCCTGATGTGTCGGAAACGTTATGACCTGGTACTGCGACATTTCCATTATGTCTGAGAACCAGGTCAGTCTTGCCCACTGAGGGGCTATTAGGATTAACATCCTGAGTGCCTCCATGCATTTTTGTATTACATGTGGTATGATGGGTATAGGTGAAAAAGCATAGCTTAAAATCCCTTGCCAATTTTATCAGAAGGGCACTCCCTAATGATTATTAGTGGTGATATCAGGAGCTGAAACTTGAGATTTTGCAGCCTACAAACAATTCTATTTGTGGTGTGCCAAACCTTTGAAAAATAACCTTCACCACCCTTTCTTTTAGCTCTTACTCCTGTGTGGCACTTGTCTGTCTGCTAAGATTGTTGCTTCTATGTAGAGTCCCCAAGTTGGTGTATCACAACCAGCGTTATACTCCGTTCTAGAGACAATTTCCATGCATCCTGTGCTAGTTCGGAAAGCGTGTGAGATCTTGTTCCCTCCAGTTCGTTAAGGAAGAAAATTGTGGTCATGTTGTCTGTTTGACTGACTGACTATCCCTCCATGCATATTCAGAAGGCTTTCAGTGCTAAGATGACAGTCCTGAGTTCCAACCAATTTATATGCTATACTGACTATTTCGGTTTCCACAGTCCCCAGATATTTGCTTTTCCCATTTGGGCACGCCACCCCATATGCGAAGCGTCTGCTGTAATGGTTGCTGAGGGAGTTGATCATTTTAACGGTCTGCACACTGCAATTGTATTTGTATTCCAACACTGCATCTCTCACTGTACTCTGTTGGTGATAACCACAAGATAGTCCCAACCGCTGGTTGACTGTGAACATTGCTGTTTAAGACACTCCTGTTGTGGTCTTATGTGCAGCTTCTCCTGGAATACAAAAGGAACGCAGATGCAATCATCCTCATCATCTTTCCCGCCATTCTCACTGCCAGGTGCTGACCATTTACTAGAGGCAGCCTTGCTTTACTCTTGCCTGGAAATGCTTTGGTCTTTTCTGGGTTCAGGATTGCTATAACAAAACCTTTTTTCCCTTTCTGGGGTTAGCGATGATTTTCTGAAGTTTAGTGTAAACCCTAACTATTCCTGCACTGTTTGAATGACCTTTCCTTTATTAACCATTCATCTCGATAGAGAGAATATGTATTCCCTTCTAATGTAAAGCCCCATTGCTTTTGTTGTCGCGCCCTACTGCAGGCCCTATAGCATTTCATCAACACCATTCCCAAAAAGGCTGTTCTTTGTGAAAGACATGTTGATTAGTGAGGCTTGCATCTCATTTAGTCAGACACCCTCAGCCAGGCATGTAGCCATAGTGAAGTTGCTGCACACAGTTGTCTTCTTGCAGTTTCTGCTGTATCTAATGCAGACTAGAGGCAAGTGCTCACAAAAATCTAGATCTCCTGGATCACTGTCTTTGCCCTCTTTTTCCATTTGAGCGGCAAATTCTGCATAAGTTCCTAGAGCTAATCCCATTGTTGACAGGCATCTCTGTCCAACGGCACGTTAGGGGTAGTTACGTACCACTGCGCTGCCATCTTCATGTTCTCTCCACCATGACAAACATGATTAAGACTGCTCCTATTCAAGCTGAACATCATACCCAGATGTCTGCAACCCTCTTTATGCAGTAATGATGACCTGGGGTAACAGTAGTCGGGTATGAAGAAATGTGTTACTTACCTGTAAAAGCAGTTATCCAGTATTGGTATCTTTCATAGATTCACATGCCTGAATCATTCCCCGTCGTCGGGGTGGGAGTCCCCGGTAAATAATTATAGTAATGTCACATAGACATATACTTAGTACTAGGCCAGAGGCCTCACATTAGTAGCCTATCTAGGTCCTTATGTAAAAAGGACCAAACTTTGGCCAGGAGCCAATCAGCTACTATCACCCTCATCACCTTCCTGGAAGGAGCCCTAGTCCCTCAGATTTTCGTAAGCACAGTGCTAAGTAGTACCTACTGAGAGGACAAAGGTGAGCCCTTCCAGGGGAGGAGGTTGGATTGCATGTGAATCTATGAAAGATACCAATACTGGATAACTGCTGTTACAGGTAAGTAACGCATTTCTTATCCAGTATTATGGGTATCTTTCATAGATTCACATGCCTGAATCAGAATAGCAAGCAATAATGAGCACATTTCGCATAATACATCCTTAAAGACATAATAAACTTATCATAAGTTGTTACACAGTTTACATGATACTCACAACCTGATAAGAAATGTGCGATAAATTACCTGGAAGGTGGGATGATTGGAAGAAGGCTCACTTCTAATGAATTAGATGACGTAGGACTGCCTGTCCCACTGCTGCATCCTTCATAAGTTCAGAATCCAAGCAGTAGTGCTTGGTGAACGTATGTGGTGTCTTCCATGTCGCCGCTCTGCAGATGTCGACAATGGGTACCCCAATGAAGAGCGCCATGGAGGTGGATACCGCTCTAGTGGTGTGTGCTCGAACCTTTGAAGGTAGAGGATGGCCCGCCTGTTGGTGACAGAAGGCGATGGCCGCTGAAATCCACCTGGAAATGCTCTGTTTTGTCAATGCTAGGCCTTTCCTGGGCCTGCTAAATGCAACAAACAATTGGTTGGACTTCCGAAACTGCTCCGTCCTGTGTATGTAGAATTTGAGACATCGCTTGAGGTCCAATGAGTGTAGAGATCTTTCAGCCGCAGATGATGGATTCGGGAAGAAAGATCTCAGGACAATAGGTTCGTTGAGATGGAAAGAGGACGGAACCTTCGGTATAAACTTAGGGTTAGTCCGTAGAATGACCCTGTCGTTCTTGAACTGGATGAAGGGGTCTTGCACAGAAAAAGCCTGCAGTTCACTCACTCTCCTTGCTGACGCGAGCGCCAGTAATAGAGCCGTTTTCCATGACAAATATTTAAGATCTGCTCTGTGGATTGGCTCAAACGGGTGTTTCATTAGTTGAGCTAGTACCCCATTTAGTTGCCATGTTGGTGGTGACGCTCGAACTGGAGGGAAAGTCCTGAATAATCCCTTCAGAAACTGCTTGACCAGTCTGTTGGTCCATAGTGAAGATCCACACGAAGAACGTCTGAACCTGGATATGGCCGCCAGGTGGACTTTTATTGAGGCGTGTGCCAGCCCCGAATTGGCTAGGTGGAGCCAGTAGGGCAGAATTTGTGCTGGCGTAGAAGTGAACGGATGTAATTTCGGAGCTCTACACCACAAACAGAACCTTTTCCACTTAAGGGAATACGTCTTATTAGTACTTTCAGCCCGGGCCCGGGCTAAGACCACCCTGCATTCCTGTGGAATATCTAAATCCTGGAACTCTCTGAACTCGGGAGCCAAGCCGATAAGTTGAGAGATGTTGGATCCGGATGCTGGACTTGTCCCTGGTTCATTGTGAGGAGATGTGGGCATGTCCTGAATAGAATTGGAGGTTCCAGCGATAGAAGGTGTAGTTCTGTATAGCTTTAGGACACCCCCGCGCCGCACGGCCACCAGCTGCTGCGTGTGCCCCCCTCCTTGTGCCTCGCTGCCCGACTGCCGGCTCGTGACCACGCCCCCTCCTTCGAGCGGCGTGGTCCGTGTTCAGCGCTCCTCTCCCTGTGCCCCCGGGGCACTGTGCAGACTCGTACTAGTGCTCTTGTGTGTTTATTATTGTTTTTCCGCCGCATTGCCTGTTGACCTGTTTTCTGTGATCATTGTTGCTGTTCCGCCGTATTGACTGTCTTTTTTCCCGCCTGTTGCCGCCCTCCCCGCTCCCCGCCTCCACCGCTGACCCCGCCCCTTTTTTCCTTCTGTTCCCTCCCTGCTCCCGCCTCCCAGCTGCTCCGCCCACCCGCGCACTTGGCCTTATATGGCGACCGTGCGACGCAGGTGAGTGTGTCCTAGCTTTAGGACACCCCCGCGCCGCACGGCCACCAGCTGCTGCGTGTGCCCCCCTCCTTGTGCCTCGCTGCCCGACTGCCGGCTCGTGACCACGCCCCCTCCTTCGAGCGGCGTGGTCCGTGTTCAGCGCTCCTCTCCCTGTGCCCCCGGGGCACTGTGCAGACTCGTACTAGTGCTCTTGTGTGTTTATTATTGTTTTTCCGCCGCATTGCCTATTGACCTGTTTTCTGTGATCATTGTTGCTGTTCCGCCGTATTGACTGTCTTTTTTCCCGCCTGTTGCCGCCCTCCCCGCTCCCCGCTTCCCGCCTCCACCGCTGACCCCGCCCCTTTTTTCCTTCTGTTCCCTCCCCGCTCCCGCCTCCCAGCTGCTCCGCCCACCCGCGCACTTCGCCTTATATGGCGACCATGCGAACGCGCAGCGGGCGCGCCGATTGTGCGCCGAAGGCGCGCCAAAGGTAAGCCCGTCTGCGCCCGTCCGCGACCGGCCCGCGCCCAGCGCCAGGACCCCTGGCCCACGAAGACCCCGACCGACCCGCCTGACATACACCGCCACCACCCTCTCCGCACTCAACACCGGCCGACTCCCAGGATGCCACCAAGCCACTCCACGACGCACCCACGGACCCTTCAGCTGCCACGCCTGCAAGTTCACCTGCATCCGGACCTGCCTCGCACCAGCACCCGCCAAGTCGAAAACCAGCGGCACCCACCTCAAGTGCATCCTGCTCAACACCCGCTCCGTCCACAGACACGCCATCGAACTCTGGAACCTCCTAGACGCCACAGCCCCTGACGTTGCCTTCCTCACGGAGACCTGGATGAACGCCTCTTCAGCTCCCGACATCGCCATCGCCATCCCAGAGGGCTACAAGATCACCCGGAGGGATCGCACCGCCAACCAGATGGGAGGAGGCATCGCCATCGTCCACAAGAACACCATCCGTCTCACGACCAGCACCGACAACACCCTGACCACCGCCGAACACCTGCATTTCCAGATCCACACCGACCCGAACACCACCCTCAGAGGCACCCTGATCTACCGACCCCCGGGACCACGCACACAATTCAGCGAGGACATCGCCAACTTCGTCAGCCAGCATGCCCTCCCCTCCGCTGACTACATCCTCTTGGGGGACCTCAACTTCCACCTGGAGAACAACAACGACCGCAACACCAGCACCCTGCTCGACAACCTCGCCAATCTTGGACTCAAGCAGCTGGTGTCCACCCCCACCCACCTCGCCGGACACACACTCGACGCAGTCTTCTCATCCAGCACAGACATCGACTTCAGCCACGCCACAGAGCTTCAATGGACGGACCACAGCTGCGTCCACTTCACCTTCAAAAGAACAACGACCCACCACCACCAACAACAGGCTGCCCGCAGAAGCTGGAACAAGATCACAGCAGACCAGCTCGCCACCTCCTTGAGCCAGCACCCTCCGGCCAGCTCAGCGAACCCCAACCAGGCCGCCGACAACCTCACGAAGTGGATCAGCAACTGCGCGGACGAGCTCGCCCCGCTGAGGACCCCGCCCAGCAGACCCGGCAGCAAGAAAGCCCCATGGTTCACCGACGAACTCAAGAGCTCCAAGAAGAACTGCCGAGCCCTCGAGAAAGTCTGGAGAAGGGAACCTACACCGGACAACAGGACCACCTTCAAGCTGGCCACCCGGAAGCACCACCAGCTGATCCGCGCCGCCAAGAAAACTGCATTCAAGGACCGGCTGGACAACAACGCACACAACTGCAAGGAACTCTTCAACATCGTGAAAGAGCTATCCAACCCCAGCGCAGGAAACAACAACATCACCCCATCGCAAGACCTCTGCAACTCCCTCGCCTCATACTTCCACAACAAGATCGCGGACATACACAACAGCTTCAACAACCAACCAACGCACACCACGACCGAACAACCACCCCCCACCACCACCCTCCACGCCTGGACCCCGATCAGCACCGAAGACACCATCCGCACGATGAACTCCATCCACTCCGGATCGCCGACCGACCCCTGCCCTCACCACGTCTTCAACAAGGCCGACGCTGTCATCGCACCCCACCTACGAGACATCATCAACACATCCTTCGACACCGCCACCTTCCCTGAGAGCTGGAAGCACGCCGAACTCAGCGCTCTACTCAAGAAACCCACAGCGGACCCCACCGAACTCAAGAATTACCGCCCCATCTCGCTCCTCCCGTTTCCAGCCAAAGTCATCGAAAAGACCGTCAACAAGCAGATGGCCGCCTTCCTCGAGACGAATGGATCCCTCGACCCCTCACAGTCTGGCTTCCGAGCCAACCACAGCACCGAGACCGCCCTCATCGCCGCCACCGATGACATCCGAGCCCTGATGGACAACGGAGAAACAGCGGCCCTCATCCTCCTAGACCTCTCCGCGGCATTCGACACGGTCTGCCACCGCACCCTAGTACAGCGCCTCAGCAACATCGGAATCCAGGACAAGGCGCTGGAATGGATCATCTCCTTCCTCGACGGAAGAACTCAGAGAGTCCGCCTACCACCGTACAAGTCAGAGGCCACCGAAGTCATCTGCGGCGTCCCGCAAGGATCCTCGCTGAGCCCTACTCTCTTCAACGTCTACATGAGCCCCCTCGCGGCCATCGCACGCCAACACAACCTCAGCATAATCTCCTACGCCGACGACACCCAGCTGATCCTCTCCCTGACCAACGACCCCGCCGCCGCCAGAGCCAACCTGCACGAAGGGATGAAAGAGGTAGCAGAGTGGATGACGACCAGCCGCCTGAAAATGAACTCAGACAAGACGGAGGTCCTCATCCTAGGGCTCTTCACCCTCCGCCTGGGACGACTCCTGGTGGCCTCCCGCCCTGGGCACCGCACCCAAACCGACAGACCATGCACGCAACCTGGGCTTCATCCTGGACTCCTCCCTCTCCATGACCAGGCAAGTCAACAACGTCTCCTCGGCGTGCTTCAACATCCTACGCATGCTACGGAAGATCTTCTGGTGGATCCCCACCGAAACCAGGAAGACCGTCACCCAGGCCCTCGTCACCAGTCGACTGGACTACGGCAACGCCCTCTACGCCGGTACCACCGCCAAGCTCCAGAAGAGACTCCAGCGGATCCAGAACGCCTCAGCCAGACTCATCCTCGACATCCCACGAACCAGCCACATCTCCGGACATCTGAGAGACCTACACTGGCTCCCCGTCAACAAAAGAATCACCTTCCGCCTCCTCACCCACGCACACAAAGCCCTACACGACCAAGGCCCGAGCTACCTCAACAGCTGAATCAACTTCTACGCTCCCAAACGCCACCTCCGATCAGCCAACCACGCCCTCGCCGCCGTCCCCCGCATCCGAAGAGCGACTACAGGAGGAAGGTCCTTCTCCTACCTGGCCGCCAAGACCTGGAACTCCCTCCCGACCGACCTGCGCCTGACCCAAGACCACCTCTCCTTCAGGAAGAAGCTGAAGACCTGGCTGTTCGAGCAGTAGCGGCACCCCCCCCACCCCCAGCGCCTTGAGACCCTACGGGTATGTAGCGCGCTCTATAAATGTCTTTGATTGATTGATTGTATACCAGTGTTGGCGCGGCCACGCTGGGGCTATCATGATCAGGGTACAACTCTCTGCTTTCAGTTTCCGGAGAACCCTGGGGATCAGGGGAAACGGTGGAAAAGCGTAAGCAAAGACGTTGCACCATGTCATCGAAAAGGCATTCCCTAGGGACCTTTTCTGGGGAAGCCAACTTGCGTAATGTTGGCATTTCGCGCTCGTTTCCGCCGCAAAGAGATCCAGGTGAGGCTTGCCCCAACGGGAGAACACTGAGTCGAGCGTCTTCTGGTCGAGCTCCCACTCGTGGCAAATTGAGCGCTGCCTGCTTAGCGAGTCTGCCAGGGTGTTGTCTACTCCTGGGACATACTCTGCCCGCAGAGAAATGTTGTGCTGGAGCAGCCAGATCCAAATTTGCTGAGATTCTCGAGATAACGTCCTGGATCGAGTACCCCCCTGTTTGTTCAGGTAGTGCATTGTGGTGGTGTTGTCCGTCCTCACAAGCACTGGGGAGTTCCTGATTCGGGGCAGAAATGCTCGAAGAGCCAAGCGCACTGCTCGTAACTCTAGCAAATTGATGTGGAGACGTTTTTCTGCCACAGACCACTGACCGTGTACTTGCAGTTCTTGAAGGAACGCCCCCCATCCTTCCAGTGAAGCGTCTGTGGTTATCACATGAGGAGAGACTGGGAGTAGAAAAGGCAGGCCCTTGTTCAAGTTGTCACCCAGAAGCCACCATCTCAGAGCCTTCTTCATGACCTGAGTGATCTTGATCCAGTTGTCGAAGGACCCTGTACTTTGGATCCACTGATTTGTTAATGCTTCCTGTAGAGGCCGCATGTGGAGGCGACAGTGAGGAATGAGAAAAATGTTGGAAGACATCATTCCTAACAACGACTTGAAAAGTCGAACCTTGACTCTCTTTTTGGTCTGTATTTGGACTGCCAGGGTCTTCAGCTTGACCCGACGTTCTCTGGAAGGGAAGGCTTTCTCCTGTTGTGTATCCAACGTTGCTCCCAGGAAATTGAGACGTTGTGACGGTCGTAGAGTTGACTTTTCCTGGTTGAGCGTTCGGCCTAGGTTCTCGAAGAGATGAAGGCAGGCTGTAGAGGACTTGGCTACGCCTGTTCGAGTAGGAGCTTTGACGAGCCAGTCGTCCAGGTAAGGAAAGACTTGGTGATGATGCTTGCGAAGGTATGCCGCTACTGGAGACAGACACTTTGTAAAGATGCGTGGAGCTGACTTCATGCCGAATGGTAATACTCTGAACTGGTAGTGTCTCCCTGCTATTGCAAACCTCAGGAATTGTCGATGACTTTTGTGAATGAGGATATGAAAATAAGCATCCTGGAGGTCTAAGGATACCATATAGTCTTTTGAATTGAGTAGGTGTAATACCTCCTGGAGGGTAACCATACGGAATGACTGCTTCTTGAGGTATTTGTTTAGGTTTCTCAGATCCAGTATTGGTCTCCACTGCTTCTTCTCCTTTTTTCTGATCAGGAAGAATCGGGAATAGAATCCTCTCCCCTTCTGACCTCGAGGAACTCTTTCCACTGCTCTTTTCTGGAGCATTAATGAGAGTTCCTGTTGAAGTAGGTTTAGATTCGTGTGCTGCATAGGACATGGTGGGTTCGGAGGAGGATGTTCCACAAACTCCAAAGTGTGTCCGAAGCGAACTAACTGCAAAACCCAACGATCCGTTGTAATTTGCTTCCAATTGTGAAGGAAGTTGGTAATTTTCCCTCCAACTGCGAATTGTGGAGAAGAGGTGGAGGCCTGCCGGAGAAAACAGTCATTGGCGTCTGTAATTGTCTTTCTTTCCTCCTTTCCCTCGAAAGGACGACTTGTTGTATGAGGATTGTCCTTGTTGTTGTTGCCTCTGCTGATATTGAGGTTTATACTGCTGGGAAGAGTTATAAGAGGACCTGTAACCTTGATAGTTGCCACGATTCTGTTGTCCTCTACCTCTGGATCCTCGAAAGGAATTAGTCTTGTATTGCAGGGTGCCTAGGGCTTTCGCCGTTTCGGTATCCTTCTTAATACCTTGCAGCATGTCATCGATATGGTCACCGAAGAGTAGCTCCCCATCAAATGACATGTCGAGAACTTTGGCTTGCCCTTCAGGCCGGAATGTGGTGGCTTTAAGCCAGCCCTGGCGCCTCAAAACTGCTGCTCCTGCCAATTGACGAAAGCCTGTGGAAGCGATATCCAAGGCTACATCGATCATCTCTGAGGCAGAGCGTTCACCCTCTAGTAAAATTTTCTTAACCTCGTCTTTCTGGTCTTCTGGAATCGCCCCAAGATATGGGGCTATATCTGCCCATATCTGTCGATTGTAGCGACCTATTAATGCTAGAGAATTTGCAGCCCTGACTGATAGGGCGGACATGGAGGAAAATCTCTTGCCGATGGCATCAAGCTTTCTTCCCTCTTTATCAGGAGGCGCTGTCATTGCCGCTGACGGGTTGCTGGACTTCCGCTGAGCGGCCTGAGATATAACTGAGTCAGGTTTAGTTTGGCCAGTTAAACATGCGGGCGCAGTGTCTGGGGCTTTATACTTCCTTTCAAGCCTAGCCGGCACTGTAATGAGAGAGGAAGGATTTTTCATTATTTTTAGTCCTTGCTCCCATATATAATCGATCACTGGAATGGAGCGAGCTGATCTCTTGAAGGGTTCTTTAAAATCATGAAGGAAACAGTCCTGCGTTTCCGATGCTATTTGGATGTTTAATCTTGCAGCCGCTCTTCCTACGATAATATGGAACCCCCCTAAATCTTCAGGGGTTGAATCGTCCTGTACTTGGTTATGAGGATGCTGGATCTGGGTTGGTGTTATCATCATGACCATCATCATCATCATGTATTTCACCTTCCTCCTCTTGGGCCTCATCATCTCTCATTTCTTCCTCATATTCATCCTCATCCGAAGAAATTTGAGTAGGTAAGTTCTCTTGCTCCTGACGCACAACCAGCGGGGGTGGCCGCGGTCGATGTTGAGGAGTTGGCGCTTCCTGTTGCGCCTGTATTCCTGAGGCAGGTGAAGATGATGGAAATCTCGGTTTATAGTCCGAAATCAGAAATTGGAGATCAGAGACAATTGAAGCTGGAAGGCACACCATAGGCTGGACAGTGGTATGTTGTTGAACTTCCTTTTGAATTGTAACCTCTTCAAAATTTTCATAGTCCGAACTCTCATGAACTTTGATGTTAAGATGAGAGGGACTGGATGCTATGGGAAACATGGTCTCTTCTTCAGGATCTGCTGATTCTAGAAACTGCGTTGGCAGCAGCTGTTGGACCTTGCTAGGTGAGGTCATCTCTGGTGTCACCAGACATGATGACATTTTAAAGTGTGTATATGTATACTTCAATGAGGGAGAGCCCTTAGATATTAGATCCGTTGACGCGGTGTCCGTCGACGGTGGAGCGTCTACGATTTTTGATGATTTATCAGGCATTTTCATCGTCGACTGCATCGTCGTCGTTGATGTCCTAGTCGACGACGACAATGATGATTTCTTCGTCGACGGCGGCGTCGACACTGTAGCAGTCGACGACGATGGCTTCATCGACGGTCTCGTCATCGACGGGCTCGTCGACAATGGTGTCGACGTCGATGGCTTCGTCGACGGTGGCTTCGTCGACGGTGGCTTCGTCGACGGTGTCCTCGTCGACGAGGTAGTCTTCGTCGACGAGGTAGTCTTCGTCGACGGTGGGATCTTCGTCGACAACGAAATCCTCGTCGACTATGGGATTTTAGTCGACGCTGGAAGCTTCGCCTTCGTCGACGATGAAGCAGACGTCGACGGGAGCGTCGTCAGAAACGTCGTCGACGGTTTTGTGACAGAAGGTATTGACCTACCCATCGACGACGATGTTGTAGTAGTCGATGCCATGGAGAAAGTAGACGCCGTGGATGTCGAAATGGAGACTGTCGACATCGTCACAGGCAGGCCAGAAGACACCATAGCAGGCTTCTTGAAGTCTGTCATCTGAAGAGAAGGTCTCTGAGGCTTGACCTTATATTGACCCTCTGTGGACTTTGGCTTCTTGTGAGGAGGCGCAGCAGACTGACCTGGGGATGTCTGTCGAGGCCTTTTAGGAGAGGAGTGGAAGCTCCTGAAGGAACACTCACTCTCACCTGAGGAGACCAGCTGCTCTTTGTCCTTCATTCTCTGGAGCCACAGAAGTAAGCGCCCTTCCCTGTCCTTCAATGTCTTGACCGGGAGAGTGCGACAAATCTTACATTCCTTGGCAGAATGCTGAGGATAGAGGCAATACAAGCAGTCTTCATGCTTGTCCTCTATATGCAACCTCATTTTACTACAAGAGGCACAGCGTCTAAAAAGCCCTTTTTTAGGAGTAGTAGACATATTAAATACCAATACTCCTTTCCAATCTGAAACTTGAAGAGATAAAGGAAAAAAATCCAAAGATAAGGAAAAAACCTGAGCAGAGCTCAGTGGAGACTCCCTTAGCACGACGTGGTAGAAAATCTGAGGGACTAGGGCTCCTTCCAGGAAGGTGATGAGGGTGATAGTAGCTGATTGGCTCCTGGCCAAAGTTTGGTCCTTTTTACATAAGGACCTAGATAGGCTACTAATGTGAGGCCTCTGGCCTAGTACTAAGTATATGTCTATGTGACATTACTATAATTATTTACCGGGGACTCCCACCCCGACGACGGGGAATGATTCAGGCATGTGAATCTATGAAAGATACCCATAATACTGGATAATCTATCCCTTCCTCTGGTGAGTCTGGATATAGGTCTTGCCATTCCTCGGGACTCTCCTACCTTGTATGGATCTGGTTCGATCATTCCTTCCTCTTTCTCATATTGGAAGAATTCTACCTCAACTTCCTCCTATGATTCAGGTGTAAGCAGAAGGTCTAGGTCTGCCACCTAATGTTGTCCTCCTCTTGTGGAGGCTTTAGAGAGATTTTGTATTTCTTGAAGAATCAAACCATTTGCTTCCTTCTCATCAAAGCTTTCATTTGTACTTAGAGTAGCTGTTTTTATTCTCCTGATGTCTAGAGACTTTTGATTACCTTTGATAGTTACAGTTCTCTTCTTCAGCGTCTGGATTTCCTTGTTCCTCCCACGCTCTCAATCCCCTTTTGGTGTTGAGTCTGGATCCGAGGATAGGCCTTCAATGGTATCCTTTTGCTTGTATCTGTGGGATTCTTTCGAATTCTGCCTACCCTCGGGGGTCGAATGTTTCAGCATTGAGATTGTTTTAGCAAGCCTAGAGTCCAATGGTTTTGGCATGGTCGCTGTGCATCCTAAGTGAGTTACCTGCCATTTCTTTGTTTCAACGTCTTTGGGTGTTTTATTTCTCTGCGTCTTGATGAAATCTTCGACAGAGATCTTCCTTCCTCTACAAACTTGGTGCCTTGATGTGTCTGTTGTCACTTGACAACCACAAGTCCTTAAGGGATTCCTTCTTGCACTAGGAGGAAACCATCACATAGTGAGGGTTTCTTTCCAGTGCAAGAATGAATCCCTTCTATTAAGCCTACGTCTGCTTTTCCCTTGCCCTGAGGTCACAGTCTGAAACTTGGTGCATGCAGTGAACTTTGTGGTCCTTCGGTAGGAAGAGATTGCATATGTGTGGCAGTTGGGGCAAAATCTAAAAGTGGTATGCTCCATGCCCCTCGCTTGCTGCCCGACCCACGTGGTTGAAGTAGATGTTGTTTGTCCAAAACCGTTGGTGTTTTGTCAGTCTTGTGTTCGCTTTAGTGTTCCCTTGACATCCATCGGTAACTAGGCTGCAATTGCCCTTGTCTTTGATGTTTTTGTTTTCAGTGAAAACCTTTCCTCTCTGGCTCTGGAGGACTTGGCTGTGTTATCAAGCCCAATGGCGGAAAAAAGAATCTATCAGCACCCGGGCCACAAAGACCGAAGTCAGACAGTCTCAGTGGCAAGTGACAATGCAGTCCACCGTGGTTGGATGGACTACACAACAGTGGCATTACAAAGGGATTACAGCTCAAAGTTAGAAGGAAACCCCACAGTGAACCTTAGTACAGATGTGTATTCTGAGCCTCACAGAGAAAACAAGCAGCGCCAGTAGTAGGAATAAAGAGAAACCGGTGTCTCATTAACCCAACTGTGAAACAAGACATGATGCTGGGTCATACCAACACAAATAAATTAAGAAAAGAAGATAAATGCATTTACCAGAGAGATTGGTACCACTATCTATAATGCTTGGTAGAGTTTGCAGCAGATTAAAAAAAGTGTGGTAGCCTCATGTGAACAAATATCGGGCCTGGTTCCTGATCACATTGTCAAAGCACTATTATTCACAGCCAAATCCCCAGACACCATGAGATGTTTATATATAAATCTTGACCTTTTGAATAAAAAAAAAAATAAACAGACCATAAAAACTCAGTTTCAAATAGAAATACACATACATTACATACACATTTACGAGGACATATCTTTTTCCATTACAGATTGCCAGAACCAAATGAGGGGTGGGTTGTCGTATTATTCCTCTTTCTGTGATGTCATTTGGGGTGGGGGGAGGGGCAGGTCACATTAGGTTTCTTCCGATGACATCATCAATTTTGTTAATCAGGCACCCACCCAAACCGACAGTGCTATTTATGTTTTTTTTAAACAAAACTGTAGTCACTGAAATGTATTAAGGGGGAAACTATGCACTTGGCTTTTTTAGTATTGGATGAAGAACCATGTGTAACAAACAGTTTCCAACTGTGCTTTCCACCGAGGTTAGAGTAAAATATGCAAGAACGTAAGGCCTTACCTGTGGTTTCTGTTACAACTTCCAAATCAATTCCTTCAGGTTGGTCTTCAAACTTCTCCAGCTCAGATAGGGTAGGCTTCACTCCTTCAGTGATCTGAAGCACATATGGTACACAAAGTGTGCAGTTAGGTCCTGGCAATGTAGAACCCTTTCATCGACATTAAATGGGTCAAATGTTTATACTCACAACAGCAGACATGGCAAAGCTCTTGAACAAGAAACCTTTGCGGCTGTAACGATTGACCTCAAAAATAAGGAAATCTCCATCAGAGGTGACCTCTCCACCAAGGGACCTGAGTGGAAAAAGGATAGGTGTGTCACTAGGGGTGCAAAAAACCCAACTCTGGAAGCAAATGGTAGGACACTACGGGTATTAATTCCCATCTATACTTGATCATTATTTTCCAGATAAAGATTATGGACTCATGTATTTGTATTTATTTAGTGCTCACACCAGTTTGAACAAATTTTTACTTAGATTCTATAGTTAGTCCTAGAATAGCATGAAATCATTTGTGGAATGAGAATTCAGGGAATTGGAACAATTACCTGCAACTTTCAGACCAAAGTCACAGCCCATTTGCGTGTGACAATAAATTAATCCTTTCAAACAAGGAACTGTGCAATGATAGGTGAAGGTGGGGTACGTTGCAGCTGTGGAATAGGCAAACACAATCTTGGTCTGTAATCTTATTGAACCCTATTGTTTGATCCGTTGTTGTGTAGGAATCTAGGACCCTAGTGTAATTTTCCAGATTCATGCCCATATATAGGTATAAATTACTCGATCCTTATATAGGCATAGAAATCATTACCATATTTAGACTGAGCCTATGCAGCCCAAATACGGCATGGCTACTTCCACTAATTTCCGAGAATCAACAACGATTTCTTAGAAAAACCCGCCTTCAGCAGCTAGGGACTTCCCCTCGCCTGAATACTAATTTATCTAGGAAATCATGGAGTTTTCAAAGAACTGAGTCTTTGAGTGACATTATTATGTCCAATCATACGTCAAACTCGGCACCTTCAAGGTATAAATATAGCTACATTTGCCCAGACAAACACATGGTGGTTTGCAGCAGATCGACTACTTACTTGCCCGACGCCCTGCAGCAGCAAGTGCCGAAGGAAGCCGACCCTAAATTCAAAATTTAGGGGAGTGCATGTCACCAGAGAAGCAGATCCTGACGACCGAGGAGAAGAGGAGAAGAGAGGACACCAAAGAGCTGCAAAAGCAGAGGGAGAAGAAGCAGCTGAACTGCTATCAACCCTGCCGACCTGTCTGCATCCTTCGTCGAAAACTGTGCTAAAGTCGACTCGTCCTTCAGCTGTTGACTCCAGATACCTGGGAGGACTGCCTTCCTTTGAAAAAGACCCAAGACCTCCTGTGAGCAGCAAACCTGTTCTGAGGAAACTCCAAACGAGAAGACTCTGATGCCTCTGGAACCGCCAAAACGTGACACCTGAAGTCACCCTTGCACCCCTTGTCTGTGGCCCGAGTTGATGGCATACAGAAATTATAATAAAACTTTGATGGAAAAGTATATTAAAGATCCCAAGAAGGGGATCGATGGGTCTTGACGCTCTTGTCAAGACAAAAATCTGGATATCACTGGACCCATGACAAAAACTTCTTGGTTCCTTAATTATTTCCCTTAGTGTGCTGTCCGGCTGGGTTCAGCGCGCGGTTATTTTCCTAGGTAATGCGAATTACGTTTTGTGGTCTTTGTTGATTAAGATGGACCCAATTTGGGTGACCTCGCCTCCTTGGAGGTGGGCTCGGCTGGTCGGTTCTCCTCCAAAGTTGGTTGGTTCTGGACACCTCACTAAATCCGATGGCTTGGCGGATTACTGGCAACATTGGAAAATCCTAGGGCTTTGGGAGGCAAGCAGAGGTTCTCCCCTCTAAGGCCTGGGCAGATAGTATGGTCAAATGATACAAGTCCACCTGGGAGAGTTGGATGGGTTGAGGCTGGCAACGGATTTTGGATCCTATGGTTGCAAAAGTAGTTCAGGTCGCCAAGTTAGTTGTCCAGCCTGGTGGTGGACAGAATGGCTTACAGGTCGGTAAATTCTTTCTGTTTAGATATATAGGCAGGGCATGCCCCAATTGGCTGTGCGCCCCTGTATGAGAAGGTTGCTTCGAGAAGTCTGTCCCTCCCAAGCGATGAAACCCAGGTATCCTACTCTTTGGGACGTTAACTAGGTCTTTAATCTCTTTTTACCCTGGCAATCCAACAGGTTTTGTCACGGAAGGAGATGTCTGCAAAATTGGCCATGATTTTGTGCTGTGTGTCCCTGCAGAAGCGTCTCGGATGTATGAGCTCTCAACATTACAGGTAGGTTATTTACGCCAGAGGGGGTTTCCTTCCCAGTAACTAGGTGTACTAAATCCAATTCCAGAGTAATTTCTCACCCACCTTTTGCCGACTCTGCTTAGCTGTGTGATGTGCGATGCTTGAAATCATACGTAGACATAACAGAGGCGGTACACCCTTAGGAGAAATAACAGCTCCTCATCAATACAAAATGTTTGGGGCACATTCAGCTGAGGGAGGGGGGAGCGATGGATTCAAAAGCATTCCGTCTGGGTGCCCGTTTGGAGTCCATTATGAACGTGCCAGATTGGTCCTCGGACTCTAATTTAAGGGATTTTACAGTATGCCAGTGATGGATATAGCTCAACTGGTGGTGAGAAGTCTTTTAACTAGTGTAATCCTCGCCTCCGATCCTGGCATAGAATATAACATTTCCTAGCTTTCTAAACGGAAAGTTTAAATTCTTAAGGACATGACGGCAAGGATTATCCCACCCGGTGGGGTACCTCCACCTCCTCCATCCACCCCCACCCCCACCCCCCCAGTTACTAGAACGTTAAGCATTTGAAACATGTTGCCTCATACCATTTCATGCCTTTCACAAAGTGTTGATGATTTAGGCCTTGTTTTGTTGTGAAAAGGTTGCTAACTAAACTGTCTATATCATCAAGTTTGAATTGGTGACATATGCATTTGCATTCCCGGAGTTATATATTTGATTTTTTTTCCTTTCTCAATAGGTCGGATGGATCCAAGAAGGAATAAAGAGGATTCCATAGACTTGACTCGTGTGGAGAAAGAGGGAGCACAGAAAAAGGCAGAGGACTTTATATGGACATCGCTGCCTGATTAGATGATGTTATGGCCATGCTTCCCAGGTTTTTCTGTGAAAGTTACGTTTTTTTAATGGATATGGTTTAATAATGGCTGCTGTTTGAAAAGAGGTACCCGCTGGATGGGAAAATCCACACCTCCGTGCCAAAGAAGTCTAGTTTTGAGATTTCTTGGTCATTCACACTCCAAGTTATCATAACTTTCCAGTGATTGGAAACAATGTATATCAACACAGATTTTTCTTGTAGTTCAAAAGTGCTAACTGAGACACAAGACAAGGCTATGTAAAACAATTAAATAATCAGTATGAAAACAAGTTACTTACCTGTAACTGTAGTTCTCCAGTATTGGAAACTTTCATAGATTCACATGCCTGAATCATTCCCCGTCGTCGAGACGGGAGTCTCCGGTACATAAAAAAGCAATGCTTAGTAGTATAGCAAACTGAAAAGCGGCCTAGGCCCATTTCCCTTTTGAAACACCTAACCCTTGTTATGTAAAGGGGACCAAACTTTTCCCGGAACCAATCAGAGCTCCTCACCCTTTAGAACCCTCCTGAGAGAACCTTTTGCTCCTCAGATTTTCGCGCACTTGAGCATCAAAAACACTCTTCGTGCTAAATCCAAGGTGAGCCTCTCAGGGTAGGAGGGTGGGTCGCATGTGAATCTATGAAAGCTTCCAATACTGGAGAACTAGTTACAGGTAAGTAACTTGTTTTCTTACTCCAGTATTGGAGCTTTCATAGATTCACATGCCTGAATCAGAATAGCGAGCAGTAGCATAAAGCACATTTTTTTTATTATATAGTCACTTAATACAGCATAATTCTGTACATAGTTATTTTAGAATTCTGCATATCAATACTCCAATAACAATAGAAAAAATGTGCATTTGTATCAAAGATAAAAGGACGGAGGCATGCAAAGAGGGCTCACCGTTATTGGATAATGTTTCTCAGCACCGCTTCTCCCACTGCCACATCTGTCTCTGCAGCTGCTTCCAAGCAGTAGTACCTGGTGAAGTTGTGCGTAGAACTCCAGATCGCTGCCCTGCAGATATCCTGAATCGGCACTCCTGCAAATAACGCAGTGGAGGTGGACACTGCTCTTGTTGCATGAGCACAAACTCGTGCGTTCAGAGGTTTCCCAGCAGCGTGGTGACAGAGCACAAACTCGTGCATTCAGAGGTTTCCCAGCAGCGTGGTGACAATATACTATAGCACTGGAAATCCATCTGGCAATCCCACGTTTCGGTAAAGGAAAGTCCTTCCTGGGTGCGCTGAAAGCGACAAAAAGCTGCGAAGACTTGCGAAAGTGTTTAGTCTTTGAATAGAATATGAGACATCGCTGGACGTCCAGCGAATGTAGAACTCTTTCCGCTGCTGTTGTTGGTTGTGGAAAGAAACGTTTTAAAACTAATGGCTCATTCAAATGAAAGTCAGTTGATACTTTACGGATACATTTCGGATTAGTTCTGAGAATCATCCTGTCCTCTTTAAATTGCAGAAAAGGGTCTTGAATTGTGAGAGCCTGCAATTTCCCCACTCTTCTGGCCGAAGTTAGAGCGATGAGAAGCGCTACCTTCCACAATAGGAATTTGAGATCTGCCCTGTGTATATGCTCGAAGGGCTGCTTCATTAATTGTGAAAGGACTATATTCAATCGCCAAAGAGGTGGAGGAGGCTTTATTGGAGGAAAAACTCGGAATAATACCTTCATGAATTGTTTAACAATTCTTGCCGACCATGAGGATGGTCCCGAAGCAGTCCTTCTGTAGCGTGATATTGCAGCTAAATGTACTTTTATAGATGCGTGAACCAAACCCGACTTAGCTAAAAGCAAGATGTATGGAATAATCTCATGAGGTGCCGAATTCAAAGGATGAACGTTACTTCTTTGACACCAGAGACAAAATCTCTTCCACTTCATTCTGTAGGTTTTGTTCGTACTATCCGCCCTGGCCTTGGAGAGGATATCTTTACATTCTTCTGAGATGTTTAGATGCTGAAATTCACAGTGCTCAGGAGATAGGCCGCTAAGCACAAGGATCTTGGGTCCGGATGGAGCACTTGTCCCTGGGACATCGTCAGAAGCAATGATATTGGTTGGAGGCGAATCGGATGGACCTTCGAAAGCAGCAGAAGCTCAGTTAATCATTGTTGTCTGGGCCACCATGGGGCTATTAGAATTAGTCAGCACAGTTCTTTCTTGATCTTCACAAGCACTCGCAGCAGCAGGGGAATTGGAGAAAAGGCATAGGCAAAGACGCCTGACCATGCCATCGAAAACGCATTCCTCCAAGATCCCCGTTGG
Organism: Lissotriton vulgaris; assembly: GCF_964263255.1. Lineage (NCBI taxonomy): Eukaryota > Metazoa > Chordata > Amphibia > Caudata > Salamandridae > Lissotriton > Lissotriton vulgaris. The sequence continues at coordinate 911,168,209 of NC_141697.1, forward strand.
GGAAGCCAGCTTGCGAAGAACCAGCATTTTCTGTTCTCCGCTATTGCAAAGAGGTCTACTGTTGGTTCTTCCCATCTTTGATAAAAATGTTTTTCAGGACTCCTTGGTCCAACTCCCACTAGTGGCAGGACGATTTGAGCCTGCTGAGAGTATCTGCCTTGATGTTTTGATCCCCTGGGAGGTGTTCTGCTGTTATGAATATCCTGTGTCATAGCGCCCATTCCCATATGTCCTGGGCTTCCTGAGAGAGGGAGAGTGATCTTGTTCCTCCCTGCTTGTTTAAGTAGTGCATTGCAGTTGTGTTGTCCGTTCTTATCAACACAGATGATCCCCTTATCCTTGGCAGGAAAGCTAGCAATGCGAAGCGGACTGCTCTCAGTTCTAGTAAGTTTATGTGTAGTTGTTGCTCGTGCAACTTCCAGTGACCGCTGACTTGAAGGAACGCTCCCCATCCTTCTAGGGACGCATCTGTTGTCACTATCAATGGGGCTGGAATTGTGAGGAATGAAAGACCCTGCGAGACATTTAGTTTTCAGGTCCACCATGCCGCTGCTTGAACCATGACCGGCATGACTTGGACAACATCCTCGAAGGATCCCTCCACTTGAGGCCATTGCAGATCTAGTTGCTCTTGCAACAGATGCATTCTTAACCTGCAGTGAGGTACAAGGGGAATGCAAGATGAGATTGTTCCCAGTAATGACTTGTACTTGCGTACTCAAAGACACTTTCTTTTTGTAAAGTCTTGAAGAGAGAAATAATTTTCAGCTGCCTTTCTTTGGAGGGGAACGCCTTGTTTCTCTCTGTATCCAGGATTGCCCCCAAAAAAGTGATGTTTTTCGTTGGTTGAAGGGATGACTTTTCGTCGTGTAGAGTCAGACCTAGCCTGGCAAACAACTCCACGCAAGCCTTTGATGATGCTCGGGTTAACACTGCTGATGGTGTCTTGACTAGCCAGTCGTCGAGGTAGGGAAATCCTTGGTGTTTGTCGTCTTAGAACCGCAGCCACTGGAGCCAGGCATTTCGTGAAAATTCTTGGGGCTGATTTCAGGCCGAAGGGCAGTACCTTGAATTGGTAATGTTCTCCGGCTACCATGAACCGAAGGTACTGCCTGTGTGAAGGATGGATGGGGTTATGAAAGTATGCATCCTGTAGGTCTAGTGTGGTCATATGGTCTCCTGGGTTCAACAGTAGAAGGATGTCTTGCAGAGAAACCATCCTGAAAGCTTGCTTTTTGAGATAGGTGTTTAGGAATCTGAGGTCCAGAATAGGCCGCCATTGAAGGATGTTTTTCTTGACGAGAAAAAAAAAAGCGGGAGTTAAACCCCCCTCCCCTCTGGGAGTTCGGTACCGGTTCTATTGCTTCCTTTCGGAGCATTGTCCGAATCTCCTCCCGCATTTGATGTAAATGCTTGACCTTCTGATGTATCGGCGGTGTACGAGGGGGTTTCTGTAGAAATTCTAGAGTGTGACCGAATTGAAAAATGTTGAGGACCCATTGGTCCGTAGTTATCTGTTGCCAATTTTGAAAATTATGAGCAATCTTTCCACACAGGAGAACATGTGATCTCAGAGCAATCGGTGTAGCCGGAATTAGTAGGTCGTCATGGTCGTCGGGTGTTGTCCGGCCCCCGACGACCTCCTTTACCTCTCAGAGTCGATTTTGTGTAGCCTCCTGACTGGCGCTGTGTATACTGCTAGCGATTGGGCTGGGATGAGGTGGAGTAAGAGGAATATCGACCCAGTTGGTATCCTCCCCTGTAAGATGATTGACCTCTACCTTTAGAGCCTCGAAAATGAACTTTCCTTTATTGTAGAGTTCCCAATGACTTAGCCGTATCCGTACCTTTTTTGATACTCTGTAGTGCATCATCTATATGCTTGCCAAATAGATCTTTACCGTTGAAAGGAAGGTCCCAAATTTTATTCTGGACTTCGGGTCTAAATGCTGTCGCCCTCAACCATCCTTGCCTGCGTAGTACCGCAGCTCCTCCCAGAGATCTGAATGCCGTGGTCGCTATGTCCATAGCGAGAACTATGACTTCGGCCGAAGTCCTCTCCCTTTCTTGCAGAATTTTTCTGGCTCCTTGTCTCTCCGTCTCCCGTATATGGTCTATGTAAGGCGAAAGGTCGCACCACATTTGCCTATCGTATCTCCCTAGAATGGCCAGGGCATTCGCAGCTCTCACTAATAGGGCCAACATAGAGGAAAATCTCTTCCCCGCATTGTCCAGCCTTCGACCCTCCCTGTCCGGAGGTGCTGTAATAGGAGCTGACTAAATTCTTGATTTTTGCTGAGCTGCTTGGGTAATAACTGAGTCCGTCTAGGATGACCTAAAAGACAAGCTGGAGCATCTGAAGGCGCCTTTTATTTTTTGTCCAACCTGGCGAGCACCGGAGTCACTGTAGCTGGTGCTTCCATGATCTTCTTGCCTTCTTCGCAAAGATGACTTACAATCGGTAAGGATCGAACTGTCCTACGATAGGGTTCCTTGAAGTCATACAAGAAACATTCTGCCTTATCCTCTGCCATGGTAAGTGCGAATCTTTTAGTGGCTCTCTCCATTAAGTTATGAAACCCACCTATGTCCTCAGGTGGAGAATCAACAGGCTTTGGAGACGGAGAAGAAGGTGACGGAATGAGATAATCGTCCCACTCTGCTAGGGTCCGTGATCTCTCCATCTTCCTCCTCATCTGTGGTCCTTGGGTCTTGACCAGATCTCAGTGGTGCAGATCTTGGGAGGGGTTCCGGTAAGATGTCCCGCATACGCACTGGTGTACTTGGTACTGAGCGTGGTTGAGGCGTAGCCTCTGTAATTTCCCTTGAGGCTTGAGGCACATGATATCTCCTCCTATAACCCTCTAAAATGAATTGTAGATCTTTTAACAAAGAAGATGGTACTCTCGTCATCTCTTCCTGATGTTCCTGGCGGTATTGTTGCTGAGGACGCTCTTGAACTTCATATTCATCTGAATCCTCCTCTTGGTACTTTAACAGCAACTGAGATGGGCTACTAGCATAACCAAAAGGGCCGCCATCATCTTCGTCCCCTTCCGAATCCTCTTCCTCCAGAAGGTGAGATGGTACCAGAGGCGACACCTTACTTGGAGAAGTAAGTTCTGGCGTAATTGTCCTTTTCCAGGTCAAAAACCTATTTTCTGGTGTTTTTTTCCTCGTCGACTGGCTCGCCGTCGAAATTGTCGACGATATCATCGTCGTCGTCGTTACCGTTGTTGCCGTGGACGATCCCGTCGTCACTGCCGTGGACGACGTGGTTGTAGTCGTAGCCGCCGACCTCAGTGTAGACACGGCGATAAAGCTCTTGAAACAGCTTTTACCTCCGGTTTCTTCAACGTTATTTTCCTCGTCGACGCTCCCGTCGACGATGCAGATTTCTCCACTTTCTCCTCAGAAGGTGTGGAGGATGGTTTCTTGACAGAAATCTTGAACTTGGGGGTAGATTTTGAGGGCTCTGAACTAGTTTTCTTGGTATGTTTAACCCCCGAAGCATGACCCTTCTTGTCCTTCTCTTTGCCTGAAGGAGATTTTGAGGGACTGCGCCATGAAGACCCTGGGTGGTCTTTTTAAGGGCCTTCTCAGGTCTTTCCCCTGAGGTATGAGCCTGAGGAGATCTGCTCCTTTTCTGAGATCTCCTGGAAAAAGAGGACTTCTCCTCACTGTCACTGGATAAGATCTCCTTCCTAGCTTTCCCCTTTTGAAGTCAGAGTAGAAGCCTTTCTTCATGGTCCCTCAAAGTTTTATTGGAAAAGGTACGACATACCTTGCAATCCTTTGCCTGATGGCCTGGATAAAGGAAGTAGATGCAGTCTTTATGAGGGTCGTCTGTATAGAGCCTTTTTTCTCCTCGTCAGCCATGGAAGAAGAGGGAGAAATAGTCTGAAGTATTCCAAATAATTAAATCTGGAGAAGGAAAAACACTCAGGTCCAATCCCAATAGAATATACTGAAGAGTTTGAGCAGAGCTCAAAGGAGACTCCCTAGCACAACGTGCAGTAGAAAATCTGAGGAGCAAAAGGTTCTCTCGGGAGGGTTCTAGAGGGTGAGGAGCTCTGATTGGTTCAGAGAAAAGTATGGTCCCTTTTACATAACAAGGATTAGGAGTTGCCAAAGGGAAATGGGCCTAGGCCTCTTTTCAGTTTGCTATACTACTAGGCATTGCTTTTTTATGTACCGGAGACTCCCGTCTCGACGACGGGGAATGATTCAGGCATGTGAATCTATGAAAGCTCCAATACTGGAGTAATAAATGTATCCGCTTCACTATCTGCCATCCACCCCAGGCAGCACGTCAGCACCTCCACAGGCCCCATGATTCCCATTCCTGCCCTAAGACTTACAACATGCACAGTAGAACTTGCAGCACAATACAAAAGAAAGTTAGAAAATGGCAAAAGGTTCACCTCAACAATACTACTACCCTTGACAATGTGAATCTTACATCCAAGCCTACGCTTTTCATAGCCCATGATAATTTAAAAAAAAGCTGGTTCAGGGTGCTGGATTGCCTGCACCTCAACAGACAGCTTAAAAATAAAAAATAAAGGCACTAGTCAACATATAATCCAATCACTTACCCTTAACAACTAACTCGCAAGCCATTTATTTACTTTAGCAGATACAATAGGCCACTCACCTAATTTTTTCGGCATCGAAGAGCCTCTGTGGAGGCCTCTTGAACTTCTTCCTTTTGGAAAACCAGTCTTTCTGAAATAAAAGGATCACAAGTAAACGTTATTCACCACAGTGACTACTTTGGTTCCAATGAGATAGTGACTGCACTGAAAGTTTGAGAAAGTAATTCCTCGCATAGTGCAGACAGCTGTGAACCCCCCCTGTGCCCATCTCTCCAAATTTCTGGTCACCATATCTAGCATCACCCAGGCCAACATTACTCCCCCACAAGACTATACTGGACTGGGGGTACACTGAAATTGAACCATCATTTATACTGGATATTGGCTTATCTCCCTGGCTATAGGACGCAGACTGCTGGCACCAGTATTTAGATGTACAAGAGGCACAAGTCTTTTTTACCTGCATCCCTGGAAGATCTACATACGGACTTCCATAGTTATATCCGTTAACTTACTTTAACTGGCATCATTCACTTCTCCTGCTTAAGTGCAGTTTGAGTAAGCTATATGCTGTATGTTATAAGGACACATAAGTTGCATGGAATATAGCCCTAATAAGGTAATTTTCTGATTTTTGTAATCTCTGGGAATGTGGCACGCTGCACTAACAGTCCATGCTGTCTGCGCTACAGAGATTCTAAGGTATGCTCACATGGATGGATTTGGTCTGGAATACACATTCTATTCAAAGCTGTCTGGCAGCATCACCAGAGTAGCTTCTTGTGAGCTCAACAGTGCAAAGCAGCAGTCCACTGTCAAAGATGTCTACATGGAGATACTCAAACCATATCCATGTGGACAGCTGTTGTGTGTGTATACACACACACACACACACACACACACACACACACACACACACACACACACACACACACACACACACACACACACACACACACACACACACACACACACACACACACACACACACACACCTCATTAGGGGTCTGCAAAAATGGTCCCTGCTCCAGTTGGCTAGACCGTTTGAATCTGAAAGTAGCACTCTTTAGCGTCACTAGAGCTCAAGAAATGCCCAAATTAACTGATAAATACTGGTTCTCTGCATCTTGTACTTTCAACATGATTTGAATTCAATGTGAAGGTCGACAGCACCAGCTGATAGGAATCATCATGTGGCGAGACTGAGGAGCACAGACACTGAAGTTAAAAGGATGGAGACAGGGTCCCCTTTAGAAAGTCCATGAGGGCCATGTTAGCAAAGAACTGCTTAATTGTACCCATGTTTTGTATTCTTGTGTTTGACATCAGTCCCATTGGAATCTGTTGTGAAAGTCCACACTTTGCACAACGGCTGTGTGTGAAGAGGGCTGTGTGTGAAAAGAAGCCTGAAAGTAAAGAAAACCAAAGTGGTTCTGAAACCACAAACAGTGGATCCACAAAACCTCTTGTATAAAATTGGGATCCAAACCACCTATCTTGGTTATATTTCTAAGTTCTTTTATGACCAAGGAAAGGAGTGGTCTACAGAGTACTCAAACAAGGACTTGTGTCTGCCTAAAAGCCAGCATCGCAGAGGTGAGCGGGCATCAAATGATGTCTGATCCTTCGGCTGACGGAGCAGAGGGTCTGCCTAGAAGTCTGTCTGATGAGTGTGAGAGGGAAGGAGTGTGCTTGGCCTTGCAATGGGAGACACGGTCCATGGGGAAGGCCAGCTTGTTCCAGATGTGGGAATAGCCAGGGAGAGTGAGTAAATACCAAGGAGCAAGCCAGGAATGACCTATCTAGAAGGGGCACCACGATCCCCCAAATGGTTTGCAATGTGAATCGCATCAAGCCTTCTACAAAAATCAACCACTGAGCAAAATCCGCAGTCCCTCTTGGCTAAAACACTGGAACTGGTGCATCGGAGACCGAACTGACCTGTGCTACCAAGGTGTGTAATTTGCCTGAAGGCCTGCATCCCGCTGAAGCAACTATTAAAGTCAAGATTAGCACAGAGGTCGCACATGCCAAACCAGCATCCCTCAAATCCATGGCCTAGGAAGGACACAACTGCAAAAGACTGGAAGCTGCAGAAGAGGGTTGCAGCAGCAAGATCGTAAAAGTATCCAAGTCCCCAGCCACAGTACGGTTGCAGCACAGACAGCTTTAAAGTCACAGTTGAAGCAGAACAACTGCATGAGTCTGTCTAGCACCCTCCAAGACTGTGGCTGCCAAACCAGGTAACTGCAGGGCTGCAAACCATGTGAGAACGAGAGGCAGAGAAGCAGACAGAAGCCTGCTGTATGAATTAAGACTTTTTAAATGCCAAAATCGCACACTCACAAGGACAAGTTACTTGCCTTTGGTAACGCCTTATCTGGTTGAGACATGATCTAGCCGCAGATTCCTTATCTTTGAATTTCGCAGGCATCAGACTGGATTGGGAGGATTTTTCTACGAGCTATACCCCTGCGTGCCAGTAGGTGGAGTTGGTCAGCTACATGTGAACGTTGTCGGTGTCGTCTTCGCCGTTGTGACGTCCACGTCACCTATATAGGCACCACCTCAGCGTGCTAACATCATTTACTTTTCACGACTTTCCATGCTAGAAGCGCAGAGCCATGAAGTGTACTGACACCTGTGTGTTTTTGATCCACTAGGAACCTTACAGGAATCAGCCCTGACCCTCAAATCCTGTCTAAAGGTGTGGAGGATGGATGGGTCAGTAAGGAATCTGCAGCTAGGTCAGTTCTCTACCCGATAAGGTGTTACCGAAGATAATTAACTTGTCCATCTGATAGAGACATCTAGCCACAGAATCCTTACCTTTGAATAGATACCCAAGCAACACCATCCCAGGCGGAGGGACTGCAGACAAGTCTTGACCAGAAAGTCCTGCAGGACAGAGCAGCCAAAAAGTCAATCCCTATGGACTTGACTGCGCAGGCAGTAGTGCTTGGTAAACATGTGCAGGGATGCCCATAATTTTGCCTGACAAATGTCAAGGACTGAAACGTCACGTTGCAACGCCATGGTAGCAGCCTTTGCTCTGGTGGAGTGAGCCCTTAAGCCTTGAGGTGGCTGCTTTTTTGGCCAGAGCGTAGCAAATTGTTATGCAGAAGACAACCCATCACAAGATAGTCTTCTTCTGCACTGCCCGACCTTTCTTTGTTCCAACGTACACCACAAAGAGTCAGTCGTCCACCCGGAACTGTTTAGTTAAATCAAGGTCGAGCATATCGCTTTTTCTTTGGTCTAGACAGTGGAGTTGCTCTCTTCTTTAGAGGGGTGCGGAGGAGTGTAGAGAGTGGGCAGGGTGACAGATTGCCCTACATGGAATGGTGTTACCACTTACAATAAGAACAAGCATTTACAATGCAATGGTCTCGGCAGCATTAAAGGTAGAGCTATTGGCATTGCTCATTATTTTTTTAAATCATAAATAAATGGCATTGTCATTTACATTGCCAATAGCTTCATCACGTGCATATGCAAGACCTATTGCATTAGCACCCACACACACAGTAAGTAGTAGAGTGAGAAGTCGATAGTGAGTAGGAGAGAGTTATTAGTAAAGAGTATTAGAGCGCGCAACAGAGCTATGTGAATAATAACAGCTGTGAGCCCGTGCCTGAGGTGCATCATCTGAGCTGTGTGAATAATAACAGCTGTGAGCCCGTCCCTGAGGTGCATCATCAGAGCTGTGTGAATAATAACTGTGTCAGCCCGTGCCTGAGGTGCATCATCAGAGTTGTGTGAATAATAACAGCTGTGAGCACCTGCCCGAGGTGCATCATCAGAGCTGTGTGAATAACTGCGTCAGCCACGTGCCGGAGGTGCATTATCAGAGCTGTGTGAATAACTGCGTCAGCCCCGTGCCCGAGGTGCATCATCAGAGCTGTGTGAATAACTGCGTCAGCCCCGCGCCCGAGGTGCATCATCAGAGCTGTGTGAATAACTGCGTCAGCCCCGCGCCCGAGGTGCATCATCTGAGCTGTGTGAACAACTGCGTCAGCCCCGTGCCCGAGGTGCATCATCAGAGCTGTGTGATTAACTGCGTCAGCCCCGTGCCCGAGGTGCATCATAAGAGCTGTGTGAATAACTACGCCAGCCCAGTGCCAGAGGTGCATCATCAGAGCTGTGTGAATAACTGCGTCAGCCCCGTGCCCGAGGTGAGTTATTAGCTCTACCAACAACTTTAATTTGATTTAAAAAAATGAAATTAATACTTTCAATACTGTGCCACGAGCATGGGAATATTAGCTGCGTTTAATAAGCAAAGCATGGAGGTGCTGGAGTAAATGAGAAGTACAAATGTACTCTGTGATGCACGCTGTTGAATAATTGAAGACACACCAGCAATCAGTCGGATCGAAATAGTTGAATAATTATATACCGGTGGCTGTGTCAACACAATTGTTGTTCACATTATCAGTGGTCAGTAAAGACACACAAAAGGAAACGAGTGCACTCTGGGGAAACAATACGGCCGAAAATAAATACAATCAAACTGCTGCTAAATGTAAATGAGATTCCATCATCAGAGCTGTGTGAATAACTGCGTCAGCCCCGTGCCCGAGGTGCATCATCAGAGCTGTGTGAATAACTACGTCAGCCCCGTGCCCTAGGTGCATCATCAGAGCTGTGTGAATAACTGCGTCAGCCCCGTGCCCGAGGTGCATCATCAGAGCTGTGTGAATAACTGCATCAGCCCCGTGCCCGAGGTGCATCATCAGAGCTGTGTGAATAACTGCGTCAGCCCCGTTCCAGAGGTGCATCATCAGAGCTGTGTGAATAACTACGTCAGCCCGGTGCCCGAGCTGAGTTATTAGCTCTACCAACAACTTTAATTTGATTTTTAAAAGCAAAATGAAATTAATGCTTTCAATACTGTGCCAAGAGCATGGGAATATTAGCTGCATTTAATAAGCAAAGCATGGAGGTGCTGGAGGAAATGAGAAGCACAAATGTACTCTGTGATGCACGCTGTTGAATAATTGAAGACACAGCAGCAATCAGTCGGATCGAAATAGTTTAATAAATATATACCGGTGGCTGTGTCAACACAATTGTTGTTCACATTATCAGTGGTCAGTAAAGACACACAAAAGGAAACGAGTGCACTCTGGGGAAACAATACGGCCGAAAATAAATACTATCAAACTGCTGCTAAATGTAAATGAGATTCCATCATCAGAGCTGTGTGAATAACTGCGTCAGCCCCGTGCCCGAGGTGCATCATCAGAGCTGTATGAATAACTGCGTCAGCCCCGTGCCCGAGGTGCATCATCAGAGCTGTATGAATAACTGCATCAGCCCCGTGCCCGAGGTGCATCATCAGAGCTGTGTGAATAACTGCATCAGCCCCGTGCCCGAGGTGCATCATCAGAGCTGTGTGAATTACAGCGTCAGCGAATTCTTGTTTTCTACTCCCAGTTTGATAGACCACCATCAATCACGTTGACCCAGATCGCTGTCCCCGGATAACCCCCATTTCGTCGCTTTCCCTGTGCCACCCGGCCTGAGTCTCCTCTGCAGTTACCTGGGGTGAGGCGTCGCTCCCCAACGAAAGGCATAGGCGGTGGTGTTCCATGAGGCTGTTCCTCGCCGTGGGACATCAGACCGCACCGCTGCGGGGAATGTCCCCCAGGGGACCCAGGCAGCGGGGCGCACCTCCTGCGCTTAGGGGACGGGGACTGGGACTGGGTGCTAAGCAGGGCCTCGAACTCCATGGGCCGCTTCAGAGTGGCACCGCACGCCATGCTGCCTTCCGTGAAGCCGGCCAGGAAGAGAGCAGTTATCGGCGCGCGGCGGAGACGCTGGCACCGTGAGCGTGCGCGCGACCAAATCTGCGCGTGGCCAGCTCTTGTCGCTCCCTCTCCCATTCACAATGCTGCGCGCGTGCACAGCTCTTGTCTCGTTTTGTCGGCTGAAATGATCGCTATAGTTCTCTGGCGAGAACGCGTTTCTAGCCGAGACCTAAAAAGGCCCTAGTGCAAAGCACCAACTTACCAGGGAAGATGGTCAGGTCAAAAGGCTTGGATGACAGAGCCTGCAATTCGCTCACCCTCCTGGCAGATGTGAATGCTACTAAAAAGGCTGTTTTGACAGTAAGCAGCGGAAGTGGGTAATTATGCAGAGCTTTAAATGCCGCGCACATTAGAAAGGTGAGAACCAAATTAAGGTCTCACTGAAGCATGATGAAAGGGGAAGGTGGGAACATATATATACAAGTCCTTTAAGGATTCTATTTACAATGATAAATTTAAATAATGAGAGTTGGTCTCGCAGCATCAGAAAGGCAGACGGGCTAAAGGTACCCTTTGAGAGTGCCTAGTGCAGGCTTCTGCTGGGCAAGGGTCAAAATAAAAAGCAAACCCTGAGAAAGGGAAGCAGCAAGAGGAGCAATAGACCTTTCTGTACAATATTTTACAAATGTGTTCCACTGGCAGTTGTGCACAGTCTTGGTAGAGGGACGCCTGGCTGTCAAAGTAACATTACAGACTTTGGGAGGCAGGTCAAATACTATCAACTATCACCACTCAATCTCCACGCAAGAAGGGCGAAGAGTAGACAGGTCTGGGTCCTGTTGCTGCGACAGAAGATCTTCCCAAAGGGGCAGCCTGATTGAAGTATTGATGCCCAGTCCGGAGCCACAAGAATTACTTGGGCCTGGTTGCTCCAGATCCTGACCACTCTTGATAGGAATGGTACTGGCAGAAAGGTGTAAAGGAGGCCTGAGCTCCACTCTATACAAAAAGTGTCTCCGATCGAGATCCGCCTTGGAAACTCCAATGCGCAAAACTGCTGACATTGCGCAATGTCCGCGGAGGCGAACCTATCTAACCAAGGTTATACCCACTGTTGAGTCTTGCGCCACCTCCGGATGGAGATGCCATTCGTAATCCGCTAGGCATCGACGGCTGAGTTTGTCAGCCCTGGTGTTCAGAGAACCTGCCAGGTGTTGAACCACCACGGATAAGCCCTGCCACGTCCAGAGACGCAGGGCCTCTTGACAAAGGATCTACAACCCCATCCCACCCTATTTGTTGCAGTACTACATGGCGGTGATGTTGTCTGTGAACACTTGAATCAGCTTTCCCTTGGTTGATGGAAGAAAGGTTATCAATGCCAAGAAAATTGCTTGAAGCTCCAGTACGTAGTCTACATTCCGCTTGAGACTAGAGTCTTCTGCTCACCACCACTCCCAGAGTGATGCATCTGTCACTACTGGAAGGTCTGGTTGGGAAAGGGAGAAGGGTTGGCCTCAGATCCAATCGCAGTCTGTTAGCCACCACTGCAGATCCTGTGAAGTTCTCTCTGAGATCTGGATCATGTCTGAGAGATTCCCCTGATGCTGTGTCCACTGGAACTTCAAGTCCACCTGCAGAGCCCGCATATGCCATCTGGCATGTGTCACTAGCAGGAAACAGGAGGCCATGAGGCCCAGCAGCCTCGGAGTAAATTCTCACTGAAATCTAGAATAGAGGCCGAAACATCGTATCATAGCCTGAATATCCTGGACTCGGAGTTCGAGAGGATAGGCCCAATACTGCACTGTGTCCAGAACAGCTCTGCTTAAAGGGAGAGTCTGAGAGGGAGTCAGGTGTGACTTTAGCACGGTGATAGTGAACCCCAGCGAATGCAAGAGGTCTGCCGTTGCCTGGAGACGACATCCTGGAAGCTCGCCTTCAACAGCCAGTCGTCGAGATAGGGAAATAGTGGCACTCCTGATATGCATAGATGGGGCGCTGGTAAGGCCAAAGGTGAGCACAGTGAACTGAAAGTGCTTGTGGCCTACCGTAAACCGCAGGTAGCGCCAATGAGCAGGCAGGATTGGATTATGAAAATAGGGGTCTTGCAAGTCCCAACGTTACCATCCAGTCTCCTGAGTCCAGGGCAGACAAGACCTGAGCCAGAGTGAGCATCTTGAACTTTTCCTTTTTGAGGAAGCAGTTGAGGGCTCGCAGATCTAGAATAGGGAGCAAAAATATTTTCTTTTTCGGGACCAGAATGTAGAAGGAATAACAATCACAGCCTATTTCTGGCGCAGGAAACCTCTCTATGGTTCCCTTTGCCAAGAGTCATGTCTTCCTCCTGCAGCAAAGTCAGGTGATCCTCCGTCAGCCGGTCGTAAGTTGGAGGCATGGAGGGACGGGTAGCCCCTTCAGACTATCTGGAGGACCCACCTGGCTGAGGTGATGTTCTGCCAGTAGTGGAGGTGATGGCTGATACTGCCACCAACTGGCTGCCCATGCTCTTGAAGGTCTGACTAGGAAGGTTTTGAGTCTAATTTGAGAATTTGAGGGGGCGGGGAGGGTGATGGACTGGCCTGACCTCTGGCCGGGGTAAAAAAGAGCCACACAGAGGTTGCTGAACTAGTGCAGTCTAATGGCTGGGGTATGGCTGGCGTGGCTGAAAGGGGCGAAAGGCAGACTGGGGTCGTGTGGGCGCTGAGAGGTCCAAGGACTTGGACATAACCTGTGTGTTCTTAAAATGCTCCAGTGTAAATCAGCACCTGACCCGGAGCTGCCAGTCCGGAACCTGATGGAGCCCCGTCCTCTGAGCCGCCGAACCCCGAAGGCGTGCCGGTAGAGTCAGGCCACTCAAATATGAGACACATGGCATCATAAAATTCCTTGCGCAGGGCTGGTTCGCTCCGGCCCCTGGGAAGGCTGGGAGGCATGGTGCTGTTTCATTCGAAAAATACCAGTTCTACCTGAACATGGACTCTACTAATGTTAAACACTCAGTTGACAGCCAGGATGCAGTCAGATATTCCCTTTTTAGCCAGAATCTTTGGCCATCCAGTTGCCAAAGCAGGAACAGAACCTGTTGAGTATTTTTACAAAGACCTCTTGACAGGAATGGAAAAGAAAGAAAAGGTAAGACGGGTGAAGATACAATTGCTGCAATATTTGTCTTGCATTTGTTTCATTGTCGGGGATACCCTTTTGTGAGAGACCATGATTTGCACTTCACCATGTTCTTTTGAACATTTCAGAAGACTTCTAAATCCCTAAAATTATTCGGCTCTGTACCTCAGGCAGCCAGGCCTATTGCCCATTCAGAATATGTGTTGTGACCCAGAGTCCTTAGTGTAGATCAGCAAAGGCAGGATGTCCTGCCACAAGTCTTTTTCCTGTCTATCACATTTCTCTAGCAAGCTTGACATCCAAAGGGTAAACCGTATGAGTTTTCTAACTCCTCTGACCCTAGATCAGAAGACAATGGGGCACCCAAATGGGACCCCTTTTTAGAGAAAGGAGTCAGACCTCTTTCCAGCCTAGAAGAGTCTGTCAGGGGTGTTCACGTGAGTATAGTGAAGGGACAGCTTTTTCACTTGTACCCTTCAAGTGAGATGCCTATTTGCCGTTCCTGCGTAAAAGGCCCATCTTATCTTCCCCAATAGCAGTCATTCACAGCCATACTTTGTCGAGTGCGAATGTACATGCCTGCGTTCTTTTGTGGGTGTGAAGTACGTGTGCATCTCTGACTAAATAAATGGTGGCAAATGCATTCCACCTGTGTCTGGCATTCAAGATGGGAGCTGGTGTTGCAAGAGGCTGCCCAGAAGAGTATGCAAGTAGTTCACACTCTTACAGTTTTGGTGTGGGTGGGATGGTGCTACCTACCTTGCCTTTGAAGATGCTGATGTACCTCTTTTCAAGAATTATCTCCTCTTTGACAGGATCTCAGTCTCTTAGGAATCATACACTGGTGTATATATATTTTACCTCAATCTGTTTAGAACATGGAACTAGCACAGGAGAAGCTACAGTTCTCCATCGCTCTGCATGCTGCAACCACCCAGAATAGATACTCCGCTAGGAAAATAGGATCGCTCCAGTATTCAAACATTGCAAGAGCTCTTAATGGACAGACATGACCATAAGCACTGGCTTCTTTGACCAGTAGGTTCTTCCAGGATTGACTAGACACACAATGTGCACCGGAATGTAGCTGGTGATGTCGAAAAGTGTATTCGATGTCGAAAAAAGTTTATTTAAAGTTTCTCGCTTCGAAAATGCAGAAAAGTCTTTTCTAGCCGGAGTGGAAAACTTTCATCCGAACCCAGTGGCGGAAAAAAACAATCTGAGGATGGAGTCTATGACCATGCGCAGTATTGTCCAAGGGTAGATTCACCTATCTCGTGACTACAAAGACTTCTTTCAAGAAGACAACAACCTGCAATCATCCGAGCCCAACACCAGGTGGCGATCTATTGCTAAGTGTAGGATCTGCAGCTCATATGCCTCGAACAGACAGTTCCAGGAGTAGTTCTCTGCTAATAACTACCTTCCTTTAGTTGGGGGACAAGCTAGGACTAAAGACTCAAGGGAAGCTGCCTAGTAGTGTCCTGTGAAAGAAGAGACTAGTGCCTGTAGAAAACTAGGCTGGACTGCACATTTCATGGGCAAGCGGCGCCTGCCAGTTAAGCCTGGAGCCCAACTGATCAAAGGAAACCTATGGGACCCATCACAAGTCCAGAAGGGCTCCAGGATATGAGGGCCTTTCCCGGACAGCTGCTTCCGAATCAACCACATCATATCCGCATCACCAGAAGCCAGAACAACTGTCATCTTGTACTCATGCTGAGGTGTGACTTTTCTTCTCCTACCCACTCCATGCTTCAAAAAGACATATATAAGCTTACAGTTGCCTCCAGTAGTCTTGAGGATTACCTCGACTTCACCCCTAGACTACAGATTCAGAGACTCTCACATGAGTCTGGACCACTGACTGCATCGTTGTAACCCTAGTGGTTAGGTTTAGAGGTATGTTTGAAACCCCTGCAGATACACCATCAGTTATTTTGTTGTGAAACATGTCCTTGCTGTGGTTGGTGGATAGTGATGGTTCCCATTCCCATACCACAAGAATTTCTTGGTTGAGCCCTGTGGCTGTCAATATATGGACGTCTGAACCTTCTGGAGTAAATCACTAGGTCTGGGAATTCCACTGTGCGCACATTGGGGACAGGAATACTACCAAGATCTAGCCAGGGTGACTGATAAAAAATACAATTAACTGTCATGTAAAACAACCAAAATTTGCATTATTGATGTGCAAAATGAAAATTACATCTGACTTTTCAGCATTGCAAGTTCATACCCGGTCAAAGACTAAGGTTTTGGTCCTATTGTTTCCCATGGCATTCATAAACAAGCATTAGAAATGCAATCGGGCTCGGATTTATTTGAGTTTGAGCTAATGGCATTGTAAATGCCAATGTCTTTTTGCCATGTGTTATGGAGTGTGTGCATGTGGTGTGTAGTGGAAGTATGTTGGTTGAATTGTAATTTTACCAATGGTGGCATGCTGTGCTTTATATGAATATGTTTAAAAGTAAAGTGTACCATACTGCGATTGCTTGGTGGAAAAGTGCACTGCCGGCTGGAGGTGTGTGTGCCTGGTGGAAGGGTGCACTGACGGCTGGTGGGTGTGTGCTTGGTAAAAGCGTGCACAGATGGATGATGGTTGTTGGTGTTTGTGCATGGTGAAAGCATTCATTGACGGCTGGGGGTGTGTTGTTGTGTGTGTTGTTTTCTGTGTGCTGGTGAGTGTGTGCTGGTGAGTCTGTGGGGGTGAGCCTGGGGAGTGAGTGTGGTGGTGACTGTGTTGTGTTGAGTGGTGACAAGTGTGTGGTGTTGAGAGACTGAGGTGTGTGGTTTGTGTGTGCGTTATGTGTGCGTGGTGTTTTCTGCACACTCACACACTTCCCCGTAACATTCACACACTGCTCACCCGCACACTCCCAATGTCACCCTGCATAGTCACACACTGTTTACCCTGCACACTCATTCTGCACACTCACACAATGTGCACCCTGACACACTGTCTCTGCAGTCACTCTGCACTCACTGTCACTCTGCACTCACTGTCACTCTGCACTCACTGTCACTCTGCACTCACTGTCACTCTGCACTCACTGTCACTCTGCACTCACTGTCACTCTGCACTCACTGTCACTCTGCACTCACTGTCACTCTGCACTCACTGTCACTCTGCACTCACTGTCACTCTGCACTCACCGTCACTCTGCACTCACCGCCACTCTGCACTCACCGCCACTCTGCACTCACCGCCACTCTGCACTCACCGCCACTCTGCACTCACCGCCACTCTGCACTCACCGCCACTCTGCACTCACCGCCACTCTGCACTCACCTGCACTCACCGCCACTCTGCACTCACCTGCACTCTGCACCACTCTGCACCACCACTCTGCACCGCCACTCTGCACCGCCGCACCGCCACTCTGCACCGCCACTCTGCACCGCCACTCTGCACCGCCACTCTGCACCGCCACTCTGCACCGCCACTCTGCACTCTGCACCTCCGCACCGCCACTCTGCACCGCCACTCTGCACCGCCACTCTGCACTCTGCGCCGCCATTCTGCGCCCCCACTCTGCGCCGCCACTCTGCACCGCCACTCTGCACCGCCACTCTGCACCATTACTTTTAAGAGCGTGGACACATTAATTTTCCTGCCGAGCTGTGAATTGGAAGCTGGCCCGACGCTTTTCGCAAGCTTTCAGAAGGTGCTTGCGCATGATCATAGGCTGTGTGTAACATGCACAGGGCACGTCAAGACACCTTGTACTGGGCAAACACCCAGGACGACACCGACAACGTCTATTGTACAAAACTCATAAATGTCACTGAAATATCTTTAGTTAAGTAGTATTATGGCCTGAACTAATCCCACAGTCACCTATTTCAATAAAAAAGTTCAGATTCTGTGACAGAAATGCTATTAAAATAACGTTATAGTTCCATACCTGAAATCCAATCCCTTTATGTGTTCATTATTTAGCTACATAACCATAACTCCCCCAGTGTGATGTTCATGGAGGACAGCTCACTGCTGGCACACAACACTGAATTCACAGACATCATCGACTCACACACACCACTTACCGAAAAGCATACTTTACTGGCCCACACATATCAGATATTGAGACACGCATCTGCTGATAAACCCCACAGTGGCACACAGACTACACTACCTCATACTGACACAGTCGCCGCCTACTAGCCACAATTTACTCTGACACATCTAACGGTGCAAACGCTGTGTCTGGTGACCCCGCGGCATCTTCTGACAAGGACACGGGTGCACTGACGAACACAACCCTCAATAGACCAATGTGGCGGTGTTGTGTCGGCGAATTGTGGTGACTCGTTGGTTGTGATGCATTAGTTCATGAACACGATGTCGATCAGTAGACGTGTAATATAGCGCGTGGTGCCACTGCTCGGCGGTGCTGCTGCTAGGCGCTGCACAGCCTGATCAGGGGCACAGAGGCAAGCGGGCTCGTTAACCTGTACCCTGGGGCATTGCACGAGTGTGTGTGCATGAGAAGAGCATGTGTGTGCGTGAGAGAGATGCGTGCGTTCGCGGTGACCCCTGCCGGAGCCTGGAGGCTGCTGTTCCTCTCCCCAGCTCCCAGGACCCGCAGCGACTAATGCCTCCCACCAATCCCCCTTTGCTGTCCCACTCCCCCCTCCCCGGGCACCTTGTCCGGATGCACACATAATGCGAGCTGGTGTTAACTTCGCACATTACATGCTCGTGTCACCGTTGTCTGTTAGGATTTTTCCAAAGCGCTAAGAAGTGGCATTGAGGCATTAGGTGTATATTAAACAAAACAGACATTTATGGGCTCCTAAACTTCTGAAAAACGGGGGATAGCTCAGAAAAGTCCGGACCACCCTGCAGTGTTGTCTGTCTGTCGGGCGTAGGGGTGTACATGTCGCTGAGACCGCCACCCTGCCCGCCCCAGCCCTGCATGTGTTGTTCTAGCGTCAGGATACTTTCTCAAAATCGCTGTTCATGCTCCGTACGCTAGAAAAGTTCGAAAGGAAAATACAACAAGCGGCACTGAAAGCTATTGTAAAAAGAAACTAGGCACTGGCCACGCTGCACGAGTGAGCATATATATTTATTTGTATTCTGGTCTGAAGTATGGTGATGAGTGAGGCTGATGAAGCCCTTTCCCGGCCTGGCATGCAGCAGCTGCGCGCTGAGCGCTGCTGAATGGTGAACGCGCCCGGCCATCTGCATTCACTTACGGAGGCACCCTGACAGCTCCTAATTATAATTAATGTACTTCTTTGCGCGAGCACGAACGAAATATGCCCAAAATGGCGGAACAAAACTACATTTACCCTATCACTTCAAGCCTATTAAAACGACAGCACAACGAACACGAATCACTGGCCAGATGACAGAACACGCAAAGGAATGTGTGGAATTTGTCTCGGCAAAAGCCCTAGGAGATACTTTTTTTTCTTCTTTAACATTAGTTCTCGAAACTCCTCCCACTTTACAGTGGGGAGGAGTCCGAGCCCTAAAAATGAAAGATTTGGCTTTTTGAGATCATCGTCAATTAGAGAACATAACCATAGGTCCCCATGCTAAATCTAACTATTGTGCTTACCACATAAACGCAGTAATAGCGTTTAGGATCATATCTTTGACTAAGGAGCAGGAGACTTATATAATTTACTAGGTTTAGATACATTAAAGTACCTCTTTTACAATGTAAAGGTGACTTTATTGACTAGTATTGCCATGCAAACTGTATTCTAAGCAGACATTACCTCACTGAGCAAACCTTCGACTGACAGGTCGCTTTACCAAAGAGAGACCAACGCTAAAGGGGGATATTGGGTATTTCAATTTAGGGACCAATAGAGGTTTGGCTCAAGGATTCCAATGATAACAAATTGCTACAATTGGAGACCTACAAGCTCTGCCTACCTTGGAATCCCAGGTACAACGTCTCGCAATGTGAAACTGGAGGCATTTACATTTTCTGCAGAAGCTGACAGATCCACTACTGAATAACTAAACCTCATTATAGCCCCCCTCCCCTTTACTGAATACCCTCCTGCACAATCTCAACAGCAAAGAACATGTTAAAAGATTTGCAGCATATTGCTGAAAATTAAATCTATAATGCAATTCAAATCAATCTGCACTCTGATTTTTGGTGTTTTCTTGCACTAGCCGACTGGGAGCTACTGAGAACGGAAGAACAGGAGAACAGGAGAACAGGTTTTCATTTACTTTTTTATCGCGCTGTTGTCTAACTCAATTTCCCCAAACATTATTCAACTCCACCACTAGATAGACCAACTTATCCCATTTCTAGACGTTTCTCACATTCCCTGAATGTTGCATCTGCATACAGTGATTGCTTAACAAGTTGAGCTGGGAAAACTCTTGCCACTCTATCTAAGCAAGTCCTTACCATGGTAGCATGAGCTTTGATCCTCTCATAGTCAATCCTAGGAATCATTTTCAGGGAGATTGTGTTCTGGCTTGGCTCCACATAATCAACCTGTTGAGAAGGAAAAGACAGGAAATAAGCCGGAGAAAAAAGCTTGTATGTATTTTTGTGCAGGGATTACTGGACTCAGACCTTTCAATTAATGGAAGCCATTGCTCTGGAATGTACAGGAGGCAATGCACAAAAAGTCTGGAAGACACATTATTGTAGTGAAACAGTAGCAAACGTATAAACAGGAGGAGGAAATGCACCAGAATGGCAAACAAGTCAATGTACTTTCCATCACAAATTTCAAAGCTATGAATGGAATTCATTCAGCCGAGATGGCATGACCAGCCTTACCTGGGCGATGTCATCCTTGTAGATTCCACGTTTTAATCTCACCCAGGACTTCGGCTTTAGACTGGATACCTCCTTCACCACCTTCAACACATCTGTCATTTCCTTGATGGGCACCATCTGCTGGTTCCAGAAGCCCATCCTCAGGTTTCCCACTCCCTCAATTGCCTGCTTCACGTGGGTCTGTTTATAAGCCTCTATGTAGATGTATCCCTTCACATGCTCAGGTGCTACCACAGCCTTGATCTGGAGGGGCTGTGGGGTTCAGAAGGCAAAGTTAGATGCAGTTAGGCTTCTCCTCAACATAGGAAACATCAGTCTATGTTCTGTCACGCAGCATCTTTATCAACCACAGCCAAGTGTTGATACTTATTCATGCAGTCTGTGTTTTTAACAAGCAGAACATCTTTAAAAAAGAATTGTACAATCCGAGAGAAAATTCTCCAACTTCGAGCAAAGTTTTTAGTGGTTTCCAGACTGACTGTTCCTTCTCCCACACCACATACGCATCTTCTTAAAGACTTTAGTAGAGGCACTATAGGGTGTTCAAAACCTCTAGTCAGTTCTGAGCAAATTCTGTAAATGTAAACCTATTTTTAGGTCTCGCCTATTCCATTCCGCAAGGAATGAATATGCGAGTCTAATGCAGCTAAACCACTACTTAAACCCAAGGCTCTCAAAAGGCTCTCCAAAAGTGGATTTCCAACAGTTCACGAGAATCACGTGACCACAAGCTCCTCGTGCACGAGTTCGCATTCCATCATCAAAGGCAGCCCAGCCAGCCCAGCCTCCCTCACACAAGCTTCTCCCAGCAGGCAGCCCACCCCCTCCCTCTCCATATGGTCGCTCAAGTTGCCCACCCCCTCCCTCTCCAGCGCCTGCCTTCTCTCTGCCCATGCATCGCAACTTGTTTAAATTTCAGCTCCTTGAGATTTTTCGCCTTAAAGTGCTTTGGGTCAAAACTACCCACTCACCCTCTTTGTCATTCACATTACTTGCGGGCTACTCTTTTATTTAATACACAGACTTGCTCTTCATTTCACCTTTCACGGCCGCAGGCCGTGCATTTCTAATCTCCTCAGCCCATGTAGACACCACACCATGACTCGCATTCTTGAAGGCAATCTCCGCCCCCCTGGTGTTTCTGGCTTTTCTCGAGAGCTTCAAAGGCTTCACGGCCCCCAGGCCGTGCAAATCACTTCATCTCAATGTGCTTGTTCATCTATGTGCACTGAATTGTGGCTTCATTCATACTAGTGTAAGAACAACAATGTCCCAACTGGTATTGATTAAAGACAATTAATCAAGATATGTAAAAACATTATCTGAAAGGAAACAAGGAGAGTCTATATAATTCTGACATGTGCTAGAAGCATCATTTTATGTATAAATATTTGAAAAAGAGACAGAGATATAGTTAACAGTTATAGCAGCACTGCAGTATATAAATCCCAACAACTGAAAAAACAAACCAAATTGTACGTGGTGCTCTAAGTGTAACAGTGAAAACCAATATAGCTACGCAAGTGACAATGTGAAACAGCGTGAGGTGACTAGTGAATAAATATACCGTGTATTAATTGATATACGGCAGTTCCAAGTAGATTAAAAGTTCATTTTGGAAGTATTCAATGTAGTCGACCGCTTCGTATCTCGCGCCTGTATTTTGCTCTGAAAGGTCGACGGCGTTTCGATCCAGGTTACTGCAGGATCTTCATCAGGACTGGGTCGTGGGCAGTGCTGCATGGGGGCAAAGAAAGGGGTTGGAATATAGGATATGGTGGGAGATTAGACAAAGGGAGGGCGATGCGGGAAGGAGAGTCGGTGGGGTGGGGGGGAAGGGACCCGTGGGTACCGGTGAATTACCGCTGTGGTGAGGAGATGGATTGCAAGAAACGGGACAACTCAGCAATGTGAAATGAGGTAGCCCATTTGAAAGGAAAGCGGAGAGGGTAGTGGACATGCGCAAGTCAGGAGTGAGCATGCAGGAATCAGAGGTTCTGGACTCCAAGGAGGTTGAGACTGCCTCAAAGGGGGCAGGCCATATAACTACTCCAGGTGTAGGAAAGTAGGCAAGGAAAACCAATTACCCACGTGCAGGCATGGTGGAACAGGGCACCTCCTTGGATACCAGGCACAGAGTCCAGACCCTATCTCCAACCTCTGATTCCTGAATGCTCACTCCTGACTTGCGCATGTCCACTACCCTCTCCGCTTTCCTTTCAAATGGGCTACCTCATTTCACATTGCTGAGCTGTCCCGTTTCTTGCGATCCATCACCTCACCACAGCGGTAATTCACCAGTACCAACGGGTCCCTTCCCGCATCACCCTTCCTTTGTCTAATCTTCCACCATATCCTATATTCCAACCCCTTTCTTTGCCCCCATGCAGCACTGCCCTCGACCCAGTCCTGATGAAGATCCTGTAGTAACCTGGATCGAAACGCCGTCGACCTTTCAGTGCAAAATACAGGCGCGAGATACGAAGCGGTTGACCACATTGAATACTTCCAAAATTAACTTTTAATCTACTTGGAACAACCATATATCAATTAATACACTGTATATTTATTCACTAGTCACCTCACGCTGTTTCACATTGTCACTTGCGTCGCTATATTGGTTTTCACTGTTACACCTAGAGCACCACGTACAATTTGGGTTGTTTTTTCAGTTGTTGTGATTTATATACTGCAGTGCTGCTATAACTGTTAACTATATCTGTCTCTTTTTCAAATATTTATACATAAAATGATGCTTCTAGCACATGTCAGAATTATATAGACTCTCCTTGTTTCCTTTCAGATAATGTTTTTACATATCTTTATTAATTATCTTTAATCAATACCAGTTGGGACATTGTTGTTCTTACACTATTACACCCCAATCCCAACACGGTTGACGGGTACCCTACTCCTGTTTTATCTACTTCATGCCTTACTCCCCAGTTACGAGAGTAATTCACCCAAACTTTACTCATTCAGCCGTTATCCCGTAACAGCAGTCAACCTGTGTCTGGCCTCCATAAGGATTCCAATCTTTCGGCCAGTGTACCTCATCAGCAAATTAACTGTGCCGAGCCCCCATTATCCTCTCCCCGCCCTTGACAAGCTTACTTCTTCAAGGGTCGGTGTTGCCTTATCACGTGGGGTTTATAAATGAGCCTCGCCGCATTAAGAACCAATCCAGAAATACTACATTTCTTTAAAAATGTATAAATAAATCAAAACAAAAGATAACCCTTTATAATGCCGATAGCTCATATCGTCATCTCCTATTTCCTTCTGACTATTTTCCAGCGTGGACACGCCCGAGCCGCATGGGGAGCAGCAGCCTTTGATGCGCCGGTTGGCCATGCAGTGAATAATTAGGGGAGGAGAAATGCCATCTGTTGCTTTGCGCTCGGCCAGGGCCGGCATTTCTCCGCCCCTAATTATTCACTGCATGGCCGGCCGGCACATCAAAGGCTGCTGCTCCCCATGCTATGTTGTCAGTTTCCTCTGCTTTTAACTGTGCTAGCAAAGATGTCGGCATACGGCCTCTGAGGCTGGCTGCTTCACCCCGTTGGGTTCCCCAGAAGTATCAGACTGTCTCACAAGTGACTGACTCTGTCCCAGCCTTATTCTGCCCATGTCACTCACTCTGCCCGAATATTACCAGCCCTTCAGGAGCACCAAATTGTCTCACGAATTACCGACTCTGTCTCAGCCATACCAGCCCTTTAGAAACACCCTCTCGCCCAAGTCACTGACTCTGCTCCAATATTACCGGCTCATTTGAAGAATCAAGCTGTCTCACGAATGACCAACTCTACCCTATCGGCCCTTCAGAAGCACACTGTTTACCAAGTTAATGAATCTGCCCCAATATTTCTGGCCCTTCATCCACCATCCAACTCCGCCCTCCAACTCCGCCCTCCAAATC
This sequence comes from Lissotriton vulgaris, assembly GCF_964263255.1. Taxonomy (NCBI): domain Eukaryota; kingdom Metazoa; phylum Chordata; class Amphibia; order Caudata; family Salamandridae; genus Lissotriton; species Lissotriton vulgaris. The sequence goes on from NC_141697.1 coordinate 911,192,378, forward strand.
CAACTCCGCCCTCCAAATCCAACTCCGCCCTCCAAATCCAACTCCGCCCTCCAAATCCAACTCCGCCCTCCAAATCCAACTCCGCCCTCCAAATCCAACTCCGCCCTCCAACTACAACTCCGCCCTCCAACTACAACTCTGCCCTCCAACTACAACTCTGCCCTCCAAATCCAAATCCACCCTCCAAATCCAAATCCACCCTCCAAATCCAAATCCACCCTCCAAATCCAAATCCACCCTCCAAATCCAAATCCACCCTCCAAATCCACCCTCCAAATCCACCCTCCAAATCCAAATCCACCTTCCAACTCCACCCTACAACACCACCGCCTCCTTCTCTAACTCCTTGTTCTCTTCTCTTCTCCTGTGCTGTGCTGATCTGCTGCTCTCTTCCACCCACCTCCTTCTTTAACTCCCTGGTCTGTTCTCCCATGCTGATCTGCAGCTCTCTTCCACCCGCCCCCTTCGCCAACTCCCTGTTCTCTTCTCCTGTGCTGATCTGTTGCTCTCTTCCACCCGCCTCCTTCTTTAACTCCCTGTTCTCTTCTGCTGTGCTGATCTTCTGCTCTCTTTCACATACATCCTTCTCTAACCGCTCACACATACATACAACCACACACACAACCACACAAACGCACACAATCACACCACACACACAATCTCACACCCAACTACACCCAACCACACCCAAACCCACACACACAACCACACCCAAACACACCCAAACCCACACACACAACCACACACACAACCACACACCCAACCACACCACACCCACACAACCACACACACACACAACCACCCACCCACACAACCACACCACACAACCACACCCACACACAACCACACCCACACAACCCCACACACACAATCCCACACACACAATCCCACACACACAACCCCACCACCATACACTCATACAACCACTCACACATACAACCACACACACAACTACACACACAACTACACACACAACCACACACACATCTGTTGCCCTCACTCTATCTATTGCCCTCACTCTATTGCCCTCACTCTATCTATTGCCCTCACTCTATCTCTCTATTGCCCTCACTCTATCTATCGCCCTCACTCTCTCTATCGCCCTCACTCTCCATCTATCAATCTATCTAGCTATCGCCCTCACTCCATCTATCGCCCTCACTCTATCTATCGCCCTCACTCTATCTATCGCCCTCACTCTATCTATCGCCCTCACTCTATCTATCGCCCTCACTCTATCTATCGCCCTCACTCTATCTATCGCCCTCACTCTATCGCCCTCACTGTCTATCTATCGCCGTCACTCTGTCTATCTATCCATCGCCCTCTATCTATCTATCGCATCACCACAGCATCACTCAGGGGCACCACAGCATCACTCAGGGGCACCACAGCATCACTCAGGGGCACCACAGCATCACTCAGGGGCACCACAGCATCACTCAGGGGCACCACAGCATCACTCAGGGGCACCACAGCATCACTCAGAGGCACCACAACATCACTCAGGGTCACCACAACTTCACTGAACGCCACAGCATCACTCGTCGCCACCCCAACATCCCTCCGCGCCACCACAGCATCAATCAGTGCAACCATTCAACAACAACTAGTTCAAATATGTTCTCTCAATGTTTAAAGCTTTATTACAAATGTCACATAAAGACGTTAATATTTCACTTCTGTTCTTGGATTTTCGTCACAATAAAATACACTGAACATAATCTTCAAAAAAGGTATTGACAAAAGTTTAAGCTATTGCCATTATATATTACAATAAATGTTATTTAAGTATTAATTATTAACAAAAATTAAAAGCCATTGTTATTTGTAATATCAATACATCTAAGTCACGTAAATACAAAACATGTTGCATTACAAATGCTATGTGTCACATTTGCAAAAGTTAAAAGTATTGGCATTGTAAATGACAAACCTATTAATTTCGGTAGTTTTCAAAACCAACACATAAATATAAAATGTGTCATTTACAAGACCAATAGCTCAAACTTTACTAATGCGAGACCTATTGCATTGCAAATGCTTGTTTAATATGGAGCCATAGAGACAATCTTTTATATTAATGTTCCATCATACTATTCTATAGGCTGCACAGAAAGATGGTTAAATTAACGTTACTGGTACTAATTACATTCAAAAATGTATATTTGAATCCATTTTACTATGAAAAAAACGTCTAATTCTGTCTGCAGCTGCATGTAGTACTAACTATTTAAGAAGGAACAAGCTTAAGGACCAAGAGTGACCGAATGGGGCAGTAAGGGAGGGAGGACAAGGAGGGTACAGCATGTCGACCAGTCTTCCAGCAAATGTTTTTGCAGAAGTATCTAAAAACATCTGCATTCCTGGATGTTACACCTAGAAATAATGCTTGCAATAAGCACAAGGAGTACTCAATTTATACTATACACATGTAAGAAATGGGCACATAACCTTGAAAAGGAGGTGTATGATTAGATGGCATAAAATAAAGGCCCTTGCATTTACTGACACTAGAATATACAGTAGAACACCAGCAGGCCTTGGTGACTCATCACTTCACTTGAAGGCGCAAGTAAGACTTATTACCTCAAAATGTTTGTTCATAACTGAAGCAAGGATTTACTTCAAGTTCCATTGAGAAGCTGGCTCTCAAGTAAGACATTACAGATTAAGTAAAACTGAGGATCATGTTTTGCAGTCCCATTGCTTAACAAAACAGCGTTGCAAGGTTTTAGTAACCTTTTTTGACAGGTTGACATTATACTTACATGCATCCATTAAGCTACCTCTACTGGCCATTTAGGGAAAATGAACCGGGCCTGGATAAAATGGCATGTAGAGGACAGTCTTTTCAAAAGAAAAATCGCAGAAACTTTGCCACTTGCTCTTGCATGGTTTCCTGATAATATTTCATAGCAGCATGCATTACATCAAGACTGTCACCTATGCTGCCAATATGTTTACTTATTTAGAGAGCACTACTTACATCAGAGGGCATAATGGCGCGAGGAAAAAGCAGACAGCCACTTAGCAGTCTAGATGGCTACCAAACATGATGTGAGGATTTGGATGTATAATATGGTATGGCTGTGCATCCTTAACCTGTAATACACTCGCGAAAATGGTCTTGGATTCAGTCTGGCACATTTGTAAAACTTTAAGCTCAACACGGTAGCTGTGGTTACGAGCAGAACTGCTTAAAGAAAGGAACTAGAGGGAAGCTTTTAACAGTACCAAACAACGAAATAACAAAGCCATGAAACACAAAAGAAATCAAACACCAATTTATAACAAGACATGCATGCTCGATACAAAAAACAAAAAAAGACAAAACAAGGGAGTGCATTGAGTGCTCACTTGTACTTTTGGGAAACAGGTGTTGCCCCTACCATTTGGGATTACTTGTCATCTAGTGTAAGAGTAGGTGAAACTTCCAAAACCAGCTACGATTCCTTCAGCCCACAAAATAAACGCGGAAACCTCGGAGCGATCTTCTCGGATGTAAAATATAAAGACTGTGTTTAGTGTTAGCGGCAGTTGGGCGCGCGACTGTTCGCGTTAGCATTTTTTTTATGCGTTCTTGGACGTATGTCTTTACAGTTATCCTCCTCTGCCCTATCCTGGCACTTGCCAAATGTAAAATTAAAAAAAATATCAGTTTGAGATGGGAGGGGCTTGAACATACATTACCAAATACAAGGTCTGACCGACCGGTGAAAGCAAAAGCCAAGAAAACGTCGGGCACGTGTGTCCAAGTAATACGCACACTTATTTTTATGACTGTACAGAAAAAAACGGAGCGCAGGGACGTGACTGTGTCGCTTAAAAGTACTTTCAATACAATTGAAGTGGTCAGTACAAGCCCATTTTTTCTATTTTTTCGTCATTCTATTTTTTTGGACACCGTTTATTGTAACTGATCGAGAAGCAAGCAAGGGTGTGAGGGTGAGGGAGTGTGTAAGGGTGGGTGAGGGGGGTGAGGGAGGGTGTGTGAGGGTGTGAGGGTGAGGGAGGGGTTGAGGGAGGGTGTGAGGGTGAGGGAGAGGGAGGGTGTGAGGGTGAGAGGGTGTGTGAGTGAGGGGGATGAAGGGGGTGAGGGCGTGTGAGGGTGAGGGGGGGTGGGGGTGAGGGGAGGGGGTGTGAGGGGGAGGGGGGGTGAGGGGAGGGGGGTGTGAGGGAGAGTGAGGGTGTGTGAGGGTGAGGGGATATGTGAGGGTGAGGGTGTGAGGGTGAGAGGGTGTGTGAGGGTGAGGGTGTGTGGGTGTGTGAGGGAGGGGGTGTGAGGGTGAGGGGTGGTGAGGGGGTGTGAGTCAGGGTGAGGGTGTGAGGTAGGGTGAGAGGGTGTGAGGTTGGGTGAGGTTGGGTGAGGGGGTGTAAGGGTGTGTGAGGGTGAGTTTGGGTGAGGGGGTGTGAGGGTGAGGGGGTTGAGGGGAGTGAGGGGTGTGAGGGTGAGGGGAGTGAGGGGTGTGAGGGTGAGGGGAGTGAGGGGTGTGAGGGTGAGGGATGTGAGGGGTGTGAGGGTGAGGGATGTGAGGGGTTATGAAGGGGGATGAGGGAGGGTGAGGGGGTGTGAGGGTTAGGGGTGTGAGGGTGTGTGAGGGTGGGTGAGGTTGTGTGAGGGTGAGGTTGTGTGAGGGTGAGGGGGTGTGAGGGTGAGGGGTGTGAGGGTGAGTGGCTGTGAGGTTGGGGGGCTGTGAGGGTGAGGGGCTGTGAGGGTGAGTGAGGGTGGGTGGGTGGGTGAGGGTGGGTGAGGGTGGGTGGGTGGGTGAGGGTGGGTGGGTGAGGGTGGGTGGGTGGGTGTGAGGGCGTGTGAGGGTGAGGAAGTGTGTGAAGGTGAGGGGGTGTGAGGGTGAGTGAGGGGGTGTGAGGGTGAGTGAGGGTGTGTGAGGGTGAGGGGGTGTGAGGGTGAGGGGGTGTGAGGGTGTATGAGGGTGAGAGGGTGTGAGGGTGTAGGAGGGTGAGGGGGTGTGAGTGTGTATGAGGGTGGGAGGGGGTGGGAGGGGGAGGGTGGGTGAGGGGGTGTGTGAAGGTGAGGGGGTGTGTGAAGGTGAGGGGGTGTGAGGGTGAGTGAGGGTGAGGGGGTGTGAGGGTGAGGGGGTATGAGGGTGAGTGAGGGTGAGTGAGGGTGAGTGGGTGAGGGGTGTGAGGGTGAGAGGGTGTGAGGGTGAGAGGGTGTGAGGGTGAGGGGGTGCGACGGTGAGGGGGTGCGAGGGTGAGGGGGTGCGAGGGTGAGGGGGTGAGGGGGTGTGAGGGTGAGTGAGGGGGTGTGAGGGCGAGGGGGTGTGAGGGCGAGGGGGGGTGAGGGTGTGTGAGGGTGAGGGTGTGTGAGGGTGAGGGGGTGTGAGGGTGAGGGGGTGTGAGGGTGAGGGGGTGTGAGGGTGTGAAGGGGTGTGAGGGTGAGGGGGTGTGAGGATGAGGGGGTGTGAGGATGAGGGGGTGTGAGGTGAGGGGGTGTAAGGTGAGGGGGTGTGAGGGTGAAGGGGTGTGAGCGTGTGTGAGGGTGTGTGTGAGAGGGTGGGTGTGTGATGGGTGAGGGGGTGTGAAGGTGAGAGGGGATGAGGGAGGTGTGAGGGTGAGGGTGTGTGAGGGTGAGAGGGTGTGTGAGGGTGAGAGGGTGTGTGAGAGTGTGTCAGGGTGAGAGCGTGTGTGAGAGGGTGAGTGAGGGTGGGTGAGGGTGTGTGAGGGGGTGTGAGGGTGAGTGAGGGTGTGTGAGGGTGAGTGAGGTTGGGTGAGAGGGTGTGAGGGTGGTAGGGTGGGTGAGGATGTGTGAGGGTGAAAAGGAGGGTGAGGGTGTGAGGGTGAGGGGGTGTGAGGGTGAGGGGGTGTGAGGGTGAGGGCGTGTGAGGGTGAGGGCGTGTGAGAGGGAGGGTGAGGGGATGTGAGGGTGAGGAGATGTGTGGGGTGAGGGTGTGTGAGGGTGGGGGTGTGTGAGGGTGTGTGAGGGTGAGTGAGGGTGAGTGAGGGTGAGTGAGGGTGAAAGGGTTGTGAGGGTGAGGGGGGTGAGGGTGTGTGATGGTGTGTATTTAAGGAAATTATTGTGAGAAGATGCTATTGTTTTTATCCCAAGAAAATTTAATGATACAAATGTCTTGAGTGATGAGAATGAAAGTTGTTGTGTGAATGGATTGGGTTGATTCCATTGACTTGACTCTATGGGCATTGCTAAGTGTTGTGGTATCAAATGACCATTAGTGCTTCTGTATCCCAGGTACTAGACACAGGATCACAAGTAGTGGTGTGCAAGGCCATGTATTTCTGTTCCTGTGAAGTAACCACAGTCCTTGCAAAGAACTACGAGTCCTTCCTGTCGTTTTTACAAGGATAGTTTTCATCTGAAAATCTGCACTTTTGCAAACTTTTGATTTTTTTGTTTTACCCAAGTGTTTGGATTGAGTCACTTAAGAGGAAAAGCTAAGCAAGATAAGCATTCCATACTAAATGCTCACGAGCTCTAGAGCATGGATGCAGAATACTCCCAATTAATGCACTTGCCTACAAAAGGCTTGCAGGTTACTTGAGCAAGGCAGGACTGCTCCGCGAAAAATGGGCAATGGTTTAGGAAAGAAAAGTTTGTGCTTTCTCTAGGCAACCTCCACAAGACTGCAGTCACTTAAAACCACTAATCAAAAGTGTTACCACGATCTCCTAAAATAAAACAAAATAAGAGAAAGCAAAACGTGGAAAAATCATGCTCGGAATTTGATGTGTAAGAAATAAAACTAGGAGTGGTTTGTTCCAAGAAAAACTGAGCCGCTCTCTATAAACAAGCTCTTGGCATTGCGGGGGCGGGGGACCTCATTCCTTTGAAGTCTGATGCTGAGGCTGATGGTGTTTAATGGGCACGCGCCTGAATCACATGAACTGTACCGAACCCGCAGTTTAGGGAGACTTTGACAGGCTACTATAATCTCGCCGATCAATGCTTACGCATTGACACAGCAAGACCTAAAAAAGCGACAAATAAGGCTTTTTAATTAGAGGAAGTTGGCTAATCTTTCAACTTTGATTTCGCCAACTGAGCCGTGCTGTCAGCAGAGATCGACATGGCTCGGATGTCAACATTGAGTCAACATTGAGTCAACAATCTCTAATCTTGACTACGGCATCAAATTGCAACCCAAAGCTGAGGAAGGTCACATGAAGGAAAACTTTCTCCGAAGTAAGTAGGGAAAAGAAACGACCAAGTGCCTTATTTATAATTTTTTGCAGTTTTATATAGCGTAACACCGACCGGAAGTTATTGGAGCACCAGATACAGACTGCGTGCCAGGGGCATTGTGGGAAGTAAAATGTCAGCTAAAGCATCAGAAACAGGAGCTGGTGGGTGCTGCAGAGACGCTCCTTGAGTCCTTTTCATCTTCCTAAGACATTGGATACAATGTCTGCAGCGGGTTGCTATGCAGGTATAGTGTTTCTGAAAAGTTAAACTAAGAAAAACAAGCAGTAAGAGTGGCTTCAATTGCCGTTTGGCTCCCTGATTTCCAGGTTTTTGCAGACCGTGCACAGGGTTCGATGCATCCTGTAAGCAGCACCGCCCGGGAGAGGCTGCGCGGGAGTTAAACGTGCCACCAAGAGCTTCCAAGGAGCCTCGATAGGGCGTGCATTCTGCAGTGTGGCAGCAGGCAGCAGGGGCGTGGAGCTGACGTCACATGCACTCACTCCCTCCCTCTGCCTCTTCCGGCTTTGCTGCAGGATGAAACTGAAGTCCTCCGCTGTGAGTATTCACTCCCACCCCAATTCGAATTGTTGCTTTAATGGCAAACGAAGCTCGAGACTCTGAGGTGTGTGCTCTGCTGTTAGAAGGTAACGAATTGGAGTGGGCAATGCTAGTTAAAAGTTTGTTTGATAAACACATGCGGGTGGGGCTGGGAGGGCAGCGAATAGCGCGGCGGCCGGCAGAGGGCACGCCATGGCGCACTGCACTGGCTGGGCTGCCGCTGTACACCGTGTACAGGTGCGCCAGACCTCACATGACCCTGTCCGGACTGACTGCAGCCAGGCCATCTCCCAGGGTGGAACCGCCTGGGCTCTCCAGAAGACTGGATATACAGTGGCAACAACGCGGCCGCTGAGGAAATGTACGCAAAAGCATTCCTGGTTTCACGAACTTCCAGGGGACAGGTCGAGAGATTTATTTATTTAATGCGTTTTTATATAGCGCGGACTTTACCCACTGAGGGCCCCCCTTGAAGGAAACACGACGGAGCGTGCTGCGTTTGCAGCGCGCATGCGCATTCAAAAAAAGAAAATGAAAATAACCTTGCCCCTAATTAACGTGACGCGCCAGGCCGCCAACCAGCTGTACACACTTTAGAAGCAAACGGGTCTTAAGAAGCAAGCGCACGTGTTCACAAGCACGTCCACAGACCCCAATCGGCGCGTGCCGCCGCATGTACCGCATGAGAGGCAAGTCAATAACAATAGATCTCCCTGGCAACAGCGCTATCGCGCTGCATCGCCAGGCGAGACCTAAAAAATAGATTATATTGTTATGAGTTTTTAGAGTCCAAGATGAGCAAAATCCAATGGAGGGTTTTGGAAATACAGATTTTTAAAGAAAACTTAAATCTCAGTCTGACTGAAAATAAGCATAAGTAACCGTAAAGTTTGTAAACGTTTGAAAAGTTTGTAAGAGTTGAGTTCAACCACTTCCGCCTGCCTGGGGCGACCAAATCAGACAGTGAGGAGAATGTCTGGGGGCCCAATAAGGAGTATTTGGACAGGTATTTGGCCCCCAAGGTGTTTTCCAGTCCAGTTCCAAACTTTACAGCTCAGCTGCCATAGACTTCAAGTGAGTGGTCCTGAAACTGCAGATGTAGGAGACAGAGGATGCTCAAGAATGCTCAGAGTGCTGTGCTGTGCGGTCGGGGGAGGGGTGAGGGGAAGAAGGGGAAGAAGGGGCGGGGTCTGTGGCCTCTGCCATTATTCCTCGGTCCGTGGGTCAGGTGGGGTGACTTTGGCCACAGAGGTCGGAGGCCCTCGAAGTCCTCTTTAAGACAGCAGGCCAGCTACGGCTGGGCTCCTGGTCTCCGTGCACAGCGGTCCCGGCAATATTTTTTTAGTGGGGGCTGGTGCCCGTCTTAGGCAACAATTTGGACTCAGACGACACCCCCAGGTTCTTGTGACTCTGGTGCAACTGGCTGTCGACGGTCGGTTTCTTGGGGAGCCCAGTGGCAGTCAGTGGTGTTCCTCCACAAGTGGCTACTCATTTGCAGCGTTGGGCTACTTCAGCTTTGGTGTTCCTGGTGCTGGTTTCAGGGGGTCAGCCCAGGTCAACTCCCTCTTGGTGACGACTTTCTGGCTATGTGTGGTATCTAGCGATCCCAGAGTGCACAATTCTGCCCTCTCTCAAGATGTCTGAGCCCTTCCACGGATGTTAGGTGCTAGGTAGTCCCACCCTAGAGGCGTGGCTACATGTGGGGTACCCACTCATGGGAAGCCTAGTTTGGGCACTGGTCTGTCCTCTCTGATCCCGCCGCCAGCCAGCCTACTTGAACAAAGGGCAGCCCCTCACGAGTGTGATTGCCATGTGCCCACCAAAGGCAACTTTGCCTTCGAAACTTGCCTCTGGCTCAACACCCTAAGTGTCTTCCTGCAAAGGGGAAGTAACACCTTGCCCTGTAGCAGGCTGCTATTGTTCTTAAGCCTGAGAGTCATTCACACTACTCCCCAGGAGGGCAGAAAGCTCTCTGGTGGTCAGTAACCGTGTGAGACTACTGGACAAACTGGGTCACAGAGCAGCAACTTTCTAGAAGTTGTATTTCTTTAATAGTGACATTAAATACGACTTGAGCTTCATGTATGGTTTAATGCCACAATTAATTTGTAATCCTTACAATGCCCATCTCAGTAGTTCCATTCAGAAGTTCGCCGGGCTGAGTGGTCAACCGGTGACTCTGGGTAAGCCAATGGAGCTACCAACTCTCCCACAGCTAAACAACAAAGTGTTGCTGCCAGGACATATATCTAAAATACATGTCCCACTTGAGCCGTAGAGCAGGGGGCTGTATATTATCAACAGGTATTCGTTAGGGAAGACTTCTATATATTGTCTAGGGCACCGGGGGCTTTGCCACTGGTTTAAATGGTCTTCCAGTCTGCAGTGGCAAACCGGGAACCATTCTGTACCTTGTCACACATAGGGTGCACAATCAGTACTGCAGCCCTGAATGAACGAACACACAGCCTTACATGCCCTGGGTACCATATACTAGGGACTTATAATTTATAAAGTTAGTCTCTGCCAATTTGACTTATACTTTGTAAGGGGTTAAAACAGGGGAACGGAGGTTTGGTTAGCAGGCCTCAGTGCTTTCTCAGAGTTGAAAAATCAGCAACATCAGTCCGAAAATGTGGGGGTGAATATGCAAAGAGGCATTTCTTTACACATGAGGTTCAGTAGAAAAGAAAAGTCTCTGTGGAACAGAGAGTGGTCTTTACTCGAACAAATCAAGCATACAAGATAGCTCTACAATTCAGGAAAAACAAGACCTAAAAATCTCTCAAGCACCCCCTCCCACCTTTGCCAGGTGCAAGCCTGCTTAAAGCAGGAAGACCCAATAAGCCTAGCACAGCTGATTGACTACCTCTGCTGGCACAAGGGAGGCAAGCCGGTTGTCTAGAAAAATTAACCCTGTCTTACATCAATACAAACAACGATGGCTCGTGGAGGTATTATTTTTACAAGATAAGAAAAACAATCATCGGTTAATGAATAATCCCATCAGAGTAAGAAGACCGCTTCACATTTAAAAAGAGAGTCAGAGTGTCACTAACCATAGTTTAAAACAGTTAATGAAACATCACCATGATTAATAAAAGCTAAGAAGACCTGCTCAGCGTTCAAGTGACCACACAGTGAGTGGTAAAAAGTGCAAAACGTTTATATGTAGCAAAACATTGAATCAATGTAAGACTATCTTGTAAGGTAATATTCAATTCACAGTTGCTGAAAAGTGATCCTATTGTTTGGTCTACCAGGTTTTGATCGATCTAAGTCATTTTTGCGTCATCATCCAGACTGAAAGGTGGGGAGTTTGAGCCCAAGTTTGGAACCAGCTGATGAATGAGCCACTCCCACACTAACAGTGTGGTAACTGAACTAAGGGCACATTCACGGGGCACAAATTGTTCATTTCACAAAAGGAGTGTGTTTCTTCTTTTGAATTACAGAGCTATTTACTGACAGATGAGAAAAGCTCTAGATCCTTGCTTAGTTCACATTTGAAACAACTCCCGTCCTTAAACTATTCTTCCTTCTTCTGAATTGGACAGTTTTTGCCCAGTGGATGTGTCCTTCCTTCAACTACCATACTGTTAGTGTGTCCAACTGGCACGCGTCCCTTGCCTCATTCGTCAGTTGTTCCCGAAAGAGCATTATCAAAGAGAAGTAACTTGTCCTACACGATGTAGTGGGTGAACAGCTTTCCCTATGGATGACTGTTGAGAAAGTAGTGCCCGGTGAATGCAAACACCACTATCACTTTTGTGTACACTCGAGCACTGGTGAGGTCGAAGAGGAGCAGGGCAACCTGGAAATCCTCTTGGCTACCTTGAACCGCAGCTAATATCTGTAGGATTGCACGATGGGTATATGTAAATATGCATATTGCAGGCCCAAGGGCGCCATCCAGTCACCAGCCAGGATTCAGAGCAGACCGAGCCTAGTGAATGCGAGCATTTTTTATTGATTTTGCCTAACGAAGGAATTCAGAGTGTGAAGATCTAAAATAGGCCGAAGCCTCCATCCTTCTTCGGAACGAGGAAATAGAGAAGAGTAAATCTCACACCTTTCACATTAAAATGATGAGTAGGGTTGGTTCCTCCTAAAGGGCGAAGGAGCGCAGCAGGTAAAAACTAATAAATAAAATGGCATTGCCATGCCATTTTAATTGCCGCCAGCCCGCGCTGTGTACAGAGAGAGCGTGAGGACAAGAGGCGGTGCTAATTCCTGCAATTGCAGGACGACACTGCTGACCCTACAGTGAGCATGTCAGATTGGCCGGCTGTCTTGCGACAGCTAGCCCGACATGCGCACTGTAGACCCAGCAATCCCAGAGCTGTCAAACAGTCAGGGGATTGCTGGCACAGGCCCCCAGCCTCAAAACGAGTGCTAGTTAACCTGTTACAAACAATCCTGGAGCTGCTCTTATGCTCAAAACAGCATACGAGCACCTCCAGGATTGGCTGGATTTGCATCCACTAAGCAAACCCTTTCCTGCTCGTCGTTTCCAGAGACACACCGGACGGGACACAGCCTTTATGGTGAGTTTTGGGACATCGTGCCTCACCATATTTTCATGGTGCCAACTACCACTGATGAGGAGTCCCAGTGTGCCATTCTGATGAGCGAGGTAGCTGCGGCAGGACAGAAAGAAAAGGTAGGGCATAGCCATGCTGCACGATTTGGAGATTTTAGGACAGAAAAGGGGTCCTAACTCTCCCCTAGACCATCTCCGTTTTCTAATTTTTTTTATCCTACCCCGGGACTCCATGATTAATAAAACTTTTGGAAGGGGATCTCAGCGGTAGTTTTATACTCACACAATTACAGTTTATCTGTCATACTGCGTAGATCCGTAACCATTTGTGTTTGTTCTGTCTTCCACCTCCCTTTGCTCCATCCCAGGCATTGGTCTGTGCAGGGATGTTGTAGCAGCCCTATGATGAAGCATGCCACTACATAGTTGGTGAGGGCAGTTTTAAATAATATCATGTTTTCCTAGAGACAAATGGAAATTTGGCCACAGATCTCTTCCTCCTTTTCCTCGTTTTGTGTGTATAATGTGTTTATGATAGGGAGGATGGCAAGGAGTGGTACCTCTCTCCCCTCTTTATATGTGTGATGAGCTACTGTCTGTATGGCAATGCCTGGGGTAGCCTTCAGAAATTCCTGAACTGATGAGGAAATTGTTTAGCCAGGGCCGAAAGAACCAGAGAGCGGGCATATCCATAAGAGATGCCTATACATCCTCTGAGAAACCTGTAGAACACATCCACACATAGTAACAGAGCACACGCCCGTGCCAACTGCTCACCCTTGACAATCAAGTCCTTGACAATCACTAGTTATAAGGGCCAGCATGAATCTCTTATATGGGTGCATCTTAGCCATACTGAATGTTCTTAGCCAAGGAGTCTCCAAGTTTCTCTAGCACCACCGGCAAGATCTCACAGGCCATATTCCTTGTGGGCGTGAGAATACCAGTCCACATAAACAAACATCATGGACCACCATAAATAAGAGGCTTGCTGATCAAAACATTTGTTTTCTGAACACAACAATCTTTTTCAACTTCCCTTATGGGAGTGGGTCTCAGGGGATTGGGGACACAGGAAAGAATTGGGCGTTCCCCCTGCTGGTGAAAACCTGGACCACCAGACTCTTTGGACAAGTATGCAGTGGAAGGAAATCACGGTCGTAAGAAGTAGTCTATGACATCTGGAAACCTGCCTATTCACTGGTGGCCAAGAACTAGAGTTTAGACCAAGTGTCCATTAAGGTTACAGTGAGGGCTTTGTTAATGGTAGAAAGAGCGCAGGTAAGTCTAGCCCAGGTTGCAAAGATTCTGGGAGGACATTTTCTTGATTTCATTGGAAGGCAGTTGTAGGTCTAGGACCTCAGCTGCTTGATAACTTATGACAGCAAAGGAGGGATTTCACTCCGCTGAGGGGCAAAAAAGCGGATTCAACCCCATACCAAGGGAAGTATCAAGCCCACTGGTAATGTAAAGGCTGGCACCATCATAGCAGAGGAGCAAATCAACCCCCTTGTTTTCTCCAAGGGCTGGTAAGCGCTCGTCCAGTCGGAACCCCAGTGGGCGCCTCGGTGGTAGTGGAAGCGTCAGGTCAGACTCTGGTAGTGTGCGAACCAGATGCAATGTAGAATAAATAAATAATAAGGAAAATGCTTCTTACCCAGTTTGCATCTGTTCTTGGCATATAAAGCTGTAGAATCATATGCTTTAGTATAGATCGCCATCAAGTGTTGGGTCCAGATGTTTGCACTTTGTTTTTCTCGTGCAATACCTGCTTTTGATATGGGATTGCCTTTATACGGTGGCGAAAAAGCAACAAAAAGTTGTTTTGTTTTACTAAAAGGATTTGTTCTTTCTATGTAATATAGTATGGCTCTTTTGACATCTAATGTGTGAAGAGCATGTTCTGCCACTGAATGTAGTTGAGGGAAGAATACAGGCAACTTATTGATATGAAAGGCAGAAACGACTTTGGGTAAAAATTTGGGATTAGTCCTAAGAACCACTTTATTTTGGTGTATTTGTAAAAATGGTTCTTGTATAGTTAGTGCCTGAAGCTCACCCACTCTTCTAAGATTTGATGGCTATAAGGAAGGCTACCTCCCATGTGAGAAACTGTAGTTCACATTTGTGTAAAGGTTCAAATGGTGGACCCATGAATCTAGTGAGAACTATATTGAGATTCCACACTGGAGAAGGTGGAAGTCTAGGAGGAATGATTCTTTTGAGTCCTTCCATAAAAGCTTTGATAGCGGGTACTCGAAACAGAGACAAATGCTGTCTGTTTTCTAAGTAAGCAGCTATTGCAGCAAGATGTAAGTGTATGGATGTATACACCAAATTAGAACGCTGTAGGTGTAATAGGTAACAAATTATGTTTTGGATTAAAGCATCTAATGCATCGATTTGATTGTTGGTACAGTGGACTACAAATAGTTTCCATTTTGCTGCTTAGCATGCTCTTGTGGTAGGGCGTCTAGCCGCTTTAATGATGTTCATGCAGTCTGGCAGGAGGTTAAGGTAGCCAAACGCAAGGATTTCAGGAGCCAGATCGTAAGGTTGAGATGACTGGGATCTGGGTGTCATATCTCTCCATGGCTCAGAGTAAGAAGCTTGGGTGACATGTATAGTTTTTGGTGAGGAACTACTGATATTTCCAACAATGTTGTGAACCATGGCTGTCGAGCCCATGTTGGAGCAACTAGGATGAGTGTGAGGGAATGCTGTTTGAGCTTCCAAACAGAGGTGGAAAAGCATAAGCAAATTTTCCTGACTAGTTCATCCATACCGCATTGCCTTTGGATAATGGGGGTGGGTGCCTGGAGGAGAAGCTTGGGCATTTTGCATTGAGGTTTGTGGCAAACCGATCTATTTCTGGGTAGCCCTACGTTTGGAAGAATGGGAGTAGAACTTGAGGATGAAGTTCCCATTCATGGGTCTGTTGTCGTTGACGACTGAGCAGATCTGCAATCTGGTGGTTTAGTCCTGGGAGGTGTTCTGCAAGGAGATAAATGTATTGAGGTATGGCCCATATCCAGGTGCTTTGAGCTAGTTGCAAAGGCTGTAAGGAGTGTGTCCCCCCGTTTTGGTATGTAGTACATTGCTGTCATGTTGTCTGAACGAACTAAGACAGCTTTGCCTACTAGATGCAGCTGAAAAGCTTTCAGAGCAAGAAATATTGCTAGTAGTTCTAGATGGTTTATGTGGAGTTGTTTTTGTTGTAAATTCCATATGCCCTGAATGGTGTGTTTGTTAAGATGCGCTCCCCAACCAGTGAGAGATGCGTCTGCTGTTTGTGCTATCTGTGGAACTGGGTCGATGAACGGCCGTCCCTTGGAAAGGCTTTGTATATTCCACCACTGCAGAGAGCGATGGGTGCTGCCGTCTACCAACACTAGATCTGTTAATTCTCCTTGAGCCTGGTCCCACTGACGTGCTAAGCCTTCCTGTAGTGGTCTCATTTGGAGTCTTGCATAAGGAACGATTAGAATGCAGGAGGCCATCATTCCTACCAATTGCATGAACACGCGGGCTGGTAGAGTGTGTTGAGGTTGAAATTGGGATATTGGATTTTGCATGTTGCGAATCCTGATTGGGTTGGGGTTATGCCAGAGCTTTGCAAGTATCTATTGTAGCTCCTAGATACACTTGTGTGTTGGATGGCTTGAGATGAGACTTGGCTAGGTTGACAGTGAACCCAAAGTTGCGAAGTAGTTGAACAGTTCTTTGAGTGTGGCGTAGGCAGCTGTGTTGCGATTTGGCTTTTATTAGCCAATCGTCTAAATGAGCGAAGACGTGAATGTGTTGCCTTCTTAAGTGAACTGCGACTACTGCCAGACACTTGGTAAAGACTCTGGGTGCTGTAGTTACCCCAAACTGGAGAACTTTGAATTGATAGTGTGTTCCGTCCACCATGAACCAAAGATATTTTCTGTGAGCTGAGTGAATGGGAATATGAAAGTAGGCATCCTTTAAGCCCAGAGTGGATAGAAAGTCGCCTTGCTGAAGCAGTGGAAGCATCTGTTGGTGTGTCACCATGTGGAAATGGTCTGATTGAATGTAGAGATGTAGCTGTCTGAGGTCTAATATAGACCTGAGAGAGCTGTCCTTTTGGGGGATTAGGAAGTACAGGGAGTATACGCCTGTCCCTTGATGAAGAAATGGAACTGGTTCTATTACATGTTTTTCCAATAGAGAGAGAACCTCCTGTTTTAAAAGAGTGAGATGTTCTGGTGACATTGTAATTGGTTTTGGAACAATAGTTGGGGAAGTGCTCGTAAGCTCCAGGCAGTAACCATACTGGATAATTTATAGTACCCACTTGTCTGAGGTGATTGAATTCGACAGGCAGGAATTGTGAGAGACATCCCCCGACAGGTGTGGAATGATCAAGGGGTAGTGGAGGGAAGTCAGTTTGTTTGCGGGGGAAGTGCGGGTGGAGTTGTCTTCACCTATTATTGTTCCCTCTATAACTTCCTCGAAAATAGCCTCTGGAAGAGGTGGATTGATTATTCCACTTGTAAGAGGAGGAGGGATTTTCTTTGGACAATGTCTTTGAGCCACCCCTGTAAAAGGAGCGGCGAAAGAACTCTGTTAGTTGGTAATTGTGAAGCCCCCATAGACTTTGCGGCCTCCGTGTCCTTTTTCATTTTTTCAAGGGAGGTATCTACAGCTGGCCCGAAAAGATGTTCCTTATCAAAAGTCTGGTTTAGTATGGAGAATTCTACCTCCTGCTTAATTTCAGAAATTCGAAGCAAAGCGTGTCTGCGCAGTAGCACACTAGTATTTACTGCACGAGCTGCTGTGTCTGCTGCATCGAGTGCACATTTAATGGAAGTGTTAATGATAAGTTTGCCTTCCTGGATAAGGTCATTAGCTATTGCTTTGTACTGATCGGGTAAGTGTTGCATGAGATGTTCCAACTCATCCTAATGAGCCCTATCATAGTGTGCTAGCAGAGCTTGACTGTTTGCAATACGCCAATAATTTGCAACCTGTGTAGCCACTCTCTTACCTAAGGCATCAATGAGTTTGGACTCCTTGTCAGGAGGGGGAGCCTCACCTGTGGCTTGAGAGTTAGCTCTCTTGTGAGCGTTCGAGACTACAAGAGAGTCCAAAGGTAACTGACCTTTAATATAAGCAGGATCTGAAGGAACAGGTTTGTATTTTTTGTCTACTCTGGGTGTGAGTATTGTAGCTCTAACTGGGTCTTTAAAGACCTCATCTGTGTGCTTTAACATGCCCTTTAGCATAGGTAAAGTGTGAGTAGAACTTTGAGAATAAGTGAGTGTCTCAAAGAGGAAATCCTCTTCCAAAGGCTCTTTATGGAGCTCCACTCCGTGATATTGTGCAGCTCTGTTAATGAGTTGGGCATATCCAATATTATCATCAGGTGGGGAGGGTCTAGAAGGATACAGGTCAGGGTCATTATCTGCATCTGGTTCCTTATCATAATTTTCCCAAGGATCAGTATCTGGAGGTCTGTCCTGATCTTGTGGTATGCCCTGCTCCTCATCAGTATCCCCATCACCACCCCCATAATCCTCATCCTGAATGCTAGGTGAAAGTGGAGGTCGTGGTGAATTTGATGGTGAAAAAATCAAATTTGGATTAATAGGAGGAGAGGGAGGTGAAATGTAAGGTGGAGAAGGGTTAGTACCAAAGTCCTTTCTTAAGAGGTATAGAACTGTTCTCTGTGAGGTCCAGCTTCCATTTTTTAGGAAGAGTGGCCTGAATATGCCCTGTTTTAGAGTTAATAACAAGTCTTTTTTTGTTTTGTGTCCAAATATGGCTCATCAGACCGAGGCTCATTGGGTGGAGTGTCCTTTTTTTCGTTTGCTTGTTCGGTGCCGAGAGTTTCAGCTCCGGCGCCTTTGGTGTCGGAGCTTTAGGTTGCAAATCTTTCTGTTTGGTGGGTTTGGGCTCCGATCCTTTTGGGGCGGAGGGTTTTGGTTCCAAGCCTTTTGGGGCAGAGGATTTTGGCTCAGAACCTTTTGATGCAAAGGATTTTGGCTCAGAGTCTTTAATGCAGAGGATTTCAGCTCCGAGCCTTTCGGTAAGGAGGATTTCGGCTCCGGATCTGTAGGTGTTGGGGATTTCGGTTCCAAACTTTTAGGTTTGGAGACTTTATGTTTCAAAGTCTTTGGTGTCGAAGGTTTAGTCTTTGGTCCCGGTGGTGTGTTGACCGGTAGAGACTTGGACTTATGTTTCGGTACCGAAGGGTGTTAGTGCGGCACCAGAATGGGGCCGGCTCGAGCCAGAAGTTTTTCTTTATGTCTATTAGCCGGGCAGGGCATTGGAAACTTTTTGTCAGTGCCGATCTGAGCCCAGAGGCGAAGGTGGTACCAGAGCCGTTGTTTTATGTTGATTGGGCACAGGGGAATCAGTACTCACGGTACACTGACCCGGGGTGATGTGCTCTTCTTCCTCCATGTCAGAGTCTGCTTCGGACACTGAGACCTGTTCTTCTTCCTCAGCTCTTTCGACTGGATGTTGGATATCTGGATCTCCTCCGAAGATGTCTGGTACGGAGCCGCTTTGGTGTTGCATGTCGTGGCGTTGAGCCCGACGATCACAAATTGTTTCTTCTATCGGAACAATCGACACGCTTCAGAGTCCTTTTCGTTGTGTTCCGGGGATAAGCAGAGGTTGCAGTCCTCGTGCAAATCAGTGGTTGAAAACCTAGCACGACACCCGGGACATAGTTTAAATGGAGCCGTTCCATCCGCGGCCCGTCTCGAGTTTCCCGATTGAAGGTTTTCTCAGTTGGAATGATGCACGCCGAATGGGGAACCGCGATCGAAGATAATGCTGTTGAGGGTGGAGGATTGCGCGTCGAAGAAGTTCGAAAATACCGGAGCATCGCAATACACATCCGAACCCGATGGCAAAAAAACAACAATCTAAGGATGGAGCTGATGCTCGTGCGCACTATCACCGAATGGAGGAGTCACTTACCTCGTGACTACAAAGACTTCTTTGAGAAAAACAAAGTGCAAACATCCTGACTCAACACTAGATGGCGATATATGCTAAATCATATGATCTACAGCTCATATGCCAAGAACAGATCTTCATTTGATTTTTAAAACCATTCAAATCTTTATAAAATCTGTGCGTACATAAATCACAGTAGGATACTCCTATAAAACAGAAGTAAAATCATAATCCGATTTTTAAAGCTTAGAGAAATTCTTTAAATCCTTGTTAAAAGTGCAAATGCTAGGTATGTTTGAAAGTTATAAAAGTGTTCAGTTTGGGGAAATCCGGAGTTCACTAAATAAACAGATCTTGCAACTGCTCTGTACATGAAATTCACATTGAGTGGAGTGAGCCTGCAGTTCTTACCCTGGAAGCAGTGTATATTTGCCTTCTGACAGAGGGGAATGTACAGTTCTCAAAATAATGGCTTAAGCCAGATTCGCCTTTCCCACTCAAAACTAGGGCAGATGCACAATACGCAGGCCAATGATTTCTTCGGGCAGGGGCAGAAGCAGCAACAACTCCCACCCGAGTGAATTTCCACCTTTCGGCTACTTCCGCTAGGTCAAATAGGCCCATCCATTATCTTAATAAAACTTGGTTTGTAAGGTTTTGATAAAGGGAGTGTCAGATAGGCTTGAGGGTTCTGCTCACCTTAAGTTGCTACTACAAACCGCTTACTAGACTTAGCTTGCAGTATGAGAATATCATTTTTTACTGACTGGCTTTTAATAATGCTCCATAAGAAACATTTTAATGAGTCATATGAAATGTTCAGAGTGCAGAGAAGAGCCAATTCAAATTGCTTTATTCGGTATATATATATATATATATCAGAAAAATAACAAGACATAAAATATTACATGTACAACATATATTTAACCCTACAATGTCAACATCAAATCCTAAATCATCAAATGCCAAGTCCAAACAAATATTGCTCCTTCTTAAGCCAAAAGTACACATAGTAAAGTGTGATTTACCTTTATAATGCATGTGCAAAGTTCGCAATAAAGTGACATATGCTAACAATCAATGAGGATAGAACATGATTGGTCGATAAAGATGATACATGCTGTGCAATTTTAAAAAAAACATACGTGCAAAATTTGCATTCAAAAGTGCAATCTTCGTCTTTCGGTGCATGTGCAAAACTGGCAATGATAAAGTGCGTATAGATTTGGGACACAGATTTAAAATTCACAATGTCACTAGTGTACCGAACACATATTAGATTTAGGACACAGATTTAAAATTCACAATGTCACTAGTGTACCGAAAACATAATAGGGCCAAAAAGAATGGTCATCTTTCCCAATTACAATAGCATAAAAAACTATTTGTACAGCTTATTCATACAATCATCGATTTCCGTGCAAACATGCATTTTAAAATATATGTAGCTACATAAAAACATATGTCTGGGCTCTGCAGGTTAAACATTATCTGCATAGCTGTCTTAGTACATCGTAGCTCGTAAATTAAAAAGATGGGCTTTAAATAAAATTTCCTAAATGAAATATAAAATTTACAAAACAGCATAAAATGACAGCTACTCTGCTTAGAGGTACCATCACAAGGGCATGGGGAGGTGCTGTGCTGCTTAACCAAAGGGAATGCCACTAAGTGGTGCACAGTGCCCAAGCGTAAGCAAGTTAATACAAAACGATGTGAGCTTTTTGTAACTGCTGTTAGGTACGGTTGAAAGCCTTCGCTTAAGCTGTACTCCTGATAAAGAGTAAACGTACTTTGTTTCGCGCATTCGATGGCTCTGGTGTTTCTTTTATGTTTTAAAAAGGATTCTACAAGCTCTTTTTTAGATATACAAGCCCCCAACTCAATTTCATGAAAAGCGTCGAATTCATAGAGTATTTTATACCAATATTGGATGTGGCTAAGCCATGGTATACGTGAACAATAATTGAGCTTTAGACAGTCATTTATCACGTCCTGGGTAAATTTGGTTTCGGTTTTTGACCAGATTGATCGCCATAAGGCCAATGGGCGCAGAGCTGTTAAATCCTTGGCATGATTTAGGCCCACTTCCCTATGGATGATCTCAGTAGAGGCTGAAGCCGGGGCACAGAGCAAGCGTTTCAGAAATGAGTTCTCCTCGTTCTGAATTAGCTTGCCACTTTGAGTATGGTAACCCCATACGCCCGCCCCATATAAGGCTGATGACAGACACCTTGAATTATAGATCGACACCATCTCCTTTATTCTGCTGCCCCCTAATTTAGCAGCAAATCCAAAAAAACAGAAGAGTCATTTGTAGATCAGTGTCTTTCGAATGACCACCGGCAAGGGTGGATGAGGACAAAATCAATATCTCTTCGCAAAGGTGAAATTAGAAGCTGCCAGCATCTGCTTGCTTTTATTTGAGCCACAGTTTCAATATATTTGCCCCCTGTGCCAGCATTTGGTCTACGAGGCAGAGTTCTAATTAGGTCTAAGATTCCTTGGAGGATTTAGGGAGCCGAAAGATTTGCCAAAATAGCAGTAATTGCTGCTGATTTAACAACCGCCAAAATTTATCTGGAAAAGCGTCCAATCCATATACCAGCAAGGGCAGAAACTTAAGTTTAAAGACTTGCAATAACGGCAATAATGAGCAGCCTGTATGGGTAGATGTAACTTAACTTAAACCTGCGTGTAGGAAGCTGGCTCTTTAGATGATATATCAAAATTAGTTATATCGTGCAAAGAGTCACGGGTTCCCTTATAAGTGGACAGGAGCTTGCTCCAGCAATCCCAAGGTGCTTTTCTAAGGGGTAGTGTGGTGGAGCAGCCTTAGGTTTATCAGAGGGGACTGTTAAGACATTCACAAATACACACAATAGTCAATAAGTGGGACACTTTTTAAAAGAAATACTTTTGTATTTAAAAAGTCAACAGTGCATTTCTCAGACGCTGCAATGTTATCCTATGGGAGGAAAAGCAAGTGTGGCATTCAGGTACAGTACAGCGACTTACTGGACCAGTCTCCAGTACTTAAGGTAAGAACACCACTAGCAGCACTAGCACGGCTGGGTGCAGGGGTGTAAAACAGTCTCGGGTGTCCAATGTTACTCTATGGGGATCGGTCTTCGTGTAAAGAGGCTGCAGGCTTTGACTGGGAGGCCAGTTGGGCTGCACCAACAGGGAGGCTCAGGCCTCACGATGCTCGGGGACATAGGGACAACTTTGCTCCTCTTCTTCACAGCCCAGAGGCTACAGGTGCAGAGGTGTCTTTAGGCATCAGGTTTTTCTTACCGGGAGCATTCGAGGTTGAAGGGGACTGCATGCAGAGGCTGTAGGTGGTGTTGGAGAGTTCACTGGAGGCGAAATCACAGTGGACTCGGTCTCTGGAGGGCTGCGGGACACAGTTGGCCTATTTCAACTCAGGCTTTGAGCTTTGGGTGCATTGGTGTCTTCAGGCATCGGATTTCTGTGGTCATAAAGTCCTCTCAGGAGTCTATGGGTACCTGCGGGATACAGGGAAGCCAGTCTGCTACTTCTCGGGAGTTCTTGGGTGGAGTGCTGGCAGGTCTCCCGGGCTCTGGGAACTCAGCAGCTGCAGGACAAGTCCTCTTTTTGTGCAATCGTCAAAGGCAGAGGTCGGGCCGGCAGGGTTGGCGTCAAATCAGTTGCTGGGGTTTCAGTTCTTGCTCTTTGCAACTCTTCACAGCAGTCTTCTTCTTTCAGGTAGGCAGGATCTGTTTCTTTGTTGCCAGGGGCTCCCCAAAATACTGAATTTAGGGGCGTTAGGGGAGTGTAGGGCAGTCAATGCGAGCTAGGCAGGAACAAAGTCAACATATTTTGATGGTTCGAGAGGACATAGTCCCCATAGTTTAGACACTTATGTTGCCCAAACACACAGTCTTACTGAATCAGTAGGAAATGTATGACAATAGGGTCAGAGTCTGTGTGACGAATATCCAATGGGCTACTTACCCTTGGGGTTACTACGCCCCCTATATGACCACTTCCTTTAGTAAGTAGGCATAACCCTGTCCCAGAATTCGTACGTTTGCCATCACAAAGATGGCCAAGTCAGAAAAGTAATGTCCACTTCAGTTAGCCCACCTTAGGGGTGGTAATAGCCTAGGGGATGGGCACGCCTACCTGCCTGACTAATTTTCCTACCAGTCCAGGTACCAAAGGGCTCTGTAAAAACAAGGTCCACTTCCTCTGCAGTGAGGGGAGCTAGATATGCATTTCAAAAGCGGTGACTTTGTTGAAGCACCCCTGCCTTGGAATGCTAATCAGTGGGTCATCCTGAGAGAAGGGGGTGTGAACACTCTCTTTCAGTGCAGGATTTGTGCGTGACCTCAAGAAGCCTTAACCAGGAAGGTCAGAAAAGGAATATGCTACTTACCAGTATGCATCTGTTCTTGGCATAGAGGGCTGCAGAGTGGTACATTATGAATAGATCGCCATCTGGTGTTGGGCTCGGATGATTGCACTTGTTTTTCTCTTGGAGAGTCTATTGTAGCTTGGTGACTCCTCCTTTGGTTGCTAGTGCGCATGGGCATCGGCTCCCTCCTTAGATTGTTTTGCCATAGTAGGGTTAGATGGAGTAGTATGATAGAATACAGATAGAAATGCCCATGTAAGTGTATCTAAATAAGATACTGTTGGAACAGACACAGGTTTCCGGGGAGGCTGGGAGGGCATGTACCACTCTGCAGCCCTCTATGCCAAGAACAGATGCATACTGGTAAGTAGCATATTCCGTTCGAGGCATATGGGCTGCAGATGGTACATTATGAATAGACTATACAGCAGTTCTCTCCCTAGCGGTGGTCGCCCGTGTCTGTTGCAACAGTCTGAAATAAAGTCCTTAATACAGCTTGTCCCACTCTAGTTTGTTGTGTTGTGTGCACATCTACACAATAGTGCTTTGTGAAGGTATGCGGTGTAACCCAGGTAGCTGCTTTGCATATGTCATCTAGTGGAATGTTTCCCAAGAATGCCATAGATGCTCCTAGTTTACGTGTAGAGTGAGCTCTAGGAGGAACAGTTAATGTCCTCCTTGCTTTTAAGTAGCATATTTGTATACATTTTACAATCCATCTGGCAATGCCTGCTTTAGAGATGGGATTGCCCTTATGCGTAGGAGAAAACGCTACAAATAGCTGTTTTGTCTTTCTGAAAGTTTGTGTTCTTTCTATATAATACAATATTGCCCTTCTGACATCCAATGTATGTAGGGCCCTTTCCGCTACTGTCTGTGGTTTTGGAAAGAAGACCGGTAGTTCCACTGACTGATTGATGTGGAATGCTGAAATTACTTTAGGCAAGAATTTTGGGTTTGTTCTAAGAACCACTTTGTTTTGGTGTAACTGCATGAATGGTTCTTGAATTGTAAACGCTTGCAACTCACTTACTCTTCTGAGTGACGTGATAGCTATGAGGAAGGCCACCTTCCATGTGAGGAATTGTATTTCACACCTATGCATAGGTTCAAAGGGTGGTCCCATTAGTCTGGTGAGTACTATGTTGAGATTCCAGACTGGGGAAGGTGGTAGTCTTGGTGGAATTACTCTTTTGAGTCCTTCCATGAAAGCTTTAATTGCTGGTACTTTAAACAGGGAAAGATGTTGTCTGTTTTGTAGGTACGCCGCTTTAGCTGCGAGATGAACTCTGATAGAGGTATATGCTAAGTTACATTGCTGCAAGTGTAGTAAATAGCAAATAATCTGTTTAGCGGATGCGTCCAGAGGGTTGATGTGATTACTGTTACAGTGTACAGCAAACCTTTTCCATTTTGCTGCATAGCATGCTCTGGTGGTAGGACGTCTTGCTTGTTTAATGATTTCCATACATTCTGGAGGTAAATCTAAATATCCAAACTCTATGACCTCAGGAGCCAGATCGCTAGGTTCAATTGTTTGGGATCTGGGTGCATTATTTCTCCATGGTTCTGTGTAAGGTGCATGGGTAATAATCTTAGTTTTTGATGTGGCACCTGTGAGAGTTGCAGTAGCGTGGTGAACCACGGCTGTCTTGCCCACGTGGGTGCTACTAGTATCATTGTCATTGAGTGCTGTTGCAGTTTCCGAACCACTAATGGAATTAGTGGGAGAGGGGGAAAAGCGTAAGCAAATTTGTTGGACCAGTTCATCCATAGTGCATTGCCCTGGGACCGGTGGTGTGGGTACCTGGATGCGAAGTTTTGGCATTTTGCGTTTTGATGATTGGCAAACAGATCTATCTCTGGTTGCCCCCATCTTTGGAAGAATGGCTGCAGTATCTGGTCGTGCAGCTCCCATTCGTGTACTTGCTCTGACTCTCTGCTTAGGATGTCTGCTATCTGATTTTGAACTCCTGGTAGGTGTTCTGCTAACAGATAGATCTTTTGAGGAATGGCCCATCTCCAAATGTCCTGTGCTAGTTTGGATAGTTGAAGAGAGTGTCCCCCCCCACCCCTGTTTTTGAATATAATACATTGCAGTCATGTTGTCTGTTCTGATCAGGACTGCTTTGTTGGTTAGTTGTATTTGGAAAGCTTTTAATGCTAGAAATATTGCTAGTAGTTCCAAGTAGTTGATGTGCAGTTTCTTTTGCTGCACACTCCATTTCCCCTGCACTGTGTATTTGTCCATATGCGCTCCCCATCCGGAGAGCGATGCGTCTGCTGTCAGTATCAGTTGTGGAATCGGTTCTAGGAACGACCGTCCCTTGGAAATGTTTGTTGTGTTCCACCACTTCAGAGAGCGATGCGTACGGTCGTTTACCAACACCAGATCTGTAATCTGACCTTGAGCCTGATTCCACTGTGTCGCTAGACACTCCTGTAGTGGACGCATCTGTAGTCTGGCATGTGGTATTAGTAGTATGCAGGAGGACATCATGCCTAACAGCTGCATAAACACTCGTGCTGGTAGTGAGTGTTGTGGTTGAAATCTTTGTATCAACGTGACCATTGTTTGTATCCTGATTGGATTGGGGTATGCTTTGGCTCTTTCTGTGTCTATAGTGGCCCCTAGGTATTGTTGAATCTTGTTTGGTTGTAAGTGGGATTTTTTGTAGTTCACTGTAAACCCTAGGTGGTGCAGTAATTGAATGGTCTTCTGTGTGTTGTGAAGGCATTCTTCTTGTGACTTGGCCTTTATTAACCAATCGTCCAAGTAAGGGAAGAGATGCATTTGTTGTCTTCTTAGGTGTGCTGCAACCACTGCTAGGCATTTTGTGAACACTCTTGGTGCCGTTGTGACCCCAAACGGAAGGACTTTGAACTGATAATGTTGTCCTTCCACTACAAACCTTAGGTATTTCCTGTGGGCTTTGTGAATTGGGATGTGAAAGTAAGCGTCTTTTAGATCCAGTGTAGAAAGAAAGTCCCCTTTTTTCAGTAAAGGAAGTACTTGTTGGAGCGTGACCATGTGGAAATGTTCCGAATTTATGTATGCATTGAGAGGTCTGAGGTCTAAGATTGGTCTTAGAGACCCGTCTTTTTTGGGGGTTAGGAAGTATAGAGAGTATACTCCTGTCCCTTGTTGGTGTTTTGGAACCTTCTCTATGGCATGCTTTTGTAGCAGGGATAGTACCTCTTCTTTTAACAAAGTCAGATGGTCTTGACTCATTGGACGCTGTTTGGGGGGGATGTTTGGTGGGGTAGCTGTGAGTTCTAGGCAATAACCATGTTGGATAATTTGTCTCACTCACTTGTCTGATGTGATGTTTTCCCAGACAGGTAGGAACTGTGATAGACGTCCCACAACCGGTGTTATGTGGTCTGGGGGGAGTTGTATTAAGCCACTGTTTTGGGGTTGGGGAGTTACGGTTGTTATTATTTCCGCGACCTCTACCCTTGTTGTTGTTACCTCTGTAACCGCCCCTTGAATTACCTCTGGGAGATGTTGGGGTAAAAGAGGTAGATTGCTGACTTGTTCCTGTACTTTGAGCCCCCTCTATAGGTGGATCTACGAAAGGAACCCCTTTGTGTTGGCTGTTGTAATGCTCCCATTGACTTAGCCGTGTCTGTGTCCTTTTTCATCTTTTCTAAAGTCTCATCTGTGCCTGAGCCGAAAAGTGTCTTCTGATCAAAAGGTTGGTTCAATAAAGATGTTTGTACTTCTTGTTTGAACCCTGAGACTCTAAGCCATGCATGTCTTCTTATCATGATACTGGTGTTGATGGATCTTGCTGCAGTGTCTGCTGCGTCCAGTGCGCATTTAATGGAAGTGTTAGTTATTATCTTTCCTTCCTGTATAAGCCGATCTGCTCTTTTCTGATGTTCTTTAGGGAGATGTGTGATGAGCTTTTCCAACTCATCATAATGCGCCCTATCATAGCGTGCAAGTAGCGCTTGTGTATTGGCTATGCGCCAGCTGTTTGCCGCTTGTGATGCTACTCTTTTTCCCGATGCATCTATTAATTTTGACTCCTTATCAGGTGGAGGGGCTTCTCCTGTAGATAATGAGTTTGCTCTTTTGAGAGCGTTGGAAACTACAAGCGAGTTCAGAGGTACCTGCCCCTTGATAAATATTGGGTCCTTTGGAGCTGCCTTATATTTTTTATCAATTCTTGGGTTCAACACCCTAGCCCTCACTGGGTCTTTAAATATGTCCTCTGTGTGACTGAGAAGACCTTTTAGCATAGGTAGAGTACCTGATGTTCTTTGTGCAGTAGGTAGTGTCTCTAATAGGAAATCCTCTACTTGAGGTTCTGCATGTAGTTCTACCTTATGGTATTTTGCTGCCCTATTAATGAGCTGTGCAAAACCTGTGTTATCATCAGGTGGTGAAGGTTTTGAGGGATATAACTGTGGGTCGTTGTAATCATCTGACCCTGCGTCATAATTCTCCCATGGGTCTTCCTCATCTGGGATAGAGTCATCATCCCCATGAGGTTCTCCCTCCCCTGTGTCACTGTCTACATCTGTGTGAGGTGTGGATGGTCTTGGTGGAGGAGTAGTTGGCATAATGTGAGGAATAGGAGAAGAGGGTGTGACTCTAGGCCGAGGAGAAGTAGGAGGAGTTGTATTTGTCCCCATTGTTCTCTTCTTAGAAGGAAGAGCTTTATCCTCTAGCTGTTCATTCTTCCTCTTCTTCGTCACCACTTTGCCAGTTTGTGGATCGATAAACAAAATCTTTTGTTTCGGATCCGTTTGTTGCTCCTGTGTCGGTACCAAAGCTTTTGGTTCCGAAAGGTGTCTTTGCTTCCGATCGTCAATGTTCGGTGTCTTCGGCACCGATGATTTGCTCGAGTCCGATTTTTTCGGTGTCGAGTGAGTTTTCGACGTCGAAGCATGTTTCGGTTTCGACACGGAATGTTTCGATGCCGAGCTTTCCCTTGCATGAAGCTTCGGTGTCGAAGTCGATGTCGACCGTCTCTCGGATCCGACATGGTGGGAGATCGAGAGTTTCGGTTTCAGTTTCTGTTTCGTTGCCGGGCCCGAAGGCAGGGCGTCGGAAACTTTCTTCTGCGGTTTGACCGGGCTCGAAGGCGGGGTTGTTACCGCACGGGGTCGGTTTTTTGGTAAGGGGACGTCGTCACTCACGGTTTGTTGAACGTCGAATTCCTCGACCTCCGGCTCGTCCCCTTCCGACCCCGACTGTTCTTCATGATCCTCTTCTTCTTCGAGGTTCTGGTCTTCGAACAGCTCCGGGATCGCCTCCGACTGCATTCTGGAAACCTCGTGTCTTCGAGCTCGACGGTTTCTAATCGTCGACTTGGAAGAGAATGCTGCGCAGGCTTCGCAGTCCCTGGATTCGTGTTCAGGCGACAGGCAGAGGTTACACACCTCGTGTAGGTCCTTGTGTGGGAACTTAGCACCACACGTTGGACATTTCTTAAATGGAGTCCTTTCCATGGACTCCGGGCTTGACCACGTCGAGAAAGGCCTCCTGTTCGTCGACGTAGATCAAAGTTTTTCTTTGATGTTGGAATCGAAACGCGTCGGAATGGAAATGAAATCGCGTTCGATAACAATACCGTCGAATTGGGAAGAAAATACGCGGCGGAAGTTCACTTCTTTCCGAAGTCGATCTGGAGCGCTTCGATCCTCATCCGAACCCGATGGCGGAAAAAAACAATCTAAGGAGGGAGCCCATGCGCACTAGCAACCAAAGGAGGAGTCACCAAGCTACAAAAGACTCTCCAAGAGAAAAACAAGTGCAATCATCCGAGCCCAACACCAGATGGCAATCTATTCATAATGTACCATCTGCAGCCCATATGCCTCGAACAAACTAGTTACTTAATTGTACACTATGGTTCTCCAGTATTATCTTTCATAGATTCACATGCTCTTGTATCCTCCCCGTCGTCATTGGGGGGCGGGGGGGGGGGGGGGGAGTCTCACGGGAACCCAATGACCATAGCAGTACCAGAGAAAAACTGCATAGAAAATCCCACAGGGAATGACATAATTTAGTAACCAGACCTCCTTATTGTTTGGTCCAAAACTCAGCCAATCAGCAGAAGGCCCTGACATCACACTCCCCAGCAGAGCTCTCCTACCTCAGATTTCCAGCCCCAAGTCAGAGCAATGAAGATATCCGGAGGTAAAAATGTTCTACCTGAAAAACGGGGAGGTGGGCGGGAGCATGTGAATCTATGAAAGATAATACTGGAGAACCATAGTGTACAGGTAAGTAACTAGTTTTTTCTCCTGTATTGAATCTTTCATAGCTTCACATGCTTGTATCAGAGTAGCAAGTAGTACATATATCTCATAGCCTTTCCGGGATAGAACTCCAAGATCTCTGGGCTCTGCTCCTACACCTTGTGATGTATAAACTAATAAACTATGGACACCATCCAGTATTAATAAATAGTCTCCGCTAGCAATGAAGGTGAAATGCAGTATACACAGAACAGGACTAATATAGTGCATAATCCAAACATATATCCATATATCTATATCTATATATCTATATATCTATATATATATATGCCTGGTGTGTTGCTGCTAATAAAGGTGCCTCTGCTGTTTCCCCTGCTGTGGCCTCTCTTCTTCGTCTGGAGGATATATATATATATATATATATATATATATATATATATATATATATATATATATATACACACACACATGTATACTTTGATAAAGAAGGAGTAGTTTCTTACCTGTAACTCCAGTTCTATAGTAGGGGTATCTCTGTTAGAGTCCTAAACTAGTGAATAGTCCCACCCATGTGCGTGGACTCCAGAGCAATCAAAAATAATTCTCTTAAGCGGTCTTCTGTGCAGTCCTGCATAGACACTTAAGAGAAAATTAAAGACAAATAATGCAGCCTTTACCTACAAGGCTACACTGTTCAGTACTTCAACTAGAAATGCAAAGGATATTCCACCAATATCACATTTAACCCAAACTGCTAAGTTTCACCAAAGAGAAACTTCCCTTTCACAAACTCCTTGGAATAATAGAGAGGAAGGGATGGACAGACAAGTCCCCATAGGCTGCCATTATGTGTCTGGAAAAGGGATACTGTGCCTTTAAGGAACTCTCCCAGAGACCCTCCAGAATGCACAGCCAAAGTCCTTTTACTTTCAGTTCTTTTTGAAGGTGTACAAAGCAAGGCCTGTAGCATACAGTACAGTATAATGTTCTCCACTTTGAGGAGGGCGGGCGCTTATGGCTACAACAGAGATACCCCTACTACAGAACTGGAGTTACAGGTTAGAAACTACTCCTTCTGTAGTAGGGGATCTCTGTGTATAGTCATAATCTAGTGAATAGAATGGCAAGCCCATCCCAACAACTAATTCGGCGGTGGAGAAAAAAGACCACACCACTACTGTGCAAACAGATTTCGTAACGAAGCCTGCCCAACCTGAGCATCTGCTCTGGCATCAGAGTGCAGACAGTAGTGCTTAGCAAAGGTATGGACCGACTTCCACGTGGCAGCCCTGCAGATATCTGCAATGGGAACATTACGTAGCAAAACCGTTGTAGCCGCTTTGCCCCTGGTGGAATGAGCCTTAGGCTTACCCCCCAAGGTCTTATTAGCCTTTTGGTAACATAACTGGATACAGGACACAATCCACCTAGAGATGGACTGTTTAGAGGTAGCAAGACCAGTCCTGACCGACCCATAGTTGACAAACAATTGGTCTGACCTACGAATATCCTTGGTCTTATCCAGACAGAATTTCAACACCCTTCTGACATCCAGGGAATGAAGAGATCTTTCCGCTGGAGTGGAAGGGTTCTGGAAAAACGTAGGCAAAGTTATAGTCTGATTGACATGGAAATCAGAAATCACCTTAGGAAGGAACTTCGGGTGAGTACGCATCACAACCTTAGCAGCATGAAAAATACAGTATAAGGTTCTTGACAACACAATGCCTGAAATTCACTCACCATGCAGGCCGATGTAATGGCCACGAGGAACGCCGCCTTCCACGATAGGTGCTGCAGTGAAGCCTTATGAATAGGTTCAGAAGGTTCCTTCATCAATCTGGACAGCTCCACATTCAACTCCCAGGAAGGCGAAGGACTCCGAACAGGAGGGAACACTTTCTTCAGTCCTTCCAAAAAATCCTTAATCACAGGGATCTGGAAGAAGGAAGTCTGTGAAGAACATTTCCTGTACGCAGTTACGCTGCGTGGCGAACCTTAATAGATTGAAAATTAAGACCAGACTGAGCCAAATGCAAGAGATATGGAAGGACAACATCCTTCTTGCAGGTCGTCGGATCATAGTTCTTGGAAGAGCACCAGATGCAGAACCTCTTCCACTTGTAGGCATAGGACGCCCTAGTGGAAGGCCGCTTAGCTTGATGAGCACTGCCGGAATCCGGGGAATGAGTGGAAAAGCGTACAGAAAGCTGTTCGACCAGCTGATCCATAACGCGTTCCCCAGAGTCCCCGGTTGGTAATACCTGGAGGCGAAGTCTCTGCATTTTCTGTTTTCGGCGGTGGCAAACAGATCCACGCCTGGAGTGCCCCACCTGGCGAAGATGTCTTCGAGCACCTTGTCATTTATGACCCACTCGTGGTTTTCTTGGATTATCCTGCTGAGTGCGTCCGCCTGAGCATTCTGCACACCTGGCAGATGAGTAGCCGTTATCGTCAGTCCTCTGGCTAGCAGCCAGTGCCAGATCGCCTGCGCTTCTTGTGACAGCGTGCACGATCTCGAGCCCCCCTGCTTGTTGAGGTAATAGATCGTGGTTGTATTGTCCGTTTGCGCAAGCAGGGAGTTGGTCTGGAAGGTCTGGAAGGACGGATGAAAGGCCTTCAGTGCCAAATGAACAGCTCTGAGTTCCAGGAAATTGATGTGATACGTGGATTCCGCTGGGGACCACGTTCCCTGGATCTGTAGATGGTCGGAATGTGCTCCCCAGCCGTGGAGAGAAGCATCCGTGACGATAGTCTGAATGGGAATGTCCTTGTGAAATGGAACCCCTTTGAGGAGATTCTCTGCTGAGCACCACCATCTTAGGGACTGTCGAGCGTGAAGGGACAAAACGGATCCTGTCGTCCCAGCTCCCCCGCTTCTGGTCCCACTGATCCTCCAGACATTCCTGCAGCGGCCTCATGTGGAGGCGTGCGTGTAGCGTGAGGAAGATGCAAGAAGCCATCAACCCCAGTAGAGAAGACACCGTCCTCCCTGTCGTAGATGGAACCGCCATGAGAGCCTGAGCCTTCCGAAGGATCGATAAGCGTCGCTCCTCCGAAGGAGAGAGCTTGCTGAAAGTGAATTGATGGAGGCTCCCAAGTACTGTAGGCACTGGACAGGAGTCGGAACAGACTTGGACATGTTTATGTGCAACCCCAGCTGGCTCAACAGAACGGCCGTCCTGTTGAAGTGCAAT
Source organism: Lissotriton vulgaris (assembly GCF_964263255.1). NCBI lineage: Eukaryota > Metazoa > Chordata > Amphibia > Caudata > Salamandridae > Lissotriton > Lissotriton vulgaris. The sequence continues at coordinate 911,225,371 of NC_141697.1, forward strand.
TGCGCTTCCTGGAAGGTGGAGGCTTTGATCAACCAGTCGTCCAGGTACGGGTACACAAACACCTTGTTCTTTCTCAGGTGAGCCGCCACCACAGCCATGCACTTTGAAAAGGTCCTGGGCGCAGCCTTCAGTCCAAACGGTAGTAAGGTGTACTGATAGTGATTGGTGCTGACCAGAAATCGCAGGAACTTCCGATGTTTCCGTGCAATGGGCACATGGAAGTATGCATCTTGCAGATCTATTGCGCAAAGCCAATCTCCTCTTTGCAGCGGAGGATAAATCTGGTGCAGAGACAGCATGCAAAACTCCTCCCTGCGAATCCATTTGTTTGCTTGTCGCAAATCCAGAATGGGCCTGAACTCGTTCTTGTCTTTCTTGAGCACCAGAAAGAACCGGGAGTAAAGACCCTTTCCCCTTTGAGACAAAGGGACGTCTTCTATCGCCCTTTTTAGGTTTCGCTGGGGGACGGAGCCGTTAGGCTCCGCCTCCAGAGAAATCTGTAGTTTCTAGTATGGGTGACTTGAACACGCCCCTCTGCTTCATTGGCTAGCTCCATAAATGGAGGCTAGCCATTGGAACAGAGAGGCGTCCGTCATGGCCGGAGGAGACACGGGGGCGTTCCAGAGATTCTTTGGCTTTGGCGACGTCACGCGACGCCGGGAACGCCCCCGAATCTGGTCCGGCCGGGCCGTGCTTGCTGCTGTCCTGGGCATCGTGAGTGTTTTTCCCCGGCACGTTCTCCCGCCGTTCGTGTTCTCTCCGGCCCCCCTCACGCCCCCTGTGTCCTCTCCCGCCCCCTCCCGCCGTCCGCCACTGCTTTAATGTTATTTTGTCATCATGGCGCCAGCTTCGGTGCCCACCCGACATTTGCCCGATAAAATCAGCCCCCGCCTGCCTGCCTAAGGAGAAGGGCCGCTGCGCTGCCCGCAGCGACCCGCTTCGGTGCCCACCCAGGCATTTGCCCGATAAAATCAGCCCCCGCCTGCCTGCCTAAGGAGAAGGGCCGCTGCGCTGCCCGCAGCGACCCGGAAGTGGTTGGCCGGAAGTGCCCGCCCCCGCAGCCCGGGGGGAAGAAAGAAGAAGCCTGGCGGCCGGTTTGCAGGGCTCCCGTGATGCGAGGGAGCCCTGCTGCATCTAGGAGAGCCCAGGAGGAGAGGAACCCCGCCCGTGGCCCCAAAACGACCGCCGGAGGAGTGCTGCAGGGAGCAAGGCTCCCGTGTGAGGAGGTTAGCCCCGCCCGCCAGAAGACAGCCGGTGAGTGCGGGTGCTTTCAAAGAGAGGGGGGGGGGGGCTGTACTTGTAAATGCTTGTTTATTCCTGCCCCCAAATCCACCCACTTGCCCTCCCCACATCCGCCGTTCGATAGCAGCCGCCACTATCAGTACCCTATACACATATCAGGCTACGAGTAAAGAATCATTATGTTCGTTTTGTATTTAGAGCATCCTTCAAAGACAGCGGACTTTAAAAATCTTGAGCAGTATCAGAACACATGTTGAATCAGTGCAGACAGGTAACTAGTCCCGCGTGGGAAGATGGGTTCCTTGACTTAAACGTATTCCTCTGTGATGCAACCACAGGAACATGCTCTTTAATTGGGTGAAATAATACTGAGTTTGAGCCCCTGCTACACCCTGTGTGTTTGGGACTGACAGATGTATGGACCCATCAAGGGGAAGAAGAGATATTCACAATAAACCAGTCCACATTCTACCCTGTCCTGCTGACGTGCATAGCTAACCACGGCGACTGCCATTGATTGCGACACAGATGTGCACGTCTAAGTAAACTGTGGTGTCTCACTGGCCCTTGGCATTGTCTGCTTTCTCAACACTAGAATGCACAGGTGTGCATGTAACAAAAGGTACATTTGACACGTGCTGGATGTATCCAGTGAGCGCATAGACTTATTTTGTTTCTTTCTGTTTATTGCGCATTTTCTAGTATTTTTCTTGCATTTGTTTTACGAAGCCTTGGAGTTGTCACTGGTGTACTGTGGACGATGTTAAATGATATCATTTTTGTTTCTATTTCACTGTTGGTTAAATTTCTTTTTGTGTAATTAATGTTTGTAAGCGAAGGAGGCAAAAGACCATGCAGAATATTGTACCTCTACCTTTAAAAAAAATGTTTCATGCTGCCTGGTGAAGAGATACAGTGGAAGATATGGAAGAATGTATTTGTGCACTATGCGCCTGTGTGTGGTACTGCTCTTTCTGTTGAACAGAAGAATTCCCTTCTTTTACATTGGCTAGGCCCAGAAGGGCAAGAGATCTTTTAATACTTGCCTACCCTGACAGCGGATCAAGCAGGGGAGTTGAATGATTTTGAGATATGTTTTAAAAAACATGATCTGCATTCTTTGCCCAAGACTTCAACGTTTCTCGAAAGATATTATTTTGGCGGGAGCATGCAGAGAAAAAGGGGAGAATGTTGAAGAGTAGATAACTGTTTTGAGAAAACTTGCTTCTATGTGTAATTTGGAGTGGAATTGAGATGAGCATTTGAGGGACCAATTTATGTTGGGATGCAGCATTGAAAAAGCAAAAGAGGTTTGCTGGCAGAAGGGCAATCCTTCTTTGTCAGAGGCTCTAACAATTGCTAAAACATGCAAATATAGTCGGAGGAACTTAAAAAGGGAGATGTTTGAAGTAGCAAAGATGAGGAGGTACATGTTGGGCAAACCTATAAGAAAGGGAAGGAAAGTGACTTACAACAGAGCAAAGGCTAATAAGCTTAAGGGTGATTAGAAATTCTAGGGAACATATAGATGCGGCGAGTATGGTCATGTGGCCATTAACAAAGATTGTATTGGGTGGAAGGCCAAGTGCAAAAAGTGTGGACAGAAGGGTCATGTATCGAAATGTTGTAGAAGTGGCAATATTAAAAAATAGGTCTAGGAAGCTCTGTACAATGCAGAGAGTGATGATGGCAAAGAGGACAACATTGTTTTACAAGGTATGGATGTTGAGGATGATGGTCCTTTCGAGTCAGTTTGTATAGATTGAGCAGTCATTTGCAGTCTCTGTGACACAGGAGCCAAGATTACCCTTATCCCGACTGAAGTATTTCTTAGGAGTTTGAAAGATCAAGTGGTGCTACACAAACCTGACATTTGCCAAATAGGTTATGGGGCTGTGAGAGCTGTGTGGGCTGTGTGGGCTGTGAGAGTTGTGTGGGCTGTGAGAGCTGTGAGAGCTGTGAGAGCTGTGTGGGCTGTGTGGGCTGTGAGAGCTGTGTGGGCTGTGTGGGCTGTGTGGGCTGTGAGAGCTGTGTGGGCTGTGAGAGCTGTGTGGGCTGTGAGAGCTGTGTGGGCTGTGAGAGCTGTGTGGGCTGTGTTGGCTGTGAGGGCTGTGAGAGCTGTGTGGGCTGTGAGAGCTGTGTGGGCTGTGAGAGCTGTGTGGGCTGTGAGAGCTGTGTGGGCTGTGAGAGCTGTGTGGGCTGTGAGAGCTGTGTGGGCTGTGAGAGCTGTGTGGGCTGTGAGAGCTGTGTGGGCTGTGAGAGCTGTGTGGGCTGTGTGGGCTGTGTGGGCTGTGAGGGCTGTGTGGGCTGTGTGGCCTGTGTGGCCTGTGTGGGCTGTGAGAGCTGTGTGGGCTGTGAGAACTGTGTGGGCTGTGAGGGCTGTGTGGGCTGAGAGAGCTGTGTGGGCTGAGAGAGCTGTGTGGGCTGTGTGGGCTGTGAGAGCTGTTGGCAATGTAAATAACAATGCCATTTATTTATAAGTAAAAAAAAAAAAAAAGAAATGTCATGAGCAATGCCAATAACTCTAACTTTTCCAAAGGCGAAACCATTGCATTGTAAATGCTTGTTCTTAACAGGGTATCGGCCTCCGCTTGGAGCTCGAGCAGCTGGAACTGCGAGCAAACCGGTGGAATCGCTGGAGGCGGGCTGACGAAACGAAGACTATCCATTGCAAACAATATTCAGCACCCACTTGTCCCGAGTGATTTTTCTCCACTCTGCCAAGTAATGTTGAATGCTTCCCCCCACCGGAGCGGGTAACGGACGAGGAGGAAGTAACACCTCAGGGCCTAGACCCGGCCGGGCCCTTGGGCGTCGAGAAGGACTGCTGGCCGCCTCTGCCCCTCTGGCGCTTCTGGAATGGCCGCCGCTGGTACTGCTGCTGCTGTTATTGCTGCTGGCCAGCTTGACGACCTTTATTTATTTATTGATTTATTTATATTCTTATATAGCGCAGGACTCGACCCCCGAAGGGGTATCTCTTCCCTGGGCACCGAAACGTTTCTGGAAGGGACGGAAGGTCTTGCTCTGCTCTTTTGGCTTTTCGAACCCGACGGCTGTCAGGGTTTCTGCATCTGCCTTCATGCGGGCCATCTCCTCATCTGCATGCTTTCCAAAGAGGGCATCTCAGAGAACGGCAAGTTGGCGACTTTCTGCTGCGCCTCTGGTTTCAGCGATGTCAGGCGCAACCAGGCATGGCGCCTCAGGTTAATCCAGTGGCAGTAGCCATGAGCCGCCAAGGGAGAGGAGTCTGCAGCCGAGCTGATCACCTGATTGGATACCATCATGCCCTCATTGATGATTTCCTGGAAGTCCTCCCTCTTGTCCCTAGCAAAGTGCTCCAGAAACTGCTGCAGGGACTCCTACAAAGACCGGTCGTACCGACCCAAGAGAGCTGCGGCGCTAGCGACTTTCATGGAAGTAGCAGCCGTCCCGCAGACTTTTCTTCCCGCTGAGTCCATCTGACGGCTCTCCTTATCCGGAGGCACCGTAGAAGACGGGGCAGTAGCGTGCTGCTTCCTGGCCGCCGTGACGATTACTGAATCTGGCACCGGGTCTGATCTAGGGAACGCCGGATCGAAGTCTGGGGGCCTGTACTTTTTCTGCAGCCGGGAAGGAGCGGATTTCGTTGACGCCGGATTCAGGATAAGCTCCATAGCGGGTTTTTCCAGCCCTGGCACCAAGGGTCGAGACAACTGCCGCTTGTGCAAGGTCTCGAAGATCACCGATGTAGAAGGTGTGGGTACCATTAGAGTAATCCCCAGCTTCGCTGCCCCTCTCAATAACACCTCCTTAAAAGATCCAATGTCATTCACCTGTGACACTCTCGTATGGGGGGAATCCGATAAGGTGGGCGAATATTCCCGGGCACTGGAGGAGTCCGTACGACGGGACCTTGTCCTGCCCCTCCGGTGACTATGTCGGGACCGTGTCGAAGATCGACGGTCACTCCTTGATCGGTGTCTCTGCCTGGACCGTGACATAGACCTCCTAGGCCTCGGAAGACCACTGGCCATACAGGAGGCGGAATCTGCAGGGGCAGAGCTGGAATCCTAGGCTGTGGCGGGCCCTTAGGAGGCGACGGAAAGCGCGGCAGAGATAGAGACCGTGGAGGAGGCCGCGATGGAGGAGGAGGAGGAGGAGGAGGAGGAGGAGGAGGAGGAGGAGGAGGAGGAGGAGGAGGAGGAGGAGGAGGAGGAGGAGGAGGCAGAGGAGTAGGAGGACGAGGAGGCGTCTCCTTAGGCAATGGAGGAGGCGTAGGCGTCCTAGGCCTAGAAGGCGAATAGGTCTGAGAATATACAGAGTCCGGAGACCTAACCACTCTCCTCTTCTGCGCAAGCCTCGACGAGGAAGTTCTCGAGGCCGACCTCTTCTCAGACAAGCACCGGCGCCGTCTCGATTGTGGGTTCGTGGATGCAGAAGACAGGCTGACCACCGAGGCATGGGACACAGTCCTGGCCCTTGATCGCCTCCTCGACGTCGATTTCTCCTTCCTCGACCCCTTTTTTTTCGACGTCGAACATCTCGACGTCGATACATCCCTTGACATCGACCCTCTTCTTCTCGACGTCGAACGCAGAGTCGACCTCGACGGCAAACGGCGGTGTCGCCTCAACGGCGAGCGCCGGTGCCTCCTGGACCCATCTCGACGTTGATGGTGTCTCGACGACGAAGTCCTCGAGGTCGACCTCGTCCGAGGTCTCGACGTCAGTCCCCTCGACGTCGAGCGGCGACGTCGTTTCGACCCAGAGCCCTGGGACGACGGGGAGCAGATGGTGGTCATCCCTCTCGACGCCGAGGCCATCAACTGAGATCTGTGCCTTTTCCTGGCCTTTTCTTCACTGGGGAGACCCTCAGAGGCCGAAGCACGGGCAGAGGATGAAGACCGAGTCCCTCCATGCCCAGACCCACCTGGTTCCTGATGTCTCCGTAGTTCTTCCAAGCCTTGGAGACAAATTTTCTCCCTGTCCCTCAGGGTCCTCTTGGAGAAGGATTGACAAATCTCACATTCTTCAGGGACATGGGAGGAAGGAAGACAGAGGATACACACTCTGTGAGCGCCCGATTTAGCCTTCTTCCTGGCACACTCAGGGCACTTGTCGAATAAGGCTGGCATATTTGACAAAAGAGTGGGCAAAACTGGCCAAAAAACCCAGCAAAAAGAAGTCAGACGTCGATTGAAACACTCGAAACACTTGAAAAGTGCCAAAAAATTGAAAAACGCCCAAATAGGGAGAGCTCAATGCTCCAGGGTCCTGCTAGCAGGAGCCGGAAAAAGAACTGAAAGTAAAAGGACTTTGGCTGTGCATTCTGGGATACCGAGGGTCTCTGGAGAGTTCCTTAAAGGCACGGTATCCCTTTTCCAGACACATAATGGCAGCCTATGGGGGCTTGTCTGTCCATCCCTTCCTCTCTATCATTCCAAGGAGTTTGTGAAGGGGAAGTTTCTCTTTGGGTGAAACTAAGCAGTTTGGGTTAAATGTGATATTGGTGGAATATCCTTTGCATTTCTAGTTGAAGTACTAGACAGTGTAGCCTTGTAGGTAAAGGCTGCATTATTTGTCTTTAATTTTCTCTTAAGTGTCTATGCAGGACTGCACAGAAGACAGCTTAAGAGAATTATTTTGGATTGCTCCGGGGTCCACGCACATGGGCGGGACTATTCACTAGATTATGACTATACACAGAGATCCCCTACTACAGAAGCATATAGTTTGAAAAAAATACCTTATTGAAATAAACGTTGAAGAACTGCTTGTCCCACTGCTGTGTCCTCCTTCCACGCAGTAGCTAGACAATAGTGTCCAGTAAAAGTGTGTACGCTTTTCCAAGTCGCTGCCCTGCAGATGTCTGGAAGTGAAACTCCTGCAAACAAGGCCGTTGAATTTGCCATTTTCCTGGTGGAATGAGCTTGCACTTTGGAGCGCAGGGGTTTCCCAGCCCTCTCGTGACACTTGAGAATGGCCGATACAATCCATGTCGAAATACTTGATCTGGATAAAGCTAGACCTTTCCTTGGTCCAGAAAAGGCTACAAACAACTGTTTTGTCTTTCTAAACGATTTTGTTCTGTTGATGTAGAACTTTATAACAAAGAGACCCTTACAACGAGTAAGGGCAGCCCCTGAGCACTCTTGATGTGCCGAAGCGCGTGCATGAATATATACAAGTACTTCAATTGTGATGGAAAGATTATGATCTTTAATGATTAGATCATTGCGTGTTCAAAAGATATCACAATTTATCATATTACGTCATATGATTGTGATCTTTAGTACATTAATGACAAAAATCCAATGGTCAGACAAATTCATACTCCGTAGTAAAATTATCCCCGATGCATTTCGTGCTTTTGCACTTCTTCAGGGGGAATCTGTGTGTCAAAAGTGAAAAAGAAACTGATGTAGATTGCTGATAACAAGGAGGTAAGAATACAAAAATTCATAGAAACAAAATGCGTTGATGTAGGCACCCGAATGGTTAAACATAACCTGGTATGTGCAAAAGAAAAAGGGGGAAAATTACCAAGGTAAGTTACACAAATGTCCCATAAAGCGTAAAACCGGTGAAATGAAACGCAAGGTAATGAAGATGGTGATAGCAAAATTACAAGGCTCCACGGTACTGTGAAGAAAGTTAGCGGATGGTGAAAAAGACGAAACACAAAAGGTTGCGTGTAGTTAACACAGTGCAGAATGTGATGGTGACCCCAAAGGACCAGCACAAAAAAAATCGTAACGAAATAGAGAATGTGAGTTGCACGTAGTGTACATGAAAACATACACACCATGTAGCCCAGACAGAAACTGAAAGTAAAGGTATGATAAACTGTGCCATAAGAGTCCAAACGTGCCTGGTGGGTGGCGCGAAAACTTACCCGCCACGGAGGAAAAAAAGACGCGTCAGCTGGGTAGGGCCCGGTCCGCGTCAACACAGCAGACCCGGAAGACGCCGAGCATGCGCACATGTTCCTTAAGAAAAGGAAGCCGAGTGTGAACATAGAAAGAGGCCCGCATCGAGGAGATAGTGAACTAGGGAACAACCCCGTGGTAGTGTTCAAAATGCACTTGAATAAAGTTGACAGCAAAAAAAGAAATAACATGTAGCAATAGTACTATACGGATAAGAGAGCAGAATAAGAAGATTGAAAAGAGTGTGAAGCCATAAAAAATGGTTCGAAAAGAAAAGCAAGAAAATAATAAGAGAACATGGGGGAATACAATTATGAAAATCCAAGCAAAGTAGGGTGAATAAAAAGGAAATGAAAAAAAAGTAAATAATTAGGAGTGAATGAAATTATATAAAAAAAGAATAGATGAAAACAGAAAACAAGAAATGATGGGACAGACCAACTGACAGACAGTAGAGAGATCATACTAGAATAATCAATGAATCCCCAGGTATATCATAGGTGACAACTAAATTCCAGTCTTTCATTAAGTCCTTTAGGCTGAAGAGCGTGAAGTGGGTGTATCCAGTATAATTCTCGTTGTAACAAATGTTTATTATTGTCCTTGTGTGTAGTTTTCTCAACAACTTCTAAAATCAAGAAGCAAATTTGACTGGGATTGTGAGCATTTTGAAGAAAATGGGCTGCAACACAGGACTTCAAATTTTTTGTACGAATGTTACTACGGTGTTCCGTGAGTCTTGTTTTGATTTTTCGTTCAGTTTTTCCCACATATGGGAGGCCACACGGGCATTTAAACATATATACAACATTGGTTGTATCCAGGTCGCATTGACTTGGAGACGTATGGGAGTACCTTGTGTGGGATGAGATACTGTGTTTCCTTGTATTTTACTGCTACAGTGTCCACAATTATGACACGGTTTGGTACCTCTGAGAATAGTCACCCTTGTAGATGTGGGTTGTTTCAGTAAAGCTTGAATGTTTTTCGAACGTTGGTATGCAAAAATGGGTGGTTTATCGAAGATTTTGTTGAAATCAATTTCTGATTGAAGTAGTGACCAGTGTTTGCGAATTGACTCTTTGATTTTCACAGTGTGTGGAATATTTAGATACAAAAACTGGACGTCTATCTTGTTCGTGAGGTTTATCTTTAGGTTTAAGGAGAACCTCCCTGATTTTTGCGGCTGCTCTGTCTTCTGCTTTTTGTGTGAGGTGTCTCAGGTAGCCATGTTGATGAAATTTGTTGATAATTTTAGTGCTGTCTTCTCAGGACTCTGTTGGTGCCTAGCCTAGCCTTGCCGACGGCAGCCGCAGCCCGAGTAATCGAGTGCAGAGTCGATCTGCAGAGTGTGGGCGCCGGACGAAACAGCACAGACACGAACAGCACGGAAAACGGTGATCCGCAGGGAGGGTATTGAGCCCCGAACATTTTTGGAGACGTGTGAATTGAGTGCCCCAGCCACCCCTCAGCCCCCGCAAAAAAAAAAAATCCAAGTAGCGGGCGAGCTCATACGGACACTGACAGGAGCTGCTTGCGCTGCCAGGATTCATCAGAGACACGCAAGATAGTGGTTCAGCAGCGCGGGGGGCGGGGGGGTGGGGTGGGGTAGGTACAGTATAGGTGCATCATTTCCGACGGCGAGATAGCACTCGCGGAGCCAGGAGCCAAGGTACGAAGGTGTCACTTTCAATTAGACTACGAACCCTGGGTATATAATTGCTGCTGTAAGAAGGTGTGTAACAAGGGGCGCCCTCTGCCCCCTCGTTCTGAGCGTCCCGGTACCCGAGTTCGGGATGTGTCCCTTGACCCCTCCCTCTTGTCTTCACAGACTCCTGACCCTCAACGAGGATGGTGGCGGCATGACTCAGTTATCGAGGAGGACGAGGAGTGCGGCTCCTTTAACTGGTCTGGCGTCGGAGAAGGGGCGGCGACGGATGACCTGTCAAAAGCGGCGCCACAGCAGGAAGGGGTGTGCTTGTTGACCAGAGGCGAGGAGGAGACCGGCATACTACGGACGGGAGGAGCACCACGAAGGAAGACTACCGAAGAGGGATAAGAGACCAGAACGGAGGAAGAGCAGGAGAGCAAGCCAGGAGGCCAACGACAACTCGCTCCGCCCAGCCGCACGCTAGGAGGAAGCGTGTGGCTCCGCGAGTTACATGCTCGTGTTGCGGGTTGGGTGGGACGGAAGGGAGGGTCCGAGTCTTGACCGCTGCCCTTGGTGTTTATCTGGTGACCCCGTCCCTGCACCTTTTTCCCCATTCACTCGAGACGCCGCCTGCATCACAGTTGGTGTATCCCTCACACCCTTTCCCCACAGAATCACTATTGTGCCTCTGTTCTGATACTTGTTTCCGTTCTCTTCCTCCGAGGGGGTGCTGGAACCACGGAGCCCACCGAGGCGAGGTCCCGCGGAAGCCCCACCGACTGACCCCTAAAGAGGACGCCTCACAGAGGAGGAGTCGGCATATTGACAGGAGCCGTTCCCCACGCAGAGTCTCAGCACGCCCCACTTGTACTGACTTTTTGCTTTCAAAAATAAATCAACAACCTCTGACTAAAACTCGTCTCCTGCCGATTCCTACCGCTGCCGTTACAAGGAGTTTATCTGCCCAGAACACAGGGAGAAGCAGAAAAGCCCCCTGGGAGAGGAAAATAAGTGCGGCAAGGCAGGCTGGCGAACTAAAGGCACAACAGAGGTAAGTTAAAGAATCAGCATATTTACAAGTCAATCCTGAACTGTGAAAACAATTACAGCAGCACCGGAGAGAAGTGTATTATAATTCTAATAGATGGCCCCGAAAAGAAGGCAAAAATCGCGCAAAGAAGAAAGCACAGGGAGGAGTGAGATAATGGAGGGCTCAATGTCACTGGAAGAGAGCCAGGGAAGCCAGGCCTCTGCCGTGGATAATAGTAAGGGGCGACGTAAGAAAAGTTAAAAGGGTCATTAAAAACGTCCCGCTAGCCAAAAGGGATTGCAAGTTCCTTCCAAGCGGAAAAATAACACAGCAGTCTCAAAATCTATAAAGGACTTTCTAGGGAAACACTATAAATCCACAGGGCCGATAATACATTTGGAACACGAGGAAGATGAGGAGTAGTATTGCGCGGAGAACAGAGAAAGCACGGGGGTAGAGGAGGAGAATCAGATAAGGAAAGAAATGGGAGAATACTCCGAAGAAGAAATAGGGGAAGGAAGGGAGTACCCCATACTGATAACCCTCACCCTTTTGAGTCAAAATCTTCAAATAGCAGCTCCTCGTCTTTCATCATCGCCAAAAATGTGCTCGCTGCAAACCTCAGAAAATGAAGGGCAAAAAGGAAATGAAAGTCAGAGCCCGAGCTTTGTCTGGGGGGGTACACCAGATCGATCTCTGCAGCATCTAAATGGTCAAAAAAATGTAACCCAGCAGGACGCAATAAGAACTGGAAGTCAAGCTAATTTAGAAAGAAATAACCCACAGGACTCGGTCCTCTCTGTAACGCCCACATCCTCCTTGATGGATTTAATATTGATGTTACAGAAGACATTACAAGGAATTCTAGAAGCAACATTATCGAACAATGGAGTGTTAAAAGGACAGAAACTGTTTTTAAAAAAGATTGAAGAGGAACTGGTGGGAATTAAGAGTCAAATGCCAAGTATGACAAGACCAGTAGTCACCCCCAGCCCATAGAAAAAAGCATAGAGAATGATACTGCAGAGGCAAATGTGGTAAAACCAGTAGCTACCCCCCAATCCATAGAACAAAGTATAGTAAGTGAATCTGTAGAGGCATTAGATAATGTATATATCTCTAGACGCCCTATGCTGATAAAAAGGCGTGGTGTGTATGTAGGGGTCCCCACTAAGAATAGGGTAGGCAAGAAGCGGGTCCCCAACATAACACCAAAGAAAAAAGGGAAGAATCTGGAGGGGGAGGCATAGGCAGGCTTAAATGCATCTGCTTTGAGCTATGTACCTGTTGGACACTCGCGAACGGAGAGTAAAAAACAAAAAGCCCAATAGAACCAAGGAAAAGGCGGAGTAGAAAGGAGTTGAAGGAGAAACTCCTAACAACCCATATCGTAAACCAGAAAGTAAAGATATTCTCAGGAGAACAACCCAAAAGTCGCCAAAGAGTTGATAGCTCACAATTTCGAGAACCAGCAGGAGGGGAAAGTAAAGGGAGGCCCCCAGTGAGATCAAAGGGTTGCCAGTCAATACACGAAACTCCCAAGAAATTATTAGAGGTGGATAACAATAAATGGGTGTACCTGGAACAGATACAGGCAGTTCAAAGGGGAAAGAAGGTGAGAAAAATGAACCCTCTAAATAGGGCGCAGATTCTGACCTCCCTCGCCAAATGCAGTAGCCTGAGTGGGATCAGCACAAACGATCTGAGTCAGGTAGGCTTTGTTGAAAATAAAAATGGTAAGGAAATGACAAAAGTGTCACTTCACTTGGACCTGGTAAAAATGGCAATTTTAAAAGCTACTAGTGAGATAACCCATGTGGGAATAAGGGTAATACCAGAGAGGGAAGTAAAAGGCCTCTCAGGCAGTTCTTTTTTAAACTGCCACGCAGGTTTAGGGAGGAGACAAGTGGAGTTATTTAGAGATAACGAAGAAGACAGTGGCCGCCTGAATATAGTGATAAATAATACAGAAAATGATGCCTCATGGGATAACTGGAGCCCAAGTAGAAGCCATATGGGAGACTCCAACGAGAGATATACGGAGGAAGGGGGCGAAGAGGGTGGCTTAAGTGAGGTAGAATAGGATGGGGGGGTGCCGCAATGTCTAAGTCTCTTAACATGGAATGTAAATGGCCTAGGCAATGAGTTAAAACGAGAATATATAAAGGAAGTAGTAAACAAAGTGGAAATTGCCTGCCTTTAAGAGACTTGCACATGCGACGAAACCCCACTCATCGAGGGATATCTACAATTGAGGAGTCTGGCCAGGAGAAAAAGGTTTGGTCGCCCATCGGGGGGGTTAATGACTCTCGTCTCAACAAATGTATTGAGAGAAGTAACATCGTTAAATATGAAATGTAAATGGCTACTGGCTTGTAGACTAGAATTATTGACTTTGGAAATGAAATACAAAATGTTGACTGTGTTAAATGTTTATATGCAGTGGAATAATGCAGCAGAGTATGAGACTGAGATGGGATATTTTAAAGAGGATGTTGACTTTTTATTAGGAAAATATGTATCGGATGTACTGATAATTAATGGGGATTTTAACCACAAGCTAAACCCTAAAAAGGGCGATCTCTGGAATAGAGAATTGTTAGATGTATATGGAATAAACCACGCTAGCTTCCCAGTATGTGAGCCATCGAAACAGGAGACGGAATTAGTAAATTATCTAGGAGGTAGGGGTCTCCTCTGTCTGAATGGCAGAGTGAAGACAGATTGCCCAGCAGGGAAGACCATTAAAATAGGTTTACAGAATTGTCCAATTGATTACATGTGTATGCCAGCTTGGAATTTCCCTCTAGTACGGGAATTCAAGATAGATCAAAAAGAATTCAGTGACCATAATCCACTGCACTTAATGATACTTGGGGGAAGAAAGATGCCCAGAGATAAAGTGATCCCACAGGATGTTGATTACCCTAAACGTGTAATGACACGACTTACTGAAGGTTTTTCAACTTCAAGTTGAATCAGAAGATTTAGAGAGTAGAAACTTGGAATGGATAATAGAGAGATAGCCCAAGTAGCTCAGTGTCTAAGAATAGAATTAAAAAAGGACAAAAGGAATAGTACAAAAGCCCCGGTCAGTCGAGTAAAATGGTTCTCCGTCGAGTGCCAATCTAAAAAAAGGGAGATACGGGCAGTACAAAGGAGGCAAAAAAAGAATTTCACCCAAGAGAGACATAAATGTATAAATAAGCTGAAAGCAGAATTTAAAAAAATGGTAAATGATGCAAAAAGGTCATATAAAAAGAAATGCTGGTTAAACCTGTTAGAAGCAATTGAAGATAAAAATCTAAGACAATTCTGGAAAATGGTAAAGGCAGCGTCTGGTCCAATAGACGGAGAAATGAAATGTGTCGTCAGTGAGGCAGCCTGGGAGGAGTACATAAGGGAACTGTATGGGGCACGAGTCCCCGAGGACATGTAGAGCCCCGACAATGGCAGGAAATATCTGAAGATCTTAAATCAGACTTTAACGAAAAGCAAGTAGAGCATATAATAAGAGAACTGAAGCTAACTCGTGTGCGGCAGGCCCAGACAATCTTCCCGCAATAATACTAACGTCAGAGGTAAAGTGGTGGGCAAGATTCTTTGGCCAGATGTTCCACATAATACTATCAGAAGGTATAATGCCATCAAATTGGAAGGGCGCAGTAATCAGGCCAATCCATAAGAAAGGGAGTATGGATGCACCACAAAACTACAGACTGAATAACCTCCTAGATATAGGAGAGAAGGTATTTTCAAAAATCGTGTTAAATCGACTTAACGCATGGGTTAAGGAGTTTCAGATCGTACCCATAGAACAGGGAGGATTTAGGGAGGGGCACTCCACGCTAGATCACGGCTTCGCATTGTGGGCAATGGCAAAGAAGTCAACGGAATAAAACGGCAAGTTATGCTGTTGTTTAGTTGACTTCCAAGCAGCCTTCGATTCAGTAGATCGGGACTGCCTATGGGAAACACTAATGAAGGAAAAAATTCCCAAAGACCTACTGACAATAATAAAAGAACGTGTATAACAGTGGAGAGAGTCAGGGAAATTGCACAGGCTATGTGTGGTGGGAACTCCTGGTCCCCGTAAAAGGATATAACAACAATGGAGGAGTGCCCCCTGGAAAGTAAAATACAGAGAAGGATTACTTCTGTATCTAGAGCTTAGGGCTCAGATTAGCACTAAGTGCCCCAGCCCTATACCGGACAGTGTTTGTCCTTGTAGAAGACCCCTCACTCACCAACCTGGTTGGTGACATGCTTCATCATCGGGGAACCCACCCCATAGCCCGAATGCCCATAGGGTGTGCTGCGACACCTGATTACAGTGGAGCGGGTTTCTTGATTATATGTGCAGAAAAAATACTGTGATAAGTGTATTAAAAAGGGCCAAGACTACTCACCCCAAGACTTTAATCTTGAGTGCTTAGACCCTGTTAAAAGCAATGTGGCACCTGTGCCTATTTAGGAAGGCTTCGGTGTCTCGAGAAGTGTGATAAAGTTAAAAATAGCGAAGTGTGCTATGTGAATTAATTAAAAATAGATCTACATGTTTCAACCATTTCAAAAATTATTAGGTTTTCGTCAAGACCGTGATTTTTGAGCGGGGTGGTCACACGCTCAAAAATCACGGTCCTGACGAAAACCTAAGCACTCAAGAATAAAGTCTTGGAGTGAGTAGTCTTGGCCCTTTTTAATACACTTATCACTGTATTTTTTCTGCACATATAATCAAGAAACCCGCTCCACTGTAATCAGGTGTCGCAGCACACCCTATGGGCATTCGGCCTATGGGGTGGGACCCCGATGATGAAGCATGTCACCAACCAGGCTGGTGAGTGAGGAGTCTTCTACAAGGACAAACACTGTCCGGTATAGGGCTGGGGCACTTAGTGCTAACCTGAGCCCTATGCTCTAGATACAGAAGTAATCCTTCTCTGTATTTTCCTTTCCAGGGGGCACTCCTCCATTGTTGTTATATAATAATAAAAGAACTACACCGAGGTAACTGGGCCCAAGTAATCAGGGACACTGTGGGGTCATTGACACAAAAAATACCCATTACAAACGGCCTGAGACAGGGATGCGTTTTGGCCCCACAGTTATTCTCCATATTCTTGTCAGACCTACCTGCCTACTTAGAGGTGGAGGGTAGTGCAAGCCCCAGAATGGATGGAAAAAAGGTGCCCTGCCTACTTTACGCAGACGATCTGGTAATAGTAGACCAGACCGAGATAGGCCTCCAAAGAAAGCTGAATTCATTTAATGTATACTGTGCTAGGAAATTCTTAACAGTAAACCTAGACAAAACAAAAATGTTACGCTTTGGTAAAAAGGCAATTAAGTTCAATTGGTTTTTAGGTGATCTTAAACTGGTAACGGTTAAGGAATATCGTTACCTAGGGATATGGTTCGATAAGACACTAAACTGGCGCACTCACCTGGAAGCCCAAAAAGCAAAAGCTCATACTTCAATCTGTGGGCTAAAAATGTTTAATCAGGATTATGGGGATTTGTCACACCGACCACTATTAAAAACTTTTAGTGTAATGATACCCCCACAAGTCCTTTACGGAGCAGAAATCCTTTATTTGAGCGGTATGGGAGTCTGGGACTCGGTGGAAGGGAAATGCCTGAAAAGCCTCTTATCTCTCCCCCAATCATCCATGGCCCAAGCAATAAGAACAGAAATAGGAACAAAGTCTTGGGAGGTACAAGTACAAATTGCGGTAATCAGACTTTGGAAACGATTGGAAGATACAGAAGGTCAAAAAGTTGCTCAATGGTGTAGGAAAGAAATTCAAAATCGTGACCTAAAATGGGCAAAAGCTTGTAGGGAAAGAATGGTGCAGGTTTGTGAAAGGCTAAAGGTGGAGGTGAGCCAGGAAACGCAACAAATAGTCTGTACTAAGAGTGAGCTGAAATTTAATGGGACATAAGTATCCAGAAAGACTGATATGGCTATCTGGTAAAGAAAAAATCAGTAGAATTCATGATGAACTCTTGGTCAAATGAAAACTGGTTTCCCTATTTAGATATCCTACCAAATCGCTGGTATAGGCAGGAGATATTAAGGTTGCGGATTGGGATCAATCCATGGTTAATAAATAAAGATCTTAAATTAAAAATGTTACATCATAAAGGGTGTTGCAGGTGTAACCTGGGCACCAAAGGAGATCTAGTGCATATCCTTCTCGACTGCCTAACATTATTAGGACAGCGTAAACTGTGGCTGCGCCCAATATTTTTAAAACACGATATAAGAACAAGGGCACAGGCGGCCAACCTCCTAACAGAAATGCCCACTATTGAGATTGCTATTGCCCTAGGGAAATACATAAAGGTGGTCCAGAGCCTCCAAAGAAGCCAGGAGTAACTTTTAGGATTTTAGGAATTTCAAATTTATGAACTATATAACTTGTCTAAGGAAAAGGAAAAGTGGTTTAATGTAATAATACGTTTTAATATAAGTGCCATTCTATTGGTGTTGGTTTATAATGTATAAGGGTGTGTAAGAGTTTTAACTGATAATGGAATACTTTTTACAAAGTTTTTATCACCTTTTATGTAGAATATTTTAAATTTGTGGTACTATCTCTTGCACTTGTTTAAAGATTATGATCATAATAAACATATCTCTGACTTGACTAGTGCTGTCTTCTGAGTACAGGTGAGCTGTAGATGCGATTCTTTTAGCTCGAAGTAGTTGGGAGTAAGGTAAGTGATGTTTAAGGCTAGGTTGATGAAAGCTTCTATAATGAAGATAGTTGTTTCGGTCGGTAGCCTTAGTGTAGATAGATGTCACAAACTGATTGTTGGTAAATTTAATTTGCACATCCAAGAATGAGATTTCTGATGTGTTGAATGTGTGAGTAAATTGAATGCGATCGTCCACTGAATTTAAGTTGTTGATAGCGGTAATTAATTGTGCTTCATTTCCTTTCCATACGAGGAAAATGTCATCGATATAATGATAGTATGCACAGAGGAACGGTTGCCAATGTAGGTTATGGAGGATATGTTGTTTCTCAAATAGATACATGAACAGATTAGCGTATGCCGGGGCGGCACAATTGCCCATGGCAATTCCGGATAGCTGAAGATAGTAGTTGTTAGGAGTTCTGAAATAGCTGTGGTGTAGCGTGAATTGCATTAATTCCAAGATGTAAATCTGTAGATCCAATGGTTTGTCAGTTTGTACTAAGGCAGATTCCAAAGCTTCCAAGCCAAGATTGTGAGGAATGTAGGTATATAATGAATTCACGTCGATGGTATACAAGATTATAGGCTGATCTGAGGGGATGATAGTGAAGTTTGATAAGAAAGTCAGTGATATCTTGTATATATGTGGACATGCCTTTCACACTGGCTTGTAGGTGTTTGTCAATGTATGCTCCAGTGGGTTCATGAATAGAATTGCAGGTGCTCACAATGGGTCTGAAAGGTGGTTTTCTCGGATGTTTGTGAATTTTAGGTACAAGGTAGATGTACGGTACTTGAGGATGTTCCTTAATTAGGAATCTGTTGTCTCTTTCAGAAATGGTTTAGGAAGAAACTGCTTTATTCACAATGGTAACTAGAGTTGCTTTAAAGGTAGTTGTAGGATCAGTATTCATAGTCATGTAGAGGTCTTGGTTATTCAAATGTGCCTCCAAATTGTCAGCATAGTAAGTGGAGTCTAGGACCACAAGGGCACCTCCTTTATCAGCTTTGCAGATTGTAAGATTGCTGTTTGTAGCAAGTTGTCGAAGAGCTTGGCGTTCATTGGTAGGGAGATTTGATTGGTTCTTTCTTGTGGTTTGAAAGATAGCGTGTAGATCCTGTTGAACAACTGTTTCAAAGATGTCAAGGATTTTGTGACTTGTCGGAGGAATGAAGGTACTGGTAGGGCGTAAGCCCATGAGTGTACTTTCCTCTTGGGTGTTCTGTGGTACACAAATGTTATTGAAATAGCGTTTCAACCGTAGAGTTCTCATGAATTTGTAAAACGATATTGTGGTATCCAATTCGTTGGTTTGATATGTAGGTACAAAATTCATGCCCTTTTGAAGAACTTTTTCTCGTATGGTAGTTAAAGGAATCTGTGAAAAGTTAATGACTAGATTCTGTGGCTCCTGGTCGATTTGGCTGGTGGCAGCGAAGTGGCTTATCCGTTGGGACCTCCTGGATCTACGGTTGGTACGGGGCCAACCTCTAAAAAAGACTCGGATTCAATATTGGTGACGGATGTATTCCTGGGTGCATTGGGAACCTTAGAAGTAGATGGTTGCTCGGATGTCTTGGTACCTGAAGATGAAGGTTGTTGTCTCCGTCTACCTCTAGGGAATTCTTTACGAGATGTGTCCTCTGACGATGATGTGTCACCGTCCGTTGATCTATTGGTCTGAGTACGGTTTTGTCGTCTTGCGGCATAAATTTCTGCCCAGTTGTACACTTCACCCAGTTTGTAGTCAACTGTATCACGTTTGAATTTTCTTAATTTCCTTTCATTTATTTCTTTGACATATTTATCCAGTTGACTGTTGATTTCTTCAAGAGCTGTAGTGAGCTCTTCTGGTGTAAGTTTGTTACTTAACTCGTCTTTCAGTTGTTTCACTTCACTTTCAAGTTCTTCCAGAAGTTTAGATAGTTCCTCTACTATTACAAGTATTAGATCGAGAGAACACTTATTAAGTATTCCATACCACTTTTCGGTGAAACAAGGATTATTTTTGCACAAAGTTGATTTGAGAGGGATTCGCAAACCTCTGGGAATCCGCTGGACGCGATGGTATCTAATTAGTTTGGAAGCGTGGAGTCTTTGATTGATCTCTCTTTTGGCTGTAAACAGCAGTTGGCGAATGTTTGCTTGAACAGAACCAGTGCTAGATGAAATGTATTCTGGTTCTTGAATCAGTGAATATATTCGGTCAGTGTCATCAGTGGTGAACTCGAAAGTATCCACTTTGTTGCTGGTTAAACTTGCAATATCAGCATAAGACATGGTAAGATGTAGAACTTTAAACATCGTTTAATGTCTAGAGAGTGTAGGACTCTCTCCGCTTCGGTCGAATGAATTCCGAAAATTGTAGGTAACACTACAGGTTCATTAAGATGAAAGATTGTTGGAACCTTAGGAACGAATCTTGGGTTTGTCCTCAGTATTACCTTGTCTTGCCGAAACTGAAGGAATAGTTCTGCAATTGAGGAAGCTTGAATCTCGCTAACCCTCCTAGCAGATGTGAGAGCCAACAGCAAAGCTGTCTTCCACGATATGAACTGTAAATCTGCTTTGTGCACCGGTTCGAATGGAGGCTTCATGAGTTGTGATAGAACCGTATGAAGGTGCCAAGGGACCAGAGGATGCTGAATCAGAGGAAATACTCTAAAAAGTCCTTTGAGAAATTCTTTAACTACTCTTTGTGACCAGAGCGATGGTTGATTTGGAACTCTTCTATATCTTGAAATTGCTGCCAAGTGTACTTTTAAGGACGCATGAGAAAGACCTGCTTTAGATAAATGGAGAAGATATGGCAGAATTTATTCCGGAGAGGCCGTGAAAGGGTGTAAAGCCGGAGATGCACACCACTGGCAAAATCTCTTCCATTTTGCTGTATATGTTTTGTTTGTTGAAATTGCCAGAGATTGAGAAAGTATGTCCCGGTATTCCTGAGAGATGTATAGAGATCGGAATTCATGTTCGTGAGGTTCCATGCTGATAAATTCAGCGATGTCAAATTTGGGTGGAGAATTTGTCAGTTGTTCATAGAAATCAGATCCTGTGATATTGGAAACTGAATCCTGGGAGCGATTGAAAGATGGAGAAGCTCCGAGAACCAAGCTTGCCTCGGCCAAGCTGGGGCCATCAGGATTAAGTGGCATGGCTCTGATCTCATTTTCTGAAGTACTCTCAATATCAGAGGGAATGGAGGAAATGCATAAGCGAACATTCCTGTCCAACGTAGGTGCAGCGTATTGCCCCATGATCCCGCCTGCCGAAACTTGCTTCCAAAATGTTTGCATTGTAAGTTGTTCTGGTCTGCTAACAAATCTAACGTTGGCGTGCCCCACCGACGAAACACTGTTAGGAGCTGATTTTGAGCTAGCTCCCACTCGTGAAACACACTGGTTGGTCTGCTCAGGATATCTGCTCTTGTGTTGTTTATATATAACAAAGGAGAGAGTTAGGGAAATTACACAGACTATGTGAGGTGGGAACTCCTGGTCCCCGAGGTTAAATGTAACAACAATGGAGGAGTACCCCCTGGGTGAAAAAACAGAGAACAATCTCTGCTTCTAGAGCTGAAAGCTCAGGTTAGCACAGTGTGCCCCAACCCGTTACCGGACAATGCATGTCCTTAAAGAAGACCCCTCACTCACCAACCTGGTTGGTGACATGCTTCATCATCAGGGTCCCACCCTATAGGCCGAGTGCCCACAGGGTGTGCTACGACACCTGACTACAGTGGAGCAGGTTTCTTTTTTCTATTATATGTGCATAAAATTACAGTGACAAGTGTATTAAAAAGGGGGCAAAACTACTCACTGCAAGACTTTATTCTTGAGTGCTTGAACCCCTATAAAACCAGTGTGGCACCCGTGCCTAATTAGGAAGGCTTTGGTGTCTCAAAAAGTGTAATGCGTTAAAAATAGCGAAGTGTGCTATGTGAATATTACTAGAAAAATACATAATAAGGTCTACATGTTTCAACCATTAAAAAGATTCTATGGTTTTCGTCAGGACCGTGATGATTGGACGGGGTGGTCCGCACACGCTAAGGTGCACCCTGCCCTCGTTCAATTTGAAGACCGCAAAATTGCGATCTGGTGTAAAAGGGTGTGTCTTCCTCATTCAGGAGAAAAACCTGTAAGAAAAAGGGGGAAACAGGGTTGGGATTACGTACTAGGGAGGACAAAACAAGGGTGTACACTTAACATTTATTGTGCTGAGTGGAGTCACCTTGACAAGGTGACTATATGAAATACCCATATTCATAAATCGTACTAGTGGTCCATCTAATCCGATCAAAATGTGCTCCAGTGTCAGTTACCGGAACGTGCTTAGGTAAATAAAACCCCAGCGCCATGATGAGGTGTCGGTCTGGCAAGGCGGCTGGGTTTGTTTTGCAAGAGGAAAAAGGTTAGGGAGAGTGATCGCTATTGTGCTGCGAAGTGGAACGCTATGGAACATTAATCATCGAAATTCCGGATGGGCGGCTAAACATTCGAACCGCAAGTAGGTAGGCGTGTAATACTAACATCGCCCTAGTGGTTTCAGGAAAAGCGTTAACATGCAATGCTTACACTTGAGGCGGTAACTACTGATTCATGGGCATCGGAACTTCCAAGACGGCAAGTATCCGTCACCTGGATAGGTTTAGGAACAGAGGTAGACAATGATCAGAATTCTGCCCGTATGAGAAACAAAGGAAATAATGCTAGGGTGCAGTGCGGTGAATGCCGCATCGTACACAGGTCGTCGGAATTACACTTACTTGCGGCTTCTGTTCGTCTCGCGGTAAACCTACTTGGTTACTGCTCGAGATGCCCCGTGGAGTGTTCTGTTGTGTTAGAAATGCCGGTAAAGTAAACCGAACGGCATTTCCTGGTTGGGCGTGGCGCGATTCGCGATCCTGGGAGAACCAATCGGGGAGCGCTAGAGGAGTGGAACCAGCTTTCTGTTCCGATCACGTGTTGACAAGAGCGTGACGCATAGCGGTATAGTAATCATGGCGACCTTACTCTCGGATTCAGAAGCATGGAAGGAAACACATGTTTATTTTTTGAAAAAAGGAGAAAAAACCATGCAAGTTAATGCAAGGGCCCCCTCCTGACCATGAACAGGTCAGGTGTGGGGTCAGTTGACAGAACGCAAATGGCGATGAGGAATGTCAGGTATTTTCAAGGGACGTCGATATTTAGTGATCAAACATGACGTCTAACCCAACTCAAAGAGTGAAATGCAGCTGGATCAATCAGATATAAGCCATCTACTTAGTTGGTATAGCGTAAGAGGGCCAGCAGATTTCGAGGGGGGGCACTTTGTTTAGATACATAGTTTGCACGAGAGAATAATTATCCCATCACTGTGTTCCACGGGATATTATCGTTTAAACTAGTCTTGTGAGTTGAAAGCCTGTACACCCACCTTTGTTCCTTCTCGAACAGGCGTTGGTTAAGATTAGCTCCTGGTTTGTGTTGGATATCCCTGGAATGTGTTGTACCTGAATGGAGATGTTGTGAAGTAGTAGCCATCTCCAAATTTCCACAGCAGCTTCGATCTTGTACCTCCTTGTTTCAAGAGGTAGAATATTGTTGTTGTACTGTCTGTTCTTATCATTACTGTAGAATCGGGTATCCTGGGGAGAAAAGCTTTTAACGCAGGACCACTGCTTTCAGTTCCAACATGTTGATATGTAGTTGAGCTTCTTGTTTGGACCAACGACCCTGAATTTCCAGGTCCTGGAGATGTGCCCCCCCAACCTTGAAGCGAGGCATCTGACATCATTACGTAACTGGGATGTTAGGGCTCGAATAGTAGACCTTGTATTAAATGTTTTCTGATCTTCCACCATGACAGAGCTTGTCGGATTTGAAGAGATATGGAGGTCCGATCTTCGAAGGACCCCATGGATTGTATCCACTGCTTGTCGAGGGTTCCTGTAAAGGTCTCATATGCAGAAGGCAATTTGGTAGCAATGGGATACAGGAAGATCATCCCCAACAAGAATTTGTATATTCTCACCGAAGTGTACTTTTTTGACTGTAGGGTTGATGCCAGATTTAACATTTTTTGAATCCGCTCCTCTGACAGATAGGCTTTTGCTTCCCTTGTGTGAAGCATGGCCCCTAGAAATTGAAGGAATTGCGAAGGCACTATGGACGACTTTTTCAGGTTGACTCGTAGGCCCAGGCAACAAAATAGATCCATGCAGCATTTTAGAGAGATCTGGACTTCCTTGTAAGATGATCCTTTTATAAGCCAAACGTCCAGATATGGGAAGATTTGGTGCCCTTGTAGTCTCAGGTGAGCTGCCACTGGTGCCATGCATTTTGTAAAGACCCTTGGAGCCGATTTTAGTCCAAAAGGCAGCACTTTAAACTGGTAGTGGTGCCCTTCCACTACAAAACGGAGACACTTTCTGTGCTTTACATGAATCGGAATGTGGAAATAAGCATCTAAGAGATCCAGGGATGCCATAAATTCTTTTTTGCGTAGAAGCAAGAGAATCTCCTGAAGTGAGAGCATGCGGAACTGAATTTTCTTGATGAATTGGTTCAGATCCCTCAGGTCCATTACCGGTCTCAATTTTGATGTTTTTTTCTTTATCAGAAAGAAATGTGAGTAAAATCCTTTCCCTGGCTGAGGAAACGGAACTTCTTCTATAGCCCCCTTTTTTATCAAGAGATAATACTTCTGCTTTGAGAGCCGATAGATGTTGCTGCTGTCTGAAGACAAGAGGTCGATTTGGGGGCCTCTGTACAAAGTCCAGGGTATGGCCTTGGTGAATTATATCCAGTACCCATCTGTCTGTGGTTATCGACAGCCATTGTTTAGAAAAAAGAGAGGTAATGGTTGTTGTCTGGGTCTGACCAAGTGGAGGGCGCCTTGATGAAGTCACTGCCGTCTATTAGTTTGCTGTGATTTCCCCTCGCGGCATTCTTTCCCCTGGATTGCTGATGGTAAGAGGGATTTGAGGAACGATATTGCTGGTTAGTGGAATATTGACGATAACCTTGCTGACTGTATGGCTGGTACCTGTTGGACTGGTACGAAGATCTTTGGCTGAATTGGCATCTAGATCCTCTCTTCCGAAAGGACTGGAAACAGCCCTGATGAAGAGACCCCAACGCCGGCGCTGTGTCTGTATCCTCCTTGATTCCTTGGAGAGCATCATCAATGTGTTTACCGAAGAGATTCTCTCCGTCGAAAGGCATGTCAACGATTTTTGCCTGCACCTCCGGTCTAAAAGAAGTGGCCTTCAGCCAACCTTGTCTTCTGAGAGCCACTGCTCCCGCCATTTGACGAAACGCCACTGAAAAGATGTCCATTGCAATATCAATGGATTCGAAGGCCGCCCTAGCCCCATCCTGTAAAATAGCTGCTGCTTCCTCTTTTTTATCCTCCGCAAGGTGAGCCAACAATGGCGCTAAATCGGACCACATCTGTCTGTTATAACGGGCTGATGAGAGCCATAGCATTTGCCGCTTTGATGGAAGACGCTGCCATTATTGCAAAACGCTTCCCTGCTCCATCCTTTCGTCTTCCTTCTTTGTCAGGGGGAGCTACAGATGTCGAGACAGGATTTTTAGATTGTCTCTGTGCTGCCTGCATTACCACCGATTCTGGACGTGACCGTCCAATCAAACACGCAGGTGAAGATTCCGGTGCCCGGTATTTCTTCTCTATCCTAGGTATCGAAGCCGCCACAGATGTTGGTGTTTTCAAGATTTTCAAACCTTCATCCCAGATATGTTGGATGAGTGGGATTGATCTTACAGACTTCCTCGAATCTTCCTTGAAATCATATAGGAAACATTCTGTTTCCTGTTCTGACAGCTGGAGCTCAAACCTTTTAGCTGCTTTCTCCATAATATCATGGAATCCTCCAATGTCCTGTGGAGGAGAGTTCGCTGGCGAAGGAGTTGTGGGCAAAATGTATTCATCCCATTCAACACCCACTGGAGTATCTTGAAGAAGTTCTTCTTCTGGCTGTTTTTCTCCATCACTCCCCGTAAAGTCATCCCGTATTGTGACAACTGGAGGAGATCGCAATTTTTGCACTGTAGGCGTAGGCTGAACTACTTGCACTTGGGCAGGTGTGACTGGAGCATTTGCAGCGGGAGCATTAGCTTTGGGAAAATGACGTAAGTCAGTCACCAGAGAGATAGGCATTGAGATGGATTCTTCTCTCTCCTCAGTATGTGGTAATTCTTCCTCCTCATAGTCATATGATTCTTGAAATGAGTCATATCTCTTAGATTCTGCCTCAGGACGATCCTTGAAGGAATAAACCTATTGAACCTCCAGGCATTCTTCCTCATCAGTCTCCTGACTTTTAATCTGCAGTTGAGAGGGACTGTAAGCCACTCCTGAAGACTCTTCGTCATCAGACTCCTGCAGTTCTAGTAAATTTGATGGGGGCAGCGGAGAGATTTTTGTCTATACCATAAACTCAGAGGATTTCTTAACCGTCGACGAGCCCGTCGATGATTGGAAAGATCTGATAGAGATCATAGTCTTCGACTTCGGTGACTTAAAAGCAGTCATCGACAGGGGCTTCCGTCATCGAGAATCGAATGGTCGTCGACGAAATCGTAGATGGAACTGCTGTCGACTGAGTAGTCGTTGACGAGGTCATCGTCGCCAGGATCGTCGACGAGGATGTTGCTTTTCCCGTCGACTGAGTCGTCGTCGTCGACAGGTGTAGTCTTGGTCACAGTCGTCGTCGAGATTGTCGTCGACGTCTTCACAGATACTAGTACTGGAGACACCAAAGTCTTTGTCGACGGAGCAGAAGACACTGCCCTTGAAACTGAGGATTTCTTCAGAGGAGTCTGAGGGAGAGAAGATGAAGAGGTCTCTTTTCCCTTAGTTTTTTGTTTTTTAGGATCCACTAACTCTTCTGAAGTGGAATACTTCCTCTTTTTAGATGACTGGCTTGTGGATTCTTCCTCTGAATCTGAGGTGGACTTCTCCTTCTGAAGCCACAACAGAAGGCGTGCCTCTCTATCCCTCAAAGTTTTAGCTGAAAAGGTTTTGCAGTGTTTGCAGTCCTTAGCCACATGTCTGGGATGCAGGCAATATAAGCAGTCTTTGTGTGGATCTTCAGAAAAAAGTCTAGCTTTTCCACAGGATCTGCAGGGCCTGAAAAGCCTCTTTTTAGAGCTTTCAGCCATAATAAGATACTAGATGAAGCATAGTACCTTAAATCCAGAAGGAAACTTGTCAGTTGAAAAGGTCAAAAGTTCACTCAGGAATAGAACTGAGCAAAGCTTAGGGAGACTCCTTCTCACACGAAGGCTGTTGGAAATTGGAGGTAGGGGAGCCCTGCTGGGGAGTGTGATGTCAGGGCCTTCGGATGATTGGCTGAGTTTTGGACCAAACAATAAGGAGGTCTGGTTACCAAATTATGTCATTCCCTATGGGATTGTCTATGCAGTTTTTCCTCTATAGTACTGCTATGGTCATTCTGTTAGTATGAGACTCCCACCATGACGACGGGGAAGATACAAGCATGTGAATCTATGAAAGATTCAATACTGGAGAATCTGTCCTGGGTGGCTGGTAGGCAGATAACAATCAGCCAATAAACCAGAGTCCGGTAGGTTAGCAGGAGGGCACCTCTAAGGTACCCTCTGTGTGCATCTATTCACAAACCCACCACTGGAACCTGGATGGGTTTGTGAATACAAGATGTTTGATACTAAATATCACCATTTTCAGTGAAGCCATCATGTAGCTGGGAAACACATTTTCACTAGTGTGCAGCACGTTGGTTAAAATGGCTTCCCTGATCACTTGTGCTGGCAGCAATGGAACTGACCATGACAGGGGCATATCTGCTCATGCAGATATGTTCTCACATGTAATATAATGCACCCTGTTTTAGGGCTGTAAGGCCTGCTGTAGGGCTGACTTACACATATTACATGCAGTGTTAGGGGACATGGCACACAGGGATATGTGTCATGTGGTGTTTTCACTTTTGTCAAAACATGCATCCTGCGATTGCAGCCCTACATGAGTTTGGTGAGGGGTCCCTTAGGGTGGCACAATTCGTGCTGCAGCCCTTGGGGACCCTCTTTAGTACCTCAAGCCCTAGGTACCATTTACTAGGGACTTACAGAGAGTGCTAAAGAAATTACTAATTAGGGACACAATTGTACAGTCTGGGGAAAGAGATCTGGCACTGGGGACCTGGTTAGCAGGAATCCAATGCAATTCCAGGTGAAATCACATCATGTACCAGGCAAAAAGTGGGGGTCAGCATGTCAAAAAGGGGTTCTTTCCTACATTGCAGCAATCCCTGTGGCCTTTTTTGCAGGGCTTCCATAAGGAGACTTGAGGCCCCCAAGATCTGACACACTATGCCAATATATTTATTGGAATTGTATGGTCTATGATGTGATCTCCTCGACTAGGAGTGCCTCTTGCGTGACCTTGTTAAAGGAACAATTTTGTTTTTTACTGGATTGATTTCTATCCAGTTGGTGTTACAGTAAATAGCCACGTTGTTGAGCGAGGATATCAGCCCAAAGCGCTGAAAATGTAACAGTACTGTTTTGTTAGCATATTCTATAATGCATAGCAATTGATTGTTAAGTCTTGAGGGCACGATTTTGTGTTTATCAAAGAGGGTTCTAGGTCTGCTGTAAATTTGTTAATGGATACTCTGTGCAGTGTCCCATATTTAGAGTGCAACCTCGTCGGGATCGAACCGATGATGGTTTGAGGTCCGACATCGGAATTTCTATCAGATTCTCCTCCAGCATCGGCAAAAAGGAGAGACAGACAATGGTGTTAGAGCTGGTAAGTCAGTGCAGATAGTGCAGAGGATGGAGCCGCCAGCAGTGATCCTACTGAGGGTCCCTGCAGATCCTTGGGGTTTGAAGGCCTGCTTCAGGGAGCCAGAACAGTGCTAAAGATACATATCATGTCCTCCTTAACGGTCTCAACCGGCTGCGGCATCGCTGATGGCCTGTGGAACTCTGGCACATTGTGCTCAGCCGCAGAATCAGCTCCACAATCATCATCATATAACTTTATTTCGATCACAAAGATCTAAAAAGTACACAGCCCAGGTGATTAAAATCAGAAGTATATAAAAACATTTCCGGATAAATATTTTAAAACCTTAGATGCTATAAAATAGTTTAAAATTCATAGTGACCTACATAAAAAGGGACAACGTGCAGTGCTTCATACTAAACATTTGCCACGCTTAATTCACAGTGCATACCAAAATCTTGAAAGGCCAAAAACCATTACTCTGGGTGTATCAGTACACAAAAATCTCATCACCTCAAGGTAGTGGCCCGGGCCAGGCAGTCTACGTAACGGAAGTATCCATTTTTTCATCAAGGGTGAGTAATGTGGGCAAAAGAAAAGTAGGTGAGCAATGAATTCAGGGCAAGCTTTGCAAAAGGGACAAAGATCATCAATAAAAATGTTGCAGCGCCACTTAGAACATAACTGTTTAGTAGGTAAAGTCTTGTAGCGGAACTGTAAAAAAAGTTTGCGTGCCAGAGGGGGAACAATTTCATCAATGCTAGTCTCAAAACAAGGGACAATTTTAAAATTCAGAAAATCATTAGTCAAGCTACCCACAGGTTTCGCCAGATCCTTTTCAAATGTCAGTTCCCAGAACATTGCTTTTAGCTTTGCCCTCTTGGTTAGGGCCATGCTTTCCGGGTTAGCCCAAAATGCCTCCATTCCCAGCCTCCCCAGTAGTTCTCTCAGAGAGATGAACCATGGGATCGATGTGGCCTGGGGAAATTTCAGAAGGTCGGTAAAAGGTCTCTTGATAAGATTTGAGCTCTTCCACGGTCCATGGCCAATACCAAAACATAAGAAGTTTATAGTTCAGCTCCAAAAAAGGGGTGTCAAGGGGGAACTAGAGGGGAGATATACCAATGATCTAAGAAAACGATTTTCAATGCTAGAGAGACAAGTTGTGTTGCCTGTGCCCCACAGCTCTGCTCCATAGAGTAACCCCCCACCCCCGACCTTGGTATTGTAAATTTCCAATGCTGGAGCAATTTGCCAAGAGACTGTTTTCCTGTGAATCCTACTAATATGAGCGGACTGATGAATTTGTTGTAATTTAGTTTTCTCAATGTGGGCAGCCCAATGGATCAATGGAGTCAGACGTATGAGTAGGTAGTCAAAAACTTCAACTTGCTTGAGGTTATTACTACCAATACAGGTCTTTTGGACGATTTGGCCATTCCTCTGTTAAAAATCATGTATTTATGTTATGGCCTCATTTAGCACCAGGTCCTGCTGGTCACAGAACCTTATAAAATTGTTCAGAAGCTGTTGTAGACCTTGCAGAGATTTAGAGATTAAAAGGGTGTCATCGGCGAAAAGTAGTGCAGGCACTGTTCTTACGCCGATCTTGGGGACATCACACCCATCTCTATCTAAAAAAATCAACCACCCCATTAATAAAAAGAGTAAAAAGTGTGGGAGCTAACATACATCCCTGTCTCACTCAACGTTGGACTGGGAAAGTTTCCATTACTTGCTTGTGTTCCCCTCACCTGACCTGTGCTGTGTTAGATGAGTTTAATCTAATTAAAACATCTTAAAGATTTCCCGGCAAGCCCATCTCTTTTAAGACTCTTCAAAGGCTGGCTCGAGGGGCAAGGCCGAACGCTGTTCGTAAATCAACAAACGCCACATAGAGCTTCCCTCCCTTGGCAACTGCTTCCTTCCAGTAAATAGAGAAGACAAAAAGCCTGATCTAGGGAACTGATTTTTGTGCGGAAGCCTGCTTGAAGAGCACTCAAAATTCGGAACTCAGACATCAAATCCTGTATACTTCCTAAAATCTGTTTATAAAAGAGTATCACCAACCCCACCAGCGACCTCATCCCACCTCTTGCTAGCTTCTTCTCTTTCCAGAGTGCCTAATTCATAGAGGGAACCAGAATGGGCTACCCATGTTGAACTGTAAGTTCCAGGAATGTCTTATTACCCTTGAGCCAGTGCGCTGCTTTGCTCCAGAAAATCTTGGAGTCTTTGTCTAACAGTGCCTTATGTAAAGAGGGCCACAAGGAACCCTCCCACTTCTTTGCTTGCTCTATGGCCTACCTATACTTGGCTCTACAGGTCACTACCTCTAGGCGTGCCTTTCGTTTTACTGCACGTAAAAGCGCCCACTTTGCATTCCTACAGTCCTGGTTGTACCATGTACCCCAGGAATCCAGCATCGAATCTGTGCGGAGTCCCCCCCTTTTTAGCGATTTGGATGAATGACTAAGCATATTCCTAATCTCATTAAAAAGCAGCTCATGATGTAATCCCAGAATCTCCACATCATTAACGGGGTGTTTGGCTAGCTCCTCTAACTACAGAGGAACTTTGCATTTGACATTTTCAAGGGCTCTCAGATGTTCCTCCACCCAATCCCACTTAAATGATCTTATGTTATTTGTAACAGAAAGAACACCCAGGTCCGCGCGACCCCTGATGACAAGTTGGGGAGTACCCAGCCTTAAAAGAATGAGGGCAAGGGCATTATGGTCGCTATCAATTCTTTTGACCACTGCCATGTCATTGACTAGGGGCCAAAGATTGAGAGTAACCAGACAATAGTCGATTCTACTTGTGGGGCCAGGTCTATTAAAAGTAAAATCTCCTTTGGGATCAGAAATAGTTCTCCCATTTGATGCTCTCAAATCATGTTGTAAGGTAAAAGCTAACACCTGGCCTCCTCTATTCGTCCATCTGACTGTGGGGAGATCTAGCTGCGGAATAGACCACTCAAGGTCCCAGTTCTCTATCAAATCTGGTGGTGTAAGGGCAAGGGGTTCAAAAGTGCAGTTAAAATCGCCAGCCACTAATACAGGAACGTCGTCAGAAAAACTGGGACAGAGCATGATCTAAGATGCGGATTGTGTTAGTTTCCTCTGAACCCTGCTCCACTTTGTTGCACACATCAAAAAGTCTAGTCTTCCAACCACTGTGCAAAGTCAGCTCAAATGCGAATATATCTTGTGATTCAATTAGAAGGAGCTTGACTTTAGACCCCATAGCATTTTTCACCAAAACTGGTAAACTTCCAGAGGGTCTGCCCTCCTCCTTCCTGATGGCATCAATACCATAGGCAGAAAAAACACTTTTAAATGGAGTCGACAAACTCCGGGTTTGATGAAATAAGATTATGTCATAAGAATCCACAAAGGGACACCAATCTGGGTCAGGTAATGACTTTAAAATCCCTGCCACATTCCAAACAGGAACCCTTAAAGAGTGGTGGACCAATGGCCCTCCTTCTACAATACCGTAGGAGGTAGCAGCCACGCCCCTTGTGTCAAGAGTGGTTGGCTCACAACAAGCATCGATTCTGGTGGTCAGGCCTGTAGGTGAAAGGGCATCTAGCTTCACAATCAGATCAAGGGTCACCTTTACGCCCAGCGAGACTTCTCTCGCACTTCAATTTTGACTGCCAAAAAGACTTATCCCAGGAGCGGGTATTGGCCCTGAAATTGAGAGTGAGAGCGCAACTAACCCACAGCTCATGACTTCTTATGTATGCACAGCTTTGCTTCTCTGTGTCAGATCGCTTGAGTGCATGAAGGCACACTCATTGCACAAATTGGAATGGTGCCTAGGAGCCCAAAGACAAACCTCAAGTGGACTCCTGACTGTCGTCAGTTTCCGGCAGTGACAGCATGGTTTAAAGGCTTTAGAAGGGGACATTGTTCCCATAAACAAATTTTATTTTGAAAACTGTCGAAAGACCAACGAAAGTGGGAATTGAGTTCCGCATCCGAAGACGCAAAAGAAAGGAACAGAAGTCGACACATGGGTGTGGAGCTTATATGCGGCCCTGCTCTGTACCCGATTGGGAAGAATGTGGCCATTGTAGAGCACCAAAACACAACCAAGTGGCACCCGGGAGCACTGCTATGAATAAATCTGGATTCAGTCTGGCACCTGGAAGAATACTCTAAAAGTGGTTAGACGTGGAGGAGAGGATGTGGCCTAAGGGCTAGAGCGGTCGACCTTGAAGCTGGGGAACCAGTTTCGAGTCTCGGCAGGACCGCTCAACATCCTGCAATTCTGGGCAAATCACTTAATCTCCCCATGACTAACACAATGAATGTGTCCATCTGTAACGCAACTGGTGCTCATGTGAAGCACTCTCATACCTTCAGGTCGAGTTTGCGCTATATGAAAGAAAAAAGGTATTCATCAGAAAAACTACATATGCTTCTGACATCCATGTTTTAGGCGGTATATTGACTATCCTTCAGAAACTCCGTAATCTGGTGCATCAGTGCATTCACCCCAATTAAGGTGTATTTTTCTTGGCTATACAACAGAAAATCACAGTCTACTCTATAGAATGATGACTGCACCTATCCAGAGAGAAAATAACTGGATAAGTACCTCCTCACCTACTTTTTATGGATGGTGGACTACAAGACAGCACTTGTTCAGGGTAACCCTATAAAATTCTGAAGATGTTCAGAATGTTTCATAATGAATCTGAAATCTTAGCATCAGTATCAAAGGACTTTGAAACCAAAAGTACAGATCAACTTCCCTATGGACTATAATTTGTGACGCAACAGAGTTTTGGATCGGTGCCGACACCTAGGGCAACCTCTAAGACGGGGCAGAGATACAATATGACTGCCATTCGCAAGAAAGGAGGAAAGCTGTTGTAGAGTTGTGCACACTATCTCTACAACGGAGACAGCTCTGAATTTGTTTTTTGGAACCTGGATCTCAAGTTTTCAACTGTAGGTAGAAGTGAGGAATTTATGCCCCTTACAGCACTAGGAGATCGGGGCAATAGGGAAACTTTTTGTGTTACAAGAGGTGTTGTTCCGGGAACCAAAACTGGTGATACTAAAATTGCACTTTTGAATTTTTGGAGAGTCCTTTGGATTGAATTTGTGACCAGCTGATAGGTTAGCAAAGGCTTTCCCTCAATACCATTCGAGAAGCAAGTTCCTACTTTCTGTTTAGCAAATAAGGTGAATCCAAGTAAAATCCCCAGGTTCAAGATACGGGCTGAATGAATTTGTGGTTCCTATTCTATTTGCGCACTGCATGAAGAGGTTTGTTTAAAGCACCCGCTTCCAATTTCTGTGATTCCAGATGGGATGAATGTAACTTCTAGTAGGCAAAGAGAAGGAAACCTGGGTTCTCTCTTTGCTTGATAATTATAAAAAAATTTAGCTGTACTGTCAGTAACAACATGACAAATAGAATGAAAGTACATGAAGCTCATAAAAATGGCCAGAGTATAATATTCAAATAATGTTGAGAAGATGTGATGGAGCTTTTTTTAAAATATGTTTTTACATGTTCATGTTTAAAAATGACATTTTTAGAGAATGACTTTTAGCACATTTTCCTTGTGTGCCTGCATGCGATAGTGTGCTCAGTGTTTTGTTTATAAATAAATGTCTTTATTGACACATGATCATACCACCGTACATTTTGTTCAAGGAAACGTACACTGTGCAAACTGCCCTAGCATATTGTCGCCTGTTCGGAAACAGCTCTGAATTGGTAGAATCAACAATGACAGCCGGATCTGAACTCTTGCACAGTGCGAATAGGTCCAGTTTTCATTATATAGAAACTGCCCCATGCCTTTGTTCAGCAGAGGAGCATTTCTATGGACTGTCGTGGTCGGCTTGTGCCTGAATTCTAGCCCAGCTGAATCCCATCACTATCCTGAGAAGGACGGCAGCCTGTTCTATAACAGTCTAGCTTCCGGATGAAACACGAACACGAGTAAATGGGGAGTTAGACGAATTCAAGGTATCTGGCAGAATCACATTCACCCTGTGCTCTCTAAGATAGGTAGTGCTAGGTAGGAGTACAATTATATGTATTCATATAATCAATGCAATAATGATCAATTATTCATCTTTTTCACCATTCTTGTAATGCTGGTTACAATGCTGTGTTTCCTTCTACTAATAATTGCAGCACACATTTTACAAAAGAATTCAATTGCTTTAATAAATGTCTCAAATGCAAATTTGTGTACATCTTGTGTCTTCCTTTGTGCATATCTGAGTTAACGACGAAAGGGTTGATCTGTTTCCATGATTTCCTTGGGGGAATTTGGGTTGTCAGGTTCTGTGGTTGCAGACATCATCAACCTGTGAGATTTAGGGGTCCAGGTGGCACATTGTGAGCTAGCCAGGAAAGAGGTCAACATATTTTGATGGTATGAGAGGGCATAGTCCCCTTAGTTTTGACGCATATGTTGCCCAAACACACAGTCTTGCAGAATTAGTACGAACCGTACGACAATAGGGTCAGAGTCTGTGTGACAAACATCCCAAGTAGCAGGGTAGTTTCATATATGCACCTTGAGGTTTGATGAATTTCTCCTCTCCCCATGAAAAATCCCTCCAACTGTTGCTATCTGGAAAGATTCTACAAAGTATTACTGAACTCAGACCTACGCTGTGGCACCGGAATGGTGGGGAAGGAGAAGGCCAAATGCTCTTGTGTAACTGTCATTAGAGAGAGGATCTTCTCTTCATGGATCTGAACCAAGTCACACACACCTAGACATACAATGAGAATTGAACTTGAGTGAGTCAAGACCATGTATCATCATGTTCAGTTGCAATGCAAGTCGGCCCATCAGGCTGAATAGATGCAAGTTAAACATCCAGGGTCTCAGCCTATTGCAGGGATATTTCAAATAAAACAATCTTACAAAGCAAAAATATCTGTTAGAAAAGTGCAGTGACAAAGCAAGAGCAATATATGTCCCGCCCTATCAGAACTGTACCCATTTCCTTTGCTAAAAAACTTTTAAATGCAAACTAATTTAACTGAATATTATTGCTAGCTGGGGACTGAACCAATGTAACAAGATCATTCCATCTAGGCCACAGTGCAGTCAACACAAGAATTTCAAGGAACATGAACTGTACTGTTCTGGCAAAAATATGCAAAGTCAACAGCAGCAACACTTGACTTACTGTGTCCGTAAACTGATAGGCGATAAACTTCCTCATCAATAAAAAGGCTGTTGCACGTTCCTCACCTATCTAAAGAGAGGAATAGAGTGACAGTAATTAAGATCTGACCCACCATGCCCATCCTAAACAACAAGTGCTAATGATAACCTAAATTAGGGGAAACCCGAGAGGAGCAAAATACAAAGGGATAATTCCTCAACATGCAATTCTGGCAATGTCATTACTTAACTCAAGCAAGTTCTATATTGGTGTGTTCAGCCTCACTGGCCATTAAACACAAATCTAATATGGAAAGAACATTCTGTCATTTTTTGACTTCTCACACTTCTGCTGCGCACAATGGTTCTCCACTCACCAGCCACACCTAAACAGCACAGTGATATTAACTTTTAACTTACTTCTTACATCTCAATTGAAGTTATCAAATTCAATGGTACTTACATTTATTGCTCTTAGAAACCTATCTGACACAGAATATAATATGCAAAAAGCATACAGATCTTAACTGCAGGTGGGTTACTCCCTGAGATATTTTCCTGCTACATTACTGTTTTCCTGAAAAGGGACATACATCCTGTACTTACCCTACATTTCACTGTCCAGAGGTTAGGATCTCTGTTTGAAGAGGAGAAAATGGTTGTTAGCAGAGCAGACACAAATATGGGACACTGAAATATATTTTCTAGTGGAAATGGGTATCAATGGGATATGTATTGCTATGCAGTTCATAAATGCAAGTGCCGACCACATCACTGGGCAAACCACACAAAGCGACTAAGACTCTTACATACATATGTCTATTCCCTAAATAAGAAAGGTTACATGATAATTTGAGCCCCACTAGAAGGACACATGAAAAATATCTGTTTGATAGGACCGCATGCTTTTTATAAGACAGTTCAAACCTGTGACAGAAAAATAAGGGTTCACTGCAGAAAAACAAGGTTGTACTGCAACCATATTTATATTTGTGTGGCACTTCTAGAAAAGCACTTTCTTGTGCACCAGAGGCAGGCATACACACATACACCACTGTGCTGTGGAGAATATGACAAACACAAAACTAGATAGTGACACAAAAATTATTCCAGACTCCCATCTATTCCAAAATACATGCTATTCCTTACTTGACACCAGGCAGTAACTGCTGCTGGGTGATGTCATCTGACAGTTCGTCCAATCCGCCATGGACACTGCAAATCAAGAAGAGAAAGGAGGTACAGATTAGCAGAAAGCCTGTGTACCAGCAGAGACATAGTGACAAACAAATCCATCAAGAGACGTGATTCAGCTTCATTTCTAAGGAAAGGATAAATAGCAGGCAGCACATGGCTAGGGGTACAGTTACCAAGACCCAGAAATGCATTTCACAAGAATATCAATGGCCTGCTCCATGGTCAACAAGAGCTAAAACTAGTGCAGTGTTGTGGGTCTCAATGTTAAGCTTCATAATCTCCTAGACAAGAAGTTGCTTGGCTTGGACTGCCATGCTGTGAAATCTGGTGCAAAACAGAACTTGGTGCTTACAATAGGTCTTATGGCAGCACTGTGCTGACAAGAAGATCTGCGACTGCCCCACTGTTGGCCTCAGTGGAGAGCATTGCGTCAGCGTCTCCTCAAAAGTCCTACTGTGGATCCGAGTGCAGCACTCCGCTGTCATAAGGAGCTGAGATTGCCCGATTACTTTGGGTTTCACAAGGACTGCCTTTGCAAGGGAAGCAATACTGAGTTCCACTGCCAAGAACACCTATGAATAAATATCCCGATGCTTTTTGATGTCAGGTCAAAGCTCTGATATCCAGAAGAACTAGGAACAGCAACCTGCATGTCTACATATATGTGATAAATAACTAGTCTCTTCCTAGTATCAACAACATTCACACAGCAGAGTCATGCTTGCTAACCGCTAAGTCATGTCAAGAGTCATCTCGATCACTTAACAAAAATTCAATAACAGAAGGCTGTGAATGGAACAGTATAAGCAGAGGCCTCAAGATACTGACACTGAGGTGGCATAAGCTATTTGTGGATAAGGTTTAAAAGAAAATCACTGACCGATAATCACATGATGCTGACCGGCATCTATAAGAATGGATTTTAACAGCAGTCATTCCATAACCCCGTAAGCAGCACTACTCCACCTAAAGTACTCACTGTTCTCCTACTGAAGACTTTGCATATTTCTTCATGTAATATTCTGCCAGCTCCTCTTCCCGCTGGTCTCTGTTAGAGGAAAAAAAAACATAAACAAATAGTCAGTAAATGGCATGAGCAAAAATAAACACCATAGATTTACATACTTTGCACCTAGAAATACAGTTCTTTCATTTTGCTTCAAGAAGGATGATGGATGTGTGGAGTGGTTATTGAATAAGCAACCTGTGATTACTAGGCACACTGCTCTTTAATCCTTGTGTAAACCACAACCTGAAATAAAACAAACCTAATATCGACCTATAGCTGGACATGTACTGGAATTGGGGCTAGTTCTTCAGGGGCCCCGGATAGTTATTTAATGCACATGTGAAGTAGCAATCAGTTATCATCTAGGGCTAACTTCAGATGACCCCCCTGACACCATGTATGATGAGGGAAAAACGAGTGATCAGTATGTAACCTATCCTTTCACTTGTGGCTTTCTATCAGGGTACATGGAAGTTGTAGGTTGTAGGAGCAAAAACCTTTAAATAGCTGCACTGGCATGGACTACTAGTAAGTGGATGCTGCAGGTCATGTCATTCTGGGAAGTTCGTAGATGGAGTTACAAACACTCTACAGATAAAATAAAAAGCCAGCAAAGCAGAGTAGACATTAACCGGTATTGCGCGTAAGGTATGTGCTATCAACAGTGTAAATTCTGATAGTGCCATCTTGCAAAACGTATGGACAAAAGTGGAAATGACACTGACCATTTTAGAAATTTCATGTGACGCTGCAAACTCTTGAATAAAACTACTGAGATATAAACGCATTACTTTCTTCCAGACTCACCACCACATTCTCATATGTATAATGTGGCAAAAGTAAAAACCTACTTTTTAGTGAATGAGCACTTCTCTGCTGAAGGGGTCCAGATTTATGCCAAAGGGAAAGTCAACTTCAGCATCTGCTAGTTAGTCCCAATTATCGGTACAAACTTCTAAAGGGGGAATCATTTCTGGGACCCGATAAATTCCACCCAGAGGAGACAGCTTTTATTGGGACAGACAAATATGGGCCCAAACACCAGGTGCCCTCATTAAGAGGACCTGGGGTGTGTCACCTTGAACAAACTAATTTTCTGTTTGGTTTTAAAAAAAAGAAAATGTCAAGTCCTATTACTAGAATCTTAGAGTAATTGTTAATTGAATGTCAAGTTACTATATGGTGCCTTTCTTTGATATAAATATTTACTTTTCATATAAAGTATGAAACGGTTTGAAACCTACAGTCGTTAAAACCAGTGTCAGAACTAGGATTGCTGACCCTAATGGGGTATAAACGTTTGCATATGTAATGGATGAGAGAACAGCTGTAGTTATTCGTTTGTAGGTGGTCTAACTTCTATTGCCGTTAAACCTTATCTGCCCCATTTTACTCATAACTGTTGTGATCTCCTTTAATTCTACAGTACCCAAGCATTTTGTCAGATATAATTGCTTCTCGGAACATGGTGCACATACAGATACTTAATTTAATTAGCAGTTGTGTAGGAGAGTAGGATCTGCTTCCTATGGTTACCCCCACTTTTTGCTGTGTTTCACTGGTTTTTCGACTTTAGTCTGGCTGTGGTCCTGCTAATCAGGACCACAGCCTAGCTGTTCTCTCTCTAAATTGATACCATGTACTTTAGGTACATACCAGATTGGTTACTGGGTTACCCTTGTGAGTCCCTGTTTATGGTATCTTAGGTACCCAGGGCATAGGTACCCCAGAGGCCTACCAGGGGCTGAAGCGTATATTATGCCACCCCTCTGCAGCCTTCTAAAATGGCACCACAGGTCTGCCCTTGCAGCCTGGGTAAGGTGGTGAAGGCACCCCTTACTCAGATATAATATATCTATCTATCTATCTATCTATCTATCTATCTATCTATCTATCTATATATATACATATACACATATAGTAACTTATAAGTCACTCCTATGGCAGGCCTTAACAATTCTGAAGGCAGAGTGCTTCGTTTTGTGTGCGAGGGTGCCCTATCATGAGCTGAGCCCCTCTGCAGCTTTCGGAAATATCTCCTTATAGCTGTTCTATGATATAGCCATACCATATACTCTTAAGTGCATTATAATCCTCGCGGTTAATGCCAACTTTGGTTTGGCTTTATCAAAACATGTTGTGTAAAATGTCAAACACTTTGGAATACAACCCCCCGCTAGTTCTGGCGGCGGGGGTAGCATTCCACCCTTCTAGAGGGAGAAGACATGCACATACTGGTATACCTGGTTAAAGTTTAGAAGAGCCCCAGCATCACAAAATGGATGCTGCTGCCACAGACACAAGTCTGCCCGTCTGCTGCTGGTCGAAACTCCGGCAGGCGAGGCCTGGACAATAGCTTTCCTGTCCAGGGAGGTGCCAGCAGCTCCCCGGACAGGCTTTAGTGTATTGGGGCAGGGTGGGTTGCATTCAGTGAATGCTTTTCAGACACTGCCTGAGGCACACAAGGTGCTCCATGCATTTCCTAGTTCAAACCGGTTGCTGGGGCACTTAGCCCCAGCTCTGGTGCGAAACTGGACAAAGGGGTGTAACCACCCCCTCCCCAGGTCCTCCCATAGGTGGGACCCTAGAGTTAGTCCAACCCCTAAACCTGGTATAAGTATAGAAACCCAGTCCCTAGGACTTTAGATTACCCTGGACGAAACTCTGCAACATATATCCTGGACCTTCGGCATTCCATATCCACTGGAAGACGGAAGAATCTCCTTTAAGGTCAAGGAGTGACCTTCCTGTTCAAACAGGCACCAAGACGCATCTTTGCCGGTCGGCATTTTCGAGGCTCCTGCCGGATCCCGAAGAATCTGCGACACAGGACACGGACTTCCAGACATTTCTGGAGCGGACACGAGTTCCCAGCAAAGCTGAGACCGGTAGCTGACACGAGAGACGTGGGACCGTAACTCCTGGACATCCTGCATTTTTGCAACTGCACCTACTTCCCGAAGTTTCCCGAAGTTGTGCATTGGGTACTTGAAACCCCTGCCCCAAGCACCTTTTGCACCGAAGCTCAGAGGCCTACACTCCACGAGTGTTCCGGAGGCCGGCTTTGCGCATTTCCGCTCGAGGCTCCTTCGCGATCGCTAGTCAGTAGGCTAGTGGGTCCCCACGAAGGACAATCTTTTGTTTCCTGATCTTACCTGGTTGCTCCAGACGTGCTCTCACTCCTATCCAAAGGAGGGGTCCCTCAGAACTTGATGGTCTGCACCGAAGCCAATCTTGTCATCTTGAATGGGTTGCTGTTGCCAAGGCTTGTTGGGTCCAATCCAGATTCTGACGCTGCAGCACTCAACATCCTTTGTGGGACAGCTCGAATCCAGCTCCTGGTCGTCGTCGACGCCTCATGGACCTCGTGGCTGAAGAGTCAAGCTTCACCTCTTTCACCTGAAATCACCCAACATCGGTTGGCATTTTCCTCTCGCCATCCTGGTCACTGGCAAGTGACCCAGACTCTGTCCCCTCTGCTTTCAGGTTCTTCAGATCTGCGATCCACCCTTGGATCCACCCGGACACTTTTCCTCTGGTCACCTGCAGCATTTCTTCGCAGCTCTCTATTGGAATCAACGGCGAAACCCGACACCAAAAGACACCTATGCACCCGGCTTCCCTGGGCGAGGTAACACTAGTACTCCGGTGCTCCCGTGGGTCTGGACTCTCGAAGTGCCTAAATCTAAAAGGGTTCCATCGTAGTTCACCTCTAAGTGTCCTTAATCTTTAAAATTGTAACTTGTTCGTTCTCCATAGAAAGTCAATGGTGATTTGCGGCTGTGTTTAGACACTGCACACATCCCCAGTGGGTCTCCTGCTTCCCTACCTTGGGTGGTTCCTGGTTGCCCCAGTGGTTCTACAGGCCCTAGGCCCTAGGCCTGCTTTCTATCCTTCACGTGGTTCTTATAAGTGGTTCTTATACCACTATTTTAGTATATGGTTTGTGAGGCCCCTAGGGCAAAACGTATACTGTGCAACTTATCGTATGCTAATTAAGTTCCTTGTATTGTACTTTTACTTCTAGCCTCATAAAGAGACCAGAGGGGTTGTGTTTAGAATAAATACATATATATTTGATGTATACCTTGTGTGGTGTACTTTCATTTGGTCATTCAAGAGATTATAACTGGTAAAACAAGCTGCTTTACATCCCTCTGAAGACTTAGCCTGAAGGCTGCTCTCCACAGCTACTAGGATAGTTTTCTATAAGGTTGACTTTAAACCTACCATCAATAAGGGTCGTTTGGACTGGTGCAAGGTGCCCACTAGAATAGTGGACATCATATGCCAGGCCAACTTCGCACATTGGTGTGCAGCGTGTGGAATCCAGCTTGCAATCGTTTTACCGGATAATCTGGAGAATATCATTTGAAAAATTACTAAAGGTACCAGTAGGTACATATAAATCAAGCGTATAATACATTAGTTCTACTGAACTTAGAAGTTGTAGGTGGTAAGGGCTTAGCACACCCTGACTACAACTACTAGGGAGTTTTGTAGGAAACCAAGTAGTGTAGGTAGGTGCACACACCACACCACACTAGTCATGTCTTCAAGGGAAGGACCCAGTGGGTCTGTTCCAGGTGGCAGTTAAGTACAGCCATCCAAGTATGACACATTCCCTTTCCAGGAGTTAAGAGGTCTGTGTACTATGAGGAAGTTGAAGACAGGGCTGAACCCCAATACCCAAGGCCTTATAGAGGTGTTACTGCTTGATGGCTTCCTAAAAGCATCAGATCCCACAAGGATAGACAATAGTAATGGGGTGGAACCATCAGAGGAAGAGAACACTGGTGAGTTGCCTCACCAGGACTCTGAACATGATTACAACCAGGAAGAAGATGATGATCTCAACCTGGGGAGTGCAGATCTACCTGGAGATGAGGAAGGCCAAACTGGGCCTCCCTTTAGTCTCTCAGGTAGGGTTAGTGTTATACCAAGAAGGAATAGGTCTCTGTAGGAGAGTAGGGTATGGTCACCCCAATTTTTGCTTTTTGCTTCACTGGTTTTCGACTTAATGTGGCTGTGGGCCTGCTAATCAGACCCACAGCCTGCTGTTCTCTCTCTAAATTCACATACATGTACTATAGGTACATAACCAATTTGGTACTGGACACCTTGTCAGCCCCTGTACAGTGCACTATAGGTGCCCAGGGCATAGGTGCATCCAAGGCCTACCAGGGGCTGCAGCATATCTTTTGCCACCCCTGGCTGGCTATCCAAATTGACACAACTGGCTAATCGCTCAGCTGGGGCAAGGTGGTGTAAGCACCCCTTGCTTAGATATAGTATACCTATATCTAAACCTATATCTGGACACATATATACCTATA
Organism: Lissotriton vulgaris; assembly: GCF_964263255.1. NCBI lineage: Eukaryota > Metazoa > Chordata > Amphibia > Caudata > Salamandridae > Lissotriton > Lissotriton vulgaris. The sequence continues at coordinate 911,268,405 of NC_141697.1, forward strand.
AGTCACTCCTATGGCAGGCCTTAACAATCCTGGAGGCAGAGTGCTTGGTTTTATGTGAGATGGTGCTCTAGCATGAGCTGAGCCTGTCTGCAGCTGTCGGGACCAACTCCCTTAGCTGTTCCGGGATATTGCCATACCATATACTCTTAAGTGCATTATAATCCTCGCGGTTACTTGCTAACTTTGGTTTGGCTTTATCAAAACATGTCGTGTTTGGTGTCATACGTTTTGGAATACTACCCCCTCGCCAGTCCTGGCGACGGGGGTAGCATTCCACCCTTCTAGAGGGAGATAACATGTTACTTTACTAAAACGCGGTTAATCCTAACCAGAGCCTCAGCATCACAAAATGGATGCTGTTGCCACAGACACGAGTCTGACCTCCTACTGCTGACCGAAACTTGGCAGGGGAGGCCTGGACAAAGGGTTTCCTGTCGCAGGGAGGTGCTACACCTCCCCAGACAGGAGACAGTGGATTGTAGCAGGGAGGTTTGAAAGAAACTAGACACTGCCTGGGGAGCACAAGGCTTCCCATGCATAATCCAGTCAAACCGGTTCTGGGGCACTCCAGCCCCTGTCCTGGCGCGAAACTGGACAAAGGGAAAGGGGTGTAACCACCCCCTTCCTGGGTCCCACCCATAGGAGGGACCTAGCAGGTAATCCAGCCCACAGATTTGGAATAAAGATGGGAGCAGTGCCAGCGCATATCAGATTATCCTGACTGAAACTTTGATACAGAACTCTGGACCCTTCGACATCCCACTCGGCGTGGAAGACTGAAGAATCTCCCTTGTGGACAAGGAGTGACCACCCTGTGCAAACAGGCACCATCCAGCGCCTCACCATTTGCTTTGTTGCAGTTCCCGCCGGAACTCGAGCGACAGAGATCGACAAGACCCAGCTTTCCTGCCTTCCAACAGCCCGATCCACAGTCCCAGCGAATCTGAGACCCGTGGAGGCGACCTGAAGCGTGGGGCCGGCCATCTTGGAAAAACCACGAAGTGCTGACCGTGCAGCTCCCGAGGCTCCCTCGACGCTGTGCATTGGGGTTTGAGAAGCCCCAGCCCCGAGCAGCTTTTGCACCAAAGCTCACCCCTCCACACTCACCGAGTGCTGCGTGGGGCCCTTTTGCATCTTTCTGCTCGACGCGGTGGTCCGGTCGCTTGCCCGTTGGCTAGTGGCCCCAGTACAGACGAACCTTTGAATTTACACTGCTAGTCTGGTTGCTCCAGACTGGCCCTCGCTCCCCTGAAAAGGAGCACCCACTCTGACCTTGCTGGTCCAAGTAAGAAGCGATCTTCGAATCCTGCGTGGGTTGCATTTGCCAAGGTCTGTTTGCTCCGATCCGGAAGCAGACACCGCCGACAGCGAGAGCCTTCGTGGGACAGCTCGTGGTCCACTCCTGGACATCCTCAGTGTCCCAGAGTCCACGTGGCAGCCGAGACAAGCTTCACGACAACCACCTGATTGTGCCCGACATTGCCTGGTTCCTTCCTGGTTCCACCCTGGTCACTGCTGAGTGACACAGACTCTGTCCCCTCTGCTTTCAGGTACTCTACATCTTCGATCCACCCTTGGATCAAACCGGACACTTCTCTTCTGGACGCCTGCAGCATCTTCATCTCCAGGCACCATCAGACTGCATGACGAAACCAGACACACTTTGGCACCTATGCACCCGCTTCCTGTGGGTGAGGTAACTCATGAACGCCGGTGCCCCTGTATTGGTATACACCTCTAGTGTCTATGTCTAAAGTTTGGTAACTGTAGTCCAGTCGGAAGACTCCTAAAACTGTAACTCGATAACTTTTACGCACCATTGACTTTGCATTGGTGCATGCGTGTGCTTTTAGCGCTGCACCAGAGTCCCGCGGGCTTTTCCCGACTTCATCACTGCTAGTCCCGAATAGCCCCAGCGATTCCCAAGGCCCCAGGGCCTTACCACTGTTCGATTAGTGATACTTATACCACTATTTTAGTATATGGTTTGAGTGGCCCCCGGCCTCATCCATAATTGTGCAACTTTCATATGTTTAACTGTGCTTTTGTTTAAACGCTTGTGCTTCTAGACTCAAAGAGTATAGGGGATTATTCTGAGAATAAATACATATATTTTTATAATATATAACTTGTGTGGTGTCCTTTCATTTGATATTACAGTATTGTATTTGGTAAAACAGCTGGCTTCACATGCCCTCTTGAGTTTAGCCTGAAGGCTGCTTAGTCCATGCTACCCGTAGGATAGCTTGTCTATAAGGTTGACTTACAACCACCACCATAAGGGATTGTTTGGACTGATACAAGGTGCCCCCAGAATTGGAGACATCATATATCAGGCCAACTTCTCACAGTCTCCTTCCAGGGAGTCTAATCATTCTGGTTCATCACTAGAGTCCTCTGCCTCTTCTAATAGGAGGGGTACCTCACTTGAGAAGAGGGAACATGAAGCTAGGATGAAAGAAACCAGGCTTAGAATAAGGAGACAAGAAGTAGCCTTAGAGAAAGAGACCCTAGCTCTTGAGAGAGAGAGAGAAAAAAGATGGGACTAGAGTTCCATGGTGGCAGCAAAATCCCTAGTGGCAGGCCCATAAAAACCTAAGCAAGATTGTCCCCCCTATCAGTCAGGGGATGACATCCACAAATGGATTACTGCACTGGAGAGGGCCTGCAAAGTACAGCAGGTACCCCAGGGGCAGTGGGAAGCAATCTTGTGGCTCTCCTTTGCAGACAAAGGTAGAGACAAGCTCCTCTCTGTAAGAGAAGAGGATGCTGACAATTACAAAAGTCCTGAAGACTGCTCCGATAGATGGGTTTGGCTTGTTCGGAGAAACCCAGAAGACACAGATTTGGGACTGGACTGACTTTGTAGATTGTGCTACTAAGGCTCTGGAGGGCTGTTTTTGGGCAGTAAAGTGTGTGACTATACACTCGTTGATTGAATATAGTTTCGTGGGGAGATCTGAAAATGGGCTGGATGTTGAGGCAGGACAGGACACGTTTGTAGCTTCTGAGGTGGTGACCCCCACCATGGTACCTACATCGGAAACTCTTGCCCTAGTGTCCTGGAACATTGCTGGGATTAAAAGTCGCATCCATTCTGGAGACTGGCTCGAGTTCATGGATACATTCGATATCATCTTACTCCAGGAAACTTGGGCTGTCGATCCAATATTTAGGCAGGGCTATGTAAATTTTCATAAAGCCGCCACTCGAAGCGCTATTGGGAACGCCAAAGGGAGAGCCTCAGGGGGGCTACTGATCTGGGTGAAACAATCCCTGGGTTATTGTATTACGGAGATAAGTGTACTAAACCCGGACCTCCTTATTGTTAGGCTGAGAAAGACTGGCCATCGGGACTTGATCCTGTTTAACATATATGCACGAGGTCTGCCAGGTGGCCGTACGCCGCCTCTGCTGGAGGTACTGGATTCTATTCTGGCAGCCCTTGATAACACCAACGTCATTCTGCTTGCTGGGGACCTAAATTGTTGCTTTGAACCTCTATTAGACCCAGGGGACTGTTGGGGTTCCGTGGAGGACGTAGTATGGGGCATACCCGACCTGATGCCTGTCAAACCAGTACCTGCCACAGAGGCGGCGGTGAATTGGATGGCCTTTTGTCTAAACAGTGGCTTTCGGGCCTGCAATGGTCGAACAAAATCAGACCAGGGAGCCAACTGTACATTTGATAACGGGCTAAGAAGAAGCCGCATTGATTACATCCTGTTGAAAGTAGGAGACTGGTCCCTGATGGTGGATATGGAGGTAACTCCCCGTCCAGAAAGTGACCATAATCCCTTGACCTTGCAATTAAAGTTGCCAGGACTTGCGAGACTAGTGGAACCCGGTACCTCTCAGACTGGGGAAACCTACCTGACAAACGATAGGAAGAGGGTAAAATGGTCTAAAATTGAGGGGGATGAAATATTGAGAAATAAGGTTACTAGCGTGGTTAATAATACTTATAATAAAATGCTGACCCACGCAGAGTTGGGGGACAACCCCGGAAAAGCTGACCTTATTATAAATCTCCACAATCGTTGTTTTGACGATTTAAAAACTCTGCTTTCGCAACCTCGCCGACAGGGAAACAACACAGCATCTACTCGCCCTCATAAATGGTACAACAAAAAATGTAGGGAAGCACACACCGTCCTGGTTAAAGCAGTTAAGTCTCGGAATATGGGTTTGGTGAAAGCGGCCAGATCATCCTATAGGAAAATACAAGGGGAAGCTAAACGGAAGTGGGAGGATAAGTATTGGTCAGACCTCTTGGAAGCCTCCATGTCTAATAACCCCATCAAATTTTGGGAAATAGTCAAGTGGGGGAAGGATCCGGACGGACGCATCCCCACAAACCATGTGCCCCCCAATGAATGGGTGATCTTCTACGCAACCCAGTTCTGTGCAGTGAATTCCATGCCACCTAGTACTTTAGAAATGACATTCCACCCCACCACCCAAAGTGAGACTATCACCTTCACAGAAGGAGAGGTCGAGCTCGCATTAAATCTTACCACGCGAGGGAAAGCGCCAGGTATGGATCTTATACCCGCCGACTTGTTTAAAGCTAATCCCGCCCTGTGGATACCATACATTATCACGGTGGCAAACTCTATAGCTGCAGGTGCAAGTATACCCAAATCTTGGAAGGGGGCGGAGATCCTGCCGATTTATAAAAAGGGCAATAGGTCTAATCCGGGTAACTACCGCCCGATTAGTCTTATTGACTCTATGCAAAAACTCATCTCTCGCATGGTTCTGGGCAGGGTCCAAGGTTGGATCGAGATGGAGGACATCTTATCCCCAATGCAGGCGGGCTTCAGATCGGGAACTAGCACCATCGACCAGGTGTTCAGATTCTGTCTGATCTACTGGAAGGTGGTGCAGCTTGGCGGCGGTACCATCTTCGCAGCGTTCATCGATCTGAAGTCCGCTTTCGATCTAGTACCGAGGGGAAAACTGTGGGGAGTCTTGAAGACTCTAGGAATGCCAGCAGAACTGCTCGATTTGATAATTAAATTGCATGAGGAGAACTTTGCGAGGGTAAGATGGGGAGGACAGGGCCAAGTGACAGAACCCTTCCCAGTCACCCGTGGTGTCCGCCAGGGCTGCGTACTGGCACCCACTCTTTTCCTATTGTTCATTGACCAAGTGGTAAAATTCTTTGAATCGACCCCAACCGACGCCCCTTTGCTGGCAGGACAGCGTTTCCCAATGCTCATCTTTGCTGTTGACACCTTACTCCTCTCCAGAACACGCAGCGGATTACAGCGGGCCCTGGACCGCTTTGAGGAGTTCTGTGTCATCAGCGATCTTAAGGTGAACGTTGGGAAAACTAAATTTATGGTGCTAACCAAGAACTACCCTGTCCGGAGCACAGTTAGTATGGGAGGAGTCAAACTGGACCAAGTAGAGAATATGACATACTTGGGGGTTATGCTAGATAGTCGCCTGAAATGGAAAACACAAGTTGATGCCCAACATCTTAAGCTTGCCCGACTTACTGGCTGCCTCCTCAGTGAGCAAAGGAAATCTATTACTAAGCGGGTTACACCAGCTCTCAAAATTTACGATGCAAAAATCAATCCTGCAATTCTATATGGTGCAGATCTGTGGGGCCACAAGGATCTTACGGGCCTGTTTAAAATACAGTGCAAGTTCCTCCGCAACTTGGTAGGCTTGCCACAGTCGTCCCCCTCCATTCCCCTTTGCTTGGACTTAGGATGTCCTCCAATCAACGAGATGGCCAGATATAGACTGGTTGCCTTTTGGAGGCGCCTATGGACCTCGCCTGACCTTATCCTATTTGCAAACGGGGTAGCAGAAGTTAGGTCAATTAGGGGATCGGAAAAAATTCCGTGGTTCCGAATGGTAAAATCCATCTTGATGGATATGGGTTTAGAGCAGCTTTGGATATCCCCTGCCACTAGTACTTTTCCAACTAAATTGGCATTTAAAGAATTGTACTGGTCCACGCTCCGCTTGAACAGAATCAATGCCTCCTGTTCTACCAACCTCACTGGTAGGTTCCTTTGCTTTAAGTTGGACCCCACACGTGAACATTATTGGGACACGATTTCCAAATCCTTAGACAGGAAACTTTTCCACCAGTTCCACCAGTGGGCGCATTGCCGTTGAATACCTTCACGAAAAACCTTCACGAAAAACTGGTCCTCAAACACCACGGATCATTGTAAATGGTGCCCAGGCCAGAAGGAAACAGAGGGCCATTTTCTGTTTGCCTGTCCTAGATACCATGCACCCAGGGCCAAATGGCTAAAACCACTCTTCCAGTGCCTGCCCATAAGAAAATCAGAAGAGGCTATCCATGTATTAAAAACTAACACACTAGAAATTATCACAGTGTGTATAGCCAAATATCTGGGCTGGGCGTGGATACTCAGGGCAAAACAATAGTTTAAACCTGGATTGTATGAATTTACCTGTAATCCCATTCCCCCCAAGGAAAATTTGTCTCAGGATTGTCTTCAAACTGTTTAATTCTTTTTAATGTATGTGTATTTATTGTCAATTAATTAATGCTTGTTAATATTTGTCTTTTATGATTCTTTTAAAAATCGAAATAAAGACTTTAAAACCTGAAACCTGACTATACAGGATTGTATATTCTAATCATGAGAGAACAGATTCTTATTAACTGTCAGAACCAGTTGTTGCATCAGCACCTGATTGACTCTGATCTGACCTCTCCCCAAGAATTGGGAAATAAGACAGACAAATGGGTCAGAACCAGGGTGAAGCAGAAGGTACAGAACCAAGGTGGTGATCAGAAGAAGCAAGATCAAAAGGGTGGGGAGAAAGGTAAAGACCAGAAGTCTTCACAAGGTCCCCAAAAAGCATTTAATGGTGGGGGTCCCCAATCTAAAAAGAAAGAAGGTCCAGAGATACCATGGTGCAAAGTTTGTAAAAATAATACTCACTGGACTAGTGAGTGCATCAAAAAGGAGACAGCTCCAGCCACCATTGCCCCTAAGGCAATAGTTCCCCCTAGTTCAGCAACAAGTGGTCGTTCTCAGCAAAAGGGTGTAGTGGGTTAACCCTGGAAACTGAGATGGACTCTGGCCTAGTCAGAGTACCAACTCAAGCTGTTTTGATCTGTAATGGAGGCATGGATATGTCCTCCTACGAGTCCCAGTAATCTGGGCAAGTACAGACAAACTTTAGGTTTAGCTACTTGACTGCAATGTGGAAGGAGTGTGTAGTGAACTACAAGTTCACAACACACTATCATCCACAGTGCAATGGTCTAGTTGAAAGATTTAACAAGACCTTAAAGGGTAGGATTAAGGGTCTCCCAGAAAAGCTCAGGCGGAGATGGGATATCCTGCTACCCTGCCTTTTGTTTGCATACAGGGAGGTTCCTCAGAAGGGGATTGGCTACAGCCCATTTGAACTTATGTTTGAGCACCATGTCAGAGGCCCACTTTGTCTGGTGAAGGAAGGATGGGGGGGGGTTACCTCTCAAACCCCCTAAACAGGATATTGTGGACTATGTACTTGGTCTCCGCTCTAGGATGGCCGAGTACATGAAAAAGGCAAATAAAAACCTTGAGGCTAGCCAGGAATTACAGAAAGCCTGGCATGACCAGAAGGCTGTACTGACTGTTTACCAGCCAGGACAGAAAGTGTGGGTGTTGGAGACTGTGGCCCCACCAGCTATCCAAGATAAGTGGAGGGGACCCCACACTATTGTTGAACAGAAGGGAGAGGTTACCTTTTTGGTAGACCTAGGAACTCCCAGGAGCCCCCTTAGGGTGCTTCATGTCAACAGATTGAATCCATGTGTTGACCGGGCAGACATGGGCTTGCTCATGGCTACTGATGAAGGACAGGAGGAAGAGAGTGACCCTCTCCCAGACCTGCTCTCTCAGAACCCTGATGATGGATCAGTTGATGGTGTAGCCTTGGCAGGCAGCCTCACTGATTGCAGACAGGTTCTACAACAGTACAGACATATGTTTTCACTGACTCCAAGTCAGACTACCTGGTGCACTCAAGAAGTGGACACTGGGGACAGTTTGCCTGTTAAAAATAAGATTTACAGGCAACCTGATCATGCCAGGGACTGTATCAGGACTGAAGTCCAGAAAATGTTGGAATTGGGAGTAATTGAATCTTCAGATAGCCCTTGGGCTAGTCCAGTAATTCTAGTACCCAAACCCTACACCCATGGTGGTAAGAGAGAGATGAGGTTTTGTGTAGACTACAGAGGTCTCAATGCAGTCACCAGAACTGATGCCCATCCAATACCAAGAGCAGATGATCTCATTGATATGTTGGCCTCTGCCAAATATCTGAGCACATTTGATCCGACAGCTGGCTACTGGCAAATTAGGCTAGCTGAGGATGCCAAGCCAAAGACAGCCTTTTCAACCCCTAGTGGACATTATCAGTTTGTGGTAATTCCCTTTGGTCTGAAAAATGCACCTGCCACATTTCAAAGGTTGGTGAATAAAGTCTTAACAGGCCTGGAAGCCTATAGTGCAGCATATCTAGATGATATTGCTGTCTTTAGCTCCCCCTGGAAAGATCACCTGATCCACCTGAAAAATGTTTGGAGGCACTGCAAAAAGCCGGCCTAACTATCAAGGCCACTAAGTGCCAGGTAGGGCAGAGTCAGGTTGTGTACCTGGGCTACCTTGTAGGTGTAAGTCAGGTTCAATTGTTGCAGAGCAAAATCCAGACCATAATGGACTTGGTTGCTCCAACCACCCAGACTCAGGTCAGAGCTTTCTTGAGCCTGACTGGGTACTATAGGAGATTTGTCAAGAGGTATGGTTCCATAGTGACACCACTGAATGACTTAACTTCTAAAAGAATGCCTAAGAAAGTCCAGTGGACAGTCAGCTGTCAAAAGGCATTTGATGACCTGAAGCAGGCCATGTGCACTGCACCAATTCTGCAAAGTCCTAACTACGCCAAATAACTCATTGTCCAAACAGATGCATCTGAGTTGGGGGTAGGGGCTGTGCTGTCACAATTGAATGATGAAGGTCAGGATCAGCCAGTAGCTTTTATTAGCAGAAGGCTGACCCCTAGAGAGAAACGTTGATCAGCTATTGAGAGGGAGGCCTTTGCTGTGGTTTGGGCTCTGAGGAAGCAGAGGCCATACTTGTTTGGCACTCACTTCACAGTTCAGACAGACCATAAGCCCCTCTTATGGCTAAAACAGATGAAGGGTGAAAATCTCAAACTACTCAGGTGGTCCATTTCCCTAAAGTTGATGGACTATACAGTGGAACATAGACCTGGGAGTAACCATGCCAATGCGAAAATGTGACGTTTTTCCGCTAACAATTACCCTGCATACCATCACTCCGCAATTATTACACCGCAAATACAATCACCCCGCAAATTATCACAACGCAAACTTTTACCACGACTATGCCTTTACCACGCATGCAACTACAACGCAAAGGCATGCATGTTAAAGGTATACTCATTGTAAAAGTTTTAAAGGTAAGTGAGAGTATCCTATCTTACCCTACCCTACCATACATCCTAATGTAGCGCCCCTGCACAACCCACCCTCGACACAGTCCTTTTCCTACATTTACACTACCCAGCACGAACCCCCCCCACACTACCATAAACCACTTTTCTTCTCTACACAAACACTACAACACTACCTTAATACACTACCCCTGCACGACCCTACACTACACAAACACAAAATCACTACCCTACACAAACACTACCCTAAATCCTAAAACACTGCCCCCAGCATGACCCTACACTACACAAACACTACAACACTACCCAAAAGCCTAAAACACTACCCCCAGCATGACCCTACACTACACAAACACCACAAAACTACCCTAAAACACTACCCCCAGCATGACCCTACACTACACAAACACTACAACACTACCCTAAACCCTAAAGCACTACCCCCAGCATGACCTTACACTACACAAACACCACAACACTACCCTAAAACAATACCCCCAGCATGACCCTACACTACACAAACACTACACTAAACCCTAAAACACTACCTCCAGCATGACCCTACACTACAACACTACCCTAAGACACTACCCCCAGCATGACCCTACACTACAACACTACCCTGAACCCTATAACACTACCCCCAGCACGTCCCTAAACTACACAACCACAACCCTACACTACAAAATCAATACCCCAGCACGACTTCCCCACCCCTAAAAAATTAACCCAAACCCCCTTACCCCTCTCTCGTTGTGGTTCCACTCTCCTCCTGGTTCCATCTTCATGAATTCTGTTTTTTTTTCACAATGCGAGTGCATTTACCATACATGCCTTTACAACGTAATTCGTTGTAAAGGCATGCGTGGTAAATGCACACGCGATGTGAAAAAATGCAGAGTGATGATATGTGGTGTCAAATACTGAGCGGAGTAATGGTATGGGGACTCAAAGTCTGCGGAAAAAAGATTCGGAATAAACGTAGGATACCTGCCAATGCAGATGTACTTTCTTGATATTTCCACTTATAACATGAAGACTCAACTGGTCATGGTTAGTTTAATGTCCCTGCGTTTTTTGGGGGGGGGGGGGGGGTTGTGTAGGAGAGTAGGATCTGCTTCCTATGGTTACCCCCACTTTTTGCTGTTTCACTGGTTTTTCGACTTTAGTCTGGCTGTGGCCCTGCTAATCAGGACCACAGTCTAGCTGTTCTCTCTCTAAATTGATACCGTCTACTTTAGGTACATACCAGATTGGTTACTGGGTTACCCTTGTGAGTCCCTGTATATTTTACCTTAGGTACCCAGGGCATAGGTACCCCAAAGGCCTACGAGGGGCTGAAGCATGTATTATGCCACCCCTGGGCAGCCTTCGAAAATGGCACCACAGGTCTGCCCTTGCAGCCTGGGTAAGGTGGTGTAAGTACCCCTTACTTAGATATTATATATATTACGCTTCTTGTCTCCCTCGTCTTCACAAAAGACCACAGCACTCACGGGGGAGAGTCTCAGATTTTATTCGGACTCTCAAACGCACCAGACGCGTTTCGGCATTCGCCTTCCTCGATGGTACCATCGAGGAAGGCGAATGCCAAAACGCGTCTGGTGCGTTTGAGAGTCCGAATAAAATCTGAGACTCTCCCCCGTGAGTGCTGTGGTCTTTTGTGAAGACGAGGGAGAAAAGAAGCGTAGTATTGGCGGGAGCACCCCCCGCAAACAGCACCCGTGTGAGTGCGTGAGTAGGTGCAGGAGGAAGCGACGATATATATATATATATATATATATATATATATATACATACATATATATACCTATACGCACACACACATAGTAACCTATAAGTCACTCCTATGGCAGGCCTCAACAATCCTGAATGCAGAGTGCTTGGCTTTGTGTGAGAGGATGCCCCAGCATGAGCTGAGCCCCTCTGCAGCTTTCGGAAATATCCCCTTATAGCTGTTCTATGATATAGCCATACCATATACTCTTAAGTGCATTATAATCCTCGCGGTTAATGCTAACTTTGGTTTGGCTTTATCAAAACATGTTGTGTAAGGTGTCAAACATTTTGGAATACTACCCCCCGCCAGTTCTGGCGGCAGGGGTAGCATTCCACCCTTCTAGAGCGAGAAGACATGTACATACTGGTATACCCGGTTAAAGTTTAAAAGAGCCCCAGCATCACAAAATGGATGCTGCTGCCACAGTCACGAGTCTGCACTCCTGCTGCTGGATGAAACTCCAGCAGGGGAGGCCTAGACAATAGGTTTCCTGTCCAGGGAGGTGCCAGCACCTCCCCAGACAGGCTTCAGTGTATTGGGGCATGGTGGGTTGCATTCAGTGAATGTTTTTCAGACATTGCCTGGGGCACACAAGGTGCTCCATTGATTTCCCAGTTCAAATCGGTTGCTGGGGCACTCGGCCCCAGCTCTGGCGCAAAACTGGACAAGGGGAAGGGGTGTAACCAATCCCCTCATCAACTCCTCCCATAGGTGAGACCCTAGAGTAAGTCTAACCCCTAAACTTGGTATAAGTATAGGAAACCAGTCCCTAGGACTTTAGATTATCCTGGACGAAACTCTGCAACATATATCCTGGACATTCCATATCGACTAGAAGACAGAGGAATCTCCCTTGAGGTCAAGGAGTGACCTTCCTGTTCAAACAGGCACCAAGAAGCATCTTAGCCGGTCGGCATTTTCAAGCCTTCTGCCGGATCCCGAAGAACCTGCAACACAGGACACAGACTTCCAGATATCTCTGGAGTGGACACGAGTTCCCAGCAAAGCTGAGACCGATAGCTGACACAAGAGACGTGGAACCGGAACTCCTGGAAAGCCTGCATTTTTTGCAACTGCACTTACTTCCCGAAGTTGTGCATTGGGGTACTTGAAACCCCTGGCCGAGCACCTTTTGCACCGAAGCTCAGAGGTCTACACTCCACGAGTGTTCAGTGGGCCCACTTTGTGCATTTCCGCTCGAGGCTCCTTTGTGATCGCTAGTCCGTTGGCTAGTGGGACCCCACGAAGGACAATATTTTGTTTCTTGAGCTTACCTGGTTGCTCCAGACGTTCTCTCACTCCTCTCCAAAGGAGGAGTCAGTCCTCAGACCTTGCTGGTCTGCACCGAAGCCAATCTTGTCATCTTGCGTGGGTTGCCGTTGCCAAGGCTGGTTGGGTCCAATCCGGTTTCTGACGCTGCAGCACTCAACATCCTTTGTGGGACAGCTGGAATCCAGCTCCTGGTCATCGTCGACACCTCCTGGTCCTCGTGGCTGAAGAGTCACGCTTCACCTCTTTCACCTGAAATCACCAGACATCGGTTGGCATTTTTCTCTCGCCATCCTGGTCACTGGCAAGTGACCCACACTCTGTCCCCTCTGCTTTCGGGTTCTTCAGATCTCCGATCCACCCTTGGATACACCTGGACACTTTTCCTCTGGTCGCTTGCAACATTTCTTCGCAGCTCTCCACTGGAATCGACAACGAAACCAGACACCAAAAGACACCTATGCACCCGGCTTCCCTGGGTGAGGTAACATGAGTACTCCGGTGCTCCCGTGGGTCTTGACTCTCGAAGTGTCTAAGTCTAAAAGGGTTCCATCGTAGTTCACCTCTAAGTGTCCTTAATCTTTAAATCTGTAACTTGTTCATTCTCCATAGAAAGTCAATGGTGATTCGTGGCTGTGTTTAGACACTGCACGCGCCCACTCCTGCGTCCCTACCTTGGGTGGTTCCTGGTTGCCCCAGTGGTTCTACAGGCCCTAGGCCTGCTTTCTATCCCTCGAGTGGTTCTTATACCACTATTTTAGTATATGGTTTGTGAGGCCCCTAGGGCAAAATGTATACTGTGCAACTTATCGTATGCTAATTAAGTTTCTTGCATTGTACTTTTACCTCTAGCCTCATAAAGAGACCAGAGGGGTTGTGTTTAGAATAAATACATATGCACAAGTTACTTACCTTCGGTAACGATATATCTGTAAGAAACAGTAGTTAGTATTAGATTCCGTATCTTAGAATATCCCCAGGCGTCAGACTGGATCCTGAAACTTTTGCGTAGCAGTACCCTTGCGCGTCGGTAGGCGTCGTCTGCGGCTCCGCGTCCGTCGTAGGCGCCGGGATGCCGTCGCCGGAGTACTTAGACGCCGCCCTCGCGCGCTGACGTCAGTTCTTATACATAGCTTTTCCACGCCAGAAACGCAGAGCCATGATAAAAACCAACACTGGTGCCATGAAACTAGGGCCCTGAAAGGGGATGACCTTAACCCTAGATATTGGTTCGCAGAACGGGGAGGATGGATGGGGCGGTAAGGAATGAATATGCTACTTACCAGTATGCATCTGTTCTTGGCATGTAGGGCTGCTAACATTCATATCTTAGCATTAGATCGCCACCTAGTGTTGGGTCCGGATGATCGCACATTGTTGTCCTGGAAGAGTCTTCGAAGTATCCTGAGATGGGTGGCTCCTCCCCTGGACTACAGTGCGCATGGGCATCGGCTCCATCCCCAGATTGTTTTTCGCCATTGTGGCAGAGGATGGAGTGAAAAGTGTAAAGGATGTCCATGCTAATGATTGAATACAATAGTATATCTGCAGCTGCGACAGGCACCGGGGAGGAGGGTGGGCGATATGAATGTTAGCAGCCCTACATGCCAAGAACAGATGCATACTGGTAAGTAGCATATTCAGTTCGAGGCATGTGGGCTGCTAAATTCATATCTTAGCATAGAATACATAGCAGTCCCTCCATCAGCGGCGGTTGCCCGTGCCAGCTGCAGAAACCTGAAAAAGTGTCTTGAGAACAGCCTGTCCTACAGCCGCTTGCTGTTTGGAATGTACATCAACACAGTAGTGTTTTGTAAAGGTATGTGGTGTAATCCACGTGGCTGCTCTGCAAATGTCCTCTAGAGGAATGTTTCCAAGGAAAGCCATGGATGCCCCCAACATGCGTGTGGAGTGTGCCTTTGGGGGTATTGTTAAAGTGCGCTTGGCTTTATGATAACAGATTTGAATGCACTTAACAATCCATCTGGCTATTCCTGCTTTGGAAATTGGGTTGCCTTTGTGTTGTGGTGAGAAGGCAACAAAGAGTTGTTTTGTCTTCCTAAAGTGTTGTGTCCTGTCTATGTAGTACATCAATGCCCTCCGTACGTCTAACGTATGGAGCATCCTTTCCGCCACTGTTTGTGGGTTCTGGAAGAATGCAGGCAAATCGATAGTTTGGTTGAGATGAAAATGTGACACCACCTTTGGAAGGAATTTGGGGTTAGTACGTAGTACTACCCTATTTGGATGAATCTGGATGAATGGCTCTTGTATCGTGAGTGCTTGCAACTCACTTACGCGTCTTAGTGACGTAATGGCAATTAGGAAAGCAACTTTCCACGTTAGGAATTGCAGTTCGCACGAGTGCATTGGCTCAAACGGTGGTCCCATCAGTCTGGTGAGGACCACATTGAGGTTCCACACGGGAGCTGGCGGTGTTCTTGGGGGAATGACTCGTTTCAGGCCTTCAAGGAACGCTTTAATGGCAGGCACCCTGAAGACTGAGAGATGCTGCCTATTTTGAAGGTAAGCTGCGATGGCGGATAGATGTATCCGAATAGAAGTGAACGCTAGTTTGCACTTATAAAGGTGTAACAGATAGCAAATGATGTTAGGGATAGATGCATCTAGCGGGTTTATGCCATTGTCTGCACAGTAGATGACAAAACGCTTCCATTTTGCGGCATAGCATGCTCTGGTTGACGGCTTCCTCGCCTCCTTGATGATGTTCATGCATTCAGGAGGTAGGTTTAGGTATCCAAACTCTAAGACTTCAGGAGCCAGATCGCTAGGTTGAGCTGTTGCGGATCTGGATGCTGAATTTCTCCATGGTTCTGCGTCAGAAGTCTGGGCGTGAGGCGCAGTCTTTGATGCGGGACCACTGAGAGTTCGAGGAACGTGGTGTACCATGCTTGGCGCGCCCACGTTGGAGCAACTAGGATGAGTGTCATGGAGTGTTGCCGTAGTTTCCTCGCCACCAGTGGTATCAGGGGTGTCGGGGGAAAAGCGTAAGCAAATTTGCCTGACCAGTTCATCCATATCGCATTGCCCTGCGATTGGGGGTGTGGGAACCTGGCGGCGAAGCTTTGGCATTTTGCGTTCTCCCTTGTGGCGAACAGGTCTATGTCTGGACGCCCCCACCTTTGGAAGTACGGCTGGAGTACCGATGGATGTATCTCCCACTCGTGCATTTGATGACTGTATCTGCTGAGCAGATCCGCCATCTGATTGTCCTTCCCCGGGAGGTGTTCTGCCATGAGGAAGATGTTCCTCTGAATGGCCCACTTCCACATGCTCTGAGCCAGGTGAGACAGCTGTGGTGAGTGGGTGCCCCCCTGTTTTTGGATGTAGTACATCGCGGTCATGTTGTCCGTCCGGACTAACACCACTTTGTTGCAGAGATGTACAATGAAGGACTTGAGTGCCATGAAGATCGCCATCAGTTCTAGATAGTTGATGTGCATCTTCTGTTGCTGCGTCGTCCATAGTCCCTGCACTGTGTAAGTGAGCAGGTGTGCTCCCCATCCCTGGAGAGATGCGTCCGTTGTCAGGATAACCTGTGGCACTGGCTCCTGGAACAGTCGGCCCTTGCAAAGGTTGTGTGGAGTCCACCAATGCAGAGAGTTGTATGCCCGACTGGTAACCAACACTAGGTCTGTTAATTGTCCCTGAGCCTGTGTCCACTGATTTGCTAAGCACTCCTGGAGCGGGCGCATATGCAACCGTGCGTGAGGGACTATGAAGATGCAGGAGGCCATCATGCCTATCAACTGCATGAACACTCTTGCTGGAAGTGAGTGTCCCGGTCTGAACTTCTGGATTAAAGACTGTATGCCGTCTATCCTGACCTGGTTTGGTTGTGCCGAGGCCGTCAGGGTATTGATTGTCGCACCCAGAAACTGCCGGACGTGTGCCGGCTGAAGGTGTGACTTCGGGTAATTCAACGAGAAACCCAGGTCGTGAAGGAGGTGAATGGTAGTCGACATGTCCGCGGCGCACTGCTGTTCCGACCTGGCTTGAACGAGCCAGTCGTCGAGGTAGGGGTAGACATGGATGTTCTGCCTCCTGAGGTGCGCCGCTACAGTCGCCAGACACTTGGTAAAGACCCTTGGGGCAGTTGTGACTCCGAAGGGTAGGACTTTGAACTGATAATGCGTGCCCTGGATAGTGAACCTGAGGTACTTTCTGTGGGACGGATGTAGCGGAATGTGGAAATAAGCATCCTTGAGATCCAAGGTTGCTAAGAAGTCTCCTTTGTTTAACATAGGAAGAATCTGTTGCAGTGTAAGCATGTGGAAATGCTCTGACAGTATGTACAGATTGAGGGGACGGAGATCCAGAATCGGTCTGAGAGATCCGTCCTTCTTTGGAATGAGGAAGTACAGGGAATAAATCCCTGTGCCTTCCTCCCCCACTGGCACGAGCTCGATTGCCCCTTTTTGCAGCATCACCAACACTTCCTGCTGCAATAAGTGCAAGTGCTCTGTGTGAGAAGGTGGCCTGATATGCAGTGCTCACTATTCTAGTGAACACTATGTATCAGTCCAGCAACCCTTATTGATGATTGGTTGTAAGTCAACCTTATAGACCAGCTATCCTAGTAGCGTGGATACGAGCAGTCTAAGGCTAAAGACTCGAGAGGGCGCGTTAAGCCAGCTGTTTACCACACATATACCCCTTGAACACCAAGTGAAAGGACACCACACAAGTGTTATGAAAATAAACAGTTATTTATTTAAAGATCACAACAGCCCTGTACTCTTTATGAGGACAGGGTACTAAGCACAAACCAAAACTCTTACAAAAATACTTAAGTTAGCACAGTATATACAAATGCCCGAGGGGCACGGAAAACCATATACTCTGAAAGTGGAATGCGAAATTCCTAGCAGGTAAGTACAGTACTAATAGCTTTTGGAATCGCTAGGACTTGACTAGGGAATCGTTAGATTATGTCTAGGAGGCCTAGGGGACTCGGGTGCAGTGTGTGCACTCTCACGCGAGATGCGGGACAAAAGTCTATGGTAGCTAGGAATTAGAAAGTTAGTGTTCTCGGGCGAACCCGACCTGGTAGGGAGAAAACGAAAGTAGATTCTGACCCTTGGATAGTGAGGCTATGCTGGGGCACCGAAATGCCGAAGTTACCTAGCCCAGGGGCTGCAGCTGCATAGGTCTGAAAAGACGTCGGGAATCCTCGTAGACGGACCAGGAGCCGGAAGAAAAGATGCTGGCCGGTGACCAGTGAAGAAAGTTCAGTCGGATCCAAGCCTGGATCTTGAAGATAGATGACACCTGAAAGCAGAGGGGACCAAGTTCGAGACTACTAGCCAGTAGTCAGTGGGCACCAGGAGGGCACCGGATGGTAGCCACCTCGACTAGGTGAGTGGGTGACGCTTGACTCGAAGATCTCACGGACCAGGAGGCGTTGTCGGCGACCAGGATGGAGGATCGAGCTGTCCCACGAAGATAGAAGCTGTCGGCGTCGCTGGACCCAGGATTGGGCAACAAAGCCTTGGCAAATTCAAGCCCACGCGGTGGACCTAAAATGGCGTCTGGAGTGGACCAGGAGGGTCCGGGGTGCCTCTCTTGAAGAAGGAAGCAAAGGCCAGCCTGGAGCAACCAGACCAGCAGTCGTGAAGTCGTTGGGCGTCGTTCAGAGGGCCACAAGCCAGCCGGCTAGTAGCCAAACAACGCGGTGCACAGCAAACAGCAGAAGGGCCCCACGCAGATCGTGGAGATGCAGGGGGGCTGATCTTGGGTGCTGGAGCTGCGCAGGGTCGGGGCTTCTCGGACCCCAAAGCACTCACCAGTGGAGGACACGGTGGGCTTGCAGTAAAGATGTCGTGCAGTCTTGGCGATCGTCGGTCCCTTGAGGTCTCGTCGCACTCACGGTTCTCAGCTGGGCTGTAGAGGTGAGTAGAGGTCAGAGGGGCCAGGGAAGCCGGGTCTCGTCGAGCTGGGTCGTCGGATTCGTGATGAAGGACTTGCAGCAGACCGCAGTGTTCTTTAGGATGGTGCCTGCGGATGCAGGGTGACTACTCCTTAGCCACAAGGGAGAATCTTGAAGAAGAAATCGTGAAGTCCTTTCGAAGAAAGTGGTATCTTGATTCCAAAGATGATCTAATTTTAACAGGGGGCCCGCTCCCATCTTTATACTAAAAAAGGGGGCTGACCCGGTGACTAGGTCCTGCCTATGGGTGGGACCAGGAGGGGGGTGGTTACACCCCTCTCCCCTGCCGGACTTCCCCAGGCCAGGGGCTGGTGTGCCCCTGGAACTGGTTCTGACTGGCCTATGCGTAGTGAGCACCGGGGTGCCACTCAGCAGTCACCTTCCTGAAAAGCCCTGCCTACCCAGGATACACAAAACCATGTCTGGGACGGTGCTAGCACCTCCCCTGACAGGAAACCCTTTGTCCAGGCTCCCCTCACTGGAAGGACTCCCAGCTGCAGGGGGTCAGACTCGTGTCTGTGGTGGCAGCATCCATTTTGTGGAGCTGAGGCTTCAGTTAACTTTAACCGGGGTTCACAGTTACATACATGTCGTGTCCCTCTAGAAGGGTGGAATGCTAACCCCGTCGCCAGAATTGGCGAGGGGTTAGTATTCCAATTCGTATGACACCTTACTCGACATGTTTTGATAAAGCAATACCAAAGATAGCATTTAACCGCGAGGATTATAATGCACTTAAGAGTATATGGTATGCGATATCATGGAACAGCTATTAGGACTTGATTCCGCAAGCTGCAGACAGGCTCAGCTCATGCCAGAGCACCATCTCACACGATTCCAAGCACTCTGCCTTCAGGATTGTCAAGGCCTGCCATAGGAGTGACTGATAGGAATCTGTGTGTCCATTTTAGGGTTAGGTATAGGTATACTACACCTACAGCAAAGGGTGATTACACGACTTTGCCCCAGCTGTCATGCAGCCAGTTGTGTCAAATTTAAGAGGCCAGCCAGGGGTGGCATAATACATGCTGCAGGCCCTGGCAGCCCTGGGTACACCCATGCCCTGAGTTACAGGGTCTGATATGGTGGCCCAGTACCAATTGGAAATGTACCTAGGGTACATGGAATCCATTTTAAAGAGAGAGCAGTAGGCCTGGGGTCCTGATTGGCAGGGCCCCAGGTCGACTATGTCCAAAACCAGCTAAAACACAGGGCAAAAAGTTGGGGGCAACCATAGTCAGGATGTACCTTCCTACACAACCCCCCCCCAAACGAAAGGAGATAAGGCTATCCTTGTCCAGGTAAGCCTCTATTACCTAAGTGGCCATATAAGGAAGTACCAGCTCTGGCTTGGTTTCCCCCTGTGTCATGGTCCACTAGGCAACCCCTCACCCTAAGGGTATCTGAGGGTCTCCACCATAGGGAATCTCTGTCTCTGGTGTGTCTTGGGAAAGAAGAAGGCTGATGCTGGGATGGAGTACTGAAGTGAGGCTCCTCTACCTTTGGGCTCAACTTCCTCCAATCACCACTCACCATGTGTGCCTTTCTTTCTTTAGCTGAGATGCACTGAGCTCTCAGGGTCAGCCTCTGGCTACCTAAAGCTGGAGGCTGAGTCCCTCTGTTTGGCTTACTGGAGGGACAGGTCAGGTCTGGGGTTTTTAGGCCCCATGTTTGGCTGTGCCCAGCAGTGTCCAGCTGTGGGAGTTCCCTAACTACTTTTAAGGGGGATCCCTCAGGAGTCTGACTTATTTTCACTTGGCTAGGTTTACCAGCTTCAGTGACCCTAATCTGCTGATTAAGTGGTTCTTTTGGACAGGGGGCCCTTTGGGGTCCACCACTGGCCTCCCTGGTCTCTTCAGCCCTGGGCTGACTGAGGCAGGGTAGAGAGGTGCAGGTTACCTGCTCCAGACTGGGTCCCACCTGTGAAGGGTCCACTGCCATCAGGGGCTCTGCCAGGCTAGGCCTGACTACCTCTGGGGCAGTCCCTTCAACAGGGGTAGAGTCAGTTCCCTGAGGAGGCTGGCTCTCACCTAGTGTCTGGGAGGGGGAAGACTCTTCTTCCTCCTCAATGCTCTCTGTTTGAGTGGAGTGATCCATTGTTTCAGGCTTCACAACCTCACTATCTGTCTGAGTAGAGGCTGAGACCATTTCAACCTTGCCAACCTTTTCAGGAGGGCACTCAGTTTGTGTTTGGGCTGTGACTGTCACAGCCCTCCTATCCTGTTCTGGAAAGTCTGTCTGAGCCTGGGCAGTGGCTACCACTGCCCTTCCAACCTTTTCAGGGAGGACTGGTGCTTGGACTGGGGCTGTAGCTATTACTGCCCCACTAACCTGTCTGGATAGGCCTATCATTCTGGAATGAGTTTCTTGTTCCACCTCAGCCCATGCTGAGAGTTCCAGGTCATTCCCCAGTAAGCAATCTACAGGTAGGTTATCTGTCACTGCCACTCTCATGGGCCCTGTGACATTACCCCAGCTGAGCTTGACTACTGCCATGGGATGCCTTCTCTTCATTCCATGAATGTCTGTCACCTGATAAGTAAAACCAGGGGTCAGTTGAGCAGAGGGGACCAGATGGTCACTCACCATGGTGAGGCTGGCCCCTGTGTCTCTGAATGCCTCAACTTTCTGACCATTCACTAAAACTTCTTGTCTATACTTGCCCAAAATGTGGGGTCCAGTAGTGAAGTTGGCAAACCCCATGCCAGTCTCACAGACAAGAGTGTGGTCAGGGAACCTGGCTAAGCCATAGTCCTCCTGATTGCCCAAAGTAATGCCCACCACATTCTTGGGGGTACTCCCACCACCTGGGGGATTACCACTAGTGGTAACAGGAGGTTTAGGAGTATTACCTGGGGGTACATTTCCCTTATTGCCATTTTTAGGGCAACTGGCATCACTTTTGTAATGGCCCACCTGTTTACAGGTATGACAATAAGGTTTCTTTTGCTCTGAAGGAGTGTTCTGGGACCCACCACCCTTGTTGGAGTTTTGGGGCCCTTGGGAAGTCTTCTCTGTGGATTTATCCCCACCCTTCTCTTGAGGCTTGGTTGATTCCTTTTTCTGGTCACCACCCTGGTTTTTAGGCCTAACCCTGGTTCTGACCCATTTGTCTGCCCTCTTACCCAATTCCTGTGGAGAGGTCAACTCAGAGTCTACCAGGTGCTGATGTAATAGCTGGTTCTGACAATTATTTAAGATTTGCTCCCTCATAATTAGATTATACAATCCTTTAAAATCAGTAACCTTACTACCCAGTAGCCAGCCTTCAAAAGCCTTAGTGGCACAATCAACAAAGTCAGTCCAATCTTGAGACTGAGTTTTCTGGGTGTCTCTGAACAGCATCCTGTATTGTTCAGTGGTTAAACCAAACCCATCAACCAGTACATTTTTCAAGACTTGGTAATTGTTAGCATCCTCCACCCTTGTGGTGAGGAGCTTATCTCTACCTTTACCATCAAAGGAGAGCCACAAGATAGCTGCCCACTGACTTTGGGGAACACCCTGCACAGTGCAGGCTCTCTCCAAAGCAGTAATCCATTTGTGGATGTCATCCCCTTCCCTAAAGGGGGGCACTATCTTATTCAGGTGCTTTTTATCAAAACTCCTTTCCCTATTGCTAGGTTTATTGCTGCCACCAGTGGGAACTAGCCCACATAATTCTTGCTCTCTAGCAAGGGCAAGTCTCTCTTTGGCCAGGGCAAGTTCTTCCCTTTCAATCCTCAGTTTGACTGCCCTTTCTTCAGCTTCATACACTCTCCTCTTAGGGGAAGACATTCCTCTGTGAGAAGAGTTGAGAGAGCCATTGGTTCGAAAGGATCTGCTAGAGCCTCTTGAGAGAGACCTAACTCGTCCATTCCCAATGTTAAGCTGACCTGAGAGTGGGCCCAGGGGTCCCCCAGTACCAAGCTCATGTCTGCTTAAGTTGGACCTGCTTAGTCTACTGACTTCTAGCTGTCCCTTATCTGCCTCATCCCCAGACAACTCATTCTCCTCCTCAGCATCATCTGCCTCAATGAGGGGATGGATATCAAAGGGACCCTGTAAGGAGGGCAAACTTCCATCTGGATTAGAAGGGTCTGGGTTACCAGCCCTACTGGCATCATAAGCCTCTAAGAGACCAATCAGAAAGGAAGTGGTGGGGTTAGACCCCTGTTTTAGTTTCCTGAGAGTACACACTTGTCTCATCTCATGGAAGCTAAGAGCAGTATATTTTGAAGGGATGACCTGTGGAGGGTCAACTGACACAAGGGGAGAATCAGTGTTTCCTCCTGTGACCGACATACTGCTTCTAGTGTGGTGTAAGTGATGCACCTACCTACACTATGTGTTACCTACTGGTCCCTTGCTAGAGTTGTAGCCAAGGTGTGCTAAGCCTTGAGGAGCTACAACAGCTGGTTCAGTAGAACTCAGAGTATTCTAAGCTTTAGTTATATGTACCTAACAGTACTTATGTGATCTTTCAACAAGATATTCTTAGGATACGTGTGGTAAAACAACAGCAAGCTCAAATCCCAACCGCTGCTCACCAATGTGAGAAGGTGGCCTGATATGCAGTGCTCACTATTCTAGTGAACACTATGTATCAGTCCAGCAACCCTTATTGATGATTGGTTGTAAGTCAACCTTATAGACCAGCTATCCTAGTAGCGTGGATACGAGCAGTCTAAGGCTAAAGACTCGAGAGGGCGCGTTAAGCCAGCTGTTTACCACACATATACCCCTTGAACACCAAGTGAAAGGACACCACACAAGTGTTATGAAAATAAACAGTTATTTATTTAAAGATCACAACAGCCCTGTACTCTTTATGAGGACAGGGTACTAAGCACAAACCAAAACTCTTACAAAAATACTTAAGTTAGCACAGTATATACAAATGCCCGAGGGGCACGGAAAACCATATACTCTGAAAGTGGAATGCGAAATTCCTAGCAGGTAAGTACAGTACTAATAGCTTTTGGAATCGCTAGGACTTGACTAGGGAATCGTTAGATTATGTCTAGGAGGCCTAGGGGACTCGGGTGCAGTGTGTGCACTCTCACGCGAGATGCGGGACAAAAGTCTATGGTAGCTAGGAATTAGAAAGTTAGTGTTCTCGGGCGAACCCGACCTGGTAGGGAGAAAACGAAAGTAGATTCTGACCCTTGGATAGTGAGGCTATGCTGGGGCACCGAAATGCCGAAGTTACCTAGCCCAGGGGCTGCAGCTGCATAGGTCTGAAAAGACGTCGGGAATCCTCGTAGACGGACCAGGAGCCGGAAGAAAAGATGCTGGCCGGTGACCAGTGAAGAAAGTTCAGTCGGATCCAAGCCTGGATCTTGAAGATAGATGACACCTGAAAGCAGAGGGGACCAAGTTCGAGACTACTAGCCAGTAGTCAGTGGGCACCAGGAGGGCACCGGATGGTAGCCACCTCGACTAGGTGAGTGGGTGACGCTTGACTCGAAGATCTCACGGACCAGGAGGCGTTGTCGGCGACCAGGATGGAGGATCGAGCTGTCCCACGAAGATAGAAGCTGTCGGCGTCGCTGGACCCAGGATTGGGCAACAAAGCCTTGGCAAATTCAAGCCCACGCGGTGGACCTAAAATGGCGTCTGGAGTGGACCAGGAGGGTCCGGGGTGCCTCTCTTGAAGAAGGAAGCAAAGGCCAGCCTGGAGCAACCAGACCAGCAGTCGTGAAGTCGTTGGGCGTCGTTCAGAGGGCCACAAGCCAGCCGGCTAGTAGCCAAACAACGCGGTGCACAGCAAACAGCAGAAGGGCCCCACGCAGATCGTGGAGATGCAGGGGGGCTGATCTTGGGTGCTGGAGCTGCGCAGGGTCGGGGCTTCTCGGACCCCAAAGCACTCACCAGTGGAGGACACGGTGGGCTTGCAGTAAAGATGTCGTGCAGTCTTGGCGATCGTCGGTCCCTTGAGGTCTCGTCGCACTCACGGTTCTCAGCTGGGCTGTAGAGGTGAGTAGAGGTCAGAGGGGCCAGGGAAGCCGGGTCTCGTCGAGCTGGGTCGTCGGATTCGTGATGAAGGACTTGCAGCAGACCGCAGTGTTCTTTAGGATGGTGCCTGCGGATGCAGGGTGACTACTCCTTAGCCACAAGGGAGAATCTTGAAGAAGAAATCGTGAAGTCCTTTCGAAGAAAGTGGTATCTTGATTCCAAAGATGATCTAATTTTAACAGGGGGCCCGCTCCCATCTTTATACTAAAAAAGGGGGCTGACCCGGTGACTAGGTCCTGCCTATGGGTGGGACCAGGAGGGGGGTGGTTACACCCCTCTCCCCTGCCGGACTTCCCCAGGCCAGGGGCTGGTGTGCCCCTGGAACTGGTTCTGACTGGCCTATGCGTAGTGAGCACCGGGGTGCCACTCAGCAGTCACCTTCCTGAAAAGCCCTGCCTACCCAGGATACACAAAACCATGTCTGGGACGGTGCTAGCACCTCCCCTGACAGGAAACCCTTTGTCCAGGCTCCCCTCACTGGAAGGACTCCCAGCTGCAGGGGGTCAGACTCGTGTCTGTGGTGGCAGCATCCATTTTGTGGAGCTGAGGCTTCAGTTAACTTTAACCGGGGTTCACAGTTACATACATGTCGTGTCCCTCTAGAAGGGTGGAATGCTAACCCCGTCGCCAGAATTGGCGAGGGGTTAGTATTCCAATTCGTATGACACCTTACTCGACATGTTTTGATAAAGCAATACCAAAGATAGCATTTAACCGCGAGGATTATAATGCACTTAAGAGTATATGGTATGCGATATCATGGAACAGCTATTAGGACTTGATTCCGCAAGCTGCAGACAGGCTCAGCTCATGCCAGAGCACCATCTCACACGATTCCAAGCACTCTGCCTTCAGGATTGTCAAGGCCTGCCATAGGAGTGACTGATAGGAATCTGTGTGTCCATTTTAGGGTTAGGTATAGGTATACTACACCTACAGCAAAGGGTGATTACACGACTTTGCCCCAGCTGTCATGCAGCCAGTTGTGTCAAATTTAAGAGGCCAGCCAGGGGTGGCATAATACATGCTGCAGGCCCTGGCAGCCCTGGGTACACCCATGCCCTGAGTTACAGGGTCTGATATGGTGGCCCAGTACCAATTGGAAATGTACCTAGGGTACATGGAATCCATTTTAAAGAGAGAGCAGTAGGCCTGGGGTCCTGATTGGCAGGGCCCCAGGTCGACTATGTCCAAAACCAGCTAAAACACAGGGCAAAAAGTTGGGGGCAACCATAGTCAGGATGTACCTTCCTACACTCTGCGGACATAGGTCTTTGCCTTGGTGGAATGTTGGGTGGAGTGGATTTCAACTCTAGACAATAACCGTACTGGATAAGCTGTCGCACCCACCTGTCTGTGGTGATGTTGATCCAGACGGGTAGGAACTGCTGTATTCTCCCCCCGACAGGTGTTAAATGGTCGGGGGGCAGTGACAGAGAGTCACTGGTTGCTTGGGGCAGAGGAGCGTGAATTGTTGCCTCCCTTGCCACGTCCTTTGTTGCTGTTTCCCCTGTAGCCCCTCTTGTTTTGTTTGGGGTACGAGGACTGTGCTCCACCTCTAGGGAACTGTGACTGTTGACCCATCTGTCCTCTGGTGACTCCACGGGCACCTGAGCGACGAAAATTATTGCCACGAAACTGCTGAGATTGTAGGGCCCCCATCGATTTAGCGGTTTCAGTGTCCTTTTTAATCTTTTCCAGGGTGGTGTCAACATCTGGACCAAACAGTCTATCCGGATTGACTGGTTGATTAAGTATGGTTGTTTGAATGTCAGGTTTGAACCCCGATATGCGGAGCCAAGCCTGTCTTCTGAGCATGACACTGGTGTTAATGGCCCTAGCGGCTGTGTCCGCGACATCAAGTGCGCACTTTATGGCCGCGTTGGAGATCAGTTGTCCTTCTTGTATAATCATTTTGGTGCCCTCTTGAAACTGCGGAGGCAGGTGTTCTACAATCTGCTCTAGTGTGTCGTAATGTGATCTGTCATAACGTGCCAGTAGTGCCTGTGTATTTGCAATACGCCAGAAATTGGCAGCCTGTGCAGCCACTCTTTTGCCTCCTGCCTCTAGCACTTTGGACTCCTTATCCGGGGGAGGAGCTTCACCCGTTGTTTGGGAGTTGGCCCTCTTGCGTGCGTTTGCTACCACCAAGGAGTCAAGCGGCAACTGTCCTCGAATGTATGCAGGGTCTGCAGGCGCTGGTCTGTACTTTTTTTCAATACGTGGGTTGACCACCCTCGCCCTGGTAGGCTCTTTAAAGATGTCCGCAGCATGCTTGAGGACCCCTTTGAGCATAGGCAGGGTCTTTACATTTCTTTCCGAAACTGAAAATGTGTCGAATAGAAAGTCCTCCTCAACTGGGTCAGCATGCATGTCCACATCATGATTAGCAGCTGCCCTCTCAATGAGTGCATGAAAACCTGCAGAATCCTCCGTAGGGGATGCACGTGTACTGAAAGTCTGTGGGTCTTGCCCCACATCTTGGGTGCCTTGGTCCCCAATGCCATAATAAGAATCTGGCTGTGCATCAGGTTCATTTACTGGGAAGGTGTATTGTTCATCTTCACCATAGCCCTCACTTTCAGAGTGGTCTGGAGACGGTGTTGGGCTCCGTCCCAGAGGAGGCTGGATAGGTTCCATGAGGCCTGAGGCGTCCTGTGGAAACTTTTTCCTCTTTAGGGGAATGACGTAGGATTCCACCGGCTGCGAAGTGATCTTCCTTTTATAAAGGGTTAACTTCCCCGTGTCCGCGTCTATGAAGCACTCCGAATCCTCTTCAGGGTCGAGCACTTGACCCGAAGATGTCTCTGCCGTAGAAGAGTCCGACTTCTTTGGCGTCGATTTCGAGGAGAAGGCCTTTGGCACCACTTTTGGCGGTAGAAGGAAGAGGAGCTTACTTGCCGGCTTGACCGGGACATCTGCCGCCTTCTGCGTCGATGGCGTTGGCGTCGACGAAGAAAAAGCCTTGTCTTTAATTCTTTGTAGTGAAGCAGCCACGAGAGATGCGTCGGTGACCGATGTCTTTGGCACCGACGAGGTGGCCTTGCCTTCGGATGCGACGTTCCGTTGGTCTTTTGGAGGGATGGACGGCGCCGACCCCGAGTCCCTGGAGCGATGCGCAGATGTCCCCGTTGGAGCCGGGGCTGTGTCGGTTGCCTTGGCAGGCTTCGCCGGCGCCGGCGCGCTTGTCTTGTGCGTGCCACCCTTTTTAGAGGATCTCTCCTCCGGCGCCGATTTCGACCCAGTGGAATCGCCGTGTTTCTTCGACTTCTGCGGACCGGAGGTCGACGGAGTCGATGAGGCCGCCTGTTTATTTGTTTTTGCTGTTGCGACCGCCATCTTAGGGACGATTGAGTCCTTAACTTTCGGTTTCGGGTCGGCCATTTTAGGTGCAGTCGAGACCGTTGCTTTCAGTTTCGGTTTCGAAACCCTCGGCGCAGCAAGTATGTCCGTGGCCGGGCCGGCAGGCGGGGCCGTGGCTTGCGCTACAGGGTCTTGGGTAAGGCCGACAGGCGATCCCGCGACCCTCTCCTGATGTTCGTCAACTTCGGGGCATAGCTCGTCCCCTGAGCTATCTTCCTCGGCCCCATAAACCATAACGTCGTCCCCTACCTCGTCGACGTATTCAAGGCCTTGACCCACGACTCCGTCGTCGTCATATTCCGGATCAGCCTCGACCTCCGTCTCAGGCGGGGAGATTTGAAGATGATGGCTCTGGTCCTCTTCTTCTTGGTCGCCGAAGATGTTATCTGGATCCGGGGCCGCCTGTTTGGCCACAAGGCGCACTGCGCGCCGAATCGTGAGAGTTTTCTTCGACCTGAACTTCGCACAGGCCCGGCAACTTCCTTCGTCATGGTCTGGCGAAAGGCACTTATTACAGACCGGGTGTACGTCTATATGTGGGTATTTGGACCCACAGAGCGGACAGAGTTTAAACGGACTCCGCTCCATGTTGGGAACTTAGTGTCGAGTCGCGATGAGAAGGCCTCGATGTCCGAAGAGTAGTAAAAAACTCCGGTGATTCCGGCTCCGAGAGACGGAAGAACTCGAGACCGTACGCAAACAATACCGACGTAAAGAACCCAAAGCCTTTTGGCCGTAAAAAGTGATGTTTATTCGGTTCCGACGGAGAGACGTCGAGACCGCATCCGAACCCAATGGCGGAAAAAAACAATCTGGGGATGGAGCCGATGCCCATGCGCACTGTAGTCCAGGGGAGGAGCCACCCATCTCAGGATACTTCGAAGACTCTTCCAGGACAACAATGTGCGATCATCCGGACCCAACACTAGGTGGCGATCTAATGCTAAGATATGAATTTAGCAGCCCACATGCCTCGAACTCTAATACTAACTACTGTTTCTTACAGATATATCGTTACCGAAGGTAAGTAACTTGTGCATCTGAAAGAAACAGGTTAGTATTAGATTCCTTACCTCAGAATAGATACCCCAGCAATACCAACCCCGGTGGTGGGTCTGCAAACAAATGATCACACCAGAAAGTCCTGGAGAACGGAACGGCTGAAAAAGCCATCTCTCCGGACTTGGCTGTCCAGGCAGTAGTGTCTTGCAAACGTGTGCAGCGAGGCCCACGTAGCTGCCTGACAGATGTCCTGCAAGGGGACTCCCCGGCCCAGGGCAGTATTAGCCGCCGTGGCCCGAGTGGAATGGTCCCTCAGCCCAACAGGAGGCTCCTTTTTAGCCAAAGAGTAGCATACCTTGATGCACAACACGACCCACCGAGAGATGGTCCGCTTGTGCACCGCCCGACCTTTCTTAGCGCCCACGTAACCAACAAAGAGTTGCTCATCCACCCGGAACTGGCGTGTGCGATCCAAATAGAATGAGAGCGCATGTTTTGGGTCCAGACGGTGGAGCCTCTCTTCCTCTTTTGAAGGATACGGAGGTGAAAAGAAGGGGGGCAAGGTGATGGACTGCCCGATGTGGAAGGCTGTGACTACTTTGTGCAGGAAAGAGGGTCGCGTCCGCAACACAACTTTGTCCGGATGGACAGAAAGGAAGGGAGGTTTAGAGGAAAGAGCCTGGAGCTCACTCACCCTCCTGGCAGAGGTGATGGCAACCAGGAATGCAGTCTTCAGATCAAGGAGACAAAGAGGACAGTTATGAAGTGGCTCGAAAGGAGCGCACATCAGATAGGTCAGAACAAGGTTCAAGTCCCACTGAGGCATCACGAAAGGAACAGGAGGAAACATAGGAGTGATGCCCTTCAAAAACCTATTTACAACTGGGGACTTGAACAAAGAGGGCTGATCAGGGAGCCTTAAGAAGGCAGAAATAGCAGAGAGGTAGCCCTTGATAGTGCCCAGAGCGGAGCCCTGCTGGGCAAGAGAGAGAAGAAAGAGGAGAACCTCTGAAAGAGGGGCAGAAAGGGGATCCACAGCCTTTGCTGTGCACCATGCCACAAATTTGTTCCACCTGCAGACGTATACCGATTTTGTGGCGGGACGCCTGGCTACCTGAATGAAATTACAGACTTCAGGAGGCAAGTCAAATGGCCTCAACTGCCGCCGCACAATCTCCACGCATGTAAGTGGGGACTGGACAGGTTCGGGTGGAGGACCATCCCCTGCTGCTGCGACAGAAGGTCCTCCTGAAGAGGCAGATGAATCGGGGGGAACGACAGACATGCTGAGTAGCTCGGGATACCAGTATCTTCGTGCCCAGTCCGGAGCCACAAGGATAACTTGGGCCCGGTCGCGTCTGATCTTCGTCAGCACTCTGGGCAGAAGTGGTATAGGCGGAAAGGCGTACAACAGACCGCAGCTCCACTCGCGACGAAAAGCATCTCCGAGCGAGTGCCGCCTTGGCAATTACAACGCGCAGAACTGATGACATAGCGCATTCTCTTCTGTGGCGAATAGATCTAACCAAGGCTCTCCCCACTGCTGAAAGAGGCCTTGTGCCACGTCAGAGTTCAGACGCCATTCGTGATCCATCATGCACCGACGGCTGAGTTTGTCCGCCCTGGCGTTCAGGGAACCTGCCAGGTGTTGAACCACCAGGGTCACGCCCTGATGTTCCAGCCACTGCCAGAGGTGTAGAGCCTGGCATAGGGTCCACGAACCCACCCTGCCCTGTTTGTTGCAGTACCACATGGCGGTGGTGTTGTCTGTGAACACCTGCACTACACTCTCCCGGACAGAGGGGAGGAATGCCTTCAGTGCAAGCCGGATCGCCCGCAGCTCCAGAAGGTTGATTTGGAGCCAGGACTCCGCCGGAGACCAAAGGCCTCTGATCTCCGCCTCTCCCATGTGGCCCCCCCCCCGCCCTGGAGGGACGCGTCCGTCACAACTACATGCTCCGGTTGGGGTAGGGAGAGGGATCTGCCGCTGACCCAATCGCGGTCCGTGAGCCACCACTGCAACTGATGCTGGGCCCACTGAAACTTCAGGTCCCACTGCAGAGCCCGCATCCGCCACGGGGCGTGATGCACCAGAAGGATGCAGGAGGCCATCAGCCCCAGAAGCTGCAGCGTCAACCTGACCGAGACTCAGGATAACGACTGAAAGATCGGAATCAGAGCCTGAATATCCCGAACCCGCTGTTCGGGAGGATAAACCCGAAACTGCGTCTAGAACCCCTCCGATGAAGAGGAGCTTCTGAGAGGGACACAGGTGTGACTTCGGCACATTGATGGAGAACCCCAGCAGGTGCAGGGGGTCGGCCGTAGTCTGGAGGTGGCTGACGACTGTCTGGGGCGAGCCCGCCTTCAACAACCAGTCGTCGAGGTAGGGGAAGACAAACTTCTAACCTGCGCAGATGAGCTGCGACCACCGCCATCACTTTCGTGAACACCTGTGGTGCGATGGTAAGGCCGAAGGGGAGCACGGTAAAGTGAAAGTGCTCGTGGTCTAACGTGAACCGCAGGTAACGCCGGTGGGCCGGCAGGACGGGGATATGAAAATAAGCGTCCTGCAAGCCCAACACTACCATCCAGTCTCCCAGGTTCAGGGCAGCTAAGACCTGAGCCAGTGTCAGCATCTTGAACTTCTCCTTCCGGAGGAAGCCGTTGACGTTCCGCAGGTCCAAGATAGGGCGTAGGCCCCCTTTGCCCTTCTTGGGAACCAGAAAGTAGTGGGAGTAACAACCACACCCTACTTCTGGCCCAGGAACACGCTCAATGGCCCCCTTGGCCAGGAGGGCCGTAACTTCCTCTTGCAGAAGACTCAAGTGATCCCCCGACACGAGGTGGTACTGCGGTGGCATGGCTGGAGGGGTCGCCCCGAAGGGGAGCGAGTAGCCCCTTCGGACGATTTGCAGCACCCACCTGTCAGATGTGACAGTGCGCCAGTGGAGGAGGTGATGGCGAACCCTGCCCCCCACTGGCGTCACATGGGCCTGAAAGCTTGGACTAGGAGGGTTTTGAGGCGGATGCTGCAGGGGTAGGTGTGGACTGACCTCGCCGTTGTCCCTGATCACCGCCACAGCGGTTACCACGTCCGCCACCGCGCTGGATGTTAGTCTGCGGGCCATGGCTGGCAGGGCGTGTGGGGGCGCCCCTTTCTTGGCCGCGAAAGGCAACAGTTTCCTGGCGCGGGGCCGAGAGGCCCAAGGACTTGGCCGTAGCCCTGGAGTCTTTAAAGCGCTCTGTCTGCCTTGTCGCCAAAGAGGCGACGTCCATCAAACGGCATGTCCATAAGGGTGTTTTGGACATCAAAAAGTTGGCTGACCTCAGCGTTGCGACGAATCGCCACCGTCGTTGCCATCGCTCTGCCCAGCGTGCCCGTGGTATCCAGCCCACACCGGATGGAATACCGTGCCGCATCTCGACCCTCCACAAGGGCTTGGGTGAGTTTAGTCCGGACCCCCTCCGGACATTGTGGTAGCACGTCCGCGACCGTGTACCATAGAGAGTGGGTGTATCGGCCCAAGAGGCACGCAGTGTTGACTGACTGCAACCCCAAACTAATTGAGGAGAACATCTTTTTACCATACTGTTCGTACCTCTTGGATTCCCGATCGGGGGGAGCCGTCAGGAATGAGGTCTGGGAGTTAGAGGCCTGGATGACCAGGCTCTCGGGGTGGGGTGGGTGGACAGGAAGCAAGGGTCGCCCGGAGCCGGGCGGTGGCGCCTGGCCACGTTCCTATCTACAGGCAGACCTGTAGCGGGCTTGGACCAAGTGCCCAGAAGAACGTCTGACAAGGCCTCATTAAACGGCAGCAGAGGCTCAGCCGAGCTTGCCTGCGGTTTAAAGACCTCAGTGAGGAGGTTAGTCCTCACGGCCGCGACGGGGAGCACAAGGTCCAAGGCCTTGGCAGCCCGCGTCAGCACCACACTATAGGCAGCCCCCTCCTCCATAGCCACGGTAGGAGGGGAGACAAAACCGGTGTCCAGACCACTGGCCTACCCAAGCTCACCTGCCCAGTCCTGAGAAGACTGGCACTCACGTGCCAGAGGGTCCTCGGACCCCTCCCAATCCTCCTCGCCACCCATCTCCTGATACACAGGGGGAAAGGATGGGGCCGCGTCGTAGAAGTAAAAATCTCCTAGCGGCGTCGAATACGGCGCAGAGCGGAGCCGCTCCGACGCCGGACCCGAATCGAGGATAGGACCGAGGTAGACGTCGTCCTGGGACGGCGCCGGAGGCGACACCCTGGGGGCCAGCGTCGGCGAGGCCGTAAGGTCGACCGGTGCCGACCCTGATCCGGAACCGGATCCAACGGGACCCTGCGGCGTCGGGACCGAAGCACCCAACGGCGCCGGGGCCGAAGCACCCGACGGCGCCGGGGCCGAAGCACCTGGCACGCGTGGGGACCCAGTCGGGCCGCTTAGCCCGAAGGCACCGCGGAACCCGACGGAGGAGTGAGCGACCTCATGGCCATGAGGAAGGCCTCAATCTCCGGCGTCGCGTTCTGCCCAGGGACTGGCGGATATGGAGCAGGCCGCGACGCCTGCGGCTCAGGTGGAGCCGCGTGGGCGGTGTCGCCCGAACCCCCGGCCGCGTCGCGCGAGCGCCGGGGGTAGTCAGAAGAGCGATGTCGCCTCTTCGACTTC
Organism: Lissotriton vulgaris; assembly: GCF_964263255.1. NCBI lineage: Eukaryota > Metazoa > Chordata > Amphibia > Caudata > Salamandridae > Lissotriton > Lissotriton vulgaris. The sequence goes on from NC_141697.1 coordinate 911,301,896, forward strand.
TTGTGCCTCTTACCTGAGGACTTCGAGCCCGAAGAATAATGACGACTCCCGGAACTATGGTGACTCCGGCCCCGCGACCGGTCCCTCGACCTCCTTCCGGACCAGGACCTCGAGCAGCGCGGGGCTGACTGCCGGAGCTCGAGTCGCTTGCGGGACAGCTCCTGTCTAGCTTTGGACGTCAGGGCCCGGCAGTCGGAGCAGGACTTGTCGTCGTGGTCGGGGCCCAGACAGTGAAAGCACCAGCGATGGGGGGGTCGGTAACCGACATCAGCCGGCTACAATCGACGCAGGGTTTGAACCCGGGCATTCCGTCGGAGTCGAATGACTTTGAAAGATGATCAAAAAGGATCGAAAAAGTTAGTCAAAAAATGACTATGGGTACTACTTTTTCTGGATCGGCGCTTGCTGGCGCGGAAAAAAGAACTGACGTCAGCGCGCGAGGGCGGCGCCTAAGTACTCCGGCGACGTCATCCCGACGCCGACGACAGACGCGGAGCCACAGACGACGCCTACCGACGCGCAAAGGTACTGCTACGCAAAAGTTTCTGGATCCAGTCTGACGCCTGGGAATATTCTAAGGTAAGGAATCTAATACTAACCGGTTTCTTTCAGATATATTTAATATATACCTTGTGTGGTGTACTTTCATTTGGTCATTCAAGACATTATAGACTGGTAAAACAAGCTGCTTTACATCCCTCTGAAGACTTAGCCTGAAGGCTGCTCTCCACAGCTACCACTAGGATAGCTTTCTATAAGGTTGACTTTAAACCTACCATCAATAAGGGTCATTTGGACTGGTGCAAGGTGCCCACTAGAATAGTGGACATCATATGCCAGGCAAACTTCTCACAAGTTGACTACCCCCTTTTTCAGTATTACAAATCTATCAACCTCTATTTTTCTTTGTTGCAAAGTAGGAGAATGTTAAATTGTCCTCCTAGCGAAACGCTGTGAGATCTCTGCTCTGCATAATTCCTGAAGTGCTGTGTGGGAAAGATTTGTTTGTAAACCTATTCGTCACGGAGGCAAAAAATGTGTTTCATGTATATGGTATGTTGCTCCTCTTGTTATTTATTGCCAGACCAGTCACCTCCTGTTCAGAGAAATGAAGCCCCCTTACATTTAGTCTCAAACCATAGCTAGCCTGCCAAAAGTTGGGCTGTCTTTGAAAATATCATGGGGGTCCTTGACTTACACTCCCCATATATCTCCATAAGACCAGTTTGCTTCTTTGTAGACGTCTGGCTTTCTTGCAGCAGGGCTTACTTTCTGTCCTCTCCATCATCTTTAAAGTGGTATTGAAGGCCCCTCCATCTCTGTGCAGCATACCTCTCCACTGAAAAGGTGCTTGCTGGTAAAAGTGTTTCAACTGTTCTGTGAGTTATTCACATTAATAATGTATATTGTTAAACCTGTTGATATAAACTGATATTTTGGTAACTGCCTCCATTGCTTCTGAAACATCTAGTCAGTGATGTCATTAACACCCCAATAAACACCAGTCAATTAGAGAAGTCTGCTGGCCCACTAGGGTAGGTCTGTGCTGCATAAGTGGCACCTAAAAAATAATTACATTTTAATATATATTTCAATATATTATTGCCTTTATTCCTCTCCTCCATCTAATGCCTATTGTGAAGTATGTATCGTCTTAGCTGACTTCTTTGACTAGCTCTTTCTTTTAAGAACAGATTCAGTCTTTCATCTGAATGTTGCCTTTCCTTGCCTTCTTGCCTTTCAGGAGTTTTTCAGTTTGTTGAATTGATCATTCATGGTCTCTTGACTGCTAAAGTCCTACTGCCTTTATGTTCATCTTATTCCCTGCAGCAAAAGATTGCTGATGTAGTGCCTTATATGTTTTGACCCTATGTGTTGTATATTTACCTTTATGTTTCTTTGGGAGTGGACTTCTTCCTTCTGTGCTTGGGATAGAGTATTAAATGTAATTGTCAATTTTTCTTGAAGTCTTGAATCACATCACCCAATCTTCTTTAGAAGAGACTTGCCTTTCTTTCAACTTGGCTGCACTGTCAGCCACTTATTTATTTAAAGGTTTTATATAGCGTGAACAAGACCCTTGGGGGTATCAGAGCGCTTTGCATGGCACATGACGGAAATAGGTACAGGCATAAAAATAAAATCTATATAAAGGTGATTCAAATACAAGGTGCTCAATAATCGAACAGTAGCCAGTTGAGGGCTTTAAAGTCTGAAGAGATGTGAGAGTTTATTTTTGAACCAGTGATGAGTCTCGCAGCCGAGTTGATGGAGGCTCTAAGTGGGGCTGTTGTCAATCTGGGGAGCCTGCATAGGGCTACCTCCCCATATTCCACTCTTGGGATTACTAGGGCTTGAACAGCTTGTTTGTAGTCATTTGCTGGTAAGAAGGGTTTCAGTCTTCTCAGGGTGTTTATGTGGAAATGTGCTCCCTTTGTGGCGGCGCTGATATGTTTCTGCATCTTTAGGTCTCTATTCAGTGTCACACCCAGCAATTTCGCCGATTCGACAACGAGAGGTTGTACATTGAGTGCTGTTAGGTGCTTCATACAATAGAGGCTGATGTGAGATTTATTGGGGGTGGGGGGGGCAAATAGGAGGAATTCCATTTTGAGGGAGTTCAGTTTCAAATGGTTTTCGGCCAACCATAATTGAGTTTTTTGTAGCGTTGAGTTGAGAGATTTAATGTCCTCAACTGAGTGGATCTTGATGTATAGTTGGGTGTCGTCAGCAAACATGTGAAAGTGGACATTGGAGAGACTGAAGTTCGGTGAGTGGCTCCATGAATAGGTTGAAAAGTGTGGGTGAGAGGGAAGAGCCTTGCGGTACTCCTAACTAGACTGGCACGAGGCTGGACAAGGATTGATTGACCTTAAATCTTTGAGATCTATTTTGGAGGAAAGATGTGAACCAGGTAAGTACAGATCCAGATAATCCCATTCTGTATCTCAGGAGCTCTAGCAAGTTGTCGTGTTTGACAGTGTCAAATGCTGATGAAAGGTTGAGTAAAATTAATAAGCAAGCTTCGTTTTGATCAAGAATTTTTAGTGCGTCGTCTATTATGTGGGTCATGGCTGACTCCGTACTGTGACCTGCCCGGAAGCCCGATTGATATTTGTAATTGTCAAGCACAGGGTTTTTGACTTTCAGAGTAGAATCTGGGCGCTCTGCCTGAAGTGGACGAAATATGTGTTGGAGCTTTCAAAGTGTATGTGGTGCAACTGGCGAGCGGAAAGACCCTATAACCGCCCTAGAGTATGTCAGAAAAATCAGACATACGACAATACAATAAACAAGAATGCCTTATGCACACACTCAAAATATTTCTTGCAGTCGTGTCTAAGTCATACAAAAACAGATCTAATAAGCCAAAGACAACAGTAGTAATAAAATTTCATTGGTACTCCTCCCTGAGGTTTCAGAGTTTTTAATGGTTCCACAACCAGCCTTCACCAACCCACTTTCAGCTGTGTGAGTTAATGATGCAAGGCTGAAACCAACCATGGTCCTAGGGTTTCGGAAAGAGGCGGTCACTGGCCACTTGATGGTTTCATTCTTCCCTGGGATACCCTCTGGTGGGTTTGGCTCCGCCAACCCCTTTTCAAGGCTCAATAAGCCTTTTAACCATATAATTGTTTTTACTGAGAAACAGACTTGGTATATAAAATTCTAAATGATGGCATATATAAAGAGAAATCTATATCTCCACATCTAGTCACTATTGTCTTCGCAAATAACATCAACTGTATAGTATCGCCCATCAATGTAATGCTGAATTACTTTTGTTGAGAGTACCTGTTAGAGAATAGGCTCTACCTCATGACGTCTAAAATGTTTGCATTAATTTCTATCACACAAGAATGTTCACATTTAGTGATCTCAATAGGCTGTTAAAGCGGCACCCTGTACCTTGCATCAAGCCTAAGGCCTTAATCGGACAGGGGGTACCAATAGTTGTGAATGTAGGCTAACCATATTTTGTCCCACAGGAAACATCTCAACTTTGTTGATACTTTATTAAATGTCTGATGCTGAAGTTTAACACAGCAAAATCATCATGTCCCAGTAATCCGCATTTATTCCTGCCCACTAAAATCCCCATATCCCTGCCTTACCCCCAGGATACATTTAAAAAGGTTTCACCTACCAAAAGGTATTGGTGGACAATTGTTCACATGTGGCATTAACCATCAAAAGCCTTGTTTCGATATTTTACAATTAACCAGGCAACGCGTAATGAGGGCCTTAGTATAACCATGCAACTTGTTAGTTCATATCTCAAGGCTGCATACATTTATGGAACATATTCCATTAAAAGAAGAAGAGATGCAAAAAAGCTAGTTGACAAGCCATAAAAGGTACAGAAGAAGGCTACTATATATTGTAGTGTATTGTATTGCAATTGCATTTATATAGCGCTACCCCTGATGAGGTGTCGAATCGCTTTTTCGGCGAGTAGCACGCTACTCCGGGACCCATAGAAGATTAGTGTTAAATTAGTATAGTGAAACATGCAAGTTCATTTTAAGATGATGTAAAAGTTGTCAAAGCTGAGAATGACTGAAGCACAACCCTACTCTTGCCAGAACTGTTATCAAAAGAAATGGAGGCTCTTATTCACTTGTGGCATTAGAAATTCAAGGTAAATACTCCTGTAACCATTTAGTGCAGATACAGGGATGTTCTGCATTTTGGACACCAAGATTGTTCCTATGCTTTTCACGATGAAAGTCTGAATGGCTCTGTAGTTCCCCACTTGAAAGTAAACTCCTAAAAGACATCCAAATATGGCTTAATAGGCAAAAAAGATGCAGAATAGATGCACCAAGTGAAGCCTAGCACAAATGTTTACTTTATTGGGGACATAGATGTCACATGGTGATCAGCTCACAGCCTGAAATTAGTAAAAGCATAGTGAGAAAGTCATACCTCCATACATTCTGCAGCCTGCGTGCCCCAGAACGGTCCTCAGTCACCAAGGAATTATCTATGTTGGAGGCTGCAGCAAAGATACAAAAGCTGGCTTTAATAGGCAACAAAGCAACCACTCTCCACAGCTTTAGGCAATGTTCCTAACATCAGCTTATTGTTCACTGGGAGCCTACCACACCACTTCTAATATTCAGTTTTGAAGAAGAAGGCGTGGGCTTCTCAGTTAATGAGCACATGAGGGTGAATGTGTGGTCCTGCACACAAACTGAAGATACGGAGCAGGTGGGGAGACAGCAGTTTTAAAAGTATATCCAGCCAATTAACAAGCAGCTGCTCTGCTGCAGCCAGTCCAGAGCTACACACAATATGTCAACTCAAAACCCACACAAAGCCTTAGACAGTCATTAGTTCTGGGCTGTTATTAGTAAGTAGAGGCTGTTTACAAGAATTCTTCCAACTGAGCTCCTACAGAGCCCTTTCCCAACAGCAACTGGGAGAATGGACAGTTTATTTATGTGCTTAAATTTGGGACCCACCTGGTCACAGAGCACAGGCAGATAGGCCTGTTCGCCCCAACAGGTTTTACAATACCATGTAATTTCTGCATTCCCAATAACAACATTGACACACTTGGCACCCTACAGCCACATTATATAAAGCAATAATAAAGTCCAAGCTCAAAGTCTCAGATGATGAAATGTTTTAAGCCTCAGACCAATAATTCCCAAACAGACAAGACGCCCTGTACTGGTACTAATTTGAAGTGTCACTCAATGTTGGTATACTGCTATTACATGGAGTGAATGAATACATCTCCCCAGATCTTACACTTAGTATTCACTGTGAATGTCTCAATCTATATACATGCAATTTCCACAAGTTACTTCAATGGCACATGTGTAATCTGTATTAACAATTAGCATGAGCGTAATACGCACAGAATTCAATTCACTTTCCTGGGCTCACACTGAGGGTCTCCAAGACCTTAGAAAGCTGAAACCCCTTGACCAATGACCATCCTCCCCGCTTTCACTCAGATATGCAGCACTGTAAGTAGGAAGGGTTCTGGTAGCACAGCATGACTGGAAGATGAGAAAGCAACATGTACTCACCCTCAATCTCTTCTGCTTGTGTTGGAGGCGGCGTAAAGACAGGACAGCATGAACCAAACAATGGCAGCAAAACCAACCACAGGGTGAACAGGAGGATAGAAAACGGGAAGGGCAGAAATTAAAAACAGAGCACACAGTAGCATGAATGAATGAAATGTTAAAAACTAAAAGCTGATTTTCTCACGAAGAGGAACACTTGCTGGAGAGGCACTCTGGCCACCACACCCAGCAGCTTGCAGCCACCCGCCAAGAGATGATCCACAAAATGCACCTGCATGGCTGGTAGGAAAGCAATCACTCACAAAAAGCACATGCATTGGGGAAAAGTTTCATAGTAATTCACCAGGATCAACAAAGGCAGTCAATTATAAACAGGAAGAACAAATGAATTAAAAAAATTCTGTCATTACCTCCAGAGCCAAGTAAAGTAACTAAGTTCATCCTAACCAGACAGTTACTACACCATACTAATTTGAAGTTGTCAGGGGAGAAGCTGATATAGGCTAAATAAGAACACAGACAAAAATGTCATTTGGACGGCCAATATATCAAAGGGCATAAGGGACATCAATTGACTTCACTGATGAAACCTTTGATTATATAAAACGACTGGGGTTTTGGATCATGCATGTATCCTACAGGTACCAGCAAGCAATGTATGTACAATTTAATTAACACCGTTCTAACTAACAGGAGTTTGCATTGGTGATTTCCTAAAGCAAAGAATGTAAATCCAGTATTTGTAAAGCGCGCAGCTACCCGGAGGCATCCCGGTGCTGGGGGCCGTTGGGAAGATTAAGCGAGCTATTGCCCAGTCACATGGTGCTGGGCAGACCCCTGCCGCCGGACCCGGGGATCGAACTGTGATACCCAGCGTCCGATGTCAGCCACCCTGGCCGCCGCGCCACACCTCTTCACAGCACTCTTACCCACAATCTCTCCAAAGTTAAAACTCAGAATCTTATAGCGCAGGGCATTAAAACATCTCTGCTAGTGACTTTTCGATGACAAAAATGATGCATGGCAGGAATAAAACTGGAAACACTTGGAAATCTAGAATCAAGAAAACCTGAACAAGAACATAAGCTAATGCAACTCTACGGACACGTGTGTTTCATAGTGGAATTGGATACGTGTTTATAACTAAATATTTGCTCTCCCATAGCCACACAGATGAGAAATCAAGGCAGGTATGTTTACTAGATACCCCTCGGCCAACATTTCCCATTGAGCAAGTAAGACAGTTTCCAGAAACAGCAGAGTAAAAAGGATGCATCTAAGAGTAGAGAAAAGGAATATACTATTGGAGGAGAGTGTGTGTTTTTGGGGGGGGGGGGGGGGGGCAAACCAGCAAAAGATCACCACCACAGAGCAAGTGGATCCAATACTTACTTGCAGGAAGCACACAAGAGATGGCATTGTCAAAATAGCAGAGAACTCAAACAGCAGGAGGGAGGGATTCCACTCAACAAGCTTTAGTAAGTGCACCTCATGTGTCACTATATAAAAGTAATCATGGTCTGTGTTTAATTGGAGAATAAATACCAAACTTTCTTTAAAGGAAGCTTTCCAGCCTCATCTGGGCAAACATGTTAATAAAGCTGCCACAAAGAGACCCAAGGTATCAGAGAAAATGGTTTGCCTGGGTGAAGAAACAACCCTACACACCAGACACAACAGCAGCACACATTATGTATTCATTTACTTATTAAATTGTCTTTATAACTCCTTGCACCGATGCCTTCTGTAGACTTCCTTGTTTGCATAAAAAACGGGTACTTTGAAGGCTTTTTTTTTTAAGGAGCTATTGTATCAGCTAACCGAAAAATTAGACTTTAGGCACTCAGTTGTAGACACCATGTTATTTTTTTTTTCCAGTTTAACCCCTTTTTTATTGACATTTTGTAACATTTGCATTTGAAGAACCAAAAACATAAAAACCAACAGTGTGCATTTACAGATGGGAGCACATAATCTGTATATCTTGCACATCGCTGAAACACCCATTACTACAATCTGACACAATTTTAGAAGGAGCATGCATCCTTACCACCTGCTAGGCGAGGTGAGGGACGGTCAGCAAATAAGCTGCCAAAGCCATCCCATGTGTCTTTAGTTATCGAGGACATCGGGAGTTCCTCAGCATATAGTTCCAGCTGCTCTTTGCAGTATACCATATCCAATAGCCATTTCTTTTTGGTGGGTGCTTCATTTTTGCCGTAATGCATTGCAACTTATCTCTTAGTGAACACGCGCCACCGCTAGGAGTCTACGATTTGCCAGCTGCAGGTCCTTGACCAGACCCAGCAGGCGTAAATGAGGGCAACAGGACACTGGCTACAGCGCCACATCTGTCAAGATCTCCGTGACTTGCATCCAAGAAATGCTGTACAGTGGACAGACCCATGCCAAATGCAAGAAATCAGCATCAAGATCCCACACTTTAAACAGTTACCCTCCTCTCTGAGCCCCAATTCATATCACATCGTAGGTGTATAGTACATTGGGTTGGAATACTTGAAATTAATTATGCTTAGGTTACAGTTAGGGGGTAAGCATGCTAGTTGGTGCACAATAAAATGCCCAATCAGTCAGCTTCAACTGCGGGTCAAGCACCGCATTTCATTTCTCCAGAGTAGAATCAGGTACTGGGGGCCTATCATTCTGTACCGAGGAATACAACTTAGTAATGAGTCCCCTGAGTGTGTCACTAGTCAGTAAGACATGTAGTGCCTGGAGCGTAGGCGGTTCCTATGGGAATTGTGGGTACAACTCCCAAATAGCAGCATTAAGATAGTAGTGAATGAAAGTCAGCAACGGAGTAGGAGGCAGTGCATGCAATGTCTCTTCTAAGGAGATGAATGTCCCTCCAGAGTAAACATCCCCCACAAGGTGTTTCAACTGGTTATATTCCGTATAGGTACCCTAATATAGGCCCAGGTAACATTGTAACCCTTCACCTATATTCTACCCTACATTACATACATAACAGTTCTTAGGGACTGACCTTTAACCTAGATACAACACTGCATTCAGAACACGGGGTTTCTCTGGTTCAAAATCTCATACATTATGCATGAGGATTCTTGGAAGCAGAGCAGGACTGCCATCTCCTGTATAATATGTATGTACAAAGTTCATTCCAGACGTCATCCTAGGTCTGACAGAGTAACACAGTGAGGTAGGACCCCCGGGGAGACCTATGGGTGTATATACAGAGGAGACCAGGCCTTCCTGGCCGACACACTGACGTGAGACGCTGAGGTTCCTGCATGCAGACACTCCAGCTCGCTGTGGTCTAAACATCCCTCGAGGGATGTCCACCTCGGGTCCCACATCTCTCACTTCAAGTAATGGGGTTGACCTGCAATTGGATTCGTATCCTTTACAGCGCGCCTACGGCCAGGGTCAGGCTCGGAGCGGCCCGCTCGGAGGAGTGGCGGTTGGGCAGGGGCACCCGCCAGGGGTGCCCCCTGTCACCGCTCCTGTTCGCTCTGGCGATTGAGCCCCTTGCAGTGACACTACGCACGGAGATTGCACCCTGGGGAATACGAGTGGGGGATGTGGTACACCTGGTTTCGCTTTATGCGGACGATGCATTGTTCTACCTGACCTCCCCGCGGGAGTCGCTGCCGATCCTGTTACACCACTTGGAACGCTTTGGTGCAGCTTCTGGGCTGCGTCTTAATCCTGAGAAATCCCTGATCTTTCCCCTTGCGGGATGCGGTGAAGACCCTCGTGTGGGTTTCCCGCCCCTGGGGCTGCGGTGGGAGATGGAGGCCTTCCGCTATTTGGGCATTCAGGTGGCTGTCTCTGATGAACAATTGCTGGCCCGCAACGTCGACCGTGTGCTCAGTTCAATACAACAATCTGTATCCTTTTGGAATACGCTGCCACTCTCACTCATGGGACGATTGGCCGTCTCAAAGATGGTGATGCTGCCTAGAATATTGTATATCCTACAGAATACCCTCTGTCCTCTTCCTCCTCGAATTTTCAACAAGCTCAATACAATGCTTACCTCCCTGCTCTGGGCAGGCAGACGCAGCAGAGTTGCGCTGCGTACGATGGTCAGACGATGGGAGGAGGGGGGCTTGGAGGCCCCACGCTTTGATCTCTACTATTACGCGGCCCAACTTATACCGGCTGTGCGCTGGTTCGCGGGCGCGGACAATTGGGAATTGCGACTCTTGGCTGGTAGCGCAGATGAGAGGGCGTTGCAATTGGCTCTGATGCGTGGCAGAGGAGCGGATGGCAACCTGCCGTACATTGTTCGGCATACTGCGGGGATCTGGCAGCGAGTGGTGGAGAGAGTGCTGAGACGGGCCCCTTTTCATAGGGAGCTGCCGATATGGATATTGGCACCGGTCACTCTAATGGAGGAGCACATGTCGTTTCGGGAATGGCGTGAGGGTGGCTGCGACACATTGGCAGACTTATACCCGGACGAGTCCTTTGTGACCCTGGAGAGAGCCATCGAGGCCTTCAGTCTTACTGGGGGCCAATACCTTCACTATGGAGGCCTGCGGGACATGGCGAGAGCGACGTGGCCACAGTTCCCTGAGGCGCCCCAGGTGTCCCATACTTTGAATATCGTGCGGCGCGGGACGGCGATTGATAACGCTTTTATATACAGCGATGAGATGCGACTCGGCGCCTCCGGTGTCTCCGTCCTGGGCGGCGTGGGAGGCAGACTTAGGGGTTGCCTTGGACCCGGGACAGCGGGGGGGGATAGGGACGCTCACCAAGAAGGTATCGTGTAACGCACGTTTCAAATTAATCCATTTTAATTTCATGCACCGCACTTACGTAACCCCAGTTGCTCTGCGCCGCATTGCGCCGGATAAATCGGATGCCTGTCCTCGGTGTGGTTCAGTAGGAGCCGGATTTCTCCATTTAGCTTGGGAGTGCCCACTAGTCGGGGACTTCTGGAGGGTTGTGGTAGCCTACATCCGGAGAGTCACGGGACTGCGTCTTGACCTGTCCCCGATCCATTGCTTGTTAGCCCTAGTCCCCAAACCTAAGAAGAGGAACCTGTCCTATAAAATGCTGCAGCTGCTCTTAGTGCTGGCTAGACGGCGGGTGGCTATAACCTGGATGGGACAAAGGGCGCCAGATATGACATTATGGCTTCGGGATGTGGGGGAATGGACATTGGCTGAAGAAACGCACATGCAACATACGCGTAGGGATGAGCGGCTACAGGAGGACTTGCTTGCATGGCGCATGATGTGTGCGGGGGGGTCGACTGCCAGCGACTCTGATGCTACTAGTGCTGCATTGTTCTCGTCCGAGGAATCGGAACCTGAGGAAGGGGTGGCGGGGATGGGGAGGGTGAGTAGAGGCTGGGATACTACCCTGATGACTACGCACATGTTCCTTATGTCAGTTTTTCTGTACTTACACTGTATCCCGTGGATCTGATTCTTGCATCTCCTGTTTTATCTGCAACTGTTGAAGCCGTGCTGGGGGTGTGAACTGTGTACACATGTTTTTTTCTATACCTTGATGCCAATGTTGGGGGGGGGGGGGAAAGTATTGTTTATTCTGCTGGAAAAATAAAGTTTTTTATTTTTCTAACCCTTAAAAAAAAGTAATGGGGTTGACTTTATCCTAGAGGGATTCTTGGCTTTAACACCTAAACACATCCTAGATACACTTAGGTACATCTAGTTAAGGAGACATCGTAGGAGTACGCATCTTTTTATTATTATGTATTTTATATGCTTGTATATATTCATGATTACTGCAAGGTGGTAGAACTTTACCATTAATTTACTTGCATAGTGCTTTTAATCATTTATATCTGTTACTGTCTGACAGTTGTTGTAGCTCATCTATTTTATACCAGAATAACAACTGTTCAATAAATGCTTGTTGAAAACGCCCAGACTGTTTATTCTGTGTATCTTTTGGAGACAGACTAAGTAAGCATGAGTGACTGAGCGAAAGGAAGTATATTGTTTCCACGATCCTGAGGGATCAAGGTTGTCATGTTCGAGGGTTGCCAATAACTATTCTCTCCTTGGTAAGAAGAGATTCTAGTGGCACTGTGAGCTACCAGATACAGACGGCCAACATACCCGGAGGGGGTGTTCAGAATCCGTCTGACACCAATCCGACAGTGTATGTTGTCCGAACATGCAGATCCTGTATAGGTTTTATAGGAGCTACACGACAAACCTGCCCTGCGAAGGATCTCCAGCGCTCGTGGTTCCTGAGTGACAACATGGTTGGGTGGTATAGCGGGAAGGGGGGGGGGGGGGGGGGGATTAGTGCTGGGGATAATACAAAGCAAAGCTCTCGCAACTACAGTAAGATGGCACAGATAAAGTACAATGACTGCTGAGAATTAATGGACAGAAGCAGATTCTTTTGTGTGTTTCTTGTAACAGCAAGATGTTGGTTTATTCTCTCCAGACTTGAGGAATGTCTCAATCGCCGTCACGTGTTTCGTCGTGTGCGGTTGAGTCAACACGACTCTTCAGGGCTTAAAGTTCAACTCCAAATGTAAGGGTTGAAGATAGTCTGGACCTCGTGGTTAGATTCACTGTGTCTATTAGAGTCAGAATCCAAATGGTAACTGGTATGGGAAGGTCTATCCTGTGAACACGTATGATAGACACTTAGATTTGGTAAGTCTCGCCTTACAGGTCGGTGTTAGGCATCGAGTGTTTGCACTCTGAGTACGGTTGCGTCTCAGGCGGAAGCCGGGAGCGGATCCATCAATAGTACTGCTAGAAGGGAACGGGTGCGTCTCCTCTTTGGCGGTGTGCCGTAATCAGGTATCCCTCCTCTGGTGGTTCCCGGCGGTTTGTCTCTCGGGACATTCCTCAAGTCTGGAGAGAATAAACCAACATCTTGCTGTTACAAGAAACACACAAAAGAATCTGCTTCTGTCCATTAATTCTCAGCAGTCATTGTACTTTATCTGTGCCATCTTACTGTAGTTGCGAGAGCTTTGCTTTGTATTATTGCTTGGTCTGTTGACTTGTTTAGACGGTTAAGGGTGTTGTCCGTCTGCTCTTCACGCACTACACAGCAACAATCCACATCACACACTGTAACGTACTAACTTAGGCAGTGCGCCCTTGAGCTCTGAATTTCCTAAAAACCCCTTTCCAGTTTACCGATTAGTGCTGGGGAGTTTAGGTTTTTTTTTGCAGGCGTGTGCCCACAGCATGTACCACCATTTTGTGGTGCAGTGAACAGTGTTAAATTCAGTCCTATCAATAGGAGGGGGCTTGTGCAGCTGGATGGTGTTCAGCAGGAGAGGGCTGGCATCATCATGTTCTATTACTAGGTCTGGGATGTAATAATGGGAAGGGCTCAATAGTGAGCGAAGTGAGCTCATGCATGCAAGTGATAGAGTTCAAGTCTGGCACTCCGGCGCCTCCCTGACATATGGTAGCATGAGTGTGTTCCAGCGATATCGGGGGTTGTCTGAACGCCCACACCGGTGTTATTGTGTGTTCTTAGTATTTTGAAAAAGTGTTGTCAGAGCACAATATTGATGTTGGAGAATGGATATAAAAAACATGGGTAGTATCACCATATTCATGACAGTCATTTTATTTCCCACTGAACGGTGGCAGCCTAGCCCATCTGTGCACCTGATACTCAAGCTGTCTCACGGCCCTGCCATAGTTCTATTGAAGCATCAATTCTGGATCATTGTGAATCCAGGTCCCCAAATACTTCACAGGATTAGTGCTCCACAATAAGTGAAATTCAAATGGATACTGTTCGGTGGGAGGAGTCAAGGGGAAGATAATGGACTTGGACCAGTTAATACTTAGAGGCTGCAGCATAAATCTTAATGCGGAGGTGGCATAACTTTGGTATAGTACACATGCTAGCGGTTCCAAAATTATCGCAATAATAATGGGGATATAGGGCATTCCTGTCTAGTGCCCCTATGGAAATGCACCACTTCAGACGTTGACCTGTTGATTTGTATTCAAGCCACTGGGCCAGTGTATAACAAGCAAATCCACTTCAGGAAAGTTGGTGGGATCCCATGCAACTCAGGGAAGTAAACATGCACTGCCATTCAACGGAGTCGAAGGCTTTAGCAGCGTCTAATAGGACTGCCACTGCCTTTAGGAAGAGAAGGGGTTAAATTGATGCAATATTGAAAAGATCCTGTGCAAATTATGTGTAGTTGAGCAGGCGGGGACAAACCCAAACTGGTCAGGCAGCACCAAACAAAGCAGGAGTGGCTGCAGTCAGGTCGCCAGGATTTTGGTAAGGATCTTTACATTTGTATTAAGGAGAGCAATTGGTAGGACTCACAGTACTCCAGTGCTTTATTGGGTTTTTAGTAGTGCAATAATTAGTGCCTCCCTAAAGGAGGGCGGTAGAGTCCGCTTGTTATATGCTTCTTCATATAGTGTATGGAGATGGGGTGCAGGGATATTTGCAAATTCTTTATAGAATGGACTGGTATGGCTGTCAAAGCCCAGGGCCTTGTCATTGGGTAGCCTGATTATGGCATCCTTTACATAATCTATTGTTATAGATTGAGTACGATATTCTCGCTGGCCTGTAGAGTGCTATGCCAGAGCAGCACTCTCCAGATAAGCAGCAATGTCCCTAGCCAAAGCAGAGTATTATGAGCTATACAGACATTTGAAGAAGAGTGTAAAGCTCGCCAGGATAGTAGGTGGGTCAAAGTGAGCATAGTCCTCCGGGGAGCTATTCTTAACAATATGGGATAGGGGGGCCCGATCTTGGTAGCTAGATTGCGGTGGACCGGGCAGGCCCCCTCCCCAAATGACCATGCCACATATCTTATTTCCTGCACAGCTGTATAACTAAAGTTGGTAACTTGCTCACGAATGGCAGTCAGTATGCTGGGGTGTGACTGAGACTCGCATATTACCCTCAAGGGACTGTAGTGTTTACTCTATTGCCCGCAGCTGTATACAGATCGATTTCAGAATGCCAGCTTGCGTGCCAATGTATGCTCCCCCAATAGTGACCTTAAAGCCCTCCCAGAGTGTATCCACCCCTTCATGGAACCCACATTATTCATAAAATACTCTGTGATGGCTGTTCGCAACTCCTCCCAGAACACAGGGTCCAAAAGGCCTTTGCATGAAAGCCACATAAACTGTGCAGGGGCGGGGGGGGGGGGGGGGGGGGGGTTACGGGGGAGTAAGGATCACTAATGTGAGGCGCACAAGTGCCTGATCAGATAATGTTTTAGGTAAGTGGGACACATCGGACACCCAAGAGCAAACCTCTCGGGTGGCAAGACCCGTGAACAGAGAAGTGAACGTGCCCTCTTGCTTAGTGGGAATCCGGAGCCTCCAGATATAAGTGATTCCATGCTCCCCCATCCTAGCCCAGAGGATTTTGGTAGACTGCACTAGAGTGGAGAAGTGTGGCTCAATGATTAGAGCGGCAGACCCTGATGCAGAGGTCTAGCCCGGGACCAGTGTTCAATTCCCCGCCTCGGCGGGTCTTGGGCTCAAAAATTCCACGGACCTGATAATTCTCGCCTCGGTGCCTATTCCAATCATGGAGTCCCACTCTGCAACTCTGGGCAATAGCTTGCTTAATCTCCACAACGGCCCCCACAACGCTAAGGATGCCTGGCCTCCACCTTGGGGGTTCCCAGGAGTGGGCCCCTCACAGGGAAAGCCAGGATGGGTTCCACAGCGGTATTCGTACAAGCGCCTTGAGACTCTTGCGGGTGAGTAGTGCACTATACAAGTATCAATTTACATTTACATTTTACCAATGGTGCCCCTACATGCGAAGGCCCAAGAGCAAAATCTAAAGCTCTGGGAGTGCTGTAAAATAGATAAACCTCTCTGGAGGTTATGTCTTTAATAGGCCCCGAGACGTAGGGCAAGGCTTTTTCACAACCATGTCTGGCGGCTACTGCACTCCTAGCTGCACCCACAGATCCATCATAGGGGATTGGTGGTGTTCTACCCATCACATGAGGCATCACAGAAACAAGAACATGTACAGAAAAACCCTTGCAGGGCATCATAGGGGTGGCACCTTGCCTAATTCTTGAATATTTAATGAGCTGCTCACTGCGCTCTATCTTGCAGCCTTGAGTCGCAATCTGGCTTCTATTTTTGTGGGTTTTTTGGGTGCACCGGTCCTACCCACGGTCCCCATCGAGTCCTTCATACATTGAGAGCAGCACGGCTCTCAAGGTGTAGCCTCAGACCTCAAATGGCTGCATGGGAGCTAGCAAAACGTGCTTTTTTCTCCCGCCAGGTGGGAGCAGCCTCTCATCTTGGCTGGTGCCTGTGGCTGGAGCAGCAATACAGTGTCCCCATGCCCGCAAAGAGTGTGGCCAAGTATGTATGAGGCAGCTGCCCTCCTTTCAGACATAGACATGGGAAGGCTTCTAGTTTTGTCTGACCCAGGGGGTGGGGTTGCCTAAGGCAGTGTTGTGGCGGGCATACTTTCGGCCTTCGTCACCTCCTAGGTCCAGGGTCTTCTCAACTGCCTCTCTTTTGTGCAAGGCCTTTAAAGAGGGGTTGGGCAGTTTAGGGGACATGTACCCCTGTCCCAAACCTTCTGCACACCATTCTGCAACAATCCAACATGAAAACGTCAGGTTTTCTCTCGAAAGAGCTCCTCTAAGGGCCTCAGTCCCACCCCTAGCTGAAATCTTGGCTTGAACCCTTCCCACCAAAACTTCAAAGGCGAGCATCAAATGTGTTGACTCCTGAGGTCTGGCCCTTCTCCTTTGTTCTGGTGGGCCAGGGCAGTCCCAGACCAGGTGCAGCATGACAAGCTAATTACCAGTTGCTGATTTCCCCCATGCCCCTTTCCTCCCCCAAGGGGTCAATCGCTTATAACTGCTACTTTTGTGTAGGGAGGCCTTTCTTCATTTTCCTGGGGAGCAGAGTAATCAATTTGGCCCAGTATTGGGGGAAGCGGGTGGCACGAAGGCCTAGAATCGGATTATGAGTGGAGTCAGAGAAATAGGACAATTGTTGAAGTCCCATATGATGTGGATTTAGCATGTTGATGACTTCCAATTCAAACTTGGTGTGCATGTTCTACCCTAGTTTGGCAACTTGCTGAACTGTGTAGGTCTAAGTGGAGAGAAACTACAGCTTAGCGCAGTTTTCGTCTGGATATATAATACAGTAAAAGCACTACAGTTTTTCAAGTAAGCCCTGCAAACCAACACTATGAATGGCCACTACTGAAAAGCCTACCCCAGTTCCGCACCAATTTTTGCAGAGTTCCTTCTGCGCCAAGCTACCTGTGCGCAATTACTCATACTCGTAGCCCGAACATGTGCACACACATGTTCACGTGTAACCAGCCGAGTGCCCCTTAGCCTAGATGCGCAGCAGCGACCTTATCTTAAAAGGTGGGCACTGGTAGTAAACACACTCAGTCCAGACTGAGACGCAAGTATTGAGACTCACTCACAGTAAAAAGTCCAAAGACCAAGTAGTAATTTGCAACAACAACAGAATTCCGGTAGACTAAATGGACAGAAATCATTTGCTAAAGTCCAGATGTCAAAATTGTAGTTTAGGTTCTCATCCTATCAACTTCCCTAGTGTGCTTCAGGTGTTTTTTACTTTGAAATTCTTTGGTGCTTAAAGCTCCAACACACATGCAAAGTGACAGAGGTTTCAAAATACTCATCATGTAAGGCTCACCCTTCAGTGCATTTTGTACTTTCATTTCGAGGTTGTAAAGGTTGCACTGATTTTAAAGTCCGAGTTACCAAAAAAAGAAGCATCCTTTTTTATGGCTAAGGGTGTAGTAAGCTAAGTTAACCTCTGCTGCAGTTACGCTGTCTTAGGAACAGTGTCCTCAATGTGGCAGATCCCAATTCTGGAATGACAAAACAAGACTATTTCCAAATAAGATTATCTATTAATCTTACATTTATTATAATGACAGCCTAAATACTTTTCGTTGATGTATACTATCATTCTAGTGTTCATTGTTTGTTTAATATGCCTATAGAGAAAGCCATCCATTAGATCAAAGACTGGGAATAAAGGTCTAAGAACATTCTGAAAACTCAAATCCTTCAGACTGAATGCTATGGACAAAAAACAACAAAAGGTGGTGGTGAATTTTATCTTTCTAAACCAACCACTAAATCTGTAAAATTTCACACACAAAAAACGTATTAATGTGTACATTTGTAAGGAAAGGTCTAATCCTTCTCTTCAGGTGTATGCTGGCCCAACAAACTAACAACCTGAATCCGGCAGGCATGAGGACATGATCTCAGTCTATTGGACATTACAGCTTTGGGTGCCCATTCAATGTCTTGAAGCTTCACCATGCTCCAATAGACTGAGCAAAAATTGATCACCTTGGCCAAGGTACCAGTGATCTTCTAACAGGACAAGGTTTTCCCGCTTGCCCTTTGGCTCAGGTTTAGCCTGTTTTTTGTGATGCCTTTATTGGGTCTCATCTACAGCTTTAAAACATTGCCTTTAAAACACAGACTGCACATGGTCATGATTGGATAGCTTTGTCTACCTCAGTTCAATGCTCCTCATTCATTAGCTTACCTTCCAATTCCTGCTTTTGCCTCCCCACCCGGAGCACAGATTAGTTATCATTTTGATAGGATGAGTTGTATCATTCCACTGCTGAGATCTAGAAACTATATTTTTAATTTGCCTTTTAGGACTCAATGAGACAACAAATATCCTAAAATGGCCACAGGTGGGTCAGAATGCACATGCACAAATATTAATTACAAAATATATATATATATATTTTCCATATGTACACATGCACCAAGACACACTGGCAGTCATTTTGGATCTTTATTTTTCTTCTTACTCATGCCAATGTAAATGAGCAATGGCATAGCCAATAACTGAGCACTCACTTTTTAAAGGTGCTTCCTACTGGTTTTGCCAAGGCTGGTTTCATAAAGGTGGATCCTGAAAACTTTCTCAGGGTCTCCCTTACACTGTGCTTGTTTTATCTGAGAAACAGGTATCTGCTAGGGTATCTACAGTACCAGTTCAATTCAGCCTCAGAATGGGACGTATGTGCATGGTGTCCATGATCTCCTGTGGCGCTTAATGTGTAAAAATGCAATCATAATTCAGAAAAGGCAAATGCTACACATCAGAACTTTTATGGGAGGAAATGCTTCACATTTAATTGCAGGGAGCTTTGAGTCTTCACTAACACCTCTGGTCTCAATATGCAAATGCTATCACTTAAAAAAGGCCTTTTCATTGTTTGGCCATTACCCAATTAAAAAAAAACTGTAGTTAAGTCAGGAATTCCCCCCCCCCAACAGTGTTTTAACAATCAGTGCACATGGGCCCCCCCTCCCAAATCCTCCCTTGTGCCGTGTTCTCAGCTAGCAGGGCACCAGATATGGTGTTCTCACCTTTGCCGATAATCTGCTCTGTCTCGCCATCCCACTGATCTTCATCATCGTCATACTCGTCATCCACATCTGCAAAAAGAAACAAAACATTTTATTTTCAGTCACAAAAACAAGAACAATCCAAACAGTAGTGTTTTCAATGAGATCAGTAATTAAAAAAGCCGAAAACATGTTTTAATGACCCATGAAACCCACATAAACTAGCAACACCAACATGGAATCCCCAATTCATTCAAGGTAGCCAAAATTACCACTAGTGGATCAACACACGAGGGCAGCCTGGCCTATGGAATTCTCGTTTACCTGAAGTAGCAATTCACTCATAAAACTCATGACCCCTACACCACCCGTTCGCTTAGAATGCCACAGTTATGCAGGGTAGAGATTTAGTTGGTCTAAGGCGAGAACCTCATTGACAGACGAAAACATTTGAGGAGACAGAGGAACTTGTCACTGTCGGGAATAATACCGGCTTCATCCAAGATGAATCCTCCATGCCGAGATTTTTTTCGTGGTCGTTCATTATCGTCCTCCTCCTCTTCCTCCTCGTCATCATAATCATCTTCCTCCTCAGCTTCTTCTGAACCTTCATCTCCTTCCTCTGGCTCTGGTTTATCTGCCTCTTCAGCTTCATCGGCCTCTTCAGCTTCATCAGCATCATCATCATCATTTTCCTCAGCTTCCTCTTCATCCCCTTTCTCACTGCCAGCAGGGCTCACTCGCTCCTCCACTGCTTCCTGCTATAAAAGGAAATAAAGTTTAGCAATCTGGCAAATCTAATGATCTCACATAGCCATTTCTACCCATTTTGAACTTGCCATAGGAGCTTTTAAACACATATGCCTCCTCGCCTTTCCCTCACAAACTCCCTACTTCATACTTCCATCCCTTCAACCTTCCTAAGCTGAATCTCTACATCTACTTTTGGCTGTCCCTCTACTTCGTAAGTCCCATGGCTGATGAGCTTTCTCGCCGACATCAGGATCCTACTAATCTTTCACTTTTAGAATTATAAGCAACCTCATATTTTTGCGGGGTAATTGGTATAGCGGCCACCCGGGTCAAGAAAACAGTTCATTGAGAATTGGAATCAGGTGCTGGAACCCTTCATTTCCTGCGCTAAATTCATCATCTTGGGGGATTTTCATTTATATCTGGAAGAAGGTTGTAATCACAGTAGGGCCCTTGGAGACCGGCTGAAAGAGGCGCGAGCGGAACATGCAGCGTTGCTGGAACGACTGAGACACGTAAATTTCGCGGCCCACTCGGCGCGAGTACACCAGCACAGTGACAAGCCCGGGAGACTACTGGCCTGGCTAGTCAGACAGGAGTACCGCACGGAGCCAGTGTCCGCTATTCGCACAGCTGAGGGAGAGATAGTATACACACAAAGCAAGATACATCAAGCGTTTGTGGGGCACTACCAGGCCCTGTACAAATCACAACTGAGGGTCTCCTCGGCATCCATTGCGGATTACCTTGTAGACATTCAACTGCCTTCCCTCACGGACGCTCAACAGGGGGATTTAGGAGCACCATTCACCCAGGAGGAAATGCGCGAGGCCATTTTCGCATTGTCCAACGGCAAATCCCCTGGCCCGGATGGCCTACCCGCCGAATTCTTTAAGGCATGTTCAGATACGCTGATCCCGGAGATGCTCAAGATGTATAACACTGCGATCGAGGACTCGGCGCTCCCGGATTCGCTCAATGAAGCAAACCTGGTCTCCCTATTGAAACCAGGCAGGGATGGTACATGCATGGGGTCCTACAGGCCATTAGCCATGTTGAACACCGACTATAAAGTCTTCACCTCCCTGTTGGCCCGACGCTTGGCCTTAGAGGTCCCGACCCTGGTACATGACGACCAGAATGGTTTCATGCCGGCAAGGAGCACTTCTCGTAACCTACGCCGCCTCTTCCGAGTTCAGGAAGCGGCCACGCTACACTGGCCGAGATCAGGGTGTCTAGTCTTAGACCTTGAGAAGGCTTTTGACTCCGTGGAGTGGCCATATCTAGGGGCGGTGCTGGACAGATTTGGTGTAGGTGATGCCTTCGCGGACATGGTCGGACTACTTTACCAGAGGCCCAGCGTCCGTGTGCTGACGGGCAGGCTGCTCTCGGAGATGGTGCGGGTACGCAGAGGCACCCGACAGGGTTGCCCCCTGTCACACCTCCTTTTCTCTCTGGCCATCGAGCCCCTGGCGGCTCTACTACGGGACAGGGGAGCGGAATGGGGGATCCCGCTGGCTGATGGAGTGCACACGGTCTCGCTTTACGCGGACGACCTGCTGCTCTATGTGCGGGACCTTACCGCGGTACCCGCCGCGCTGTCGGACATTTTCCGGACATTTGAGGCAGTGTCGGGCCTCAAGGTCAACTGGACCAAGTCTGGAGTATACTCGTTCAGCCGGGACCTGGGGGAGTGCGATGTGCACCTTGGAGGCACTCAGCTCGAATGGTACCCGAACACGTTCAAATACCTCGGGCTCTACATCTACAGGGACCCGCAGAGCATACTGGAGGGCAACCTGGTGCGCGCTATCTCCTCGTTGCGAGCCCAGATGGCCTTCTGGAAGACTCTGCCATTGAATGTACCCAGCAGGATTGCACTATCCAAAATGATAGCTCTGCCCAGGCTACTCTACCACTTTGCAAATATCCCACTGTATGTTCCCACAAGGATATTCCGCGACCTGGAATCAATGCTCCGCGGCCTGATCTGGAACGCAGGACGCCCACGCGTGGCCCTGGCGAAGCTGTACTCCCCGACTGCGGAGGGAGGGCTGGCAGTCCCCAACATGGAGCTGTATTACCTGGCTGCGCAGCTACAATGGGTGACGTACTGGCTCAGCGGCTCACATCTCGATGACACGGCCACCGCAGACTACCAGTGGACTCACCCACAGGTATGCGCCTTGTTTCACCCACTGACCAAGGGACCCCGCCCTCTACCCCTGCACGTGGCTGTGGCCCGTAAATGCTTTGTCCGTAGCCTGAAACTGACGCAGAATGTCAGGCCGTATGCCCCTGCCCTCCCCCTGTTGGGCACCCCCCGGAGGAATGGGATGGTGACACCACGTAACCTGGAGCTCTGGACTGCAGCTGGAGTGGAGACCATGGGCGACCTGTATGCGGACGGGGCCTTGCTCCCGTTTGCGGAATTGTCGGAGGGCATGGGTCTGCCGGTGGGGCAATTCCTGCTCCACGCGTCAGTAATGCGGGCGTATACAGAGTCCTGGGGGAATATCCAGGATGAACCACCGATTCATCACTTAATACAGTACCTGCATGTTATGGGCAGAGGCTCACACATTATACACTGGCTGGCGCAGGCACTCCTCATGCACACAGCCGATCAGGGACAAATGGGCAGCCCACCGTGGGAGGGACTGGACGGATAAGGAACGGAACCTGGTTCTGGCCAGCCCTGTGAACATCCCGCGCAACTCCCGCTTCCGAACCATTCAGTTGTACATACTGCACCAGGCGTACTTATCACCAGACAGAATCAATAGATACTTCGCGACTAACACCGCCGCCTGTCCCAGATGCGACCTGCTAGGCGCAGACATTTTACACATGCTCTGGCACTGCCCATCTCTGGCCACATACTGGGGGGAGGTGACATCTCTCCTGACACACAGCACAGGCCCGGGGTTACCTCACACGTGGGAGGCATGCGTTCTTGGGCTGTACAAGAGGACTAAACTAAATAAAACGCATGCTCGGTTCTGGGATCTGGGCCTCATCACAGCCAAACGACTGCTCACTAGGCGCTGGAAGAGAAGGGAACCACCAACCCCCACACACTGGTATGCATCTTTCACTAACTGGGCTAGAGCAGAGGGCACGGCGCTACGCCGGGAGGAGATGGCGGGCTTGAGGCAGTTCCCGATCGCACAACTCTGGGATGATATCCTGGGGTCCCTACAGGGGGAGGGCGCGGTCAGAGGGCTCACATAGAGACCGCTAAGATGGGCGGGCACCGCAGGGGTGACAGCTCAGTAGACAGGGCTACACATCGCATCCCCCCCCCCCGAGCACGACACCGGTCTTCGGACGCGAAGGGCATTGGCACAGCCAGCCACCCACACGAGGACTCTCTAGCCTACATCGACTCGAAACCTGCCCCCAGCACCTCCCCTCTGACACCGCTCCCACGAGTACACCCCCCCCCCCACTCTTTACCCCTTACGTATTCCCATGTATACGGTTTCGGACTCCTGCTTTCCAGCTGTAGCCATAACCCCTTCCACGCCGCATTAGAAGGATGCAGCTGGCCACGTGTTTGGCCGCAAGGTCGGGCGCGGGCAGCATCTTCCAAAACCGCAGCTAGGCTACTCCATCCGTCTGCTAAGCGCACCACACACTAGGCCGACGACCGGTGAGGCCCTCCTACTCACTGAGGCTGTCCTGCATCAGGTCTACGGCAATCTGCGCATGCACACCAATGGCCCCCTACTCCGCTAGCACGCCCTCAGAGTACACTGCACCGTTCAGAGGGTTTTGGGGCCATGCATGCCGGATGGGCACGAGGCAGCGCAGCTACAAAAAAATGGGACACACCGATCTGAACTGTTCTGTTTTGTTTGCAGAGTTAACGGTTTACTTATAGAAAAAATGAAAAATAAGACGTCACTTACAGAAATAACTGTGTGCTGAACAAGTGTGATATGATCAAAGTACCTGGAGACTAGCTCACTGAAGACAAATAAGGTGCAGCAGAGCACCTTCCCCTGTAAACCCTTACCCTCACGATCCATCGCCTTGTTGCAGCCGGCCCGCAGGGTTGTATGCTTTGCTATATGTACTGCACTTTTGAACAATAATAAACGTCTTAAAAATAAAAAAATAAAAAAATCACAGTAGGGCCCTTTCGGATTTGATGAATAGCTTCAAACGACAGATGTTCACATGCTGGGTGGTATTTATACCAATCATACAGATCTGTCCAAACAATATCTGTATATGCCTGTGTGATGAGCCACAAAACCAGACCTTATTGCACTTTTTTTTTCTTATGTAATTTTTATCTCTTGTGCGCCAGGAAATTCCTATTGCCTCTGATGCGCAGGCACAAATTTACTAAGTGCAAAGCTGATTAGCTTTTTTTTTTTACAGCATCTAAATGACCAAGATACCTGTTATTTGGTTACCTGGTCTTTGAGGGGCATTTTACATGTGAGAAAGGGAATGTTATTTTAAACAATGATCACTGAATTCTATTTGCTCCTTACGTCCTGCACTTTGGGATGGCTTGTTCAAATTGTATCATTTATTATATTAGTCCACGTTTTAAGAATCGGTCTTTTGAATGGCTTTGTGCCGGATATGTATTTTATTTCATTGGATGCATTTTAAAACATTTAAATATTGGATTGGTTTTATTGAGTGTGTTTTAAATTGTGCAGGTCTTTTTTGATCATATGGGAAATTATAGAATTAAGATTATTTGACTTGACTTGGCTTTGACCTGTCGGTTAAAGACTACCTGCCTCTCAACTGGACGGATCATTATGTGGTAGGGTTTGTTGTGCAGGATGACAAGGAGAAAAAGACTAGACAGAACATGTGTGCCGCATATAGAAGAAGGAATAACATTTCCAGAAATGAACTGAAGGAAGCTCTTGATTCTTCTCAGGTAAAAGGATTTATCAGTCGGGGACAGACCGCAGAGGATTTTAACTGACGGGTGCGGTCAGCTATTGACTAGGTAGCCCCCATTATTACCAAAATTAAGGGGAGGAGGAAGGTTTACGCCCCATGGTTTTCAGAGAGTTTGAAACACCTCCAGCAGCAATGCCATAAGCAAGAATGGAGGTGGAGATTGTTGAGTAATTCAGAAGGAAAGGTCAAACAAAAAGAAGCAATTCAAAAATACACGAGGGCTATTAAAGAGGCAAAATCCTCATACTTTCCCCTTAAAATAAGATCTACGGGAATGCATCTAGGGAACTGTTTAAGGTTGAGATCTTACATCCCTGCCAGCTCTACAGGAGCTGCAAAACTCAAGAATTTTTCAATTGGGTGGCCTTGTTTTTTCAGGATAGGTTTCTGAGGATTCTCTCTGAATTCCAAGTTGCGGAGGATGGTTCAGCTCCTACATCTATGGAAGATGACTTCTTTGGGTGGACCCCCATTAATGGTGAATTGCCCTCCTTCTGTAGTTTGCCGGAAGCTAAAATTAAAAATCTTCTGGAACAAATTACATCAGGTTCCCCTGACGATCCTTGTTCAACCACAGCGATGCAACTCACACCAGATCTAATTGCTTCTTTTCTGGAGAAAGTTTATACCCAGGTGCTGGAGTCCGGAGTGTATCCCCAGTGCTGGAAAGAAGTGATTATTATTCCCTTAAAAAAGAAACCAAATGGGATCTATGAGATTTGAAAAATCTTAGACCTATCTCCCTGTTGCCCACGCCAGCCAAAATCCTTGAGAGGCACATAAAATAGTAACTAGCACAGTTTTTTTAAATAGACTGTGAGCTTCTAGATTCCTCACAGAACACCTTTAGGAGGAACCACAGCACTAAATCTGCACTGACAGTAGTGGCAGATTCTATTTGCCACCAAGTGGATTAAAGAGGTGCAGCTATTCTAGTTATGCTAGGTTTCAAAGAGGTGCAGCTATTCAAGTTATGCTAGGTTTATCCGCAGCCTTCAATACCTTCTCCCACCTGAGATTGGTGCAAAGACCGCCTCAGGGTTGGCTGAGGGGTACTGCCCCCTAATCTTTAAGATCCCTCATGGTGTTTATGGTCCACTGCGGAAGTGAGCTGCGGGGACTTCAGGGCTAAACCTTTCCAGATTCCCTGTAATGTCCTGCGGGGGTCCTCCCTCAGTCCCACATTGTTTAATCTTTATGTGGCCCCTCTGACTAAGCATTTATGTTCCTTTGGCTTTCAGGTATTGTCCTATGGTGACAAATCACACATCATCGTTTCAATATCAGGTGATTAGGCAGGAGTAGCTGACACTCTTAGGCTGTACATGGTGAAAGTCAGCACCTGGATGTGAGAAAACTGGCTCAAGATGAATGCCAATAGAATGGCGATTGTGGTTTTTGGGGCAGAGAATTTGGCTTGTTCTGACCGATGGTGGCCGGAGACTTGTGGCTCACTACCTGCTTCTACAACCTCCACTAAAAACCTGGGGGTGATCTTTAAGGACAGCTCTGGCATCTGAACCCCCAGGTCAATAGGACAGGGAGTTCCTATTTTTAGATCATCAAGAGCCGGATGGAGATCTTTCCCTTCCTTCCTGAGGAGCTAAGAGGGTCAGTGGTCGTTGCGCTAGTAACATCTCGCCTTGACTAGTGCAACGCTCTGTATTTGAATGCCAACCAGTATTCGTTTAATAAACTTCAGGTTATCCAAAATGCAGCTGCGCACTTGGTGTCGGGCATTCCTAAACATCTATCAGTGAAGGAGGGGTTGAGTTCACTGGGTTCCAGTGAGGAAGGAGCTGATTTTCAAAGCCCTGTGTCTGGTTTTTAAGGCTCTTAACCAGCAGGGGTCTTATTATTTAAGAACAGTTTTCAACTGGTATCTTCCCAGTAGACAGTTGAGATCGGCTGGGCAGAGGAAAGTGACTGTTCCCCGTTTTAGGAAGGCGAGATGAGGTGAGCATGCATTTTCTGTGGCAGCTGCATTGTTATGGAACACTCTCTCTGTACACATAGTGAGGATTTCTGTGTTTCGCAAGAATGTGAAGACTTGGCTTTTCTCACAAATTGCCTTCGTTTGTCCCCCCCCCAATGCTATGTTATAGCACTTGGATACCTTATGGTTTTATAAGCTTTACAAATTTTTAATTATAATTACTTTTCACACCAGCCATGCTCTCCCAGATATCCTTTATACACAACTATAGAAAAGGTGAAATCCTTTATACACATCTATTCTCACAATTTATACCATCTGAACGTACAGTTTAATTTAATCTGGTCCAGGTTAACATATTAAAACATAAGAGAGCACATTTAATATTAAGCCTAGAAAAAAAGTTATCAAATCTAGGACAACCAGTCCTGCAAAGTGAGGGAACCATTTGGTAATGAATCATGTAGTGGGTGAGCCTGAATAGGCAGCAGCTTTCTTTCACTCAAACTCTTCACGACGTTTACTCATTGAGCATATCCCTCCCCGCCCCGCCCAACCATTTCACAGTCCCAATTTGCTTTTCATCCACATCAGGCCAACCTCATTTTCCTCTGCTTCCTCTGGTTCACTACTTTGCTCGCTGTCTTCCTCAGAGAAGTTACTGTCCTCGCTGTCCGACATCTTCAAAGATTTTTATCTGTGTCCGGACAAAAAAAAAAAAACGGTTGGTCATGTACCATTCAGTTGCAAAAATCAACAGAGTGACATTTTACACAAACTGTCATGTCCTTCAATCTGATAATGAAAGTACCTGTCTGACATCAAGGTAAGACTTTCCACATTCCCAAGAACACTTGAGGAGTTTATTAAATACATTCATTTTAAAGAAGGAGCAGTTTTAAAGCTCCTAGTGTCCTCAGGAAAAGCATATAGGCCTCAAAAAATGTACTCGCCCACTCACAATTGCGAGTAAAATTTTATCAGGTCGAGATATTTTTAGCACTTACTAGTCCAATCTGGCGAGTGAATTTAGGCTGTAAAGGAACAGTTCTGTTGATTCAGAAAGTGAATGAGCAATAAAGATGCCATTAAATCTTGTTTTTATCTCGGCACATTTGCAGTCTGTTCAAGGAAAGAGGACAAATGTCAGTTTGTCTTTTTACTAACTGCTGCTTGGAAAATGGAGTTTATTTTTCTCTCTCTTACTAGAGTTACAGGTTCTTGTCAGGTGAGCCGTCTGAAGATGTCTGTTATTTTTCTCTAACATTTAAATAAATAGCCTGTATATTAATATTACACATATTTCAAAATATATCCTGAATTACAAAAGAACACTTTTTTAATTTAAGACGTGTGATGCATACAAAGGGTTAAATAGGAGCAAAAAACAGAACACTTTACTTGGTGATGTGAAAATGAAACATATTTGCAGAAACTACTTCCAAATATCATTGTTCGTACATTATATAGTTTTAATTAGTAACGCAGCATGCCAGTGGGAAAGTTTGTGGCCATTTCAATGTAAAATCTGCAGATTATAAGTGACAGTGTGCTACCATTTCATTCTTTAGTTATGTATTTATTAAAAGTGATAGTTTTTAAACACGATTGAGTAACATTCCTGCCCCCACCCTGATGAAAATGCTGTTAATGAAATAAGAGGCAAGACAGGGGTCATGTGTATCCTATATGTGGCTAGATTTATATTATATAATGGAAAGAAAGTTTAGTTTATTAAATCTAACAAAACAGTTTTTTTGTACAGCAGACCTGCTGAACTCGCACATTTAAAGGTGCTTTCATATGTGATAATGAAGAAAATGACGGCTCAATTAATTAAATGATTTGCCCACGAGCACATCATTTGAAACCAGTTTATGAATCAAGAGCATTACAAATAGGTCGAGTAATTATTTAAAATCACTAGACATGCGGGTCTAGTAAAATTTTTATGATTTTTCGAGGCCTGGCAGTTGATACCTAGTTCCAATGTTAATGGCACTAATGCCGTACACCTCCCTTAACCAGTTAGGGCTCTGATAAAATAATTTTCAGCAATGTCCAAGATATCCGTAATAAAGTGGTCCCATTGTTCAGCCCCATACAGTGCCACACACCTGACTTGTATCTTATAGATTTCTATGGCTTGTAGGATTGGGAACCAAGAAGCCAATTATGAAAACGTAAGAACAGCCCCAGCTCTATGTTTTATCATTTGCAAATTTTAAAAAATCTGGGAGGTCCAAGAACCAGAATCGACCAGAAGAATTAATAGATAATCAAGCTCCCCAGCACTTTCCAAAACTTCTTTTCCTACATTTACAGTACCCTTCACCATGGTTTCCTAGCGTATGTCCTCTGCTTAGATTTGGTAGGATTAATGTCAAGGCCCTATTCAGAACAGGTCAAAATGATCTACAAGATTTTGGAGGACCCTCCTAGTTTTGGCCAGTAAGAGGGCGGCATCAGATGTAACAAGCATTGGCATAGCCAGTAGGTCTTGCCTCTGGGACCTTATAAGTGTTTTGCCAGAGGTGGCATAGATTTGGGGTCACCTGCAGACAGACACTGTCTGTGGGCCCGGTTGTGAGTGCCCCGGAAAAAGTGATCCCTTAGAAAATACCTCTTTCTGCAGTGGTCGCAGTTGTAAGTGGTGCAATGTCCAGTAAGGGCCAACATCTGCCTGTTGTTCCACATAATCGAGATAAAACTAAACAAACTCTGGATAAGTGATATTTATTGCACCTGATAAATCTCACATCCCGCGGCGTGAGATTTTACCAGGTGAGATGAATGCTGACCCCTCCCCTTCGGGGTGGTCTATGTTCATACCTACCCTCCTTACCCCAGTCACCCCTCCCCCCCCCCCCTACCATCTATATAGCTGATAATTCTACCTGTTTTTCCCAAGTCTGGAAAAATCAAAGATAGAGAATCTGTTGGTAATTTTTATAATTCATAATTTTTTTGAATGTGCAAAATGAAGAGGGAACTAAGAAATGTGTGATCTCTTCAAAGAATCATGGTCTCCGTGTCTATGGTTACGGTAAACATTGTCCTCCCCACAAAGTCCCAGAATACATGCAGTGCACACGAACGAGAGGCAGAGTTAGGAGATCAGACCACACCTGCACAGCGGAATGGCTAAAACAGCAAGAACCCAGGGTGCTGCCTTTGGAGACAGAAGAACATGAATGGATTCCATGCCTGCCCTTGCACATTTAGTTCTGAGTTTTTCAAGCAGCATAAACAAGCTGGGTCTAGCATTGCCATACTTGAGAATGGGAGAATAGTAGGACTACAAGTCCCAGCATGCTTTGAGTCTCCCTCATCATAGCCCGGGAACGTTCATGACTAGAAGTCTCTGAAGTTTACACAAAGCCACCGCAGATGGTGTACTGGACTGTCTGACCACCATACAGCAATGAACCCCTGCAGCCAGGGTTTAGAAGTGACACTTTGACCCGCATATCTTAAAAAAATTCTCATTAATGGACTGCGTGGACGGATTTTGTCTGCAGTACCGAAATGCAATCCAGGTAGCGAGAATAGATTTAGTTCCACTGCTCACACGCGCATTCATTTTCACATCAAGACCAGTGCTCTCAGAAAGCAGCTGTTTCTAAGGAGCCCTGACTTCACAACACTCTCAAACATAGAACGTCTCTGTGTAAGCCCCATTCTCCTAAAGGGTCATGTATGTACTAACGCGAAGAGGACTAGAATGTTCTGCGGGGTTCGGTGAGTGAGAGCGATGTTTCCGGGTGCCTAGTGGTGTGGACATAAGCTGCTCCTGGAGCGGAAGACAGGGTTTAAACGTAATTGAGCCATTGGGATAAGGGGAATAAATGAGCCCCCCCCCCCCCCCCCCCATTTTATTACAACAAGATTAACTTTAACAATGTTGCTCATGTTTTAGACAATCTATGTTTCTCTGCGCGGTCCGATAGACGAGAACAAAATGGGTTTCCAGCGCTGGTCTCTGTCTGGCCCTGGATAAAATGACTAGTTGTTGGTTAATACAAATAAGAGTAGGATGTGTTGAATGTGTGCATTTTTTTTTTCATAGCACCAGAATCTCAGTGTCAAAAGATGTATTCTAGACAATAATGCTATTTTAAATACGCGCGTAATCAAATACACATTATTTTATCAAGTTTGTCAATGCTATTATTTACCTTGATAACCTTCATTGCCGCGTCATCGTGTCGCGGAGCCTACTTTCCGGCGGGTTAGCTCTACATCACAATAATAAGTGAGACTATGTCATATTTCGGGTGCGAATTTCTACAAGAACCCGCACAAAACTGACCTTTTGGCTACCAAGACGTTTCAAATGTATTTAAAATATCGAAATAATTATGGGATATCCGGATTAAGCAGGTAAAAGATGAATAATTTGTTGTTAAAATAAACATAAGTTGCTCTTTGATCCCAAACAGAGATGTTTACCAATAAAGATCACTGCCGGCACATAACAAGCTGAAATCCAGCATCGAAACAGTCAACATTCGGCTCGAAGGATCAGCGCTCTCCTAAATGGGCGTAGCATTCATTGGTGCGGCAGGTGCAGTGCCACCGGGGCCTCTGCACCAAGTCAAGCCTGGGCCAAATGCAGACTATGGCGGCTGCTGGGTGAGTGCGTCTGAAGCACAGAAAACAACTTCACCCCGTCCTGCCCATCTCAAGTTGAACAAGTGCCACCTTGGGGGGAGAGACACTGCGTGGGAGACAAGCGCAGGCACGCTAATTAAAAACAGATGGCCCCTGCGCGCCGCTGCTGGCTCCCGAGAGCAAAACGCTCTGGGAGTGAACATTTCACAAGAAGCTGGGACATCCACAGCCTTTGGCCAATTGTGTGCTGAAGCCAGACGCAAAGGCCTATCGCGTGTGAGCACCACAGGCCCAAGCTTCTACTGAGCTGAAGTGATTCCAAGAGGTAGAATTCCTATGCAGCTGTTACTATACCGAAGAAAAAGGGTAGGCGCTAAGACACAGCCATGGCACACACTTTTATAAAAAAGAAATTGCCTGGGTTAGCTCCTCTCTTGTGCCACGCCAGACCCTAGCGTTATTTAAATCACGGAGATACATCATTATATTTAACAAATTATAAGGGCTCCCCAACCCATGTAGAACCTTTCATTTATTTCTTTCTATGAACCACATTGAAAGTACCACGAAGATCAATAAACGCTACAAAAAGTTCTACTCCCTCCTATAGCTACAGTCTGTCCCTTAACCAAAAGGAAGCGGAAACCCAGCCCACTTGAACTAGCCTGGGGCCTACAGCCTGCAAATCCGAAAGAATGTGATTTTCATTGGAGGAATCCAAAAGTGTCTCCAAAATTTGTTTGCATAAGACCTTTCGGAGGCTATCTAAGAGGCTTATAGGGTGATAATTTGAAGGGTTGCTGGGACTTCCCTTCCTAACAACATGGACAATCTCTGCGCCTTTCCAGTTATATGATTAAAAAAAGGTTAGCTGGAATCTTGTCTGACCCTGGTGCCTTCC
This sequence comes from Lissotriton vulgaris, assembly GCF_964263255.1. Lineage (NCBI taxonomy): Eukaryota > Metazoa > Chordata > Amphibia > Caudata > Salamandridae > Lissotriton > Lissotriton vulgaris. Next base: position 911,334,430 of record NC_141697.1, read on the forward strand.
CTTGTTTCAATGAGGCTATTGCAAAAGCATTCTTTGCTGGATAGAAGACTATTGGAGTGGAGCACGAGTTCTATGTAAAGCCACCCTCCACACAGGAATCAGCTTGCTCTAATTCCTGAGCACAAGAATAAAGGTTCCCAAAATTTGCATCCCATTCACAGGGCAGGATAGATGAGTCTGCTGGCTTCCCAGATTTCCCACCGCCTACATTAACAAGTCAACAAACTTTTCTGAGATTGTTGTTAGCTGAAGCTTGCAGAATATCAGAACAATTTTTACATTCCCATGCAACTTTGCCTCGCTTTATTTTAAGTCGTAATGAGCTCTGCATTTCTTTATCACCTAGTTAATTTAAGAGATTGGCCTTTGCCTCTCTACAGGGCTGGGTGAACCATCCTTTTGTGGAATTCACTATCAGGGTTTGCAAGTATTTTTCGACAAAGAAATCTTTGAGCTTGTCAAATAATCTGTTATGCTTGGCTATAATCTGTTCGTTGTTTCCCCAGTTGTCATGCATAACCTCCATATGGGAAGCAAGAACCGAGTACATGCCTGAGAGGGCATTTGGGGAGGAGCACACCACATCCCCCTTCACATTTCTACGATTATTCGTAACTTCCAACTGTTGATCGTACATCTTGGAAGCACAGGGGAGGAACAAGGGAAATCAGCTGCTTTACAGTTAATACTAAACGGCTGTGGTCGCGCTCATCACGCTATAACCCTACCATATCTTCCATCTGCCTCCATAAACGAACATCCAGAATTATATAGTCTATAAAACTAGCATACAACCCTCACCTAAATGTGGGTGCACGGGCAGCATCGGAGGATGAGTGCCCATTACAAGCTTGCACTCCAATGTGCTAGAGTAAGATCTATCACTTGGAGGGCAGCCCTTTTAAGATTCCTCCTTACTGGAGAAGTTAATTCCGGAATTCGAAACATTTGATCTCACAAAGTGGATAGATCTTAAGTTGTGCCACTGGGTTCAAAGGTAAGATTTAAGTCACCTACCACAATAATATAATGAGACCCTGATTGACGGGTCAATATTTTATCCAGCAAACAGAGACTAGGCCATTCTTGCCAATACACAACACTCTGGTTGTAAATATTAATCCACTAGAGAGGCCAAGCCTTGGGGGGAAAAACGATTAACCCTTGATGTCTGGTGAGCCAGAATGAAGTTCAGCTACAGAGCAGAAGAGAAAGTACTCGCCCAAACAAGCAACCCACCTGATGGGCGCCCAGCTGAGGACCTGATTGCAGGGACACAATAGCTCTTGAAACCCCTTCGAAACAAATTATCAATTGCCCAGGTTTCCTAAAATACGCAAATCGTGTGATTATATATAAACTGGCCTCATGCAGCCTCAACAAGCTTGGAGTTAATGCATGCAATATTTCAGCTGTTAATTGCTATGGAGTGAAATATTGAATTGGAAGAGGAGCTACAGGTTTCTGCAACATGGGTGCTGGTCAATGGGCTTAAAATGAGCATGTTCCCTGCTGAACAACTGAGGATCTACTATTTTAAATACAGTTCTAGGTGCCTTTTCTGCTCCATCAATTTGTTTTGGAAAACATGCAGGCTTTGGACATTATGTTTTTTTCTAACTGTTTAAGGGCAGCCTTATTTATAGATTTATCCTCAGCTGCGACATTACATTGCCACATCCTCTCTATTTTGTTGCATTTATGTTTTTCTGCTTTCAACTCTGCTGAAAACTATGGAGCTGAAGAGGAAGTCCTCTTACTGCCGTTGTGCTAGGCATAGATTGCAGTTTTGCCTGGCTATTCCCCTCCTGAATAATCCATCACTTACCCTGACATTTGAAGTGCTGGTCAAATATGCATTTACAATGCAACGGTGTCGCCTTTGCAAAAGTTAGAGCTATTGGGATTGTAAATGACAACATTTTTTATTTATGTGTTGGTTTTGAAAACAGATAAATAAATGGCATTGTCATTTACAATGCCAATAGCTTAATCTCTAGCAAATGCAAGACCTATTCAATCCAATCCAAAAATCTTTATTTCGGCCTTTTAGGCCATAAAGAAGCATACAAATACATACAACAGTATAAAAACATCACTGGAATGTACAAAAAAACAGTAACGAGACTTCTTATCCATCTTTAAAATCGAATAGATAAAAATACATAAGAAGGGGAGCGGCACAGTTCATTACATGGGAGTAAAATTGTCATTGTGGCAAGGAGGTTATCAGCGGAAGCCGTAAAAACATTAAAACAGTGGCGGGAAATTCGGTCTATGTTAGATTATCCTTAATCAGCTTGGACCTCTTACGCCACATAGCAAAGAGAAATTTGGAAACTGCAAATACAATATGGGGGGAAGGGTCAGATTTCAGTATTCTGTAAGATGACAGGCAGTTCCTTATAGCCATGTTCCTGCATAAGGGCACCAACCAATATTTCCTTGAGGATTTATATGTGGGGCAGAAAAACAGAACATGGATTTTGTCCTCATCGTCCAGATTACAACCAGGGCATAACTTATCCCCCCCATTGGTCCATTTACTAGTAAAGGATTTAATTGGCAGGGAGCCAAACCGCCACTGTAAAAACAACTTCCTTGCCAGGGTTGGGTATATAAAATCCAAGAAGGTTTCAAACTTGTATGAATTTTTGGATTGAATAAGACCTATTCAAGACAACATTCACTCGCATTGAATTAGTATCCAGAAGGTGAACTCACTAATAGAGGGCAAGAACTCTGTTGTCTGCACCAAATACTGAACCTGAAACTACAAAGGCAACTTCTACTGGCTTAAGTAAACTTTGAAGGATCAGAAGAGACTGTCTTCCGGGAAGACGCAAGCAGGAAGCATCCCCACAGGAACGCTGAAGTTTGGAAGCTGTGTACAAGTAAAAGGTAGCCTGCAGCTGGAAAATGTGCTGTGCTCTTGGAGATGAAGGAAGCCTCCATTGGCCACTTGTTAGTAACAGGCAGAAATTTCCTTTGACTACCCTAGTAGAATGGAGAAGTGCAGAATGCAATGGTTATTCTGAAATTATCAGTGACCGTTAACATTTTTGTATTTTGGTCTTATTTTAAACATAAAATACTTTTTAGTTGTACATGGGAGTTTCACAGTGATTGATTCAAGGGGCATTCTCTTAGGAAGCCATCTGTCTTGGTGTCAACAAGGTGATTTTACGGGTCTAGGAGCTATTTTTGCAGGCATGGGAGAATTTGCCCCACCAAGCAATTTAGTTTCCTACAACCACGTGTGCCTGGTGATTCTTACGCTTTACCCTCATTCAGATTTGACTTGTCCCAGCTCCTTATCAAGTACATACAGTGTGCTGGTAAAACTCCAAAAATAGATAGAAGACAATTCTCACTCTCAAGCTCATGCACGATTGGTTTGCATACTCATGCAGAATGAAACTACAACACTCAATGTGCAACTGAAGTTACAAAGGTAACTGTGTGCCAAATTTACGTTTAATTTTCCCTCTGTTTTTGAGTACTAATATACAGTGGCCCTGTTTATAAGAGATATGCATGCACTGTAAGAATGTCAGATGTATTGGTCTGTCCAAGTATTTCTACGCATAACAATTTAAATGTCACTATTTAGTTTTATTTCTTTTATAGCGCTACTCCTCCCATTGCAGGGTGTCACCGCGCTTTACATCACAAGTTCACATTATACATTGACAATAAATCAGATAAGTATGTAAATCAATTTACAGGATGTGTTACTTAAGACAGTGTTGTTTACATGCTGTAAGTCACATGTCTTTCATAGTTTAATGTGCTATATTAGAAGGATTACAACTTATGAACTCCAAGTAACAAAGGTATTATTGTGTTAAAATCAGTAAGCCACTTACCTGGCTACATAAAATAAAAAATCTGTCATCTGCATGCTACATGATGTGCTTTACAGGAGACACATTAACCCTCTATACTAGTTTGAGCCAAACTGGGACTACACAAAACAGATCTCTCCAGCAACTGTGTCAAACTCCTAAGTTATCTTACTATTATCATTATTCCTTGAAATTTACTCAGCAGACAAAGATCTCTGCAGCAGGTGCTTTAACCCCATAAGATATTTTATAATGCAGATTTTTTTTTCAAAGACCTTTATTGCACAGTCTTGCAATGACAGCATTCAGCCTACAACCCCCAGGACCGGCTGCGTTATTCACAATTACCTTTCAACACCTTCAATGTAACACAGCCCTTTAGCCGACATCCCTGGGGTCCGGCGGCGCAGTAGAACAAAGTGTACATAGATCCATCAATTCGTGTTTCGGATACTCTCTAGGTCTGGTATTTTCGTTTTTAATGTTTTGTTGGGAACTTGCAACAAACGTACACGTTGGCAATCAATGTGACAATAATTCTAGAAAAATGTTAGTAATATAACTACATAGAATCAGAGTGTACAGACACAGCATCTGATGTGAGGGTCCTTTACACCCTCTACTGTGGTGAACAGACAACATTTTCAGGTCCAATCCCCCTCCCCCTCTTCGTCCGAGTCGGCATCATCCTCCACTGGCAATGGATCACACAGGTCACCCCTATAAACATTCCAGCAGGTCCAGACCTTGTTCCATTTACGCGGGCAGGCCCTATTTACATATACCGCCCGTTCTGTAAACATTAACACGTCCAGGTTCCTGTTCCATTGTGGTAACGTTGGCAGTTCTGGAGCGCCTAATTTCTGCGCAATGTCTCGTTTCGTCACCATGATGGCCAATGTAGCCCATATCTGTCCGTGTCTGGACAAATCATTTGGATCCCAAATGTTTAAAAGACATTTACGTGGTTCCGGAGTCAGTGACACCCCCAGTGCTTGTGATATTGTGCGCATCACTTGACGCCAATAGGCAGCTATGAGGGGGCAGTCCCAGAGGTTATGTAGTAGTGTGCCTTCCTCCCCACAACCCCGAAGACAATAGGGATGTGGAGCTCTTTGTAACTTGTGTAATGCAGTTCTCGTATAGTATATACAATGCAGTATTTTCAATTGTACTAGCCTGAACTTAGCAGAGATGCCCACCTCCTTTGGGGACGCCAGCGCCTCATTCCATTCCGTCTCATCCATGTCTCCCAATTCATCCACCCACTTTTTGCGCAGTTTTAGTGTGGGGTCTGATTGGTTGTTCATCAGTTTTTTGTAAGTAAGGGAAGTGGCACTATGCTGCATGTAATCTGTGAGCAGTCTATCTTCTAGCGGGGAAGATTCTGGGACTTCAGTGTTCGGTGGTATTGCCTGTAATAATGCGTGCCTTATCTGCACGTACCTATAGGTTTCGTTCGGTCCCAATTCATACTGTTGCTGAGTGATATCACTAACCATGTCATGAGTGATGTAATATGTGACGTCATCAGCAGTGCATTGCAGGCGCGCAAGTTATAGTGAGTCCAACTAACTATAACGTGGGAATTTCAATGGTTTTATGTCAGTAAAATTTCCAGCTAACTATAACTGGTGTGAAACCTATGTTTTTTTCAGTGAATTTAATAGGTTTTTTAAATGCTAATTCCTAACTATAACTGGTGTGAAACCTAATGGTTTTTTCAGTGAATTTCATAGGTTTTTTAAATGCTAATTCCTAACTATATATAGGGCCTCAAACCTATGTTTTTTTTCAGTGAATTTCAAAGGTTTTTTAATAGCAAATTTCTATAGCTATCAAATATAATATTTTTTATAATGAATCCTATATTGTATATTTATGTAATATTTTTTTTATGTATATTGTTCATGGTTTTTTAAAAATATTATTTTTTTTTGCCCTGGAGCGCTCCCGGTGCGCGTACCGGTGAGCGCACCGGTAAGCGTAGTCTTCCGGCGCGCCCCGGTGCACGTACTGGTGAGCGTCCCGTTTGTGCTATTGCCGCGAACGAAAACATCGTGACGTATCGCGTAGCCGCGTGATACACACGGCGTAAGCGCACCCGGAAGCACTCGAGCGCATACGATCGCGCTACGTAAGAGCCCCGGGGGGCGCGCCCCGGGGCACGTAGCGTAAGCGCGTCGGGTCATGTGACCTGAAACACTTTTCATTGGTTCAAGACAGTTTTGTTTTCCAAATGATTAAAGCCCGGGTCATGTGACCTGAAAATAACACTTTTCATTGGTTCAGGACAGTTTTCTTTTCCAAATGATGAAAGCCCCCACCTTTTTTCCTCATTCTCACTTTTTACTTTGACTGAGGAAGACCTGTTTGCAGACCTATTTGTACCTATTTGTACTGAGAAATGGCTACAGTAGCAGTAGCAGCAGCAGCCGGAGCATCTCAACCATCACCACCACCACCACCACCACAAGGACCACCACAACACCACAGTGGTGGAGGAGAAGAAGAAGAAGAAGAAGAAGAGGAGGAGGAGGAGGAGGAGGAGGAGGAGGAGGAGGAGAGGCGGTACCTGTTTGAAGATACTACCACCTATAAGCCAAAGGAGCGCATTGTCTGGGAGTTTTTTAAAATCCCAAGGGGCCTCAAGAAAGTTAATGCGCCAAAGGTTACTTGTCTGATCTGTGGCACTGTACTTTCCAGGGGGAACCCTGCCAAAAAGTATTCTTTTGGCAACAACACCATGATTCGCCACATGCAACGCCGGCACCCAAACAACTATGCTGCGGCATAGGTCAGAGAACTGACCAGAAACCCTCCCCAATCTTCTCCCAGCACCTCCCAAAGTAAGCAACCCACTCCATCGGGTCCAGAGACAAGTGAGATGGTCCCAAACATCCAAACCCAGTTTGGAGATTTCAAAATAGTTTGCAAATTTTGTGGAAGGACAATTTGCTATGGAGAGCAAAGTATTAAACTGATTAACCGTGCTGGAGACAACCACAAGTGCAAAAACAAACCTTAACTTTTTCCTGGTTTTTTTTTTGCTCCAGTTGAGCCGTTTACAATTCCCTGTTTTTTGTTTGTCCCCAAAAAAAATTCAAAAAAAATATAAAATTGTTCATAAAAGCCAAAAAAAGTAAAAAATGTTCCAAAAAACAATAAAAAAAAATATAAAACAACAAAAAGAATAAAAAAAATAGTTTTTAGAACTACCTCCAATTTATAAAAAAAATGCTACATTTTTAAAAAACTGTCATTCTTTTTTCCCCATGGTACGCTCCCCGGTACGCTCCCCGGTGCGCGTACCGGGTGCCCCCCCCCCCCCCCCCACGCAAATCGAAAAAAAAAAAAATACATTTTGCCCCGCGGGGCCCTTTTATGGCCCCCACATCAAACCTAGGGGGGTAAGGGGGGGGGTCTACCCTGCCCCCTTTTGGTCATTTCCCCCTTTGTTTTTGCCACCTCTTGTGTCTCGATCCTACCGAGACACAAGATGGCGGCCGCTCCGGACTGTTTGGAATGTTGACAGACACCCGAGAGCCAATCAGCTTTTTGCTCGCGAACTCGCGTAGCGCGCTGGAGCGCGCCCCGGTGCGCGTACCGGGGCGCGCTTATAGATATATATATTTTTGGGAACCTAAATTACTCAAAATCCACTGGAGCACATATCTTGAGACATAGCAAAGGCACATCGGGCTACCAGTCCCTACAATTTTGCCAAGTTTGGTGGAACTCGATTCAGCCGTTCGGGCTAAAAGTGAGTCCAACCGCCCTATGAAAATTAACATGGGGAAAACACGTTTTGGGACCCCCCTTTTATCTCGGCCCCCGCTTGACGAATCCCCCCCAAACTGTCAGGGAAGGAGCACAGCGATGCAAATTTAAGGAAAATTACAGGCAGATTCCTCAACCGGCGCCAAAGTTATTCCCAATAGAAGGTTGCGGATTTCCTATGGAAAACAATCCTAACTATAACTATATATCGCCTTAACATCCATCATGAACACACGACATATAGTGTCCCTTATGTTTCTATTTCTCAGTACACAGTTGCAGAAAGGTTACAGAGAAACAGCAGGCCCCATTACAATGATTTGTTTAAAATTCCTGTTTAACCATGCTCATTGTCTTTGTTTTAATGCATCCCAAATAGGAGATCTCAAGGAATGCTTGTTCAACACTTATGTTCCTACTCTCATCTGCTGATATTTCCTCTGTGTTGACTTTTTACTAGATGTCCACATCGCCCTCGGTATTAAGTATATAAATGCTAAATGTTATCTATAAATGGCATGTCAAATAGTTTACGTCTTCCAATTTTTAGCTTAATGCCATCATTTCTTTTGTGTTCTCCCATTTCATGGTATTCCCTAGCATGATATAAAGTGGTGTGCATCCATTTGGTGTTTTAATATGCCACAATTCTTAAAACATCAAGTTTAATCCTTAACCGCAAAGAAAATTATGATCGCAAGCAGGAATACACTGTAGCACCTTTTGAAATGACAATTTTTTTTTTAATAAAAAGTGAACAGATTACAGAACAGACACTTGACAACTCAGTATCTAATCAAGAGGCCAGGGGGATTATTGGTCTCAATAATTAAAATATTGCCTAGTTAATCAGACAGAGTCCGTGCAAGAGAAAATTAAGAGATTGGAGCACTTGGTAGAAAAGAAGGGTAAAAATTAATTACATGAAACTTATCCTGTACAATACTGTAATGTTTACAGGACAGAGGCCAGTCTTAGCTCATCACTGAATCCAACCTTATGTAAGGAGAATCAAAAGTTTAGTGGAAAATGGCAAACAATCTTTAAAGCACAGAGTTTTGATATAATTTTACTAACAACTGAAGGTATGTCTAAAATGTTGAAAAAACAATCTAGAAAAATAAAATCACTGGAAGGCAGACTGGAGTATTTGGAAAATGTGAAAAAAAGATATCAAACATTTAAATAAATTGGTTCTAAAAAGGAGACTGAACAAAGAACAATAACATTTAAACAGGGGCACATGGCTACAATAGTTACGAGGTATATACATGGACAGAGCAGCAGAAGGTGAAAATAAGAAAAACGTTGGAATGAATGTGGACTTTCGCTCCATATAAATCACAAATTCTTGTCAAGATAGAGAGGAAGAGGTGAGGACTGGTCCCTATGGAGCAAACATACAGTAAAGCAAAGCATTGAAAAAAAACATGACCGTTTTTAGAGCCTGGTCCCAAAAAAGAAATGAGTTTTGCTAGATAGTGGCTACTTTGAACAGAAAGAAGTTCATCTACCAGATACATTCGCTTACATGCCTATGGAAAGAAAGTCAACATGAGTGTACAAAGAGATGATTAGAACGTTGAGGCACAAACCAAAGAAAATAATTGGATTACTGACAAAGTGAAGGAGTTTCAACATCATTTGCCACAATACCAGGTCTATACATAATGTCAAAAATACCTAATATCAATATGATCTGCAATTCTGCCTAATTGTGGCATTTTTGTTACCTTATAAATGACCAAGAAAGCATTATGTACAACTGAATGACCATATTAAAAAGTATTAACAATAAATAATGTCTTCAGGTTTTTTTTGTCCTTTCAATGCTGGCAAGTTCTATCTGCCTGTCCCAGTGGTTGCTGGTTATGGTTATTTTTGTTACAAGGGGGTATAAATAACAGGAGGGTGAAGGTTGAGAAATAGTACCTATAGAACAGTCAGTCAGTCAGTGAGAGAGTCAGTCAGTGAGAGAGTCAGTCAGTGAGAGAGTCAGTCAGTGAGAGAGTCAGTCAGTGAGAGAGTCAGTAAGTGAGAGAGTCAGTCAGTGAGAGAGTCAGTCAGTGAGAGAGAGAGAGTGAGAGAGTCAGTCAGTAAGAGTGAGAGTCAGTCAGTCAGTGAGAGAGTCAGTCAGTGAGCGAGTCAGTCAGTGAGCGAGTCAGTCAGTGAGAGAGTCAGTCAGTGAGAGAGTCAGTCAGTGAGAGAGTCAGTCAGTGAGAGAGTCAGTCAGTGAGAGAGTCAGTCAGTGAGAGAGTCAGTCAGTGAGAGAGTCAGTCAGTGAGAGAGTCAGTCAGTGAGAGAGTCAGTCAGTGAGAGAGTCAGTCAGTGAGAGAGTCAGTCAGTGAGAGAGTCAGTCAGTGAGAGAGTCAGTCAGTGAGAGAGTCAGTCAGGGAGTAAGTCAGTGAGGGAGTGAGTAAGTCAGTGAGGGAGTGAGTAAGTCAGTGAGGGAGTGAGTAAGTCAGTGAGGGAGTGAGTAAGTCAGTGAGGGAGTGAGTAAGTCAGTGAGGGAGTGAGTAAGTCAGTGAGGGAGTGAGTAAGTCAGTGAGGGAGTGAGTAAGTCAGTGAGGGAGTGAGTAAGTCAGTGAGGGAGTGAGTAAGTCAGTGAGGGAGTGAGTAAGTCAGTGAGGGAGTGAGTAAGTCAGTGAGGGAGTGAGTAAGTCAGTGAGGGAGTGAGTAAGTCAGTGAGGGAGTGAGTAAGTCAGTGAGGGAGTGAGTAAGTCAGTGAGGGAGTGAGTAAGTCAGTGAGGGAGTGAGTAAGTAAGTCAGTGAGGGAGTGAGTAAGTCAGTGAGAGAGTCAGTCAGTGAGAGAGTCGGTCAGTGAGAGAGTCGGTCAGTGAGAGAGTCGGTCAGTGAGAGAGTCGGTCAGTGAGAGAGTCGGTCAGTGAGAGAGTCGGTCAGTGAGAGAGTCGGTCAGTGAGAGAGTCGGTCAGTGAGAGAGTCGGTCAGTGAGAGAGTCGGTCAGTGAGAGAGTCGGTCAGTGAGAGAGTGAGGAAATAGAAATTTTTAGGTAATCAATGTGTCCCCCACTCGCACCCTATCCATGCACCCATGTTCCATGTATGTCGTGTAATTCCCTTTCCGTGCATGCCATGAAGACGCATATGCATTTGCGTCCAACGTTAACATGTCAGTTATTCAGTCCTCCAAGAAAACCACGTTAATTTGGCTTTTAGGCCTATGGTGCCAACGTCTTTACATGGTGCACTTTTAAATAACGCGAAGCACACGTTTTTCCACGTTTTTCTGGCTCAGTCGAGCCAGACCCTTAATTAAGGCTCCGAGTCTCTTCTGTCTCTGAAAACTGCAGTTTAGGTATGCATCCCTGACCTCTGCCTTACTTCCTGCCCAGCGAAGCGGTGCCCGGCTCGGCCTGGCCTGCCTGCCAAGACAGTATTTTGCCTACAGTTATCTGCTCAGCCTCCTCGAAAACACATTCCAGTCTAGTGAAATAGGTAAACATGTTTCCGGCTGCAGAGCAAAGGGTCCGGCCTTCCTGTCCTCCTTGCAAGTGATTTACAGAACCCGTTACCATGGTAGGCCCATGGCCCCGCGCATTGCACCAAGACACGTATGCACGCACTAGCATTCAGTATTGAACGGCCTCTGCCCGAGAGACCTTTTACTTCAGACAATACATCCTCCAAACATAAGATACCAGATATGCTATAGGTACAGGTCGTTCTGACATCCCAGACACCAGACTCCTCTACTAGTGCTATAAGTCAAGCCCCCCAGTTTCCCCAGTTACACGTCTATACCACGTCATGCTCAGTTGCGCACGCACCCATGCCAAAGGTTTCTGCTGACCCTGCAGAATTTCTCTATGCATCCACCCACCTATGACACTTCTGTGACGTTTCCCATACACGCCTACGTGTACGCCCTCTTACACGCCTCCTGTTACGCACATGTGTTCTTATCTCTCTTTTCACTTGTTACGCCTACTGTATTCATTTCAATTATACTGTTTTACTATATATAATGTGTGATGTTAATAAAATGTTGAATGTCCCTTCCTGAACCTTAGTGGTGATGGAACTCGATGTCCCGGTTCTCGAGAATCTTAATTAAAGCCCGTATGACTCAGATACCACGGACTCTGCCTCTCATTTATTGAGCTATCCTTTATTGTCAGTTAATGTATAGAAAAATAGTCCCGGTAATTTTATTTACCACATAAATCTGGCGCCCGAATAGGGACCCCTCCCCTTCATCACGCGCCGGTGATGTACGCAGGCCCCTGACCCCTTCTACAGCCGTGACGGAATCCTGTGCACACCTGCGGGTTTTCCTGCTATCTCCCTCAGGCCCACGGAGGAGACGGAGACTGCGGTCCGGCATCCAGACGAGGCGGTGAGGAATGCGGAGAGTCCCGACCAGAGCCCCAAGCCGAGAGAGCAAGGTCCGAGGTATCCGGAGGCCCACCTGTTCCGAAGCGCATGCGTAGTAGCAGCGTAGACGTCGTAGCAGTCCAGTCCAGTCCAGTCCAGTTTCCGAGGCCTTCAGTTTTGCTTCCCGGTGAGTACCGTTGTTGGGAACGCATCTAGACGGGTTCATTAATTTGTGCCCGGTCAAGACGGGTCTGGGTACACAGACCTGGTCCAGACGTGTTCACTTAGGTGAATACGGTATGACGTGTCTCTTTATGGGACCGGTATTGTCTGTACTGTTTTAGCAGTGCATCCAGTGATCCAGTATTCTAGTATTTTTTCTCGAGATTTTCAGAGTTTATGTTTTCTATGTACCAGGTATCAGTCTGAAATGTTTTAATGTGTTTAATGTCGTGGTATGAATGATTGTTTGCTATTCATTACTGTGTTTATTGTGTTCACGTTCAAGTCAGTTAAAAAATGCCGCTGTTCTCGAAATTACGTCAGATAGGAACTAGGAAAGGGATACTCGAAGAAGCGGTTCCCGTCCCGTCTAGGGACACTCCAGGACATTTTATGTACCATAAGCATGGCTTAGATGCCATATTGTACTTAGACTTGTGGGTTGATTATACTAGGGATCTGGAAGAGAAATATAGATGGCCTGTCTCAGGGACATGGGATGCTGAATGCATCATGAGAGTAGAAGAAGCACTATGGAAAAAGAAAGCCAGACAATCCCAGAAAGATGCCATAGAATTGTGGCGTAAAGAAGCGCATAGAAGAACAGAGAAAGAAATCAGGAAAGCAGAGAAAAGTAGAGAGGAATCTGAAAAAGCTAAAGAAAGAGAGTTACTAGAAGAAGGTGAACGAGTTAGAGCAGAACAATTAGACAGACAAAGAAATGCCCTTATTACAGGCATGTATCCTGTTCTCGCCGAGGGCTTGCCCAGGGCGACCCCGGAAGTACCCCGAAACTTGCCGCCACCATTGGTCCCGACTAAATTACGTCATAAACAGACCGCCGCGGAAATTTTCCTTTCTTCTTATTTATATGACACTGTCCCAGAATATGCAAAGAAATCCTCCTCCAAATGCTCATCCTCCCAATCCTGTTCACATTCCCGTTGATGACACGACACCCCCCACTGTCTCATCTGCCACTGTTCCGGTCTCTGGTCCTAGCAATCCTTTTAATGCGCCTGCAACTCAGGGCCCACCTGTATTACCTGCATCTACTTTACCGCCTACACTGCCACCAGTGACAGCCCAGCCAGTAATAGTTGATGATCCCGCTTCAGGGGGAGCAGTAGGAGGTATTCCCGTCACCCCGCCTCAAATAAAACGAACCACACTCAGAGAAGCAGCATTACAACGCACACCAAAAGTAGCTACATACGCAGCCCTTAGACAGTACATTACAGATTGTAGATATGATCCAGTACCAGGTGAAGACGAGATGATATTATATTCATTACGTATACGACGTGTTACAAATTTGACTATCTGACTATCTTACCAGACATGAGGGATCATCTAGACAACATATATCACTTTATTAGAACAGGGGAGAAACCAGAAAGTATTCACGAGGCCATGGCACACAGAAAGGCGGAGACTCAAGGCATGATCCTACAGTTTTTGATAAATTGTTTGATTAGGGAACAAGACCAGCCAGGTAAAGACAAAGAAGAAATGAAACTTCTGATTAAATGGAGTGACAACATAGCTGATGGAAAACACAGTAAGCAAGCTTGTATAGAATCCATGTACAGAAAGATTCGTAAAGAAATTCTAGACATACACGCAAGGGAGAAAGCAGCGAGAGAGACCGAGAAAGCAGATGATGATGTCTCAGAAGACGAGGATATAGAAACAGAAACACAAGGTAGGATAGCGTACGTAGGTAGGGCGAGACCTTTTGACAGACCCTTTGACAGACCCATACGTCTAGAAAACCAGAAACGTTTTCTTTCTCCCATACCAGAACAATGTTCTCTTGAACATCTATTCGAAGCCACTGATAAAATACTGAAAGAACGAATAGGTTACAGTGAACTTAGTACCATGCCTGAACAGGAACTGGCCCGGTCAGCAGTCCAATGGGCTGGCAATACTAGTGTATATAAAGATGACATAGTAGCGCAAACATTTTTGAGTCTTTCACCAGACGAACAACGACTAGCTGGTATGTACATGATCCAACACCTCATTACACTGTATGAAAGTCAGCATTCTGATCCAGGTCCCCTATATAATATACTGGAAGAATTACTCCTAAAAAGATGGAGAGGCCTAGGTACCGATTTAATTAATGTCATCCTAGAACAACGACACAAATACAGAACTTTCCTGACTCCACAAATCGTTCCTGTTCCACCCCAGTAAGAAAACCATTTTACATAGACAGACAGAATCCCTTACGAGAAGTTCATCCCGTCCGGACCACAGGAGGTGAGCTAGAACGAGTATTCGTATACACCCCCTTGACTAAAATGGAATTATTGGAAATGAAAAAATTAGTGCCGTGTCATGATAAAGATCCAGCCGGATTCCATCGTGAATTAAAAGACATGCTACTCATGGGGGATTATACGTATCCCGACATTCTTAAAATGTTAAAGGTATTGTTGCCAGCCGGCATTTACGAAAAACTTAAAGAAAAAGAATGGGAGGTGGGAGATAAAAAGATTATTTGGGCAGAATTAGAAACTGAAGAAGATGGGCGAGTCCCCGGTACAGGTCTTGGGGAAAAAGCTAAAGCATTACCAGGATTATTAGTACAGGTCTTGCCAAGGTTATTGACAGTTAAAAAGGAAGACTGGGATGCAATCTCAGCCTGCAAACAGAAACAAGATGAAGACACTAGTGATTTTTATTCCAGATTCGAGAAATGTTTCATTATTAATAGCGGCCTGAAAACAAGTAGTGAATCTTATCCACATCTTTTTGTGACCAAACTAGTCGAGAATTCCTTACCACAGGTTAAAAACAGAGTATTGAAGGTTGAGAGTACATGGCAAGCTAATACCCCTTCCCAAATGTTACAGTACCATCAAAACCGAATCAGAGAGGAACACGAACATGAACAGAGACGTATGAAAGACACGAAAATGAAAGTACTAGTTGCCCAGTCCGTCCCAGCAGACGGTCAGAAGAGGGGTACGACACAGACTAGTCATCCTGCAGCTCCTGTTAAAGGGAATTGCAACTACTGTAAGCAGCCAGGTCACTATATAAACGAATGTACCGTTCTAAAATACAATATTGCTACAGGCAGGACGAAAGAAAGACCGCGTCCACCTAGACCAGAACATGTTCCACAGAATATTCCACAGAACACGCAACCTCCACAGAATACACAACAGACAGTAGCTGTACCCCAACCCATCGCTGCCACACAACATGTCACACAGCAAATGTATCAGTATGCACAGTCAGATTACCCCGATTATCAGCAGTATTCATGAAACAGCCTAGAGAGGGAGGTTGGCTTGCCCCTTATCGAGGTTCCTGTAGATCAAGAGGGTCCCTATGTACATAGTCAGGTATTAGGGAAAGACAGAACATTTTTGATTGACACAGGGGCGAGCAGAACTACCATCAGTCATGACGAGGTTCCAGGGGCACCCCTCTCAGGCTCACAGAATGTTTCCCTTGGATTTTCAGGAAAGCCTATTGTTAACGAAGTGTCAAAGCCAGTTTCCCTAGAAGTTGGTCCATTGTCTCCTACTACAGACTTGTTACTTACGAAATCATGTCCTGAAAACTTGCTTGGTATAAAAACATTGAAAGCACTAGGAGCAGTGATATGTTGTTCTCCGGAAGGAGTGAGATTGTTTTTACGTGATTTTAAAGGACATTATGTGTTGAGAGATTTTTGATCCAAGATTGCAGAATGTACCACAGCATTTATGGGCACAAGGTCCAACTGATGTAGGTTGTATGCATATTACACCATATCGTGTCACTCTCAAACAAGGTGTTGTACTGCCACGAATCCGACAATACAAGTTGCCACCTGAGGCTGTAGCAGCCTTACTGAAAATTATTGACGAGCTCATTGCACAAGGAGTGGTTGTAGAAACTGACTCCAATGTATGTAATTCTCCAATCATTCCGATTCTTAAACGAACTGACCCGAATGCACCACCGGTTTACAGACTGGTGATCGACCTTCGAGAGTTAAATAAATGCATAATACCCCAGTACCCAGTGGTCCCAGATATTTCTTCCCTATTGACTGCCATTGATTCCGAAGCAGCGTTCTTTACTGTTATCGATCTCAAGAACGCCTTCTTTAGTGTCCCCATTCATCCGGAAAGCCAGTATCTCTTCGGATTCTGTTTAAATGGCCGAAGCTTCAAATTTGCACGTGCTCCTCAAGGGTTCACAGAGAGCCCTAGTATTTACAGCCAAGCACTGAAACGACAACTAGACTGTATTCACATGCCTACTGATACTGCCCTACTCCAATATGTTGATGATCTGTTAATTACAGCACGGACCGAACGTGACTGCGAACGCGCATCACTGACAGTCTTGTATTTTCTGGCCGAAAAGGGGCATAAAGTGTCCCCTTCGAAGCTACAATTCTGTGCCCAGCAAGTGGTATACCTTGGACACTTGCTGTCCAAGAGGGGTAGACAGTTGACACCTGATCGTATTCAGTTAATTGCACATCTTCCACAGCCCAAGACACAAAAGGAAGTACGGGCCTTCATTGGCCTCACTTCGTACTGCAGACAATGGATTCCTCAATATGCATATCTAGCCAAGCCACTCATACAGTTGACAACACAGGAGGCAGCGACTTCGACTGTCCTCCCTTGGACTCAGGAACATACACTTGCTTTTGATGAACTGAAGAAAGCTTTATGTCAAGCACCAGTTTTAGCGACACCATGTTACAGCAAACCCTTTACACTTTTGTTACTGAACGCGATGGCACAGCATTATCTGTTCTCACACAGGATCAAGCAGGGAAACACAAGCCTTGCGCTTATTTTTCTAGTACATTGGATCCAGTAGCCCAGGCTCTGCCTGCGTGCCTTAAATCAGTTGCAGCAACAGCTTTAGCTATCAGACAAAGCGACTCAATAGTGTTAGGACATCCACTGACAGTACAAGTTCCACACTCCGTGGAAGTTCTCCTAAACCGAACCCAGACTCAGCACTTGACCATAGCACGACTGACAGGTTATGAACTGACACTGTTTCAACCACACATAGAAATCAGACGTTGCAACATACTCAACCCTGCTACACTGTTACCCTCTATCACAGCAGATCCAGCACCACATGACTGCGTGGAAGTCATTAATACCGTGACAAAGCCCAGACAGGACTTGACAGACATTGCATTGCCCGACCCAGACCTGACGCTTTATGTGGATGGTTCATGTATGAGAACAAGCACAGGAGAGTTAGTGGCCGCATATGCAGTGACCACTGAAACTGAAGTCATAGAAACACATTGTATTGACACACTGTCTGCTCAAGCAGCAGAGCTCATCGCTCTGACCCAAGCCTGTATACGAGCCAAGAACTTTTAAGTAAATATATACACAGATTCACAGTACGCATTCGGAGTGGTTCACGACTTCGGTATTCTCTGGCAAGAAAGAGGTTTTTTTAACTTCTCACGGCGCCAAGATACAACACGGTCCCCTCATTCAGGCTCTGTTAGAAGCAATACATTTGCCTACAGCCATAGCTATCATGAAGTGCAAAGCACATACTAAAGACACCGACACTATTTCTCAGGGTAACGACCTGGCAGATCGAACAGCCAAGCTTACAGCTCAGACTCATACAGACATACCGACTGACACGACAAAGACTGAAGTATCAACACCGACACATTGTATGACAGTTAAGGATCCCACACTAGATGTACTCGACATACAGACACATGCAACTTCAGACGAAATCAAGAAATGGACTGAACAAGGAGGGATCCAGACAGATCAGGGATGGATGACGAAGGGAAGAGCCACATGGTTTCTCCCGACTCTATGGTTCAAGTTATCATTAATACAGCACATAGTCCAGCACACTTAGGAGAGAAAGCCATGTTAGACAGCATTCAGAATCTTTGGTTCAACAAGCATTTACGTGCAGTAGCAAAACAGAAAGTGCGTACCTGCATAATCTGTTGTCAGTTCAATCCAGGCAAAGGTATCCCCGTGGAACAAGGTGGATTTCATCCTCCTGACCATCCTTTTGAAGTCCTCCAGATGGATTATAACCAGATGGACAGATGCCGAGGATTCAAGTATGTCCTCGTAGTTGTATGTGCCCTTTCCCGATGGACAGAAGCATACCCAGTCCCAGATTACACTGCTGTAACCACTGCCAAACAGTTGGTCCGTGAATTCTTCCCGCGATACGGTTTGCCCCGTGTCGTGTACTCTGATAATGGACAGCCATTCTCGTCCGAGCTCATGAAACAGGTATCACTCCTGTTAGGATACCAGTGGAAATTCCACTGCGTACGACACCCCGAAGCCGCCGGTCTCGTTGAGAGACATAATCAAACCCTGAAAACACGGTTAGCGAAGGTCTGTGCAGAAAAAGGAGTAGATTGGATGGTAGCCCTGCCGGTTGCCCTCTTTTACATGCGTATGGTAGCCCATTCCAGAACCGGACTGTCCCCGTATGAAGTAGTCTTCGGCCGTCCCCCAAATATGTGGGGTACGCCTATGCCTCGTAAAATAACTGATGTTGATAGTAACATGCTGACAGAATACCTGGCTTCCTTGATGTCTGCACTACTATCTTGTCGTTCACAGGTCGCAGCTGCCTTCCCGGACAACACCCAGGTGAAACCGCATGAAATTGTTCCAGGAGACCTGGTGTTGGTCCGCAACTTTGACCGATCAAGCCCTCTGGAGCCCAGGTGGAAGGAACCAAAACTGGTGTTGATGACCACGAGGACCGCTGTGAAGATCGAAGGCAGAAAAGGGTGGCTCCATTCCAGCCACATTAAAAGATTTCATGGACTGTGTCCAAAGACATTTCCCAAGGACTGCCCCGCTACAGACTCTAAACTCCCCCTGTCAGAGAAAACTCCACAACAGGAGTACCGAGCCAAGTTGAGGTCTAGTAAGTCAGACAGCGTTTAATTGTTTAAGTCCCCCTCGGGTGAAGCGGTTAGACAGGTTTCTGACATGTATAAGATAGACCCAAGTAGTCAGAGATATAGGCGAATCGAAAAGAGAGAAAAATATTGCAAAAACCTGCACAGCAGATGCGTCATTACTTTAATTTTTATGTTTCTTCTGAGTCTTACGATTATATGCATAAGTTTAATGCTACATGTTTTCCTTCCTCTTGGTTCTCATGTACATACTTCCTCTAATGACACTGTAGAGCACACTTTCAGTGACCTGCCCCCTCACGAGCTGTCCTATCGATTAGCAATGCGCAACAATACTTTTATCCGTATGTTACACCATTCTCACCAGACCAGCAATGCCACAAATTGCTGGGTATGTGGCCGACTCCCTCCCTATCAGAAATACAAGGGAGCTCTGCCCCTCTTTCCTTATCCGTTTACACATAATGGTTCGTGCGGAGCATGGTTTACTTTAATGTCCTCCCTAGACAGTAAGTCCACAGTTTCCCAAGGCAATTGGATATGGGGGAACCTTAATACAGTTATGAATAAAATATGTTTCCCAGACAAGGAAGGTCTCCCCAAAGGACAGGGACCAATCTAGAAAATGAAGTGTATGGATTAGGTAATTTTACACTTAACCTCATGATTCTGAACGTCCAATCCGAGACTAATTCGGACTTGCCGTTTATTACAGTTTTGCCAGTGAAAGGCGAATTATGCGTCAGAAAGAATGGTTCAGTACATCTAGGACACAGTGATTGTAATACTGTGGTCGAATTCAGTGATAAAGGAAAGTTTACTTTCAAAGCTTCCCGACATTCTTATTTTATATGTGGTCAGACAGCTTATGTACGTCTGCCATTAGATTGGGATGGAACGTGTTACATTGCGTTCCTATTGCCACCTGTTTTCCTAGCCCCACCTGATTATCATCGAAATCCACATCTTGTGCATGTAAGACATAGAAGGGAGATCAAGACCCCGATTGTCGACCAGACTGAAACAACATGGGAGCAATATACAGATTTCAATAAAGGATTCTTTTTCTTTGTAGGTCCTGTCCAAAACAGTAAACTGATACGCAAATTAACCAGAACTTTGGAAGCAGTAGTGAATGAGACTACTTCTGCTTTAGGTAACCTGACTGAAGAGCAGTCCGCTATGAGACTTGTTGTTCTTCAAAACCGCCTTGTCCTTGACGTCATCCTGGCCGATAGGGGCGGAGCTTGTAGAGTGATCGGATCCAGTTGTTGTATTTTCATTCCAAATAACGCGCCATCAGTGTATAAAGCGATCACAAAGCTTCATGAGATAGCTCACCTGATACACCAGAATCCTGGCACCTGGACTTGGTCCGGTTGGCTTTGGAGTGTGATATCCGCCTGGGGATGGAAAGTATTGTCATTCCTAGGAATAATACTGCTCATAGTATTCAGTTGTTGTCTCTGTCTGCAATGTGGGCCAGCGATTTGCGGCTTGTGCGCCACAGCTTGTATTCCCTGTCCAAGTGCACGTTCCCGAATGAAAAAAGATGAACAAATGATGCTATACGAACAGATAGATAGTCTCATGAAAATAGACATATCCTAAAGGGTGTAGTAGGGGCCAAGGAGGGAATGAGGAAATAGAAATTTTTAGGTAATCAATGTGTCCCCCACTCGCACCCTATCCATGCACCCATGTTCCATGTATGTCGTGTAATTCCCTTTCCGTGCATGCCATGAAGACGCATATGCATTTGCGTCCAACGTTAACATGTCAGTTATTCAGTCCTCCAAGAAAACCACGTTAATTTGGCTTTTAGCCTATGGTGCCAACGTCTTTACATGGTGCACTTTTAAATAACGCGAAGCACAAGTTTTTCCACGTTTTTCTGGCTCAGTCGAGCCAGACCCTTAATTGAGGCTCCGAGTCTCTTCTGTCTCTGAAAACTGCAGTTTAGGTATGCATCCCTGACCTCTGCCTTACTTCCTGCCCAGCGAAGCGGTGCCCGGCTCGGCCTGGCCTGCCTGCCAAGACAGTATTTTGCCTACAGTTATCTGCTCAGCCTCCTCGAAAACACATTCCAGTCTAGTGAAATAGGTAAACATGTTTCCGGCTGCAGAGCAAAGGGTCCGGCCTTCCTGTCCTCCTTGCAAGTGATTTACAGAACCCGTTACCATGGTAGGCCCATGGCCCCGCGCATTGCACCAAGACACGTATGCACGCACTAGCATTCAGTATTGAACGGCCTCTGCCCGAGAGACCTTTTACTTCAGACAATACATCCTCCAAACATAAGATACCAGATATGCTATAGGTACAGGTCGTTCTGACATCCCAGACACCAGACTCCTCTACTAGTGCTATAAGTCAAGCCCCCCAGTTTCCCCAGTTACACGTCTATACCACGTTATGCTCAGTTGCGCACGCACCCATGCCAAAGGTTTCTGCTGACCCTGCAGAATTTCTCTATGCATCCACCCACCTATGACACTTCTGTGACGTTTCCCATACACGCCTACGTGTAGGCCCTCTTACACGCCTCCTGTTACGCACATGTGTTCTTATCTCTCTCTTTTCACTTGTTACGCCTACTGTATTCATTTCAATTATACTGTTTTACTATATATAATGTGTGATGTTAATAAAATGTTGAATGTCCCTTCCTGAACCTTAGTGGTGATAGAACTCGATGTCCCGGTTCTCGAGAATCTTAATTAAAGCCTGTATGACTCAGATACCACGGACTCTGCCTCTCATTTATTGAGCTATCCTTTATTGTCAGTTAATGTATAGAAAAATAGTCCCGGTAATTTTATTTACCACAGTCGGTCAGTGAGAGAGTCGGTCAGTGAGAGAGTCGGTCAGTGAGAGAGTCGGTCAGTGAGAGAGTCGGTCAGTGAGAGAGTCGGTCAGTGAGAGAGTCGGTCAGTGAGAGAGTCGGTCAGTGAGAGAGTCGGTCAGTGAGAGAGTCGGTCAGTGAGAGAGTCGGTCAGTGAGAGAGTCGGTCAGTGAGAGAGTCGGTCAGTGAGAGAGTCGGTCAGTGAGAGAGTCGGTCAGTGAGAGAGTCGGAGAGTCGGTCAGTGAGAGAGTCGGAGAGTCAGTCAGTCAGAGAGTCAGTCAGTCAGAGTCAGTCAGAGTCAGTCAGTCAGAGTCAGTCAGTCAGAGAGTGAGTCAGTCAGTCAGTCAGAGAGTGAGTCAGTCAGTCAGAGAGTGAGTCAGTCAGTCAGTCAGAGAGTGAGTCAGTCAGTCAGAGAGTGAGTCAGTCAGTCAGAGAGTGAGTCAGTCAGTCAGAGAGTGAGTCAGTCAGTCAGAGAGTGAGTCAGTCAGTCAGAGAGTGAGTCAGTCAGTCAGAGAGTGAGTCAGTCAGTCAGAGAGTGAGTCAGTCAGTCAGAGAGTGAGTCAGTCAGTGAGTGAGTCAGTCAGTGAGAGAGTGAGGAGTCAGTGAGAGAGTGAGGGAGTCAGTGAGGGAGTCAGTCAGTAAGAGAGAGAGTGAGAGTCATTCAGTGAGAGTGAGAGAGTCAGTCAGTGAGAGAGAGAGATAGTGAGAGTCAGTGAGAGTGAGAGAGTGAGTCAGTAAGTCAGTGTGAGAGAGAGAGTGAGTCAGTAAGTCAGTGTGAGAGAGAGAGTGAGTCAGTAAGTCAGTGTGTGAGAGAGAGAGTGAGTCAGTAAGTCAGTGTGTGAGAGAGAGAGTGAGTCAGTGTGTGAGAGAGAGAGTGAGAGTCAGTCAGTCAGTGAGAGAGTGAGAGTCAGTCAGTGAGAGAGAGAGTGGGAGTCAGTCAGTCAGTGAGAGAGTCAGTCAGTGAGAGAGTCAGTCAGTGAGAAAGTCAGTCAGTGAGGGAGTAAGTCAGTGAGGGAGTAAGTCAGTGAGGGAGTAAGTCAGTGAGGGAGTAAGTCAGTGAGGGAGTAAGTCAGTGAGGGAGTAAGTCAGTGAGGGAGTAAGTCAGTGAGGGAGTAAGTCAGTGAGGGAGTAAGTCAGTGAGGGAGTAAGTCAGTGAGGGAGTAAGTCAGTGAGGGAGTAAGTCAGTGAGGGAGTAAGTCAGTGAGGGAGTAAGTCAGTGAGGGAGTAAGTCAGTGAGAGAGTAAGTCAGTCAGTGAGAGAGTAAGTCAGTCAGTGAGAGAGTAAGTCAGTCAGTGAGAGAGTAAGTCAGTCAGTGAGAGAGTCAGTCAGTGAGACAGTCAGTCAGTCAGTCAGTGAGTCAGAGAAAGAGTGGGAGAGCCTGAGAGTGAGAGTGAGAGTGTGAGCGAGAGAGAGTCAGTCAGTGAGTGAGAGTGTGAGCGAGAGAGAGTCAGTCAGTGAGAGAGAGTGTGAGAGAGTCAGACAGTGAGAGAGAGTGAGAGTCAGTCAGTGAGAGTGAGAGAGACAATCAGTCAGTGAGAGTGAGAGAGACAATCAGTCAGTGTGAGAGAGTGAGAGTCAGTAAGTCAGTGTGACAGAGTGAGAGTCAGTCAGTCAGAGAGTGAGTCAGTCAGTCAGAGAGTGAGTCAGTCAGTCAGAGAGTGAGTCAGTCAGTCAGAGAGTGAGTCAGTCAGTCAGAGAGTGAGTCAGTCAGTCAGAGAGTGAGTCAGTCAGTCAGAGAGTGAGTCAGTCAGAGAGTGAGTCAGTCAGTCAGAGAGTGAGTCAGTCAGTGAGAGAGTGAGGAGTCAGTGAGAGAGTGAGGAGTCCGTGAGAGAGTGAGGGAGTCAGTGAGGGAGTCAGTCAGTAAGAGAGAGAGTGAGAGTCATTCAGTGAGAGTGAGAGAGTCATTCAGTGAGAGTGAGAGAGTCACTCAGTGAGAGAGAGAGATAGTGAGAGTCAGTGAGAGTGAGAGAGTGAGTCAGTAAGTCAGTGTGAGAGAGAGAGTGAGTCAGTAAGTCAGTGTGAGAGAGAGAGTGAGTCAGTAAGTCAGTGTGTGAGAGAGAGAGAGTGAGTCAGTAAGTCAGTGTGTGAGAGAGAGAGAGTGAGTCAGTAAGTCAGTGTGTGAGAGAGAGAGTGAGTCAGTAAGTCAGTGTGTGAGAGAGAGAGAGAGAGAGAGTGAGTCAGTGTGTGAGAGAGAGAGTGAGTCAGTCAGTCAGTGAGAGAGTGAGAGTCAGTCAGTCAGTGAGAGAGTGAGAGTCAGTCAGTCAGTGAGAGAGTGAGAGTCAGTCAATCAGTGAGAGAGAGAGTGGGAGTCAGTCAGTCAGTGAGAGAGTCAGTCAGTGAGAGAGTCAGTCAGTGAGAAAGTCAGTCAGTGAGGGATTAAGTCAGTGAGGGAGTAAGTCAGTGAGGGAGTAAGTCAGTGAGGGAGTAAGTCAGTGAGGGAGTAAGTCAGTGAGGGAGTAAGTCAGTGAGGGAGTAAGTCAGTGAGGGAGTAAGTCAGTGAGGGAGTAAGTCAGTGAGGGAGTAAGTCAGTGAGGGAGTAAGTCAGTGAGGGAGTAAGTCAGTGAGGGAGTAAGTCAGTGAGGGAGTAAGTCAGTGAGGGAGTAAGTCAGTGAGGGAGTAAGTCAGTGAGGGAGTAAGTCAGTCAGTGAGAGAGTAAGTCAGTCAGTGAGAGAGTAAGTCAGTCAGTGAGAGAGTCAGTCAGTCAGTCAGTGAGTCAGAGAAAGAGTGGGAGAGCCTGAGAGTGAGAGTGAGAGTGTGAGAGAGAGAGAGAGAGACAGTCAGTGAGAGAGAGTGTGAGAGAGTCAGACAGTGAGAGAGAGTGAGAGTCAGTCAGTGAGAGTGAGAGAGACAATCAGTCAGTGAGAGTGAGAGAGACAATCAGTCAGTGTGAGAGAGTGAGAGTCAGTAAGTCAGTGTGAGAGAGTGAGAGTCAGTAAGTCAGTGTGAGAGAGAGAGAGTGAGTCAGTAAGTCAGTGTGAGAGAGAGGGAGAGTCAGTAAGTCAGTGTGAGAGAGAGGGAGAGTCAGTAAGTCAGTGTGAGAGAGAGGGAGAGTCAGTAAGTCAGTGTGAGAGAGAGGGAGAGTCAGTAAGTCAGTGTGAGAGAGAGGGAGAGTCAGTAAGTCAGTGTGAGAGAGAGAGAGAGTCAGTCAGTCAGTGTGAGAGAGAGGGAGAGTCAGTCAGTCAGTGAGAGAGAGGGAGAGTCAGTCAGTCAGTGAGAGAGTCAGTGAGAGTCAGTCAGTGAGAGAGAGAGTGAGAGAGTCAGTCAGAGATTGAGAGAGTAAGGCAGTCAATCAGTGAGAGAGTGAGTGAGTCAGTGAGTGAGTGAGTCAGTGAGTGAGTGAGTCAGTGAGTGAGTCAGTGAGTGAGTCAGTGAGTGAGTCAGTGAGTGAGTCAGTGAGTGAGTCAGTGAGTGAGTGAGTCAGTGAGTCAGTGAGTGAGTGAGTCAGTGAGTCAGTGAGTGAGTCAGTGAGTGAGTGAGTCAGTGAGTGAGTCAGTGAGTGAGTGGGTCAGTGAGTCAGTCAGTGAGTCAGTCAGTGAGTCAGTCAGTGAGTCAGTCAGTGAGTCAGTCAGTGAGTCAGTCAGTGAGTCAGTCAGTGAGTCAGTCAGTGAGTCAGTCAGTGAGTCAGTCAGTGAGTGAGTCAGTGAGTGAGTGAGTCAGTGAGTGAGTCAGTGAGTGAGTCAGTGAGTGAGTCAGTGAGTGAGTCAGTGAGTGAGTCAGTGAGTGAGTCAGTGAGTGAGTCAGTGAGTGAGTCAGTGAGTGAGTCAGTGAGTGAGTCAGTGAGTGAGTCAGTGAGTGAGTCAGTCAGTGAGCGAGTCAGTGAGCGAGTCAGTGAGCGAGTCAGTCAGTGAGTCAGTCAGTGAGTCAGTCAGTGAGTCAGTCAGTGAGTCAGTGACAGAGTCAGTCAGTGACAGAGTCAGTCAGTGACAGAGTCAGTCAGTGACAGAGTCAGTCAGTGACAGAGTCAGTCAGTCACAGTCAGTCAGTGACAGAGTCAGTCAGTGACAGAGTCAGTCAGTGACAGAGTCAGTCAGTGACAGAGTCAGTCAGTGACAGAGTCAGTCAGTGACAGAGTTAGCCAGTGACAGTCAGTGAGAGAGAGAGTGAGTCAGTCAGTCATTTAGTCAGAGAGAGAGAGTCAGTGAGAGAGAGCGAGAGTCACTCATTTAGTCAGTCAGTGAGAGTCAGTGAGTCAGTGAGAGTCAGTGAGAGAGTCAGTCAGTGAGAGAGTCAGTCAGTGAGAGAGTCAGTCAGTGACAGAGTCAGTCAGTGAGGGAGTCAGTCAGTGAGGGAGTCAGTCAGTGAGACAGTCAGTCAGTGAGACAGTCAGTCAGTGAGACAGTCAGTCAGTGAGACAGTCAGTCAGTGAGACAGTCAGTCAGTGAGACAGTCAGTCAGTGAGACAGTCAGTCAGTGAGAGAGTCGGTCAGTGAGAGAGTCGGTCAGTGAGACAGTCAGTCAGTGAGACAGTCAGTCAGTGAGAGAGTCGGTCAGTGAGAGAGTCGGTCAGTGAGAGAGTCGGTCAGTGAGAGAGTCGGTCAGTGAGAGAGTCGGTCAGTGAGAGAGTCGGTCAGTGAGAGAGTCGGTCAGTGAGAGAGTCGGTCAGTGAGAGAGTCGGTCAGTGAGAGAGTCGGTCAGTGAGAGAGTCGGTCAGTGAGAGAGTCGGTCAGTGAGAGAGTCGGTCAGTGAGAGAGTCGGTCAGTGAGAGAGTCGGTCAGTGAGAGAGTCGACAGTGAGAGAGTCGGAGAGTCAGTCAGTCAGAGAGTCAGTCAGTCAGAGTCAGTCAGAGAGTCAGTCAGTCAGAGAGTCAGTCAGTCAGTCAGAGAGTTAGTCAGTCAGAGAGTGAGTCAGTCAGAGAGTGAGTCAGTCAGTCAGAGAGTGAGTCAGTCAGTCAGAGAGTGAGTCAGTCAGTCAGAGAGTGAGTCAGTCAGTCAGAGAGTGAGTCAGTCAGTTAGAGAGTGAGTCAGTCAGTTAGAGAGTGAGTCAGTCAGTTAGAGAGTGAGTCAGTCAGTCAGAGAGTGAGTCAGTCAGTGAGAGAGTGAGGGAGTCAGTGAGAGAGTGAGGGAGTCAGTGAGAGAGTGAGGGAGTCAGTGAGAGAGTGAGGGAGTGAGAGTCATTCAGTGAGAGTGAGAGAGTCAGTCAGTGAGAGAGTGAGAGTCAGTCAGTCAGTGAGAGAGTGAGAGTCAGTCAATCAGTGAGAGAGAGAGTGGGAGTCAGTCAGTCAGTCAGTGAGAGAGTCAGTCAGTGAGAAAGTCAGTCAGTGAGAGTCAGTCAGTGAGGGAGTAAGTCAGTGAGGGAGTAAGTCAGTGAGGGAGTAAGTCAGTGAGGGAGTAAGTCAGTGAGGGAGTAAGTCAGTGAGGGAGTAAGTCAGTGAGGGAGTAAGTCAGTGAGGGAGTAAGTCAGTGAGGGAGTAAGTCAGTGAGGGAGTAAGTCAGTGAGGGAGTAAGTCAGTCAGTGAGAGAGTAAGTCAGTCAGTGAGAGAGTAAGTCAGTCAGTGAGAGAGTAAGTCAGTCCGTGAGAGAGTAAGTCAGTCCGTGAGAGAGTAAGTCAGTCAGTGAGAGAGTCAGTCAGTGAGACAGTCAGTCAGTCAGTGAGTCAGAGAAAGAGTGGGAGAGCCTGAGAGTGAGAGTGAGAGTGTGAGAGAGAGAGAGTCAGTCAGTGAGAGAGAGTGTGAGAGAGTCAGACAGTGAGAGAGAGTGAGAGTCAGTCAGTGAGAGTGAGAGAGACAATCAGTCAGTGAGAGTGAGAGAGTCAGTAAGTCAGTGTGAGAGAGAGGGAGAGTCAGTAAGTCAGTGTGAGAGAGAGGGAGAGTCAGTCAGTCAGTGAGAGAGAGGGAGAGTCAGTCAGTCAGTGAGAGAGAGGGAGAGTCAGTCAGTCAGTGAGAGAGTCAGTGAGAGTCAGTCAGTGAGAGAGAGAGAGTGAGAGATCCAGTCAGAGATTGAGAGAGTAAGGCGGTCAATCAGTGAGAGAGTGAGTGAGTCAGTGAGTGAGAGAGAGTGAGTGAGTCAGTGAGTGAGTCAGTGAGTGAGAGAGAGAGTGAGTGAGTCAGTGAGTGAGTCAGTGAGTGAGTCAGTGAGTGAGTGAGTCAGTGAGTGAGTGAGTCAGTGAGTGAGTGAGTCAGTGAGTGAGTGGGTCAGTGAGTGAGTGGGTCAGTGAGTGAGTGGGTCAGTGAGTCAGTCAGTGAGTCAGTCAGTGAGTCAGTCAGTGAGTCAGTCAGTGAGTCAGTCAGTGAGTCAGTCAGTGAGTCAGTCAGTGAGCCAGTCAGTGAGCCAGTCAGTGAGCCAGTCAGTGAGCCAGTCAGTGAGCCAGTCAGTGAGCCAGTCAGTGAGTGAGCGAGTCAGTCAGTCAGTGAGTCAGTCAGTCAGTCAGTGAGTCAGTCAGTGAGTCAGTCAGTGAGTCAGTCAGTGAGTCAGTCAGTGAGTCAGTCAGTGAGTCAGTCAGTGAGTCAGTCAGTGAGTCAGTCAGTCAGTCAGTCAGTCAGTCAGTCAGTGAGTCAGTCAGTCAGTGAGTGAGTCAGTCAGTGAGTGAGTCAGTCAGTGAGTCAGTCAGTGAGTCAGTCAGTGAGTCAGTCAGTGAGTCAGTCAGTGAGTCAGTCAGTGAGTCAGTCAGTGAGTCAGTCAGTGAGTCAGTCAGTGAGTCAGTCAGTGAGTCAGTCAGTGAGTGAGCCAGTCAGTGAGCCAGTCAGTGAGCCAGTCAGTGAGCCAGTCAGTCAGTGAGTGAGTGAGTGAGTGAGTGAGTCAGTCAGTGAGTCAGTCAGTGAGTCAGTCAGTGAGTCAGTGAGTCAGTCAGTGAGTCAGTCAGTGAGTCAGTCAGTGAGTCAGTCAGTGAGTCAGTCAGTGAGTCAGTCAGTGAGTCAGTCAGTGAGTCAGTCAGTGAGTCAGTCAGTGAGTCAGTCAGTGAGTCAGTCAGTGAGTCAGTCAGTCAGTGAGTGAGTGAGTGAGTCAGTCAGTGAGTCAGTCAGTGAGTCAGTCAGTGAGTCAGTCAGTGAGTCAGTCAGTGAGTCAGTCAGTGAGTCAGTCAGTGAGCCAGTCAGTGAGCCAGTCAGTGAGCCAGTCAGTGAGCCAGTCAGTGAGCCAGTCAGTGAGCCAGTCAGTGAGCCAGTCAGTCAGTGAGTGAGTGAGTGAGTGAGTGAGTGAGTCAGTGAGTGAGTCAGTCAGTGAGTCAGTCAGTGAGTCAGTCAGTGAGTCAGTCAGTGAGTCAGTCAGTGAGTCAGTCAGTCAGTGAGTCAGTCAGTCAGTGAGTCAGTCAGTGAGTCAGTCAGTGAGTCAGTCAGTGAGTCAGTCAGTCAGTGAGTGAGTGAGTGAGTGAGTCAGTCAGTGAGTCAGTCAGTGAGTCAGTCAGTGAGTCAGTCAGTGAGTCAGTCAGTGAGCCAGTCAGTGAGCCAGTCAGTGAGCCAGTCAGTGAGCCAGTCAGTCAGTGAGTGAGTGAGTGAGTGAGTGAGTCAGTCAGTGAGTCAGTCAGTGAGCCAGTCAGTGAGCCAGTCAGTGAGCCAGTCAGTGAGCCAGTCAGTGAGCCAGTCAGTGAGCCAGTCAGTGAGTGAGTGAGTGAGTCAGTGAGTGAGTCAGTGAGTGAGTCAGTGAGTGAGTCAGTGAGTGAGTCAGTCAGTGAGTCAGTCAGTGAGTCAGTCAGTGAGTAAGTCAGTGAGTCAGTCAGTGAGTCAGTCAGTGAGTCAGTCAGTCAGTGAGTCAGTCAGTCAGTGAGTCAGTCAGTCAGTGAGTCAGTCAGTCAGTGAGTGAGTCAGTCAGTGAGTGAGTCAGTCAGTGAGTGAGTCAGTCAGTGAGTCAGTCAGTCAGTGAGTCAGTCAGTCAGTGAGTCAGTCAGTGAGTCAGTCAGTCAGTGAGTCAGTCAGTCAGTGAGTCAGTGAGTCAGTCAGTCAGTGAGTCAGTCAGTCAGTGAGTCAGTCAGTGAGTCAGTCAGTGAGTCAGTCAGTGAGTCAGTCAGTCAGTGAGTCAGTCAGTGAGTCAGTCAGTCAGTCAGTGAGTGAGTGAGTCAGTGAGTGAGTCAGTGAGTGAGTCAGTGAGTCGGTCAGTGAGTCGGTCAGTGAGTCAGTCAGTGAGTCAGTCAGTGAGTCAGTCAGTGAGTCAGTCAGTGAGTCAGTCAGTGAGTCAGTCAGTGAGCCAGTCAGTGAGCCAGTCAGTGAGTCAGTCAGTGAGTCAGTCAGTGAGTCAGTCAGTGAGTCAGTCAGTGAGTCAGTCAGTGAGTCAGTCAGTGAGTCAGTCAGTGAGTCAGTCAGTGAGTCAGTCAGTGAGTCAGTCAGTGAGTCAGTCAGTGAGCCAGTCAGTGAGCCAGTCAGTGAGTGAGTGAGTCAGTCAGTGAGCCAGTCAGTGAGCCAGTCAGTGAGCCAGTCAATCAGTGAGTGAGTGAGTCAGTCAGTGAGTCAGTCAGTGAGTCAGTCAGTGAGTCAGTCAGTGAGCCAGTCAGTGAGTGAGTGAGTCAGTGAGTCAGTCAGTGAGTCAGTCAGTGAGTCAGTCAGTGAGTCAGTCAGTGAGTCAGTCAGTGAGTCAGTCAGTCAGTGAGTCAGTCAGTCAGTGAGTCAGTCAGTGAGTCAGTCAGTGAGTCAGTCAGTGAGTCAGTCAGTGAGTCAGTCAGTGAGTCAGTCAGTGAGTCAGTCAGTGAGTCAGTCAGTGAGTCAGTCAGTGAGTGAGCCAGTCAGTGAGCCAGTCAGTGAGCCAGTCAGTGAGCCAGTCAGTCAGTGAGTGAGTGAGTGAGTGAGTGAGTCAGTCAGTGAGTCAGTCAGTCAGTGAGTCAGTCAGTGAGTCAGTCAGTGAGTCAGTCAGTGAGTCAGTCAGTGAGTCAGTCAGTGAGTCAGTCAGTGAGTCAGTCAGTGAGTCAGTCAGTGAGTCAGTCAGTGAGTCAGTCAGTGAGTCAGTCAGTGAGTCAGTCAGTGAGTCAGTCAGTGAGTCAGTCAGTGAGTCAGTCAGTGAGTCAGTCAGTGAGTCAGTCAGTGAGTCAGTCAGTGAGTCAGTCAGTGAGTCAGTCAGTCAGTGAGTCAGTCAGTCAGTGAGTCAGTCAGTGAGTGAGCCAGTCAGTGAGCCAGTCAGTGAGTGAGTGAGTCAGTGAGTGAGTCAGTGAGTGAGTCAGTGAGTGAGTCAGTGAGTCAGTCAGTGAGTCAGTCAGTGAGTGAGCCAGTCAGTGAGCCAGTCAGTGAGCCAGTCAGTCAGTGAGTGAGTGAGTGAGTCAGTCAGTGAGTGAGTGAGTGAGTCAGTCAGTGAGTCAGTCAGTCAGTGAGTGAGTCAGTGAGTGAGTCAGTCAGTGAGTCAGTCAGTGAGTCAGTCAGTGAGTCAGTCAGTGAGTCAGTCAGTGAGTCAGTCAGTGAGTCAGTCAGTGAGTCAGTCAGTCAGTGAGTCAGTCAGTGAGTGAGTCAGTCAGTGAGTGAGTCAGTCAGTCAGTCAGTGAGTCAGTCAGTGAGTCAGTCAGTGAGTCAGTCAGTGAGTCAGTCAGTGAGTCAGTCAGTGAGTCAGTCAGTGAGTCAGTCAGTGAGCCAGTCAGTGAGTCAGTCAGTGAGCCAGTCAGTCAGTGAGTGAGTGAGTGAGTGAGTGAGTGAGTCAGTCAGTGAGTGAGTGAGTGAGTGAGTGAGTGAGTGAGTCAGTCAGTGAGTCAGTCAGTGAGTCAGTCAGTGAGTCAGTCAGTGAGTCAGTCAGTGAGTCAGTCAGTGAGTCAGTCAGTGAGTCAGTCAGTCAGTCAGTCAGTGAGTCAGTCAGTGAGTCAGTCAGTGAGTCAGTCAGTGAGTCAGTCAGTGAGTCAGTGAGTGAGTGAGTCAGTGAGTCAGTCAGTGAGTCAGTGAGTGAGTGAGTGAGTCAGTCAGTCAGTCAGTCAGTGAGTCAGTCAGTGAGTCAGTCAGTGAGTCAGTCAGTCAGTGAGTCAGTCAGTGAGCCAGTCAGTGAGCCAGTCAGTGAGCCAGTCAGTGAGCCAGTCAGTGAGCCAGTCAGTGAGCCAGTCAGTGAGCCAGTCAGTCAGTGAGTGAGTGAGTGAGTGAGTGAGTGAGTGAGTCAGTCAGTGAGTCAGTCAGTGAGTCAGTCAGTGAGTCAGTCAGTGAGTCAGTCAGTGAGCCAGTCAGTGAGCCAGTCAGTGAGCCAGTCAGTGAGCCAGTCAATCAGTGAGTGAGTGAGTCAGTCAGTGAGTCAGTCAGTGAGTCAGTCAGTGAGTCAGTCAGTGAGTCAGTCAGTGAGTCAGTCAGTGAGTCAGTCAGTGAGTCAGTCAGTGAGTCAGTCAGTCAGTGAGTCAGTCAGTCAGTGAGTCAGTCAGTCAGTGAGTCAGTCAGTGAGTGAGTCAGTCAGTGAGTGAGTCAGTCAGTGAGTGAGTCAGTCAGTGAGTCAGTCAGTGAGTCAGTCAGTGAGTCAGTCAGTGAGTCAGTCAGTGAGTCAGTCAGTGAGTCAGTCAGTGAGTCAGTCAGTGAGTCAGTCAGTGAGCCAGTCAGTGAGCCAGTCAGTGAGCCAGTCAGTGAGTGAGTGAGTGAGTGAGTCAGTCAGTGAGTCAGTCAGTCAGTGAGTCAGTCAGTCAGTGAGTCAGTCAGTGAGTCAGTCAGTGAGTCAGTCAGTCAGTGAGTCAGTCAGTGAGTCAGTCAGTCAGTGAGTGAGTCAGTCAGTGAGTCAGTCAGTGAGTGAGTCAGTCAGTGAGTCAGTCAGTCAGTGAGTCAGTCAGTCAGTGAGTCAGTCAGTCAGTGAGTCAGTCAGTGAGTCAGTCAGTGAGTCAGTCAGTGAGTCAGTCAGTCAGTGAGTCAGTCAGTGAGTCAGTCAGTGAGTCAGTCAGTGAGCCAGTCAGTGAGCCAGTCAGTGAGCCAGTCAGTGAGTGAGTGAGTGAGTGAGTGAGTCAGTGAGTCAGTCAGTGAGTCAGTCAGTGAGTCAGTCAGTGAGTCAGTCAGTCAGTGAGTCAGTCAGTCAGTGAGTCAGTCAGTCAGTGAGTCAGTCAGTCAGTGAGTCAGTCAGTCAGTGAGTCAGTCAGTCAGTGAGTCAGTCAGTGAGTCAGTCAGTGAGTCAGTCAGTGAGTCAGTCAGTGAGTCAGTCAGTGAGTCAGTCAGTCAGTGAGTCAGTCAGTGAGTCAGTCAGTCAGTCAGTGAGTGAGTGAGTGAGTCAGTGAGTGAGTGAGTGAGTCAGTGAGTGAGTCAGTCAGTGAGTCGGTCAGTGAGTCGGTCAGTGAGTCAGTCAGTGAGTCAGTCAGTGAGTCAGTCAGTGAGTCAGTCAGTGAGTCAGTCAGTGAGCCAGTCAGTGAGCCAGTCAGTGAGCCAGTCAGTGAGTCAGTCAGTGAGCCAGTCAGTGAGCCAGTCAGTGAGCCAGTCAGTGAGCCAGTCAGTGAGTCAGTCAGTGAGTCAGTCAGTGAGTCAGTGAGTCAGTCAGTGAGTCAGTGAGTCAGTCAGTGAGTCAGTCAGTGAGTCAGTCAGTGAGTCAGTCAGTGAGTCAGTCAGTGAGTCAGTCAGTGAGTCAGTCAGTGAGTCAGTCAGTGAGTCAGTCAGTGAGTCAGTCAGTGAGTGAGCCAGTCAGTGAGCCAGTCAGTGAGTGAGTGAGTCAGTCAGTGAGCCAGTCAGTGAGCCAGTCAGTGAGCCAGTCAATCAGTGAGTGAGTGAGTCAGTCAGTGAGTCAGTCAGTGAGTCAGTCAGTGAGTCAGTCAGTGAGTCAGTCAGTGAGTCAGTCAGTGAGCCAGTCAGTGAGCCAGTCAGTGAGTGAGTGAGTCAGTGAGTCAGTCAGTGAGTCAGTCAGTGAGTCAGTCAGTGAGTCAGTCAGTGAGTCAGTCAGTGAGTCAGTCAGTGAGTCAGTCAGTGAGTCAGTCAGTCAGTGAGTCAGTCAGTGAGTCAGTCAGTGAGTCAGTCAGTCAGTGAGTCAGTCAGTGAGTGAGCCAGTCAGTGAGCCAGTCAGTGAGCCAGTCAGTCAGTGAGTGAGTGAGTGAGTCAGTCAGTGAGTCAGTCAGTGAGTCAGTCAGTGAGTCAGTCAGTGAGTCAGTCAGTGAGTCAGTCAGTGAGTCAGTCAGTGAGTCAGTCAGTGAGTCAGTCAGTGAGTCAGTCAGTGAGTCAGTCAGTGAGTCAGTCAGTGAGTGAGTCAGTGAGTGAGTCAGTGAGTGAGTCAGTGAGTGAGTCAGTGAGTGAGTCAGTGAGTCAGTCAGTGAGTCAGTCAGTGAGTCAGTCAGTGAGTCAGTCAGTGAGTCAGTCAGTGAGTGAGCCAGTCAGTGAGCCAGTCAGTGAGCCAGTCAGTGAGCCAGTCAGTGAGTGAGTGAGTCAGTGAGTCAGTCAGTGAGTCAGTCAGTGAGTCAGTCAGTGAGTCAGTCAGTGAGTCAGTCAGTGAGTCAGTCAGTGAGTGAGCCAGTCAGTGAGCCAGTCAGTGAGCCAGTCAGTCAGTGAGTGAGTGAGTCAGTCAGTCAGTGAGTGAGTCAGTGAGTGAGTCAGTGAGTGAGTCAGTGAGTCAGTGAGTGAGTCAGTCAGTGAGTCAGTCAGTCAGTGAGTCAGTCAGTGAGTCAGTCAGTGAGTCAGTCAGTGAGTCAGTCAGTGAGTCAGTCAGTGAGTCAGTCAGTGAGTCAGTCAGTGAGTCAGTCAGTGAGTCAGTCAGTGAGTCAGTCAGTGAGTCAGTCAGGCAGTCAGTCAGTCAGTCAGTGAGTCAGTCAGTGAGTCAGTCAGTGAGTCAGTCAGTGAGTCAGTCAGTGAGTCAGTCAGTGAGTCAGTCAGTGAGTCAGTCAGTGAGTCAGTCAGTGAGTCAGTCAGTGAGTCAGTCAGTCAGTCAGTGAGTGAGTGAGTCAGTGAGTGAGTCAGTCAGTGAGTCAGTGAGTCAGTCAGTCAGTCAGTCAGTGAGTCAGTCAGTGAGTCAGTCAGTGAGCCAGTCAGTGAGCCAGTCAGTGAGCCAGTCAGTGAGCCAGTCAGTCAGTGAGTGAGTGAGTCAGTCAGTGAGTCAGTCAGTGAGTCAGTCAGTGAGTCAGTCAGTGAGTCAGTCAGTGAGTCAGTCAGTGAGTCAGTCAGTGAGTCAGTCAGTGAGTCAGTCAGTCAGTCAGTCAGTCAGTCAGTCAGTGAGTCAGTCAGTGAGTCAGTCAGTGAGTCAGTCAGTGAGTCAGTCAGTGAGTCAGTGAGTGAGTCAGTGAGTGAGTGAGTGAGTGAGTGAGTCAGTCAGTCAGTCAGTCAGTCAGTCAGTCAGTGAGTCAGTCAGTGAGTCAGTCAGTGAGTCAGTCAGTCAGTGAGTCAGTCAGTGAGTCAGTCAGTGAGCCAGTCAGTGAGCCAGTCAGTGAGCCAGTCAGTGAGCCAGTCAGTCAGTGAGTGAGTGAGTGAGTGAGTGAGTGAGTCAGTCAGTGAGTCAGTCAGTGAGTCAGTCAGTGAGTCAGTCAGTGAGTCAGTCAGTGAGTCAGTCAGTGAGCCAGTCAGTGAGCCAGTCAGTGAGCCAGTCAGTGAGCCAGTCAGTGAGCCAGTCAATCAGTGAGTGAGTGAGTCAGTCAGTGAGTCAGTCAGTGAGTCAGTCAGTGAGTCAGTCAGTGAGTCAGTCAGTGAGTCAGTCAGTGAGTCAGTCAGTGAGTCAGTCAGTGAGTCAGTCAGTGAGCCAGTCAGTGAGTCAGTCAGTGAGCCAGTCAGTGAGTGAGTGAGTCAGTCAGTGAGTCAGTCAGTGAGTCAGTCAGTGAGTCAGTCAGTGAGTCAGTCAGTGAGTCAGTCAGTGAGTCAGTCAGTCAGTCAGTGAGTCAGTGAGTCAGTCAGTGAGTCAGTCAGTGAGTCAGTCAGTCAGTGAGTCAGTCAGTGAGCCAGTCAGTGAGTCAGTCAGTGAGTCAGTCAGTGAGTCAGTCAGTGAGTCAGTCAGTGAGTCAGTCAGTGAGTGAGTGAGTCAGTGAGTGAGTCAGTGAGTCAGTCAGTGAGTCAGTGAGTCAGTGAGTCAGTGAGTCAGTGAGTCAGTCAGTCAGTCAGTCAGTGAGTCAGTCAGTCAGTGAGTCAGTGAGTCAGTCAGTCAGTGAGTCAGTCAGTCAGTGAGTCAGTGAGTCAGTGAGTCAGTCAGTCAGTCAGTGAGTCAGTCAGTGAGTCAGTCAGTGAGCCAGTCAGTGAGCCAGTCAGTGAGCCAGTCAGTCAGTGAGTGAGTGAGTCAGTCAGTCAGTGAGTCAGTCAGTGAGTCAGTCAGTCAGTCAGTCAGTCAGTCAGTGAGTCAGTCAGTGAGTCAGTCAGTGAGTCAGTCAGTGAGTCAGTCAGTGAGTCAGTCAGTGAGTCAGTGAGTGAGTGAGTGAGTGAGTCAGTGAGTCAGTCAGTCAGTCAGTGAGTCAGTCAGTCAGTGAGTCAGTCAGTCAGTGAGCCAGTCAGTGAGCCAGTCAGTGAGCCAGTCAGTGAGCCAGTCAGTGAGCCAGTCAGTGAGCCAGTCAGTGAGCCAGTCAGTGAGCCAGTCAGTGAGCCAGTCAGTGAGCCAGTCAGTGAGCCAGTCAGTGAGCCAGTCAGTGAGCCAGTCAGTGAGCCAGTCAGTCAGTGAGTGAGTGAGTCAGTCAGTCAGTGAGTCAGTCAGTGAGTCAGTCAGTGAGTCAGTCAGTGAGTCAGTCAGTGAGTCAGTCAGTGAGTCAGTCAGTGAGCCAGTCAGTGAGCCAGTCAGTGAGCCAGTCAGTGAGCCAGTCAGTGAGCCAGTCAATCAGTGAGTGAGTGAGTCAGTCAGTGAGTCAGTCAGTGAGTCAGTCAGTGAGTCAGTCAGTGAGTCAGTCAGTGAGTCAGTCAGTGAGTCAGTCAGTGAGTCAGTCAGTGAGTCAGTCAGTGAGTCAGTCAGTGAGTCAGTCAGTGAGTCAGTCAGTGAGCCAGTCAGTGAGCCAGTCAGTGAGCCAGTCAGTGAGCCAGTGAGTGAGTGAGTGAGTGAGTGAGTGAGTCAGTGAGTCAGTCAGTGAGTCAGTCAGTGAGTCAGTCAGTCAGTGAGTCAGTCAGTCAGTGAGTCAGTCAGTCAGTGAGTCAGTCAGTCAGTGAGTCAGTCAGTCAGTGAGTCAGTCAGTCAGTGAGTCAGTCAGTGAGTCAGTCAGTGAGTCAGTCAGTCAGTGAGTGAGTCAGTCAGTGAGTGAGTCAGTCAGTGAGTCAGTCAGTCAGTGAGTGAGTCAGTCAGTGAGTCAGTCAGTCAGTGAGTCAGTCAGTGAGTCAGTCAGTCAGTGAGTCAGTGAGTCAGTCAGTCAGTCAGTGAGTCAGTCAGTGAGTCAGTCAGTGAGTCAGTCAGTGAGTCAGTCAGTGAGTCAGTCAGTGAGTCAGTCAGTGAGTCAGTCAGTGAGTGAGTCAGTCAGTGAGTCAGTCAGTGAGTCAGTCAGTCAGTGAGTCAGTCAGTGAGTCAGTCAGTCAGTGAGTGAGTGAGTGAGTCAGTGAGTGAGTCAGTGAGTGAGTCAGTGAGTCGGTCAGTGAGTCAGTCAGTGAGTCAGTCAGTGAGTCAGTCAGTGAGTCAGTCAGTGAGTCAGTCAGTGAGCCAGTCAGTGAGCCAGTCAGTGAGTCAGTCAGTGAGTCAGTCAGTGAGTCAGTCAGTGAGTCAGTGAGTCAGTCAGTGAGTCTGACTCACTGACTGACTCACTGACTGTCAGTGAGTCAGTCAGTGAGTCAGTCAGTGAGTCAGTCAGTGAGTCAGTCAGTGAGTCAGTCAGTGAGTCAGTCAGTGAGTGAGCCAGTCAGTGAGCCAGTCAGTGAGTGAGTGAGTCAGTCAGTGAGCCAGTCAGTGAGCCAGTCAGTGAGCCAGTCAATCAGTGAGTGAGTGAGTCAGTCAGTGAGTCAGTCAGTGAGTCAGTCAGTGAGCCAGTCAGTGAGCCAGTCAGTGAGCCAGTCAGTGAGCCAGTCAGTGAGCCAGTCAGTGAGTGAGTGAGTCAGTGAGTCAGTCAGTGAGTCAGTCAGTGAGTCAGTCAGTGAGTCAGTCAGTGAGTCAGTCAGTGAGTCAGTCAGTCAGTGAGTCAGTCAGTCAGTGAGTCAGTGAGTCAGTCAGTGAGTCAGTCAGTGAGTCAGTCAGTGAGTCAGTCAGTGAGTCAGTCAGTGAGTCAGTCAGTGAGTCAGTCAGTCAGTGAGTCAGTCAGTCAGTGAGTCAGTCAGTGAGTCAGTCAGTCAGTCAGTGAGTGAGTGAGTCAGTGAGTGAGTCAGTGAGTCGGTCAGTGAGTCGGTCAGTGAGTCGGTCAGTGAGTCAGTCAGTGAGTCAGTCAGTGAGTCAGTCAGTGAGTCAGTCAGTGAGTCAGTCAGTGAGTCAGTCAGTGAGTCAGTCAGTGAGTCAGTCAGTGAGCCAGTCAGTGAGCCAGTCAGTGAGCCAGTCAGTGAGCCAGTCAGTGAGTCAGTCAGTGAGTCAGTGAGTCAGTGAGTCAGTGAGTCAGTCAGTGAGTCAGTCAGTGAGTCAGTCAGTGAGTCAGTCAGTGAGTCAGTCAGTGAGTCAGTCAGTGAGTCAGTCAGTGAGTCAGTCAGTGAGTCAGTCAGTGAGTCAGTCAGTGAGTGAGCCAGTCAGTGAGCCAGTCAGTGAGTGAGTGAGTCAGTCAGTGAGCCAGTCAGTGAGCCAGTCAGTGAGCCAGTCAATCAGTGAGTGAGTGAGTCAGTCAGTGAGTCAGTCAGTGAGTCAGTCAGTGAGTCAGTCAGTGAGCCAGTCAGTGAGCCAGTCAGTCAGTGAGTCAGTCAGTGAGTCAGTCAGTGAGTCAGTCAGTGAGTCAGTCAGTGAGTCAGTCAGTGAGTCCGTCAGTCAGTGAGTCAGTCAGTCAGTGAGTCAGTCAGTCAGTGAGTCAGTCAGTGAGTCAGTCAGTGAGTCAGTCAGTGAGTCAGTCAGTGAGTCAGTCAGTGAGTCAGTCAGTGAGTCAGTCAGTGAGTCAGTCAGTGAGTCAGTCAGTGAGTCAGTCAGTGAGTCAGTCAGTGAGTGAGCCAGTGAGTGAGCCAGTCAGTGAGCCAGTCAGTGAGCCAGTCAGTGAGCCAGTCAGTCAGTGAGTGAGTGAGTGAGTGAGTGAGTGAGTGAGTCAGTCAGTCAGTGAGTCAGTCAGTGAGTCAGTCAGTGAGTCAGTCAGTCAGTGAGTCAGTCAGTGAGTCAGTCAGTGAGTCAGTCAGTGAGTCAGTCAGTGAGTGAGTCAGTGAGTGAGTCAGTGAGTGAGTCAGTGAGTCAGTCAGTGAGTGAGTCAGTGAGTCAGTCAGTGAGTCAGTCAGTGAGTCAGTCAGTGAGTCAGTCAGTGAGTGAGCCAGTCAGTGAGCCAGTCAGTGAGCCAGCCAGTCAGTGAGCCAGTCAGTGAGTGAGTGAGTCAGTGAGTGAGTCAGTGAGTGAGTCAGTGAGTCAGTCAGTGAGTGAGTCAGTGAGTCAGTCAGTGAGTCAGTCAGTGAGTCAGTCAGTGAGTCAGTCAGTGAGTCAGTCAGTGAGTCAGTCAGTGAGTCAGTCAGTGAGTCAGTCAGTGAGTCAGTCAGTGAGTGAGCCAGTCAGTGAGCCAGTCAGTGAGCCAGTCAGTCAGTGAGTGAGTGAGTCAGTCAGTCAGTCAGTGAGTGAGTGAGTCAGTCAGTGAGTCAGTCAGTGAGTCAGTCAGTGAGTCAGTCAGTGAGTCAGTCAGTGAGTCAGTCAGTGAGTCAGTCAGTGAGTCAGTCAGTGAGTCAGTCAGTGAGTCAGTCAGTGAGTCAGTCAGTGAGTCAGTCAGTGAGTCAGTCAGTCAGTGAGTCAGTCAGTCAGTGAGTCAGTCAGTCAGTGAGTCAGTCAGTCAGTGAGTCAGTGAGTCAGTGAGTCAGTCAGTCAGTGAGTCAGTGAGTCAGTCAGTCAGTCAGTCAGTCAGTCAGTGAGTCAGTCAGTGAGTGAGTCAGTCAGTCAGTCAGTGAGTCAGTCAGTGAGTCAGTCAGTGAGTCAGTCAGTGAGTCAGTCAGTGAGTCAGTCAGTGAGTCAGTCAGTGAGTCAGTCAGTGAGTCAGTCAGTGAGTCAGTCAGTGAGTCAGTCAGTGAGTCAGTCAGTGAGTCAGTCAGTGAGTCAGTCAGTGAGTCAGTCAGTCAGTCAGTGAGTGAGTGAGTGAGTCAGTGAGTGAGTGAGTCAGTCAGTCAGTCAGTCAGTGAGTCAGTCAGTGAGTCAGTCAGTGAGCCAGTCAGTGAGCCAGTCAGTGAGCCAGTCAGTGAGCCAGTCAGTCAGTGAGTGAGTGAGTGAGTCAGTCAGTGAGTCAGTCAGTGAGTCAGTCAGTGAGTCAGTCAGTCAGTGAGTCAGTCAGTGAGTCAGTCAGTGAGTCAGTCAGTGAGTCAGTCAGTCAGTCAGTGAGTCAGTCAGTGAGTCAGTCAGTGAGTCAGTCAGTGAGTCAGTCAGTGAGTCAGTCAGTGAGTCAGTCAGTGAGTCAGTCAGTGAGTCAGTCAGTGAGTCAGTCAGTGAGTCAGTCAGTGAGTCAGTCAGTGAGTCAGTGAGTGAGTCAGTGAGTGAGTGAGTGAGTCAGTCAGTCAGTCAGTGAGTCAGTCAGTGAGTCAGTCAGTGAGTCAGTCAGTCAGTGAGTCAGTCAGTGAGTCAGTCAGTGAGCCAGTCAGTGAGCCAGTCAGTCAGTGAGTGAGTGAGTCAGTGAGTCAGTCAGTGAGTGAGTCAGTGAGTCAGTCAGTGAGTCAGTCAGTGAGTCAGTCAGTGAGTCAGTCAGTGAGTCAGTCAGTGAGCCAGTCAGTGAGCCAGTCAGTGAGCCAGTCAGTGAGCCAGTCAGTGAGCCAGTCAGTGAGCCAGTCAGTGAGCCAGTCAATCAGTGAGTGAGTGAGTCAGTCAGTGAGTCAGTCAGTGAGTCAGTCAGTGAGTCAGTCAGTGAGTCAGTCAGTGAGTCAGTCAGTGAGTCAGTCAGTGAGTCAGTCAGTGAGTCAGTCAGTGAGCCAGTCAGTGAGCCAGTCAGTGAGCCAGTCAGTGAGCCAGTCAGTGAGTGAGTGAGTGAGTGAGTGAGTCAGTCAGTGAGTCAGTCAGTGAGTCAGTCAGTGAGTCAGTCAGTGAGTCAGTCAGTGAGTCAGTCAGTGAGTCAGTCAGTGAGTCAGTCAGTCAGTCAGTCAGTGAGTCAGTCAGTGAGTCAGTCAGTCAGTGAGTCAGTCAGTCAGTGAGTCAGTCAGTGAGCCAGTCAGTGAGTCAGTCAGTGAGTGAGTCAGTGAGTCAGTCAGTGAGTGAGTGAGTCAGTGAGTCAGTCAGTGAGTGAGTGAGTCAGTGAGTCAGTCAGTGAGTCAGTCAGTCAGTGAGTCAGTGAGTCAGTCAGTCAGTGAGTCAGTCAGTCAGTGAGTCAGTCAGTCAGTGAGTCAGTCAGTCAGTGAGTCAGTCAGTCAGTGAGTCAGTCAGTCAGTGAGTCAGTCAGTCAGTGAGTCAGTCAGTCAGTGAGTCAGTCAGTCAGTGAGTCAGTCAGTCAGTCAGTCAGTCAGTCAGTGAGTCAGTCAGTGAGTCAGTCAGTGAGTCAGTCAGTGAGTCAGTCAGTGAGTCAGTCAGTGAGTCAGTCAGTGAGTCAGTCAGTGAGTCAGTCAGTGAGTCAGTCAGTGAGTCAGTCAGTGAGTCAGTGAGTGAGTCAGTGAGTGAGTCAGTGAGTGAGTCAGTGAGTGAGTCAGTGAGTGAGTCAGTGAGTCAGTCAGTGAGTCAGTCAGTGAGTCAGTCAGTGAGTCAGTCAGTGAGTCAGTCAGTGAGTCAGTCAGTGAGTCAGTCAGTGAGTCAGTCAGTGAGTCAGTCAGTGAGTCAGTCAGTGAGTCAGTCAGTGAGTCAGTCAGTGAGTCAGTCAGTGAGTCAGTCAGTGAGTCAGTCAGTGAGCCAGTCAGTGAGTCAGTCAGTGAGTCAGTCAGTGAGCCAGTCAGTGAGTCAGTCAGTGAGTCAGTGAGTGAGTCAGTCAGTGAGTCAGTGAGTGAGTCAGTGAGTCAGTCAGTGAGTCAGTCAGTGAGTCAGTCAGTGAGTCAGTGACAGAGTCAGTCAGTGACAGAGTCAGTCAGTGACAGAGTCAGTCAGTGACAGAGTCAGTCAGTGACAGAGTCAGTCAGTGACAGAGTCAGTCAGTGACAGAGTCAGTCAGTGACAGAGTCAGCCAGTGACAGAGTCAGCCAGTGACAGAGTCAGCCAGTGACAGTCAGTGAGAGAGAGAGAGTGAGTCAGTCAGTCATTT
Organism: Lissotriton vulgaris; assembly: GCF_964263255.1. NCBI lineage: Eukaryota > Metazoa > Chordata > Amphibia > Caudata > Salamandridae > Lissotriton > Lissotriton vulgaris. The sequence continues at coordinate 911,376,334 of NC_141697.1, forward strand.
AGTCAGAGAGAGAGTCAGTGAGAGAGAGCGAGAGTCACTCATTTAGTCAGTCAGTGAGTCAGTGAGAGAGTCAGTCAGTGAGAGAGTCAGTCAGTGAGAGAGTCAGTCAGTGAGAGAGTCAGTCAGTGAGAGAGTCAGTCAGTGAGAGAGTCAGTCAGTGAGAGAGTCAGTCAGTGAGAGAGTCAGTCAGTGAGAGAGTCAGTCAGTGAGGGAGTCAGTCAGTGAGGGAGTCAGTCAGTGAGGGAGTCAGTCAGTGAGGGAGTCAGTCAGTGAGGGAGTCAGTGAGACAGTCAGTCAGTGAGAAAGTCAGTCAGTGAGAAAGTCAGTCAGTGAGTCAGTGAGAGAGTCAGTCAGTCAGTGAGACAGTCAGTCAGTGAGACAGTCAGTCAGTGAGACAAGTCAGTCAGTGAGACAGTCAGTCAGTGAGACAGTCAGTCAGTGAGTGAGACAGTCAGTCAGTCAGTGAGAGAGTCAGTGAGAGAGTCAGTCAGTCAGAGATAGAGTGGGAGAGCCAGTCAGTGAGAGAGTGAGAGTCAGTGAGTGAGAGAGAGAGAGTCAGTCAGAGAGAGAGCGAGAGTGAGAGAGAGTCAGTCAGTGAGAGTGAGAGAGAGACAATCAGTCAGTGTGAGAGAGTGAGAGTCAGTAAGTCAGTGTGAGAGAGAGAGAGAATGAGTCAGTAAGTCAGTGTGAGAGAGAGGGAGAGTCAGTAAGTCAGTGTGAGGGAGAGTCAGTAAGTCAGTGTGAGAGAGAAGGAGAGTCAGTGAGAGTCAGTCAGTCACAGAGAGAGTGTGTCACTGAGAGTGTCAGTCAGTGAGAGTGTCAGTGTGAGAGAGAGAGATTCAGTTAGTCAGTCAGCGAGTCAGTTAGTCAGTCAGCCAGAGAGTCAGCCAGAGAGTCAGCCAGACAGAGAGAAAACAAGCATTTACAATGCAATAGGTCTCCCAGCATTAAAGTTTGAGTTACTGGCATTGTAAATGACAATGCTTTTCATATTTAACGGAGGGGGAGCGCCAGTGCGGACCAGGCGGGGCTACCTGCCGGAGTCTGTACCTAGACAGGTTCCTCCGCTGCCCCTTTACCACAATTTCCTTAAATCACCCTGTTTTTTTATTAATTGTATGGCCTTACTTTTTTATGCCTCTGTTCCTGCTTCAAGGCGCTAGATTCCAATCGTGTCACTCGGATTGAATTGAAGACCTGGACGGACTGCAGTGGTCCATTAGCCGTCATGATTCCTCTGCGGATCGGCTACAGCAGGAAAAATCCCAGCCTCTACTTTAGCATCAGAGAAGAGAAAACGAAAACTATTGTGGGGCGGGACTTCCGTCTTTTGAAGCCCACGGAGTGCCTGGCCCAGAGGTGGTGACGCGGCGAGGAGGCTGCAGCATTCTGGAGTGGCGGTAAGTGGCCCTTACTTGTAGGGGGGGGGGCTCAGTGCGCTTGTGTGTGTGTGTGTGTGTGTGTGTGTGTGTGTGTGTGCGCGTGCGTGTGTGTAGGTGCGCTCGTGTGTGTGTGTCTCCGTTTGTGCGCATGCGTGCAGGGGGAGGTGTGGCTGTGTGGTACGGCTTTCCAGGAGAGGAGACAGGAGCTGGCCACAGCGAGCGCGTTCGCGTGGCCCGCTCAATTCCCTGCGCGTGGCCCGCTCAATTCCCTGCACGTGGCCAGCTCCTGTCCCCTCTCCTGGAAAGCAGAGTCGCTCACTATTGGTCTCTGGCGAGACCGCGCTTTCGCGCGGTTCAACGCCAGGAGACCTAAAAACCTGGGATAGACTCTCTAGATCACAGAACGGCGCAGCATCACAAACAAGATATATGGAGCATAACTTAATAATCTCCGTGCAACTTGAAGTCCCATTGTAACTAGCCCCAGGCAAACCAGTAATATTGCTCAGGAACCGAAGAAGAAACAAATACCACTACGCCTGGGAAGCATTGTTGTACTGTCATATTCAGTGGGAAAACCAAGGTAAATTTAGACACGGGTAGTCCACAAGCAATACAGACCATAGTCAGAGACAAGTATAACATGAACGACTGAGAGAACCGACAACAGGCAAAACAATGAAGTAGAGGAAGCAAGTATGAACGCAAACTAGTAGGATAAGCGAGAGAGTGGTACCAACCGCCCCTGTTGCAAGACATCCATCCATATTTCAAGAGAACCTCAATAGCGATCCACAGCAGGAGGTACATGAAAGAAACACAACTAGAAGGGAACTCACAACCAGATGAGGAATCATCAAATTAAAACACATTGTTAACCCCAAAACATGTGCCTCTCTTCGAGAGATGCTAAAAAATTGGTGTTTATAGACAGTATAGAGGTTACAACGGGTAGAAAAGTGGACCGGCAAAAAGGGGGGGGGGGGGGGCTGCTTTTCTGTTTTTACTCTCCGTGCCATTTATGACCTGAAAGTAAAGGTCACACTGTCAGAACGTTTTGACACTTTCAGCATGTGCGGTCCACGGTACCTAAAGTGAAACCGGACCGCGCTACAAAGAACAAACAAAGAAGAGTGGGAGGGGTGCACACATGGAGAGCAGGCTGCTAATTAGTAACTTGATCCACGACGAGGGAGGATTGCAGCTGCCAGCTCGCGCGCTGCTGCTCACTCCAGAGAGCAAAGCACAGTGGGGATGAACATTTGAAGAAGAGGTGAGACATGCACCCGCATTTGGCCAGTTGTAGGCTTTCATTATTGAAAGACTTACACAAAAGGCCAATCAGATCTGTGGGAGGAGTCCGACCCACACATAGAAGTTTTGAGCCCTCACAAGAAGCCTCCTGTAGAGGAGCGCATGCGAGCTGCGCTAGGCTCGATCTAAAAATATTTACTGGAAAGATATACATTATATACCAATATCATTTACATAGAGGACATTGAATGTGTGGAACAGGTATAGTTAACTTTAAAACATTGTGATGGATATATGTTTTCTGCTACACCTGTTGGAGAGCAAACTGACCTACATTTACTTTAAGTAGAAAGAGAATTATTTTATAGGTGACTGAAGTTTCAGATGGGATCTAACGTAGACCCATCAGTAGCTAACATCTACATGAAATACTATAAATAGGTGTTTTAGAAAATGATGAATGGAAAATACTGCTATTTTATGGAAGATGTATTGTGTTTTTTGATGTGGTCAGAATCATAGGAACTGGATCATTACATCCAAAAAGTACATGATGTACCATCAAGGAAATGGTTTATGCATAGCATTGAAAATGAAGTAAAAAGACTCTTATATAGTCATAAAGGAAGGAACAATTCTGTTTAATCGATGTATTAATCGATGTAAAACAATTATCACAATCTGCACAGATAAAGAGCAGTATATACACTAATTGGATGGTAACTGAATATACTACTGAGTTGAAATAAGTATTTAAAGAGAGTAATATAAAAATAAAAGTTTAGCGATGGAACGTAGGCCAACAATGACATAACAAGCTGAAAAAACGATTTCTAAGTAAACGGGAAGTAGAAGCATACCCTTGCCTAAACAGCTGAATCCAGTTACATTTTCAAAGAAGAAATGGTACATCACCCTCATAATGGAAAAATACATACAATAACAACGATACACCACATAAGAAAGCAAAGAGTGCACATGTAATATCGAAATATCATGCTATTGAACGTGAATAAGTGAATAAGTGATGCTGTTATTATGGTTTAGAAACAGTATGAGTTAGGAGAACGATATGAAGGATTTGGAAAAGGAATGTATAAACTTCTTATGTATAAGTGAGGCAATGACACCGGACATGAGCTTATATTTCTTTGACTCTAATGGGAACTCAAATATTCCCTGAAGAAAGCAGCTTCTGCGTGATATGCATTGGGAACAAAGGCATGTATTTGAAATGCTAACATGAATATAGTTAATTACTAAATGAAATGAAGTTTACAAAGGAGATCCGTAAAACCTGCTTTATTAGGCAAGTACCATGCAAAAAGCAGAGCAATTCCTTACGATTCTGCTTTAGAATAGCAATCAACTAAGTGCCAGCTGTCATGTGTGAACAGCCAATTTTTATGCATGTTGTACTGAAAACCCCCCTTTTCTTTGTATTCTCTACTTTTAAGTCTGGATAGATACCAGTAGGTAAAACATACAACTTGGCCAGAAACGTGGGGGGGAGGGGAGTGGGGAGTATAGTAAAACATTTTTACAAAATACCCTTATACCTTCTTACCTAATCCAATCAAGCATCCAGAAATTCCAGACTTTTTTACATTTACTGGCTGCCCTTACCCGTTATGACACCCTTGAGGATGTGAAGCCTCAATAATTGTTTAACCCAGTCTTCAAATACTGGAGGCCTAGCTGATATATAATTTACTGTAATAGTAGACCAATCCCTGACCAACATGGCAAAAAATGTGTTCAATTTGAAAATTAAATAGGCTTCCTTTATCAATAGAACAGCCAAACATGGCTATGACTGGACTAAAGCAGTGTGCAACTGAATTAATCGGGATACAGTTATAAAGATTCTCTGCCAGAATTCACTCAATTAAGGACAACACCAGATCATAAAGTAACCAATATCCAAATGTAGGCCCCATGGATGCAGGTTGACAACTACTTTGTGTAAGAATGCAGGAGGTAAATAAAGTATCCATTCGCTAAAACAATACAGGTGGCGTACGTTCGTAACTAAAAATATTGAAAATTCACATTCTTGGTGCGCCACAACGTTCTCCTTAGCTCATTTATTAACAATCACCTCAAGGAAATTAGCCTAAGAGTAGTACTATAAAAATGTATAACAATAAGATATCAAAAGACACACAGATGATAGACGGAATGCAGAGCAAATGAAACATTCACCTCCAGTCAATAATTTCTGGGTTAAATCCATTGTTATTTTGATCACCATGCCATCCCAGTTTAGACCCAGCCATATGCAAATCAGTCCTGACCCTGAACCTCATGGGAGAAGTCCAGCCTGTACTGCCAAGCCTGGTCTTCCCTGGACCGAAAAATGCATCCTGGGACCGGTTTCGGGCCTCACCAATCATCACCTCTCGCCGCTCTGTCCAGACCTTCAACCCAGGGTCGGACAGACCTATAGAGCAATCTGACAGTGCGAGAAAGGCCAGTCTGACAGGTGACTGCATGGGTTAGTTAGTTTTTTTTAGCTATTTGTGGGCATGTTTTATAGACAAGAAGGGCGGTTTTTACAGTTGATTTCCCTAATATTACAACAAACAGAGCCTTGCAGCAAGCACAAATGCATTCAGCTTGCTCATTCCTTGCAAAGACCTACACAGTGTGTCTGTACAAGTTCAAAGCTCCCCCAATTTGCAAATGTGGTTACTTTTTTAGCTATCTGATTCACAACTGGAGCCTCTTATTTTGGTTCCAGTCCGATATTCTGTGCTAGTCCAACCCTGCTACAGTTTCAGACTCTGGCCTAGATTATCAAAACAGTCACGGAAGCAGCGCAGCAGCCAAAATACCTGTGCTACGTTGCGTGACAGGGAGGGAGCAGGAGAGAGCCATATCTACAGAGCTGCAGCTCTCTCCTCCCCTTTCCCAAGGGCCGGCACAGATTTTAGCTGCTGTGCGCCAGGCACACACCTTTGTGCCGTGCTTTAAGGATGTGTGCCTGAGTCTACCATAGGTTTTGTACTGGAACTGTACCTTTCCAGTTCAAAATACTATGCTTAGACACACGTTACAACTTTCTTACTCTGTATGTGTGCTGCACAATGCAGCACGTAAAGTCGGAAAAAAAGGAGAAATTAAAACAGTTCTCCTTTTAATACCTCCTTTCAAATGGTGTTAGCTTTTGGCACTAAACCCGGTATACTATTGTTTGTAGATGGGGTTTTAAGTCAAAAGGCATGGGTGGTGGTATGGGAACGCCCATATAACGCCCCATTGGCGCAGAAAGTGCCATTCCAGGGCACTTTCAACCACAAAACAAGTATTGCACTGGAAAGTAACTTGGGAAAAAAACATTTTGTACTGGTTAGCATCACTTTTGTGACGCTAGCCCAGCACAAAAGGTTTGTAAATCTACCCCAGAGTCTGACAAAGCACTCATACAGCAGCATCCAGGCAGGATTTATAGTCTGAAGTACACCTGCCCAAACAGATTTCTCAATGCTTAAACCATTTAATCCATGTGAGGGATGCAGGCCTGTTCTTTATTTTATTTCCATTCAACAGGTGACTCTTCAAAAGGTGAACAGAGTTGCTTCCAAATATATGTGCCCCTTTTTAAGACACTTACCTGAATGGTGTCGTTCAAGTGATAATATCGAGTGCGACTACCGCTCGGAATCAATTGAGCACGTGGTTTGTGCCTGTCCTGCACTATTTAATGACAGAAGGACCCTGTTGCGGGGTGAATGGAACAAACTCGAATTTCGATCGTGCAGACAAGCCATCATAACTGCCATGAACCCAGAAAACACGATGCTCAACATCCGGTTCACCAAATTGGTCACAAGAGCAGCCAAAAACCTCAGAACAACAGATCTGCAAGCGCTCTCGCCATAACCTGTACACCTATAATGTCACCCGTCGCCGTTAATGCACTCTTGAACAGTTTGAGCCGATTCTCAAAACGCTGCCTTGTTTCCATTGTTTTACTCACTTTCACTCTACCTCTTAGAATGCTAATGTTTGGCTGTCTTCTGTCTGCCCTCAACAATGATGACACTACGCTTTACATCAGAGAAGCCAGGAATTCGGACAATCATGATCATTTAACCACCAGGGACATCTCGCCCAATTAACTTTTAGAAAGAATACCTCTTACACCTCTTTTTTCAACTACTTTGTATTCATGATCTGCCTTTTTAACTCTTTTGTACACAAGAAGTACTCTTTAATTGTCATGATTTTAATTAATCAAACAAATTTACCAAAAAATTATTGCGTTTGGGTGTGCATAATGGAGCATGACTGAAGACTGTACAGCTAGGATTGGATTAGCAAGAGAAAATGTAGCGATAAGTCTGTGAAGGGAAAAACAGGAGTAATTGAGAGACTCTGGAGAACAGTATCCCTCCCACAGACCCAGTCATTTATAATTCACAGACAAATATTCTCATAGTTGAAACATTTTTTAATTCTAATTACTCACAGTATAATCAGAGTTAATACTCATTGATCTGGTACTACAAGCAAGCATCGGTAATGGGTCTGAACTAATAAGGATTAGCATTGGGTCTGGATAGTTTTAGTAATATGCTCATTATTATATGATACAGTAACAACATTCACAGTCACTCAAATATTGCTTTTTCCCCTTTTTACTTGTGAGAAAGTGTTACACATTTGAGAGCAGAATGGTACTCATATGCACACTGAAACCATGAAATTGCAACACACAAGGATTCTTTAAACTTGACAGATGTGGACAGAGCAAATGCACTTCCTTTCCACGGCTAATTTCTAATGAGGTTAAGGAGAATTTGGGAGCACAGTCAACCCTCTAGTACAGGACGTGATTAACGAAATCTTCAAGGAAGAAAAAAAAGCTGGTCCTAACTTTGGGGGGAAAAAAGCATCAATAGTCTCCTTTTTGCAGTTTAATTATAATACGGTTAATCAGGTGCGGAGTCAGAAGTTATGTAGCCGCGAATAATCCAGGAGAAACAGAACAGGGGAAACCGGCCTCATGTTGTATGCAATTTGAACACCACACAAAGGAGAGAGAAGCACCCGGAACTTCATGCAACCGCTCACGGCGCAGGATCGGGGCGGGCTTCAGTGTGGATCAGAAATGCAGGACTCCGCTCCCGTGGAACCAAGTATGTGGGACCCGCAGAAAATCCCTAGTTTCTACTCCTTTACTAACATGGGAACCGGTGGCAAACGTTACCTGCTGCAATCGCCGCCTTCCGTCGGGTGACGGGCTCCCGGCTCTTCCCTGGAAGACGTTTGAGAGTCCCTAATGAGCCGCATCCAGGCCTGAGATTACTGGAAATCCCCGGTTAGTCGTGTAAACGTTACGGTGCCTCTGACTTCCGCCAGACGAGAGCCACCCGGCCAGCACAACACTATGTTACGGGCGCGTCACTTCCTGAGGTCTCTTTTAGCGTTCTAGCCGGTGCACCCAGGCTTTGCTGAGTGGACTAAAGATGACGAGAACCACCCGGCCATTACCGGGTCAAGGCTGCGTCACTTGCAGTCAGCTCGGTGTTCATTATGTTTACAAATTCTGATAGATGCGCTTATCCAAAATACGTCCCCAAGCCTATCAACTTTTTTCTTGTTTACTTCGGTAGGAATCTGGCTGGGAGGCAGTTTTGGAAATCTAAGTCAGGACAGGCAGCCCGGGGGAAGGGGGTAGAGTTTTACGCCTTCCCTTATTTTATTTGAATCCTCAGCAGCCATTTAAACATCAATAAAAGGGCATGCAAAATACAACAAGCATTTGCAATGCAATAGGTCTCGTATAAGGAAAGTTTGAGCTATTGGTATTGTAAATGACAATTTTTTTATTTAGGTTTTGTTTTTGAAAATAGCGAAATTAATAGCTTTGTCATTTACCATGCCAATAGTTATAACTTTCGCAAATGTGACACCTATAGCATTTGTAATGCAATATGTGTTGTATTTACGTGACTTACATGTATTGATATTACAAATAACAATGGTTTATAATTTTTTAAAATAATTAATACTTAAATAAAAGTTATTGTAATTTATAATGGCAATAGCTTAAACTTTTGTAAATAACATTTGTGAAGATTATGTTCAGTGTATTTTATTGTGACGAAAATCCAAGAACATATGTCAAATATTAACATCTTTTTCTTACATTTGTAATAAAGCTTGAAACATTGAGCTAACATATTTGAACCAGTTGTTGTTGAATGGTTGCACAGATTGATGCTGTGGTGGAGCTCAGGGATGTTGTAGTGCCACAGAGTGATGCTGTGGTGGTGCTGAGTGATGCTGTATGCTATGCTATGTTTTGTTTTGCTATCCTATGTTTGGTTTTGTTATGCTAATCTATGCTGTTTTGTTATGCTATGCTATGTTTTGTTATGCTATGCTATGGTATGTGTTGCTATGCTATGTTTTGTTATGCTATGCTATGCTTTGTTATGCTATGCTATGTTTTGCTCTGCTATGCTTTGTTATGTTATGCTATGTTTTGTTGTGTTTTATTATGCTATGCTTTGTTTTGCTATGCTATGATTTGTTATGCTATGCTATGTTTTGCTGTGTTTGGTATGCTATGCTGTGTTTTGCTATGCCATTATACGTTTTGTTATGTTTTGTTAAGCCATGCTATGATTTGTTGTGTTTTGTTATTCTATGCTATGCTATGTTTTGTTATGTATGCTGTGGTTTGTTGTGTTTTGCTATGTTTTGTTTTGTTATGTTTTGTTATGCTATGCTTTGTTATGCTATGCTTTGTTATGCTATGCTTTGTTGTGTTTTGCTATGTTTTATTTTGCAATGCTACGCTTTGTTATACTATCCTATGTTTTGTTTTGCTAGGCTTTGTTTTGTTATGCTATGTTTTGTTATGCTATGGTATGTTTTGTTGTGTTTTGTTATGCTATGCTTTGTTATGCTATGCTATGTTTTCCTATCCTATGCTTTGTTTTGTTATGCTATGCTATGTTTTGTTATGCTATGCTGGTGAGGGTGAGTGAGGGTGAGTGAGGTTGGGTGGGTGAGGGTGGGTGAGTGGGTGAGCGTGGGTGAGTGACTGAGGGTGGGTGGGTGAGTGAGGGTGGGTGAGTGAGTGAGTGAGTGAGGGTGGGTGGGTGAGGGTGGGTGGGTGAGTGAGGGTGAGTGTGTTAGAGCGAGGGTGAGGGTGAGAGGGTTGTGAGGTTGTGTATCCTATGCTTTTTTTGTTATGCCATGCTATGTTTTGTTATGCTATGCTGATGAGGGTGTATGAGGGTGAGTGAGTAAGGGTGAGTGAGGGTGTGTGAGGGGGTGTGAGGGTGAGGGCGAGGGTGTGATGGTGTGTGAGGGTGAGAGGGTTGGGAGGGTGAGGGGGTGTGAGGGTGAGGGTGTGAGGGTGAGTGAGGGTGTGTGAGGGTGTGTGCGGTGAGGGGGTGTGAGGGTGAGGGTGAGTGAGGGTGAGGGTGTGTGCGGGTGAGGGTGAGGGGGGGTGAGGGTAAGGGTGTGTGAGGGTGTGAGAGGGGGTGTGAGGGTGAGGGTGTGAGGTTGAGTGAGGGTGCGTGAGGGTGTGAGTGAGGGTGTGAGGGTGTGTGATGGTGAGGAGGTGTGAGGGTGAGTGAGGGGGTGAGGGTGTGTTAGGGTGGGTGAGGGTGTGTGAGGGTGAGAGGGTGTGAGGATGTGTGAGGGTGAGAGGGTGTGAGGATGTGTGAGGGTGAGAGGGTGAGTGAGGGTGTGTGAGGGTGAGTGAGGATGGGTGAGGGTGAGTGAGGGTGTGTGAGGGTGAGGGTGTGTGAGGGGTGAAGGTGAGTGAGGGTGTGAGGGTGAGTGAGGGTGTGTGAGGGTGAAAGGGTGTGTGAGGTGAGAGGGTGTGTGAGGGGGTGTGATGGTGAGTCTGCAAAGAAACAGCAAATACCTACAAAATGTACCATTTCTAAATAACAGTTTAGATAAAGGTTGCTCTCCCACACATAAAAAATAATCACACCACCCGAACCAGCTTTAGTATTAACTGCAGACATTTGATTTACAAATGGCCACTGAAGCGTCCCTTTATCAGCGCAGCTCAGTCTGCAGCACACATCACGTTTGCACCTACACGCTGGCCTGCCGCTTTTCACGAAATCGCTTTTCTTGGCACGAAAAGCAGTACATATTGTAGGGTGGAGGGAGTGACTGATGGGCTGAGAGCCCCTCCCTGCGAGGAGGAACCAGACCTTCAGCTATTGCAGAAATGCGGTAGTAAATGCAGCACTCACTGCTATGGAGCCCGGCATTGCTTTCCCGCAGATCGCTCGCGGTGCACACGTCCATTTTGGACGTTCTGTTTTTGAAGAAATGTATAAGGCACTGCGGCTCACTTAATGTCAGAACAAACCAAAGAAAAAGAATACAATTAGATGGGGTAATACAGGCGAGGCCCCTGGAAGTGGAATGGTGTCATGTCAACATGGACACAGTCACAGTGTTGGCGAGTCGCACGTTATTTTTTTTTGTTAGTTATTTATTTATTTTGTTATCTTAACTAAGGCCGACAATTCAAAGTAGAATGGTTTTCGGTTATTCTCACAAGAAATCACAATGTGATCAAATACCAGATATGTGCCTTCTCCGGGATAAATATTCCCGTTTAAATGGTTTTTAAATAATTTCTGTACATGGCTGTTACAACAATGACATTTTAGTAGCTAGTCGGATGCTTGAACTAAGTCTTAATTTCTCTAAGCTCTCGGAGGCAGGAGCAAATGGTAAGGTGAGGAGAAATGCTGCTGGGGTGAATGCCTGAGGCCAAATCCGGATCGTAAAAGTTAGCTTTGTGGATGGACGGCATTAGGTCTCTCTCTACGAGACCTAATAAACTAAAAATCCCAGGAATGGTCAGTACAGCGTGTCATAGAACATCGCAACATAATAGTCAATCATAATATGCAGATAAAGGCATTCTGACGGCACTAGAGGCTCGGAATTGTGCTTGTCTTTTACTCTACTGTAAAACAACAGCCAATGTAAACAGTTCAAAATACAAACTACATTTTTCATAACACCAACTTATCAGTGCAATCAGCATCTACCAATCAATATGGATCTAACCCTCCAAATACAACAGGCGCCATTTTTCGGCATAGCTAGCAAGTCTTCAAAGTTCATGCGTGACGTAATGCATAGCTGCCAAGGTTTCAGACTGCTTATGTGTGACATTGTCATAATTTCAGTGTAATTATGAGATGAGTGATATTCAACGACTATGAGTGACGCTTTCCTGCGAGCAACATCGTACAATGAAGATGAGGAAAACATATACATATCATAAATTACATCCATTGAAGCTACAAGAAACTTAAGATCTTTAAAACTGCTGAAAAGCACCAGAAATGAAAGGGCACTAAGCTATTAAAAAGCAGGAACTCACAGCTAATCCTCATAAAATACAGTTTTGGGAATATGTATGATTCATATTCTTTTGTGAAAACTGTCACTAGACAAAACGCTGATCTTGCTCCAGCACTACATTATTCATCAGTTATCTTGACATTTTTATTGTTGCACGAAAACACCTGGACACACAAGGAATTCAGCCCCAATACCAGTTGGTTTGAAATCCATGGTATTTTTGTGGGCCTTTGCAGAATGTGACCGTAGTGGCACATTCCAGTCAATTTTAACCCAATTCATAACTAGTGTGTCTTCGTTGGGCAGGAGGAGCATGGTGGTGACTAGGCCTTCCTCAGTGTGAGTTGAAATAATTAATTATGAAAAGCATGCCTTTAAGTTTAATGGAATTGTCATGTTTAACTGTTTTGAGGAAGTGTCCGGCCTAGCCATTAACCCTGGAAATTCTACTGGCTTTTATTTCAGAGATTTACTACACCCTCCTCTCATTCAATTTGGGAGATATCAGATCCGGTAGCCCAGACCACGTTCAAATATCTGGGTATACAAGTATATAGAACGCCCGAAGACCAGATTGAGGGCAATGTTAGAAGAGCCATCACTAGCCTCCGCAGCAGTGTGGGGTTCTGGACGTCCTTGCCACTGTCTGTCATGGTAGAATCGCCGTCTCAAAGATGGTCATGCTCCCCCGCATGCTATATTACTTTGTTAATTTGCCGGTCATCCTCCAACAACAGATATTCAATACATTGAATACGATATTGATAACTCTCATTTGGGGGTCCGGGCGGAGACGTATCAGTCTCCGAAAGCATCAACTAGGGACTAGATTGGGGGGCCTCGGGGTGCCAGATCTGCGCGGATATTACTATGCCAGTAAGCTCCAGTGGCTGGCGAGATGGGTAGCGGGTAGGAATCTGGACGAGATTAATTTTACGACAGACCGACTAGCACATGGAGAGTTGCATTCTCTGTAATTGCCCAAGACCAGGGTACCTCCGGATTGCCATCCTCTCCTGCGCACAGCCCTGCTACGCTGGAGGAAGGCACTAGCATGTACATCTACGACCGTGCTCTTCGCAGAAAACGTTCCTTTGTTAGGCATTCCAACACCGCAGGGTAGACTTAGTCAGCGTAGGCTACGGCCCTGGACGGAAGCTGGGGTGGAGGATGTGGGAGCCTTTTTTGGAGATGATGCCTTATTGGATCATAACTCCTTTCGGCAAGCCACGGGGGCTCCACAGGGGTTATACTTACTACACGCTACAGTTTCACACTACATAAGACATACTTGGGCTCCACAGAGGCTTAAACCTGCGCAACACGAATTGGTTCACTTACTCTACTATATGGGGGCGGGGGGCCATTTGGTACGGTGGCTTTACACTGGGATTAGAGAGCATGCAGCTACTCCACTCACCACACTTAGAGACACCTGGGCACTGGACACAGGAGAGGTTCTATCGGATAAGGCCTGGCAAGTTGTTCTTGAGCATCCCAGGAGGGTGTCCAGGAAGGTTACATTTAAATTCATCCAGGTTATGGTGTTGCATAGGGCGTACCTTACCCCCCAAAGGCTGCATAGAATGTTCCTGGACTCACCCCACAACTGCCCCCATTTTAAGGCGGACGAGGCTGGCTTTCTTCACATGCTATGGGCATGCCCGCGACTACGAAGTTATTGGGGGGAAATTTGCCATATACTGCATACAGTCACTGCCCGCCGGTGCCTGAGGATGCTCTGTATTGCTTGGTGGGACATCGTAAACGTCCTAAACAACATAAGGCTAAATTGAAACTGGCTCTGTTATTAGCAATCAGAGCTTTAACAATGAGATGGAAGTCCCCCAGACCTCCTGGAATATCAGTGTGGAAATCTGACCTGTTGAGATGGGGTAGGGCGGAAGGTGCGGTCCTGAGACGGGAAGAGAAGAAAAGACAAAGGAAGCATCCAATCGCACAAGAATGGGAAATTATGCTGTTAGAACTAGAGGAGATGGAATTGTCACCAGCACAGGCAGACGGGGTGTAAACAACAGAAGAATACAGGATGTGTCAGCGTACATGGTATAGGAGCACAAGACCCCACAAACGCGCAGGTTTTGTTTTCAGTAAATCTTCATAATACACCAAGTTAGCTCAATATCATCGTTAAGAAGTGTTCTTTTTTTGGATTTAGTATGACCAGGAGACGTACAGGGCAGGGGTGGGGGGGCTGAGGGGGGAGGGACGGAACATGAGATCGGCCTATTCTATATCAGTGATATTAGACTTGTTGGTAACACGGTGCACTGCATAATGATGATTACGCAATTGATGCAGTCACACAACATGTCTTAAAAGACTATGAGATATTATGCTTTCCTGCTTTTCCTTATGACATGGTACTTGTCATGTCGCTACTACTAAAGGCCGATGTGGTTATGTTGGGTAGAAAAAGTTAAAATGACTGTATTATGTATTAAGTGAAAGTGATATGCTGTATGATATAATGTGCAGTCGAAAATAAAGAGTTAAAAAAAAGGTTTAATGGAATTGTGGCGGCCTAGGACAGTTAAAAAGCACATGCTGCAGTGACCATCAGATGAGTGAACTGTGCACACACAGTCTAAGAAACAGTGAGCGCATGTGACTCACCTCGCCTGGCTGCCAGTCTAAACTGGCTATTCCTGAGAGCCGCACCTAGTAATAGTTATAGTAGAGCAGAACCATAAGGAGGGATCTGAAAGAAAGAATCAATAAGATATCAACAGAGAAGAAATTACACTGCGCTAATTAAAACCCTAAGAACAGCAGATCTGCACCTTTCTATTTAACAGAAATATCATTGTTTGCTCGCCAGTACCGATTCCAAGAAAGGGGAGAGTTACGTTTCTGCACTTTTGTCAGCTACACTGTGTACTCTGTGATAAACTCCACCCAATATACCATTTGGCTTCAGACACAGAGCACACAATTAAGGTGAGGCTCAGAAAACAGCTTTCGTGACATAGCTAAACATGACGCACAACAGACTCTTGTGACATCATCATGTGTGTGACATCTTCATGGGTTCCATTCAGAACCAAGTGATGTTGAGAGTTCTTTATGGGACAGTTGGAGATGAGCTGGTGCTGGGTGAGGTGAATAAATATGACTTGAGACTATAATTCATCTCATGGTGATTGTTTTAATGTGGTAGGCACCACATAAATTTGGCGACGAGCATGGGACTGCATACCTCTCACCTCAAAATCAAGCTGTCTCTTCTGGCAATCGTCCCTGTGAGAAGCTTTTGTGGTGTGCTTCTCCAGTGGCTGAGGTGCGGTTTGAATGAGAAGTAGATCGATACTTCTCCAGCGGCTGATTTATTCAGGGACAAGGTGGCTGGTGTTTCAAGGATTGTTTTCTGCCCGGTGAGGAGTTTTGCTGGAGGAGCAAGAGCTGAAACGCATTTGCGTTTCACTGTCTCTGTGCAACGTCAGCGTGAGGTTTCCAAGCCTCATATTCATCTGTTGAAGAGCGAGCGTTGCGTTTCACAGTGACTTTCCCAAGCCTCAGTTTCAGTTTGGGAGGAGTAAGAGCATGACGTTTCATAGCCTGCGACACAATACTCTTGTTTAAACATGCGTGGACACGCACAAGCTCCATTTTGGATTGGGAAACACGAGATTTTCGGAATAAAATCGTAATTTCCGTAAATTTATTATCACCGTTTTCGTTGTGCAAGTCTTCAGTTGCTATTGGCAAGAGATTAATTTCTACGTTTGTTCAGGTAATGTGAGTAACTGTTTATAAAAAAAAAAAGAAAAGCAAGGTGTGCCAGTTTAAAAGGGTGCTGACCGGCGGTGATTAGTACACCAATTATTTTTATCTTCATTTTGTTAAATGTGTGCCAGTTTAAAGGGGTACTGTTAGATGGTGAATTAGCACACCATTTATTCTTATCTACCTTTTGCTCATCAACTGTTTATTTTGATCATATTTTGTGTTCAACAGTGATTAGCACACCAATTATTTTTATCTGCATGTTGCTGATCGACGGTCATTCGCACACCAGTTATTTTTATTGCATGCTGTTTTGGTGTTTTTATTAATAATATACAGTGGTGATCAGCACACTTTGTTTATTCCACGTGTAGTAAGTTGCTTTACTTTAAAAGTATTTCAAGATTAAAAAAAAAACATGATTTTAAGAGCTCAGAAGTGAATGATCTTTATGTTTGAAAGTCATTATTAATTTTTTTTTACTGATATTCATGCAGGAAGTAACTCCACCACCATTTTTCTTGAGTAGTCCTGGTGAACCGGTCATTAAGTGACAAAAATGGAAAAAGATTTTCGCAAATTATGCAAAAATCTGTGAAACAAACTTAAGTGCAGAACGTAAGCATTCACTGTTACTACACTGTCTGAGAGGAGAAGGTCAGGAAGTACTTGAGAATTTACCTGAACGAAGTGCAGCTGATCAGAGAACATTAAATGAGTATGAGATATGCATCTTACAGTTAGATCATCATTATCTCCCATGTGTCAGAGAGATATTATTTTGGTCTGAGTGAACAGAAGAAAAACGAGTCTATTGAAGAGTTTGTCACCAGTCTAAGGAAATTAGCTGCCACCTGTAAATTTGGTGGAGCGGTAGAGGAAAGAATTAGAGATCAATTTGTATGAAAGTGTGCACATGATAAAATTAGAGAAGAGTTATGGTTAAAAGATGAACCTCCTTTAGATGAGGTTTTAGCAATTGCTAATCGAGTTGAACATATGATGAAATGTGTAGATGAATTAAGTAATGGAAAAAACAAATCAAATGCAACATCTTATAATGCTGAGGAGGTGGTCTGTCAAGTTAAAAATAAGACATCAGTTGATGTGGAAAATGTCAAACCACTTTGTGTGGCTGTAGGAGCCATCACTTTTGATAACAAGTCTGTCTGTTTTAGATATGGCCGCTCAGGTCATATGGCTAATGCTTCATTTTGCCCTGTGTTACAGGTTATTTGTAATGCCTGTGGAAAGAAAGGTCATTTTGCAAAATATTGTAAAAGTAAAGTTAAGAGAGCGGAACAGCCACAAGTAAAAGAAATTATGTATCAGATTAATGAGGGTAAATCTAATCATTCCACTCATATTGTCAGAGTTGGAAGTGCTGAACTCCAGATGAAGTTTGATTAATGCTCGTATCTCACCATTATTAAAAAAGAGATATTTGATGCTCATTTTGGTAATTGTATCTCTCTTAAAAAATCAGATGTTTCTCCTGTTGGTTATGGAGGCATTCCGATAAACTTGTTGGGTTATTTCTTGACTTGTATTGAATTGGGTGGTAGATTGACTGAAGGGAAAATATATGTTGCTAAGAGAGGTGATTCATTGTTAGGAAGGCCTCATCAACCCCGTCTTGGGGTGCTTCTCAATCCCAATGCTGATCCGCAAGTTCAAATTCAGTCAGTTTATGATTCGGTAGCTATTCTTAGTGAACAGTTTGCTGATGTATTTCAAGACAAACTGGGTTGTCTCAAAAGATACAAGCATCATATAAAACTTAAAGAGGGTGCTATTCCTGTTGTTGCCAAAGTTAGAAGAATACCTTTAAATGAACAACTCAGTGTGCAGAAGGAGATTGAGCTTTTGGTTGATGTGGGTGTCATTGAGTCTGTTGAAGCTATGGAGTGGTTGGCTCCAATTGTCGTTACGAAGAAGGCTAGTGGTGAAATTTGTCTTTGCATTGATTTGTGCTCCCTAAATAAAGAAGTAGTTGTTGACAGATTTCCCCTACCCAACATTGATGAAATAATTGGTACCATAGCAGAGGCTAAGTTTTTCACTACACTAGAATTAGCTTCAGCCTACCATCAGGTTGAGTTGGATAAAGTTTCACAAGACCTGACTGTGTTTGTGACACCCATGGGTACATTTACATTTTTAAGGATGCCTTTCGGGCTTGTATCAGCAGCATCTGTGTTTCAGAGGGTAATGTCTAATGTGCTTAAAGGTCTTTCTGGGGTAAAATGTTACCAAGACGATTTGTTAATTTATGGTAGCACAAAAGCTGAGCATTTTTCAAGAGTGTGTGCGGTTTTAGAGAGGCTGAGAAAAGCTGTTTTGACGCTTAAATTGGAGAAATGGAAGTTCTGTGTGGAAGAGGTTAATTATCTTGGACATCGCATCATAGGACAATGTGTTTCTCCCAAAAAAAGATCTTGTAGACACTATTGTGAAATTGAATGAACCTAGTAACAAGGAAGACTTGTTGCCTTTTTGGGCATGGTTGAGTATTATTGTAAATTCATTCCAGGCTATGCCAATAAAACACAGAAACTTAGATCTTTGACTAGCAAGAATGTGACTTTTGATTGGTGTACGGACTGTGCTAAGGAATTTGTTTGTATTAAAGAGGAATTGAAGAAAGCACCTTGCTTACAAGCTTTTGTTCCAGGACATGAAACAGTTACTTTGACTGAAGCATGTGCCAAGGGCATTGGTGCTGTTGTACTTCAGAAGAGTAGTGGTGAGGAGTGACTGATAGTGTGTGCATCTAGATGTTTGAGAGGATCTGAACTCAATTATTCCGTAATTGAGAAAGAGGCCTTAGCTATCTTTTGGGCCTTAAAGAAGTACAGGAAATTGATTTGGGGTACTGAAGTAACATTTCTCTCTGATCATAAGCCCTGAAAGGATGTTTTCTCTAAAAAATGCCTTGATTTGATTTCTTCACTCATTAGAAAATGGAATATTTCTCTCCAGGAGTACGAGTTTGAAGTTAATTATATTCCAGGTGTGAATAACAATTCTGCACATTGTTTATCCCGGTTAGTGGACATTAAAGAGATTGATCTGGAGGAGAAGTGTTTTGAAGATGAAGTTATTAACGTTTGTGAATTAACTTCGGGTGCTGTTGATGAATCAGAATGGAAGAGTGAGTTAATTAAAGATGTGAACATTTCTAAGGTGATTGAGTTGTTGTCCTTAGGTAAAAACAAACATCTAGAGAAACCTTGGTCTTTGATTTGTGAAGAATTATCTGTGATGGGTGGTATGCTTATTTGTGAGACAAAACTTGTTCCACCTCAGGGCATTCGGAATAAGATTCTTATTCTCACACATGAGGGACATTTAGGCATTGTGAAGACAAAGGAGTCTTTGAGGATGCAATTCTTGTGGCCAGGGATGGATAAAGAAGTTGAAAGGATGGTGAGGAATTGTTTTGAGTGTTCTGAAAAAAGAACATCCTTCAAAGAGCGCATTGACAACAACGTACACAACAGCAAAGAGCTCTTCAACATCGTGAAGGAACTCTCCAACCCCAGCTCCAACTCCATCGACATCCCGCCATCACAGGACCTCTGCGACTCCCTAGCCACCTTCTTCCATTGCAAGATCGCAGACATCCTCGACAGCTTCACCAACCAGGCCTCCCCGACTGACACAGACACCTCAGACTCACCGCCCCCCAGCCACATCAACATCGACCCCCTGCTCTCCTGGACCCACGTCAATGACTAAGACACCATCAAAACCATGAACACCATCCACTCCGGTTCACCATCCGACCCCTGCCCGCACCACATCTTCAACAAAGCAAGCTCCACCATCGCACCTCATCTCTGCAAAATCATCAACAGCTCCTTCGAGACCGCCACCTTCCCAGAGAGCTGGAAGCACACCAAGATCAACGCCCTACTCAAGAAACCCAAAGCTGACCCCAAGGACCTCAAGAACTTCCGGCCCATCTCCCTCCTCTCTTTCCCAGTGAAAGTCATTGAGAAAATCGTCAACAGGCAACTGACCTCCTTCCTCGAAAAGAACAACATCCTGGACCCGTCCCAATCCAGCTTCCACAGCAACCACAGCACCAAAACATCCCTCATCGTCACAACCGACGACATCAGGGCCATGATGGACAACAGAGAAACCACAGCCCTCATCCTTCTGGACCTCTCGGCTGCCTTCAATACCGTCTGCTACCACACCCTCCGCACACACCTCCACAACGCAGGGATCCGCGTCAAAGCACTTGACTGGACCACCTCCTTCCTCACCGGCAGAACCCAGAGTGTTCGCCTCCCCCCATTCCGCTCTAAAGACACCAGCATCATCTGGGGCATACCCCAAGGATCGTCTCTCAGCCCGACACTCTTCAACATCTACATGGCACCGCTCGCCAACATCGCCAGATCGCACAACCTCAACATCGTCTCATACGCAGACGACACCCAGTTGATCCTCTCCCTCACCAAGGCCCCCACCACCGCCAAATCCAACATCCACAAAGGAATGAAGGCCATCGCCAAATGGATGACGTTCAGCCGCCTGAAACTGAACTCGGACAAGACGGAGGTCCTCATCATCGGATCCAGCCCCTCTGCCTGGTATGACTCATGGTGGCCGGCCGCACTGGGAGCTGCACCAATGCCCATTAACTACGCACGCAACCTGGGAGTCATCCTGGACTCCACACTGTCAATGACCCAGCAAGTGAACACCTTTTCCTCCTCCTGCTTCAACAACCTCCACATGCTCCTCAAGATCTACAGATGGATCCCCACCGGTACCAGAAGGACAGTCACCTAAGCCCTTGTCACCAGCAGACTGGACTACGGCAATGCTCTCTACGCAGGAACATCAGCCAAACTCCAGAAACGACTGCAACGCATACAGAACGCCTCTGCATACCTCATCCTCAACATCCCCCGCCACAGGCACATCACAGCCTACCTGAAAAACCTTCACTGGCTCCCCGTCAACAAGAGGATCACCTTCAAGCTCCTCACCCACGCCCACAAAGCACTTCACACCGGACCAGCGTACCTCAACGAACGACTCACCTGCTACACCCCGAACCGCCAGCTCCGCTCCGCTGACCTCGCCCTCGCCACTGTCTCCTGCATCCGTCGAGCGACCGCCGGTGGCAGGTCGTTCACCCACCTCGCTGCAAAAACCTGGAACACCCTCCCCATCCACCGACGACAGACCCAGGACCTACTGGCCTTCAGGAGACTCCTCAAGACCTGGCTGTTTGAGCAATAGCAGCACCCTCCCCCCCCCCCGCCCCAGCTCCTTGAGACCCTCACGGGTGAGTTATGCACTCTACAAATGTTCTGATTGATTGATTGATTCTGCGAGTGACAACATTTTGAAAACCAAACATATGCCCATGGTCTGCAGGAGACTTCCTCTTCATCCTTGGGATGAAATCGCAATTGATATTGTTGGTCCTTTGCATGGTGTGAATGATACTCCCTATTTGAATGTTTTGGTAGATCTTTATTCAAGATGGATTGAAGTGAGCTCAGTAAGAGATATTTTGTCACACAGTGTGATAACATTTGTAGTAGAAATTTTCAAGAAAGAAAGTTATCTCAATTTTGTTCTTTCTTATAATGGATCACAATTTTGTTCTTCAGAAATGAATACATTTTTGAAAGATTGTGACATTGTTCAAAAAACGGGTTCTGTTTATCACCCTGAAATGAATGGGGCTGTTGAGAGGGTGAATAAAACTCTAAAAGAAAGTATGCAATTAGCCAGAGCAAGTAATCTTTGTTGGAAAACTGTTCTGCAAAACAGAATCACTGCTTATTGCATGTCTCCTCATTGAACAACTGGAAGAACTCTGTTGTATTCTCTTATTTTATTTCTGCTTGCATTTCTCTTTAATTGAGAACATTCTATCTTTGCTGATGTCATGATGCTACTTGCTGTCCTTGCATTCTCTGTTTGCCAGTTGCTCCTGAGCCTTTACTGGGAACACCAGCTTTTACTCTGTATCTGCATTAAACCTCTTAATTATCTATATTGCTTCCATGACTATGTATCTTCGAATATATCAGATGGCAACGATTGGCTTCTGGAGCAAGTAGAGTACAGAGTGAGTTTATTTATTGAAACTCGACTGGTGGAAAAGAACCCATGCGGCGGAACTGAATGGTGATTGAATTTCTTATACATCAAGCTGAATTTACAAAGAGAAAAGAAGTGAAGAATCTACAGCTGAAACAGAAATAGCTTGGTGAGTTCTCACCTTATAGAAACAGAACAGAAACCAATGAACAGCTAAGCGGTGAACAGAGCGCAGCATTTCTGATTTAAAAAACAGTATTGGATTGTCAGAATACAACAGCGGTGAGCACGAACATCTGATTACCACAACGGTGAGCACGCATTTCTTTAACTAAGAAAGTTAACCCTGTTAATCACCAAGATTTAACATGATCGTGCATGTTTGAACTGCTGCTCTTAAGCTTAGCGTCATTTAAAATTACTCACTCGCGAGCCGGCCATGCATTGTGCCTCGTTCTCTTCATTCTTTCTGACGTCGGATTCCCTGTCGACGCAGCACGTCCACGTAAGGAGTACAGTACGCATGCGCAGTGCGTAAAATAACGTGGCAGCCATTTTGACTCTTTCAATCCGTATCCTAGCAACCGAACGAAGAGAATTTCCTTCCTTCACGAGTGTTTCAACTAGCGTTTTACGAGTGTTTAAACCAGCGTTTGGTTCCTGAAACAGCGCTACCCTCTACACTCGGAGGAATCCATTTAAAGAAGGAATAAGTGAGTAATTTTCAAAATACTGACATTTGTGTTCTGTGTTTTCACCGCATTTGTGATCTGAGAGAAGGAGGTGAATAACAGGAGAAAATACATAAGGTATCCCTTGTCAGGGAGGAGGAAGTGCATAAAGCAAGCAAGAGCTTTATTGGAAGAACATGGAGAACCCGAGTGTTATTGCACCCCCCATGTTTTTACAGTCCAGTGGAGAACCGCCCATAGAGTGGGATGAGTGGATCGACATTTTTGAAAATTATATAGAGGCACTGGATGGTAAAGACTTCAGCGCCACAAGGAAAAAAGCTTTGTTATTGAGTGTTCTTGGAAAAGAGGGTCAACATTCTTTCAAGTACTTACCTTTGAGTTTAAACCAGGATGGTAGGCCAATTAACAATGTTTACACTGAAGCTAAAGCAAGAATGAAGAAACAATATTCGAAGGAAGTGAATATTGTCATGGCGAGACATAAGTTTTATACGCAGCCGCAGAGGGCTGAGGAGTCTGTTGACCAATTTGTGACTAGATTACGAGAACTTTCCTTAAAGTGCAATTTTGGTGAGGTGAGGGACGAGATGATCAGGGATCAAATGATCGTTCAATGTAAAAACAAGAAAATGCAGGAAAAACTTTGGGCGGCGAAAAATCCCACTCTGCAAGCTGCTATAGATATCGCAAAGGTTGTCGAGGAATCTACTGCATGTATGAAACAAATGGAGAAGAAAGAGACTATGAGAGAGAGTGGGTTAAATGTGTCTTCTGTTGCACAGAATGAAGTTGCGGTAATTAACAAGAAAGGATTTGAAGCTAATGAGAAAACGAAAAAGGGTTATTCAGGAGGATACAACAGTGGAGAGAAAGGGAGATATCAAGTTAGGATGTGTAGCAGGTGTGGCAGCACCTATCATGGTGCAGATTATAAACGATGTTTTGCTATAGATAAGGAATGTAGGAAGTGTGGGAAGCGAGGTCACTTCTCAAGGATGTGCAAAACGTCAAATAGTGACAAAGTCGCGATTGTTGATGTGAAGCGTGAGGTTAGAGTGCAAGACAATGTGGAAGGTGCTGATAAAATATTATGTCTAGGTGAAGTGAATGCACTACGGATGGAACCTGGAAGGAAGAATAGACCTAAAGCTACCTTCAACATAAATAATAAAGTGGTTGAATTGATGGTTGATCCTAGTTCATTTTGGACAATAGTTCCTGAATCCTTATTTAAAGAGAATTGGGAGGGTACCGTTTTGTTCCCTAAGGATATCAATCCCTGTGGATACCAAGGAGAGTGTATTGATTTGTTGGGGTACATGGAAGCTGTGATTGGGTTTCAGGGACGATCTATTCAAGGGAAAGTTTACGTTGCAAGTTCTGGACCTGCAATATTAGGCTGGGGTCACCAGTATGACCTTCACATTGTCATTGATCCTAGAGCGAGTCAACAGGTAATGGTTGTGGATGCGATGACTGCTGAAATGATAGTTGAAAGTATGCCGGACTTATTTGCTGAACGCATTGGCGAATTGAAAGGGTATGTCCATAAAATTTTGCTTAAAGAAGATGCAGTTCCGATGCAGCACAAAGTGAGGAAAGTGCCATTTATCGCTAGACAGGAGATGAGAAAGTTGTTAGATGATATGCTTGAGCATGGTGTGATTGAGCAGATTGAAATTTCTCGTTGGGTTTCGCCAGTTGTGATCACGACCAAATCGGATGGCAAATTTAGATTCTGTGTGGATCTTCGCACACTCAATCAGAATATTGTCGTGGATAACTTTCCACTACCAAATATCAATGAATTGATTTTGTCATTAAAGGGTGGTAAGTTTTTTTCGAAACTTGATTTAAGAAGTGCGTACCATCAAATAAAGTTGCACAGAGATTCTAAGGCGTTGACTGCTTTCATCACTACTGAAGGAGTTTACCAGTTTACTCGTATGCCCTTTGGTCTCGCGTCGGCGGCAGGGGTTTTTCAGAGGATGATGGGCTCAGTTTTGAAGGGGATAAGTAACGTTATGTATTTTCAGGATGATGTTTTGTTGTTTGGAGAGACGATTGAGCAACACAATCAGATTTTGAAGGAGGTTTTGAGCAGAATGGAGCAGTCAGGGTTAACTTTAAGGAAGGAGAAGTGTACATTTGCGGTAGAGGAGGTAGAGTATTTGGGTTACACGCTTTCTGCAAGTGGTGTGAGACTTAAGCGGGGATCTTTTGGAGTCAATAAGGAAGGCACCGGCACCCTATGACAAGGATCAATTAAGATCATTCCTTGGTCTTATTGAATACCATGCAAAGTTTGTGGAGAATTTTGCAGCAAGGACTGAAATGATTAAACTGTTATTGAGGAAGGGGTGCAAGTTTGTGTGGGGTGTTGAGCAGGATGAGTGTTTTGTTAACATCAAGGAAGAAGGCAATATGTGAGGCAAAAATCCTAACCCCATTTGATACTAAGCGCAAGTCGGTATTGACGGTTGATGCCAGCGCAGTTGGTATTGGCGCGGTGTTAGTGCAAGAGCATGATTCTGGGTTGAGGACAGTTGCTTTTGCGTCGCGGACGCTTACCAGTTCTGAAAGGAATTATTCCATTATTGAGCGCGAAGCGTTGGCGGCCGCTTGGGGCTGTGAGTACTTTAGAATGTACTTATGGGGATTTGAGTTTAGGATGTTGACAGATCATAAACCATCGATCAGATTGTTGTCTCCGGGTGGTGCAGGAAAAGGGTCAGCGAGGTTGGCAAGATTAGCCGCTAGACTTCAGGAGTTTTTGTATAGGGTGGAGTAAATTCCTGGGTGGAAGAATGGTCAAGCGGATGGCTTGTCTAGGCTTCCTTTGCCTTGGGAGGTTGTTGACAAATTGGGTGTTGAAGCTATGCAATCGGAAGGATCTGTGGCGGCTATTGATGAATTGGTGGATATCTGCACTGGTGCTATCAACAAGAGTAGATGGAACTCTTGTATGGCTAATGACGAGGTGTTAAGGTGTGTGAGGGATTTGATTGTGAAGGTTCTAGGAGAGAGAGTACCCTACCTTTGGCTGTACGTCCCTATCTGAAGATTCTAGCGGATTTGTCAATTCTAGATGTTGAGGGGAATGTTATTATGAAGGATGATAAATTCATCCCGCCTCAGGAATTAAGGTTTGTCTTGTTTAAGTTGGCACACGAGGGACACCTAGGGAAATCTCTTACGAAAAGGAGAATTAGGGAATTCTTCTGGTGGCCAGGAATGGACCAGCAGGTCTCTGAGTGGGTTGAGAAGTGCGCAGAGTGCTTCAAGAGTGAAAAGAGATTGAGAGTTGGATGTCAGAGTGATTTTGGGAAAATTGATAATCCAAATTTGCCCTGACACACTGTGTGTCTTGACTTTATTGGTCCTTTTTACTCTTTGAGTCAGGACATGAGATTTGGTTTTGTTATGGTTGATGTAACTTCAAAGTGGTTGGTGGTGAAATTTACGAAAGAGATAACGACTAAATCGACGATCAAACTTGTTGTCTGAAGTTTTCAGGGAGGAGGGTTACCCTGTTATACTGGTTACTGACAATGGAACGCAACTTGTTTCAGAGGACATGGTCAAATTTTTGGATGCTTGTGTTATTGTTCACACCAGGACCTCGTTATACAATCCACAGGGTAATGGTATCATCGAGAGGGCTAATAGAATGGTGAAAGGGGCCATTCAGATGGCTCTTAGTTCTGGTGGGTGTGTGAGAAACATGATTAACGACTTAGTTTGGGCTTATAGGACTACGGTGAATGGTGTCACCAGTAAAGTTCTGTTCGAATTGATGAGGGGTCATTTGGCTGGTACCAAACTAGTTCCAGCTTGGATGAAAGAGTGCATTGGACTGGCAGATTTGCGTGGTGATGCATCTAAGACAGATTTGGGTGGTAATGGATCTAAGGTTTGTGATAGGTTGTGTGCGAAAAGATTGGCAGTGAATGATTGGGTAAAGGTTAAACCTGGTCGTGTTTGTTCGGGTTTCACCAAGTTTAGAGGCCCATTCAAAGTGAAGTCGGTCCATGACAAATTTGTGACACTTTACAATGGTGAACACTGGAATTTGAGGAGGGTTGCCCTCTACAAGAAATCGAATGGTGACAATGCTGGTGATCTTCACTCTCATTCTTTTCATGATAAACAAAATGGAAATGATGCTACCATTTGTGGTGATACCAGTGTTCTTCCACAAAGGATCAGAAGGCAACCCAGTTATCTTCAAGATTTTGTGTGCCATTAAGTTTGTGTATGGAAAGTATGTGCATATGTTCTTGTTGTTTTTTTTTGTTTTTCTTTTATCTCCTTTGTTTCATTTGTTCACTTTTGATTAGAAGGATCCAGGATATGTTGTATTCTCTTATTTTATTTCTGCTTGCATTTCACTTTAATTGAGAACATTCTATCTTTGCTGATGTCATGATGCTACTTGCTGTCCTTGCATTCTCTGTTTGCCAGTTGCTCCTGAGCCTTTACTGGGAACACCAGCTTCTTCTCTGTATCTGCATTAAACCTCTTAATTATCTATATTGCTTCCATGGCTATGTATCTTCGAATATATCAAACTCACTTTGAGATATTCAAGGGTAGAGCTTCAAACTCAAAGTTGTGTCCGGGGTGGATGGTTTTGAACAAAGGTTTGATGTACAACAACATTGGTGAATGGAGGTGTAAAGAGCTTGATAAACAAAAGATGAGGAAAATGTATTTTGATGAAAAAAAATGAGTTCAAAAGTCAGATGTGACTGTGGGTGACTTTGTAAAAATCAAGTCACCTGTTGGGAGTCAACCTTGGTTTAAGTATACTAAAATGAGAACAATAGTCAAAATGTTCAAGAATGCTGTAAAGACTGAAGATGGTAGAATTTGGAACAAAAGCAGAGTTGCCGTTGTCAGATCTAATCCAAATTCTGCTTTCATGAAAGAGAATCTTGACAAATGGTCTTCATCCAATGGTGAAATTTCCTCCTATGCAGGATCTCGCTCTTTGCTTGTCAATATTAGAGTTAAGAGTCAGAGGGTATGTAGACAACTTTCTTTTTTGAGAAACTATGTGTCAAGTACCCCACACGGCTTACCTGTTGCTTGCAAAGTATTCCCACAGAGACGGCATGAGCTATCGCCCCCCCCATATCCACCTTACCCCTGTTACAGAGTGTACACCAACCGGGATGGAGATGGGACCAGGGAAGGAAGCCAAAGATGATGGGGAGAGTGTTCAGAAGACCAGAAGAGAACGACCCTTGGTTTGGAGAAGAACCGCCAACTCCAGCTGGAAGAGAGACAGGGAGACCCTGTAATATCCGGCACAGACAACACCCTATCTAGGTTTACCTCCTATGCACGTTTGGGGTCGCGCTTACCTTGTGGAGGGTAGAACCTTGCGTGGAGATATCATCAGTGATTACAGAAGAAGAGGCAGCGCTCCTGCGCAATGTTCAGCGACAACGCAAACAGCTCCACAAGGATGATAGTACTAGCTCCAGGGAAACTTAGGCAAAGTAAATGGCAGACGCACCAGCGCGGTGAATAGGATTCACTGTCAAGCGCTACGGTGTAGTCAGGTAGGTTTAGTCTAACCCCCCAACATATAAAGCAAGAAAAAGAAAGCAAGCATGCACTCCTGCGTGGTCTAAACAAACAAAATCAAGCGCTTCTGCGCGTGAGTGAATACCCAAAGCAAGACACAAGAGTGTGCTGTCTAGATATAGCAAATAAAAAAAAGCGCTCCAGCGTGGCGTTTCAGCAATGCAAATGGCGCTCCAGCACGGCATTTCAGGAATGCAGGGAAGAGCTCCAGCGCGGCGTTTCTGGAATGCAGGGAAGCGATCCAGCACGGCGTTTCAGCAATACAGCATAGCGCTCCAGCGCGGTCTCGGGAATCACCTGTAAGGAGATCCAGCGGGGAAGCAGGCAGGAACAGCAAAGTGTCGGCGTCAATCTGAAGCGCTGAACTGGCGGGAACCGCTGTCGTTTATGCGGTTTCCCCCGGAAGCGCTGGAGACACATTGGTGGTTTCCGGTCGTAAGCTAGACCGTAAATCGCCAGCCAACCGGAAGAGGAGCACTAATTCCCGCATGCTCGCAAGAGGTAAAGGCGCTGTGGATATTTGGGAGGTCAGACCCCGGGAACCATGACACTATGTGTGTTAAGTGCTCTTTGTTACTATGTTTTATTCATTTTTCTGTAAAGAGGGAAGACGTGTGACATCATCATGTGTGTGACATCATCATGGGTTCCATTCAGAACCAAGTGATGTTGAGGGTTCTTTATGGGACAGTTGGAGATGTGCTGTTGGTGGAGGAGGTGAATAAACATGACTTGAGACTATAATTCATATCATGGTGATTATTTTAATGTGGTAGTCACCACAACTCTCTCTCTCTGTTAAATTTGTTGTGCTGATTTAGACATTCTACGCTTCTTTTTAGCCAGACCTTTAAAATAGAGGCGGAACAGGAGCAGAGTCCGGCTCCATAGACTGACATGCACTAACACTGCCCAACTCGTCAATCTTTGAGAGGCACTGGTTTCTCATTATAGGCTTGCCTACCATTGTAAATTCACTCCTTGTATAAAACATGTCTTTTGACTGGGGAGTGTCTATGACCTGCTTGAGAACGATCTATTGAAAGTCCTCTTGAACCTCTGTCTTCGGTGGGGTGGGGCAGCATGGCAGGAGGCAGTTGTCAACTGAGCCCAACACACAGTAGCTGGTAAAGGCACAGCTGCCTCTGCTGTACTTTAGGCTTGGAAACTCAGCAGAGATTCACCCCGACCACAGGCATTTCACTGCAGTGTTCAATCAGACATCACCAGTCTACAACGCTTCCCTCATGAGCCCTCGAAAATCGAATACACTATAATCTCCATTGCGCCTCTCACCTCAGCAGACTCCCCCGCAGATCCTTCAAGAGGGAAGAAAGCACAACATAGGCAGGGCAGTGGCCCTTGTCAACACATACGCCATCCCACCTGCATCCAGGGGCCTCTCTCAACAGTCAGGAATGGGTCTTCCGAGCACCACCTTGTGAGCTGCAGGTGCACAGCTCTCCTTGGCTCGGTCAGCTGTATCTGACTGGATTGTGCTGTAGTGCACTTCTGTACAGGTTGAACTGGCTGGCCAGAAATCAGTAATAGAGAGCTAGGAGTTTCATCATGTGATACCCCTGCGACTAGTGTTAATTAACTACAGTAAGCACCGGCGTGCACGCATTAAGCACTCCAATCACCCGCATGATGCTATGAGGGGTCGGAGCTGTTCCATGGCACTCCGCTAGCTGTCACGGTGGGTGCGGTGGCTGGATAAACGATCTGGTCTTGCCTGCTGCGGCCCACCTGTGTAAGATTTGGGCCAGACTTGCAACTGTTCTGCCCGTATTGATAACCAAGCAGCCTGCTTCTGTGCGTTTGAGAGACTCCGGGCCGTGCTGCCAGAGAGAGTGTAGAATGTGTTTTTGCACGCAGCATAGTAATTGAAACAATGTAGCTCACAGCCCCTGTTCACCATAGCAACCAGTTTCTGACGCACCCGGGTTCTAAATTGCCAGGCAGACCTGAGGCTACAGCATTGCACACATACAGCGTTGTGTACGGGGCTACTTTAGGAGCCCCACATGATTATTGCAGTGTGTCAGGGAGCTCTATATGCATGACTAATGCATATTACTGCGGTGATGCAGCCACCTGCACTAAGATGCGTTAGTCTAACATCTGATGCATGGTACTTGGCAGGGCTGGTAATGCTCCAGTCCAGGTTTTTTAGGTCTCGCTAGTGTTAGCAGCGCGTAGTGCTGCATCCAGCGAAAGACCTTATGTTGTGCACTTGCCGGGAATGTTGGACAGGGGAAGAGTACGCGCTTTCCCTTGGCAATTTCATCTCTAGGACGCGCACGCCCAGCCCGGCGCCATGTACATCTTCTGTTCAACATTCACCGCAAGTCAGCCTCTCGCCTCTCTCGAATCCCGCAGGCACACAGACAACAATACTTACGCATGCACACACACACAAACACGCACACACACACACGCAGGCACACACACACACACGCACGCACACACACTGCATACACACACTGCATACACACACGCGCACACACACACACGCACGCACGCACGCACACATGCACACACAGGCACCCCCCACCCCCACCCACTCACCTGGCTCTTTCCGCGTGTCCCTCTCTCCCTCGGCAGGCAGCGGGTCAGTCTCGGCATGGGAGCCCCGTAGCGCTGGTCTTCACCCGGGCCCCCTCCTGGGACCTAGGACTTCAGCTGCAGGCGCCGGGGTTCCCTCTTCATTACAAATAGCCCGCATGCGCTGGCAGCCCCCGCCCTCTCAATCACAGCCCGGTTTCAGTTTCGCTGTCTTCCGTGTTCGCCGTCCGCGTGAAACCCCTCTTTCTGGTTAAAAATAGGGCTCTGCCTTTCTAGTCAACAGATTTGTGTGTTATTAAGCCCAATGTCTGCACTGCTCTCTGGGTGACCCTTAGTAGGAAATACCACTATTCAAACAGATTCCAGTCACCCACAACTTTGCGATCCAAGCAGCAATGTTTTACAACACATTTCAAACTAGAAACATTAGCTATGTCATAACAACTTGACAGCATGCAGCACAGTTTCTGTATCTACATCTCCTTTTTCTTAGTAATGCATAGAAGCCTGCAAGTTTTAGTCACACTTTATTAAAACCCTTCAAAGATATAAAAATACCACCAACTGCTCAGACCTGCATGAAAATGGCAGGCAAGCAGGTGTAATCTTACATAACTTCAAAACAATGCACCAATCTATTGTCAACTAAAATTTTGCAAATGTTTGTTACAAACTCCATAACTGTACAATCATGCAGATAGGGAACCATGTTGCCTGCTTTCCTGTTGGACACGCATGGCAACTCGGACATAAGATCACACTGAGGGCTCAGATTTCAACAATAAACACATGTCAAGCAACAGCTTTGACTATGCCAGGTTACAGCTAGACTATATTTAGTGCCAAGGCTGGTAGAAAACCAGCCCAGTTGCACATGTATGGAAAGTGTGCACATTAACTGACACCTAGCTTACAAAATTATACATAAGCTGGTAAACATCATTACTTCTCAAATACATGGAGCAGGAAGATGGAAATGCTAAAAAAGAAAATAGAAAAGAACACTAACGAACCACTTCTTCAAATAAAGTGTTACAATTAAAGTGTTCTAAAAGTAAAAGAGGGCAGCGCTTCTCATCATGTTGGAGGAGCAGATAATGAATTGGTGTTTCTAGATCAGGGTCCTTTTCCAGCCTGTAGAATCACGTTGAAAGCCAATGGATGTAACAGTATGGAGCATTGTGAAAGAGACAGTATACATATCCATACTTGGTGTTGGCCTGTTCGGGGATGGCTACTGTGCTTGGTGTGGCTGCAGAGTTCCTGAGGACCGTATGCTGGAGGGTACTCAAGGTCTGATTTCATTGGTCACCATGATAGAAGGCAAGGCAAGGCAAAGGTATTTGAAGGGGAGAGGCGACGGGAGGTGCCTTACCTCAAATTACCAATACAAAGTTGCTCTCCTTGTACAGAGGAGCTCCAGTAATATTAACAAATTGAAGAGATTGTAGTTAGAGGGTAGGGAGAGCCAACCAGGAGGGCTATATTAAGGCTCCAGAAGCAGTGAGAAAGGAAGGATGAAAGGACATAGAGACAGCTCCTTGGAACTAAGCTTATACCATATACCTTCCAGGAAGCAGGGACTGCTACTGGAACTGTATTAAACATTGCCAAATGCTACATTGGAAGCATTGGAGAAAAGCAGGGATTCTTCTTATGCACTTCTGAAGATGACAAAAACAATATGGCAAAATTATATCATAGCGTTTGGGGCCCTCCCTAAGAAGACAGATTTGGGGTAAACATTGAGCTATGACAGTGATATTCCCATCTACAAAATAGTTTTTACCTTCACCAAAAGCAACTTCGGTTTTCAGCACTTAAAACCAGTGGTCCATGTGGTTGATCAACTACAAAGATCCTCTACAATTAAGGACAATTTCCAGATTACACGTTAGCCTGGTGGGTTGGTGAAAGGTCATAGCAGTTGTGGCTTAGCCTTCCAGGGTTTTCTGTCCGAGAGTACTTTTATATTAGTTGAATGTCATAAATCGATTCAGAGATGTACTAATAACATTGACCGAATCATGATCACTGTTGGAAACCCCAGATAAATTACAATTTGTAAGCATTTGTGCAACTTTTTCATTTTCATGGAGAAGGTAATCTCCACATGTACGTTAAATATGAATGTTAAATCTATCTCATCTTGCATTTTTCTGGGATATGTAACACAAGGAAAAACACCACAGCTTGCATTACATAACTCTGTGGTACTAAACATAAAAAAGAAATCTGTAAAACTGAGAATCCTACAGATGCACCTTGATCCTTCATGCTTTTTGCAACAAAATCTTATAAAAAATCTGTTACTAGCCCAATTTGGTTAGGTTATGGGTTCAGGCCCATCAATGACATAGTGGGCTTGAAACCATTGTTGCATTGGCGGAGATTGTGGATCGCTCCTGAGCTCATACCCTTCCGTAAAGCTCTAGAAGAGGTAATGGGACAATCTGGCGCCAGTAAAATCCCTTGGCTTAGGGTTGTCATGGAGCGTTTGAGGCAGATAGGGCTCGAGAATCTCTGGTCTACACCAACAGATGCTTCATCGGTCCCGAAGCAGGTATTAAAAAGGTGCCTTCTGGCATCACATAGACCAACTTACCCTGCAGCCTTCCAGGGTGGGTTCCCTCACTGCTTCTTTTTTTGGAGTTTAAAATTGACTATTGTCTGGAACCATGTCTGGATGAGGCTGAGCCTCCCCTTGAGCAGACATTGTACATTACATTTCGCTTAGGGATTTTACCTATTTGTTCTTTTACCGCTGCATGGAAGCGTGGAATCTCTGACTCCATTAGTACCTGCTCCTTCTGTCCCAGAGTGGTAGAAACGGCTGAACATGTAGTATTCTTTTGTTGTATCTACCATGGGTATAGATTGAATGGATTCTGTCAGTCTGTCGTAACCTGGGGTTTTAGGAACTAGAAGACTGCGCTCAGAATTGTTAGAAGCGAAACCAGGCAGAGTATCGTCTTTGCTGTCTCAAGGTTTCTAATGTACATGTGGAGAAGACAGAAGAAGGTGTCGACTTGATGAATTAGGGTCTCTTCCTGATGTGTATTTTAATCCTTTCTCTGCATCTTATCCTCTTTTATGGGCAAATATATATATTTTTGGCCCGTCGCCCTTTTAAATCCCCTTCACATTATAAGCCCTCCCCCCACCCTCCCAGCGCACAGAGCCCCTGCAGCAGTCGTCTTTTGGCCCGCCAGTGCTTGTTTTCAAATCCAATTGCCAAACCCTTTCGGGTACATGGTTGTAAACAAATAACAAGCAGTCATGTCCACGTCTCTACCACTCTGCCTTCTTTTTAGTGATCCAAGGTGCAATTATGTCCGCCAGGCAGAAACCAGATTGGTTATCAGCCTTGAAGTGGCGATTTTGCATCGGATTTGCTTTTTCACAGAAGCGACGTTGTGCGATGTGTTAACTAGTCATTATTTTTATTCTTATATAAAACACGTTACAAGTTAAATAACAAGTCATGACCTACGAGTTGTTTCATTCTCGGACCTCAAAAAACAGACTGTGTTTAGTCAACTGTCTAACACTTCTTTCAAGCATCAAAAGCCTCATTTTTTATTAGGTTTCGCCTGGCGTTCGCTGCGTAGCAGCATTCGCGCTGGCGAAATCTAATGTTAGAACAGTACGCGGCTTTGTCCCGCCTCTCTCTTCCATTGGCTAGCTCCATAAATGGAGGCTAGCCATTGGGCGAGAGATCTGTCCGTCATTGTCCGAGGCGATTCGTGGGCGTTCCGGCGATTTTTTCCCTCTCCGCCCCTTGTAGAACGTCATTGCGGCGGTGGGCGGTTCTTTTTTTTTTGGGGGGGGGGGTGGCATGTTTTGGTCATTTCCACCGTTTCTCCAAGGAGAGCTGCTCGCTGTCCGGCAAGCAGAGCTCGGCCGAGAGCGACGCTGCAGCTCATCTCCTGCCTGCAGTGCCGCCGCTGCCCGCACTACTCCCTGCTCAACCTCGACCTCTTCCAGGGCCGGCCGCACTCAAGAGCGCGGCCAAGCAGACCTGGCGGCGTTTTACGGGAACAAAGACCCTCCGGCCTATTAGCCAGCATGGTTTCAGTGTCTGCCTATTGTGGGCGGGTTTCACGTCTCCTCGGGGATCCTGTGATGGAAGGCGACTCTGACGCCTCCTGTGTCTCACGCTGGGGGATCCCCCTCAGCAGCAGGCTGATGAGGTTATGACTGTAAAACAAAGAGTTCAACAACAAAAGTGAAAGGGCGGTGACAGTTTCCTTTCCTTGAAGCCAGTGAGGTCTCAATGTGAAACTGTCCCGAGAACGAGCCCTTCCCACTGACGTCATCTGAAGTTGGTGCTTGGAGTTGAAGTTGGCTCCGAGGAGGAGGAAGCGCGTGCCTGCTCAGGCAGCTCAGGAGGTGGCACGCGCAGTGTGAGACTGAGGGGTGTGACCAAAGGCTGCGTGTGCACCGAGGACCGGTGCAGAGGGGCGAGAGGGAACACAGGGCTGACAGGCCAGCACGTGCACATTGTGAGGGCGCGCGACCACGGGGTACGCGGCCGGGAGCAAGGCACAAGCCGGGAGCTGACATGGTACCGTAGGGGAGCGCGCGGAGAGTGGCCACTGACCGACAGGCTGCGCGCTGGGTAGGAGGTGGCAAGATTGCGACTGACAAGAGGATCCACCCGGATCCGGCAGGGTAGAGGTATTCACAGAGACGGTGTCCCGGCTGACTCTTTCCTCGTTCTTAATGGCCTCCAGCTTCATCTTCACTGTCCCAAACAGCTCCCTCGCTGCCTACCCGGAACTGAGCAATAGACTTTCTTTTCAATGCCCCCTGCATGCCGGGACCCTTCAGCTTCGCAGGCCAACCATCAAGGGCTTGACCACACTCGGCACCCTCCTCTGGAGAACTCTAACCGTCAAAGACTCTTTTAGCCCTCTTAAAGTTCTTCCATATCCCCCCGCCCCCACCACCACTTTCCCAATAGTTCCTATACCGACAGCCCCACATCACCTCCCGAATTACAGCAGGGCTACCCCGCCCGAATTCTTCATCTCAACGCCCCGGAGTTGCTCCTTGTAGCATCTTATTCGAGAGCTCTCGACCCTGCAACTGCCTTTCCAAGAACTTCTTCGCGAAGCTGCCCTTCCAAGAACTGCCCCCACATAGCCACTTCTTCGCCAAACTGTCACGTTTCCCACAACCTGGACTATCCATCAGAGCCACTCAGTGCCTATCTTGGGTACACCCTCCCAACCTTTGGGTAAGATGGCAATCTTGCCTTTCCAATAACTGGCCCAACAACTACTGTTTCAAACCAACTGTCCTCTCCCAATTCGACCATCGGAGGTCGAAGACACCATCGGATTTCCCCCATCCTTCTCACAGCTTGCAGACCCCTATTACATCTTACTTATTTTTTCTGGGGATAAGATGTCCACCCTGCCCTTCACCCCCCCTATAGTGAAGAGGCTCCTTGGTTGGAAGAAGGGTGGGGGAGGCGAGCAGGGAGTACCAGGTGGGCAGGAGGAGAAGTGGAGTGAGAAGGCAGTAAAGAGCCTGGTGAAGAAACTGAAGAAATCCGGACAACTTAAAGAGCTGGAGAGGGCCATTACCAGCCAGAGTCCAAGCACCAAGTGCATCACCATCCACAGGTAAGGGGGCATTGTCAGTGGGACCCAGTGCATCACCATCTTCGGGTGCAGCAGGGCCTTAAAGGTGGCATCACCAACCTCTTAAAGATCCTGAATGGGGGCTGTGGGGTCTCACCAGAACAACCATGGGAGCTATGATATGATAGTCACCATACTTCATCAGCCAGATAGATCATCACATGCCCAGATTAGAGCGCTTAGTAGTACATCGATCAGGATGCACTAGGGCACTTAGGGACACCTGGGGATTCCCTGCTCTGATGAGAACTGGGGGCTCAGCCAAATGATGGAGACTGATGGGCATTGGTCCTGGTGGTACACAAAGCCATGGTAGAGAGTACACGGGTGGGAGAGTGGACAGGGGCCTTATATAACTTCCCTCTAGGTGTACATATTGCTCTTTCCCAAAGGAAGTTTGCACAATGGGTGCGAACGCTGCTTCGCATATATATTTTCCACATGAAGAAAACACTTGCTGATTATCTTAGTCTTTATATAGGTTTGTCGTGTTTATGGTATATGAATTCGAAAAACACTTTTTGGTAAGATTTTGATATACGTTTTTAAATATTTCGGTTCCCGCAAACTAAAAACACATCGTTTGTCCATTGAAGCACTTTATTAATTCTCGCGCTTGTTACCTCGTCTTTATGCTGTGATTAGAGGTATAACACACTGACTTTTTGCACTGTATGGTTGTTTTTTAATCCGATTTGAGACCCGTTGTTTTCATTTGCAACACAACCTGCAGGCACAAAAGGCCACAATCATCCACAATGTAGCTGCGAGTAGAACCCTGTGCTTAATTGGACACATTCAAGGCACCGCAGATAAAATTCAGTCGATCTCTGCACTAGTAAGGCCAATTTTCAGAAACGAGGACATAATGCTGCAAGAGATGGCAAAATCAGGCACGCAATATCCTATTTTAAAATAAAAGTAAATGGAAAGGAAGACTTCAGAGTCATTTATCAACCGTTCATCCTTTTACATACTTTCAGATTGACAATACATTTGATTGCTGCCAGCTCTTTCTAGCAGCTAATTGGAAGTATGTAGTCGTGAACAACCCGTAATGGTTTGCTTCACGAATATAAGGCAGGAGTAGCAACCACCTGCCACCTTCTTCTGTTTTACCATCTGTGTGGTATTTACATAGTGCCTGGATTAAGCTCATCCTGCATATAAAGCTAATGAGGGATATAAAATATGTTAGTGTGTTACTGTCTGCTGAAAGACCTTGTTTTCCAATTCTGTGTAGGACATACAAACACAGGGCTCGGATGTTATTTATTGCTTGTGCTTAAATCTATTAGATTCCAGCCTTTCGTGAAAAGGCACACCTCTGCTGAGATATCAGTGTGCATTCCATGTTATTTTAGTGGAATGGTTGGGAGTAAGTTTGGTTGTAGAGTTTTATTTTGAACCCCCATGTTAAGGTTTTTTAAAAAAAATGTAGGAGCCTCTGAAATTATTTATGCAGGTTAAGATTGTAAGTCCCCAACCTGTGTGTTTATCACTGCAGGATCAGCCACCCACTTAGCTTTAATACAGATCATTCTGTTTACACACACTAACAGTACCACAAACGGCGCTCTGTAGTCAGTGGAGCCCATAACGACTGCCCAGATGTGTGGGAAATGTTTCAAATTGTATGTGGTGACATACGTAAATTCAGCTGAAGTACTAGTGGAAACTAATATTATTGTTCTTAGACCGAAGTCAGAAATGAGAAAAGTACCTCAAACTGCACTTAGTGTATTTATTTTCAGCATTCCTTAAACAAGCTTGTTGAAATGTGAAGGCTTTCTGTCACGCTCACACACATCTCTCTAAGCTATAGTTTGAGTCTTGATGTCAAGGTCTCTGTCTCCTTCACACTTCCCGACCACAGTAAACTTTCATCAGGTCTCCTTTTCAGTTTTGTACAAATGCTGCTGCATTTAATAATAGGGAATTGAGTCACTGGGAGGCTGATGGAGTTGGGCTTGGTAGCGTTCCTCCTACCACATACTGTGTATGTGCCCAGGGGTATAGCTGCCATTAGTGCAAGCTGAGCAGTGATACTGGAACTCGGGTGACTGAGGACCCCCATTACGCAGTACAACCAAAGGGGAGGTGTCCCATTTTTTTCTTGTTTGCTTTAGGGTCCATTTCACGCTGGCTTTGCTGCTAAAGGTGCCCATTGCGCAGACTTGCAAATTCAGCTACTATTAAAGTTAATTGAGTACCTCAGTCCGTGCTATAGCGTTGCTAGTTTAAGATAATAGCTGCCACCGTGGCTGCTCCTCCTTCGTCTGTCATTTCTCATATTTTGGTTGTTTTCTGGGAACTTTAAAAGATGTTCAAAAATTTGCAAAAGAGCCAAAATCTGTGGTAAAGTAACAAATCTGTGGTAAAGTAACAAACACGCTATTTCTACACAACAGTCTGTGCCGTGGATATGGGCCATTGTCCACACACACATTATTTGGAAAAGCCCCCCCCTCCCCTAACCCCAGGGAGGCTCTACCATAGCGAGGTAGCAGGTCTGCAGAGGGCGCACAGGGGCGATGATCGGGGGCTCAAAACATGCCCTCCTACGGACGGCTGTGTGTGTGTTGCTCTGACTGTGTGTGTTGCTCTGTCTGTGTGTGTTGCTCTGTGTGTGTGTGTGGCTCTGTCTGTGTGTGTGGCTCTGTCTGTGTGTGTGGCTCTGTCTGTGTGTGTGGCTCTGTCTGTGTGTGACTCTGTCTGTGTGTGGCTCTGTCTGTGTGTGGCTCTGTGGCTCTGTGTGTGTGTTTGTGCTCTGTGTGTGTGTGCAAATGCAATAGGTCTCGCATTAGTGAGAGATTAAGCTATTGGCATTGTAAATGACAATGCCATTTATTTATCTGCTTTCAAAACCAACACATAAATACAACATTTGTCATTTACAATGCCAATAGCTCAAACTGTTACAAAGGCGAAACCGTTGCATTGTAAATGTCTGTCTGTGTGTTGCTCTGTCTGTGTGTGTTGCTCTGTCGGTGTGTATTGCTCTGTCTGTGTGTGTGGCTCTGTCTGTGTGTGTGGCTCTGTCTGTGTGTGTGGCTCTGTCTGTGTGTGGCTCTGTCTGTGTGTGGCTCTGTCTGTGTGTGTTTGTGCTCTGTGTGTGTGTGCAAATGCAATAGGTCTCGCACCAGTGAGAGATTAAGCTATTGGCATTGTAAATGACAATGCCATTTATTTATCTGCTTTCAAAACCAACACATAAATACAACATTTGTCATTTACAATGCCAATAGCTCAAACTGTTACAAAGGCGAAACCGTTGCATTGTAAATGTCTGTCTGTGTGTTGCCCTGTCTGTGTGTGTTGCTCTGTCGGTGTGTATTGCTCTGTCTGTGTGTGTGGCTCTGTCTGTGTGTGTGGCTCTGTCTGTGTGTGGCTCTGCCTTGTGTGGCTATGTGTGTGTTTGTGCTCTGTGTGTGTGTGCAAATGCAATAGGTCTCGCATTAGTGAGAGATTAAGCTATTGGCATTGTAAATGACAATGCCATTTATTTATCTGCTTTCAAAACCAACACATAAATACAAAATTTGTCATTTACAATGCCAATAGCTCAAACTTTTACAAAGGCGAAACTGTTGCATTGTAAATGCTTGTTTACAACTGCAATCCAAAATGAGGCGGTCTTGCTCCCCAATAGCATTATCGGCATGCAGCATGATTCTTTCACAATGTCCTGCTCGTTTTCACATCAGTGCTCCTTTGGGAATTTGATTTTGTTTGCCTTTAAGACGGACGTTCTACTTTCAGGGGATCTCATTAAATAGAAAGCTACCCATTCAACAGGGATCTTAAGCTTTGGGGCGCGAATAGGTTAGTTAACGTCTGTTCCCAATCGCTGCATTCTTCGTGCTCTTTCTCCACACTCCCTAACCCCTTCTTTCTGCCTCTGAACGCAGTAAAATGTTAAGTATTTGCATCACATCAGTGAAAAATTATGAAGTCGCATCAGCCAATCACAGCACTCTAAATAAAAATGGTCGCTAAGTATATAACCACGTTTCAAGGAACACAATTGCGACAGTGACACCCCCTTTTTTCTCCTCTCCCTTAATTCTCTGCCTTTCCTGACTCTATTCTCCACCCTTCCTCCCTCCCTTTCCCTGCCTTTTGAAACTGCGCTGTGGTATGGATGGAGACATTAAGGAGCAGTCTCGAAGTACAAGATGGAAAGGGGTGCACAGACATCCCAAAATCTACTTTCTACCAGAGTATAGTCACAAATATACCTTTGAGGCTCTCTCAGATCTTGCAGACATGCCTGGTGCCTCCTTTTTAAAAGCCCCAAGCAAAATTAAATTTTGCAGTTTTAGGGCTAACTCTTTCCAGACAACTGGGGAATATTTGCGGCCTGCATGTGCAACGTGGTAGACCGCTCCTGGTTGCCCAGTTTCATAGGCCGGGTATAACACCAGCCGTGCCATAGCCTACTCTGTTATTTACATTCAGTATGTTCTCTGTGAGGAATGCCAGTAGTACTTTGCAGCTGTGCATTCGAATCAGTATGGCTGTTTTGGTTTATGATATCTTTTCAGCTCATAACACGTTCTCATTTGTTAAAGTTAAAGCTGTTCACGTTAAAAATACCAATGGCAATACCGCTTTGAAAATATAAATTACTCCACTGCAAATAAAAACAGAAAAGTGAAAAATACGGTCATTTTAAACTTTTACAAATGCGAGACCTATTGCATTGCAAATGCTTGTTTCCTTTGAATTCTGGTACTTGTTGTCCTGTTTTATAAAGGACTATGCTAGACTACAAGTCCCGGAATTGAAATAAAAAAGCTGGACTGAAGCAGCACATCAACATGTACCTGCTAAAATTGGCAGTGCTGTTGCTGCCTCTTTTTTGTGTTGCTCTGCAGTCAAGATAGGTGTCGTAGATTTGCATCCATGAATTTAATGTTTATATCAAACTTGTATTTGATAATTCATTCAGTTTATTATAATACATTATAGTATTGTTCATATTATTTTATCTGTGGCTCATACGACCATCTTAATGCATGCATTTGTATCTTTTAGATCCCCAACGTTTTGAATCTTTTAAGCACGTTAGAGCATTTGCACGCCTTTGGGTGTTTTAGATCAGTGATGTTTGATTTTATGAACAAGCGTGTATAGGCCACCCTCCCAGTCTTGTTCGAACGGGGGTTAAGGGCAGGATAACGCTTTTAAGACCTTTGGTCAGCAAATTCATCTGTTTAAACTGTGGAAGTTTACTTTATGCATGTGTGGATGATGGATAGAGTGACCAGATTTTGAGAAGCAAAAAACCGCAACATGCCAGACAAAAAGAGTAGGACTGAAGGCTTTGGTCGTACTTCTGTATCTGGCCTGTCCAGTTTTTTTGTGCAGCCTTGTAAAAAATATATATTTATCATAACATAAGGTATGACAACACCTCCATCCTGCGCACCCTTGCTCTGCTCCCCAGTCTGTCTCTCCTCTGTTTGGAGCATCCAGTGGACCTCCTGTGTACAGTAAAATATGCACTACTTAAATTATTTGTGTCTACAGAGGCCCCTGTGAAAGGAGAGCATAGCTTTCTATTCTGCTTTGCAGAATGATCTGACCTTTGTCCCAAAAACCGCGACATGCATTTAAAACGAAGACAACTGTTGGGACACCGGTAGGGGCATGGTTACACCCCCCTAATAAACGTATTTTCAGATGAGTATTTGGGTACAGGTGCTTTCAGTTGAGTATGGTGAGGTGTCTGTCGGATTTCACCTGGGATTTTTGCATACACACACTGACAAAAACACACACACTCCCACTCATCTCTGTTTTGAAAGCCCTAAAAAAACTTTATTTGACAATATATTGTTTCTCTCATTTAATACTCAAATTAATCCGCATTCCTTTCCCTTTCCACTGCCTCTTAAGCCCCTCTCATGCGCCCTGCTTGTCAGGTATTTTAACATTTTACACCTGCCTGATGGTCGGTAAATCTGTTACTCACCCAACCACCACCCTCCCCAGTCTTACTGACCAAGCTACGCCCCTTGGACACTGAGACAGAGCTTGGAAAACAGGGACTGTCTGGGGAAATCTTGGACATCTAGTCACCCTAATGATGGAGCCTGACTGAAAACCCTGGACTGAGGATTAGATTAGAGGGGGTCCCACTTTATTTAGTGAATTGGGGTAGAGACGCCTCTGCTTGCAGCAGGATGAATATGAGCCGACAAATATGAAGAGTATTTTAAAGGGGACCCTTATGACTGTCATTTCGAGGATGAACTGGTTGAAGCGTTGGCAAATTCAGTCCAACAATCAGTGAACCATGCACTCACCGTGGCTCTCTCAAGCTATTTACAGGTCAATTGAAGTCCTACGCAAAGACCCAAGGGGGTGATGAAGCAGCAGTTTTTGAGGTCCGACTAAGATTTTTACTAACAGCAAGTCCACTAAGACTAAAGCTAAGTCAGCAGGGTGACCTCACTCTGAGAGGTTAGAGGAAATATTTAAGGCCTATCTGTCAGAGTATGGTTATAGTGCTTCCGCCACTCACAGTTTCGCTGCGAGTGGCGGAAGCGACAGCGGCGGCGCCAGGACACAACGGATACGGCACTGGGAGGCTCTGCTGGAATGCATCTCCTGAGACAGACAACGCCTGTCCTGCGAATCCTGCAGAAGAGGTGCAGATTTCCCAGATGAAGGCCTGTAGGCCGAAATGCATTGGAATATATGGAATGTATTTTTGGAAAAGGAGTTGAATATAAAAATATGATTACTGCTTTACTCTTAAGTTGAAATCATCTACAAAAGTATGAATAAAATACTGCAGAGAATAGAAAATTGAACTTGTCGAAAACTTTATTGTTCATAAATTGGCTGGTAATAACCCGCAATCTACATTCTGTGCCCTTTGTGACACTAGCACTGTACAGTGCCAGCGCAATGACTCTAAGAAGGCAGGATCAAAAATACTGTAAATCTAGCATGGATTCAGTCCTCCTGCACCTAAATTAGAGTCACTAGATTTAACGAGTAATAATAATTTATTTAACACTGGTTACTATTTATTTCCAGATAAAACTGAACAAAAAGCAGTAGTGTTAAACA
The DNA here is from genome assembly GCF_964263255.1 of Lissotriton vulgaris. NCBI lineage: Eukaryota > Metazoa > Chordata > Amphibia > Caudata > Salamandridae > Lissotriton > Lissotriton vulgaris. Next base: position 911,419,759 of record NC_141697.1, read on the forward strand.
GAATAGAAAAGATGATATCAATCCAGTGCCTGAACTGGTTCAAGCCCAGCTTCTCCACTTGTGTGATCTTAGTAAAACCACTTTACTTTGCTATCCCTTAATTTTCTTGACCATCACATTGAGAGCATTTGTTAGAAATGGGGCTCTCAAGTTGGCAGAGGTAGGTACCTTTGTCCAAGTAGGGACCTTTCTACCTAGTCAGGGTAAGGGAGTTACACTCCTAAAATAACCCCTGCTCAACCCCTTGGTACCTTGGCACGAGCAGTCAGGTTTATCTTAGAGGCAGTGTGTAAAGCATTTGCACATAACCAACAGCACTACAAAGGGACACCTCACCAAAATATCCAATATTTTTATATACTTAAGACAATACCAAAAAGATACAAATCCTCAATACAGTACTTAGAAATCTTCAGTTATCTAAATAACCTTGAAAAACAGTTCCTTGGAGTCGGCAGCTCCCAAAACAGTACTTTTAGAAATGCACGGCGTCTGCGGCCTCTCGTTGATCTTCCCAAAGCACGGCGCTCGCAGGCATCGGTTCTGGAGGTCGGTGCAGGAGTCGTCGGGCCCTCAAAGTCACACATGATGCAGATCGAACTCCTTGCGGTTGAAGTCAGTAGCGCTGGCCTCGGCGGGCGTTGGGTGCTGCAGTGCGAAGTGCAGCGTTGCGGTGTGCGATTTGCTCAGGTCGCAGTGCAAGCAGTAGCTCGATGGCGGCGCCAGATGGCATCGTCGGTGAGACCAGGGTCGCGGAGCGAAGTGATGCGGGGCTCGTCACGGTAGAAGCAGCAGCGGCGTAGTTGCTGAAGCACTGTCGTCGGCTGATGAACTCAAGTCGATGGCACCGTCGTTGGTAGGCCAAGGCTGTGGTGCGGGATGAGGGCGGTGAGTCGTGTAACTTTATGAGCAGTGCCCTCGAACCACGGTGCAAGCAGTGGTAGCGATTTTGGCATGGAGCTGCGTCGCCGGGGACACCAAGGCGGTGTCGTGAAGCAAGGCTATGCGGAGTGCGGTGCCCATCGGTCACGGTGCGAGCAGCAGCTCGGTGGCGGCATCAGCAGGCATCGTCAGTGAGACCAGGGTCGTGGTGCGGCGGTGCCCTCTGCGGTGCTATAGGACACGGTCGGCAGCGGCGTGGTAGACGATGTTGGGTTGCTTTTATTTCTTTTGTAGCACAAAACACTCAGTCCCCAGTGCTGAGGGCAGAAGAACTTGAAGTCTTTGCTGTTCCTGAGACTTCTTGAACAGTGGGCAAGCTTTATCTCAAGCCATTGGAAATGCTCAAGAAAGAAGTTGTAGAAAGTTCAGTCCAGTCCTTTTACTGCCCAAGACAGAAGGAGCCACTGCAGGCCAACACAGCAAAGCACACAGCATAGTGGTAGTTTCTCCTCACAGCTTCTCCAGCTCTTCTTCTTGGCAGTCTTCTTCATCCTAAACAGTTCTAAAGTTCAAGGGGTTTGGGCCCCACTTTTTATAGCCTAAAACCCTTTGTCCTCTCAGGCAGATAGAGTCTGTGCCCAGCCAGAACCAGTCCTGCCCTCTCTGGTGTGGCTTCCTGGCAGGAGGTGAGGATGGCATTGTCAGAGGAACACCAGCCCCATTCAGGTGAAAGGAACTCTCCTCCCCTACTCTAAATGCAGCCCAGGTCTATTCAGCCCTTTCCTGACCCACCTGGACTATCTGGAGCCACAGCTCTTCCCCAGCCCCTATCATCCAAAACCCAGACAGTCAATCTACAAACCTAGCATAGGCCTACTGGATGGCTAAGCAAGAAAATAACCTACTTTCTAAAAGTGGTATTTTTTAAACACAGAATGTAAAAATCACCTTCAAGAAAAGATGCATCTTTAGATTCTGAGTTCAGGCATACTAAACGTTATTTTTCTACCAGGTTCCCAGGGCCAGTTATGTTTATAAGATGTTATAAACAAACTCCCCATTCTGTCCTAAGGGAACAGGTAGCCTTGCAATAGGGAAAAACGAAATTGGCATTAATTCACTGCGAGGACATTCCACACTCACAAGGACATGTCCTACCTTTAACATACACTGCACCCTGCCCACAGGGGTACCTTGGGCCTACCTTAAGGGTGACTGACATGTAAGAAAAGGGAAGGTTAGGGCCTGGCAAGTGGGTACACTTGCCAAGTCTACATGGCTGTCACAGACTGCACACAGGCTCTGCAATGGCAAGCCAAAGTTACATTTACATGCTTGTGTGGGACCCACAATCCAGTGCTGCAGCCACTAGCATCATTTGATTTACAGGCCCTGGCACACTCAGTGCACTTTAATAGGGACTGACAAGTAAATCGAATATGCCAATCATGGGATCACCAAGCCATAACACAATTTACAACAGGAGCATTTGCACTATGGCACTGAACTGCAGTGAGAAAGTGAGAAAGTGTGCAGAGACACTAAGCCAGCAAAAACAGATTCAAAACCGGGAGGTCAGAAAGCAAAAACTCAGATGCCAAGTCTAGCAGCATTAAATTCAGGGTTTGCCTTCTACAAAAAAATCTTTTGTCTATGTTCAATATAGTATAATGTTGCTCATCTTTTAGCCCTATTTAAAAGGCACACACTAGTTTCTCAGTTCTCTCTTGGCATGCCGGTCAGGGTGAAGGCCTTCATTAATCTTTTGAAACTTTCACTTTTAATAACTGTTACTCAACTTAGTACATCACATTACTATATTCAAACACTTCCAAATGTTAACGAGTAAACTTGGCTACATTTTTAAGTACCATATTTTTATACGTTTGTTACACAATTCACAAACCAAATAGTTTCATGGCTTGGCTTGTGCTTTTATTCTTGGTGCCTTGCCAAACCACTCCTCAGTGTTCCCTGTTCATTTGGTGGCATACGTACCCCTAAAGCTCAGTTATGCTCTTGAGTCACCTGTGCAGTGTAGGTAGGGAGCTGAGCAACAGACATGAGCGACCTAAGCAGTATCAGCTGAGTGGAATGTCAATGCCTGAAGAGGGATGGGCTGTGCATAAGTGAACTATGCAGATATGAGTTGCACTGCAGAGAACAATGCTGGCCAAGATGTTAGGTGTGCAACTTGAACGAGTTGTATGTTGCAGAAATGTGAGCTTCGTGTTTCTACCATTCTCTCTGCTAGCAGCATGAGCTGTGCCAGGTGCGGGCTGTGCAGCATCTGAGCGGTGTGAGGGGGAAAAGATAACTGTGTCCTACAAGAGCTGTTCAGGACAGGCACGGTGTAGGCTGTGAGCTGTGTATCAATCATATAAACCACAAGATTTTTGACCTGCTGATCAGGTCGATTGCTGTTGTCCTCTGAACTTAACCCCAAGCCTTGCTTAGCATCTATCAGTGAAAGTTCTCTTAAAAGGACAAGTTAGGCAGTCCATGAAATAAACTTCCTTTAACAATTCTACACTTTGCAGGTGACCTGACTGTGTATCCACTAGCCGAACCCAATGCGGTGAATTGTAGTACAACCCCAAGCTAATCACAAAACGTCCTTTCACCTACTCAGAGACACCACACAAAAGACTAGGGCCCGATGTAGGTACCAAATACTGGTCGGAAACGGCCGATTTCGGCCGTTTCCGACCGGTATTTGGCCTACTGAGATGTAAGGGACCTTTTTTTGTCCGATTCGGTATTTTACCGATTCGGTAAAATTATCGAATCGCAAAAATACCGAATCGGTAATTTTACCGATTTTTTTAATTTGGGATGTAGGTGGGACTACTTTCAGTCCCACAGGCCCTTCAGATTCGGTATTTTAACACCCAATCCAATTGGGTGTTAAAATACCGAATCCAGGTGTGCATGCACATGTGTGCATGCACACCTATGCCATGTGACAGACAGACATGCCCTTAGGGCATGTCTGTGTGCCACATGGCTCACATGCCTTTTTTTGGGGTGCTGGAGGGTGTCAAAGTGATACCCCCATCTACACTAATTAAATCTATAAAAGGCCCCAATGGTATTATATATACACAGCCTGGAGATATAATGGAGCAATTTGCTTCATACTATGAAGAACTATACACCCCAGAGAGTAGGGCTCGGCCAGAGCAGATTCAATCTTACTTAAATGATAATCTCCCCGTAAGACACTTTCTAGATCAGGAGATTTTAGATAATTTGGAACATAATTATACATTAGAAGAATTACGCTTAGCTGTGTTTTCACTCCCTTCTAATAAAGCGGCAGGGGAGGACACGATCCCGATTGAATTGTATAAAATTTGTGCTGAAGAGCTACTTCCTCTGTTCTGCTCAGTGGTGAACTCTATAGGCACATCAGGCAAGGCCCCGGAATCTTGGAAAACGGCGAAAATTATGTTTTTTTTGAAAAAACATAAACCTCCAATGGAATGCGGGTCATATCGGCCTATTTCTTTAATAAATACCGATGCTAAGGCCTACTCTAAACTAATATCAATTCGATTGGCATCTATTATGCCGCAGTTAGTCAATGATCAACAGCATGGTTTCATAGCGGGAAGGGATACTACAGCCCACATTAATATGGCGATTACGGCATTTGATATAGCCGCAACTAATCTCACCCCACTCGGTATGATTTTACTGGATGCAGAAAAAGCGTTCGACCGAGTGGGGTGGGATTATCTGTGGAAAGTGTTAATGCAGTACGGGTTCAAGGATCGCTTCCTTAGAGGTATACAGGCTATATACAGGGATCCCAATGCTAAAATTAGTTATGCGGGGGTACTCTCATCAACGTTCGCAATATCAAGGGGGACCCGACAGGGGTGTCCACTTTCACCCCTGCTGTTTGCCCTCTCTATGGAGCCCTTTATAAATGCCCTGCAGAATCAAGAGAAGATAACTCCGGTAGAGCATGAACATAAAATTCTTAAAATTACTGCATATGCAGATGATTTAGCTATATTCACCACCAATGTTATAGAGGCTCTATCAGGAATCACAGACGAAGCGAAAAAATTTGGAGACATTTCCGGTTATAAATTAAACTTTAACGAAACTCAAACCATCATGAACTATCAAACTAACCAATCAGTCACCGGGCTATGTAATTCGGCTGTTTACCTAGGGGTGACCATATCTTCTAAAATAAATGAAATAATCAAACTGAACTACGAACCTTTACTTAAACAGGTTACTGCGATGCTTAAAAAATGGCACAAAATTCCATTGAACATTTTGGGAAGAATCAATTTGATAAAAATGAATATTTTGCTCAAATTTTTATATTTCTTTCGTTCTATTCCCCTTCGAGTTAATAATATTTTTTTTAAGAAGCTGGAAGGAATTTGCAGTAGCTTTATCTGGAGCTATAAAAAACCTAGGAGGTCAATGGCGATACTAAAACTACCTCTAGAGAAGGGAGGATTGGATTTCCCGGACTTTAAGTCTTATTATTTTGCATCTTTCATAGGGCGTTTTAGGAGCTTATTAAATAAGAATAAAACCTTTTTTTTTCATCAATTTATGTTAGGTATAAACTCATCTCAATTTTTAACAAGAATACAAGACCCAAACTTCTTCAAACGAGTCAAATTCAAGACAGCAAGGGACATGGTAGGGATTTTTAATTTAGTTATGAAGTTTTGTGACACTTCTTTTTTCCACTCAGACTTACCACTATGGGATAACCCAGGGCTACCTGGTATTTTTAATGATAAAATCGGGAGAGAGTGGGCCAACCATGGGATTAAGAGATTGGGAGACTTATATGGCCACGAGGGGTTTCTTCAGTTTTCAACTTTACAATTAATTTATTCGCTCCCAAGTGAAATGATACTTAAATATTTGCAAGTAAGGGACTATCTTATACGGAAAATGAATTTAAAAAAAATTACTAGCTCGGATATTTGGGAATTTTTGTATAGTTCTAAAGAGAAATCAATAATTAGCACAGGATATAAACTTTTAATCCAGCATAACTCGGATGATTGTCCCCGACTGTCTCAAAAATGGACGCTTGAATTGGGAATTAATGTGACACCTCAGAATATCTCAAATGCTTTCACAATTCTTAATAAAACTATACATTCTTCAAGTTTAAAGCTCCAACTATACAGAACGGTCAGCCAACTTTATCATACTCCTCAGAAAATTGCCAAATGGTCACAAAATAATGAGCGTACCAAATGCCCTAAGTGCGATTTGGGGGCAGCAGATCTTATCCATATGATCTATTCCTGTCCAGTACTGAACCTGTTCTGGCGAGAAATAGAAACTACTTTATATGAAAAACAACTGATCAGCTCCCCACTTACCTCATCTATGGTATTACCTTATATACATGAGAGGGGTCATGATAATAGAAGTTGGTTAGACATAGCGATCTCCTGTGCTAGACTAGTAGTAGCTAGAGCCTGGATCTCACCGAATCCACCTCAGAGGACGGAGTGGCTAATGTTATTACATGAAATTTACACTATGGAAAAGGCCCTTGCTAAGAATAGGAGCCGAAAATCTGTAGAGAGAATGGAAAAGATCTGGGCTAATTTTGTATAAACATTAAGTGTTTTTGAGATGAATTTACTTGTTTTTCTTTTTTTTTTCTTTTTTTTTTTCATAAAAGTCTTGTTGTTCGGCTAAGTTGTAACATTTAAAGAATGCTGGTCTAATTAACATATTGATGCTATCCCTGATGTCACTCTAAAGTATGTTATATTATTTTTTTTTCTCTTTGTTATAATGTCTTTTTGCTTGTGACTTGTCTGTCAAATAAAAAAAATAAAATAAAAAAAAAAACAAAGTGACACCCTTGCACAAATCGGTAATTACCGAATCGGTAATGCCCATTGATTCCTATGGGCTTCAAGGCCCATAGGAAGCAATGGGGGATACCAAATCGGTATTTACAGAATCGATAAATACCGAATCTTACAGATTCGGTATTTACCGAATCTGAAATACCTACATCTCCCCCCCTCTAATTTACCACTTCATAAATACCGATTCGGTATGATTCGGTATTTATGAAGTGGTAAACGTAGATTTACCTACATCGGGCCCAAAGGATACCCAACTCAGCCGAGGGAGTCAGATCAACTGACATATGTTTGAAGGGCAAGAGTAAGGTCCGTATGGTGTGTTAGCAAAGTAATCTTTTCCTATGAATGAGGCTGGCAGTTGGTGACAGACTCAGTGAGGCAATTGAGATGTGTTGACCACATCTTTTTACAATTCCACATCAAAATGTAGCACTCGCTGGACATTTACTGTGTTTACTGCTGCACTTTGAGCACTAGTGAAGTGACTGTCAAGGCAGATAAGCGCTCCATATAACTCATTTTGGCCTTCAATTAGTTGAATAAGTATTGATGAAAACATACAGTAATCGGAAGATACCCAAATCCAAATATGGCGGGTCAGCCTTCCATCTTTCCATAAATCAGTGCATTCAGTTTTAAATTGTTTAATAGTAACACTCGTTTTCAGAGCTTCTTAAAAAACAGGAGATCTAAAAGGCAAGTGCCTGAACCTTTGCACTGAGGTTTGGGTTTTTTGTGTGTATTCAAGTGTTGATATCCTGAAAAGTCCCCACCACCTATGAAACACATGGTTCATTTCTCAGGGAAGTATGTTAGTGACAAATTCAGTTTTTCTGTCTGGCAGCAAGATGATGGCTATACTGTGGGACGAGTGTATTACAGATAAATCGAGTAGATCGTTTATGTTACTAGACGTGCAGGTCTAGCAACGTTTTTCAACATTTTCGAGGCCTGCTTAAGGACAATCAAACATGCTGACAATTGACCCGAGCGACATTATTCATCAAAGATCCTCAGATTGGGTACCCACTCCGAAGGTAGTGGAATATGTGTAAACTAGATTAAGAAAGCATTTCAAAAGAAGGTACACAGTCTCATTTGGGCGGAATACCCTACACTGGTTCTGCCAGGGAAAGTTGCTGACACATCAGATATCAAACCGAACTCCTGCGTTCTTAATGGAGAAGAAAAATCCTGAGATCTGAAGAAAGGTATTGATAAATTCTGGTAAGTATGCCAGCACAAATGGCTGGATTTATCATGTCCTTTTGCAAAAATTCTGGAACTAGTCTATCAGGTGAAAGACAAAATCAGAAAATAGGGGGGAAGTAGAGGTATACGCTAGGTCAACCCTCCTAAAGCAATAGTAGACCTGAAAAACCCGAGATGTCGGGTAGAGAACCTAGCAAAAAAGGAAGGGATTTTCGCTCAGTGAGAGACAGAAAATCAGCAGGAAAGAAAACTTTTCTTTCTAGGGGCCATCTCAGTTCTCTACGAACTGAGGCGTGCTACGACTTGCAGAATTACGTAGCAGCACTATTCGTGAAGACTATCTGTGGTGCAAGGATGTAGTGGAGTGGACAGAAGTGAGTTAAAAATACATAGCTAGTGGTCAAAAGAACTTTATTCTTGCTCCTAGTTGGTATATCTAAAAACGGGGTAGGATACTGGAAAAACCTATCTATGATGGGTTAGGAATCCCTAGTATACATCAACAAGTTCAGGACTACACAGGGTCCAGCCCTGTGTACACCACTTCTAAGTGACCTAAATTAAGGTAATCAAAAACAAATGAAAATACGCTGCAACTAACAAGCATGCGTTAATACATATGATCAACCTTTGTCACATAGTATGTATATGTAAGCAAAATTGTGCCTCATCAAGATGCGGTCTGGAGGGGAACAAAATAGGTGATACCCCAAAATTAGGAACTCGAGAACCCTCATCCCCCAAGGCCATGGGGCACAATTTTGCTTACATATAAATACTACGTGACAATGGTTGATTGTATGTATTAATGCATGCTTATTAGTTGCAGCGTATTTTTATTTGTTTTCGATTACTTTAATTTAGGTCACTTAGGAGTGGCATACACAGGGCTGGACCCTGTGTAGTCCTGAGGAAGAGCTCTGGGGAATGCTCGAAACATGTTGACATACACTAGGTGATTCCTAACCCATCATAGCTAGGTTTTTCCAGTATCCTACCCCGTTTTTAGGTATACCAACTAAGAGCAAGAATAAAGTTATTTCGCCCACTAGCTAGGTATTTTTAACTAATTTCTGTCCACTCCATTACATCCTTGCACCACAAATAGTCTTCACAATAGTACTCCTACGTAATTCCGCAAGTCGTAGCATGCCTCAGTTCATAGCGAACTGAGATGGCCCCTATGATGAAGCATGTCACCAAGGGGAAACCCTGGTGAGTGAGGGGACTCAAGAAAGAAAAGTTTTCTTTCCTGCTGATTTTCTGGCTCTCACTGAGCGAAAATCCCTTCCTTTTTTGCTAGGTTGCTTATCCGACATCTCAGGTTTTTCAGGTCTATCAGGTGTAAGAGTCAGCTTTGCCCATAGATCCACATACTTTAGCCAGGTGGGCTCAATGAGCCATTTGTCCATTGGGCAACATGAATTGTGCAATCTTTGTGGCAGGACGGCCCTACTTTAACGCACATCATTCTAAAATGAACGGATTTAGCCTCGCCGATAATAGTCCGAGTGGCAGAAGGCATGCTTTTTGCCAAACCATTTGTGAAAGATTCATCACAACCTTTGATGGAGCAAGGATTTGCATGTAATGCGACTTGCTTGTACTCAGCCCTCTCGATATAACGTTAATAAATTAATCAACATGTTCGTATTAGTAATATTGCATTACATACCATATGAGGGAAGCTTGCATATGTGCTTTTACTAACCGTAATCTGCTTGCATTAATATGGCCGTTGCTACGTGGGATTTTCTACTGCGCATGCGTCTGTCATACTCACATGACATGACGTACTCTTTGCTTTGGAGGGAATCTTTCGCTTCTGCGCACTAGAATTAAAATGGTGCTATGTGTTACAGCATGCATGAAGCTTGCACTGCTGCTTTTGCTAAGCTGTTCGTTCTGCTTAACATTAACGCAATAGTTAAAAATAAATTATTGGGAATAGAGTAGAGATAAGTGGTATACAGTGCATTCATTTATTCTGTGTTCTCAAACGGTTTCTTTTCTATTTTTCCACATAAAACATTTGGGCCCTGAGGAGAAACCACTGCATCCATTTGGAACATGCGCACAAGAAACTAAGGGACACTTCAGAAACGACATTGAATGATTGCCAAAGAACAGTGTAATCCAAGATGTGCCTGGGAAGCTAACCTTTTACCCTGTCGAAGGAAGCTCATTCGTACAATGTTAATACGATGTATTTACTAAGAGAACATTCATTGTTGGGTGGAATAAAGAGGTCATGTGAAAATACATTGATGAGCGGGAACAATAATTTAAATATGACACGCAGAAAGTTTCATTTTGGTATGGCGTGACGACCTCTCCTCATTCCTTGCCCAATCAAATTTGGGGATCCTTACACTTGCAACATTGGAGGGTGGTACACTGACCTGGAAAACAGTATAACTAGGGTAGGCTTAGCTAGTTAATTGTCCGACTTTTCCGAATAGCTGACCTGTCACTGACCCAATGCACTCAATAGGTGACCAAGAGCAGAGGGCTGCAGAGCACTCTGTCAGAAGAATCGATAACCCAATCGGGGTTCTGGGAAGCTGAAGTGCTGGCGAAGCTCTTTGTCGGGGAAATCGATAACCCAATCGGGGTTCTGGCTGTTAGCTGCAGAGAGGGAGTAGCCAGGTGTTGCAACTAAACTGCGGGTGCCAGTCTTAACCTTTGGTGGTCCTGTCCTGATCAAATTTGGTTTTACCTGTCCTGATTCTGTTCTGCACCTGCTAGCCTACTGGCGACTGCAACTTTCAGGGTCCTGTCCTCTAAACTGACCTGTGGCCAGGGTTAGTTCTTCACACCAATCCTAGGTAAATATAAATTTTACTTGGGTTCGTCATTAACTTGTTTCCTTCTCTTCCCCTCCCTAAATGTTACATATTTGATAATAGTGCTTGCATATTGATGTTCCTTTTTCTCTTTACCCTTCTTATTGTTAAAGTTTGACATATGTTCCTTTTTTCCCCTCCCTTTTGTTAAATGCTTTGACGTTTTGATCGTATTTTATGTTCCCTTTCTTTACCTTTCCTATTTCTAAATGATCGAAATTAGTTAATACATCTTTTGCATTGTTATATTGTGATTCCGATCTTCATAATTGAAAGTCTTTTGGTGTTTAATCTTTGGATCATGACCATTTAAGAAACTTAGATAAAGAATTTAAAACTTCTCGAATTTGTGGTTATTATATGAGTGCAAATGTTATTATTCCTATTATGCTAACACCCTTGATCCCTTAGGACTTTAGGTACCGGTGACATGGATTGGTAAGTCAAGGGATAGATAGGTTAAAAGTCCTAATGTTTAAAATACACTGGTAGTAGAGCGAAGGTTACCGGCATAATTTGTGAGTTTATTGATTATGGGCCCAGGTAAATATTGATATAAGACTAGTCGGGTGACCTGCGTGCTCTATCAGTATATTCTTTTGGTAGCAGTATGATGGTTAGGGTTTAGTTAAGATAGGTAGGTAGTTAGTTAGTTGGTTAAGGAAAAATATTTTGCATATTTGAAATGTATTATTGATAGTATTGATTTTATGTATTAACCAAAATTGTTCGTACCTGTTATATGTTTTGACTGGAATACCCGGGGGCAGAACAGCGGGTGGTAAATGGAAGCCACACTGCAATGAGGTCACTTACCTAGAGGAAATTAGTGCATTGTTAGGTAGAACCGGAAGCACTATTTAGGGATTTTTCTGTATTAATGTATGAATAAATGATAGCAAAGAGTTCGCTAGCAAAACTTTTGGTGTGATATCACCTAGAAAGGGTCACATGGAAGAAGTAGCAGGTTCGTCTGAGCTTGAGTGATAGCAAAGGGGTTCGCTGGTGAAACTTTGGTCTTAGTATATTCCAATAAGGGATAAGTCTAAAGAAGTAGCAGGTTCTCCAATGTGTTAGACGGACCGGGAGGGTCGGCCGAGTATAAGGGGAGAGGTCTCCAGGGAGAGCCGTCTCCAGCGATCGTACAGACAAGTAACTTCCCCCCCCACAGACGGACACCACACAAGGGTAAGGTTAAACGATACTTTATCAGCAATTCTTTGAGTACGGTCAAATGGTACAAGGAGGTCTGGACTCAGGGGTCCCCTCGGTTCGGGTCTCTGGTGGGGAAAAGGGGTAGCGGGACAGTCTTGTTACCAAATGGGTGGATGGATAGCTCTCAATCCTCGAGCTCGGCGTTCTAGATGACCGGGCCGCGGCGGAGCCAGCAGGTCCCGAGATGGTTGAAGGTGGCGACGGTCCGCGGCGGAGCCAGCAGGTCTCGATGAAGATGGAGGTACAAACGGTCCGCGGCCACGCCAGCAGGTCCCGACGACGATGAAGGTTTACGGAGGTTGCGGCAGCGCCAGCAGGCAGTACGATAGTTCGCAAGGTAGGGCTACGGCAGCGCCAGTAGTCCGTCAAGGATGAGTTCTTCTCTGCGTCTCTCGACTCCAAGATACAACTGCCTTCCTGCTCTGGAGTTGCCTTAGTTATAGGGCTGTTGCCCTTTGATGTCCGGACCCTCGCACTTGGAGACCGGTGGGTCCAGGATGAGGGAGTCCAGACACCCAGCAGGGGGGTGGAGCCAGCGCCCGGGGAGGCTGGGGGCGAGCGGTACCTGGCGGGGGAGAGCCATCGACACCTCTTTCTCCCATTGACCTGCCAAGTAGTCCACTCACCTCCTGGGTGGATGTTGGTGCCGGGATGTCTGAGGCTTGGCCAGGCCCAGGGTTAGGGTCGGTCGGAGGCCACGCGGCCTCGTGGTGCAGTGTCCAAGATGGCGCCCAGGTCGGGCGCGCGGCCCAGTAGTGGATCGGGCCCAAGGGGTCGAGATGTTCAGAGGCAGGGGGTCCCAGAGGGGACGGAAAACGTGAAGTGGTGGTGGGTAACACTTGAGGGACCGGACTCGGGCCTGGTCGGGCAGAGGGGGAGCGGGTCCTTCATGTGGCCTGTCCAACATGCGTCCCCCCCAGCTGAAGGCGGGGAGAGTCACCCATCCTCTTGGGGACTCTCCTCGTCGAGGCGGAAAAAGCGTGACAGGCCATCCGCGTTGGCGTGGTCTTGCCCAGGTCGATGTTCCACAGTGAAGTCCATCCCCTGTAGGGAGATGGACCAACGTAGTAGTTTTGGGTTCTCCCCCCGCATCTGCATCAGCCACTGCAGGGGTCGATGATCGGTCTGGACCCGAAAGTGTGTGCCAAAGAGATAGGGCCGGAGCTTTTTGAGGGCCCATACCACGGCGAAGGCCTCTCTCTCGATGGTGCTCCAGCGTTGTTCTCGAGGCAGGAGTCGCCTGCTGATGAAGGCCACTGGCTGATCAAGGCCTTCGGGGTTCAATTGAGACAGGACCGCCCCAATGCCATGGTCAGAGGCATCCGTCTGGACGACGAATTCCCGGCTGTAGTCGGGGCCTGAAGCACAGGGGCGGAGCACATGGCAGCCTTCAGTTGTTCGAAGGCTGTTTGACAATCCGGGGTCCAGTTGACCTTCTTTGGTTGATTTTTGGACGTGAGTTCTGTGAGGGGCCCCACTATGCTACCATAGTCCTTCACGAACCGTCGGTAATAGCCCGTGAGTCCCAGAAAGGCGCGTACCTCGGTCTGGGTGATGGGGGGCTGCCAGGACTGGATGGCGGCGATCTTGAGCTGCAGAGGGGCCACCAGGCCACTTCCCACCTGGTGTCCGAGGTAGGTCACGGACCCCTGACCAATCTGGCATTTGCTGGCCTTGATCGTGAGGCCGGCTCGCTGAAGGACTTTTAGCACCTCTCGGAGGTGGTGGAGGTGGTCGGACCAGTGGTGGCTGTATACAGCAATGTCGTCTAGGTAGGCGGCACTGAATCCTTCGAGTCCGGCCAAGACCTGATTAACGAGTCGCTGAAACGTTGCTGGGGCATTCTTCATGCCGAAGGGCATGACCTTGAAATGATAATGGCCGTCAGGAGTCTAAAACGCAGATCGTTCTTGGGCCCGGGGTGTGAGGCCGATCTGCCAGTAGCCCGCCGTCAGGTCGAAAATGCTGAGGTAGCGGGCAGCTCCCATGCGGTCGATTAGTTCATCTGCCCGGGGGATGGGATGTGCGTCTGTTCTGGTGACTGCATTCAAGCCCCGGTAGTCGACGCAGAACCGGAGTTCCGGTGTGGTGCCGGGGGTGGCTGCTTTGGGGACCAGTACTACTGGGCTGGCCCAGGGGCTGTCTGAGGGCTCAATGACCCCGAGCGTGAGCATCTTGGTTACTTCTTCCTGGATGCAGGCCCGTACCCGATCTGGTACACGGTAGGCCCGGTGGCGGATAGGGGGGCTGTCCCCCGTGTCCACGTCGTGCACACACCAGGAGGTGACACCTGGGGTGAGGGAGAACAGGCTGGCGAACTGCAACAGAAGATCTCGGCATTCTTGGCGTTGTTCCAGGGTGAGGGCCTCCGAGAGTCGGACCCCGTCCATGGAGCCGTCTTTCTCCCGAGTCCGTAGGAGGTCAGGGAGGGGTTCGGAGTCTTCTTCGGCTCCATTGTCTGTGGCCATTAGGAGGCTGAGTTCTGAACGCACGAAATGGGGTTTCAGTCTATTAGCGTGGAGGACCCGGAGGGGGTTCCGTGAGGTTTCCAGGTCGATGAGATAGGTGACAGGGCCCTTGCGCTCGACTACTTTGAAGGGCCCCGTCCACTTGTCTTGCAGGGCGCATGGTTCGGTGGGGGACATCACCCATACTTGTTGGCCGGGTTCAAATTCGATGGAGGAGGCATTTTGGTCATACCACTTTTTCATGTCCTCTTGACTGGCCTCCAAGTTTGCTTTTGCCAGCTCTCTGAACCGTCGGGTCTGGTTGCGGAGGGTTAGGAGGTATTTGAAGACATCTGGAGGGTTCTTTAGCGGGGGCATTTCCCAGCCTTCCTTGACCAGGCTGAGCGGTCCCCGTACGGGGTGTCCATACAACAGTTCAAACGGGCTGAAGCCGAGGGACTTCTGGGGGACCTCTCGATATGCGAAGAGGAGGCACGGCAGTAGCACATCCCACTGGCGACGGAGGGGCTCTTCCAACCCCCCAATCATCCCTTTGAGCGTGCGGTTGAACCGCTCAACGAGTCCGTTTCCTTGAGGGTGATAGGGGGTCGTGAATCGGTAGGTGACCCCACACTGTTGCCAGAGGGACTTCATATATTTTGAAATAAAGTTCGTGCCTCTGTCGCTGACGACTTCTCGGGGGAAGCCCACACGGGAGAAGATCCCCATCAGGGCCCGGCCGACTACCGGGGCTGTCACAGTACGCAGGGGAACAGCCTCAGGGTAGCGGGTGGCGTGGTCCACCAGTACCAGGATGAACCGATGTCCTTGTGCTGTACGGGGGTCCAGGGGCCCCACAATGTCTATCCCGACCCTCTCGAACGGGGTGGTAACCACTGGAAATGGTTGCAGGGGGGCTTTTAGTTTGCGGCCGCTCTTTCCACTGGCTTGGCACGTGGGGCAAGATCGGCAATGCTGGAGTACATCATTCCTCATTTTAGGCCAGAAGAAGTGGGTCACTAGGCGGCTGTAAGTTTTATCCTGGCCCAGGTGTCCAGCCAGGGGGACATCGTGGGCCAGATTTAGCAAGAAGTCTCTAAAACGGAGGGGCACCACTAGCACTCGACTGGCCCCCAACTCCGCGATCCTTTGTTCACTGTATAGCAGCTCATTGTCCCAATAGACCCAATGTGTTCCGGAGGTATCCCCTGCGCTCTGGGCGAGGGCTTGTTGGCGAAGTCCCTCGAGGGAGGGACAGGTCTTCTGCTCTTGGCGAAACTGCTCCTGTGTGGGCCCCCCCTCTTGAGGCCACTGGTCGAGGCCAGAGAGGTCCGGAGGTTGAGCTGGTTCTGGGGGGACGGCACGGTCGGCGTCTTCGACTGGAGCGACCGGGGGAGGAGGCGCCGGCCATTCAGGTTCCTCGGGTCGGGGATTGGTCCGGGCGGCCATGGACCGGGTGGTGACGCACGCCCAGTCCGGGATGCCTAACATCCCCAGGTGTTCTCTTCGTTCCACGGCCGCCCACGGGGAGCTTTCAAGGTCATTCCCCAGGAGGCAGTCTACGGGGGCATCATCTCGGACCGTCACCTTCAACATGCCGGAGACTCCTCCCCATTCGAAAGGGACGCAGGCCATCCGACACAGACTTTCCGAGTTATCGGCTGAACGGACAGGGCAGAGAATATTTGGTAGGAACTGTTCTGGGGTCACCAGGTGACAGCGGACGGCTGTTACACTGGCCCCGGTGTCACGGAGGGCTTCGGCCCGGCGTCCATTGATGCTCACCCATTGGCTGTACTTCCGGGTGTTAGCGGGTAGGGGGACCCGCGGGACCATGTCTTTCCCCCCTAAGCAGGCTAGAGCCATGGCGGCTGGCTCCCATTCTTGATGTTCCTGCTCATATTCTTCTTGTTCCTCGGAGATCTGTTCTTCCCCCAGGGCAGCGGCAGCCACCTGGCGGGGTCTCGGGCTCTGGTTCTGTGGGCAATTTGGGTCGTTTGCGTAGTGGCCGACTCGCTGGCATCGGTGACACGTGACATTGGCCCTATATCCCGGTCGTGCCGGGGGGCTGCCCCGGGTGGCCGGGGGAGTGGGGCTGGCAGCGGGGGCGGCCGGAGTGCTGTCTCTTCCTCTTCCTTGGCCCCCCCTTCCTCCTCCTCGGGGACGGTGCTGACCGTGGTGGTTTCGGTTCTGTTCATAGGACCCATTTCGGCCCACTCTGGTGATTTCCCACCGGTCAGCTTCGGCTGCGAGTTGCCGTGGATCAGTCAATTTGCTATCGAGGAGGTGCTGCCGGAGCTCGATGAAGCAATTGTTTGACACATGCTCCCACACCATTAGATTGAAGAGTTGTTCGTAAGTTGTGACATTGCTTCCTTTGATCCAACCCTCGAAGGCTCTGCTGAAATAGTTAACGTATTCCACCCAAGTTGTACCCGGGATGCGGGTGCAGTCTCTGAACCTCTGGCGGTACATCTCGGGTGTGAGCCCATAGCGGGTGAGGAGGGCCGCTTTCATGTGGTCATAGGAGGTCATCAGATGGTCCGGGAGCTGTAGCAGGGCATCGCGGCCCTCATTGAGGAATCTCCCCCATAGACCGGCTCCCCAGTCGCTTCGATCGATCCGGTGGGAGGTCATAGCTATTTCGTAGGCCTTGAACCATTGTTGGATGTCGTCCTCTCGGAAGTATTCTCGGACGACATCCTTGGGGATGTGTACCTTCTTATCTGTTGCTCCCGGGGTGCGGGGTTGCTCGGTCGCCCCTGATTCCTTGTTCTGCTTGCGTAAGTCTATCTCAGCTAATTTGCGCTCATGTTCATATGCCAGTCTTTTTTCCTCGAGCTCTCTTTGTCTCTGTTTTTCCTCTCTTTCTTCTCGGAGCCTCAGATGTTCTAAGTTCAGTTTCTGTTCGGCCAACTTGAGTTCACCATCCATTTTGAGCCGGGCCATTTCTAGTTCATGTAGTCTTGTTCTTTCTCGTTCCTGGATCTCGTTTTGCGAGAGACCCGTTCTTCGCTCCTCGGGAGCCGCGGTGTCTTTTTCTACTGCTGCGATATTTTGGTCCGGGGGTCTGACGGCCCCGGTTTCTGCCCAGGACTCCAGGGCCTGTTTGAAATCATCTTTGGTACTTAGACCGGTGGTAGCGATACCCAGTTCGATGCAGAATTGTTTTAATTCACGATGGCTGTATTCTTCCACTTTCTCCATCTGAAATTTCTCGGTGGATCCGCTTTCTTTGGTAGTCATCGTGATTTCGTCGTGGGGTGAGTTACTCTCTGTACGATTATGCGGTGATTCGGATCGCGCCGCTGGCCACCAATGTTAGACGGACCGGGAGGGTCGGCCGAGTATAAGGGGAGAGGTCTCCAGGGAGAGCCGTCTCCAGCGATCGTACAGACAAGTAACTTCCCCCCCCACAGACGGACACCACACAAGGGTAAGGTTAAACGATACTTTATCAGCAATTCTTTGAGTACGGTCAAATGGTACAAGGAGGTCTGGACTCAGGGGTCCCCTCGGTTCGGGTCTCTGGTGGGGAAAAGGGGTAGCGGGACAGTCTTGTTACCAAATGGGTGGATGGATAGCTCTCAATCCTCGAGCTCGGCGTTCTAGATGACCGGGCCGCGGCGGAGCCAGCAGGTCCCGAGATGGTTGAAGGTGGCGACGGTCCGCGGCGGAGCCAGCAGGTCCCGATGAAGATGGAGGTACAAACGGTCCGCGGCCACGCCAGCAGGTCCCGACGACGATGAAGGTTTACGGAGGTTGCGGCAGCGCCAGCAGGCAGTACGATAGTTCGCAAGGTAGGGCTACGGCAGCGCCAGTAGTCCGTCAAGGATGAGTTCTTCTCTGCGTCTCTCGACTCCAAGATACAACTGCCTTCCTGCTCTGGAGTTGCCTTAGTTATAGGGCTGTTGCCCTTTGATGTCCGGACCCTCGCACTTGGAGACCGGTGGGTCCAGGATGAGGGAGTCCAGACACCCAGCAGGGGGGTGGAGCCAGCGCCCAGGGAGGCTGGGGGCGAGCGGTACCTGGCGGGGGAGAGCCATCGACACCTCTTTCTCCCATTGACCTGCCAAGTAGTCCACTCACCTCCTGGGTGGATGTTGGTGCCGGGATGTCTGAGGCTTGGCCAGGCCCAGGGTTAGGGTCGGTCGGAGGCCACGCGGCCTCGTGGTGCAGTGTCCAAGATGGCGCCCAGGTCGGGCGCGCGGCCCAGTAGTGGATCGGGCCCAAGGGGTCGAGATGTTCAGAGGCAGGGGGTCCCAGAGGGGACGGAAAACGTGAAGTGGTGGTGGGTAACACTTGAGGGACCGGACTCGGGCCTGGTCGGGCAGAGGGGGAGCGGGTCCTTCATGTGGCCTGTCCAACACAATGCTTGCGTGAAGGGTAGACGGAAGGATCTACTCGTAGTATATGAAGAGTAAGCGGAAGAGATTTACTCGTAGTGAGTGAAATATATCTTTCCTTTGATTTAGTTACTCAGGTACAGTGGCGAATGTTTTTACGTTGTTAATTAGTACAATTTGCACTTTAAAATAAAAGGAATTAGGTTTTCGTAGTACCTTGCAAAGGAGGGAGTCAGTTGCGGAGCTGCACTGACGTCACTTGGAGCCGCGCTGGTATTGGTTCAAACAGCGGGTGTGTAGCCGAGGTAATAAATTGTAAAGGAGGGGTGAGTACAAAAGCATGAGAACTAGTTTCACGAGAAAGGCCGCGCAACCATTGGTTGTATTTATTTGAATTCAAAATTTTTATTGGTCGGGGAAAATAAAAGACGTGGTGGTATTGGAAGCATTTTGCAAACAATTGAGCATTATGAGTTTAAATTTCCAAATTATTATATGTGGTATTTAAATCCAGGAATTACAGCAAATCGACCTGATAGAACATACTTAGGTTTTGCTAGAGAACAGATGATAAAGGTCAGACCTTACATTATGTACGGAGGTGAAAGAAAATTGTCATTCGTTAAGAGAGTTAAACATTTCTTTAAGAAAGATAAACCGATTAAAACCAGAGAAGGAATTATTATTCCAATACCAAATACGCCCGCATCATACATGATGTTTGACAAGGGCCACCACACTTGTGTATGGTTAGAGAATTGGGTGGAATATACTAAAGATGACGGAGTTTTGGCATTTCCCGAATATGGTACTTTCAATGGCAGAGTTCTATTTAATTTGAGGACACGTTTGAATGACTTAAATCCCAGACCTAGACTTACGCAGTATGAGGCACTAGAAGAATGGGGGATTGAACCTTTTGAACGAGATAGACCCAGAAGTGACAAAGGGTTAAGTAAGTTCTACCCTAAGTTTCCACGAGAAACTAGAGACAAGCAAATGAAACAATGGAGGCAGTCCATGATGGTGGAAGGATTGTATCCTGTATTTACACAAGAAAAGCCTTCAGGAAGTAAAAGTACAGACAAAACAGGAAACCTAATGATTAATGATAATCCAGAAGATGATTACTTGGAGGATTTGTTAATGAAAAATTCACCACCGTATAATGATGAGCCAAGTAATCCTAGTGCTCCATTTTTGAAACCACCTCTGAGTCCGCAAGTGGTGCATGAAACTTTGTTAGAAAAAGTACTACAAGACAGAGAAAGAGAAGCTTTACATAAACAAAGAAGTGAGTTGATTCAGAAAATTTCGCAATTAAATACAAGTCCTGAAACCCTAACAATTCCGGTAATTATTGGCACAGTTGTTCCTTTGTACGGAGATAAGCAAACTAGTCCTAAAGCTCCTGTTATGGCTACACCTGTAGTTCAGCCAAGAAAAGAACCATTAATAGTCGATGATCAGGCAAGTGAATGTGAGTCAGTGATTTCCCTGATGGACTTACCAATAAGGGAACCAGTGAGTGACTCTGCTAGGAAAACTACCCCTACAAATTCTAGAGAAGTACAGATTGAGACATCTTCAGGTACAAGAAGTGCCACAGTAGTAACTCCAGAAGAAATAGAGAGATGGTCACAAGAATTAGAGAAACCCAAGTCACAGCCAAAAGTATTGGATATATATAAACTAAGAATTGAATTAGAAGAATTGATGGCTGGGAATGTGGGAGTGGACAGGTTAAATACACTCAGTGAAGATGAATTATTATTTATATGTAAAAGCATTACTAGAAATACCAGAGTGGTGCATGAAAAACTAACAGATATGGCTGCTAGTATGGGAATTGACATTGGCAGGTCTAAATTGTTACAAAAGCCATATTGAGCTGAATTTTCTGACAAAGATTTGGAAAACATGAATATGTCAGGAAGAAAAGTACAAATCAGGGAACTTTTGTCATTATTACAAAAATGGGGGGATATAGAAAAATGGAGAACTAGATGGGCAAATAAAAAGGAAGAGGCTCGATCAAAAATTGCATCTGAATATGTTTTAAAAGAAACAGGAAAGGTGGAGAGGTTGTGTCCCATGAGAGAAGTACCAGGTGGAGGTTATGTACATGTCCCATGGTTCCGACAGGATATTTTATCATTTACAAATGATTTTCCAACACTTCGAGAAAAACCTGTAGAATGGTACAGACAAGTCGAGAGATTTGTGAAGGTTTCAAAATGTCTATTGAAGGACTTAGATGGATTATTTGATATTGTTGTACCCATAGATCTGTGGACAGAATGCAAAATAGCTATTGATTGGCCTAGTGATGAGTACCTTAGAGACCCAAAGACAGGAGCACCCTCTGATGAGGTAATGAAGAAATACAACCAGGTAATACTCTACCTCAAAGGGAAGGTGCCTGCTAAGGAAACCGACTGGACTAGAATAGATAGAACCACTCAGAATAAAAATGAATCCGTACATGCATATTATGAACGTTTATTACAAGTTTTTAAACAGTACAGTGGATTGGATAACATTGACATGAACGATATGATGCATTTTATTTATCGGTTTGTGACGGGATTAAGGCTAGAAATCTCACAATGGATAAAGGACCATAAGATTTGCTGGCAGGCCAAACCGATCGATGAAATCCTTAAATACGCAAAGTATTGTGAGGACGAACTTGACAACAAGCATTGGAAATGAAATAGGGCTCGCATTAGGAAAGTTTGAGCTATTAGTCTTATAAATGTTTTTTTTTTTAAAATAGCTTAATTAATAGCTTTGTCATTTACAATGCCAATAGTTATAACTTTCGCAAATGTGACACCTATAGCATTTTTAATGCAACATGTTTTGTATTTACGTGACTTAGATGTATTGATATTACAAATAACAATGGCTTTTAATTTTTTTAAATAATTAATACTTAAATAATTTATTAATTTGTAATGGCAATAGCTTCAACTTTTGTAAATAACTTTTGTGAAGATTATGTTCAGTGTTTTTTATTGTGACGAAAATCCAAGAACAGAAGTGAAATATTAACATCTTTTTGTGATTTGTAATAAAGCGTGAACGCTTGAAAACCGCTTGAAACATTGAAAGAACATATTCGAACCAGTGACGCTGTGGTTGCGCTGAGTGATGCTGTGGTTGCGCTGAGTGATGCTGTGGTTGCGCTGAGTGATGCTGTGGTGGTGCTGAGTGATGCTGTGGTTGCGCTGAGTGATGCTGTGGTTGCGCTGAGTGGTGTGTGCATCGGTGGAGCTTAGTGGGTGCATTGGTGGAGCTGTTTGGTGGGTGCATTGGTGGAGCTTAGTTGGAGCATCTGTGGAGCTGTGTGGTGGGTGCCTTGGTGGAGCTGTATGGTGGGTGCCTTGGTGGAGCTGTGTGGTGGGTGCATCGGTGGAGCTGTGTGGTGGGAGCATTGGTGGAGCTGTGTGGTGGGTGCATCGGTGGAGCTGTGTGGTGGGTGCCTTGGTGGAGCTGTATGGTGGGTGCCTCGGTGGAGCTGTGTGGTGGGTGCATCGGTGGAGCTGTGTGGTGGGTGCATCAGTGGAGCTGTGTGGTGGGTGCATTGGTGGAGCTGTTTGGTGGGTGCCTCAGTAGAGCTGTGTGGTGGGTGCCTCGGTGGAGCTGTGTGGTGGGTGCCTCGGTGGAGCTGTGTGGTGGGTGAATCGGTGGAGCTGTGTGGTGGGTGCATCGGTGGAGCTGTGTGGTGGGTGCATCAGTGGAGCTGTGTCGGTGGAGCTGTGTGGTGGGTGCATCTGTGGAGCTGGGTGGTGGGTGCATCGGTGGAGCTGTGTCGGTGGAGCTGTGTGGTGGCTGCATCGGTGGAGCTGTGTGGTGGGTGCATCGGTGGAGCTGTGTGGTGGGTGCCTCGGTGGAGCTGGGTGGTGGGTGCCTCGGTGGAGCTATGTAGGTGGAACTGTGTGGTGGGTGCATCGGTGGAGCTGGGTGGTGGGTGCATCAGTGGAGCTGTGTGGTGGGTGCATCGGTGGAGCTGTGTGGTGGGTGGATCGGTGGAGCTTAGTGGGTGCATTGGTGGAGCTGTGTGGTGGGTGCATCGGTGGAGCTTAGTTGGTGCATCGGTGGAGCTGTGTGGTGGGTGCATCGGTGGAGCTGTGTGGTGGGTGCATCTGTGGAGCTGTGTGGTGGGTGTATCTGTTGGGCTGTGTGGTGGGTGCCTCTGTGGAGCTGTGTGGTGGGTGCATCGGTGGAGCTGTATGGTGGGTGCATCAGTGGAGCTGTGTGGTAGGTGCATCAGTGGAGCTGTGTGGTGGGTGCCTCGGTGGAGCTGTGTGGTGGGTGCATCAGTGGAGCTGTGTGGTAGGTGCATCAGTGGAGCTGTGTGGTGGGTGCCTCGGTGGAGCTGTGTGGTGGGGGCCTCGGTGGAGCTGTGTGGTGGGTGAATCGGTGGAGCTGTGTGGTGGGTGCATCGGTGGAGCTGTGTGGTGGGTGCATCAGTGGAGCTGTGTCGGTGGAGCTGTGTGGTGGGTGCATCGGTGGAGCTGGGTGGTGGGTGCATCGGTGGAGCTGTGTCGGTGGAGCTGTGTGGTGGCTGCATCGGTGGAGCTGTGTGGTGGGTGCATCGGTGGAGCTGTGTGGTGGGTGCCTCGGTGGAGCTGGGTGGTGGGTGCCTCAGTGGAGCTGTGTAGGTGGAGCTGTGTGGTGGGTGCATCGGTGGAGCTGGGTGGTGGGTGCATCAGTGGAGCTGTGTGGTGGGTGCATCGGTGGAGCTGTGTGGTGGGTGGATCGGTGGAGCTTAGTGGGTGCATTGGTGGAGCTGTGCGGTGGGTGCATCGGTGGAGCTTAGTTGGTGCATCGGTGGAGCTGTGTGGTGGGTGCATCGGTGGAGCTGTGTGGTGGGTGCTTCTGTGGAGCTGTGTGGTGGGTGCATCTGTGGAGCTGTGTGGTGGGTGCATCGGCAGAGCGGTGTGGAGGGTGACTCGGCGGAGCTGTGTGGTGGGTGCCTCGGTGGAGCTGTGTGGTGGGTGCTTCTGTGGAGCTGTGTGGTGGGTGCATCTGTGGAGCTGTGTGGTGGGTGCATTGGCAGAGCTGTGTGGAGGGTGACTCGGCGGAGCTGTGTGGTGGGTGCCTCGGTGGAGCTGTGTGGTGGGTGCTTCTGTGGAGCTGTGTGGTGGGTGCATCTGTGGAGCTGTGTGGTGGGTGCATCTGTGGAGCTGTGTGGTGGGTGTATCTGTTGGGCTGTGTGGTGGGTGCCTCTGTGGAGCTGTGTGGTGGGTGCATCGGTGGAGCTGTATGGTGGGTGCCTCGGTGGAGCTGTGTGGTGGGTGCATCGGTGGAGCTGTGTGGTGGGTGCATCAGTGGAGCTGTGTGGTAGGTGCATCAGTGGAGCTGTGTGGTGGGTGCCTCGGTGGAGCTGTGTGGTGGGTGCCTCGGTGGAGCTGTGTGGTGGGTGAATCGGTGGAGCTGTGTGGTGGGTGCATCGGTGGAGCTGTGTGGTGGGTGCATCAGTGGAGCTGTGTCGGTGGAGCTGTGTGGTGGGTGCATCGGTGGAGCTGGGTGGTGGGTGCATCGGTGGAGCTGTGTCGGTGGAGCTGTGTGGTGGCTGCATCGGTGGAGCTGTGTGGTGGGTGCATCGGTGGAGCTGTGTGGTGGGTGCCTCGGTGGAGCTGGGTGGTGGGTGCCTCGGTGGAGCTGTGTAGGTGGAGCTGTGTGGTGGGTGCATCGGTGGAGCTGTGTGGTGGGTGCATTGGTGGAGCTGTGTGGTGGGTGGATCGGTGGAGCTTAGTGGGTGCATTGGTGGAGGTGTGTGGTGGGTGCATCGATGGAGCTTAGTTGGTGCATCAGTGGAGCTGTGTGGTGGGTGCATCGGTGGAGCTGTGTGGTGGGTGCATCGGCAGAGCTGTGTGGAGGGTGACTCGGCGGAGCTGTGTGGTGGGTGCCTCAGTGGAGCTGTGTGGTGGGTGCTTCTGTGGAGCTGTGTGGTGGGTGCATCTGTGGAGCTGTGTGGTGGGTGCATCTGTGGAGCTGTGTGGTGGGTGTATCTGTTGGGCTGTGTGGTGGGTGCCTCTGTGGAGCTGTGTGGTGGGTGCATCGGTGGAGCTGTATGGTGGGTGCCTCGGTGGAGCTGTGTGGTGGGTGCATCGGTGGAGCTGTGTGGTGGGTGCATCAGTGGAGCTGTGTGGTAGGTGCATCAGTGGAGCTGTGTGGTGGGTGCATCGGTGGAGCTGTGTGGTGGGTGCCTTGGTGGAGCTGTATGGGGGTGCCTCGGTGGAACTGTGTGGTGGGTGCATCGGTGGAGCTGTGTGGTGGGTGCATCGGTGGAGCTGTGTGGTGGGTGCACCAGTGGAGCTGTGTGGTGGGTGCATCGGTGGAGCTGTGTGGTGGGTGCCTCGTTGGAGCTGTGTGGTGGGTGCATCGGTGGAGTTGTGTGGTGGGTGCATCGGTGGAGCTGTGTAGGTGGAGCTGTGTGGTGGGTGCATCGGTGGAGCTGTGTCGGTGGAGCTGTGTGGTGGGTGCATCGGTGGAGCTGGATGGTGGGTGCATTGGTGGAGCTGTGTCGGTGGAGCTGTGTGGTGGCTGCATCGGTGGAGCTGTGTGGTGGGTGTCTCGGCTTGAGCTGTGTGGTGGGTGCCTCAGTGGAGCTGTGTGGTGGGTGCATCGGTGGAGCTGTGTAGGTGGAGCTGTGTGGTGGGTGCATCGGTGGAGCTGTGTGGTGGGTGCATTGGTGGAGCTGTGCGGTGGGTGCATCGGTGGAGCTGTGTGGTGGGTGCATTGGTGGAGCTGTGTAGGTGGAGCTGTGTGGTGGGTGCATCGGTGGAGCTGTGTGGTGGGTGCATTGGTGGAGCTGTGTGGTGGGTGCCTCAGTGGAGCTGTGTGGTGGGTGCATCGGTGGAGCTGTGTAGGTGGAGCTGTGTGGTGGGTGCATCGGTGGAGCTGTGTGGTGGGTGCATTGTTGGAGCTGTGCGGTGGGTGCATCGGTGGGGCTGTGTGGTGGGTGCATCGGTGGAGCTGTGTAGGTGGAGCTGTGTGGTGGGTGCATCGGTGGAGCTGTGTGGTGGGTGCATTGGTGGAGCTGTGTGGTGGGTGCATCGGTGGAGCTGTGTGGTGGGTGCCTCGGTGGAGCTCTGTGGTGGGTGCATCGGTGAAGCTGTGTGGTGGGTGCATCGGTGGAGCTTAGTGGGTGCATTGGTGGAGCTGTGTGGTGGGTGCATTGGTGGAGCTTAGTTGGAGCATCGGTGGAGCTGTGTGGTGGGTGCATCGGTTGAGCTGGGTGGTGGGTGCATCAGTTGAGCTGGGTGGTGGGTGCATCGGTGGAGCTGGGTGGTGGGTGCATCTGTGGAGCTGTGTGGTGGGTACATCTGTGGAGCTGTGTGGTGGGTGCATCTGTGGAGGTGTGTGGTGGGTGCATCTGTGGAGCTGTGTGGTGGGTGCATCTGTGGAGCTGTGTGGTGGGTGCATCGGTGTAGCTGTGTGGTGGGTGCATCGGTGGAGCTGTGTCGGTGGAGCTGCGTGGTGGGTGCATCGGTGAAGCTGTGTCGGTGGAGCTGTGTGGTGGGTGCATCGGTGGAGCTGTGTGGTGGGTGCATCGGTGGAGCTGTGTGGTGGGTGCATCGGTGGAGCTGTGTGGTGGGTGCATCGGTGGAGCTGTGTGGTGGCTGCATCGGTGGAGCTGTGTGGTGGGTGCATCGGTGGATCTGTGTGGTGGGTGCCTCGGTGGAGCTGTGTGGTGGGTGCCTCGGTGGAGCTGTGTAGGTGGAGCTGTGTGGTGGGTGCATTGGCGGAGCTGGGTGGTGGGTGCATCAGTGGAGCTGTGTGGTGGGTGCATCGGTGGAGCTGTGTGGTGGGTGCATTGGTGGAGCTGTGTGGTGGGTGCATCGGTGGAGCTTAGTTGGTGCATCGGTGGAGCTGTGTGGTGGGTGCATCGGTGGAGCTGTGTGGTGGGTGCATCGGTGGAGCTTAGTGGGTGCATTGGTGGAGCAGTTTGATGGGTGCATTGGTGGAGCTTAGTTGGAGCATCGGTGGAGCTGTGTGGTGGGTGCCTTGGTGGAGCTGTATGGTGGGTGCCTCGGTGGAGCTGTGTGGTGGGTGCATCTGTGGAGCTGTGTGGTGGGTGCATCTGTGGAGCTGTGTGGTGGGTGCATCGGTGTAGCTGTGTGGTGGGTGCATCGGTGGAGCTGTGTCGGTGGAGCTGTGTGGTGGGTGCATCGGTGAAGCTGTGTCGGTGGAGCTGTGTGTTGGCTGCATCGCTGAAGCTGTGTGGTGGGTGCATCGGTGGAGCTGTGTGGTGGCTGCATCGGTGGAGCTGTGTGGTGGGTGCATCGGTGGATCTGTGTGGTGGGTGCCTCGGTGGAGCTGTGTTGTGGGTGCCTCGGTGGAGCTGTATAGGTGGAGCTGTGTGGTGGGTGCATTGGTGGAGCTGGGTGGTGGGTGCATCAGTGGAGCTGTGTGGTGGGTGCATCGGTGGAGCTGTGTGGTGGGTGCATTGGTGGAGCTGTGTGGTGGGTGCATCGGTGGAGCTTAGTTGGTGCATCGGTGGAGCTGTGTGGTGGGTGCATCGGTGGAGCTTAGTGGGTGCATTGGTGGAGCAGTTTGATGGGTGCATTGGTGGAGCTTAGTTGGAGCATCGGTGGAGCTGTGTGGTGGGTGCCTTGGTGGAGCTGTATGGTGGGTGCCTCGGTGGAGCTGTGTGGTGGGTGCATCTGTGGAGGTGTGTGGTGGGTGCATCTGTGGAGCTGTGTGGTGGGTGCATCTGTGGAGCTGTGTGGTGGGTGCATCGGTGTAGCTGTGTGGTGGGTGGTGGGTGCATCGGTGGAGCTGTGTCGGTGGAGCTGTGTGGTGGGTGCATCGGTGAAGCTGTGTCGGTGGAGCTGTGTGTTGGCTGCATCGGTGGAGCTGTGTGGTGGGTGCATCGGTGGAGCTGTGTGGTGGGTGCATCGGTGGAGCTGTGTGGTGGGTGCATCGGTGGAGCTGTGTGGTGGCTGCATCGGTGGAGCTGTGTGGTGGGTGCATCGGTGGATCTGTGTGGTGGGTGCCTCGGTGGAGCTGTGTGGTGGGTGCCTCGGTGGAGCTGTGTAGGTGGAGCTGTGTGGTGGGTGCATTGGTGGGGCTGGGTGGTGGGTGCATCAGTGGAGCTGTGTGGTGGCTGCATCGGTGGAGCTGTGTGGTGGGTGCATTTGTGGAGCTGTGTGGTGGGTGCATCGGTGGAGCTTAGTTGGTGCATCGGTGGAGCTGTGTGGTGGGTGCATCGGTGGAGCTGTGTGGTGGGTGCATCGGTGGAGCTTAGTGGGTGCATTGTTGGAGCTGTTTGATGGGTGCATTGGTGGAGCTTAGTTGGAGCATCGGTGGAGCTGTGTGGTGGGTACCTTGGTGGAGCTGTATGGTGGGTGCCTCGGTGGAGCTGTGTGGTGGGTGCATCAGTGGAGCTGTGTGGTGGGTGCATCAGTGGAGCTGTGTGGTGGGTGCATTGGTGGAGCTGTGTGGTGGGTGCATTGGTGGAGCTGTTTGGTGGGTGCCTCGGTAGAGCTGTGTGCTGGGTGCATCGGTGGAGCTGTGTGGTGGGTGCCTTGGTGGAGCTGTGTGGTGGGTGCATCGGTGGAGCTGTGCGGTGGGTGCATCGGTGGAGCTGTGTGGTGGGTGCATCGGTGGAGCCGTGTCGGTGGAGCTGTGTGGTGGGTGCATCTGTGGAGCTGTGTGGTGGGTGTATCTGTTGGGCTGTGTGGTGGGTGCCTCTGTGGAGCTGTGTGGTGGGTGCATCGGTGGAGCTGTATGGTGGGTGCCTCGGTGGAGCTGTGTGGTGGGTGCATCGGTGGAGCTGTGTGGTGGGTGCATCAGTGGAGCTGTGTGGTAGGTGCATCAGTGGAGCTGTGTGGTGGGTGCATCGGTGGAGCTGTGTGGTGGGTGCCTTGGTGGAGCTGTATGGGGGGTGCCTCGGTGGAACTGTGTGGTGGGTGCATCGGTGGAGCTGTGTGGTGGGTGCATCGGTGGAGCTGTGTGGTGGGTGCATCAGTGGAGCTGTGTGGTGGTTGCATCGGTGGAGCTGTGTGGTGGGTGCCTCGGTGGAGCTGTGTGGTGGGTGCATCGGTGGAGCTGTGTGGTGGGTGCATCGGTGGAGCTGTGTAGGTGGAGCTGTGTGGTGGGTGCATCGGTGGAGCTGTGTCGGTGGAGCTGTGTGGTGGGTGCATCGGTGGAGCTGGATGGTGGGTGCATTGGTGGAGCTGTGTCGGTGGAGCTGTGTGGTGGCTGCATCGGTGGAGCTGTGTGGTGGGTGTCTCGGCTTGAGCTGTGTGGTGGGTGCCTCAGTGGAGCTGTGTGGTGGGTGCATCGGTGGAGCTGTGTGGTGGGTGCATCGGTGGAGCTTAGTGGGTGCATTGGTGGAGCAGTTTGATGGGTGCATTGGTGGAGCTTAGTTGGAGCATCGGTGGAGCTGTGTGGTGGGTGCCTTGGTGGAGCTGTATGGTGGGTGCCTCGGTGGAGCTGTGTGGTGGGTGCATCTGTGGAGGTGTGTGGTGGGTGCATCTGTGGAGCTGTGTGGTGGGTGCATCTGTGGAGCTGTGTGGTGGGTGCATCGGTGTAGCTGTGTGGTGGGTGCATCGGTGGAGCTGTGTCGGTGGAGCTGTGTGGTGGGTGCATCGGTGAAGCTGTGTCGGTGGAGCTGTGTGTTGGCTGCATCGCTGAAGCTGTGTGGTGGGTGCATCGGTGGAGCTGTGTGGTGGGTGCATCGGTGGAGCTGTGTGGTGGGTGCATCGGTGGAGCTGTGTGGTGGGTGCATCGGTGGAGCTGTGTGGTGGCTGCATCGGTGGAGCTGTGTGGTGGGTGCATCGGTGGATCTGTGTGGTGGGTGCCTCGGTGGAGCTGTGTGGTGGGTGCCTCGGTGGAGCTGTGTAGGTGGAGCTGTGTGGTGGGTGCATTGGTGGGGCTGGGTGGTGGGTGCATCAGTGGAGCTGTGTGGTGGCTGCATCGGTGGAGCTGTGTGGTGGGTGCATTTGTGGAGCTGTGTGGTGGGTGCATCGGTGGAGCTTAGTTGGTGCATCGGTGGAGCTGTGTGGTGGGTGCATCGGTGGAGCTGTGTGGTGGGTGCATCGGTGGAGCTTAGTGGGTGCATTGTTGGAGCTGTTTGATGGGTGCATTGGTGGAGCTTAGTTGGAGCATCGGTGGAGCTGTGTGGTGGGTGCCTTGGTGGAGCTGTATGGTGGGTGCCTCGGTGAAGCTGTGTGGTGGGTGCATCAGTGGAGCTGTGTGGTGGGTGCATCAGAGGAGCTGTGTGGTGGGTGCATTGGTGGAGCTGTGTGGTGGGTGCATTGGTGGAGCTGTTTGGTGGGTGCCTCGGTAGAGCTGTGTGCTGGGTGCATCGGTGGAGCTGTGTGGTGGGTGCCTTGGTGGAGCTGTGTGGTGGGTGCATCGGTGGAGCTGTGCGGTGGGTGCATCGGTGGAGCTGTGTGGTGGGTGCATCGGTGGAGCCGTGTCGGTGGAGCTGTGTGGTGGGTGCATCTGTGGAGCTGTGTGGTGGGTGTATCTGTTGGGCTGTGTGGTGGGTGCCTCTGTGGAGCTGTGTGGTGGGTGCATCGGTGGAGCTGTATGGTGGGTGCCTCGGTGGAGCTGTGTGGTGGGAGCATCGGTGGAGCTGTGTGGTGGGTGCATCAGTGGAGCTGTGTGGTAGGTGCATCAGTGGAGCTGTGTGGTGGGTGCATCGGTGGAGCTGTGTGGTGGGTGCCTTGGTGGAGCTGTATGGGGGGTGCCTCGGTGGAACTGTGTGGTGGGTGCATCGGTGGAGCTGTGTGGTGGGTGCATCGGTGGAGCTGTGTGGGTGGAGCTGTGTGGTGGGTGCATCGGTGGAGCTGTGTCGGTGGAGCTGTGTGGTGGGTGCATCGGTGGAGCTGTGTGGTGGGTGCATCGGTGGAGTTGTGTGGTGGGTGCATCGGTGGAGCTGTGTAGGTGGAGCTGTGTGGTGGGTGCATCGGTGGAGCTGTGTCGGTGGAGCTGTGTGGTGGGTGCATCGGTGGAGCTGGATGGTGGGTGCATTGGTGGAGCTGTGTCGGTGGAGCTGTGTGGTGGCTGCATCGGTGGAGCTGTGTGGTGGGTGTCTCGGCTTGAGCTGTGTGGTGGGTGCCTCAGTGGAGCTGTGTGGTGGGTGCATCGGTGGAGCTGTGTAGGTGGAGCTGTGTAGGTGGAGCTGTGTGGTGGGTGCATCGGTGGAGCTGTGTGGTGGGTGCATTGGTGGAGCTGTGCGGTGGGTGCATCGGTGGAGCTGTGTGGTGGGTGCATTGGTGGAGCTGTGTAGGTGGAGCTGTGTGGTGGGTGCATCGGTGGAGCTGTGTGGTGGGTGCATTGGTGGAGCTGTGTGGTGGGTGCCTCAGTGGAGCTGTGTGGTGGGTGCATCGGTGGAGCTGTGTAGGTGGAGCTGTGTGGTGGGTGCATCGGTGGAGCTGTGTGGTGGGTGCATTGTTGGAGCTGTGCGGTGGGTGCATCGATGGAGCTGTGTGGTGGGTGCATCGGTGGAGCTGTGTAGGTGGAGCTGTGTGGTGGGTGCATCGGTGGAGCTGTGTGGTGGGTGCATTGGTGGAGCTGTGTGGTGGGTGCATCGGTGGAGCTGTGTGGTGGGTGCCTCGGTGGAGCTCTGTGGTGGGTGCATCGGTGAAGCTGTGTGGTGGGTGCATCGGTGGAGCTTAGTGGGTGCATTGGTGGAGCTGTGTGGTGGGTGCATTGGTGGAGCTTAGTTGGAGCATCGGTGGAGCTGTGTGGTGGGTGCATCGGTTGAGCTGGGTGGTGGGTGCATCAGTTGAGCTGGGTGGTGGGTGCATCGGTGGAGCTGGGTGGTGGGTGCATCTGTGGAGCTGTGTGGTGGGTACATCTGTGGAGCTGTGTGGTGGGTGCATCTGTGGAGGTGTGTGGTGGGTGCATCTGTGGAGCTGTGTGGTGGGTGCATCTGTGGAGCTGTGTGGTGGGTGCATCGGTGTAGCTGTGTGGTGGGTGCATCGGTGGAGCTGTGTCGGTGGAGCTGCGTGGTGGGTGCATCGGTGAAGCTGTGTCGGTGGAGCTGTGTGGTGGGTGCATCGGTGGAGCTGTGTGGTGGGTGCATCGGTGGAGCTGTGTGGTGGGTGCATCGGTGGAGCTGTGTGGTGGGTGCATCGGTGGAGCTGTGTGGTGGCTGCATCGGTGGAGCTGTGTGGTGGGTGCATCGGTGGATCTGTGTGGTGGGTGCCTCGGTGGAGCTGTGTGGTGGGTGCCTCGGTGGAGCTGTGTAGGTGGAGCTGTGTGGTGGGTGCATTGGCGGAGCTGGGTGGTGGGTGCATCAGTGGAGCTGTGTGGTGGGTGCATCGGTGGAGCTGTGTGGTGGGTGCATTGGTGGAGCTGTGTGGTGGGTGCATCGGTGGAGCTTAGTTGGTGCATCGGTGGAGCTGTGTGGTGGGTGCATCGGTGGAGCTGTGTGGTGGGTGCATCGGTGGAGCTTAGTGGGTGCATTGGTGGAGCAGTTTGATGGGTGCATTGGTGGAGCTTAGTTGGAGCATCGGTGGAGCTGTGTGGTGGGTGCCTTGGTGGAGCTGTATGGTGGGTGCCTCGGTGGAGCTGTGTGGTGGGTGCATCTGTGGAGCTGTGTGGTGGGTGCATCTGTGGAGCTGTGTGGTGGGTGCATCGGTGTAGCTGTGTGGTGGGTGCATCGGTGGAGCTGTGTCGGTGGAGCTGTGTGGTGGGTGCATCGGTGAAGCTGTGTCGGTGGAGCTGTGTGTTGGCTGCATCGCTGAAGCTGTGTGGTGGGTGCATCGGTGGAGCTGTGTGGTGGCTGCATCGGTGGAGCTGTGTGGTGGGTGCATCGGTGGATCTGTGTGGTGGGTGCCTCGGTGGAGCTGTGTTGTGGGTGCCTCGGTGGAGCTGTGTAGGTGGAGCTGTGTGGTGGGTGCATTGGTGGAGCTGGGTGGTGGGTGCATCAGTGGAGCTGTGTGGTGGGTGCATCGGTGGAGCTGTGTGGTGGGTGCATTGGTGGAGCTGTGTGGTGGGTGCATCGGTGGAGCTTAGTTGGTGCATCGGTGGAGCTGTGTGGTGGGCGCATCGGGGGAGCTGTGTGGTGGGTGCATCGGTGGAGCTTAGTGGGTGCATTGGTGGAGCAGTTTGATGGGTGCATTGGTGGAGCTTAGTTGGAGCATCGGTGGAGCTGTGTGGTGGGTGCCTTGGTGGAGCTGTATGGTGGGTGCCTCGGTGGAGCTGTGTGGTGGGTGCATCTGTGGAGGTGTGTGGTGGGTGCATCTGTGGAGCTGTGTGGTGGGTGCATCTGTGGAGCTGTGTGGTGGGTGCATCGGTGTAGCTGTGTGGTGGGTGGTGGGTGCATCGGTGGAGCTGTGTCGGTGGAGCTGTGTGGTGGGTGCATCGGTGAAGCTGTGTCGGTGGAGCTGTGTGTTGGCTGCATCGCTGAAGCTGTGTGGTGGGTGCATCGGTGGAGCTGTGTGGTGGGTGCATCGGTGGAGCTGTGTGGTGGGTGCATCGGTGGAGCTGTGTGGTGGGTGCATCGGTGGAGCTGTGTGGTGGCTGCATCGGTGGAGCTGTGTGGTGGGTGCATCGGTGGATCTGTGTGGTGGGTGCCTCGGTGGAGCTGTGTGGTGGGTGCCTCGGTGGAGCTGTGTAGGTGGAGCTGTGTGGTGGGTGCATTGGTGGGGCTGGGTGGTGGGTGCATCAGTGGAGCTGTGTGGTGGCTGCATCGGTGGAGCTGTGTGGTGGGTGCATTTGTGGAGCTGTGTGGTGGGTGCATCGGTGGAGCTTAGTTGGTGCATCGGTGGAGCTGTGTGGTGGGTGCATCGGTGGAGCTGTGTGGTGGGTGCATCGGTGGAGCTTAGTGGGTGCATTGTTGGAGCTGTTTGATGGGTGCATTGGTGGAGCTTAGTTGGAGCATCGGTGGAGCTGTGTGGTGGGTGCCTTGGTGGAGCTGTATGGTGGGTGCCTCGGTGGAGCTGTGTGGTGGGTGCATCAGTGGAGCTGTGTGGTGGGTGCATCAGTGGAGCTGTGTGGTGGGTGCATTGGTGGAGCTGTGTGGTGGGTGCATTGGTGGAGCTGTTTGGTGGGTGCCTCGGTAGAGCTGTGTGCTGGGTGCATCGGTGGAGCTGTGTGGTGGGTGCCTTGGTGGAGCTGTGTGGTGGGTGCATCGGTGGAGCTGTGCGGTGGGTGCATCGGTGGAGCTGTGTGGTGGGTGCATCGGTGGAGCCGTGTCGGTGGAGCTGTGTGGTGGGTGCATCTGTGGAGCTGTGTGGTGGGTGTATCTGTTGGGCTGTGTGGTGGGTGCCTCTGTGGAGCTGTGTGGTGGGTGCATCGGTGGAGCTGTATGGTGGGTGCCTCGGTGGAGCTGTGTGGTGGGTGCATCGGTGGAGCTGTGTGGTGGGTGCATCAGTGGAGCTGTGTGGTAGGTGCATCAGTGGAGCTGTGTGGTGGGTGCATCGGTGGAGCTGTGTGGTGGGTGCCTTGGTGGAGCTGTATGGGGGGTGCCTCGGTGGAACTGTGTGGTGGGTGCATCGGTGGAGCTGTGTGGTGGGTGCATCGGTGGAGCTGTGTGGTGGGTGCATCAGTGGAGCTGTGTGGTGGGTGCATCGGTGGAGCTGTGTGGTGGGTGCCTCGGTGGAGCTGTGTGGTGGGTGCATCGGTGGAGCTGTGTGGTGGGTGCATCGGTGGAGCTGTGTAGGTGGAGCTGTGTGGTGGGTGCATCGGTGGAGCTGTGTCGGTGGAGCTGTGTGGTGGGTGCATCGGTGGAGCTGGATGGTGGGTGCATTGGTGGAGCTGTGTCGGTGGAGCTGTGTGGTGGCTGCATCGGTGGAGCTGTGTGGTGGGTGTCTCGGCTTGAGCTGTGTGGTGGGTGCCTCAGTGGAGCTGTGTGGTGGGTGCATCGGTGGAGCTGTGTGGTGGGTGCATCGGTGGAGCTTAGTGGGTGCATTGGTGGAGCAGTTTGATGGGTGCATTGGTGGAGCTTAGTTGGAGCATCGGTGGAGCTGTGTGGTGGGTGCCTTGGTGGAGCTGTATGGTGGGTGCCTCGGTGGAGCTGTGTGGTGGGTGCATCTGTGGAGGTGTGTGGTGGGTGCATCTGTGGAGCTGTGTGGTGGGTGCATCTGTGGAGCTGTGTGGTGGGTGCATCGGTGTAGCTGTGTGGTGGGTGCATCGGTGGAGCTGTGTCGGTGGAGCTGTGTGGTGGGTGCATCGGTGAAGCTGTGTCGGTGGAGCTGTGTGTTGGCTGCATCGCTGAAGCTGTGTGGTGGGTGCATCGGTGGAGCTGTGTGGTGGGTGCATCGGTGGAGCTGTGTGGTGGGTGCATCGGTGGAGCTGTGTGGTGGGTGCATCGGTGGAGCTGTGTGGTGGCTGCATCGGTGGAGCTGTGTGGTGGGTGCATCGGTGGATCTGTGTGGTGGGTGCCTCGGTGGAGCTGTGTGGTGGGTGCCTCGGTGGAGCTGTGTAGGTGGAGCTGTGTGGTGGGTGCATTGGTGGGGCTGGGTGGTGGGTGCATCAGTGGAGCTGTGTGGTGGCTGCATCGGTGGAGCTGTGTGGTGGGTGCATTTGTGGAGCTGTGTGGTGGGTGCATCGGTGGAGCTTAGTTGGTGCATCGGTGGAGCTGTGTGGTGGGTGCATCGGTGGAGCTGTGTGGTGGGTGCATCGGTGGAGCTTAGTGGGTGCATTGTTGGAGCTGTTTGATGGGTGCATTGGTGGAGCTTAGTTGGAGCATCGGTGGAGCTGTGTGGTGGGTGCCTTGGT